>NC_090305.1:92920972-94170972 GCF_039906515.1 Pseudorca crassidens | reverse complement strand
AGAGAACCTGCGTGCTGCAAACTACAGAGCCTAGGCACTCCGGAGCCTGTGTGCCACAACTAGAGAGAGAAAACCTGCACGCCACTAGAGAGAAGCCCAGGCACCACAACGAAAAAGAAAGGTCCTGCATGCCTCAACGAAGATCCCTCATGCCAAAACCAAGACCTGATGCAGCCAAAAAAACCCACAAAAAACACAAAAACCCAAAAAACTAACTCTAGAGGAAGTAGAAAATCTAATTAGGTCAGTTAGCTGAGTAGACAGCTGTCCAAGAGCTATCAAAGAATCAGACACAGATGGATTCACAAATTCCACAAACATTTAAGGCGTCCAAAGCTATTTAGCAGTTCAGAAGCTAATAAAATGAAGAATTATTCTTCTAAATTATTCTTCTAAATCCTGAGAAACATATATACCCTAATTCAGCAAAAATAGCTTGCTCTCTCTCTCTTCCTCCTTCCTGCCCTCTTCCCTCCCCTCCTTTCCTGCCCCCCCCAACATACACACACACCAATCTCACTTTTGACATTCTACTAAATTCCAGTTAGATAAATGTGCAGATGAGAAAAATATGTATTCTACTTCCCTTAATTTCAAGGTTACCTTTGAACTAGTTTAAAACTAAATTCATACTATATTCCCTTGGGTAAAAATGGGGACTTTGACTGACCTTCCTCATTTGAAACTGTATTCAGAATGTTTAAGTTTTATACATGACATGTATAAAGGACTCCATAAAATCCAGAATACAGAGCAGATGAATGGCAGCATTTAGCAACAAACAGGGGTCTAAAGCACTGATTATTTCAAATTGAATTCTGTATAAGTAAAATCATGGCTCACCAAGCCAAACCTCCATGAAATCTGATGCTTGGAAGAGGGCTAAGAAATATTTAGCTGAATCTGATTCTTACTGGAAAGGTTCCTTTTTACTCTGAGGTCACAATTATGTAATTTAAGAACCACATCTCCTCTGTAAGAGGCCTTATCATTATTTCGTTTAGGTTGTCTTATTATGTGGTACTAATTTCATCTAATTAACCACTCACAAATTGAACAGATCAAAACTGCTCAGAACTACAGCAATTTTCTTCATGACTAAACAATATACCATCGTCAAAGAAGATTAACAGGTAGATTCACAATGTTATTTTTGCATTTTTATCTTTGCTTTCTTCTACATAAAAACACAAAGCTAAATCTGCCACAGGCATATGGATGCAAGGAGGTGGTGGAACTCAATAGAGGAATGAAGGAAATAATATGTATATACAGTATGATAAAGTTTAGGAGAATATTTTGATCTAGGGTCATTTTCTAATGATAATTTTGTTGATTTGAATATATAATCTTTATCTATATATAGGAGAAGCCTTTACGAAATCTATGAAGATTTCTCTGGAAAGTTTATGAGCACTTTTAATTACAGCAGAATCTTTGTGCTACGGGACGAACATTTGAGATCTGGATTTTTGTAAGTGATCCCAAAGTTCCACCTCACATCTTGTGATTCTGCTGAGGCACCATTTTAAACTGGAACTCTTGAGAGATCAGTAAGCAGATTCAACACTCACTCAGCATTGCCGTGTGGCTTTTCTAGCACCTCATCACGCACAGAATAAATACAAGGTTTAGACTAAACTTCATTTCTTTGCAGAAAAAAAGGCCACCCCGAAGTCATGCTACTAGGTATTTGTGAATTTAGAGATTTCCATGTGTCAAAGGTCTCCTCAACCTTAATAATATATTCTATTAAGAAGTGTGTTTTATAAAAGGCCATGGTTTTCCCCAATAATCTGAGTACTGTCAATTGTTTTCCATGCATTTATACTATTTAACCTCATCCTCTATCAAACCTCCTACCTCAACACTGGGACTGGACATCAGGCTGCCCTCTTGGTAATTACTCTGGCCGCTTTCTTGGTGAAGATTGATCCCTATAATAGCGTTTTCTTTGGGGCTGAATACTTGTTTGACTTGGCTTTGTCTTTGGACTACAGGTCCCATGCCTTTGGCAACGTGGCCTTACACCACAACTGCAAGTTAAAAGATGTTATCTTCTTCTCAAACTCTTAGGTTCCTTTTTGGCATAGCATCTAATTCCCTGGCAGTCCAACTAGTGATGAAATGTCTCTAGTCTGAACCCTTCCTCACTTGGCTGTTCACTATACAGAGCCCGGCCATTTCCTAGGGCTACATGCGTATTTGTCTGTAGAACAGTGGGAAGAACTCAGTTTTAGAATCATAAATGATTTAAATCCCAGCTCCTCTATTTGCCTCATTTTCTATAGAATAGTATTATTATAATACTACATTATATTCAATATAATAATATATAATTATATATACTAGTATACAATAATGTTATTTCTTTATAATTACATTTCTTTATAATAGTACAGCCCTCCGTTGGTATCCACAGGGGACTGCTTCCAGAACCACCCCACTCCCCCTCACAGCCTGTCCGGCAAGTACCAAAATCTGGGGCTGCTCTTACAGTCAACCCTCCGTATTGTCAGAAGCGAAACCCACACATGACATGGGGGCCAACTATATTATCAATTATACATATTTTTTAAAAGGATTGTTGTGGAATTTAGAAAACAATCAAGTAAGAGTCTGAGCACCCTGTGTGGCGTGCAGTGGTATGACTGTGTAATAGAATTTTATCTCACTATGGCAAACTAGCACATTGCTGGACTCTCAGTAGATGTCAAATAATAATTTATTCTGGCTGCTATACATTTGTTTTGTATTAAAAGTATATAGACATACATGGAAACAACCTAAATGTCCACCAACAGATGATGAATAAAGAAGATGTGGTACATATATACAATGGAGTACTACTCAGCCATTAAAGAATGAAATAATGCCATTTGCAGCAACATGGATGGACCTAGAGATTATCATACTAAGTAAGTCAGAAAGAGAAAGAAAAAATACCATATGATATCACTTATATGTGGAATCTATGTGGAATCTAAAATGTGACACAAGTGAACTTATCTATGAAACGGAAACAGACTTGCAGACATAGAGAACAGACTTGAGGTTGTCAAGGGAGAGAAAGGTTGGGGAGGGATGGCTTGGGAGTATGGGACTAGCAGATGCAAAACTAGTATATACAGAATGGATAAACAACAGGACCCTACTGTATAGCACAGGGAACTATATTCAATATCCTGTGAAAAACCATGTGAAAAAGAATATGAAAAAAATACATATATATATAACTGAATCACTTTGCGGTATAGCAGAAATCAATGTAACATTGTAAATCAACTATACTTCAATAAAATAAAAATTTAAGGAAGTATATAGACATATAACAACAATTGAAAGAAAACAATTTTTTTTTTTTTTTTTTTTTGCGGTACGCGGGCCTCTCACTGTTGTGGCCCCTCCCGTTGCGGAGCACAGGCTCCGGACGCGCAGGCTCAGCGGCCATGGCTCGCGGGCCCAGCCGCTCCGCGGCATGTGGGATCCTCCCGTACCGGGGCACAAACCCGTGTCCCCTGCATCGGCAGGTGGACTCTCATCAGGGAAGCCCAAGAAAACAATTTTTTTTTTAAATGACATGTAGTTCCACCTCAAACAGCTACTTTTGGTATACTTCCTTCCATTGTTTTGTAATTCAACTATAATAATAGTTGTAATCACAATGTATGTAGAATTTTCTATCAAGCTTTTGTTCTGATAAGTACTTTCCATCCTTCTTCAGAGCCTCCATAAACTGCATTCTAAATGGTTGTGTAATTCAGTAAATGCTGAGTGACTACTAATCTGTCATTAATAGGCAGAGCAGATCAACCATGAAGCCCTCTGATGAACTATGCTATGAATAACATATTTTAAAGTTCTTAATACAATGAAGGGAGAGGTGAAAAAATCTGGTTGATACCTGTATGCTTGAAAATATTTGTACCCAATGCACATAGGTTCTAACTGTCACTAACTAGTGAGAGGATTGGGCAAGTTCTTTATTATCCTTAGCAGTCTTTGGACCCGTATTACAGAATGGGCTGGAATGTATATTCTTTCAAAGGCTCTTACCAGTTTTATAACTTTATGATGGTCCCAGTTCTAACATTCATTAGTTGGGTGACTGGACCAGTTCTCTAGCAGATGCAGAGGTTATACTAAATGAGTAGTTTTCTTTCTGTCATGCTAATCCTCTCTGTGGTTAGCAATTCTGATCTGGACAGTGGTGCTGATGGTGTCCCCTTCCTACATCTCCAGGGACCTTGCCATCATCCTAAACTCCCTCCAGTTCTAGAAATTCTTCCTCCTTCCTCTTACAGAAAAGTTGACGACTCTTCAATATACGAAGTCTCAAGTCCCTTACTAAAGCTGGGCCAAAGATATCTATTGTGGTGCTGGTATGGTATTTTACTCCCTTTTAAATTAGTTCCCAACATTTAAAATAAAAGTCCACACTTAGAGCTCCTCCTAAAAAACTGGCATCTCTTATCACACTGGGCCAGCACTCCTACTAGGCAGAAACTGGCTGGAACTCAATAGATGCTGACCACTTTGGATGAGCCATGCATTCTCTGAAGTCTGAACCACAGCCTCTATGACCACCTATTATCATCTACCTGGTGAGTCTCACTCATTTATTTCCTTACACAGGCATCTGGATTTGTGACCCTGTATTATGTGTAATACTACTCTGGCTGAGGAAATCATCAAAACTGACAATGACTTTGAAGGCCAGTGCTACAAACAGTTCATTTAGAAAATGTCAGAACACTTCAGGCTGATTGATCTTCACTTAAATCCAATCCCAATTCCACTGGTTTCACACTCTGCCATTTCACTGATTAAATGCACGTTGTATCTGCTTGGTAAAGCTGACTTCTCTGCTTTGAAGCTTAGGGTCAAGTATATTTTCATACTGTAAGTAAAAAGGGAAGAGATTGGTCTTCTTTGAGAGCTGTTCTGGGTGTCTACTTTGCATAAATAGTCACTCATGAAGCATGTTCCTTTCTGACAAACTTTATGAAATTATTCATCAGAGGTAGAAATGGCCTCAATTAGATAAAAGAAATGGAGCATTTAATTAATTTGTGACAAAACCACGGGTGGCGAGAAAAATAAAATCATATCTACAATTAACTAAAGACAGACCACAGGATTGGATGCTTTCTCCATATTAAAAAATGAATGCAATTGACACCTTTTAACATTTGTCCTTTATCTGTCTTGTAACAAAAAAATTAATTTCCTTAGTCAAAGCTGGAAAACAAAAGACCAGGTTACAACTACATAGAGCTTTCAGGAAAAGGAAATTGTACTAGTTAAGGAAACAAGAAATTCTGGGTGCACCTGTCACTATTAAAATACAAAACCCAGAATAAAATTGCCACAGTAATGCACGATTAAAATGATTCCTGACTAGTTTTTCTTTTCCCTTTCCAAAGACTACTTCTGTCTAGCCAAGAGAAGCAATCTGGAAACTGCTTTATACATACCCCATACAAGATGGATGCCATAAAAATACTGTATTATTTGGAGTCTTCTGAGGTCTGTACAACGAGCAATGAAAGTACCCAAACCAAAATTACTCTCACCGACTACACATGAACTAGAAACCCAAACCCCTCATATGTAAAATACATGATCGCGATGCAATGAAATACTCACAAGGCATTTTTACAATAGTGTATTTCCTAACTGTGGTTCTAACTATAACATGGGCCAAATATTATAGCTGGGCTAGCAGTTTAGTTTGTATCAATGACTCTTCCAGAAGAAAGGTAACAGTATCTACAGTGATGATTAAATACGTTAACAAACGGGGTGGGGGATTAGCAATAAGTAATAATTGGGGAAACATGCATTACAGAATTTAAATAATTAATTTAAAATGTTTTTAATATTTGAAATTGTTCATCTTACAGAATTGGAAAGTAGGCTGGTCTGGAAATCTAGTGTAAGACCTTGGCCTTGGCCTATTGACACATACACTTGCTATAATTCCCTGGGTTGAGGCTCAGCAGTTCCCATCCTTGGCAGCATATTACAGTAACAGGAGAGCTTCACAAATCCCTGGTGGACAGGATGCACATAACCAGTCAAATCATAATCTGGGAATAGGACCCAAGCATCGTATTTTTTTAAAGCCAATGTGCAGCTAAGGTTGAAAATCACACCATAATGCTTATAAATTCAGATCCCTTTTAAGATTAAACAAATAAACAAAAACGCTATGAATACATTTCATATTCTATAAGGATGGTTATCTCTATCAATAAAATTAGGCTTGTCTGTTATAAATGCAATATGCATTTTTTGCTGCATTGTCATCAAATGTTAAGGCTATATTTGTGATGATCTGGTGTAAAACACAGCTCCTGTGGTCTAAGCAAAACAAAATTCACTGGGTGGGAGGATGGGGTCTTTGGGACATCTGAAAGAGATATGCCACCTTTTATTCTGAAGATGCCAGTAGTAATAGCCATTAAAAGAATATGTACACACATTTCTGCAATGCAATATTCAGCATGAAGCCATCCATACACAGTTGGATTTACACTTAACATCTTATCAGAACATTTTACATGAGAAAATGGAGAGGTTATATATATTATATATATATATATATATATAAGATATATACCACCAACAAATGTATATATTTTTCCAAACTTGTTTGTTTGCCTATTATAAAATAGTAAGATTTTTACAACAGGAAAAGTTCTATGATATTTTCCTGGAGCGCATAGTTCTGTGTGTGTGGACTGCCTTTCCAGGAAGATCTCCAGACCTCAGGCTGTGAAGGAATATTCACAGGGTGGGACGCAGGCCACAGGGCTAGCACCCGGGGCCCATGCCTGTATGTTCCTTTATTAAAACTTCCCACTTTCGTCACTGATGGTGCTCACTCATGTCACAGAGCTTCAGCACAGCAGTGGAAGATAGAGTAATCCTCAAAAATCTGGAGTCTGCCCCCTCCAAGAATGGGCAGAGTCTCCTAAGGAATCCTTCATTGTCTCCCCTCCCAACACTTACAACAACTCCTCGTAAATAATACGGGTTACTTTGAAAGTAGTATTTGGTTATAAATGATTACCTTTTGTTGGACACTCCTTTCCTTCTTTAAGTCCCATCGTGTTATTAGCAAATGAAGATATTTTGTCATCATTATTGTGCTTCTTAAAGTATATAATGAAGACCAGAATGACGGTATATTTGAACTTCACGTCACTAGCTTTCATTTTTAAGTAAATGGTAACTATGTGATTAACCCATTGCGATTGTGAAATATAAAATAAGACAAGACAATCTTAAGAATAATGTATTCAATATTTGATCAGCACTCTAGCCTGAAGCCAATTTGTTCTCATTTTGTTTCCTCAGTTTCCAGAAGAATCAAGACGAGAATGGGCTGGCATTATAAAGAACAAACTACCTTCTTTGTCCACCATATTTCAATATAACTATGTAGTAAGTAAAATAAAAATATTAAATTTATTGAATTATTTCCATACTTATTAGCTTTAATTATGGCTATGGTGGGACTTCCCTGGTGGCACAGTGGTTAAGAATCTGCCTGCCAATGCAGGGGACACAGATTCAAGCCCTGGTCCAGGAAGATCCCACATGCTGCAGAGCAACTAAGCCCGTGAGCCACAACCTCTGAGCCTGTGCTCTAGAGCCTGTGAGCCACAACTACTGAGCCTATGTGCCACAACTACTGAAGCTCATGCACCTAGAGCCCATGCTCCGCAGCAAGAGAAGCCACCGCAATGAGAAGCCTGTACACCGCAACAAAGAGTATAGACCCTGCTCACCGCAACTAGAGAAAGCGCACACGCAGCAACGAAGACCCAATGCAGCCAAAAATAAATAAATAAATTAATTAATTAAAAAAAATTATGGCTATGGTAATTCGTTTTCATTCGAGCACATGAAATCCAGTCAGATTTATGAAAATTCAGACATATTTTAACTTACATAAGTGTCAAACAAAATTAAGTTAAAAAAGGATACAGTAACAAAAATCTATAAACTTTCTTCCCTGTCACTGCCAAAGCAGAAATTCTGGTGTGCTGACAGTAACAGGGGACTGTCAACTGGAAAACCTGACTTACAGATCTGGTTCTGCTATTAACTAGCTGAGAATTTTTACACGTCTATCTGTGTTGTCTCTTTGCAATTAAGAGGGTTGAACTAAATTATCCCTGAAGATTTTTTGAATTTAATTTTCCATGATTTTAAGGAAAAAGAAAACAACATTTATCAAATGGTAGGTAAAGTTTTATTTTATAACTAAATACACACACATATACACAATCTAGTCCTTCCCTATTTCAAAGGCTCTTCCAGGCACTTTGGAAATACTAACTCACTTTAATTTTATTCTAACCCGGTAAGTTATGTTTTACACTTGAGGAAACTGAGGCACAGAGACGTTAAGGGATTTGCCCAAGATAATATCAGGAGAGGTGGGAGTTGAATCTAGGCAGTTTATTTCTGGAGACCGTATGATCTTTTATTTCCTCCCCCAACATTGTATGAACAATTTTAAACATGCAGAAAAGTTGAAAGAATTGTACATGGACACCCACCTACCCATGGGTAGGCTATACTCACTTACACTATACAAGTATCCTTTTCCTATGGCAGGTAAAATTGAATAACCACAGGTAGATCACCTGAGTCCAAACTGCTGCATTTTTACGTGCAATGATATCATCCAGCCCACTGCCCTGATACTACAGGAAATGGGTGTGGCACAGGGTCTGATGTGATGACAGGAGGCCTGATCATCTTCTGTGAAAAGTGAATTGCAAATGTTGACTTCAGAGTCAAACAACAGTTACACTAAAGACCAACACAACCACTTCTACCTCACTGATTTATATTTCACAGTACTATATAATTAATGAAACATCTACAGTTGTCATTTCTCTTAAGAAAGTGCACTGTTATTTTTTCAGCAATGACAATGGAGTATTGTCTGAGTGACAGATATCAAGAAGATTTCACTGATCATAATGGTGGGCATAAAGCAGATGATGGATTAGCACAAAAATGACATCCATACGTTATGTATTATGTCACCGGCTTTCCCTATTATATAAAGCATACTTTTAAAATGGACTTCTATGGTCATTTGGCTCTTTTACTAGATTAACAGATGTCTCACCTCCACCAAAGGTGGAGATAAAAACTTTACACTTAATGCTTTATACAGCCTATATACTGCTGAAGTTGGAGCAGTTTCTTTACAACTCAGATTTAATATACACCTAATCCAGTGCTCCAGTGATCTCTGATCCCATCGTCCCTCATACAGTCTTTGGGATACAACTTGAGATGGTTTAAGGAAAATGAAAAGGAACATAGTCTTCTTAAGACTTAAACTTCAGCTACCATTGTCTATAGCCAAGTTTAATAAAATATAGTACATATTCAAGTTTTTTATTCAACACTTTTCATTTCATTTTCTTTTTTTTTAAACATCTTTATTGGAGTATAAGTGCTTTACAATGGTGTGTTAGTTTCTGCTTTATAACAAAGTGAATCAGTTATACATATGTCCCCATATCTCTTCCCTCTTGCGTCTCCCTCCCTCCCACCCTCCGTATCCCACCCCTCTAGGTGGTCACAAAGCACCGAGCTGATCTCCCTGTGCTATGTGGCTGCTTCCCACTAGCTATCTATTTTACGTTTGGTAGTGTATATATGTCCATGCCACTCTCTCACTTTGTCCCAGCTTACCCTTCCCCCTCCCCATATCCTCAAGTCCGTTCTCTAGTAGGTCTGTGTCTTTATTCCCGTCTTGCCCCTAGGTTCTTCATGACCATTTTTTTTTTTTTGGATTCCATATATATGTGTTAGCATACGGTATTTGTTTTTCTCTTTCTGACTTACTTCACTCTGTATGACAGACTCTAGTTACATCCACCTCACTACAAATAACTCAATTTCATTTCTTTTTATGGCTGAGTAGTATTCCATTGTATATAGGCACTGCATCTTCTTTATCCATCCATCTGTTGATGGACACTTAGGCTGCTTCCATGTCCTGGCTATTGTAAATAGAGCTGCAATGAACATTGTGATACATGACTCTTTTTGAATTATGGTTTTCTCAGGGTATATGCCCAGTAGTGGAACTGCTGGGTCGGATGGTAGTTCTATTTTTAGTTTTTTAAGGAACCTCCATACTGTTCTCTATAGTGGTTGTATCAATTTACATTCCCGCCAACAGTGCAAGAGGGTTCACTTTTCTCCACACCCTCTCCAGCATTTATTGTTTGTAGATTTTTTGATGATGGCCATTCTGACTGGTGTGAGGTGACATCTCATTGTAGTTTTGATTTGCATTTCTCTAATGATTAATGATGTTGAGCATTCTTTCATGTGTTTGTTGGCAATCTGTATATCTTCTTTGGAGAAATGTCTATTTAGGTCTTTGGCCCATTTTTGGATTGGGTTGTTTGTTTTTTTGATATTGAGCTGCATAAGCTACTTGTAAATTTTGGAGATTAATCCTTTGTCAGTTGCTTCATTTGCAAATATTTTCTCCCATTCTGAGGGTTGTCTTCTCATCTTGTTTATGGTTTCCTTTGTTGTGCAAAAGCTTTTAAGTTTCATTAGGTCCCATTTGCTTATTTTTGTTTTTATTTCCATTTCTCTAGGAGGTGGGTCAAAAAGGATCTTGCTGTGATTTATGTCATAGAGTGTTCTGCCTATGTTCTCCTCTAAGAGTCTGATAGTGTCTGGCCTTACATTTAGGTCTTTAATCCATTTTGAGTTTATTTTTGTGTATGGTGTTAGGGAGTGTTCTATACAAAGTTCCTGCCTTATAACAATGGTAAACCATCAATGCATTTTTTAAAGTCAATCTGATTGTATATAAATCCATATTTTAGTAATTTGGAGACACACACACAGACACAAAGACACACAATGCAAGGTCCAAAGGTCCAATAGGAAGCTAGCTATTCATGCTTTTTCTAGGTGTATGTAATGCTCATCTCTAGAATAAAGAATAAATCCCAGACATCACTTGAATAGTGAGAAATCTAGCCCCCTTCCCAGGGGTGGCTCATAGGAGAGGGCCCCCAGTATTCTAGCACAGCGGTTCTGAATATGGTTTTCAGACCAGTAGCAGCAGCATCTGGGAACTTAGAAATGCAAATTTTTAGTACTTCCCCCCACCCCGGAAGTACTGAACAGAAGCTGTGGGAATGAGGATAGTAAGTTGTGTTTTAACACATCTTCCAGGTGACCCTGATGCTTACTAAAGAGAACCATTATTCCAGCCTGTACGATATGAAGTTCTTCCAGCAAAGGACACCAGTCTTGCCACTGTGCTGATGAACCAATTCTATCCACTGCAGCCATACTATTTTCTCTTCTTTTTTAAGCCGTTAAGAGATCACTTTGGTTGTGTCTTTTTAATATATATTTATTTATTTTATTTTTTTATTTTTGGCTGCGTTGCGTCTTTGTTGCTGTGCACGGGCTTTCTCTATTTGCGGTGAGCAGGGGCTACTCTTCGTTGCGGTGCACGGGCTTCTCACTGCAGTGGCTTCTCTTGTTGCAGAGCACAGGGTCTAGATGCATGGGCTCAGTAGTTGTGGCACGAGGGTTTACTTGCTCCGTGGCATGTGGGATCTTCCCAGACGAGGGATCAAACCCATATCCCCTGCATCGGCAGGCAGATTCTTAACCACTGCACCACCAGGGAAGCCCTTTGGTTGTAATTTTAAAATTGCTCTTACTTTCACAGTGTTATCCTATTTTCTGTCCCATTATTTTATCTTCCTTATTGTCATTAACTTTAAAGGGGGTTTTGAAGTAGTAGTATATATAAGAGAGAGTGTGTTACAGTTAACTTCAACTTGGAGAAAAAGCTAGTTCATTCCTTCCCATCTCTTCTCCTCTTCCCCAATAATTGTATGGAGATTTTCCAAATTCAAGTTTCCTTTTTCCTGCTTTCTTTACATTTGTTACCATATTAAAAAAAAAAAAAATTGTAGTAAAATACCTAACTCTTTCATTCTTATTTTTTGGGCTAATAAACACATGTAAACCATATTTTTTCCTCTTAGAATGGCCTTTGCATTTTCTGTTAATTTAGATATACTGTGTTGTCATTATCACTGGTTTATAACTAACTGTGATTGCAATTTTTTTTTTTTTTTTTTTTTTTGTGGTACGCGGGCCTCTCACTGTTGTGGCTTCTCCCGTTACGGAGCACAGCCTCCAGAAGTGCAGGCTCAGCAGCCATGGCTCACGGGCCCAGCTGCTCCATGGCATGAGGGATCCTCCCGGACCAGGGAACGAACCCGCGTCCCCTGCATCGGCAGGCAGACTCTCAACCACTGCGCCACCAGGGAAGCCCTATGATTGCAATTTAGTTTTCTCCTTTGATTCGATTTTGAAGTTTAATAACTTTGTGGTTTGTTTTTTATTTGCAATTTCTAATTTTGTGATTCTGTGCCAAGATAATGTAGATTGTACAATTTTTAGATTTCTAGATAATAGAATTTATTAAAGATTTCTTTGTTGCATAGTAAATCTTTTACAATTAAGAACTAGTTGTTACAATTGAATCAATACGGGCAATTTACATCCTTGAGATTTTTCTTTCTGGTCAAACGATAATAAAACAATAATAATACTCTTTAACTAAATGCATTTCTTATCAAATGAGCTAATGGATATGAAAACTATAAACAAATTATGAAATGCTAGATTTTTATCCATTTCATGAAAGCTGTTACATTTCGATTTGCCTAACCATTGCTATACCCTTACATTGTACGATATAATTTTAATTAATTTATTCAATCATTTGTTCAATCTTAGCTAGGTACCAGGTACTATATCAGGCACAGATGATATAAATATGAATAAGAGATTACTCCTGCCCTCAAGGAGTCTTTAGTGAAAAAAAAGCCATGTGAAGAATATAGAAAGTGTTATAAAAGATCATATATATATGGAGGATCTCAAGCAATTTATTAAACGTTATCTCTGCCTCAGTCTCTTCATCTCTAGAATTAGGATAACAACTTATAGCAGCTGTCACAGTGGTGTATAAATCAAGATGTGCAGCCCTCCCTCAACAAAGGGGTGAGCACTGGCCTATCTTTCAAACTAAGTCAATCAGATATTATTCTAAGATTTTGGATACTGAGCAATAAGCAGAGATAAGAAAACTGTAGCAAATTTTAGAGCCCATTCATTCCACTGGCCATGCTGTCCTTCAGAAAACTCGATTATGATGTTAACTGACACCTTTCACTCTACTCTGTCTCCAATCTTCTCTGAATCTGGCCAAGACCTCCATAATTTCTGGGAACTCCTAACTTTTCAGTGAATTCCTTTTCTACTTAAATGATCTGGAATCAGCTTCTGTTACTTGTATCCTCAGAATCCTAACTGATCAAGAAATTTTGAAAAATGATGTTTTATTTCCACAAGTAAAACAACTGTGAAAGGGGAGTCACAAGATTAGGACTGAAATCCTAGAGCATATAATTTACTTGGCAAGTTGTTAACCTTACTAAGCCCCAGTTTTCTCATCTGTGAAAAGTGGGGTAGTCCTTGGATGCTATCACTCATGTGTTGCCCTATGAACCATTTGTCAGGATGCTCTCTGGACACTCCGTCTTCATCCCCCAACTCCCTACATGGCTCCAGGGGCAAACTATTCACAAAAGTCACTTCCAACAAAAGCTGGATAAAGCAGATTTCCAAAACATTTGAATTACAGCTCAAATGCGATTTTATCCATGCTACTCCAGGCTGAAGGTGAACATCACTGTGTTTTCATTAGCAATGCTCACGACTTTGTGTCATGTTTCCTAACTTATGTTTTCCCTCATTTTTGCCTGCATTGGACCATAAATTACACTGAGGTACCATCCCTGATTTATCTCTCATTTCCAAGATCTAGATTAGTGCCAATCATCAGTCCTTACTCAGTAAATATCAGAGGAATTTTTTTAGAATGGGTTATTACTACAGATGGCTACTCCATGGATGGTAAGTGAGTGTCTGTACCTAAAAGGAAGGCCCCAAGGAAAGGTCATGATGAGTTTTGTTATGCTCTATGAATGAGTATCAAACATTACTTAACAGATATGGTTCTCTTTAACAGAGGAGGATGTGGGTACAGTATATTACACAAGTATATCAAAGACCCACCAAATCAGTGGTGAAAACAATGCTATAGAATACTCCTTTGTGTTTGTGAACAATTGCATCTGATCCCACATTCCAGCCACTTTGGACATGCTGTACCATACAGGGACAAAAACCAAAACCAAAACAACAATGAAATAAATCAGAACAATAACCAGACCAAACATTTTCATTCAGGTGCATAAGTGAAAATCATTCTTATTGCATCCCATTATTAGAATCTTTGACAGAAATTGTTTGCTAAATGGAATTTCTTTCATTTTCATCGAAATTTATGGCCAATTTGAGAGAGAATTTAATTGAATGTCTCATACTGTAGGGAAAACTAATAACTAAACTGAAGTGAACTTTTGGAATTGAGCCACATAGATGATAAAATCCTTTCTCAATTTTTTTTCCCCCCAAAGGAATTTATTTTAACCCTATCGAAGTGAATCAGATGACAGGCCACTTTCAAACCAACTTACAAACGAGTACTTCTACAAGGCAGAAATGTGTCAAGAGTCCCCCCTTCCGGGAATGTGAAAAGAGAAGTTGAATAAATCCAGGAAGAGGTCGAAGAGTGGCTAAGAGTCAACTTGTTTACACTGTTGGATTTCACATTTGATCGCTATCCAAATCATGCAACCATTGGACCCTCTTTATTACAACAATAACACTGTGACTCAAAAGCACCTGGAATTCTTGCCCCATCTCCACCACCAACTGCCTATGTAACCTTAGGGAAGGGACTTAACCCTTCCGGATCTCAGTTTTATTAACTCTAGGAGAAAAGAACTGGGTATGATGATTTTATAGTTCTTCAATCTCTAACTTTGTCTTTATAGTTTTTTAATCCCTAAGTTTATCTTTGAAAATAATAATCTCATCAGGGGTTTGCAATGTGATGGATTTCACACGGGCACTAAATGTCCAGTTCAAGAGTTGCACTGGCCTATGGTACCAACCATGTCTTACTGTGTCACCTCCTTGTGGCTCAGCAGCACACTGGATGAAGGAGGGGTGGCTGTGCTGGGCAGAGGACAGGTTCCCAATCACACACACTCAGAGGCATAGACAGCTTGCCACTCCATCTACCTGGTGCAGCATTATGAGAGGAGGAATCATCTGTTTCATCAGCTCACCCAGTGGCGGCAGCCTGTGCGATGATCCAGATTTGTGTGGAGATGCAGCTGTATAACCCCAACAATGTCTACAATGCCAATAATCAACATATTTCTGTTGAAGAATCAGACCCACGAGGCCAAGCTGTACAACCATTAACATCTTTAGGCAACAAATGTGATTCATTCAGAGACCAGCAATGACCCAAGAGGCCACATTGGTGAAATGACGGTATTGGCACATTGCTTACTTCCATTCCAAATGGATGCAAACCCACTAAATAAAAGTGTCTGAAATTCACCTGAAACACACTGGACTAGCCATTTGGACACTTGCACCACCACCCCCAACTTTGGAGTGAATAGGGGACTGATTCTAACGGCAACTGATTTATTCTCCAAATGTCATTTCCAAATGAATACCGAAATCAACCAAAAAGGCTTAGGTGTAAATCCACTCTCAATTTACACCTAACTTTTACGAGTTCAAATGGGCTGTGCTTCAAAATGTCAGGTAGAATTCTTTTATGAAGTTGCAGATTACTTTTGGGAGCACAGATCTAGTCTGAAGTGGTATTTGACAAGCCAGGTGCAGCATTCAGAGAGGAGCTGAGCAAGGAACAGTCAAGTGCAGAGGAGACAGAGCAGCAGGTGTGAAACCCTTGCAGAAACACGCCACACATGTCTTCCTGCAAATTTACAATGATAGAAATCGCCACTCCAAAGCCTTCCCCAAATGTCGTAGACCTTGGTAACCTCCAGTTATAAGCCAGAGGGTGTATTTTAGGGCTGACTGATTAGACTCAGTTTTTAAAAGATTATCATCAGATTCTCCCAAGCATTAGGCATTCCCCCAGTTGTAAGTTAAACACCTTGGATGAGTATGCTAGCAATTCCAGGATACTAAAATTATGTATAAATGATTATCGTTACATATTTTACTTTTTTATATCTTAATGGAATGCTCAACTTCCATGGTCCATAGACATAAGACCATGAGTAAGTAACTTGAACTCTGTCAATAAGATTTGAAACATATGTTCCAGCTGTACTGACTTAGAAATGTATGCAGACATCTGACTGGCAAAGCACATGGCAGTCAAACTTCATGTTTTTTAAAAGGTCATCACCACAGAGAGCAACTTCATATCTGTAAAATGGGCAGAGGGAGAAATACTTTCTCTGTGGACATTTCTAGCTCTAGCCTCTTGGAGTGCTGCCTGGGCAGTAAGAAACCAGTTAATCTCTAAAACAGAAACTCTCAAAGTACTTTGCAAATTTCCGGTATTTAGGCAGAGCAAGAGGCTTACTCAGAGGCCCAAATATAGAAAGAGGAAGGGAAAAGGGCAAAGAAAATTGAACATTTAGGCATCTCCTATGCACTGGACTTATATTTTAGCTTATTCAAGTCTCCCTAAGCCATGAAATATATTCCCACTTTACAAATACAGAAGAGAAAAGTATGGATTTTCTAACTTACCATGAAGTAGTATACCCCCTTATAGCCTCTCTCCTGACTGTATCTATCCCATGATGACTTCTGCCACATCTGAGCATCTCTACCAGTGGCTGTCTGAAGAGGTCATGCCTTTTTTACTTACAAGTGTGATGGTTAATTTTATAAGTCAACTTGGCTAAACTGAGGTGCCCAGTTGTTTGCTCAAATTTCAGTCTAGATGGATATTGCTGTGAGGTAGTTTTTAGGTGTCATTAACATTTTTTTTTTTTTTTGCGGTACGTGGGCCTCTCACTGTTGTGGCCTCTCCCATTGTGGAGCACAGGCTCCGGACGCGCAGGCTCAGCGGCCATGGCTCATGGGCCCAGCCGCTCCGCGGCATGTGGGATCTTCCCGGACCGGGGCACGAACCCGTGTCCCCTGCATCGGCAGGCGGACTCTCAACCACTGCGCCACCAGGGAAGCCCAACATTTTTTTTTAATTTATTTTTATTGAAGTATAGTTGCTGTACAATATTATATAAGTTACAGGTGTACAATATAGTGATTTATAATTTTTAAAGGTTAGACTTCATTTATAGTTGTAATAAAATATTGGCTATATTCCCTCTGTCGTACAATATATCCTTGTAGCTTATTTTATACCTAATAGTTTGTACCTCTTACTCCCCTACCCCTATCTTGCCCCTCCCTCTTCCCTCTCCCCACTGGTAACCACTAGCTTGTTCTCCATACCTGTGAGTCTCCTTCTCTTTTGTTATAGTCACTAGTTTGCTGTATTTTTTAGGTTCCACATATAAGTGATATCATACAGTATTTGTCTTCCTCTGTCTGACTTATTGCACTTAGCACAATGCCCCCCAAGTCGATCCATGTTGCTGCAAATGGCAAATTTTTGTTCTTTTTTATGGCTGGGTAGTATTCCATTGTATATATGCACCATATCTTCCTCATCCACTGATCTTTTGATGGACACTTAGGTTGTGTCCATATCACGGCAACTGTAAATAATGCATGAACGCCAGGGTGAATGTATCTTTCTAAATCAGTGTTTTTGGTTTTTTCAGATATATACCCATTAGCGCAATTGCTGAGTCACATGGTACATGTATTTTCAGTTTTTTGAGAAACTTCCACAATGTTTTCCACAGTGGCTGCACCAATTTACATTCTCACCAACAGTGTATGAGAGTCCCCTTTTCTCCACGTCCTCACCAACATTTGTTATTTGTGTTCTTTTTGATGACAGCCATTCTGACAGGTGTGAGGTGATATCTCATTGTGCTTTTGATTTGCATTTCGCTGATGATTAGCTATGTTGAGCATCTTTTCATGTGTCTGTTGACCATCTGCATTTTCTTTTTGTATATGGTGTTACAGAATGTACTAATTTCATTGTTTTACATGCAGCTGTCCAGTTTTCCCAGCACCACTTATTGAAGAGACTGTCTTTTCTCCATTGTATGTTCTTGCCCCCTTTGTCATAGCTTAATTGACCATTAAGTGCATGGGTTTATTTCTGGGCTCTCTATTCTATTCCATTGTTCTATGTGTCTGTTTTTGTGCCCGTACAATATTGTTTTGATGACTGTAGCTTTGTAGTATAGGCTGAAGTCAGGGAGCATGATTCCTCCAGCTCTATTATTCTTTCTCAAGACTGTTTTGTCTATTTGGAATCTTCTGTATTTCCATACAAATTTTTAAAGTATTTGTTCTAGTTCTGTAAAAAAATGTCACTAGTATTTTGATAGGGATTGGCATTTAAAACAGTAAACTCTGAGTAGCAGATTATTCTTCATAAGGTGGGTGGGTCTCATCCAGTCATGAAAAGGCTTTAAGAGAAAAAAAGACTAAGAATTCTCTCTCCAGACTGCCTTCAGACTCAAGATGGCAATATCAACTCTTCCCTGAGTCCTGGCCTGCAGAATTCAGACTTGCTTGTCCCCATAATTACATAAGCCTATTTCTTAAAATGTGAGTTTCCTGGCTATCGAAAACTACAGCATTCCTGTAAAGACTTGTGTAAGCTGAAATGGTGTAAAGAGAAGCAGTTACCTTAGGGCACATCATGCTAATGGATGCACAGATTAAACTGAGATAAAGCACAGATGCTCACAGACACAGTTCCAAGCTATGGTGGCTTAATGCTAAGATGCCCAGTGTAGTTGCTGGGGAAGGAGGTTGGTGGTGCCACTCTGGCTACTCTGGGTACCAATTCCGTCTATAGGCTCACTGCAAAAGAAATGCTGAATACTATTCTCACTTTTTTTTGATAAAGAAAAAAATCCTCTTTGGACTTCTTTCAGTTAGTGAAAACAGGTATTAAGTAGGTCTTTTGTACAAGCGAAGTGGTGTAAAGTGAACTTTCCAAAAGCAGGAGATACCTGTAAGTATCTTTCTCTCTGTATATACATGTATCCTATTGGTTCTGTTCCTCTGGAGAATCCTAACACAACAAATGGCAGAGAACTCAACCAAAACTGGCTTTAAAAAAATCTGTTGTCGGACATAACTGCAAAGTCTAAGCTCTATTGTCTATTTTCTATATTTGTAGGTGGGCTCCTCTTTGTGGCAAAAGAGACGGTCACTGGCCACCTGGGCTTACATTTTACCATGTCAAACATCATAATCAATGGGCACTTCTCCTTCCACAAAGACTCAGCAAGAGTTTGAGAAATCAGGAAGACTGATCCTGTCAAACCTGGGCTTCTTTTAAGTGTTTGGGGGGGATGGTCAGGGAAACCCCAATGAACTAAAAATAGGAGATGACTAATTGTTCAAAGGAAAATTAAAGTGCTATCACAAAAGCAGAGGAAGTGGATAGTGGGCAGGCACACCACAGACACCCCCTACACAGTCCAGGGCATTCAACTAGTACTTAATACTGCAGGCTATCTTTACATGAGCACCTACATTATCTCTTTAAATAAACTATAAAGTTATTAAAAAGACCACTTCTTAACAGCTTGTTGTATTTCCTCTGGTCACTAGTAGTGTGAGTTCTAAATTTTCTACCCTTGTTCTTGACACAAATCTAGATTCAGGAACTCAAACACCATTCATAGACTGTGCACAGTGAGCTTTGTGATGAGTGATATATAAAATTGAGTGAAGAGTAATTTTTTACAATTCATAAACCTCCCTTTCTAAATACTGACAACGACTGTACAATATGGCTTAGTCCACTCATAGCAATTCCTTACCTAAATGGCTATCTTAAGTTGGAAAGCATCAAATAGAGTTTGGTTTCTGGGATGCAAATAATCCATGGGACACAAGTCTTCTGAAATAGATGAAAACCTTCCTCTCAAATATCAATAGTAGGGCTTCCCTGGTGGCGCAGTGGTTGAGAATCTGCCTGCTAATGCAGGGGACACAGGTTCGAGCCCTGGTCTGGGAGGATCCCACATGCCACGGAGCAACTAGGCCCGTGAGCCACAACTACTGAGCCTGCGCGTTTGGAGCCTCTGATCTGCAAGAAGAGAGGCCGCGATAGTGAGAGGCCCGCGCACCGCAATGAAGAGTGGCCCCCGCTTGCCACAACTGGAGAAAGCCCTCGCACAGAAACGAAGACCCAACACAGCAAAAATAAATAAAAAAATAAATAAATCTATGTTCTTAAAAAAAAAAAAAAAAAAATCAATAGTATAAGAATCAAATCTGCTAGTTTATTTAGGTAAAAGAAGTAAAGAAGCATCCCCAAATGGCAAACCTCCTTACTAAGACACTTGAAGCAACTTACTACTGATTTATAACTATACCTTTTTACCACACACACTACATAAAACTCTGCTTTGCAGAAACTATTTATTACATTTCTGGTCATTATGATCAGGTCATTATGATAATCAATGCTGATTCTTTATGACCCCTTGAAAAGCTAATACATTAGTTATAGGCCTTGGCCATCGAGAAAAAATTCTAATTTCCAACCAGACAACTGTGGCAAAACTTAATAATTAAAAAATCAAAAAATATCTTCATACACACACAAACATATATACGTACACACACACACACACACACACACACATACACACACCTCATGAGCCCTCTTTTCTGTCATAATTCATTCTTAAAAATAACTATAGTGTCTCCAAAACCTCCACCCACTGTACTCATTTCTCACCTCAATGCCTTAACTCATGTTGGTTCATTTCCTACATTTCACCTCCCAGCTAATATTTGGTCATCATTTCAGATTCAATTCTGGGGACATTCCACTAAATCTACTTTCTTTAAATCAAGATTGGACTAAACTACCTTCCGGAGTACTCCCACAGTACCCCTTGCTTATTGCTAACATGATTTGCAATTTCACATTGAAATAATCTGGCAAAATCATTGTCCCCCTGCTGCTGTGCATATACATTTGGGAAGCAGGGGTTATGCCCTGTTAATCTTCTCTACAATACCCCCTCAACCACCCAATATCCCCCCATCAGATGTCTTTCACAAGCCCTGTTCAAAATAAACTGAGGAGGAGGGTTTGTGGAACTGACAACAAATGTACAAGGAAAAGTTATTCATTTAAAAAGAACCAGAGGGAGATGGGTTCAAGATGTCAGAGTAGAAAGACGTGCTCTCACTCCCTCTTGCGAGAACACCAGAATCACAACTAACTGCTGAACAGTCATCAACAGAAAGACACTGGAACTGACCAAAGGACATACTCCACATCTAAAGACAAAGGAGAAGCCACAATGAGATGGTAGGAGGGGCGCAATCACAATAAAATCAAATTCCATAACCGCTGGCTGGGGACTCAAAAACTGGAGAACACGTAAACCACAGAACTCCACCCAATGGAGTGAAGGTTCTGAGCACAACGTCAGGCTTCCCAACCTGGGGGTCTGGCAACAGGAGGAGGAATTCTCAGAGAATCAGACTTTGAAGGCTAGTGGGATTTGATTGCCGGACTTCGACAGGACTGGGGGAAACAAAGACTCCACTCTTGGAGGGCACACACAAAGTAGTGCGTGCATCAGGACCCAGGGGAAGGAGCAGTGACCCCACAGAATATTGAACCAGACCTAACTGCTAGTGTGGGAGGGTCTCCTGCAGAGGTGGGGCATGCCTGTGGCTCACTGTGGGGACAAGGACACTGGCAGCAAAAGTTCTGGGAAGTACTCCTTGGCACGAGCCCTCCCGAAGTCCACCATGAGCGCAACCAAAGAGCCTGTACTCTCCAGTGCTGGGTTACCTCAGGCCGAACAACCAACAGGGAGGGAACTCAGCCCCACCCATCAACAGACAAGTGGATTAAAGTTTTATTGAGCTCTGCCCACCAGAGCAACACCCAGCTCTACCCACCACCAGTCTATCCCATCAGGAAGCTTGCACAAGTGTCTTAGATAGCCTCATCCACCAGAGGGCAGACAGCAGAAGCAAGAAGAACTACAATCCTGCAGCCTGTGGAATGAAAAGCACATTCACAGAAAGACAGACAAAATGAAAAGGCAGAGGACTATATACGAGATGAACGAACAAGATAAAACCATGGAAAAACAACTAAATGAAGTGGAGATAGGCAACATTCCATAAAAGGAATTCAGAATAATGATAGTGAAAATGATCCAGGACCCCGGAAAAAGAATGGAGGCAAAGATCGAGAAGATGCAAGAAATGTTTACCAAAGACCTAGAAGAATTGAATCACAAACACCTAAAAGAATTAAAGAACAA
Source organism: Pseudorca crassidens (assembly GCF_039906515.1). NCBI lineage: Eukaryota > Metazoa > Chordata > Mammalia > Artiodactyla > Delphinidae > Pseudorca > Pseudorca crassidens. Next base: position 94,148,554 of record NC_090305.1, on the reverse strand, counting down.
ACAAAGAGAGATGAACAATACAATAACTAAAATGAAAAATACACTAGAAGGAGTCAATAGCAGAATAACGGAGGCAGAAGAATGGATAAGTGACCTGGAAGAAAGAATGGTGGAATTCACTGCCACAAAACAGAAAACAGAAAAAAGAATGAAAAGAAATGAAGACAGCCTAAGAGACCTCTGGGACAATATTAAATGCACGAAAATTTGCATTATCAGTGTCCCAGAAGAGGAAGGGAGAGAGAAAGGACCTGAGAAAATATTTGAAGAGATTATAGTCAAAAGCTTCCCTAACACGGGAAAGGAAATAGGCACCCAAGTCCAGGAAACACAGAGAGTCCCAAGCAGGATAAACCCAAGGAGAAACACACTGAGACACATAGTAATCAAATTGACAAAAATTAAAGAAAAGAAAAATTATTAAAAGCAACATGGGAAAAATGAAAAATAACATACAAGGGAAATCCCATAAGGTTAACAGCTGATTTCTCAGCAGAAACTCTACAAGCCAGAAGGGAGTGACATGATATATTGAAAGTAATGAAAGGGAAGAAGCTGCAACCAAGATTGCTCTACCCAGCAAGGATCTCATTCAGATTCGACAGGGAAATCAAAAGGTTTACAGACAAGCAAAAGCTAAGAGAATTCAGCACCACCAAACCAGCTCTACAATAAATGCTAAAGGAACTTCTCTAAGTGGGAAACACAAGAGAAGAAAAGGACCTACAAAAACAAACCCAAAACAATTAAGAAAATGGTCATAGGAACATACATATCGATAATTACCTTAAATGTGAATGGATTAAATGCTCGAATGAAAAGACATACACTGGCTGAATGGACACAAAAACAAGACCCGTATATATGCTGTCTACAAGAGACCGACTTCAGACCTAGGGACACATATGGACAGAAAGTGAAGGGATGGAAAAAAATATTCCATGCAAATAGAAATCAAAAGAAAGCTGGAGTAGCAATACTCAGATCACATAAAATAGACTTACATAAATAAACAATGTTATAAGAGAGCAGGAAGGACACTACATCACCATCAAGGGATCAATCCAAGAGGAAGATATAACAATTATAAATATATATGCAGCCAACATACGAGCACCTCAATATATAAGGCAAATGCTAATAGCTATAAAAGAGGAAATTGACAGTAACACAATAATAGTGGGGGACCTTAACACCTCACTTACACCAATGGACAGATCATCCAGACAGAAAATTAATAAGGAAACACAAGCTTCAAATGACACAATAGACCAGGTAGATTTAATTAATATTTACAGGACATTCCATCCAAACACAGCAGATTACACGTTCTTCTCAAGTGCACACGGAACATTCTCCAGGATAGATCACATCTTGGCTCACAAATTAAGCCTCGGTAAAGTAGAAAAATGAAATCATATCAAGCAACTTTTCCGACCACAAGACTATGAGATTAGAAATGAATTACAGGGGAAAAAACGTAAAAAACACAAACACATGGAGGCTAAACAACACGTTACTAAATAACCAAGAGATCACTGAAGAAATCAAAGAGGAAATTAAAGAATACCTAGAGACAACTGACAACAAAAACACGATGATCCAAAACCTATGGGATTCACCAAAAGCAGTTCTAAGAGGGAAGTTTATAGCAATACAATCCTACCTCAAGAAACAAGAAAAATCTCAAATAAAGAATCTAAACTTACACCTAAAGGAACTAGAAAAAGAAGAACAAACAAAATCCAAAGTTAGCAAAAGGGATGAAATCATAAAGATCAGAGCAGAAATAAATGAATTAAGAAACAAAGAAAACAATAGCAAAGATCAATAAAACTAAAAGCTGGTTCTTTGAGAAGATAAGCAAAATTGATAAACCTTTAGCCAGACTCATCAAGAAAAAGAGGGAGAGGACTCAAATCAATAAAATTAGAAAAGAAAAAGGAGAAGTTACAACAGATACAGCAGAAATACAAAGCATCATAAGAGACTACTACAAGCAACTCTATGCCAATAAAATGGAAAACTTGGAAGAAATGGACATATTCTTAGAAACTATAACCTTTCAAGACTGAACCAGGAAGAAATAGAAAATACGGACAGACCTATCACAAGTAATGAAATTGAAACTGTGATTAAAAATCTTCCAACAAACAAAAGTCCAGGACCACATGGCTTCACAGGTGAATTCTATCAAACACTTAGAGAAGAGCTAACACCCATCCTTCCCAAACTCTTCCAAAAAATTGCAGAGGAAGGAACACTCTCAAATTCATTCTATGAGGCCACCATCACCCTGATACCAACCAGACAAGGACACTACAAAAAAAGAAAATTACAGATGCAAAAATCCTCATGAAAATACTAGCAAACAGAATCCAACCACACATTAAAAGGATCATACACCATGATCAAGTGGGATTTATCCCAGGGAAGCAAGGATTCTTCAATATATGCAAATCAATCAATGTGATACACCATAACAAACTGAAGAATAAAAACCATATGATCATCTCAATAGATGCAGAAAAGCTTTTGACAAAATTCAACAGCCATTTATGATAAAAACTCTTCAGAATGTGGGCATAGAGGGAATTTACCTCCACATAATAAAGGCCATAGACAACAAACCCACAGCAAACATCATTCTCAATGGTGAAAAACTGAAAGCATTTCCTCTAAGGTAAGGAGCAAGACAAGGATGTCCACTCTCGCCACTATTATTCAACATAGTTTTGGAAGTCCTAGCCACAGCAATCAGAGAAGAAAAAAAAAATAGAAAGCCAAATTGGAAAAGAAGAAGTAAAACTGTTACTGTTTGCAGATGACATGATACTATACATAGAGAATCCTAATGATGCCACCAGAAAATTACTAGAGCTAATCAATGAATTTGGTAATTTTGCAGGATACAAAATTAATGCACAGAAATCTCTTGCATTCCTATACACTAACTATGAAAGATCCGAAAGAGAAATTAAGGAAACAATTCCATTCACCACTGCAACAAAAAGAATAAAATAGCTAGGAATAAACCTACCTAAGGGGGTAAAAGGCCTGTACTCCAAAAACTATAAGACAATGTTAAAAGAAATCAAAGATGACACAAACCAATGGAGAGATATACCATGTTCTTCGATGGGAAGAATAAATAATGTGAAAATGACTACACTACCAAAAGCAATCTACAGATTCAATGAAATCCCTATCAAATTACCAATGACATTTTTTACAGAACTAGAACAAAAAATCTTAAAATTTGTATGGAGACACGAAACACCCAGAATAGCCAAAGCAGTCTTGAGAAAGAAAAATGGAGCTAGAGTAATCAGACTCCCTGACTTCAGACTATACTACAAAGCTACAGTAATCAAGGCAATATGGTACTGGCACAAAAACAGAAATACAGTTGAATGGAACAGGACAGAAAGCCCAGAGATAAACCCATGCACCTATGGTCAACTAATCTATGACAAAGGAGGCAAGGATATACAATGGAGAAAAGACAGTCTCTTCAATAAGTGGTGCTGGGAAAACTGGACAGCCACATGTAAAAGAATGAAATTAGAACACTCCCTAACACCATACACAAAAATAAATTCAAAACGGATTAAAGACCTAAATGTAAGACCGGACACTATAAAAATCTTAGAGGAAAATATAGGAAGAACACTCTTTGACATAAATCACAGCAAGATCTTTTTTGATCCACCTCCTAGCATAATGGAAATAAAAACAAAAATAAACAAATGGGACCTAATAAAACTTAAAAGCTTTTGCACAGCAAAGGAAGCTATAAACAAGACGAAAAGACAACCCTCAGAAAGGGAGAAATTATTTGCAAATGAATCAATGGACAAGGGATTAATCTTCAAAATATATAAACAGCTCATGCAGCTCAATATTAGAAAAAAACAAACAACCCAATCCAAAAATGGGCAGAAGACCTAAATAGACATCTCTCCAAAGAAGACATACAGATGGCCAAGAGGCATATGAAAAGATGCTCAACATCAGTAATTATTCTAGAAATGCAAATCAAAACTACAATGAGGTATCACCTTACACAAGTCAGAAAGGCCATCATCAGAAAATTCACAAACAACAAATGCTGCAGAGGGTGTGGAAAAAAGGGAACCCTCTTGCAGTGTTGATTGGAATGTAAATCGATACAGCCACAATGGAGAACAGTATGCAGGTTCCTTAAAAAACTAAATATAGAACTACCATATGACCCAGCAATCCCACTACTGGGCATATTCCCAGAGAAAACCATAACTCAAAAAGACACATGCACCCCAATGTTCACTGCAGCACTATTTACAATAGCCAGGTCATGGAAGCAACCTAAGTGTCCATCGACAGACAAATGGATAAAGCTGTGGTACATATATACAATGGAATATTACTCACCCATAAAAACGAACGAAATTGGGTTGTTTGTAGAGATGTGGTTAGATCTAGAGACTGTCATACAGAGTGAAGTAAGTCAGAAAGAGAAAAATCCCATATCGTATATCAACGCATATATGTGTAATCTAGATAAACTGTAAAAATGAACCGTTTTGCAAGGCAGAAATAGAGACACAGATGTAGAGAACAAACGTATGGACACCAACGGGGAAAAGTGGGGGAGCAGTGGTAGGATGAATTGGGAGCTTGGGATTGACATGTATACGCTAATATGTATAAAATAGATAACTAACAAGAACCTGCTGTATTAAAAAAAAAATTAAATTAAATTTAAAAATAAATAAATAAAAAGAACCAGACAGGTATATTCTCAAAGTTTAGCTGTTATATTGCTGAGATATGCCATCTTGGGAAAGTCACGTGCATATCTGGGATTTTTGGTTTTTCATACAGAAATTCAAAGGATAAGATCAGTGATCTCTTCCACAGAGTAACTGTAGTTGTAGACACATGTTATTAACTGCAGATGACCCACTACTTAGATTTAAGGATCAATTAGCATTAAAAGGCTCCTAGACAACAGTCAGGAAACTGCAAAAATGTGACATGATTAGGATATATCCATTTGATGACCACGAGAACAAAGATAATAATCTACTGGCATGACCCTAAGAACAAAGATAATAATTTTCATCACAGTTAAGCAGGGTCTGCCTAATGTCACTAAAATATTCAAAGAGAAAACCAAGGAAAGGGCATTCATAAACTCAGGCTGTAGGCAAATTTACCTTGGATTAATTTGTGAATTTCACTGATGTTTTCTTCTCGTTCTAAAGACTTTTATAGAAAATCTTACAAAATCAACCTTTTGATATTTTATTTAAAACTCAATTCATACTTAGAAGGAGTTTTCTGGGATAATGTTCTGTACCTTGATTGGGGTTTGTTTTACACAGGTGTATGCCCTTGTCAAATCCCAAGAGGTGGCCACTTAAGATCTGTATGTTTCACTGTATATGAATTTTGGCTAAGTATTTAGGAAGAAGTGTATGCATGTGTGTAGTTTACTTTGAAATGCATTGGAATAAAGAACCAATGAATGAAAAGGGGGATGGATAGATAGAAGGATGGAGACAGTAAAATGTTACAGATAGAATCCAGTTGATGGGTATACTGGTGTTCACTGTGCTATTATTTGAAACGATGTATGTTTGAGAATTTTCATAAGAAAATGATGCAAAGATTTTCAATAAAAAAATTAAAATCAGGAACAGACATTTACAGAAGTACCATATTTGTCTTTTGAGACTACCATATTTTTTAAAGAAGTATTCTAACCTATGGTGAAGAAATGTAAAAAGATAAAAATGAAATGTTTTTTACTGATTTTTTTTTACACATTTTAATTCAGAAATTTTCTATAAGGATATTTCTCTTTCTTGACAGAGTCATCACAGGATTAAATAAAATGGTGTTTGTATGTATCAGTGTGTGTATGACAAAAAATATTTACTAGAGAGTATTAAGAAAGATACCTTCTCAGGATATGCAGTTGCAGGATGTTTTAATCAAAGACATAAACAGCAACAGATCTCAGAGAGATAAATTTAATCTCAAAATTTCTGTCATATTAAGAAAGAGGCAAAGGGAAAAATAGAAGATATCTAAGTGCTCAAAACGTGGATGGAACTCACATTCCCTTCCTCCTGCCCCAATCCTCAAGGCTCTGATATTTACATTTTTTTTTAACATCTTTATTGGGGTATAATTGCTTTACAATGGTGTGTTAGTTTCTGCTTTATAACAAAGTGAATCAGTTATACATATACATATGTTCCCATATCTCTTCCCTCTTGCATCTCCCTCCCTCCCACCCTCCCTATCCCACCCCTCCAGGCGGTCAAAAAGCACCGAGCTGATCTCCCTGTGCCATGTGGCTGCTTCCCACTAGCTATCTACCTTACGTTTGTTAGTGTATATATGTCCATGCCTCTCTCTCGCCCTGTCACAGCTCACCCTTCCCCCTCCCCATATCCTCAAGTCCGTTCTCCAGTAGGTCTGTGTCTTTATTCCTGTCTTACCCCTAGGTTCTTCATGACATTTTTCTTCTTAAATTCCATATATATGTGTTAGCATACGGTATTTGTCTTTCTCTTTCTGACTTACTTCACTCTGTATGACAGACTCTAGGTCTATCCACCTCATTACAAATAGCTCAATTTCATTTCTTTCTATGGCTGAGTAATATTCCATTGTATATATGTGCCACATCTTCTTTATCCATTCATCCGATGATGGGCACTTAGGTTGTTTCCATCTCCGTGATATTTACATTCTTTTAAAAAAATGAGTTACTTCAAGGAGAAAGCAGGCTGGCAAGAAAAGGGAAATTACTGGAACTGTGTGCAGGGAGGGCAGAGATAGTGGAGGGAAAGCACTGGGCACTGTGGGTTTTCATCGCTTTTCCAAAAGGGGAACATCAAACTCTCTTAGAAGCAAAGCTGCTTCTTGCCAACCTTTCTTCCTGCTATTTGCAGAAATATTTAATCAAGGGATTGCCTCTTCAAATATTTGTGAATAAGCAGACAGAATTGCCAGTTGCCTAGTGAGAAACTTAATACTTCTCTTGGGTCTAAGTGTGTCACTTAACTTTAATCTAAGCATCTGAGATGTAATTTGTGCCACATACTACATGAAAATCAACTGGATTGCATTCTGCTGTTCAAGAATAACACGGGTGCAGAATGTTGGCACTCATCACCCCTGGATACTCTGCAAAGCAGTAAGAACAAACATCATCCTCTCTAGCTGGAAGGTATCCACTTGTCTAATATGCTGACACACATGGTGTGCTAAGGAAGGTCATAAATATGTTTGTTATGGCAAACAGCTCGGGTGTTAGCTTGCTTAGAAACAATAAGAAAAACAAAAGCTCTAACAATTGTTTATTTTAACTTGCAGTACCAAGAAAATACATCTAACCCTCTTTTGTTAGTGAGACAATTTGTTAATCAAAATACCTATGTTTAAACTTATCCATATGTGCTACTGTCGTTGATAGCTATGCTAATTAGTGTATTCCCTGGAGGCCATATGGCTTTAGGTAAACAGCCTGATGAAACACTATTTTGGAAGAGATATCTTGGAAGACCCTGCAGTTAATAGCTTCTATTACTTTCCAGTGAGTTCCTCATTCTCAGTACCCTAGAGGAGAGAACTCCTACCTTGATTTCACCCAGCTTGGAAATGAGATCATGTGATCCTCAAGCCAGCTGTTGACCTAACAGTCCTTGGGCTATCATTGCACAGTGGGAGGAAAACGGAATCATTTTCTTTTTCTTCTTCTCTGCCTCCTCCTTTGTGTCCTCCTCCTCTACCACTACCACCACCACCACTTCTTCCATCATAAGCACCATCACAATCATCATAGGTTATAAACAAAATAACATTTCTGCCTCTTTATTACTAGACCATTGTAAGAAGTGTTGGGTAGTTTTTCAACAAACTTTGAGGACACGCTATGGGTGACATGATTTAAAATAAAGTCAAGGAGGCACTGAAGGAATCAGCTTTGAGACGTTCTTGAGGAACGCCTTAAAGAAATGGTCACACATTCTCCCAAAGAGCCGTAACTGAGATAATACTGTAAGTCAGGATAACTGCCAATAGAGACAAGTTATGCATATGAATACCTGGCACACATAAAAAAATAAACAATGATTTTGAATGTAAGACCCACATCAAAGATAACAAGGGTAAAGGTGATTATCTGTGATGGAGATGATTCTCACGTGGTCTCCACTATATGGTATTCTCTAGGGCAGAGGTTGACAAGTATCTTCTGTAAAGGATCAGATTGTAAATATTTTAAGTTTTGAGAGCAAGGGTCTTTGTTACAACTTTGCAGCTAGAGTGTGAAAGCACTCAGAGGCAAAACATAAAGGAATGAATGTAACTGTATTCTAATAAAATTTTACTGAGGGACACACAATTCATATAGAAATTTTCATATATAATGAGATATTAGTATTATTTTTCATTTTTTTCAGGCATTTACAAAACTGTAAAGCCATCCTCAGTCCGTGGTTTGTACAAAAACAGGCAACTGTTAAGATCTGCCCCTTTGGCCATAATCTGCTGCCCCCTGCCCTTGGGTGAGGAGTGCAGGGATTTATTACTTAATGATGGGTAATACATTTTCCTTGGTGAATGAAGAGGATATTGTTAAGGATGCTTAAAAACAAAAGGACCTCTCATGGACTGAACACTGACTATTCACCTAAACTGTGATGTTGGCAGTATTACCCGACTTGTGGATTAGAAAATAAAGCTTGGAGAGTTGAAAACCTACCCAAGACCACATAGTTAGCATAGGGGTTCGTGTCTGGACTAACCCACAGGTCATGTATTCCACTGTGCTAATTGGTTTCTCTGAGAAATAGTGAATTGAACATACTTGGGACATTTCCCCAGACTACTTTGTCTCTTGGTGAGCATATTCACTTGAGGAGAACACATGAAACCAAAAGTAGAGCAATTTTGTTTCTTATTACCTGTCCCAGAGAATGTAATTTAACTAAAACGGTAGTTGTAGCAAAAATATTCACAAGCTGTAGGACACACACTACCTGCTGACCGAATAGAAACTTTATTTGGAAAACCTATTGCTCTGATAGCTCACCAAAGAAACTGGAGATTGCAAAGGGGAAAAAAAGGGAAATTATTAGCTAGTATGAACATCATAGGCTGTTACGACTACTTTTCTAAGTGTTCAGGTTTTCCATGAGCAACAGAAATAGAAAGTAGTGAGAAGACATATAATCTTAGTTCAGTGGCAACACACACACACATGCGCGCGCACACACACACACAGACATCTCACAGGGCATGCCTGATTTTTCATAAAGAATACACATGAAATAGTGAGCTGATAAGAACTTTCCTGTATGTTCTGGAAGAAGGGAAGGAGGTGTGGGTTGCTCAGCGTCTCTATAGAAACCAATAAATTTTCACAGCAGTGTATACAAGAGAGGAGGAGAAGGGAACTGGGGCCAGGGCATTGCATTAAAAACGCAGACTTCTTATATCAGCCTCTCCACCGCTAATCCCAGAGTGAATTTCAGAGAGTTCACTTCATCCTGACCTGCTGAATCACCATCCTCCCACAGATTTAATTCTCTCTAGTATTGCCCCTCCCCCTGCCTCATTTTTCCCTCTCAGAAATGGTTCCAAATATCTCTAACCTGATCCCATGAAATAAGGGATAGAGCAGGGTTTCTCAACCTCAGTACTCCTGACATTTAGGGTTGGATAATTCTTTGTTGTATGGGTATTGCTCTGTGCATTGGGGGATGCTGAGCAACAGCACATATGGTCAAATATCTCCTGAAGAAGGGGGAGGAGGACTTCCCTGGTGGCACAGTGGTTGGGAGTTCGCCTGCCGATGCAGGGGACATGGGTTCGTGCCCCGGTCCGGGAAGATCCCACATGCCGCGGAGCGGCTGGGCCCGTGGGCCATGGTCGCTGAGCCTGCATGTCCGGAGCCTGTGCTCCGCAACGGGAGAGGCCGCAGCAGTGAGAGGCCCGCGAACTGCAAAAATAATAAATAAATAATAAAATAGAAGGGGGAGGAGACACCTCTTCCCCCATTCCCCACCCTTCTCTCTCTCTCTCTCTCTCTCCTAAAAGAAGTAGTAAAGAGCTTGTGAAAAGAGGTGGTCTCTAGCAAGATGCAGACAGAGGCAACAGTCATAAACAAGATGAAAGATGAGATCCCTTTGGACTGTGGAGGGGATGCAGTTCTGTGGGAGTAGAGCATCTGTGGCAAGTCAGCTTCCCCCTACCAGGTTACTCCATGATGTGCCTAGGGAGGTGCTATCCAAGGTACTGATGTTGTAACTTTAGCTGAGATTCTTTTTCTAGAGGCCAGAGTTGAGAACTGCCACATTGCAAGGAACCATCTGGGCTTTGACAGAGACTGTCAGTGGCAATTTTAGCAGACCAGCATTTAGATATCCTTCCCCATTTCCTGTGTTCGACTTCAGAGGCTGGATTAGCTCCAGTAAGAATGGAAATGTAATTTTCTCACCAAACTGGCAAAGATTGGATGGAGCTTCATAGCCAGAAATAAGTTGCTTTAAAGCAAATAAAGAAATGAAGTCTTACACACTAGTGTTACTTGTTTATGTCTGCAAGTTGCAGAACTCTCTGTTAAACTTCCAGTCTCAATTGTGGATGACTTAGTATAGAGTCCTCAGGTGTGAAAAGGTTCAGATAAGCCTCTCCAAAAGTTCACATTCCAATTTGGCATGTGAACTACTCTCAGCTTAAGGCAATAAAGACCTGGCAGACTCAAGGAAAAATTTTCTCTCTCCCTTGACTATTTAAAGGAATTTTGATAGGGGGCCTGGCCCAGAAAGAGAACAAGTACCAGAGATAACTTTTTATCTGAATGACCTATCTGTATGGCAGGACAGACATCTGCTCTGCTTACTGTCCTGTGAATTACCCTTGTCCTCTTTTAAGGCCCCTATCCCCATCCTTAGCTCAGAATGGCATATAAGCTTCAACTGCCCAACTTGCCCTCCTGTCCTATATTCTTACGGGACCCGTACATACATAATTAAATTTGTTTTTCTCCTGTTACCCTGTTTTATCGTTAATTTGATTATTAGACCAAGCAAAAATGGTTCCTTCCCTGTAGGTGCTATACTGAAACTCAATAAGGATTATATCTCCTCGTCTTGGCTCTGCTCTTTGTTTAATGGTTCCCAGACTGCCAACTTTTACAATGTTCTCAACATGTAACTCTCACTAGCGCCTGGGCCACAGAAATGCTTAGATCACTGGCCTGGACTCAAATAATGGCTCCAGGCACACCCAGTGAGGGTTACAAAGACCCACAGGGGGAATAAGGTTGGATAAATACTTCACTAGGTAAATCTGTGTTTTCTGAAAGTCTTGCAGCTGGTAACTGGATGGGACTATTCATGCCTCTAACCTTGTTGAAGAGTTAACTTTGCTAGATGGTTCCTCATTATCAGGTTGCCTGCACTTATCTGCTATTTTAATAAATGCAGGCTCAAGTTACGCATCTTGCTCAAAAACAGAAATCGTATACCACTCCAGCAAATAACCCTGTCCTCCCACCAACAGCAGGGAGCTGTGTGCATATGATATATTTCTCTTTGTGTATATACACACATTTGCAATTATTTTAATTCTATGTATTCAGGATGATAAAACACAGCTTGGGTAATCAGTAATTGGCTGGTGTTGAGCCTGGCATGACTCATACCTTTCACACCAAATGATTCCTTTGATTCTTGGGTGGAGGGCGGTGCCTGTGGCCCTTTTAATTTGGCTGCATTGCAAACTGTGTTGGGAAAAAACCCAATGTGATCCAAAGGAAAATACTAAGGAAATAGCTATTTCTCTCTCAATAGACAGAAATAAGCTGATTATTTTTTAAAAGGCACTGTTCAAAGCACAACTGCAATAAGTAAATTTACAATCCCTTCAAAAATCTGTACACCATATATTCATATTCAATAAGATATCAAATTAGTTACAGGTTTTAACTTCATTTTTGGTGTCTCTATTCCCATCCAGATATAAATACAAACTTTTCTGTTCAATTAAGAGCAAACATGTCAGTATATGTTAATAACTAAAGATTCCAAGGTCTGGGAACCATGTGACCTGAATTCTATCGTTACCATGATGTGAACTTACTGCCAACTCTAAGCTAGCCTCTGCCCCGCCTCTCCATCTGCAGAATGAATGGCTGACTAAATAACTGCTAAGGTTTCCTCCTACTCTAACATTGGATAGTTGCATCTCTCTAATGATACAAACAATCCTACCAAAAAGCCACACTTTTAACTCGCATTCAATTGTAAAATAATTGCCCATTCAAGGACTAAGAGAATGAAATCAAAAGCAGAGATACGTGTTTACAATTGTCCATCAGAAACTGCAAATTCAAATGTTTACAAGGTGACTGGCTTGAATATAAATGTGTGAAGCCAACCATAAGTGAGGAGCGGGAACTTTGGGGAACCAAGGAGCACACTTCCCGTCTGTAAAAGGCAACTTGTCAGCTCCAGTCTACTGCAGCCATACAGGAATGCAAGACACCATACCATCAAGAGAAGTCAGAAATCCAGACTTTTCCGTTAGATCTCCTGATATTTAAATGACTGAAACTCCCCGTGGACAAACTCTAGTAGGCTAAAGGGAAATCACAGTTCCTTATTAAAAGCTCATTCTCTTCCTAGATAAGGTCACACCTACCTTGGCTTCAATTAACACCTCTAGGCTAAGGACTCCCAAATCTCTAAGATCTCTAGCTTGGCTCTCATTCTTAAACCTCAGGCTATATATTTAATAACCTCCCAGGCATCTCCACTTGGATGCCATGAAATCTAAATCGCACCAACTTGCATACAGTTAGTTTTCTCCCACAGCATTTAAGAATTCAGTTGTGGGCACACTTAACCTGGGCCAAAAAGAGGAAGTTCAAAGGCAGTAAATTTGGATTGATGTAAGAGTTAAACCCTGCCAGAAAGCTGTCTCATTCTCAGGCTGCAGGCATCAGGCATATTGCTAGCTTCCCCTACAGCACTCACCTGCTGTTTTTTTTTTTTTTTTTTTTTTTTTTCCGGTACACGGGCCTCTAACTGTTGTGGCCTCTCCTGTTGCGGAGCACAGGCTCTGGACGCGCAGGCTCAGCGGCCATGGCTCACGGGCCCAGCCGCTCTGCGGCATGTGGGATCTTCCCGGACTGGGGCACGAACCCGTGTCCCCTGCATCGGCAGGAGAACTCTCAACCACTGTGCCACCAGGGAAGCCCTCACTTGCTGTTTTAATAAATGTTCAATAACAGGAATCACATACCTTTCCAGAGCAAGTATCTTTGTCCTCCTACCAATAGCTGGGGAACTAGTTTATTGTATAGGATGTAATTCTCTTTATAGGTACTCTTATTTGAAATTATTTTAATTCCATGCACTTTGGGATTAAAATACAGCTTCGGTAGTCAGGAACTGGATGGTGTATTTTCTCCAAACAAAAATCAGTTTAATCTGTGGTTTGGGTTTTCTCCTGCCCAAAATCACAAGGTGTAATACTGCTAACTGAGGTTGGAAATTGGAATAGAAACACAATTGTGAAGCGTTCACTGATGTAAACCAAAACCACCACCATCTACTCTTTAATTCTTTTACAATACCATTTAAATAACAAGGGGCTCAAACAGAGGGAAAACAAGGCTTTAATCTAGCAAAGAAAATATAGATAAGTCTCATATTTTAACAAAATAAACAAGCCCACAAAAAGCAGTTAGGTTTTCTCCTTTAAATCACTAAAATGGGGACTTCCCTGGTGGTCCAGTTGTTAAGACTCTTTGAACTCCCAATTCAGGGGCCCAGGGTTCAATCCCTGGTCAGGGAACTAGATTCCCGCATGCTGCAACTAAGAGCTCGCACACCACAACTAAAAGATCCCACATGCGGCAACTAAGACCCAGCGCAGCCAAAAAAATAAATATTTTTTTAAAAAACCACTATGATGATCTATGAAGCTTACTTCTTGGATTCTAAACCTTAAAACGGTTTCTAAAATTATCAAAACAGTGACATTTTTGGAAGGACACTTCTATTTTTATGTCTTGTCTTAGAGTAAGACCAAATGCTACTAAATTTATGGGGTAGTGCTACCTCTTGATGTGAAATAAAACTAGATGAAAACATGCAATGGGGGAAGAATTATACTATTTCCATTGGTTTCTTCAGAGGTTTATATGCATTCTTGTATTTTAAGATTATTTTTAACATTTTGTTTGGCATAAGTTAAAGGGAATGGAAAGGGGTTAGGTCACCTAAAGTATTCACTCTCTCACTACTTCTCAAAATGTGATGCTGAAGTTACCTCTCTTTCAATGCCTTTTCTTCAGTTCTGCAGTAAGTTACTGTGCATTTTTATCCCCATTACTTGACCTGACAAAGACGATTCTCGGTACAGACATTTTTTAGGTTAAAGACCAGATGGTAGATAATGTACATACAAGGAAGAAATGGCAGATTAATACGACAGATGTTTATGTATATTAAAATAACCAAAGCTAATTGCTATGTAAAGAGCTAATAGCTAAATGAATGTAGCTTCCATTTCACAAGAATGTATAGCTAATCTTTCTTTTCCACAAGTTCTGACAAGTACAAATTATCATACCGATCGCTGAACAAGGCAATGGCCTGGCTAGTAACACTCCTAAATAATACTCCTAAAGGTATTTCTCCTCTGTCCATCCCAATTCATCTTGCCTGAGTATTTCGGATCCTTCTTTTATCATTTTAATGTGTACAATGATACGTTCATACAGATAACAAGAAAATCACATGGCTGTGACTTTCTGTTGAATTATTTTATTTATGATCATTAAAAAGAAAAAAAAAACTTGTAAGCAGTTTAAAAAATAATTTAGGAGAAATAGTATTCAAAATTGAAGAGAAAACTTTTTTCCCAAAACAAAATTAGCTGATTACCATTGTTTGGATAAATCTACGTTTAATTTTGTCTGACTTGTTCAGGGTCCATTCTTCATCTCATGATTTATACTGAGATGTCTGAACTCTGCATTGCATGTTAAATACATGGGACAGACATCAGACTCTACTTCAGGTCACGCTGGGAAGGAAACAGGAAAAACAGGTACTTGGGGTCCAAAGCTTATTTTAAACCCACTTATACAACTTTCTACAATTTCTCCTTTTTTGCCTTTGGCTACAAAATCCATTGTTTTCATATTCCCTACCTGTCCAGTATTCTCAGTTGCAATGCTTTGGTTAGGCTGATCTATTCTGCTCCCTGCTTTCTCTCTCCTTTGTTCTCAATGGGATTCATTCATCTTCCTCTTCCCTTGAAGTCTTGCTAAATGATTGACTTTCAAATCCCTAAATCACACAGAGTGTTAATGGTTGTTAATGGCTTCCCGAAGTATTTAAATTTTAAATGGAAACTCTTATAAGTACACTAGAAATCAAAAGAATAAATATTTAATAGTGTGAATTGTAGGAAAAGTAAAGACATTTTAGAGCCAGCATTCTCCACTAGTCCTCATCAAATGAAAGTCTACCTTTAAGGTAAATCCTACAAATGATACATAAAGGTGAGTTTTTCCAGTTTGGATAGAGCAATGGTTGCAGAGTTTAAGGCAGCCTCAGGGATCCATGCCCAGAGACTCTGTTTTAGTAGGTTTATGGGAAAGCCCAGAAATCTGTGTTTAAGGGAACAACACAAGAGATTCTGCAGCAAGTGGTCTTGAGAGTACACGATAAAATACCTGCCACCTGAAAGGCTACTGGAATATTCATAGTCAAGGATGAGAAGGGCAACACCTACAGCTGCCACTTAGTTGCATCTCTCAGGTACCTTTGCTCAAATATCAAAAGGGTTCAAAAGAATCATTATTTTATTGGGTTCCTCTAAGGAAAAAACAAGTTAATAATATATCATTGTTGGCCATCATCACCATCAACGTCATCATTAACATCAATAATAATGGAAAAACACTTGAAGTGTGTTCATATGCGCTATGCTCTGGTCTAAGTGTTTGCATGTATTGACTCATTTAATCTTCAACATGTGGACATATATTCGGGGGACTAACTGAACTATGTTCAAGCATCAGCATATAACTATATTCCTATGATTAAAAATTAATACCAGGAAAATCACATCATCAACAAAACTCTTAAAAGTTGCTGGCTGGGACTGTGTGTGTGTGTGTGTGTTTGTGTGTGTGTGTACACAAGAGAGATATGTGCATTTGTTCAGGGTCTATCAATCTTGTCTTGACTGTGTTTTCAAGTCAGCAGCCTTATCTTTACTTTTATTCCACTCAATCTCTTGTCATTTTCCCTTTGTTTGAAAATAACTACACCCAAGTCTGCAAAGCATCATCTTTCTTTTCCACTTCTTTTTGTAAAGAGTTTGTGACATTCTGAGGGATGGACATGCTATCACAATAATAGTGGATTGTTCTGACTTATAGGGAATCTAAGGAGAAAAAATGTCTCCACACAGGAAAGTGACAAGACAGACCTCAATCGCTCTGAAAGGTGGGGTCAATGACTGGTACGGTCTGTCCAATCTCTCCCTTGGTTTCACAGAATGCCAAACATACACCTGGATGCTGGCAGCAGAAGGAAAACCACCTTAGGAAGGATAAGAGCAAAATTTGTTGTTGCTAAAGTCCTAGAATGAAACTAGGAACACGGTACTTTTGCTTAATTAAGATTAACAATGGCTGAAAGGCAGGTCCTTGGAAATGGACCCATGATATAATATGGCAACTTTCAGTACTTAGAGATTTGACACCCCTCCCTCACCTTTCAATCTAGATCTTCTATTACCCAATGCCAGGTATTCAAACAGAGCTACTCCCCATTTTCTATACACACTTCATGCATTTCACCTGGGTGTTTTTACTCACCCATATACAATTAATTCCCTTTGCCTGCTTCCAGCCTAGTGCATGTCTAGGTTCTAACTACTAATTAAAGTAGGCGTTTGTGGGCTTCCCTGGTGGCGCAGTGGTTGAGAGTCCGCCTGCCTTTGCAGGGGACACGGCTTCGTGCCCCGGTCCGGGAAGATCCCACATGCCGCAGAGCGGCTGGGCCCATGAGCCATGGCCGCTGAGCCTGCGCATCCAGAGCCTGTGCTCTGCAACGGGAGAGGCCACAACAGTGAGAGACCCGCGTACTGCTTAAAAAAAAAAAAAGAAAGAAAGTAGGCGTTTGTAAGCTAAATGCACCCAGACTGGCTTGGAGAGAATCCATCACTTTGTTAAAGTGAATTACACTGTACTTGTAAATTTTGGAGCTCTCTGAGAAACAATCATTTTCCTCAGATGATGAAAGAGATCTCTGACCTCCTCACCAAAAAAGTTAAGAAACACTGCAACCTGGAACCGAGATCATGGGTCACTTTTTCCATAAAGATGTCCTTGATTTCTTCAGCCTGCAGGTCAAGGTCAATGGTTAGAATTTCCTTGAGGGCAAAATCAGTACCTTTTGGCCTGAGTCCTCTAAGAGATCATAAATGTTTCATGGTCAAGGAGTGCATTTTATTTATTCTAGAATCTCAGTATCTGTAGACAGTAGGGACTCATGTTCCTTAACTTGTACTTTATATTTCTGTATCATTTATCAGTAGCTTTACACCTAGTGGAGGAAGAGCTTTACACCTATGTGTGAATGGATGAAAATTCATATCGAAAGAACAAACACAAAAAACACTAAATAAACAACTAAGAAATATCCCATTTGCCTAATATTTTAAGTTTGCTATGATACTTTCAAAGGTAAATTTACTGGTTCTCTTGGTATTCAGAATATATTTTTCTTGTCCTTTTCAAACATTTCCAGGCATTTTTCAATAACATTGTACATATTTTTGACCATTTTAGTAATTCAACAATAATTTAGGATGAAGCAAATTGGTGGCAACAGGAATGAAAATGGTAAATCCATTTAAATGAGTTTATACAATCACCTGCCATAGATTGAGTGATTCACACAAAGAAAAAACTTACACACATGTGCACACACACATATATAGAGAATACAGACATATGTACACATACATAGGTGTGTGTGTAATTAATGTTCATCACATGTCAGAGAAGGTACAA
Source organism: Pseudorca crassidens (assembly GCF_039906515.1). NCBI lineage: Eukaryota > Metazoa > Chordata > Mammalia > Artiodactyla > Delphinidae > Pseudorca > Pseudorca crassidens. Next base: position 94,130,445 of record NC_090305.1, on the reverse strand, counting down.
CCACATATTAAGATATTAAGGATGGGTTTTTTTGGAAAGACACAGCTTGAGAAAGGAAGGCTGCTGAGGAACATCTACTTGTTTCTGGACCTCTAGTCATAGGAAGTCTGAGATCTCTCTACCCGCCTCCTCCCTACCTTCTCAGTCAGCCCACACGTTTACCCATCACTCCCAGACTCTGCTGCCATGGCAGGTAATTGCAGAGCCCACATCTCCTTGTACAGCTGGTGGGACCACATGTACCCCAAAGGGACATGGTTGGGGCATAACAAAAAGCACTTAGAAATTCTACGTAGTTACTCAGTAGGCTAATCTCTGTCTGAACTTCTAGGTCATGATTTATATACCACACTTTTGGCAATTTCTAGCATCCTGACCCATGGTATGGCTAGAACTGTTATCTGACATTGTTATTAAGTTATACATTTATGTCTTGCTTCCTTAAGCCAGATTATAAAATCTGAGTGAAGAGCCATATCATGTACTTTTTCCCTATTACCTTGAATACTTAATACAAGGCTCTAGAAACATTAGGGTCTAAAAAACCTTTAAAACTGTAGCTTTATTTTCTAAAACTGTTCTCTGTAAATTTTATAGTTTAGCCATATGATATCATATCCTATTTCCTTCATAACATATAATTTCAAATATCTGTTTTCCTTGTTACAAAAGCAATATTACCACTGTAGAAACTGTAGTTTTTGTGGAAAACGAAAACATATGCAAAAGAAGATGGAAGGTCTTTGTAAACCTACCACCCAAAGGTAATTAATGATAGCAAATTAGCATATTGCTGTTATTTCCTTTTTCCCCCAGGCTATATTTTCACTCTTATAAAACTGGTGTCCAACTTTCCATTCAGATTTTCATTATATTATATACATATTGCATTCCAAGCACCTTTCCATTTCATTAAATAGCCTTTAAAAACATTTTTTAGTGGATGCATAGCTCTTCACTATAGAAATTCTGTAATTTAATATGAACCTTCATTTGTTTGTTTAGGCTGTTAATTTGTTAATTATGCTGTGATTAAGAATTCTGAACATAAAGAATTGCTCACACTTCTGATCATTAAACAGATTCCTAGAAGAGGAAACATTGAGGCTTCTGATGTGTACTGCCAAATGGCTTTCCAGAAAGTGTCCACACCTTTGCAGTCCTGCTAGGAGCAGAGAAAATGTCTGTCTTACTGGATCCTTGTCAGGATTGAGGACCACCATGTTTTCCAATCTTTGACAATGTGATAACATCATGCTTATCGACATTTATGCACCTGATCCTTGCTCATCTTCTGACCTCTTCCCAATATGCCCTTTCCCTAGTTCCCCACGTATCCAAAACTACCTGCAAGGCAGATTTCAAATAATGTCTGCATTTTTAAAGCCTTGTCCATGTTGGCAGATTTGCCTTCTCTGTGTTCTCATAGGGGTGTGTTTCTATCTCTTTTACAGCATGTATTACCATCCGGCTTATATGATATTTAATTGTATGACTTTCTCTTCCACCGTATTATAAATCTTTGAAGGCAAGGATTAGATTTTACTTATCTATTCCTTGCTCCCAGAACCTAATACCACAGTATCACTAGGAGTTCTCTGGCCGTCCAATGGTTACAACTCGGCACTTTCACTGCCGGGGCCCCGGCTTCAATCCATGGTCAGGGAACTGAGATCCAGCAAGCCACGTGGCTTGGCCCCCCACAAAAATACAGTATCACTGAGCATAATGGACACTTAATACTTTCAAAAAATGTCAAATATCTTGCAGTTTCTTGAAAAAATATTTAATAGATTATTCATTAAAAATTACTTAGTGTCTACTCTGTGTCAATTACTATTAAACAAATGACAAATAAATAATAAGCAAAATTAGAAATGACCTCTGCCCTTGAAGAAACTTCATTTTTTTGGGTGAGGCAGACAATCAAATAATCAACCAAATAAACTGCAATTATAATAAGGTTGACTGGTGCCAAGGAAATGTATATAATTTAGCTGTGGAAGGTTTCTCTCAGAAAATGATACTAGAAATAAAGTCGGAGAGTGTGGGAGGGGAAAGAATGGGAAGAGGGAACCAAAATCTAATGCACCCCTCTCCTAATCTGCTCACTGGATCTCTCCTTCCTCTAACCAGGTGACCTGTTCAGAGTGACCTCAGTATCATCGCCCCCACACACAAAAATTGGCAAATCCATTCTAACAAGTATCCAAGGACCCTTACAGAATAGCTTCACTATGCCTATTGCTTTTAGGATCGAATTTTACCTATAATCATCACACTTCCTTGCCCCTCAGAGACTACACATAATGCACCGAACGACCAAAGTGCATTTGTTCACCGTCCTTCAACTGAGAAAAAAATGCTTCTTACTTCTTTGTCTGTTCAACAGGCCGAGTCTCTGTCCTATTCAGTATGAGCTGCCACACGGACACAAAACAAATCAATGTGCTCTACTCTCAGCCAGGGATTCAAGGTATTCCAATAATTAAGCAACAACGTATGTGCAGAAAAGGCAATATCCTCAACGATTAGTGCTAAATTTAATTAATTACCTCTAAAATAAAATGACACACAAACTTTGTAATTAAGAATAATTCTTAATTAAGGAACATTTGACAGATAGGCAGGAAGGAGGAAAGGGATGGAAAACGGCTGATTAAGATGGGGAATTAAGCACCTCATTGAAGATATTAGCAAGCCCTGTTGTGTGTTTATTTACTTTTCAGGGCATTCAATGAACTGAAATTTAAAACAGATATGGAGGGCATTTCAGTAAAACACATGTGCCCTTTTCCTGTTTAATGTAAAATTGTACCTTTGCAGCTAAAATGACAGCTACACTTTTACTCCCTTGATCACCCAACTAAGTAAAGGGAACCAGCTGGTTGGGGAGTTACCATATCTGTTGACTTTCTAAGGCATGAGAAAAGCCATATAGCCCTAAAGACTTAATGTGGGCCTGCCTTATTAGATATGTACTTCTTTTCCTATTATTGGCATTGGATGAAGTTTCTTAGCCACCTCATGTATCTGACATTTGGAGGAGCTGAATTGTATACTGAGCTCTTCCATTACATGCTGATAAACCAACCATGCAAAAATGGCCTGGGGAATCTTGGATAACAGAAGATACAGCATAGCGAGATACAGTATAGCAAAAAACCATAAAGGTTATCTGCAAATATGGCCTCTCTGTGCTAGGACTGTTTCTTGTGGTTACTTCAAATATAACCCTCAATCCCCACCCCCGTTACAGCCGCCATTTCCACTACCATAGAGCAGAGATCAAACGGACAAATAAAAAAAGACAACTAAGGGGGAAAAACAGTGACATAAATCATCTTGGTTTGGTTTTTTGAGCATCTATTGAGATAAAGTTGCACAATCTGTAAAATTTCCATTGTAGAGAGAAGTTATAATCAATATTCTTAAGGTCAAGGTGACCAAGGACAGATAAGAATACATACATATATATGTATAAATATATATACATATATATATACACATATACATATATATCCAGGGTTGAATAATAATTTCTTCACAAATTCATGGAATTCTAGACTTTGAAGTGCTTAAAAATCTATAAAGAGTAATTTAAAAGACTAATTAAAAATAATCATTTCTTTTCCCCAAATTATACTAAAATGTAGTTATTATAGTAAGAATAATAGTAAGTATAATGAGATCATCATCATCATGCTATAGAACGGGCTACTAAGAGAACATGTACCCTTATTTTTTTCCACTTTAAATCATTAATAGAAAAACCATAACCTTTTAGAAAATACCTCTGGTAAGCTTTTTTGGACAAAAACACATTGCTCTGCATTTCCTAGGTTATTACATACTAAAGAGATTTGGTGACAGCTAATATTCAGGTCTCTGCTAACAGACTCATCAACTGCTTTACATTCCCATAATGTAAAATACACATTGGTGTGCTTATTGCAAATTCTACAGTTTCTCAATTTTTCGATTTGCACATAATAAGATGCATTGTAGAAAATCTGTTATTTTTTTTCTAACATTCACTCCTTGTTGTTCCAAGTTTACGAATCAGCTATTTTAAAAGTTCTCTTTGATTTCTCATTGACTAGAGTGTTTGCCTGCTGCCACCACCATCTGCTGGGAATTTGAAGTCAACTGTTTAAAATGCTTAAGACAAAAATCTCACAACGAACCATGCTGTTTGATGATGTTCAACCTATCTTCATAAAGACTATATTACTTCCCAGTCACCCAAAAGAGCTCTTGTTAAGATTAAACCAGTCATAAGTCTCTCTCTCTCTCTCTTTCTCTCTCTCTCTCTCTCTCTCTCTATATATATATATACATATGCTTATAAAAGTTTACACATATATAATTATACATAATTATATATATAATTATTTTCATGAAATTGATGCTAAACGTGTGGTATATTATGACTTACTTTTTTTTGTGTGTGTGTGTGTGTGTGGTACGTGGGCCTCTCACTGTTGTGGCCTCTCCCATTGCAGAGCACAGGCTCTGGACGCGCAGGCTCAGTGGACATGGCTCACGGGCCCAGCCGCTCCGTGGCATGTGGGATCTTCCCGGACCGGGGTAGGAACCCGTGTCCCCTGCATCGGCAGGCGGACTCTCAACCACTGCGCCACCAGGGAAGCCCTGACTTACTTTTCATGCACAATTTCTTCTCAGTCGAGAAGGTATTTGAACCTCTCAATTGAACCTGGTGTGTTAATTTCTGAAAAGTTTTCACTTGTTACTGGATTTAAGTTGTTTGATGTAAAGGGTATGCCTCAGATAGACACTTAGTCTAAAAACCCAGAATTCTGCAGACTGAAAAGTTTATGTGCAAATGACTGAAAAGTCCATTTTGATCCCCCTGATTCACACAAACATCTTCCAATTAAGGACAAACACCATATACCGTTTAAGAATGTTGTCCAATTAGGGTCTTCTCTGAAAGATCAGATGTCTCATCATTTTCTCTCCACTATTTTTTTTTTGTCTGCATTGGGTCTTGTTGCTGCGTGCTGGCTTTCTTCAGTTGCGGCGAGCAGGGGTTGCTCTTCGTTGCGGTGTGCGGGCTTCCCATTGCGGTGGCTTCTCTTGTTGTGGAGCACGGACTCTAGGTGCACGGGCTTCGGTAGTTGCAGCACATGGGCTCAGTAGTTGTGGCACGTGGGCTCAGTAGTTGTAGCTTGTGTGCTCTAGAGTGCAGCCTCAGTAGTTGTGACTCACAGGCTTAGGTGCTCCGCAGCACGTGGGATCTTCCCGGACCAGGGATCAAACCAGTGTCCCCTGAATTGGCAGGTGGATTCTTAACCACTGCGTCACCAGGGAAGTCTCTCTCCACTGTTTTTTTAATGTGTCTGTTAAAGTATGTTTCTCAAGACTCCAGAGAGGTTGAAAATTGTGCAAAGGTCATCAGGAAGGTTTCCGTACCAAAACATTTTCTTCTAAACACTGTAACCTTTGAAAACACTTTATCAAAATCCCTTTGTACATTCAGTTTCATTTCCCTGGAATTCCTAATTTCTGCCTGGCCAAACCTTGCTCATCCATTCCTGAAAGTCCATCTCAAATGAGACTGCTCCACGAAGCCTTCCCTATGCCCCTGAACTGTATGAGTTAACCTTCGGTTTTATTGCCTGGGTGCCTGTTGATCAGGTTCCAAACGTAAGTAAGATAATACCATCACTTTGGAGGGAAGCATAAAGATGGGATAATAACATAGCAACAATTTATTCAAGAAATCATAGGCCGGTGTATTATATAAGAAGGAGTCTCTAGGGTTAAACCTTGTGACTTTAAATCTTGGGTATTTTATCTGAGTAACATGCAGCTAGTTACCAAGTTGTTTAACCTCTCTAAGACTCAAGTTTTTTATTGGTAAAAAGAAGATAATAGAAGACTCAGATCATGGATATGCTTAGGAGAAAAGTGCCTGGTTCAACGAAAGCATTCAAGACATGTCAACAAGTAGGAAGAGCAGTGGGAGTTAGTACTGTAGTTATCCGTACTGTTCTCATGACCCAGGTCCTTTGCTAGGTGCCTTCATGCCTCTAACTCTGAATAATTCCTCAGAATGACCACTTTACCTATTCGTTCAATGTGCATTTACTCAGCAGGGACTATGCACCACACATTGTTGTAGGATCTGGACAACTCAGAGTCCACAGTCTTTCCTGACCTCATGGAAAGGTGGCAGAATAGACCATAAGGTAAACATAAATAAACGAGGTAATGAAAGATAGTGCTAAGCACTATGATAGAAAGAAAATAGGGGAATTAAGTACTTTCTGGCCAGCTGTTGGGATGATAGAAAGAAAATAGGGGAATTAAGTACTTTCTGGCCAGCTGTTGGGAAGGGGTTATCCGAGAAAGTGACATTTAGGTGAGACCTGATTTGTGAGAAGAATCAGGCATGTGAAAGCCTGGAAAAAGAATCTGAGGAAGGACAAAGGTCTTGGAGTCTGAAAAGGCTTGGCACATTTTGGGAATGTGGCTAGGAGTTAGAGAAAAGATAAGGAGATAAGGTAAAGAGAGGTGGGCAGGGCCAGAGCAGGTAGGACTCTTTTTAAAACATGACATGAGGAATTTGGACTTGTGACACTAGTTTTTGTTTAAAAGGCCACTTTTTTCTATTGTGAGGTATATGCAACAAATGGGATAAGTACTTAAATTATCTACTGCTTTGTAACAAACTACTCCGAAACTGAGTGGTGAAAGCAGTAATGATTTATTATTTCTCACCATTCTTTCATCTGAGCTCACTTATGTGGCCATATTCAGCTGCAGTATCAGCTGGGCTGGAAGGTCTGAGATGGCTTCACTCAATGTCTGGCAGCTGGTGTTGGCAGTTGGCTCGGTCACCTCAGTTCTCTTCCACATGGCCTCTCATCCTCCAGCAGGTTAACGTGGCCTTCTTTTCAGTGGTCACAAAAGAATGTTTCAAGAGGATGAAAGTAGAAGCTGCAAGGCCTCTTAGAGCCCAACCTCAGAAGAGTCACTTCAGCTGCATTCTACTGGCCAAAGTAGATCAGAGAGTAACCAAAGTCCAGCCCAGATTAATGTCCACCTCTTGATAAGCTGAGCAGCAAAGTCACATTGCAAAGGAATGAGTACACCTGGATGACAAGAATTCATGATCATAGGTTGCAATTTGTCTCAACCGTAGTGGTCTAGTGGGTCCAGGTAAGGAATAATGGTGGCTTAAACCTAGGTGTGATGTTGCAGCAAACATAGAAATAGTGTACACAGCTACCTGATAGGGCTCTTTTGTATGCCTATTTTACTGTCTCTGGAATGAAGCTTGTACAGGTTAAACAACTTCCCAATGTTACTAGTTACTGAAGCCAGGTATTTAAACCCAGGTACTCTGACCATGGAGTGTGCATTCTCAATTAAAATATTCAACCATTTCCCACTATATTGACAGGAGAAAAAAACAAACAAAATCTCTGAAAAGAAGACCTACAGATGGCCCAAAGGTACCTGAAACGATGCTCAACATCACTAATTATTAGAAAAATGCAAATCAAAACTACAATGAGGTAACACCTCACAACAGTCATAGTGGCTGTCATTAAAAGTCTACAAATGGGCTTCCCTAGGGGCGCAGTGGTTGAGAGTCCGCCTGCTGATGTGGGGGACATGGGTTCGTGCCCCAGTCAGGGAAGATCCTACATGCTGCAGAGCGGCTGGGCCCGTGAGCCATGGCCGCTGAGCCTGCGCATCCGGAGCCTGTGCTCCGCAACGGGAGAGGCCACAGCAGTGAGAGGCCCGCATACCACACACACACACACACACAAAAACAGATTGCCAAAAGCCCCAGTTGGAGTACAGTAAAACATTCTAAACTTAATATATTAATCTTTATTGCCATCATCACAATTGTCAGAGGGTACCTAAGTTAAGGAGAACTCAGACAAGGCTTACTTTAGTACCCATAAGAAAGATCTTTTTCAACGATGTTATCTGATCAGCTACTGTTCATCAATGTGATATTTTCACCATAAAAATTGTTGACTGCACATAACTGATAAATCTCAGAATGGATTGGTTTATTGAGTTCTTTATATAAATATATAAAGGCCCGTGAGCCGTGGCCGCTGGGCCTGCACGTCCGGCGCCTGTGCTCCGCAACGTGGGAGGCCACAAAAGTGAGAGGCCCGCATACTGCAAAAAAAAAAAAGTCTACAAATAATAAATGCTGGAGAGGGCGTGAAGAAAAAGGAACCCTCTGTACTGTTGGTGGGAATGTAAATTGGTGCAGTCACTGTGGAGAACAGTATGGATCCTTAAGAAACTAAAAATAGAGTTACCATGTAATCCTGCAATCCCACTCCTGGGCATATATCCAGAGAAAACTCTAATTTGAAAAGATACATGCAACCCAATGTTTACAGCAGCACTATTTACAATAGCCAAGACACGGAAGCAACCTAAGTGTCCACTGACAGATAAATGGATAAAGAAGATGTCGTGTGTGTGTGTGTATATATATATATATATATATATATATATACACACACACACACACACTGGAATAGTACTCAGCCATTAAAAACGAATGAAATAATGCTATTTGCAGCAACATAGACGGACCAAGAGATTCTCATATTAAGTGAAGTAAGTCACACAGAGAAAGACAAATATCATATGATGTCACTTATATGTGGAATCTAAAAAAAATGATGCAAATGAACTTATTTACGAAACAGAAATAGACTCACAGGAATAGAAAACAAACTTATGGTTACCAAAGGGGAAGGGTGGGGGGGACAAGAGATAAATTAGGAGTTTGGGATTAACAGATACACACTACTATACATAAAATGGATAAACAACAAGGACCTACTATATAGCACAGGGAACTATACTCAATATCTTGTAACAATCTGTAATGGAAAATAATCTGAAAAAGAATATGTATATATACACATGCATATATACATATACATATACAAGGACCTACTGTATAGCACAGGGAACTATATTAAATATCTTGTAATAATCTATAATGGAAAAGAGTTTGAAAAAGAATATATATACACACACACATACATACATATATACAGTATATATATACTGAATATTCAGTATATGAATATACTATATATATACTGAATATACATATATATACACACACAATCACTTTGCAGTACACCTGAAACACATTGTAAATTAACTATACTTCAAAAAAAATGGTTAAAAAAATCTCTGAAAGATAATATGGTATTTACCATAATAGAAGTATAAAGGTACTATGGAAAAGTGGTAAGTCTGTATTCCCATTGTACTTTGTGTATCTATTATTTCAGTTATCAAACTTCATTGTAGTTACCTATTTGCATGTTCTTTAGGCCACTAGAATTAAAGCTTCTCTAGGGCAAGGACCAGATCTTAATCATTTGTGTAACCCCAGGGCCTAAAACAGTGGCTGGATGGTTCATTGCAGACTTCTTAGAACTATTACTAAATGTGTTAATTAATTAATTAATTAATTTTTAAACATATCTTTTAAGTTCTCAATTTTTTTTTAAATTTATTTATTTATGGCTGCGTTGAGTCTTCATTGCTGTGCATGGGCTTTCTCTAGTTGTGGTGAGCGGGGACTGCTCTTCGTTGTGGTGCGCGGGCTTCTCATTGTGGTGGCTTCTCTTGTTGCGGAGCACAGGCTCTAAGCATGCGGGCTTCAGTAGTTGTGGCGCACGGGCTTAGTTGCTCCACAACATGTGGGATCTTCCCGGACCAGGGCTCGAACCCGTGTCCCCTGCATTGGCAGGCGTATTCTTAACCACTGTGCCACCAGGGAAATCCTTGTTAATTAATTGAAATGTTACAAAGCTAAGTAAGGGTGTTTTCTCCCTTGAGCAGTGGAAAGTTACATATTTTAAAATTTTCATTCCTAGTGGAAAAAATTGCCTCAAGGAATATTTTTAGAGAAGAAATGGTAACACAAATAAAAATAAATCAGCAATGACTTTGGGAAAAATCAGTAATGATCATAAAAGGGTCACTTACTGCACTACGATCTAGAAAGAAAAATGGTTGCTCCCTGAAACTTAGTTTGTTTTTTTTTTAATATACATTTTCTTAATACCAGTTCAAAAATCAGGTCTTACTTATAATGACCTATTTGTAGAATAATAAACAATGGCTCTGAAGACTTAAGCAATTCTACAAAAACAAGACGCTGAACGTAAATTAAAACCCCAAGGACATGAAACCAGTTATTCTAATACCAAAAATAGCTAGGAGAAATCTAAAAAGGAAGAGTATTAATTGGCCTGGATAACAAGATGAATCATCATTCCTCTTCTAGGAAAAGTCATGAAATAAAGCCCCATGAATTTATTCTGTAGTTAGCTATGATGTGTTACCATTGCAGGGTAGAGCGGTCTGACCTTTAGGAGGGCCAGTTATCTTCACCTGCTCATAATTACAGGTTATACTATAACTTCAAAGTATATGTATATAAATGAATAATATCCTTTATGAAGGAGATGAAATCTTTGAAGAATCAAAGCAGTGCCACTACTGACCTTCCTGAAAAGGCCAATGGCAGCATCCATCCTACTGATGCCACATGCCATCTGTGTAAGAACAGGACAACATTACAATGTTAGGATGTGGACAGAAATACGTCCTCCATACCCCATCTTTATTCCTCACATGCCAAGTACCCAGCTAAAGAAGAATGTGGTAAATTATTCAGTTCTGCCCCACTGGGATTGATTGAGAGGGTAGCTTAAGTCTCTACCACCATACCTACCCTCCCATTCCCTCCTGAGAGGCCCAAGAGTGGTCACCAAATCAGGCTGAGGCTTTGATCACCAGGATTTCTCCCACCAGAAACAAAAACTGAGGCTTTCAAATTTTTTCACGCAGGTTCTCCCAGGTGACCAGGAAACAAAAATTACAAACTTGCATAAAAGAGGTTCAACCTTGCTGCAGACATGCCAAGCTCCATTTCTCAATGTCAATCTCCAGAGATACTGATTCTGAGTTTCTGTTTGTAGCTTTATTGCTAGATATGATCATGTTGAAAATTCAAAGAGGGTTGTGTATAATTCTATTCCCTGTTCTGATTTAGTCTATTATGAGTCTGAAAATGAATTTAAGTTTTTAAAACACATCAACAGAAAAGATACTCTGTTCCTTAAACTACTAAAGCTCATGAAAACATCTTGAAAAAATTGACTAACACAGCTTCAAAGACCTGAGTACCATGCTAACAAAAAAAGTAGAACTTGCACAAAGCTGGGTTAAGAACAAGAATGATGCAAGACCATCTGAATTAATATTTGCAACACTAACAAATGAGATTCTCTTTTGAAATCTAAAGGCCTGCAAGAAGGGTGTCCTACATCACCAGCCTCTTGAGGAATTGTGGATAAACACAAAATAATTATATCCCAAGAGATGAAATACAGCTAGTTGTCCCCGAGAGAGCCCCTGTTTTGATGTTAGAGCGAAGAATGGGTGTTACTGGTATTTCTAAGGAAAATCTCCCCAGAAGCATGCCACAATAAAAACTGACATACAGATTAAAAAGACAATTAAATATTAATGAAGCCAAACCCGCTTGCAAATCAAATGCTGACGAAAAAAGACATCTTTCTTCCAGAGAAACTTGGTTTCACTCATCATGTCCTATTACTTTAAAACAACAAATCTGTTGGTGTTATTGCATACTATAAGCATCACATTTTCTATAACATGGACTTGACCTCTGCAAAGCAAGCTGGTTACTAAATAATGTATAACTGTGTTATTTGTGCCATTCCAGGAAAACCTGGAGAATATCTTGGAGGAGAATTTAAACGTAAAATGCCAAATGTTTTTCTCTGATAAGTTTAGCTGGGTTCACTTTGGGTCTCAGACACTACTGAGGGTGTGGTTCTGATTATCTAACCCTGGATAATAGGAGGCTACATGTTTATAGGTAACTGCAATATTTTCTAAGATAAATTTGACATTAATCTTGATATTAAAAGTCTTTTATTATAAACAGAACTTTCCCAACGTACTTATCATAAATCTCAATGCTAATTTACAGATGACCTAGACTTAAGAAGGAGAAAACATGGGTGGTGATCTCAGTACCTTAAGAATATGCCCAATTACAAATGAAAGTCTTTTCTACACAGAAATTTAAATATATTTCTGGATAAAAACAAACAAACACACAAACAAAAACATGATTGGTTTAGAAATCACAGAATTTTACCTCCAGAAGTTTGCTTAGAACATATAGATATTTACTGTACCCAAGACTTTGTTGTTCCCTTTTTTGTTAAATGCAAGTTTTATTGAGATACAGTCCACATACCATACAGTTCACCTGTTTAAAGTCTAACATTCAATATTTTTTGTATAGTCACAGAATTGTGCAACTATCACCACAATTAATTTTAGAATATTTTCATCGTTACCCCAAAAAGCTCGTTAGCAGTCATTCCCCTTTCTCCTCTACAACCCAACCTCCCCACCCTGCATCCTGCCCTAGGGAACAACTGATCTATTTTCTATCTCTGTAGAGCTGCCTCTTCTGGCCATTTCATACAAATGAAATCATACAATCTGTGGCCTTTGTGACAGGATTCTTTTACTTAGCATGATGTTTTCAAGGTTCATCCACGTCATATCAGGTTTCAGTACTCTATTCCTTTTTACTCCTGAATGATAGTATACAGATTTACCACATTTTACTCGTCCATTCATCAGCTGATGGACATTTGCGGTGTTTCCTACCTTTCTTTCTATAGTTCTTTCTTATTTCTCTTTGTAACCATTTTAGTGTCTTCATGGACAAACTCTTCTTCCAGTCTTTTAAATTCTGCCTTGCAGGCTTGTTGCATACCCTCTGCAAGCCTTTGGTGTTTTCTTTCTCCTTGCGATGGCATTTACTCTGCATGCTTCAAGGAAACCTACATGTTGATAAGCCTCAAATCACAACGTATAAAGACTTCCCTTCTGTACTTCAGACCCATAGAGATTCCTACCCACTTATTATCCTTCCCTCCTACTTATTATCTTTTCCAATATCTAATTAATTTAGCCAGATATCGCCCAGGAGATATTCTAGACTCTACCTTCTTTTTTCCTCACTTTTCACATTCAGTGGGTCCACAAGTCATGTATATTTTACCTACTGCTATTTCTTGAATCCATCCCTATTCCATGTCATTAATTCCTTGTGTGTTCATCATTTATCTCTAATTCTACAGCCCTAACCTCTTCAGCTCCAGTTTTTCGGACTCTAACACTTTTTACCTTAATAACTCAGCATCATTGAAAAAAACAAACTGCAAGCTCCTCAGCAAGGTACAAAATCCTCCCTGGTCTCATCTCTGTTTATTCCTCTAACTTAGCCCTCACACGCCTCTTCACAGGTGGCCCCTCATCCGGTCACATCAGACTGCTTGCCCTTTATGCCACTGGACAGTTTATGCCCTCTGCCTGGAATGTCCTTTCCTCTTCTTCTGTTGCCTAATTTCATATTGTTCGGTGAGGGAGAGACTAGTTAGCTGCTTAACAAACCTTCTCTTTCTTCCTGGACCCAGAGCTAGACCACACCTGTCGTGCAGTCAGGCCATGGCCATGTGGCTGAACTTCACTGTTCGCCCATGGGTCCTTTCAGACCTGGATTATAAGAGCCTCCTGTACAATGTTCCTCTCTCTGTTTTTCTCTCCTCTTGTCAAGTGACTGGATGTTGATGTCCGATGACACCTTGAAAGTCCCATTTGAAGACGAGCCTGGGTCCCTGAATGACTACGTGAGCCACAGCTGTTCCAGCCACTCTCCTCCACTGAATCTTTATGTGAGTAAGTTCTCATCTACAAAGCCTCACATTTCAGGGATAAACCAACTCTTCAACAAGCAGATGCTCAAAAAGGCTTTTTCATTTCTATCTCCATGTGCCTCCTTTTGTGCATCACACTACCTGCCAAACTGTAACGTAACTGCAATCTACAAGTTTACCTCCTTCCCCACCTGGCCTGTGCACTCCACCAAGTCAGGGGCTGGGGCTTTGACCCAACACCATCCACAGTACCCGGGGTGTATATATACCTCTTATATTTGATAAGTATCTGCTGAATGAGTTAAAGTTCCCCTCACACATCTTTCCCCATGTCTGTTCTGCAGGAATTTTTAACAAAAAGTGGGGGGGGAAGGGAGAATTTCTGAGTTTCTCCAAATTTGGTAAATGTTATGTTAAACAAAACAAAATGTTTCTCATAGGCCTTCTTAAAACTTCTGTATACTAATAAGCATCATCAAAATGATGTAGTTTGGGGGCTTCCCTTGTGGCGCAGTGGTTGAGAGTCTGCCTGCCGATGCAGGAGACACAGGTTTGTGCCCTGGTCCGGGAAGATCCCACATGCCGCGGAGCAGCTCGGCCCGTGAGCCGTGGCCGCTGAGCCTGCGCATCTGGAGCCTGTGCTCCGCAGCGGGAGAGGCCACAACAGTGAGAGGCCCGCGTACAAAAAAAAAAAAAAAAAGATGTAGTTTGTTCCTCAAATTATTTGATCACAGGCTTTTTTTCTCACGGAACATCTTGAGAGGCGAGCGATCCACAGAGCACATTTTGGAAAACAGCTGACCTTGACTAATAATATAAATACTGCAAAATCTTGCATAGAAACTCTGAAATGTTTTATTTCAGTCCTAGATGCATAAATCACATAGTCAATTTGAATATTCAGGGGCTGAAGAGTTTCTGGAGTATTCACGCCAGAGCCTCTCTTCATTTGGGGTCGCCTAGCTTTCGGAGATGTTTCCGCCGTGAGTACACGTTAAGAACAAGAACTAGGACGCGAGGCTAATTTAAATCCCGCCTCTTTACTTCCTTTGTTTTCTGAGTCTGGCTAAGAATGGGCTGGAAGGACTGTAGCTATTGGCTCAGTCACAGAGAAACAGTTTGGGAGTCAGTATGACGAAGTGGAGACTTATTTTGCTGGCCCTGTACCTCAGTGCTCTCAACTATAACAATCAAAACATGTAAAGAGTTTGGAAGAGGGCTTGGTCAACGAATGTTCTTTACGGTAGTTATTAACAGGAAGAACACTGGTGGGAGTCTCGTTGTGGTGACCTTAGAGAAGTCCACTTACCACTCTGGGCTTCAGAGTGTCTTTCAAAAGCAAAGAGTGGGATTAAATTTGCCACGGACTCCTAGTCTCGCTTTGACTTACTGGGCTTCAGTCCTGTTTAACTTCAGTCTCGTATCTGTCATTCTGCCCTTGAGCAAATCATGTACTCGTGTCTTCCCCTTTTGAAGGTGCTAAGAGGAAGCATTAAGTCTAGATTATTATCACTGGTGTAGACAGAGTCAAGGCTAATCCCCCAAAGAAGAAAACTCAATGTCATTTTAATTTGACCTTGCAATTTCCAGTGACTTTGGGGACTTAAATTCACCTTCCTAATTTGCCAGATACTATAATTTTAATTGCCTGGTGTACACCTATTGATGACAGGGTTAAAACAGGCCTGAAGCAGACCAAATACCGAATCTCTCTCATAGACAATATAGCCTTGGATTCTTAAAAGCAGTGTGCTAGTTTGCCAGGAGCGCACCTATTCAAAGTAAAATGCCCTGGCTATCTAAGTTGAACACATGCTGTTTATTTTACATAGTCTGCTGCTTTATCTCCACACACATGAAATACTCGTTTGATGTAATAGCGTAGCTGAATCCAACACCCCCAGCGTTAGTACATCGTTCTTAAATAAGCCCCGGGAGACTGAGAGTTTCCTTTCTTTTAAAAAATGTTTCGAGTATACTCCTGTAGTTTTGTTATCATTTTTAAACCATCTCTTAGCACTTAGAAAAGCAGTAAGTGCTGTGGCTTTACAGTTTTCAGGATGTTGGATGCTTTCAGCTCAACTGAGGTCACTCCTCAGATTGATTGTTCACTGACAAGAGTAGCTTGGGAAGAAATGTAAATTTCTCTGGCCAGGAGGAAATAGAGATTTGACAAAGCCCAGTGACTTTGCATCAAATTGTCATGCTATTTTAAAAGCCAATAAAAGACAAACACAAACAGGATTTTATGTACAAAGTATACATGCAAAGATGAAGCTGTTCAAACAATCCTTGAGGAGGTTTCTAGCTCTATGTATCTGAACAAAAGCAACATTTTGAGAAATTCACATGTTGACATGTTGTTAATATGTCTCCCAAAAAGATTATGTACATTGAGGATGACTTCAAAGCATTATTCTATCAAAATAAAACAATCAACTAAATACTTGGGCATGTCAAATATATACCAGATATTATGAAAAGTCTTAAAGGATGAAAAAGAAAGAATAAGAAGTGTCCTTGGTCTCAGACTGACCATCTTATGCTCAGGAAGCCAAGACAAACGAGTGCAAAGGTAAATAATAACAACTAAGGAACAGGTTACACATTAAATTAAAAGATATTACAATTCATTAATGATTGTGGGCGTTAAGAGAAACTTCGTGGCAGACGAGGGTGATGCCTGCAAGATACTATAAAGATACTACAGATTTACTCTGTGTTCCTTTTTCTAAGAAGGTTCTTACGGAATTTTATTGTGCAATAAAGAGTACGAACTATGTGTCATTCTAATAAAGACATTCTCTCTAGAACCACTGTACTTAAAACCAAATACAATTTATGAGAACTGAAATATTCGCTCTGTGTATGTATATGTGTGTGTCCACAAAAGTTAAAAAAAAAATTACCAAGCAGCTATTTAAAATCATGGATATGGGATTTTCAGTTGATCCTCTTTTGGGTTCAAATCTTAGAAACCTGAACATGCTCTACTGGAGAAAGTATGGGTTTTGTTATATAAAAGGCTTGACATTAAGAGTAATTTACCTAGCGTGGGCAAGTCATTCCACCTTTCTTATTGTCAGTTCCCTTAGATAAATAAGTATAACAACATTAACTTCTCAGATTAAATGAAATAATGAAAATGTCTATAAGAAGAAAAGGATGGTACAAATGCTTATGATTCTGGGGACTTAAGGAAATGGGAAGGATGGTACTTGTCAAATATGAACTGAGGGGCTTCCCTGGTGGCGCAGTGGTTGAGAATCTGCCTGCTAATGCAGGGGACACGGGTTTGAGCCCTGGTCTGGGAGGATCCCACATGGTGCAGAACAACTAGGCCCGTGAGCCACAACTACTGAGCCTGCGCATCTGGAGCCTGTGCTCCGCAACAAGAGAGGCCGCGGTAGTGAGAGGCCCGCGCACCATGATGAAGAGTGGCCCCCGCTTGTCACAACTAGAGAAAGCCCTCGCACAGAAATGAAGACCCAACACAGCAAAAATAAATAAATTAATTAATAAACTCCTATCTCCAACATCTTTAAAAAAAAAAATGAACTGAGGTAACAAAATAACAATACAAGACAGCTAGATGGAACAGACTTTATTCTTGTGAACTTCAGTAAGTTGTTTTACTTCTCTGAGCTTACTTTTCCTCCTCAGTAAAATGGGAGTATCAATGGTACTTCTCTTCATAATCACCTGATTTAACCACAGTATTAAATGAGATAATGTAGATCACGTACCACAGTATCTGGCCCCTAGTATATGATTAATATGTCACAGCTATTTACTATTATTACTCTTCCAACCATTTCTGTGGTGAGCCATTCTCATGGATTCGGTTATATCTGATGAACTCGATTCAATTGCCAAGAAAATTTGGAACAATTTGCTAATGCTATTTGTTAATTTTATGGAAACTACAGTGCAGCTCAATGAGCTTTTAGAGTTTTATTTATATTGATTCACTTTCTCCCCTGAAATTAAAAAAGTCTTTAGTTCAAAAGAGGTTAACAAATTTCCCTTCTAAAAATACCTTTTTTTTTCTTTTTGGCCCTCAAACTCTTTGCATTGGAAAAACATGCCATTTTGAATCTCTCTATCCAGATCACAGAGCCATAAACATACACATCCGACTCATGACTCACCCATCTGAGAAACCACACATATACGCCCTCTGCTAACTAAATATGCAGGTTTACAGAATGCATATTTAGAAAAAACTAATTTACTTCCTGTGCTCCCTGTAGCCCCATCATGTTTTCATCCAGCTGGTCCAACTTTCAATTCACAAAAGCAAAACCTCCTTAGAACCAAAATAAATACTAATCTTAAATTCAATGTACCCTGACAGCAAATAAGTTTGCTGTGCTTACTTCAGCATGAATAAAATGCCCGCAAGGGGACTCCTACATAAGAGTATATTTACAAGTTCCATTACCCACTGCAGAGATTGATGTAATAAACCTATAATAAAAAGTCTCACGTTATAGATTTCTCTAGTGTTTATCAAACAACCTATATTATCTTGGCTGTGTATTCAATTTAAAATAGGTTTTCAATAAGTGCCTCAAAGCTAGAGGTCACTTTGCTTTCTGACATACAGGAATGTTTACAGACACTTTCTGACCCCAGAATTGGAAAAATATGCTTGTCTGCTCAAGTACTTCATGGCATTAACCTATATATTTATTTTCAGCCTTTAACAGTTTTCCAAGCTGTAACAGTTGGCTGTCCCATTATCTAATTTACTTTCATTGCCAAGGAGGAGTAGATGAACTGTTCCACATCACATCAGAGCACCACTGTAATCTCAAATTATTTTGCCGTGTGTATACTAGATATTTCAGAGAGCTTGTTTATTTGAATTTCCAAGTATCTGACCAGAACTCTCCATGAGCTGTTCTCCTGAAGGATGAGGCACACCACTTACATGAAACTGGCAGTCCTTCTACCCCAGAAAAAGGAAGATAGATGGGAAGGTATGAGTAGAATACTTGAATTCCTATCCACATTTAGGTCTATACATCCACACTGAGTTCCGGTTACTACTATCTATCCACACTGAAAAGATTTTGCTACACTAAGCTATTCTTGCATACAAATCCAAAACATTCATTAGTTAGACCCACCCCTTTGAGACTTATTCAATTTATTGTCCCATTAAAATTGTCAAAATGTATCCATTCACTAATTCATCCAACAAATACTAACTTAGCCTGTATTATATTCCAGGCACTGTACTAGAGTTTGGGATTCAAATGGAGAACAAACAGATATAGCTGCTCTCCTCATGGAATTTACAGCACATGGGAGAAACTGGACATTAATCAGTCATAACGACAAACCCTCAATTACAACAGTAAAACATGCTTTGAAGACAGGACAACACAGGGGATCTGATGATGCTTCTGTGCAACTAAACCTGGGATTAGATCAAACTGCTTTTTGCATGGCAAAAGTACTTTTATTCTCAGCTTACTTTTTTTATCCATTTGAATTTCTCTTCCATTTCTTGGACTTTGAATAGATTTTCCTGTCTTGAGATATGATGGGTATTCTCATCTACTATCACCCAGTGAAATAAGACTATATCTGCCCTTCCTTGTAACTTAAATTATTCTATTGTTATTGCTTTTAAAATTCCATAGGATCCTTGGTCCTACTCTTCAACACCCTTGCCAGATAATTCAGATAATTTTTGCCACAATCCTGACAGCTCCATGATGGAAAAAAGAAAACAGCACCAATAAACGAAACAACACTCTTCTTCTCCATTCCAGAAAGTCCATCCTATTTTTTAGATATATGTCAAATCATGAGAAAGTAAATCCTAAATCTGAGGTAGAATATATCTTCAGTTTTCACCATTCGTCCAAGTTCTAGGGCTACTGCAAACAAGTCAGCCTCCTCTTCTATATGATGGTCCTTCAAATTTTTGAAAGTTAACAACCCAGTAGGATTACCCCAAACCAAGAGTCGAAAGAAACTCGGTAACACTGCAACAATTTGACTATTCATTTCATTATCATCCTCCGGCAAAGAGGTACGAGGCTACTACATGTCCAAGTATTCAAGTTCTATCATTTCAAATTGCTCTGGCCGTGTATAATCCTTTGTTTCAGCTCTTGAGACTCCTTTTCCTTTCTGTGTTACAGACAAGTCAGATATCTCAATACAGAGCTGTATCTTTTCAAGGTGAACTGCCCTGCGTGTCAGAATACTGGGGAGCAGGAAACAGAACCAGAGGGGAGACGACTACACGAATATGAGCTAATGCTGCGGTGTATTAAACCGAAATCAAGATCCTTAATTCAACTTTTATGAGAACAGTAGAGAAACTTTCACTATCAATCTCATTTTGAGAAAGGTGAAGGGCATGCAGAACCAAAGAGACAGCCTGTCATTAAAAATGTTAAAAATAGAAAGCCTGGTGCACACACTGGGTGGTGCAATAGTGCACACACATTCTTTAACAGACAAGATTTCTCTCTGAAGTTACAGCTATGAATCTCCCAAGTCTAACATCCCTTAACTCTCTTCAGAGTTAATGGTTCAAAAGGCAATGTAAGCTTCTCATTAAGATTCTGTATCACACTGGAAGGAGGAAGACTAAAACAAAGATTTTCTAAATTCCGTGAAATATCAGGATTCATATCATTTATGGGTAGACCATGAATTTCATCAAAAACAATTATTTAGGGAAAATTTTTCAAAGCTATCTGCCCTTAAGGGTGAGATGCTAACTTGCTTCACAAAATTCTCTGCTTTCTAGGATGTAGGCTGCATGTAGGATGCTAATGGGTCAAATTCCTCCCTGGCATTAACTGGGGCATAATATCCCACACATTAATATCTACTGGAGTAGATAATAAGGAGAAGCAAAGAAGTTATGACCCAGACCTTCCAAAAAGCACTGCTAGATTCCTATTTATTTTTACAAACCTAAATCCAGGTCTCCCACCTGGACTTACTGGGGTTAGAAAGAAAGGACTGGGGAAGGAGGAGGTGACAAATGAAGCAGCCTCTAAGAAAACCGCCACACTCTTCCCAAACATTCCTTTTCCACCCCAAAGACCGATTCGTCAAATACATAGTGCAAGGAAGGGCTAAATGCTTGTAATGACTAAGGTCTGAGAAAAAATAACACCATTTTTTGTTCATTTTCAGAATTAATACCTCGGGCTGGCCTCATGAAGTCTTTTGGAAGAGGGAGATACAAATCATAAAAAAAAGCATGGGGGGTGGAAAAGGAATAATAATTTAGTCATTCTAAAGCATCTACTTTTTTTAAATTCAAATTTTCAAACTTTATGCAAGTACAAAATAAGTCACAAATTGGGACGTCCCTGGTGGTCCAGTGGTAAAGAATCCGCCTTCCAATGCAGGGGACACAGGTTCGATCCCTGGTCGGGGAACTAAGATCCCACATGCTGCAGGGCAACTAAGCCCACACCACAGTTACTGAGCTAGCGCCTCAACGAGAGAGCCTGGATGCAGCAACTAAGACCCAATGCAAGGAAGGAAGGAAGGAAGGAATGAAGGAAGGAAGAAATGTCACAAATAGAAAGGTCCCTAACAATCCATTTGTATACATTCTATAAAAATTGACATAAATTAATGCAAGATTAGGCTAAAGAAGTATATTCAAGCTATGTTTGAAATGAGACATTAAGCTTCCATAATTCTAAACAGAAGTCATGTGCCCAGTTCCCTATGTAACAGACGTTTTATTCCGTGATAAATTATTGTAAATACAGTATGAGACTAGCTAGAGCCTATTTACACCTGCCAATTAGCTGCCCTTCAGCACTAAAAACAAAAGCGAAATGGCCCCTGGTGTACACCCCTTTCTATTTCCACAAACAGAACCTTTTGCTTTATGTTTTTCATCAACAAATTCAACTCTGGGATTTAAAATATATTGATGGAAAAAGACATTTTCATGACATGACAACAGCTAATAATTGTGAAAATGGTCATCTCCTTCCAACACATGTCCACTTAAAACAATGTAAGTACTGTAAGTGTTTCACGACACTTTCAATTGAGAAGTAATACATGTGCTGTAAAGTCAACACATACACCTCACGTTTTAGGTTATTTTAACATTATGGTTCCAAAAAATGTAACTTTGAAAGTAGCACAATAATTTAAATTATTAAGAATCCTTTTAAGGTCTTACAATCCGTACACTTTTAAGAGGCTTCCAACTTTATGGGGGTTTTCTTAGACAATATTCTCAACAAACAACAAAGTGGTTGGCAAAGGCAACAAAACTGATGGTCAAGATGAATTCTTTTTTTCGGTGGTCTTTCCATATCCCTCTGGAATTCTCGTAGCTCAGCTTTGGGGCAGAAGGAGTAGATAAAGCTCATCCCCTGAATAGAAACTCAGCAATTAATTGCTTACAGGAAGGAAAGCCAGGCCTTGGGGAAATTAGCAAACATACATCTGCTTATCAGGTTAGTTTTAGCTACCAAGGACAATAAAACAAAAGAAAACAAAGCAAAAACAAAATAAGCAACCAAAAAACAATAGCAAAACAAAACATGCTCTGCTTTTCTATAAGTACCTATATTCTTAACCTTTCTGTTTACCTGCTGCTAGCTGTCCCTATGTAGCCACTCATAACTCAGTCAAAACCACATCCTGGATTTGGCACAGATGAACTGGTCCCTTGGTCTTTAAGGAAGAGGAAACTGCAAAGAATTAAAAGTTCATTTATCTAGTGCCCATTATATGCATGTGCATCAATTTACACTAGGAACTTATGGGAAAGAAAGGAAATGAATAGTCAAGAAGACTGTTATTCAACCTTACGGTTACCAGGGAGGAAAGGGAAGAAGGGATAAACTGGGAGATTGGGACGGACACATACGGACTACTATATATAAAATAGATGACTAATAAGGACCTACTGTATAGCACAGGGAACTCCGTTCAATACTCTGTAATGACCTAAATGGAAAAATAATCTAAAAAAGAGTGAATTTATGTATATGTATAACTGATTCACTTTGCTGTACACCTGAAACTAACACAACATTGTAAATCAACTCTACTCCAATACAAATTAAAAAAAAAAAAAAGAAGACTTTGCTTGTTACTCAAACCCTAAAACAGCTGGAAGTTATACAAGGAGTTTGGTATAGACTATGGAGGTTGAAGGCAGAGGTTTCAGAGAGAAAACAGGAGAAAGAAGAATACTTCAGGCTAAATTCAGGCTAAATCACTTGACCTTCAAAAATGCAAGGAGCAAAGTTTAGTGGACTTAAAGGCAGGAAATTTGAATTATATTCTCTGGCTCATCAGTTACTAACTTTTTCATCATAGATAAGTCACTTGTTTCTCTTTCCTGAGCCTCAGGTTCCTCATTTTACAATTCTCTTAAGATATTTCTTATGAACTGAAGATAAAATATGGAAAAGTGCTCAATCAACAGGTTAGCTCGTAGATACCACCAAAGGAGCAATTTTTAAAGAAGTGAATTTAGCAGTTAAAAAGGTAGTTTAAAACATGTGTATTGAGTATTACAGGAATGTGTTGAAATGTCAATATAATTTAATAACTAATACGAATAAAAAATAAGCCCTTTTGTAGAGTGAGTCACAATTTTTTTAAATGAAGAGTGGTATCTTCCTACCCAACTATTTTATTTATTTATTTATTTATTATTTTTTTAGATGTTGGGGGTAGGGGTTTATTAATTTATTTATTTTTGCTGTGTTGCGTCTTCATTTCTGTGTGAGGGCTTTCACTAGTTGTGGCAAGTGGGGGCCACTCTTCATCGCGGTGCGCGGGCCTCTCAGTATCGCGGCCTCTCTTGTTGTGGAGCACAGGCTCCAGACGCGCAGGCTCAGTAGTTGTGGCTCACGGGCCTAGTTGTTCCGCACCATGTGGGATCCTCCCAGACCAGGGCTCGAACCCGTGTCCCCTGCATTAGCAGGCAGATTCTCAACCACTGCACCACCAGGGAAGCCCCCACAATTTTTTAAAAAAGCTTTCACATATATTTTCTTGTGAATTTTAAAACATTTTTTAAACTGTATACAGAACTGATTTATGAGCCACAGAAGAAAATGAGCTTCACTAATTTTTAGTCACCATTCATTTTTCGACCAAAAATGGTGTTTCCCAGCATGAACACTGACTTTTATCGTGACTTGGCTCTGAATACGTTTCTAAAAATAGAAAGGTAGCTGTTGCCAAAAGTGAAATCCGACTTCACAGGAGAAGGATTTACCAGCAGTTTTAAATAATCAGAGGAATAAAACACAAGCCATAAAGAAAATTCAAAAAGAGAAGATCCATAATAAATGTTTTAAACGACAGCAGAAGTGTGATCATAAGTATGTAGTTTGGGAAGCATACTTCTTGGATGGAGAATACATTCACATGTGAGAAATCGAGTCAACCGTGTAAACAATGACTTAACTTACTAAGGCATGGGTTCCACTGGGACCTGTATTACTACTTCCTTCCTTCACATCCTTGGGCAAGTCTTTCTATTCTTTGGGCCCCTGCCCAGGTTTCCTTGCTAAATCCCTTGGGTCTAGAAATAATAGAATACCATCTGGGAAGTCTCCCTCTCACATCCCACTAGTAACCCCAGGCTGGGTTGGATGCTATGCTTCATTGTAGCTGCACTGTAGTCAGTGCTCAGTTTCTGTCCAACACTTACTGTATTTCAGGGGGAGTGTGTGTGTTTAGATTAGCAGATCCAAGAGGGAAATGTGTGGCTTTTTAGAACACACTCCCAGGAACTAGTGTGGACCAAGAATTTTGCCAGCCACTTCAGTAAACAAAGGATGTTGCAGCCACCAAGCCATCATCCACTGCAGCTTCCTGCTCTATGTACCCTGAGGGGATTCAGAGTGAAGAAAAACAGGATACTGGCCCTAGATAGTTAAGGGGCATAACAAAGGAATGATCTCACTGAGCCCAGACTCTTGAGTCTTCCCATACATAGAAAAGCGCTAAATTCATTAACTTGAGATATCTGGTTTTTCTTCAGTTTACAGTAATCTCTTGATGTTCCAGTAGCCCGGTTTTTGTTGTGGTAAGTTTGCCTGTCTACCCTAGCTTCTCCCTTATCTCTTCGGAGCCGTCCCTCACAGCAATCTGAGAGCCTGTCTCCTGGACCTATGTCCTCAGTATATCTGACGAATAAAACACAGTTCTCAACTGTTAGGTTGTGCATTTTTTTCAGTTGACACTAGCATAGGCGGTTATTAAATATGTGTTTTGTGAATGAATGTATTATAAGATGAAGTATTTTTCTCTCTCTTCTGCTCTCAACTTTCTTTAGTCATTTTTTTTTTTTTTTTTTTTTGCTGTACGCGGGCCTCTCACTGCTGTGGCCTCTCCCGTTGTGGAGCACAGGCTCCGGACACGCAGGCTCACCTGCCATGGCTCACGGGCCCAGCCGCTCCGCGGCATGTGGGATCTTCCCGGACCGGGGCACGAACCCGTGTCCCCTGCATCGGCAGGCAGACTCTCAACCACTGCGCCACCAGGGAAGTCCTCTTTGGTCGTTCTGATAACACTATCCAGTCAGAGGAAGAGATGGATTTTATTTCAACCTAACATCCAGGGTATATGCTAAGAGGAGGTCATTCTTGGAAAAGGGTGGCTCCACAGAAATCTGATAGAACTGAATGGCTGACAACCTACATAGGTGGCCCTGGAGAAGAAACTGTATTTTAGAGAGAAGGAGGGAGTGAAGGCATTAAAGAGACCCATGGATCAAAGCTACAAAGGGATCACAGGAAGAACAAAGGAATGAGACAGAGTCCTAAGAACGAATTCTATCCCCCTCTCTAGACCCTCATTGTAAGAGAGGAGGCTCTAAGAGATGGGATAAAAAGGAGGGGAGGGTGGTAGAAGGATGGAGCAGTTAAATAGACTGCAGTGGCCACTTGGACTTGAATCCTTATCCTGCTAGGTTGGAAGACATGACAAAGGAAAAGACTGGAAAGGGTCTAATAATAGGATTCAAAACAAGTTAGTTGTTCTTTAAGATTTCTCCAGCCTATAAAATGCCAAGCCTTTATAGTCTAACCTGTAAAAGACTGCTAATCTTCCAAACTGAAATGATGAAGAAGAAGCTGGTAAAGTTTCCCAAATATCTGCGGGCTATTTCAAAGTACACATAGGATACCGTCATTCAAATAAAATAAATTACGTTAAAATTACATAGAGATGGTGGTTCCAAAGGCAAAGTGGTATTTTACAGGGGGAAAAAAAAAAAAATCTTTAGAGCATTTGCTTTGAATTTGTTATACATACTCTGAATGATGACTGGGAAGGGTTTGTATTTTGAAATGGGTATACAGCAGAACACAGTAATTTGCTTAAATGTCAACTGAAAATTACAGTTTTCTTAAAATCTAGAAAGAAATGCATCTAATTGTAAACTTATTGCTTCAGCAACGAGGTAAGTGTCTTTCTTAAAGTGACCATTAAAGCCATTTAATATTAGTAACTGTCAAGTAACGAAGATTGTAAAACGGAAAATGGAATTAATATCGCTTTTTCAGTAAGCAGAAAGCTGGTACCTGTTTAGCAATTTAGAAGTTACAAAATTCTTTTCCCTCTCCTGGTTTAGTTTATATCTTTTTGTGAGGATATGTGTTCCCTTTTACAGATAAGTAAAAGCAAGTCTTTAGAGGTGAAATGACTTGCTTGAGTTTACATAATTCCTATATTTGTATAATATCAGTAAGTCTATTTGTATAATATGCAGCAAATCTGAAGTGTAAACCCAAGTCTCTGGACCGTATATGTTATCATCTTACTATGGCATGAGTCTGACACACATGCTAATTATCAGAGGGACAAAAATAATAAACATGTGGTGTTGAAAGACTAACTGTACCACAGAAACTGGACAGAGATTTTGAGATAAGGCATACATTACATATGCTTTTAAATACATTCATCCTGGTATAAATCCTGAAGGCAGAGCATCAGGATAACTGCCATACATAGGTCAGGTTCTATCTTGGGGTTATGTGATGAATTATGTTCCCCCCAAATTCATAAGATTGAAGCTATAACCCCCATAACCTCAGACTGTGACAGACTAGGTGACAGGGCCTTTGAAGAGGTGATTAAATTAAAATGAAGCCCTTAGAGTAAACCTTAATCCGACTGACTGATGTCCTTAAAAGGAGAGAAAATTTGGAAACACACAGAGGAAAGACCTTTAAACATACAGTGAGAAGGCAGCTCTTTGCAAGCCAAGGAGAGAAGCTTCAGGAGAAACCAAACCTGCTTACATCTTGATCTTGAACTTTCAGCCTCCAAAACTGCGAGACAATACATTTCTGTTGTTTAAATCACCCAGTATATAGTATTTTGGTATGGCAGCCCCAGTAAACTAATACACAAGATAACAGAAAATGATAAGTAAACTCTGATATGTGTGCATATTCTTTCAAGAGGGTAACAATGATAGCAATGGTTAACTCTTACTGAGTTCTTACTATGTGCTAGAAAATATTCCAAGGGTTAACATGTACTAACCCCTATAATTCTGACCACGATTTAATGAGGTAAGTACTCTTTATTTTTCCTAATTGACAAATGAAGAAACTGAAGCATAGACAGACTAAGTAACTTACACAAAATGCTTAGCCAATATTTGAACCCAGCATCTAGCTGGATTTATAAAAATGATCATTAATAAATGTTCACGGAGTTTCATAAAAATATTATTGAGTCCCAGAAATTGAGACTTCATTTTAATACCATTCATGTATCTTTAGTACAGACCAGATACAACTGTTTACAAAGCATCTTCTATTGCCAGCTCCATCACAGCAGATACCTTCACATGCTATGCCATATGAAATCACAGTAATTCTAGAAGGTATTGATACATTACATCTTATACTTTATTTTTACAGATAAGGAAACTGACTCTCAGATAAAGTCAGATGCCCAATATCAAAGTCAGCAAAAGTAGAAAACAAATATTAGGCCCTGGTTGGTTTGAATCCCAGTGTCATACATTTTCTACTGCAGTGATACACCACAGTAGTTGAAATGATACAATTGAAGAATTAGTATAAATCATTTTTGGAAGAGATGTCATTTTTGCATGTATATGTCTCTGTGTTTAAACATACTCTGAAAGGTGAAAAGATGTTAGAGGATGAAAATCTGGGACCTGACTTTTCCTTGTTTTGAATAATGTGTAGTAAGGCAGGAACTAGCTTTATACTATCCACTTCCCTGTTCACCATGAACAACAGGCAAACCTCAACTTTGTGATTTTTTGGCTAAGGACATTTTAAACTAAACTCTTTCACATACTCCCAGTAGACAATGAAAAGAATGCTGGGGCCCAATTTTTAAATGGAACATCTTGAACAAGTCACAGCAAAGGAAAATTTGAGTCCTTGATAATTTAAGTCCTTGATAATTTAAGTGTTTTACTACTAATGTGAATTCAACCCTGGCAAATTAAAACAGGAAGAATTAATTGGATATGCAAATGAGATTATTCAGTATATAAATCTAATTACATACCAATTTGCTTTAACAGCATGAAAAAAGAATAAATTGTTCTATGTAAATTGATTGTCTTAAATAACCACCTGTAGCCCAACAAAAATTGTCTTGGAAAAGCTATACTGTAAGTGCAGACATCTAAGTAACATAATGTTCTTCACAGATTTTGTCACAAGAACCTCTTTACAATGAAGCCTGCTTAAACTCCTGATGTACAATAAGGTATTATCAGGTTTCTAGAACGTAAGGAAATGATGTCACAAGTGGGCTTTTTAACCCCCAGAGCACATTAGATTGATAAGACACGTTGATTTTTGAAACACTTATTGCTTTCACACAGACTAGACTTGAAATCTGAGCAATTTACACATCAAAAACTAAGAAACAAAAATGGGTGAAGTGTGCCAGTTTTTGTTAATTTAGCAGTGGCTCTCAAATCTATTTAATCAAATGCTTCCAATACGATAGAGCAACCCCCCTCTACCACCCATCTTTAAAATTATTTTGTCACTCAGTTTAGGCAAATGAGTTTTGAATACTTAACTGGGAAAGGAGGCATTAATTCATGAGGCCTGTATCTTGGGAATAAGCAGAGTAATACTAGACATTTGCAAAATACCAGATGAGGGGTTAGCTGCTTTTCTCCCCATTGGGAAGCGCCACTGTGTCCACCGCCTTATGCAGCCCTGACGTACAGCCCAAACAGAAATATCAGGCCAGTTTTCTCAGGGGTTAGCCACACTAAGACTGGGTCCATTTTCAATGACTCAGATCAAAGATCAAAGGTCCTAGTTTCTGTGACTCTCCTACAGACAGATCACAGAGGCCATGGTGAGTTAAATTCATGGATTCATCCTGGGGAATCCGATTTCACCTTAGTCTTGTCTTCTCAGGTTTAGACACAGGTATTTTGCAGAACAGTGGACAAATAAAGCATGTATTGGAATTGAGTGGTAGATAGATAGGTAAATAGATAGAGGAATGGAAGGACGGATGGATAAGGGACAGATGGACAGACAGAATGAGCATAGCAAGACCAGTGTAATTTCCCTTTGCCATCAGCATTCATCCTTGGCTCTAAGAATCAAGAGAGGTTCTAAAAAGAGCTCATAAGATAGTAAACATATTAGAAACCAAAATCTCGGTAGCTGGTGTAAAGAAGGCTGCGGAGCAATTTGTCCAAAGGAGACTTTTCTTCTACTGCAGTGTGAGTACAAGTGTTGCTGAACCCCTCTTCAATTTCCAAAATAAAAATCAGCAATGACAGCTGGTACTGTTGTTGAGAGTCTCTCTGCCCAAGTTCTTTTCTTTGGGGAGATAATTAGAAATTACCCTTAGGGGCTTCCTTACCTACTCTTCCCTCCCTGGCAAGTAGGAACACCAAGTGGGGAGCCGGGCACAGGAACAGATGTCCTGGCTCCGTGTTCCTGCTCCCTGGCTATAGTAAATGGAATCATAAAGAGGGATCTAGGGACTTCTCTGGTGGCACAGTGGTTAAGAATCCGCCTGTCAATGCAGGGGACATGGGTTTGATCCCTGGTCCAGGAAGATCCCACATGCCGCAGAGCAACTAAGCCGTGCATCACCACTACTGAGCCTGCACTCTAGAGCCTGCAAGCCACAACTACTGAGCCCGTGTGCCACAGCTACTGAAGCCCGCATGCCTAGAGCCCGTGCTCTGCAACAAGAGAAACCACCGCAATGAGAAGCCTGTGCACCCCAATGAAGAGTAGCCCCCGCTCTCCACAGCTAGAGAAAGCCTGCATGCAGCAATAAAGACCCAACACAGCCAAGAATGAATGAATAAAGAAATAAATAATCTATTTTAAAAAAAAAAGAGGGATCTAAGTTAATGATAGTGTCGAGGGATGAACCTGAAATCAGGGTCAGGCTGACTGTGCCCTTAAGCTGAGAGGAATGGAAGACACAACGGAGTGATCAGGTACCAGGGGAAGATGGGTTCAAATCTGATAAGAACAAATGAATTCGAACAAAAAGAAGGAAGTAGCTCCCAGAGAAGTTCCCTAAGCTAGCATGTAGAAGTGCGGCAGATTTTATAAGATGTCTATGACCTCAGACGAGGGGAGTCAGGGGTACTTTGAAAGAGACTCAAAAGCAGTGGCCCGGTCTCACTCTACTCTTACTAACATAGCTCCAAACATATAAACCAAAACGGTGACAATTAAATCACCTCCTTTATTTCCTTCCTTTCTCTTATCACTATCTTAGGCCACTTATATTAACTTCTTTATTATCTGTCTTCTCCAGGTGGAAGGCGAGCAGGTATTCCTGGCCTGTGTTTTTACTCCCACATTCTCAGGATCTAACCCAGAGTTTGCATTGTAGCAGTTCTACAAATGCTCAGTGCGCAGAAGACAGGCACGCATGCAAGTGGCTGGATGAGAGAACACAGTTTGATAAGATTCCAGTAGCCAAGCACTATGAGGTCACTTGAGGGTAAGAGATTAATACACGGGGATAAAAAGGGCTCCATGGTGATGATACAGCTCAGCTTCCTTTGTTTAAGCACTTCCTATGTGACAGGTATTGTGCACAGTACTTTAAAAGGATTATTTCAACATAATCATATCTGCCCTAGGAGGTATGTACTAATACCATCAACCTTTTCCAGAAGCAGACACAGGTTTAGAGCAGTTAGGTCACTTGCCCCAAATCATACAGCCCATCTGCTGGTGGATTTTGAATTGGTATCCAAGGAATCAGAATGTATTATGCCTCTTGGGTCTTGAAGTACAGGCAGGGTTTTAAAAAAATAGAGATGACTGAGGAAGGAATATCAAGGACAAAGACAGAAGGACAAAAGTAGGTAAAGTTTTTAATCTTCTAACTGCAGAAATAAACATATGTGCACTCACGGAACAGGAGGAAAGAAGGTGGGGGGAGGATTAGCGAGAGACAGAAAGGCTGAAGATATTAGATTTGGCCATAATATAAACATACACAGAAGATGCATATACATACCTGCTTCTAAGTACGCATACCTGTATACCGGAAGGTATTGGTACTGAAGAGAACCAACACACTCTATATAATTTATGTGGCTTACATGAGGAAAGAGAGTATCTTCTTTCCCCACATTTTCACCAAACATTTTGGGATCCACCAATGTTAAGGTGTGAAAAAGCATGATATAATTAAATATATTATTCAACATAATACAAATATGGCTTGCAATCTGACTGGATTTTAAAGTTCCATCTGTCAATACGGGCTATAACATAATCCTAGCTTCTAAGCAATATTCCTTGCTGGCATCAAATAAACTCCAGCAAACCAGCAAAGAACAAAATTTTAAAAATTCACCCCCAGGATACCAAAGTGTAATTCATCGTGTTACAAACTTTGCCATAATCTCGGGGGCTATTTAGAGTAATGAGAACTGTAGACAAGCACCATCCTGAGGACGAAGTAGAAAAATATCAATAGAAAAGAAAATATGGACCAGTCTTAATAGTAAGTCTGTAAACTGTGGGGGGGAGGGGGACTAAAGTTGATGAATTTAACATTCTCCATGACAGAATTTATCTGCATTTATTTATTTGGCGTATGGCAAGATGGTTTTAATCAGATATTTCCTGCAGTCATGAGGATTAAAATAACCTAGATATTTTAATGCCAAGACTGATTTCTGGAAAATCTAAGTGTTTCTTCTTTTCATGTCTCTGTGAAATATGTCAATAATGTGTACTCCCTGGGAAACACCAAGAGAATATACACAAATCATTTCAAATGCATTTACAGACAAATTCAATAGGATTTTTAACACTTGCATGCCACAGTGGAACTACCTATCATAATTAACGTAATAATTTGGGAACAATCAAGCATATGACAACATTTAATTTCATCCATCATTAAAATGTGATGGAGAGGACCTTCAAGATGGCAGAGGAGTAAGACGTGGAGATCACCTTCCTCCCCACAAATATATCAAAAATACATCTACAAGTGGAACAACTCCTACAGAACACCTACTGAATGCTGGCAGAAAACCTCAGACCTCCCAAAAAGCAAGAAAATCCACACGGACCTGGGAGGGCAAAAGAAAAAAGGAAAAACAGAGACAAAAGAATAGGGACGGGACCTGCACCAGTGGGAGGGAGCCATGAAGGAGGAAAGGTTTCCACACACTAGAAGCCCCTTCACTGGGAGAGATGAGGGGTAGTGGGGGGAAGCTTCAGAGACACGGAGGAGAGCGCAGCAACTGGGGTACAGAGGGCAAAGTGGACAGATTCCCACAGAGAGGATCGGTGCTGACCAGCACTTACCAGCCGGAGAGGCTTGTCTGCTCACCCACCGGGACAGGTTGGGGCTGGCAGCTGAGGCTCAAGCCTCAGAGTTTAGATCCCAGGGAGAGGACTGGGGTTGGCTGTGTGAACACAGCCTGAAGGGGGCTAGCGCGCCACAGCTAGCCAGGAGGGAGTCCGGGAAAAAGTTTGGAACTGCTTAAGAGTCAAGAGACCATTGTTTCGGGGTGCATGAGGAGAGGGATTCAGAACATTGCCTTGACAAGTTCCAGAGATGGGCGTGAGCTGCAGCTATCAGTGCGGACACCAGAAACAGGCATGAAACGCTAAGGCTGCTGCTGTAGCGACCAAGAAGTCTGTGTGCAAGCACAGGTCACTATCCACACTTCCCCTCTCAGGTGCCTGTGCAGCCCACCACTGCCAGGGTCCCGTGATGCAGGGGCAACTTTCCCGGGACAACACATGGCGTGCTCAGGCTGGTGCAATGTCATGCTGGCCTCTGCCGCAGCAGGTTCACCCCACATTCCATACCTCTCCCTGTTCCCGGGCTGAGTGAGCCAGAGCCACCAAATCAGCCGCTCCTTTAACCCTGTCCTGTCTGAGTGAAGAATAGACGCCCTCAGGCGACCTACACGCAGAGGTGGGGCCAAACCCAAAGCTGAACCCCAGGAGCTGTGTAAACAAAGAAGAGAAAGAGAAATCTCTCCATGCATCCTCAGGGGCAGTGGATTAAATCTCCACAATCAACATGAGGTACACTGAGTCTGTGGAATACCTGAATAGACAATGAAGCATCCCAAAATTGAGGTGGTGCACTTTGGGAGCAACTGTAGACTTGGGGTTTGCTTTCTGTGTCTAATTTGTTTCTAGTTTTATGTTTATCTTAGTTTAGTATGTAGAGCTTATTATCTTTGTTAGATTTGTTTATTGATTTGGTTGCTCTCTTCCTGTTTTTTTTATATATTTTTTTTCTTCTTCTCTTTTTGTGAGTGTGTATATGTATGCTTCTTTGTGTGACTGTGTTTGTAGAGGTTTGCTTTTACCAGTTGTCCTAGGGTTCTATCTGTCTGTCTCTTTTAGTGTATATATATATATATATATATATATATATATATATATATATATATTTTTTTTTTTTTTTTTGCGGTACACGGGCCTCTCACTGTTGTGGCCTCTCCCGCTGCAGAGCACAGGCTCCGGACACGCAGGCTCAGCGGCCATGGCTCACGGGCCCAGCTGCTCCGCGGCATGTGAGATCTTCCTGGACCGGGGCATGAACCCATGTCCCCTGCATCGGCAGGCGGACTCTCAACCACTGAGCCACCAGGGAAGCCCCGACATAACACTATACATAGAGAATCCTAAAGATGCTACCAGAAAAGTATTAGAGCTAATCAACGAATTTAGTAAAGTAGCAGGATACAAAATTAATGCACAGAAATATCTTGCATTCCTATACACTAATGATGAAAAATGTGGAAGAGAAATTAAGGAAACACTCCCATTTACCACTGCAACAAAAAGAAAAAAATACCTAGGAATAAACCTTCCCAAGGAGACAAAAGACCTGTATGCAGAAAACTATAAGACACTGATGAAAGAAATTAAAGATGATACAAAGAGATGGAGAGAAATACCATGTTCTTGGATTGGAAGAATCAACATTATGAAAACGACTCTACTACCCAAAGCAGTCTACAGATTCAATACAATCCCTATCAAACTACCAATGGCATTTTTCACAGAACTAGAGCAAAAAATTTCACAATTTGTATGGAAACACAAACGACACCGAAGAGCCAAAGCAATTTTGAGAAAGAAAAATGAACCTGGAAGAATCAGACTCCATGACTTCAGACTATACTACAAAGCTACAGTAATCAAGACAGTATGGCAGTGGCACAAGAACAGAAATATAGATCAATGGAACAGGATAGAAAGCCCAGAGATAAACCCACGCACATATGGTCACCTTATTTTTCATAAAGGAGTCAAGAATATACAATGGAGAAAAGACAGCCTCTTTAATAAGTGGTGCTGGGAAAACTGGACAGCTACATGTAAAAGAACGGAATTAGAACATTCCCTAACACTATACAGAAAAATAAACTCAAAATGGATTAGAGACCTAAATATAAGGCCAGACACTATCAAACTCTTAGAGGAAAACATAGGCAGAACACTCTATGACATAAATCACAGCAAGATTCTTTTTGACCCACCTCCTAGAGGAAGGGACATAAAAACAAAAATAAACAAATGGGACCTAATGAAACTTAAAAGCTTTTGCACAGAAAAGGAAATCATAAACAAGACAAAAAGACAACCCTCAGAATGGGAGAAAATATTTGCAAATGAAGCAACTGACAAAGGATTAATCTCCAAAATATACAAGTAGCTCATGCAGATCAATATCAAAAAAACAAACAACCCAATCCAAAAATGGGCAGAAAACCTAAACAGACATTTCTCCTAAGAAGAAAAACAGATGGCCAAGAAGCACATGAAAAGCTGCTCAACATCAATTAGTAGAGAAATGCAAATCAAAACTACAATGAGGTATCACCTCACACCAGTTAGAATGGCCATCATCAAGAAATCTACAAACAATAAATGCTGGAGAGGGTGTGGATAAAAGGGAACCCTCTTGCACTGCTGTTGGGAATGTAAATTGATACAACCACTATGGAGAACATTATGGAGTTTCCTTAAAAACCTAAAAATAGAACTACCATATGATCCAGCAATCCCACTACTGGGCATGTACCCTGAGAAAACCATAATTCAAAAAGACTCATGTACCACAATCCTCACTGCAGCACTATTTACAATAGCCCGGACAAGGAAGCAACCGAATTGTCCATCGAAAGATGAATGGATACATACATCTCTTACTACGTCTAAATCTACATTACTCTGTTTGGTGAAAATGATGTTCCAATGATTACCTCCGAAGCTTAAGTATCCTTAATTCTGAGAAAGATTTAGGTATGTTTAGTACTATACACTTAAAATTGGGGGAGACAGTGTACTAATACACAGAAAAATTTTTTTTAGTATTTGTTCTTTATCTTATTCTGTTAACTAGGAATGTCAATTGAAATATGCCCTGCCCCTTGCAGGCCTCGTTACTTAAAGCTATATTTTGTTTTTTAAAAGGCTGTATTTATTTAATATTTGTTTTTTTAATACTTTTTCAATACATCTGGGTGTTAAATAATAGTATCATAATTTGAAAACAAGGCTCAGAGATCATGTTCTTCCCCAGTAGGTAAAAGAATAAAACTATGTTTTATCTTAAAAAAAAAAAAAGAAGTTGTGGCACATATATACAATGGAATACTACTCGGCCATAAAAAGAAACAAAATTGAGTTATTTGTAGTGAGGTGGATGGACCTAGAATCTGTCATACAGAAAGACAACTACCGTAGGCTAACACATATATATGGAATCTAAAAAAAAAAAATGGTTCTGAAGAACATAGGGGCAGGACAGGAGTAAAGATGCAGACGTAGAGAATGGACTTGAGGACACCGGGAGGGGGAAGGGTAAGCTGGGACGAAGTGAGAGAGTGGCATGGACATATATACACTACGAAATGTAAAACAGATAGCTAGTGGGAAGCAGCCGCGTAGCACAGGGAGATCAGCTGGGTGCTTTGTGACCACCTAGAGGGGTGGGATAGGGAGGGTGGGAGGGAGGGAGACGCAAGAGGGAGAGGATATGGGGATATATGTATACGTATAGCTGATTCACTTTGTGATACAGCAGAAACTATCACACCATTGTAAAGCAATTATACTCAAATAAAGACGTTAAAAAACAAACAAACAGTAATA
Organism: Pseudorca crassidens; assembly: GCF_039906515.1. Lineage (NCBI taxonomy): Eukaryota > Metazoa > Chordata > Mammalia > Artiodactyla > Delphinidae > Pseudorca > Pseudorca crassidens. The sequence continues at coordinate 94,094,009 of NC_090305.1, read as the reverse complement.
CCCAATTTATAAAACTAAAAAAAAAAGTGATGCAGTTGTTGCATTTGTTTTGAAACATGTACTTGGAGTTGGTATCAGATGTATTTAATGAATACGCTAAATTGTAATGAACAATCTGGCAGAATTCTTCTTAGGTCTGCGACAACGCAGAATTGAGAAATCAAGAAAAGTCTGCATGACCACCTCCAATTTTTCTTTTTTCCCTTTAATCACCCTATCCTCTTCCCTCTTACCCCCTGCCCAGCACTCTAATGCTGCCTGGGGTCAGAGAGGAAAGTGGCCTGACAAATGTGGCACATTTAAAAAGAGGTTTTACAATCCTTACGAGGACATACCATCCTAGGACTTGTTATTAGAATCATTAATAATTCATATAATTAGAATTATTACAAAGGACCTTCTGCTTCCAAAGTCCTTCAACAATAAAAGAATTAGCCATAAGTAACGGAAAATTTGATGCCGAGAGCTGAATAGTGATGCTCGTATTTTTGATCAAGAATCTTCCTAGTGTTGGTCATATACACATACACTGTGTGTGCTTGTTATATGTGTGTATATGTGTTTTATATACATACATGCACACACACTCAGGTATACGCTGCCCCTGGATAACAAAGAGCTGCTCTTGATTCTATATATACGTCAGTCATTGTTCAGCTTTATATTTGTTCCCAAGTAATATTTACCATCACCCAATCTTCCCTAAGAACTTTACCAGGTAACCACCGGTTCTTAACTACATTTTTTTTCTTCTTTCACATCCTAGTCTTTCCACAAACCCACCGTTTCCTGATTACTTAATCCCGGCCAGACATATTTCTGTACAAAAACTGCATATCACCTTTTGGTGAAAAACCTATTCTTTCCATGCTAATCAATCTATAAACGGCCTTCCAAATCTCTGAAGACAGGGAATGTTGTTTCCTAAGGAGTACAGCGTTGTTATAGAATTCAGCTTTTGCTCTGCTGTCTCCACAGTAGTTCTCACGCACGATAGATATGTTAAGGTTTGCTTCTGTTACTCAATTTAAACTCTTCAACTTGTCACACTTTACCATCATGTAATGCGTTTTCCAAACACTGTCATTTCAGAGTTCAGAAAGCTTGCATGGAAAGAAAAGCAATGTCAGATCATTCTCTTACTTGCTTGTAATCCTTTAGTCCCCAGCTACACCCCCTTTAAGTCAGACAAAAACAGATTTTGTTTTACATGTAAATGTTGATGATTTTCATTGTATTTTTGGTTCATTGAATTCAATTAACTAAGTTCTTTTAAAAAACCAAGTGTGTATTATGTGCCTTTTTGACAATTCCAGCTCTAGCAAGAGGAGAGGAGGTGGAAGTCAAATAGCTCAGTTTTTCCTTAAGCTATTATTTTTAAAAATGTCCAAACAAGCTGTCAGTTTGGTCTACCATTCAGTCATTTGGCTTCATCTGCACAAAGGGAGATAACTGGTAAGATTCTCTTTTCCCTTCTGTATTCCAACCTTGCATCGAAACAGCAGTAGTAACAAACCTCCCTCCTCCCCCAACAAAACACTAATGTATTAAACTTTTCCAGAGGCATTTACTTCAGATAGTCTCACTCATTTATTCATGTATTCATTCAAGAAGAATTTACTGAGTGCCTGCTTTGTGGTAGGCACTGTTCTTGGTACTTGGGATACATGAGTGGATAAAACAAAGATGTCCGCCTTTGAAGAGCTTATATTCTAGCAGGAGGGAAATACAATAAGCAAATATAATCCATAAAATATATGGTAGGTGAAAATTCTTATAAATGTCATAGAAAAAAGAAAACATGGAACAGGATAAACAGACCCATGATTGTGGAGGGAGGTAGATAGGACCACAGGTGTGGTTCAAAGGGGTATGTTATAAATGTTAAGATGACTTTATCACTCTCACCACTTAGGGTTTTTGGACCTCTGTTCCAGAAATGACGATGAAAACCATATACATAGATTTCTTATTATAAGTCACAATATTACACTGAGAGATTTTAAGCATGGCCAGCTGAAGCATGTCACTAGCCATCAGGCTCTAAAAGGATTGAGACATTAGCTACTGCTAACCTTTAACACACTCTGAAAGGAGTTCAGGGTGGAGATCAGGAATGAGGCACCCTGTACTCTGGGAAAACTGGCAGAACAGGCCTTCAAATAGTTGGATATTTCCAGGAGAAATTTTTTATGAACCTGGATTCTTGCATCTTCCCATACTTAGAAAACACTAAAACCATTAACTAAGATACCTGTTCCCCGTGACTAGCAGCAACCTTCTACTTAGATGTGCACTTGGTTGCACGGACTCCCTTTGACAAAATGAAGTCTATACTCACCTCCCGACCTACCCCTTTGGAGAAGTTCCTTAGAGCTATCTGAGAGGCTGTCTCCTGGGCTATAGTCCTCAGTAAGTCCCCACATAAAACTGAAACTCACAGCTCTCCCTTTGTGTGTTTTTATTTCAGTCGGCAGCATACACAGAGTCACGATGAATCTGAAGCCAATGAGAGGGCCAATGGAGGAATTTATCTAAAGAGCTAGAAGTTAAAGTCGAGCTTGAGGAAAACAACAGCTACCATTTGCTTAGTTCCCACAATATGTGTTGCACTCTGCTTGACAGTTTATACATATAACTCATTATAGACTATCATTTATAGTCTCGACTGTAGAGCTAGAATTTATAGATTAACAATTTTGTTCAAGGTCATACAGTTGAAAAGTGCAAAGACTTCTGGTTCCAGGTATGCCTTTCAAATTCAATAGTAACCAAAATCTGTGTATTCTGCCTGTCTTAGAAGTAGGGCAAAGGAAGACACTAGCTTAACTTTTTAAAAACCCTGTGTGTGTTAAAAAATGGAAATTACGCACTGCATTTACAAATAATTAAAAATAGACAGAGAGAAGTATATGTGGGAGCATTGTTAATTCTAAAGCAACTGCCCTCGAGATAGTTAATACTGTGTTGTCCTTCAGCAGAAAATGCATTTGAATGAAATAGAAAATAGTCTTCAAAACATCTGATGCTTTTAAAAACCTCATGCTTGTGATTCTGTTAGGATTTTATCAACTTGTTTGGATTTCACTGTTGATATGAGGAGTAGGGGGGCAGCTGTAAAATAATGAACCGGTATGAGTTAGGCTGGGGATTTTGGAAACTGCCCAATAACGAAATACATTAAGAAAAACTTATTTTATAAACCACTTCATTTCCAGGTTAACTCAGAGAATTTAAGGAGTAGAGATCATCAGTTCCTGGGTTTTCTTCCCTTTGAAGTGAACAGATCCCTATCAGGTTGTAAACTGTAAGACTTTGGGAAAATGATTACACAATCCCTAAAGACTATCAACATTCTATCTTCTGTAAGTTAAATAGGCATATTTAACGTGGTTCAGCAGTAAGAGAGGGGACAGAGAGGAGAGGGGATGCAGTACGTCCTGATGACAGGAAGTACTGAGAGCATCTGGGATTAGCTCTCTTTTCCTCTTTCTGTGAGGGGTGGAGGCAGTTCCCATCAAGATTACAGATTATCGCAACCTCTGAACATAGCCAGAGGAAGCTAGAGTAGGAAAAGAACAAGGCAGTGCTGGGTGGCCTCCAGCTTGCATGTCCTTCTGTGGGCACTTTCAAGGGACCCCTGGTGGGAGATCCCAAAACAACTGGAGAACGGAAGGGCAGAGAACTGAGATCCTGCGAAGGATCTCAGGCGAAGGAGTCGGGGATAGAGGTTATGTACGTACAGATACATCAATGTGTCTGTAGATATACAGAGACAGAATACCTTTTATTGACTCTTAAACTGTTTTCAAACTACAGTTTAATGGAAGATGAGGCATGACTAAAATGTTAATAAAGAAAAAAGTGTATGGGAACTAGAAAAATTAAGAGAAAATACCTTGATTGCAAATTACATTTTGATATCTCACACGTTCCTTTTTTCTAACTTGATTTATCTTTCTTTGGAGATTGTCAGATTGACCCATCAAACGTAACAGGCTATTTTTTCAAGGAGATACAGAGGGGAAGGGATTTTAACAGTTATCCAGAGTGGTGGTGTTAAATAGGGAAGTAAGGAATGAATAGGTTTCAGTTTAAACTTAGTGCAACAATAATGTTCAACACAAAAAATGTTCCATGAAAATTAAAAAATTCCCCTGGATGGTGCAGAGGAATATGTCTTACTGATACAAATTTAGTTACGACATAAAGTGAATCTTTTCAATAATGGAGTGGCTTATGCCATGTCTTTCCACTTAAAAGAATATCTTTATCTCCCAATTCTAGATTTTTTTTGAAATTCCAAATGATTAATGTATGTATTTATTTACAGAGTTTTAAAAATCATACTATTGTCTCTATAAAAACCCAGCAGCGAATATTTTCTGAAACATTTTCTTAGGAAGGAATGCTTATTTTCTATAATAAACAAACACCACTGGAGACACACATACTTCTTGTTACTTAAGAGAATCTTTTTTTAAAGTGTAATTCCTCAGCATTGAGACTTTAAGAAGTGTTTGCATTACAGACTAGTTCAAGTGGAGTAACGTCTAAGAGAAAATGCCAGAGAGTGAATGTTAATGCATTTATACATAGAGACTAATACATTTTTCATTTGACTACAGAGTGGAAGCGAATACATTTTTATAGTGAAACTAATACATTTTTCATTACTTAAATGCATAGTAGCTGGTTCCAGAGTTACTAATGAATTTACATGAGATCCTCCAAAGAACTCAGAAACAATTTAAATCGTTTTGCAACCACTGTGTTCCCCTGGTCACGAAAAGCAATGATTGTAAGGGGTAGGTATGATTTGTAGAGAGTAGGTAAGCATTTCTTTATCTACAATATCAACAACGTCTGAAGGTAATGGCACTTAACAGTAGAAAATTCGTGTTTCCACTATATTACTTGACTCTGAGTGTCGCATTTCTTCTTTTCATTTCCTGAGAAGTGACAGAGCAGATACTTTCATCCCCCTTCTTTCCTTCCTTATAGGGACATAGATTTTGAGGTCAAGAGCTAAAGACCAAGCAACTTTCTGAATTAACCCCATGCCAGCAAGGTTATAAACACAGTGCTTCTGCTTTCAAAAAGACTTTTACAGGCTGCAGACTACTGTGATTGCTTGCATGACACCTCCTAGTTAGCTGTTTTTATGATTACATTATCATCACCAAAAAAAGAGAGATAAAAGATGTCTTCAGAAAAATCCCCACCTGATTGAAAAAGACTGAATTTTCATAAAGGATTGAAGCCTAAAATCAAGTTTGGATTCCTCTACAAACATGACAAACGAACATGTTTATGGCACCAAGTCCACTAGGCTGAAATCTTCACTCTTAAAGTTAGGCACAACAAATACGTCATCACATTTGTTGAAATCTCTGTGTATTAAATACATGCAGGAACAGAACTGGAGACACAGCAATGAATGTGACTCATGAAGTGGGAGAAAGACACAACTGTTTGTGTGATAAAGGCAAACCCTTTTGATGATGAATCCAATGACTAATGAGCGGGCCTGGACCCTGATTGCTCTGCACAACTTTGCAGTAAAGTGGGGGTGATGCTCACATAAAGCACCATGTGCAATACGGTAGGTGGGATACAGCTAAGGTTTACATGACCAGATTCCTATGTCCAGATGACTGAGGAGTTTACTACCTTAAATCACTTTTTGACTATGGAAATAATAAATATACAGAAGAATAATTTTAAAAAGGAACCTGAAGCAAAAAGCAGCTACTGTACAGTGTTAAATTCAATACACTTTTTATTACTTGCAGTTTTTCCGTCAACATCAACATATACCAATGAGAACTTCAGGCAGTGCAGCTTGGTCGGTTAAGAGCATTTGTGGTGTTTAAATGCTCATTTTGGCACTCAATGGCAGACTGAACTCTGGAATTGACCCAACTTTTCTACCCCTCAGTTTCATCACCCCTAAAACAAAGATGGTAACATAGGTCTTGTTCAGTGTCGTGAGAACTACTGCTGCAAAGCGCATACAATGTGGATGGTGCACAGAAAAGTGCTAAAGAAACTTGAGATGTACCACCTGGTACAATGGTTTAGGAACACAGGTGAATTTATTTTACATGAATTAAATCACACCTAAGGAGCTCACGTGGGGATCCTGCTCAGAACATTCTTCACGACTCTGTGCCCTACAGTGAGCATGTGAAGAGAGGCATAAACCTGAAACTCTTTGAGTAAGCCTTGATCTCTACATGCCTCTCACAGCCATGTTGAGCATGATTTTGGTGTATGAAGGAGCATATTTTATGTACAACATGGCCACTGAGGATAAGAAAAGTACTTCATCTAATGCTCAACAGGAATTTGTTCCAGTGTTAAGGGGAAATTCAGAAGTGTTGGATTTACTGAGAAGTAATATATCAATCTCCAACACGTCCCTTTCCCAAAAGGTTCTGAAAAGTAATTTTGTCTCTGCACTGTTTTTAAAAATAAAGTTCTGAATAAGATATGATTGTACCGTGTGGGAAATGCACCTGATAAGCACTAGGGGAATTAAACAATTAATAAAACACTGTCTCTGCCTTTCATGGGATTATAGATTAGGAGAGAAGGTAAACACAATGCAGCTCAACGAGAAATAATTTTTAAACACAGCACAGATTTCAGATTCTTCTACACTGGGTTTGAATCAGATTTTACCTAAGGCATCTTGGTTAACCTGATTTCAATATTCTCAGATAAAAAAATAAAAATCCAATTATTTATAAGTTAATCCCTTAGTATAGGGCCTGGTACATTGTCAAAACTATGATTAAGACACAAGAACCAGCATGGAGCCAGATGGTGGAGATGAGTGACCAACATCAGGCTCTGGACGGCCAATGGGCTTTCTAGAGTACATGGTAACTCTTAGGGGTATTTTATTTTCACTGAATTATGTATAGTTTTTCGTGTCAAACTTGTTTCCTTCGTACAGTGTATATGAACATCCAGCTAATCTCTGGGGGTTACTAAAACATTTTGTACGGTTCACTGACAGAAGCATTCCGCTAACTGCATTCTGCTACTACATAATAAATGAAGTCTCTCAAAACTAAGTATTCACTGCAATAACCTGTCACACTGTATGGATTTTAAGCTTCGAGTGACTGTTTGCCATTTTTTCATCCCCCTAAGCTAGATTCCTGACCTAGTAATCTAGGCTTCTTAGCAGCCAGTAATGACAAATGTGGAAATAAACCATAAAACACTGCCTGAGAGCCATCACTCTTAGGAAACACCTTCAAGACTTAATTAGCTTCTGGAGAAGGGATGAGAAACTTTGCCTGATAATACTACTACTCCCACATCAGCCAATATGGATGAGATCTGATGCGAATACAAAGAAAGTCTTTTGTAACTTGGTCAACTGGTAATAAATGAGTAGAGGGCAGATAAGATGAAAGTAACATATACCATCTCTTAATGAAGTTGAGAACTTGCTTGATGAAGTGCAGAGAATAACTGTGTCTTTACCCAGGTACATCTTTGTGCTAATAAGACTCCTGTACTGAGAATATTTATTTGATTTTAAGTTTTATACTTGTTTCAAAAAGGGAAGTTACTCAATAAATCCTAGTGTTCCTAAGATTTTATTAAACACATGGCATATATAAATATTTGTATATAAAAACATGCTCCTAGAGATATGTCATATTAATTTCTCTCAAATTTTTCTATAATTTGAAAGAAAAGATTTAACAATACTAAGTTATAGTTTCTCAGCATTATTTATGCTTTACATATTAATAAGGGATTGGAGTATATTGGGGCTATCAAGCAAAAATGTCAGTATACAGCCAGGGATTTGAAGTTTTTTCCTTAATTTTTTAATTTAATATAGATAGTGAATGTGTTAGTAATATATGGATGCAGAGGTAGCAAATATTTTAGGCTCCTATGGTCTCTTTTGCTCTTTTTGCAACATCTCAATTCTGCCATTGTAGCATGATAGCAGCCCTAGATAACATGTAAGCCAATGAGTGCGGTTTTGTTCCAATAAAACTTCACTGACAAAAAACAGGTGTAGGCCCAGATTTGGCCCAAAGCTCTAGTTTTCCCAGCCCTGATAAAGAAAAAAAGATTACTAAGTAGAGGATAAAAGTTATCTTACAGAGAAACATACAGAAAAATTTCCAATTGAGTTTTGGGGAGAGTAGAGGATGACCACGGATAAATAGGAGTTTGTAGCATAATTTCATCCCAGAGTATCATGGCCTCTGTAACAATCCACAAGTTCCCCCTTTAGGAAAACCATAAAACAAACCACAGCATCAGGCATCATTTGAATTGAAGTAATTCAATTATTATAGAGTCAAGCAATTTCAGGGATGACAAAAACCTGGAAGCATGTGTCAGGAATCTTAGAGGCCTAGAGGAGGGACTATGCACCCTGTCAGATCACCAAGGAGGGCAATGTTATAACCTGGGCCTTCTGCTTCGTATTAAACTTACAAAGTCTTGTCAATAGACCAAACGGCTGGAGTACCCACAGGGAGGACAAGAAGTCAGTCTATGAACCTGGGATGGAAAGGACTAAGGTCAAAGGCCATTAATAGAAGACAGAGAATCTAATTCATAAGTCAAGCAGTGATAATCTGCCCTGGGAAAACGAGGTGTTTTCAAAATGTTTATTTTAAAGTTAGGTGCTGTATTAGTCGGCTACGGCTGCCACAACAAAATGCCACAGACTGCATGGCTTAAACAATAGAAATTTATTTTCTTGCAGTTCAGGAGGCTGGAAGTTCAAGATCAAGGTGTGGACAGGGTTGGTTTCTGGTGAGGACTTTCTCCTAGGCTTGTAGATGGCCATCTTCTCTCTGTGTCCACTCATGGCTATTTCTCTGTGTACGCATCCCTGCCACCTCTTCCTCTCCTTATGAGGACACCAGTCCTATTGCATTAGGGCTCTACCTTTATGACCTCATTTAACTTTAATCACCTCTATAAAGATCCTGTCTCCACATATACTTACATTAGGGATTAGGGCTTCATTATGGAGAGGACACAATTCAATCTATGAGACGCCCATTTGGATATATTACCTTAAGATATAATTTCACTATAGCCAATGATAACTGACAAAATTAAATTATTCTAAGGTCCATAGTAGCAGTAGTTGGATTATTATCCTAACAGTTACCCTAATCTATTTGCCACATAATTGGGAAACATTTTCTCAGAAAAAAAATTATATCGTGAGTTAAAAACTTTTTGGTTTTGTCCGGTTTTAAATGAACATGATAAAAAAAAATTATTTTGTGAGTTTTTTATAGCACTTTTTGATATGTCCAGCTCTGAATTATCACAGAGAACATGATTAGGTGGCTTTGAATAAGGCAGTTACCACTTTGTACAAACCAGACATGGAACTACAGGTTGAAGGACATTCAACTGATTTTTAAAGATTCAGATCTGATTTCCTTCCAGTTTGAGAGAGTAGAGAGCCTTGCTCTCATTTCACTGGCACTGAAAAAGGCAACTAGGGAAAAAAAAAATCCCACTTCATCATTGCCTACTGATGGCAATCAGAGAAATCTGGAAATCTTCTCTCAATAGTCACTTAGATTAGAACAAAACTACATCAGATATCTATTGCATTCTATCTGGAGTGGAAAATAATCTCATGAATCAAACCTTTTAAAGTCTTTATTTTTTGTCCCAAGATCAGAGCATTGTGGAATAGCAAAGTTGGTCTCTGGAGCTAATACCCTTAAGGTGCCCTACTGCATCTCCCAAACATGCAGCCACAGTCTTCTGGGCCTGCCATTCTGTGTTCCCGATGACCGCTTCCGACCTGCTGCCTTACAATTCCTTTCTTGTCCAAATTTTCTCTCTTCTATGCTGTTACTTTGGAAAGCAGCTGATAAACTAATTTCTGCCACAAGGGGTACTAATCCAACTGTCTTAATATGCTGAGCTTCCTCAAGGCATTGGTGTTTAGGCAACCAGGGTTAACCAACGTATGGGTGAAAATTGGTGAGTTTAAGGCACACACTAGGCCAGTGTTAGACATACTGCCAGCTACAGAAGCCATTTCAGTCACCTCTAAAATTACACCATGAAGCAAATCCCTCATCAATCTGTACACAAAAATGTCACTTCCAAGATAATTCAACAGTGTCAAAAACTTCACAACTAAAACTTGTATGATTCTAAAGAGAGACATTTGACGATAGAACAAAAACTAAATCAGTATCTTCAATTAAAGTCTGCAAGATGTTAATGAAACTGTTAATTAGTATTGCAATTCATAGTACATTTATTTTAATTAGTAACCTGCGATGTATTTGTGAAAATGAAAAAAAAAAAATACGTGCTGGCTAATGGATACATCACTCATACGGAGGTAGACCCTGCTAGTAAAGGAAGTCCACTGTCACCCTAAAGGCACCAGATTAAAAAGATTAAACATACTTAAGAAAAATGCCACCTTAATGAAATTATATGCTAGGAAAAAAACATAACTTGTAAAAAGACTCAGTAGAATCCAAATCAGAACTAAGTATCTCCCATTTTAAAGTAAAACACATTTTTTTTTTAAACAGCTGACTATGTGGAAACACTGTGAAAAGAGTTGTACAACATAAAAAAGATGCAATATATACAGTTCTTGTCCTCAAAGGAGGGTGACCAACTTGTCCCAGCTGCCTGGAGCTTGAGTTTAGTACTGAGAGCTCTGCATCCCAGGAAACTCCTCAAACTCAGCCAAAGCAGGATGGTTAGATCCTGCCTTGACAGTATGTTTAGACCAGCAGGAAGAGGAGGCATAAACCAAATTATACTAAGTAGATGAGCAGAGTGGGGATTGAGGACCAAGTATAAACTGGATATAGACACAGCAAATACTAAGATTATAAAGGAAATGCAGATGTCATTCTGTGCATCACCCTTGAATCACGCCCCAGTCACATGGTAACTGTGAGACGTGCTATCCAGATGTAGAAGCCCAGGCACATGCCTCCCCTCCTTATGACAGTCTTTATATCTCTACCATCTAGTACATTTGAGTAAAAATGGGTAACCTAAACTCTGTAAGTTAAATAAGAGGTGGACACCACAGAAACATTACAGTTTTATTAACTAAAGATTCTCTTTAAATAATCTGGGTAGTCACAAGCAAGTTTCTGGCTTTTACCCACAGTGCAGTCACAGACGAAAACTGCAAAAAGCTGTAAATCAACGATAGTTCAATTAAAAAAAAAAAAAAAATTACAGAAAAAAATGTAAACAGAACTCCAAGACAACTCTTTCCTCTTCCCTTGTGTTATTTTTCCTCTTTTAATGATAGAAAGAGTTTTATTTGATCCATTTCACTATTAGGAAAAGTAGACTGTGGAATTTTTATTTGATCCATTTTACCATTAGGAAAAGTACATTGTGGAATTTTTTACACAGGGCAGGAGGCACAATCATACAGAAAAAGCTTAACAGCCTCAACTATAGCAAAACTAAGTACTTCTGCTCTTCAAAAGACTCCAAATAAATGGGAAGAGGCCAGCAACAAACTACAAACTGGAAGACATATTATTTATATACACATGTACATATATCTAGCAAAGAATAGTGTCCAGAACTTCTTCAAATTATGAAGAATACAAATAATCTTGAAGAAAAGTATCTAATGACTTGAATTGGCAATTCACAGAAAAAACATAAATGGTCTATAAAGAAATAAAAATATAAATTCCAAATTAAAATCATACTGTGATACTATTTCAAACTTAACAGATTGTTAAATGTGCAGAAGTCTGACAATATCAAGTGTTGGCAAGAATGTGAAGGAACTGATACAATTAGACACTGCTGGTAGAAATTAAATTAGAACAATCCTTTGAAAAACAATTTTGAATTATTTGCATTTCAAATTATCTTTACTGTGAAGGTAAAGATACCCTAGATTCAGTAATTCTTCTTAGAGTCAGGGACAACAGGCGACATATATGGCAGGATTCATAGTGGCACTTATTATTACTAGCAAATAAAAAGGCTATCAGTAGTAAATGGATAATAAATTGTGATACATCCAGTCAGAGAAAAATGATAGAAAAGAGAAAATAAAGTAAAATGAATTATAGCTAACTGTAACAGTATGGATGAATCTTAGAACTTAAACTGAGTGAAAAAAGGAAATCACAAATTTCGGTATGACTCCATTCACATCAAGTTTATATTTATTTGTAGATATGCGTGATAAAACTGTAAAAGCAAGCAATAGACTATTAAACATAATTCAGGCTGGTGGTTACAACTGTGGGGAGGAAAGAACCTGGGATCACAGAGAAGCATTCTGGGAATTTCAAAGATAATGGTAATGATGTTTTCCTTAAACTGTCATTAGTATCCGTTACATTGTTATTCTTTATAACTTACATATACTTTATAAGTATTCCTGTATAATGACCCAATATTTATTGAGGCTTATTTTAAAAGTAGAATATAGGTTGATTATATGATAAGCTATCATATGAGGTAGGTACCAGGATGCTCCAAATGACCGAGTCTACTCTTGTGGCATCCTGGGGTGAGGGAGCGTGGGTTTTTAGGGACCTACTAAATTTTTGGAGGATGAAGATGGTGGTGGGCAGCAATTCCTATTACACACATAATTATAGTATTAAAAACAATACTGGTGATTTTGTATTAAGCACTATGTATTTATAACTGTTTTAAGTGCTCTAAATACATTGTTTCTTTTATCCTTCACCACAACCCTATAATTTAGGTAATGCTATTATTCCCAGTTTTATAGATGAGAAAACTGAGGCTTATAAAGGTAAAATAAGATATACCCAACACCACACATCTAATAAAGTAGTAGCTAAAGTTGACATCTAGGAATTCCACTTCTAGAACCAGGACTATTAATCACAATTCAAACTGTACCTGCATAATGAAAGTAAACGTTAATATGGGCGTAGATTACTATTGATTAGTCTGAAAATCATGCCATGTTCCTGGGTTAGCATCCAGGTTGCAAGCTTTGATAAGTCAAAGGTAAGGCATTAGTCCCCAAATTAATTTTTATTCACGGTAGATGCTGACGTGGCAACACATATCACATTGAATATATCCAAGTACAACTTCTGCTTCCTCAGACATTAAAAAAAAAAAAATTAAGCCCTTTAGAAGTCAGACTTCATCTAACATTAAAAACAATACCTACTGTAAGAGTTCGTAGCTTTTTTATGTGCTATGGACCCTTTTGACACTTAAGTGAAAATTATGGGTTCTTAGACTAGTAGTTTTTGGACATCAAAAAACATATATATAGAATTACAGAGGCAACCATTTATAATGAAATGATTATAAAATATTTTAAGCTTGTGTGATAAAATATACATTTCTAAGGTGACTATAATAACTACTAAACTTTCAAAGTAGTGAATATCATAAAAGTATTTTGAGATATTTGTAATAACTATTAACAACATATAAATAAATCAGTGATTTCTACTGGTGGTGAAGGTACAGTAACTGATCGTAATTCCATGATTATTATCTACATTCATAACTGAAGGGAATGCTAAATTTCAGTGAAAGGTGAATGAATACAGAATTGGGATTTTGTTTGTTTGGCTTTGTTTTGTTTTCTTCCATCTGTGGCCGCTGGTTAAGAAACCCGGGTGTACTGTATCTTACTCTGCTTCTCCAGGCTCACCTTCCTTTGACTGACTTGGTTTTCCCAGTCAGGGACAGTGTGCTCCTCCTTGTACTGTTTCATTCAGGCCGATACAGATACCATTGGTTTTCACTCTGTATCCCCAAGCCCTATGATGTATCCAAGCGACTGTGCTACTGCAGTAGTTCCCACGCTTGCTCTTTCACCAGGGAGCAGTTCTATGATTCATCATTCACGCCACACAGCCCTCTCTGCTAAATAGGAGTTTGACAAAAGGCAGAGCACTTTGGGAACCAGCATTCATCATGCTTGTTTGTTCAAAGCTGATTTATGTTTACCTCTCCCCTGACCTCCCCTGCCCCCCTTCTGTCTAGATTCCAGAAGGAAGCTCCACAGTAACAGCTAAATATCACCCCAAAGCCCTGGTAAAATGGCCACGTGGTGGAGGAGGATTAATAGCACACACCACCAGAATATCTGTGCACTGATCCATAAAACTCAGAAATGATTGTGGAGCTTCAAGATGAGGAGTTAAAATGACAAAAATATATGCACCATGAATGGGCAAAACAAGGAGGCAGGAAGTCAGGAAAGAAAACATGAGAATAAAAATGGAAATAAAAGAGGATTCATCTCAAAAAGGGATTTTTCAAGAAGCTAATGTTCAAGAAAAAAAGCAGCTAATATTCAGTATTTACAGACACACCAGATTATCATCCTTGAATGAGGTGAATATGAAAGGATTTCATCATATTTGGGTTAGAATGATCTTTCTACAACCTTTGCATCATTTCTTAAGGTGAAAGAAAATTTGCCTTCCAAAACACAGCATGGATCTTTAATTTCGTCCACTCCTTTACAGGTAATTCTTTGATAGCTATAGAAAAATTACTAGTTATAAATACAGAATTGATATTGGGTAAGAAAAAGAAAACAGATATGTGTCCCCACTGTCCTCTTTAGACCTACTTTTCATACTAGGAGATCCAATCCTTAAGAGCACTTGTTTTGGAGTCAGAGTGCACTGGGTTGAAATCCTAGCTTTTCCATTCTGGCTGTGTGATCTAGGGTGAGATATTGACCTTTCTGAGTTTCTGTTACTTCATCTATAAATGAATATATTAATACTCTCTCTTTTATGGTTATTGTGGAATAGGCGCTCTTAAAATAATGTATGTAAGGGATTTCTCAGAAGGTGTGTTACATATTAACACATTCAATAAACAATAATAATTATATTAAGTACTACTATTCCTCCACAATTGCTCACATGTTCCAGGTTTTTCAGCAGTCTTCCTCTACTGCAAAACATACTTGTCCTACATCTATACTACTCTATACCTCAGAATCAGAATTGATGACTTTCCCAATATAATAAATTATACTAATTGAATGCCCTTCAAAAGAAAGGTAAATTTTTGAAATCATTACCCCTCTGTGATGCCCATGACAGGCCATTCAACATCTGCGTAAAGAGTCTTAGTTATCGGAACTCATCTCAACGAATCTTTATTGAGCAACAACAGCTTTAGCCACTGCTAGTCCTGTAACTTGTGTGATTTTCTTAAAAGGGTTACATCACATTTACTGCGGCTAAGGGTCTCCTGGTACCACTCCGGCAAAGTGAAGTCTTTATCTTTTGTCTAATGAGGACTACATTTACAGCTCAGATTCCCATCTAGAAGTTACTCTTTTTTAGCAAAAGGTAACAAATATAAAAATCCCCTCATCTAGTCACAGTGAGTAAAGAACACACCATAAAAAGCAGAACCTTGAAACAGCAAAGCAAAAGGCCGACATGCAGATCAAGAGTGGACTTAGAGAAAGGGGGTATTTTCTAATAATTAGGGCAGAAATGAAACAAAGTGCCTCAGCACTCTCTCTGACAAAGGATCCCTTAATGAGAACTTCATGCGCTTAAATACGCAGCAAGCCTGCGATTTTACAGAGCAGGACATGAGCCTCAAAATCCAGATGTGACACGACAGCATGTAACGGTCTGGAGCAAGTCCCGTGCAGGGCATGGAAAGGGAGCCAGGGAGGACATCACCCTTCTGGAGAAGTCTAAAATGAAGCTGACTAGGATTCATTCTTGTGGCCAGAGTCGCTTAAGGTTTTCACTAGTATTTTTGTAAAAGCAGAATGTATCATAATGCACTGAAAAAATTCCTTATAACTATACAAGTTAAATGCATATAAACTGTATTTGGCTTTCATTCCATGAGGTTCATTAAGTCCTTCTCCACTTATACTTTTTTGCGTTTTTAATAAAATACAAGTTAAGAACCATCCAGGTATTTTCACAGATCGTTACTGAAATAGGGTGACACACATCTGAGAATTATAACCAAAATTCCGGCAGCACAGACTATTCCTTTCCAGAATTTTCTTAAGCAGACTCAGTCCAGTCCCGATTCCTCATGTTGGGCTTTTTTTTCTTTTTTTTTCTTTTTTTTAACTTTTTGGCCGTACCACACAGCACGTGGGATCTTAGTTCCCCAACCGGGGATCGAACCCGTGCCCCCTGCACTGGAAGCCTGGAGTCTTCACGGCTGGACGGCCGGAGAAGTCCCCCTCCTGTTGTACTTTTATACCCATTGAAGATGATGAGCAGGAGTAGTGGGAGGAGAATGGGCGCTGCTGACATTTACTGAGAACGTTCTACGTGTCTGACAAGATGTCAATGTTTTTGCAGGAGTTTTCCCATGTAATCTAATCTTCCCAACAACCTTATTCGGCAGACACAATTTTTATTATTTCATTTTATAAAGATTGAACTTATGATTCAGTGAGGTCCAGTACTGACCCAAGTTCAAATATATACTTTCTAGAACCAGATATCAAGTCTTTCTTTTTTTTTTTTTTTTTTTGCGGTACGCGGGCCTCTCACCGTTGCGGCCTCCGGACACACAGGCTCAGTGGCCATGGCTCACGGGCCCAGCCGCTCCGCGGCATGTGGGATCTTCCCAGACCGGGGCACGAACCCGTGTCCCCTGCATCGGCAAGCGGACTCCCAACCACGGCGCCACCAGGGAGGCCCAAGTCTTTATTTTATGTTTAGGTTCGTTTCTCTTACAACGTAGAGTCTTCTTTTGTTAAACATCCAGGAAAGGGGTCTAAAAGACAAAATCACACCTAACCAAACAATTTTTAACAGGGGTGCTCTGGAGTTTGAATGTCTTGTTTCAAAGGAGGGATAATGATACGGGGTTATTACAGAGGCTAGTGATGTGTCTATTTTGTCTGTAAGTGAGGGTTTCAGATTTCCTAAAATCCTATTAATCCTATACAAGGACTTTCTTGTGTAAACAGATTTTTCACTTAAACCCAAGCAATTATAAAGGATTAAATCCAACTTGTAGCAACATTTACTGAATCTTTTATCAGCATATTAAAGGTATAGGGTTATTATTTTACTCCTCAAGTCCTATAATTTAGATTTCCATGTACTCTTGATAAATTAATAAATATTTTAAATTCAAAACCACTTTCTGCATCACTAGAGTAGCTCAGCTAGAGTTGTATTAAGCAAAAAGTCAAATATGATTTTATATAGTACAGCATTGCCCTGCTTTCAATTACTCAATCTTAGTACAACCAAATGAATGACCAGCTTACAATTTGCAAAGCTCCCCAGGGACTGGGAAAGAGAACAAGTCACTGCTTGAGTACACATTTGGAGCAGAGCGATACTCTTATACTAGAAAAAAGAAAACTTTATACTCTTTTTTATATTAGAAAAAAAAAAAAAAAAACACCAGGTACAGAAACAAGAGCATAGTTTCTATCAAAGAACAAGAGATTCCAAAATTGAGAGGGTTAAAGCTATCAGCTCTGAGTACTTCTGGGAAAATGAAGGCATAACAAATGCTCTGCACTGTCTTGTGGCCAGAAAAGCTATAAGCAGTCAGAGCCCTGGTAGACTGTCTATGTTATGTTATTAACATATCTGATCAATACAAAAAACATTTCAAGGAAAAAGTGTTTGTTCCCTCATATTCTTCATCAACACATAAAAAGCCTTCTCTGTAAGGATATAAAAAGAGTCATGGGGCTTCCCCGGTGGTGCCGTGGTTGGGAGTCCGCCTGCCGATGCAGGGGACACGGGTTCGTGCCCCGGTCCGGGAAGATCCCACATGCCGCGGAGCGGCTGGGCCCGTGAGCCATGGCCGCTGAGCCTGCGCGTCCGGAGCCTGTGCTCCGCAAGGGGAGAGGCCACAACAGTGAGAGGCCCGCGTACCGCAAAAAAAAAAAAAAAAAAAAAAAAAAAAGAGTCATGAAATAAAGTGTGTGATCCCTAGAACTAGATTCAATATGACTTGCCCTTTTTCATTACTAAATCAAATAGTTCTTCTGATGTCAACCATTTTACAACTGTGACCCAATGACCACACTTGGTCTCTAATAAGAAATTGTGAATAACTTTAAGAGATAATAGAAGCAGAAAATCAAGATAGACACAGATGCCGCACATGTTTTCCCCATACGTGAAGAGTGGAATGTTCTTTATCTATTCCTCAAGCTATCTGTTTGAAAATATTTACTCCCCGTGTGGTTCCTATGTTGCATCTGTGCCTATGAATCAATATATATTGCTACTAGGGGAAGCCCCATATTGGTATTTTCAGTCAACTACAGCTGGTAGCAAGAGCCCAAGAATAGCATGTCACCTGTATTATCATATTTGATCTTGATGACAACTCCTTGGGGGATATATAATAGTATCTCTTCCTTTATACTTTATTTCTGCACATATTGAACATGTACTTCTGAGATGACAGAGAGTATCCTCAACGATACCGGAGATACAAAGATAAAAAGATGTGGTCCCTACTGTTAAGGTCCCTATTGTTATGGAAAGACAGTGAACAGAAACTCCCTGGCAATGTGATGTGGCTACCATGTTGCTATTATGAAGACATACAAAAGAGACACCAGGACAGCCAAGGAATTCCTTCTCTATTTTATTGATAACAAGTGCAAAGAACCTAAATAATTTCCCAAGTTCATGCAATTATGTTAGAAGAATGATCATTTCTAACCCAAATCTCCAGATTCCAAATTTACTATTCTTCATACAACACTAGGTGGCCAATGTGTCTGAGAATATCTTACAATTTTAAAAGAACTATTTCAGAACAAACTCATATTTGTTATTAGATTGGGACTAACACATGAAACTTTATTAGGTCTTACTGATGTTAAACAATTGAAGCCATATGATATGAACAATGGTGATAATTTGCATTGCCACTTACTATTTGGGGCACCTTGAGCAAACTAATTTCTCTGTGCCTTACTTTCCTAGTTTGTGGAATGAGGCCAATATAAATGCCTATTCCACAAGTTGTTGTAAAACTCAGATGAAGAAAAATATATCTCTAGCTTAAAATATACCTGAAACATAGAAAGTGTTGATTTTTATTACAATAATGATTTTTATTTGATACTTGTATTTGGCATACCACAATCTAGCTCTTGAAAATTTCAAATAATTTCATGTGAATGTGTTCAATGTGACACATATTTTTGAGATGCACACTTATCTAAATTTCAAGTAAAAATGTTTGTCCATTTCCTAAGCAACTCTTTGAAAATGACACCATCTCAGCAAAGAGATTATAACTGAGAAGAAATAAGAACATTATCATTAGGGAAATAATATTTGTATTCTTCAGATTAACCATGAGAGAATGATCCCTAAAAAGAAATAAGGGCATCGTGAAGAACTAGGATTTTTCATTTTTGCCAAATAATGTAATTACAGAAGAATCTGTGTTACTTAAATACTATTTAAAGAATAATTAATCCCAATCCTTGATTCCTCCTGTCTAGAATCCTGTTTTCGATGTTAGTTTTAGCCAACTCATGGAAATATTTTAGAAGAAAGGCATACCAATCCTTTTATAGGTCATTTCTAAAGGTTAGGTACATCCCAGCTTCCCCTGCAAGCTAAATTCAACAGCACCATGGATAAATTTGTCCAAACTTTAAAATTTCATCTTTTCTAAATATACTTTGGTGATGACTGTACAACCCTATACATTTACTAAAAAAAAATTAAATTTTACACTTAAAAAAGTGAATTTAATGGTATGTAAATTATGCTTCAATAAGGATGCTTTAAAAACTCACTTACTGGGCTTCCCTGGTGGCGCAGTGGTTGCGAATCCGCCTGCCGATGCAGGGGACATGGGTTCGTGCCCCGATCCAGGAAGATCCCACATGCCGCGGAGCGGCTGGGCCCGTGAGCCATGGCCGCTGAACCTGCGCGTCCAGAGCCTGTGCTCCACAACGGGAGAGGCCACAACAGTGAGAGGCCCACGTACCACAAAAAAAAAAAAAAAAAACAAAACCTCACTCTTTCAGCAGGTTTTTAAAAATTATTTTTTGTATGTGGAATTTAATCAACACTCTAAGTATATTACTTTTTGAGTGAAATAGTTCAAGAACTTCATTCTGTTGTCTTAATCCAAGAGAAACATCAACAATTTAGTTTTAAAAAGCGCTGTTAAAAATGTAAAGTGTTTTAAGACACAAATCCCTTTACCTCCCTCAAAACACACAGAGGACTTAAAGATGTACAGATGTGAAAATGATCTGGGGCAATTTAGAAACAAACAGATTAAAGATTCTTTCATATCATCACTGACACCTGCAAGGTTTAATTAAGCTGAAAGTCACCGACTTCTGCTCAAAATGCTGACTACTGGCTTGTTAATTGGTTGCTTTTCTCATTGATTAACAACTTATGCAATACCCTGTTATAAATGGCTGTAATGCTTGCCTTGTTTCAGAGCTTAATTAATATGATATAGACTATTTAACAATTGTGTCCTTGTTTGATTTATGAAGTAAAAGCAGAGTATTTTATTGCTAACTCCAAACAATGACGTAGAAAAACAATTTTCAAAGCAAGCCAAAGCTGATACTATAAAACTTTCTTTATCTTTTAGGGAAACTTTGATGAAATGAGCCATCACTGCTTGTCATGAACAATAAATTAATTTCTCAGAAATCATGTTGTCAACAAATTTTCAAGACAAATGTTTCAATAAATAAGTACCCATCAGTTTTCAGTCATCCAAATTATACTTTGCAATGCACTGTGGAATTAATTAAAATAACTGTGTGGGCACGTCTCTGCTTTTTTATATGCAGATGACTCCCAAATCTCTATCGCCAGACCTAGTTTCTTCCTGGAACTCTAGGCTGTTGTACCCAACTGCTTACTTGGTATCTCCATCAGGATGTCCAGAGGCACACAAGAGGCACATCTGAATTAATAGGGCCAAAAGAGAACTCCTGATTCTTCCCATCACCTTTCCCCAACAATCTTGCTTCCTACCCATCTTAGGAGAAAACAATTCCTCCCTCTACTCTGTAGCTTAAGCCAAACATCTAGAGAGTAATCCTTTCTCTCATTTCCCTACTTCCCACGACATCCCAAATCTGTACATATTTTGTACATTTCACTGCTACCACCTTGGTCTTATCCACTGACATCTGTCACCTGGGCAACAACCTCCCAACTCTACATTTAAAAAAACATTGAAGTGTAGTTGATGTACAGTATTATATAAGTTACAGGTGTATAATATAGTGATTCACAATTTTAAAAGTTATACTCCATTTATAGTTATTATAAAATATTGGCTATATTCTCTGCATTGTACAATATATCCTGTAGCTTATTTTATACATAATAGTCTGTACCTCTTAATCCCCTAGCTGTACTTTGATTGCTTCCCTATGATACTGTCCCCACCCCATCCAGTATGTGCTCATCACTTCTCAACATGGAACTTTCCAATGGCTTCCCAACGTGCTTGGAATAAATATCTTTTTACATTTGATTACACAATTCCCCATGATCTGGCCCCTGTGGTCCTCTCTGACCTCATCTCCCTGCCTCCCTCTGCTCACTGCATTTTAAGTTCATTCCCACCTACAGGTCTTGGCACTAGCTATTCCCAGTGTTTAGCCAGCACCTCCTTGGACTTTCACACGCAGGCTCCTTCTTTTCATTTAGATTTCAGCTTCAGTGCCAATTCCTCAGAGCGAACATACTTGACCCACCAAAACAGCCACCCATTTGACTGTTATCAGAGCACTTTTCACTATGTAACTTTTTACTGTTTTTTTTTTTCTAGTTGACATATTTGCTTATTTTTTCTTTCCACAACAGAATGTAAACTCTGTAAGAACAGGAACCTTAACTGTCTCATTCTGTCCTCTATCCACAATGGTTAGAACAGTGACAAGCATACAGAAGGTACAGTATTTTTTCTTTTTTTTGGTTGAATAGCTAGGTGTCTGGATAGATTTCGTGAGGTTTATTTAATGCAGAGTTACTCTACACTGGCTTTCTTTCCAAAAAGACAAACACGTAAGTTGCTGATCAAACTTTTTTTAACAGCAAACTTGGTTCTCTATTCATCCTTAAGGAGAATGCTTATGATACACCCAGGAAGGATAAAGGGTAAACTTAGGCAGATCTTGATACTACACTTGAGTTCTCACCTTATGTGTGCATTATATTCTAACACCAATCTTAAGGCAAAAGTCTGAGTCACAATTATCCCCACAAAACGCCTTTTTATTGCCCATGAAGTACAATGCACAATGAAGTCTTGAGTATACCACTTCATAAAGTACTATGAATGTAAAAATGTGAAATAAAACCAGCGCTTTACAACACGTTAGTGAATAAATATGTGGTAGAACTCATTTGCCTACCTTACCACTGTTTACTCCCGTTCCTCTTTTCTGGCAGAACCTAATGGTTGGCCTTATGCATTAGAGAATAAGGGCCCGCTCCCAAGCCAGTGACTGAATTATGGCTGATCTAAGCAAATCATCATGGTATCATTTTCCTTGCCAGGGACTGGTTTAGGTGTGTGACGCAATTCTGGCCAAGAAGAAGTGAGGAGAAACAGGCTGGGGGAGTGTCTGGGGGAAGGTATCATCACTAATAAAATATAAGAGAAGAAACAGAATGTTTTCCACTGGACCTGGAGTCTCCATCTGGGCTTAGAACTATGGCAGCAATCTGAAAGGAACCTAAGTGGTCATTCTCAGAATGGCACAGCAAATTAACAGGGGGAAAAAAACCCAAACCTTATGCCACTGCACTACTGACCTGCAGCTACCGGCTCCTGTTATAATATGCAAAATATATTTTAACCATATTATATTTTTAAACATATGCTCATGGGCAGTGCCCTAACATGCTTCCTTTAGTCACACATGAAATGAAATGGGATCTACTGAGTCACCAGGTGATTCGCTTCTCCCATCTCAAGGTCACTCAGCTTAGCACTCTTTGTGTCAAAAAGTGTGAGAAATTGCTCACGTTATTTAAATTGCTATTTCTCTCACCCTTCCCTTTCATTTTAAGGTTGTATAGCTGAATTTGACTAAATTAAATGTCTCCATCTTGGGATACTATTCTATTTCCATCTGTAATAAAGGTATCATAAAGTACATGTTGATTTCTTTAAAGAGTAAGAAATAAGAAATGCAGCTTATCACATGAAATCCCTAATTCAAATAACCCAGAAGATATCTTTTATCTGCATCACTCTACTGGACTGAAAGCCACATCTTCCTCACTAAATTCCCTTAGCAATAATAACATTCTCCAGATTGGTTCAAGATGGCAGCGTAGAAGGACGTGCTCTCACTTCCTCTTACAAGAACACCAGAATCACAACTGACTGTTGAACAATCATTGAAAGGAAGACACTGGAACTCACCAAGAAATATACCCCACATCCAAAGACAAAGGAGAAGCTACAATGAGACGGCAGGAGGGACGCAATCACAATAAAATCAAATCCCATAACTGCTGGGTGGGCACTCACAACTGGAGAACACTTATACCACATAAGTCCACTCACTGGAGGGAAGGTTCTGAGCCCCACGTCAGGCTTCCCAATCTGGGGGTCCAGCAACAGGAGGAGTAATTCCTAGAGAATCAGACTTTGAAGGCTAGTGGGATTTGATTGCCGGACTTCTACAGGACTGGGGGAAACAGAGACTCCACTCTTGGAGGGCACACACAAAGTAGTGTGCTCATCCGGACACAAGGGAAGGAGCAGTGACACCACAGAAGACTGAACCAGACCTACCTACCTGCTAGTGTTGGAGGGTCTCCTGGAGAGGCGGGGGGTGGCTGTGTGTCACTGTGAGGACAAGGACACTGGCAGCAGAATTTCTGGGAAGTACTCCTTGGCATGAGCCCTCCCAGAGTCCATCATTAGCCCCACCAAAGAGCCTGGGTAGGCTCCAGTGTTGGGTCGCCTCAGGCCAAACAACCAACAGGGAGGGAACCCAGCCCCACTAATCAGCAGACATGTGGATTAAAGTTTTACTGAGCTCTGCCCACCAAAGCAACAGCCAGCTCTACCCGCCATCAGTCGCTCCCAACAGGAATCTTGCACAAGCCCCTTAGATAGCCTCATCCACCAGAGGGCAAACAGCAGATGCAAGAAGAACTACAATCCTGCAGCCTGTGGAACAAAAATCACATTCACAGAAAGACAGATAAGATGAAAAAGCAGAGGACTATGTACCAGATAAAGGAACAAGACAAAATCCAAGAAAAACAACTAAATGAAGTGGACATAGGCAACCTTCCAGAAAAAGAATTCAGAATAACGACAGTGAAGATGATCCAGGACCTCAGAAAAAGAATGGAGGCAAAGATTGAGAAGATGCAAGAAATGTTTAACAAAGATCTATAAGAATTAAAGAAAAAACAAACAGAGATAAACAACACGATAACTGAAATGAAAAATACACTAGAAGGAATCAATAGCAGAACTGAGGCAGAAGAACGGATAAGTGACCTGGAAGACAGAATGGTGGAATTCACTGCTGCAGAACAGAATAAAGAAAAAAGAATGAAAAGAAATGAAGACACCCTAAGAGCCCTCTGGGACAACATTAAACGCAACAACATGTGCATTATACGTGTCCCAGAAGGAAAAGAGAGAAAGGACTTGAGAAAATATTTGAAGAGATTATAGTTGAAAACTTCCCTGACATGGGAAAGGAAATAGCCACCCAAGTCCAGGAAGTGCAGAGAGTCCCGTACAGGATAAACCCAAGGAGAAACACGCCAAGACACATAGTAATCAAATTGGCAAAAATTAAAGACAAAAAATTTACTGAAAGCAGCAAGGGAAAAATGACAACATACAAAGGAACTCCCATAAGGTTAACAGCTGATTTCTCAGCAGAAACTCAACAAGCCAGAAGGGAGTGACATAATAAAGTGATGAAGGGAAGAACCTACAAACAAGATTGCTCTACCCAGCAAGGATCTCATTCAGATTCGATGGAGAAATCAAAAGCTTTACAGACAAGCAAAAGCTAAGATAATTCAGCACCACCAAACCAACTCTACAACAAGTGCTAAAGGAACTTCTCTAAGTGGGAAACACAAGAGAAGAAAAGGACCTACAAAAACAAACCCAAAACAATTAAGAAAATGGTAATAAGAACATCATATCGATAATCACCTTAAAAGTGAATGGATTAAATGCTCCAACCAAAAGACACAGGTTTGCTGAATGGATACAAAAATGAGACCCATATATATGATGTCTACAAGAGACCCACTTCAGACCTAGGGACACATTCAGACTGAAAGTGAGGGGATGCAAAAAGATACTCCATGTAAGTGGAAATCAAAAGAAAGTTGGAGTAGCAATACTCATATCTGATAAAATAGACTGTAAAATAAAAAATGTTACAAGAAACAAGGAATGACACTACATAATGATCAAGGGATCAGTCCAAGAGGAAGATATAACAATTATAAATATATATGCACCTAACATAGGAGCACCTCAATACATAAGGCAACTGCTAACAGCTATAAAAGAGGAAATCTACAGTAACACAATAATAGTGGGGGACCTTAACATATGACTTACACCAATGGACAGATGATCCAGACAGAAAATTAATAAGGAAACACAAGCTTTAAATGACACAATAGACTAGATAGATTTAATTGATATTTATAGGACATTCCATCCAAAATCAGCAGATTACATTTTCTTCCCAGGTGCACACAGAACGTTCTCCAGGATAGATCATATCTTGGGTCACAAATTAAGCCTCGGTAAATTTAAGAAAATTGAAACCATATCAAGCAACTTTTCCGACCACAAGGCTATGAGGTTAGAAATCAATTACAGGGAAGAAAACATAAAAAACACAAACACATGGAGCCTAAGAATACATTACTAAATAACCAAGAGATCACTGAAGATATCAAAGAGGAAATCTTTGAAACATCGAAAACACGATGACCCAAAACCTATGGGATGCAGTAAGTGCAGCTCGAAGAGGGAAGTTTACAGCAATACAACCCTACCTCAAGAAACAAGAAAAATCTCAAATAAACAATCTAAACATACACCTAAAGGAAGTAGAAAAAGAAGAACAAACAAAACCCAAAGACAGCAAAAGGGACAAAATATTAAGATCAGAGCAGAAATAAGTGAATTAAGAAACAGAAAACAATAGGAAAGATCAATAAAACTAAAAGCTGGTTCTTTGAGAAGATAAACAAAATTGATAAACCGTTAGCCAGACTTATCAAGAAAAAGATGGAGAGGCCTGAAATCAATAAAATTAGAAATGAAAAAGGAGAAATCACAACTGACACTGCAGAAATACAAAGGATTATAAGAGATTACTACAAGCAACTCTATGCCAATATAATGGACAACCTGGAAGAAATGGACAAATTCTTAGAAAGGTAAAACCTTCCAAGACTGACCCAGGAAGAAAAAGAAAATATGGACAGACCAATCACAAGTAATGAAATTGAAAATGTGATTAAAAATCTTCCAACAAACAAAACTCCAGTACCAGATGGCTTCACAGGTGAATTCTTTCAAACATTTAGAGAAGAGCTAACACCCATCCTTCTCAAACTCTTCCAAAAATTGAAGAGGAAGGAACATTCCCAAACTCATTCTATGAGGCCACCATCACCCTGATATCAAAACCAGACAAAGACAGTACAGAAAACGAAAATTACAGACCAATATCACTGAAGAATATAGATGCAAAAATCCTCATGAAAATACTAGCAAACAGAATCCAACAACACATTAAAAGGATCATACACCATGACCATGTGGGATTTATCCCAGGGATGCAAGGATTCTTCAATATATGCAAATCAATCATAGTGATACACCATATTAACAAATTGAAGAAGAAAAACCATATGATCATCTCAATAGATGCAGAAATAGCTTTTGAAAAAATTCAACATCCATTTATGACAAAAATTCTCCAAAAAGTGGACATAGAGGAAAACTACCTCCACTTTAAAAAGGCCATAAACGACAAACCCACAGCAAACATCATTCTCAATGGTGAAAAACTGAAAGCATTTCCTCTAAGATCAGGAACAAGACAAGGATGTCCACTCTCGCCACTATTATTCAACATAGTTTTGGAAGTCGTAGCCATGGCAAGCAGAGAAGAAAACGAAATAAAAGGGATACAAATTGGAAAAGAAGAAGTAAAACTGTCACTGTTTGCAGATGACATGATACTATACGTAGAGAATCGTAAAGATGCCACCAGAAAACTACTAGAGCTAATCAATGAATGTGGCAAAGTTGTAGGATACAAAATTAATGCACAGAAATCTGTTGCATTCCTATACACTAATGACGAAAAATCTGAAAGAGAAATTAAGGAAACACTCCCATTTACCATTGCAACAAAAAGAATAAAATACCTAGGAATAAACCTACCTAAGGAGGTAAAAGACCTGTACTGAGAAAACTAAAAGACACTGATGAAAGAAATCAAAGATGACACAAACAGATGGAGAGATATACCATGTTCTTGGATGGGAAGAATCAATATTGTGAAAATGACTCTAGTACCCAAAGCAATCTACAGATTCAATGCAATCCCTATCAAATTACCAATGGCATTTTTTACGGAACTAGAACAAAAAAATCTTAAAATTTGTATGGAGACACAAAAGACCCCTAATCGCCAAAGCAGTCTTGAGGGAAAAAAACGGAGCTGGAGGAAGCAGACTCCCTGACTTCAGACTGTATTACAAAGCTAAGGTAATCAAGACAATATGGTACTGGCACAAAAAGAGAAATATAGATCAATGGAACAGGACAGAAAGCCCAGAGGTAAACCCACGCACCTATGGTCAACTAATCTATGACAAAGAAGGCAAGGATATACAATGGAGAAAAGACAGTCTCTTCAATAAGTGGTGCTGGGAAAACTGGACAGCAACATGTAAAAGAATGAAA
This sequence comes from Pseudorca crassidens, assembly GCF_039906515.1. Classification (NCBI taxonomy): domain Eukaryota; kingdom Metazoa; phylum Chordata; class Mammalia; order Artiodactyla; family Delphinidae; genus Pseudorca; species Pseudorca crassidens. The sequence goes on along the minus strand of NC_090305.1, from coordinate 94,066,043 downwards.
TTAGAACACTCTCTAACACTAAACACAAATATAAACTCAAAACGGATTAGAGACCTAAATGTAAGACCAGACACTATACAACTCTTAGATGAAAACATAGGAAGAACACTCTTTGACATAAATCACAGCAAGATCTTTTAAGATCCACCTCCTACAGTAATTGAAATAAAAACAAAAATAAACAAATGGGACCTAATGAAACTTGAAAGCTTTTGCAAAGCAAAGGAAACTACAAACAAGATGAAAAGACAACCCTCAGAACAGGAGAAAATATTTGCAAACGAATCAACGGGCAAAGGATTAATCTCCAAAACATATAAACAGCTCATGCAGCTCGATATTAAAACAACAAACAACCCAATCAAAAAATGGGCAGAAGGCCTAAATAGACATTTCTCCAAAGAAGACAGGCAGATGGCCAAGTAGCACATGAAAAGCTGCTCAACATCACTAATTATTAGAGAAATGCAAATCAAACCTACCATGAGGTATCACCTCACACCAGTTAGAACAGGCATCATCAGAAAATCTACAAACAACAAATGCTGCAGAGGGTGTGGAAAAAAGGGAACCCTCTTGCACTGTTGGTGGGAATGTAAATTGATACAGCCACTATGGAGAACAGTATGGACGTTCCTTAAAAAACTAAAAATAGAATTACCAGATGACCCAGCAATCCCACTACTGGGCATATACCCGGAGAAAACCATAATTCAAAAAGACACATGCACCCCAATGTTCATTGCTGCACTATTTACAATAGCCAGGTCATGGAAGCAACCTAAATGCCTATCGATGGGTGAATGGATAAAGAAGATATGGTACATATATGCAATGGAATATTACTCAGCCATAAAAAATGAAATTGAGTCACTTGTAGAGATGTGGATGGACCTAGAGACTGTCATACAGAGGGAAGTAAGTCAGAAAGAGAAAAACAAATATCGTATGTTAACGCATATATGTGGAACCTAGAAAAATGGTCCAGATGAACCAGTTTGCAGGGCAGAAATAAAGACACAGATGTAGAGAACAAACGTATGGACACCAAGGGGGGAAAGTGGTGGTGGGGTGGGGGTGGGATGAATTGGGCGACTGGAATTGACATGTATACACTGATGTGTATAAAATGGATGACTAATAAGAACCTGCTTTTAAAATTTAATTTAAAAATTGAAAAAAATAATAATAACATTCTCTACTTTGTACAACTAGTATTAATATATGTCATATCTCGACTTCAAACCTGCTGCCAAAGCACCTGCGTGTGCTCCAATTCCAAAAGCATATATACGTTTTGGTTATATTAAGTTGAACAGTAGACTTCAAATGGAACACATTACAGTGTTCCTAGCCATTAAAATGTTATCTTCTGGGCATATGGAATAGAATCTTTGTGGACGCAGCTTTACAATATTCCAGCCCCTATGCAGTCTGAATAAAACTAGGCCACCTAGTAGTTCATCTCACTATAGGTTTGGTGCACTTAAAAGCAAACCTCACCTGACGTTAAAAAATGTAATTAAAAATTTTAGAGTCATCTGTCTAAGAGATGCCACAGGGGCAGTCTGTTACACTACAGAGAGCCAAGGCACCATGGCCAGTCTCCTCCAACCCGTATTTCCTAAATGTTCAAGAGAGCCTCATAAAAATGTGTTAAAAATCAACACAAATTTAAGCACCCCTTCCAGGTCAAATAACTTCCTGCATCATATACTTGAAAATGTATTTCCCCCAAGTTATTAGTGGAATACCATGTCAATTTCTTTTTGGCAGTGGAAAACACCACCACATTCTCAGATAAAACACTCTACAATGTTCATAATAGCTGTCCTCCCACTTGGCTGCATGTTTATAATTTTTAAATGCTCTGATATCAGTCTTAGAAGATATACTTAAATTTCTCAGAAAAGCAAACTAACACAATTTTTTTTCGTGTTTTCTTCTCCACCTACCGCCTGCTGTTACAGCAAGGTTTTGTACACTCACAGCACATCGATCCACCCCCACAACTGCAAAATGCACAAAGTGTGAGGTTTTACTAGATGACAAGTTGTTATGAGTTTCTCCAAGTGCTGAAATATGATTCAGTGGAAACAACTGCAAAAAAGTTGAGGAGAGCAAACACACACGTAAAAAGCAATGCTGCCAAAAAGAGATGTTAGAACTGATTAACCGAATCATCTCTGAAGGCCACAGACTTAAACTTTATCATGTACAGCAACGGTAATTTAAAAATAGTCACAGGTTTCTAAAGACTTAGAAAAAGTGCCTTCAGGATGGTTACCCAAGAAATAAAATTATCTCATTATGCAAATAAGGACTAAGGTATCAGAGATACTCTTTCACATTTTGGGTGTTTTTCTTTAGTAACAGAAGATTACAATCACTATAGTAAGAAAACTCTCCTAGACCCTAGGTCACTATGCAAAAGTCAGTCAATTTCCTAAAGGTCCAGGAGAAGCAAAATGATCACTTCTACATTTGGAAACAGCACCCTTGATAAGAAGAGATGAAGTGAATCCTGAATATTCTTATAGGAAATGCTCAAAAAGCTTAATTCCGTGTTAAAATCCTGGGAGAAGAAAATTAAAGGAGGATTCCGATTCCTTGCCTTTTCTTTAACAATCTGCTTTAGAGCTATTGCAAACCAGTATTTGTTCCTTGATGAAAAATTTGTAATACACTTGTTATGTGACACACACTTTTCCCGCTGGGTAAAGCAGTAGGGACAATAAAATCCCTATCTCTTTGGAGTGTACATTCTATGGAAGGAGACAGACAAAAATCAAACAAGTAAAGGCACAGACATACTAATACGGACTATGGAGAAAAAGTGGGATGGGGGTGGCACACCACATGGCAAGTGCTTTTGTAAAACTTGGTATTTTATATTTACTTATAATACGGACGCTGCTTTACCCAGTCAATAGACATTTAAGTACCTGACAAGTGCCACACACAGGGCAGGTCTAGGGAGAGAGAAATCAATAAGACATTATAAATAAATCAAAAGGACAAAAGATAAACATATATTTTTGTTTGGGTGAACATGTTCCAAATTAAGGTGAAGACAATAAATTTTTGTGAGTATGAAATCACTGATGACATTTGTATAATGAAACAAAATGATGCCATATGTAAGGCTATGCAAATCTAAAATTACCATTTTATTTATAGTAAGGGAGAGAATTTATTTAAAAATTGAAAAATAGAAGAGTTTTTAAAAGAGAAAATATATGATTTTAATATATACTATATATTATAGAAATATACATGTATATAATATAGAAACATGCCTATAGGAAATATATTTAGCATTTAATATTTCAAGCCCCAAAGATTTATTTTCTTTAGAAAGTACAATGAGAAGAAACTCATTTATAGTCCTTAATTTTTTTCACATCTTTTATTTTTACTTGAAGTACAGCTGATTTACAATGTTGTGCCAGTCTCTGCTGTACAGCAAAGTGACTCAGTTATACACATATATACATTCTTTTTTTATATTCTTTTCCATTATGGTTTATCCCAGGAGACTGGATATAGTTCCCTGTGCTATACAGTAGGACCACGTTGTTTATCCATTCTAAATGTAATAGTTTCCATCTAGCAACGCAACATTCCCAGTCCATCCTTCTCCTCCCCTCCCCGTTGGCAACCACAAGTCTGATAATCCTTATTTTTTAATTAACTTATTTAGAGGATAAGTTAGAGAGTTACCCTACTGAACTTACTGCTCTTGAGAACTATCTCTATTGTATAAATACAAATAGCTGTTTCATTGTTTTGAATTCTGTATTGAACGTATCAGCACACGAAGCATACATATTTATTTTCAAGAAAGCCTAGTAGAAAGATGAGCTTTTCCATAGAATGGCTCAATATGACTTGGCTAAAGTATTAGAGGGTTTCTTAAACCTCTCTTGTTGATTATTTTACCTCAGAAGATGATGAAAGGAGAGGAAGACCAGACTTTATCGGCTGTCAGCATCCCCAGGCACTCCCACGTCTAGAGAGATTATTTGCGTGGTGAAATCTCCCAAAGGTGGAGCGATAGGGAATCAGACAGTTTGAGCCACTACTTCCTTTTCCATCCATTCTACTCAAACAAGTGGGTCTTTCTGAGAGTATTAATCATGCTCAAATCAAATGGTTTATGCGGTGGGCTAGGGAAAAGGCTTTAAGTATTTTTCTCTGCCTGAATTTCTCCAGCTCACTCGGAGCACAAATGTCCACCTGATGTTGACTTCCAAACTCCATCATCATCTCATGTGATTATTAAGTACATAGTTGAAATAACACCTCACATTTCACTACTGTCAAGTTATTTCAGACTCTTGGGTTAGATCTTACAACAAACCCTGTGACTGTACTGAAGAGTCAACCTAAACATTAAAAGTAGAGCATCACATCTAAAAATGATTCAGTCACTCACTAGAAAAAAAAAAAGATTTTATTATGTGCTTGAATGGTATAAAAGCACAGGGGGAAAAAAGCATCAAACTGATCAAGATATGGCTTGTGGGAAAAGTAACTATAAAAAGACAAGTATTTTTTATTATTTAATATTTTCAATTATTAAATACTTCTATCCCACAGAAATGTTCATAAATTACTATGACACCCTTGCACTCAAAAGCCAGATTTAAGAGATGATAACATTTACAGATTAGTTTAAAATATATCCATCTCTTTTTTAACATAGCATTTTAAAATGACAGGTTCGGCTAAGGCCTTCTTTAACTCTCCTACCTGCTTTTATTCCCAGAAGTTTTCTGAAACTTGTATGTATCATTACCATGCATATTTTTATACTTTTATTAGCCATATATTGATATGTATGTATGTGTATTTATGTATATATAGAGAAATAAAATTATATATATCATATATATAATTTTGTATTTCTAAATGTATATAAACAGCACTGCATTTCTATGTTATTTTGAAATTTACTATTTTCCCTCAATATTACATTTTTTCAGGTATTCCCATTGATACACGTAGCTCTAATTTAGTTACTTATGATGCAGTATTCGACTATATGAATAAAGAAATTATGTATTGATTCCCCTTCTGATGGACCGTTAGGTTGCTTCTGTCTCTTTGCTATTAAAACAGTGCTACGGTGAACATCGGGTACCTGTGTTCTTGTGTACGTGCTCATGTTGCTCTTGGGCAGAAACCTAGAATTACCATTGTTGGATGCTAAGTATGTACATAATCAACTTCAGTGGACTGTTTACATTCCTCTACAATATGAATGTAACCCTTTGTACTCTATTCCTCACCCACATGACAGTTTTTTAGCAAAAGCAATAGGTTGAACCGGATACCAAAAGAAAAAGTCCTTAGAAGAATATATAATTTACTTAACAAAGCCCATACAATTTACTCAACAAGAGAGGCAGCAGTGCAATAGGAGAGGAGCTTAAAATTATTTAGAAAAGCTTGCCATGGGAGCTTGAGGAGGGCTGACAGAAGTGAGCACAAGAAGTCACAGCCAGGAGTCAAAGGACAAAGTAGAGGCAGAATCTATAAAACTCACTGGTCGGGCTTCCCTGGTGGCACAGTGGTTGAGAGTCCGCCTGCCGATGCAGGGGACACGGGTTCATGCCCTGGTCTGGGAAGATCCCACATGCCGCGGAGCGGCTGGGCCCGTGAGCCATGGCCGCTGAGCCTGCGCGTCCGGAGCCTGTGCTCCGCAACGGGAGAGGCCCGCGTACCGCAGAACAAACAAACGAACAAAAAAAACTCACTGGTCTGGAGATCTGAAGAGTCTGAGGTCATCCCTTTCCATCAATCTAATAACAAGGGTGAGGCAAAGGAAAAGATTTGGAGTACGGCTCCCCTCCATTTAAATGATGCGTGAGTGTTAAATATTCAGGAAAACTTTCATTTAAATGGAACACAAACTTATTAAAAATGCAGAGCTTATAAGGGCAACCCATAGCTATTTGGGAAGTCTTTTTCTAAGGATCATTTTATTCACTAAGAATGCTGAATGGTGCTTAGAGGGGCAAATATTTATTTCACTTTAAAAAACAAAAGGAATAGCAACTGGTTGTGCAAAGATAAGAAAAGGATGTGGAATTAGCCATAAAACAATAGTCTCCAAAATGGTCTCAAAGCTAAAATCCCTTTAAAGTCCATTCTGCAGTAGTCAGGGCGAATTCTTATTAAAAGGGTAAATCAGGTAATAAACTCAGTTTGAAACCTTAAAATGACTTCTTATGGCCACAGAACCACAACCATCTAAAGTTCTTACCTTGGCTTAAAAGCCCTGTGTGACCTGGCCTTTGTGGGCTTCCCTATCAATACTGAACCATCTTCTACCTTCACGTTATGTATAAACTACAGAGACTATAACCTTTCCACCACTGGCTAAGCCTAAGGATCCCTGCAGTACAGTGTGTCTGCTTGCGGGCTCCCCTTCCATTCCTCCAATCTCTTGATGTCTGCTTCTCTTCGCTTAGGCCTCAGCTCTCCCAGGCTTACGTGATTACCTGTCCGCTCACATCCCCATGTTAGAATTAAACCCCATGAAAATTCAATCCCTGCAACCCCAATTCTTGGAACTGCACTAGCCCGTGACAGGTTATCAGTTACTTCCATAGCGTAGATCTGCGGCATCTACAGAGTAATAATTACCAGGGTAATCTCACATCTCCCAGACAATCCATTAAGAAACCTGAAGGCTCCACGTTCAAAATGCATCCAGAATCCATCCCTTGCCCTCAATGCTACCACCCCCATTCCAGTCCAAGCCAACATCACCTGACATGGATGACTACAGCAGCTGCCCAGCTGTGCTCCTTGCTTCCATGATTGCTGTGCTACAGGTTATTCTCCACAGAGAAGCCAGAGAAATTCAAATCATGTCATGACACCCCTTGGCTCAAAGCCCTGTAACCCTCCCTTCTCTCTCAGAATAACACTCAGATTCTTTACTGTGCCTCCAGGGCCCTTCGAGACCTGACACCCTGCTGTGTTCTCTGATCAAGTCTCCCACTTCCTTCCACTGTCTGTCTGACTCACTGCACTCTGGAGACTCTAGGATCTGTCTGGTCCTCAAATGTCCCCAGCAGCATCCTGCCTTAGGGCCCTGAATTCACTCTTGCACTTTTTAGAAGGCTTCTCCTACTGATAATCATGGATTTTGATCCCCCTTTCTTTCTGAAGTCTCCACGTTTATTCTTATCAGAGAAGTTTTCCTTGAAAAACCTACCCTGCTTTATTCTTCTTCTTACAACTTTTTACCAAGTGAAATGTCACAAATTATTTGTGTGTTGTCAACACTGTTGGAATATAAGATCCACAAGATCAGGAATTTTGCCTGTTTTTGCTTTCTGCAGTTTCTCTAAAGTTTAGCCAGTTGTCTGACTCACAGGAACTCAAAAAAATATTTGCTAAATGAATGGGGGGGGAAAGGCTTTACTCTGGTTTCCAGGATATGCAAGATCAGAGGAGGGTTTTGGAAAGAGAGGTCAAATCAGGGAAATCGTCTACATTCTTTTTTAACAGACTAATGAAGCTCAGATGTACTAAGAGGTTTATACAAAGTCACACAGCGTGGTAGTCATGAGTAACATCTTGCTAGGCACATGGTAGGATTCTACTTTCTTTGCCTTTGACCACGTGATTTGCGCTGGCAGATGAAATGTGACAGAAGTTATGTGTCACTTCCAGGTAGAAATGTAAATAGCCTCAGTGATTTACATTTCCCTTCCTACTGTCCATGGTGTTTAAAGCAGGTGTTAAGAGGAAGCCTCCACCAGCCCAGGTCCCTGAATGAATCAATAGTAGAGGCCCCTTGGTGACAAATCCCCTTGGAAGATGTAGTGTGAGTGAAATACACACATTCCCAGGGATGTGTCACTGAAACTTTTTTATTGTAGCACAAGCTAGACTATGTTGCTTATCCCAAATAATACACACAGCTACCAAGTGGAAGAGATAGGACACAAATCCACACCTCCTCCCTATCATTCTAAGCTGCCCTATGACAAGACACAGAGCTTTGTTAAAGAAGGAATAGATGAGCCCATAATGGGCTGTTTGTATTCGACTGGAGCTCTCATATACACCTCATTTCATTTTCAACCACAGGAAATAAAGAAAAAAATCTTTAAGCCATAAGATGTGAAATATAAGTCATTATTCAAAAGTTTCTGAATTCAATATTTAGAAACTACTATCTCTAATACTTACATGTTCATTTTTTCTATTTACCTAATCCATTTTATTCAGACACTTAAATCAGCAGAGCGCCAGAATTATTTTCCATAGGGTTTTGTTTCTGTAGAGATTTGATTATCTGCTTCTCGCACCACAGAAAAATCTCCATAAACCTGCACTTGCATAACATTACAAGAGGCAGACTATTTCTAACGATTTTTCCACCCTAGGAGATCCTAAAGTACCTTCTCAATCAAAGACAGAATTTCATGTTGTATACTTTCAACATAATGAATACACTGTATTTCTAATTTTATTAGTCTTCGATGTTTGGCATATAGGGAAAGGTCAGTTACTCTTTAATTAACCCTAAATATTATTCCCTAGTCATATAGAGTAACAAGTTTGTTCCATCCGAAATGAAAGAAAAAAAAAAAAATTCTTGACAATTACAATTTGGCAGAGAAGTGAGAGGCACAGAAACATGGGAAGGCACTCAGGAATTCCAGAAGGCATTTTAAACAACAAATTATAATCAAGTAAGTGAAGAAACAATTTCGCCCCATACTCATATTCACTCATGTTCATTCAGCCACCTGAACCACCCTGGGATTTAAACTTTCAAACAGTTTACCAGGTTGCCTTAATATGATAGGACATACTCCTGTATGTGCTCACTGAAACCTCATTTACTTGAGCCTTCTTTTCCCCCTAAGCCAAAATGTAGGACAGCATACTCAGCAGGCAAATTTGTGCTTCATAAAGAAAGTAACTGGTACATTAGTCTTCTCTCTTGTTCTCGTTATATTACTACCACATAGCACCTGTAATCTGTGGATGACATGCTCTCTATTAATAAGAATCCCATAACTAAAACAGGGATGGGGTAGAATCCCAAAATTGAGGTTCTGAATATTTTATCGCTTGAGAAACAAGTGCTCCAAATCTCAACATAGAAGAGATTTTAGCCTCTTGCTGACGGCTAACTCAGACCTCAGGCAATGGAGAACGTCATCCAACTTATACCGGATGCTTGTTTCTCCATTTAATTCCCTCAGGAATGTGATGTGTGCTAGAGGATTGACCCAAGTATACTCTCTAATGCAGTAATGAATAATGCTGATGTAACTTCCTCCAAGGAATTATTTTTCTCTGACTGACGAGTCGAGGGTTCTCTGGCATTACAAACTTTTAACCAAAGGAAGTTTGATGAATGCTACAAACCTTGCTACAAAAGATGGCCATGATACAGAAAGTGCTGCAAACAAAGCTGTTAAGTAGTGAGATGGTCTTTCTGGGGGTCTTCTGACCCTATGCAATAATACCACACATTGGTCTAGCTGCTCACCATCATCTTTGAAGTTGCAAACAGGGTTTATTTTAAACTACCCAAAAGGATGGAGAAAATGACATCAGAATAAAGAGGTCATAAACTTGGGACTTACGGAAAATAGATTGCCAGAGGACTAACAAGGGTGATGCGGCATGGTGGTTAACAGCTCACAGATTCTGGGTTCAGAAAGACTAGTTTTGAGTTAGTCCTCCACCATTTACCAGCTGTATGATCTTGAGAAAGCATTTAAATTCTGTAAGCCTTAGTTTCATCTTCTGTAAAATGGAACCCACAATGAGTATTGGTGCCCAGGGGTGGTATAGAAGGGCTTTAGCCAAAACTCCAACAATAACCCCTATATGTGGATACTTCCTAATCTCTGAAATGGACAACTGGTATTTTCCTAGTCTTATATACAGCATGACTGAATGCATTTTTTTTTCTTTGTGCAAAAGCTATTTACTACATTAAGCACGTTATTTCAGCTATGGCTGAATGTATTTTTTAAGGAAATTTATATTGATCCAAAACATATACACCACATAAAAACAACGCACTTAAAATAGATAGTCAGCTTCAAAACAAGTCTACTATAGTCTATTCTAAACCCTAATTGCCATCACTGATTCCTTAGTATATAGAATATCTATAACTGCCACTGACTAACCCATTTTGAAAATTAAAATGGGATACTGTACGTAAAACATTTAACACAATGCTGGATACACAGCAAATATTCAACAAATACCAGATGTTATTATTAATAGTGTATTTTGTTGTACACATTTAAGTGTATTTTTCTTAGATTAAAAATTACTTTGAATGCCAAGGAAAGAAAAGACAACCTTGTTGTCCCATTTGAAAATGCCTTTTAAATGGGAAAAGTGGTTACCACTGGTAACAGCTTGAGGAAATTTGTTCAGCTACAAAAGCAAGGAAATGGATCTTTATCTCCCCATTTATGTATATATGTTGGGACAACATTTGTACAAATGTCATGGCTGTACATGCACAAATAAATACATCAACTAATTGAACTGATTTGTAGGGCCTTAGCTGCCAGGAGCTATTTATATTTATTTGCCTTTAGTGTCTAACTTCACTTAATTTCTATTAAATATACATAGATTTCTTGATATTTTTGAATTATAGAGTAAAAGTGATACACACACAAAATCACGGAAAGAGTTCTGGCTTCATTGCACTTCAAATACCATATTAAAAAATGTGTGTGTGTACATACGTACATATACATACACACAATAAATTCAATTTTAGCTAGAACCATAAAACTGAAATTGGTTCCTAAAAATTCCAGTCATTGGTGATTAGAATGTTGAGAGGCAAACAGAGTTTGCTTTGATTTTTTTCTCTTTTCTCTCTAAAGCATTTTCTCCCTCAAAATAAGCCAGAAGACTTCCTGTATAATAAGGTTTAGGTGATTCCGAATGTTCAATTGTATTTGCTAATACCACTGCAGTTTACGGAGTGTGGAACCACTCAGACCTCCTAACATTGCCAACTGGGCTCAGTGATAGGACTAACAAGGTTGTCTGGTGACACAGCAAGTAAAAATTAAAATCAGAGGAGCAACTGCGTTTGCTACTGGGAGTCACTAAAGGGAGGCGGAAGAGAGGCAGTAAGACGCTGCCAGGCTTCAAGCACCTGCTGAAGTCAGAGAATGTCGCAGCCTCAATATAGCCTGGTAAGGCAAGGTCGTAAAAGAGAATTACAAAAATCAATTCCTGAGGCGACCAAAGCATGGATAAAAATTTCAGCAGCTGCCTGGTTACAACGGATGGATGCAAAAAAAGTTCATTAGGGAGGAGGAGGGGAGAAGAAGAACTGACAAAGTGTAACACTTTCAACACAATATTTTTCTTGTACTTTCAAGTCATAGGATTAGATGGGGGTAAACAATGGCTGTTTTAAGGGACTGCTGAACACTATCATGTCATTCTCTGACAACTGAGACTTGATAAAGTCCGATTTTCCCATCCATAGCCTCTTGATGCACAAGCATCTTTACACTGGGGGACAGTTCGGATTGAGTCTGAGCTCCTCTGCGTTGGTACTTTCATAGACACACAGCAGTGCTTCTCAGATGCTGGTCTTCATGGCTTCAGGCTGCTGGTTCTTTCTTTTGCACCCTTCCGTGGGAACAGCTGGGGTGCCATCAGTCACCGATGTACCATGTTGCTAAAGCTCTATGCTGAAGTTGATCAGAATTATGCCTCAGGGGTCCTAAGTCGGGACAAAAATGCCTTAGCATTTTTATGAACTTTTGTTCAGGCTCTCTTGTTCAAGCGTAAGGTGCTCCTTGCTAAAGACCTTTGAAAGCTCCTAAAACTTCATGTAAAGTGTTAATGCTGAACTTAGAAGAGACATGACAAATTCAGAAGAGGCACTGTCCTTTCCTTTGCATCTCAATGTTTTGGTTCTTATTAAATTTATAACAAAGGACTGACCTTGTTATAATTTTCATGACAGTCTCTGAAATCTTGGTAAGAAAAAGGATTAGGAGAGTAGTAGTAGGTGCAAAAGAATGGAGGTTGCCTTGCAAATGCCTTGGAAATCACAGGGACTGCCAAGCATGGCTGCCAAAGACTTTGCAAACTATGCCTGGTGGTGACCTGGTCTTTTATCCCTTTCCCACTACAAAGCTCAAGACATTTTGTGCAATGATCTCCCTAAATAATCAGTTTCTGAGTTCATATCTACTATGTGTGGAAGTCAGATAACCTCAAAGAAGAATATATTATCAGGGATGTTTCCTTCAACATTTAACTATGTCCTGTATGCAATACCAAAAAAGACATGATTGGTAACCAGATGTGTAGCCAATTCACTGTAAATTCAACATCCGATCGTAAAAAAAACGTCAGCACATAACATTTATGAATTAAAATTATATCTGCAAGATGGTCTTACAACTTGTGGACAGGAGGCAGTATCGAACAGTGGTAACAAGCACAGGGACTTAGAGTCGTACCGCCTAGATTCAAACCCTGCTCCCGCATGCAGAGTGACGAAAGGCAGACGATTGAACTTCTCTAATTTTAAGTTTCCTTAGCTGAAAAATAGACATAATAAAAGAATCTACCTCCCAGGGATGGTGTACAGATTAAACGAATATATACACATACATATACAAGCATGTAAATATTAGGTTGGCCAAAAAGTTCATTCAGGTTTTCCCGTGAAATGTTTTTGGGAAACCCAAATGAACTTTTTGGCCAACCCAAAACATACCTGGTTTGGTTCTTTACTACCACCAGAGTAAACAACCCATAATTATTGCTGTTATTATTGTTCATATTAGGATTATCATTGTGAACATCACCATTTTTACCTAAAGGAAAACACAGACAGAATTTGGAAGACAAGAAACGTCCATTTTATTAGCCTCTTAAAATAAAATAAATATGCTCAATGGGTAAGCTATAATTTGTTTAGTAAATTAATTTGCATGTAACTTAATGTGGGGATTATTCATAATTCAATATGCTTCTCACCTGCTTCTCTCAGAAGAAATATTTATAATATCAGGGTGGTTACAAGGTCTATTTTAAACATTTAATCCTATCTCCATTCAAACCACAGGACCCTTAAAATATTATCAATAAGTTTAACATATCTACATAGGTGTTCATTTACTGCTTTTAATTAAAGCTTCACGCAAAGGCACAGACTTTAGTCCTATTTTTTATTCAAAAAGTTTAGACTCTGATAATGATGTCATCTCATAAACTCCTAGAAGGGAAAAAACATGACAGCGCTTCATTTGTTTTATCCAGTATTAGTGCAATGCCACTCACCTAGGGCAGAGAATGATAAATAATTCTCACGGTTATTATAGTGAACCTTCCGCTAAGTAATGAGACTCTGTCTAAGAGGTGACCAGCTTTGACAAAATGTTATACCTGCCTGCTTAAGGATCATGTAAATCTACTGTTGTAGTTTGAAAGAGCAGCACTGTCTGAAAATAAACAAAAAGCTCACTTGGTGTCCATGGACAACATGCCAACTAGGATGGGGGCTGCCCTACTCTCTCCCCGTAGGAGAGGCTGCACCCGAGCTCACGCTCCATGAAGGGGTAACTACACCATCAGACAGGGCCTTAAGGTCTCTGGGAGCTCAGACCCAGGATTCTAGAACTCCTACAAACAGCTTGCCTGGGGCCAAGCAGCCTGCTTATCCTTTACTGACAAAGGTAGATCATTGGAGAGAAGGGGGCCTTGATGGGAACACAAACCCGCATTGCAGGCTCAAGGCAGTCAGGTTCTAACTTATCTTCTGGTTGGGTATGGAGGATTAGGGGACCTTTGGCTTTTCTCTGTGCTAACTCTTGACCTATGTGACTTTCCTAATAAATCCTGTTCTCTAGTCCATGATGTGTGACATTGTGTAATATGTCCTGAAATCTATGTGAGAGATGTAGATTCAGATGGGACCTGCCATAGCAACTATGAACAATATCATCTTTAAAATGCCCCAAACAAATCACTTTACTATAAAATTTATAGGCATTTGATATTAATAGAAAGAATGCATCACAGAAATACTTAGTAAGTTGTGTAATACTGGCCAATGTTTCGAAGGAGTTAATAAAAATATGCCATGAAATTGTAAGACAAGCAAAGAAAGTATAGTATCACCATCAAAGGATGTATTATTCCCTCTAAAGTATAACTCAAATCATATCTCAAATAATGTATTTTACCTGGTTAAACACTGGTCACATACTCAGTGTGATATGAAAGTGTGTCTAATATGATAAACATTACTTCTTTAAAAAGATTATAATTTTTCCAAATATAGTCAGTTCTTGAGTGTTTCCACTATTAGGCTGAGATCAGAGACAAGAAATTTGCAAAATTCATCACACTTATCTTTGAAAAAGAGTAAGGAAAAAACTACTCTAAATATACAAGTAATACACACACACGGTTACACAGAAAGTCACACAGACACATACACACACATTTTTCTTCTGATCTAATACTGAATAACTCTCCAAGCTCCACACTATTATATCCTGATTAACCAGATACTCCAGGGAAATCATCCTTTACCAGATTATTTATTTAGGAAGAACAAAGAATTTGCATATTTTCATGGAATCAACGGATATGTAAATATTACCTCATCCACAGAATTGGCCTAAGGGATCTTGATCAGTAATGTTTCAAAATTTCAAAAGAAAACAGCTTCTCAGGAACCCTATTCAACATTACTCCAAGAATGTAGCTCTCCAGTGAAATACAGACTGAGAGTCATTAACTAGGTAAGCAAAGTGATGCATTATGTTTCCAAAATCATCTCCCACTTTTGAAAATTTATCTTGAATATGTGACCTGGTCACCACCAGGCATAGTTCGCAAAATTTATCTTGAATATAGCTAATACCATTAGCTATAAGGCAAAACTGGCTTTAATCATTCAGTTTAAAAGAACATGAAAGAAATCCATTGACCCACATGTTCCACTTGCTAAAATATCTTCAACATATCTAGATCTTAGCCAACGCAGAACATTCTTACGGAACCTTAATCTGTCCACCTAAAATATGACCTATTCTTTCTATCAAAAATACCCAATCCAGGTTCTAAGATGAAATAAAAATGTGTCATCACACAGACTTGAAAATCAGTAACTACTGCCTGATCATTTCAGGGGGCACAAACTCAACTTTCAATTCAGTTTTACAATTTACAAGTGATGTTAACTATGGGAAAGTGTTACTATGGGAAAGTTCTATCTAAGCCACAGTTTTCTTATTTATTAAGCAGGGTTGATCTCAGTGTATCTACCTACCAGGATAATTGAGAAGATCAATGGAGGCAGATATATTCAGGTGAGTTTTTGTCATATTGTAGGTGCTGAATGAACACATGGTAGAGACATCCATGTGGTAGAGAGAAAGTTTCATAGTCAAGAACCATTTGAATGCACATGGCATTCCACTGTCATGTTATTTACTTATTGGCCATAATTCTCCATGCTGTTCGTCAGTCAATACCCACCAAAACATAAAATTAAATCAAAGAGAGTTATAGATTCTATTGTACTTGGTATATCAAATGGATGTTTTAATATATTTAGAAAGTGTATAGCCCATATATTTGTTATTCTTCTTATTGTGTATATTACAATTGTGCAGGCATATACAATATGTGAGTTCAGAAAATGTTGAATGAGTGCCATGTATGCTCAAATTAGGAATCACAGAGGAAAGAAATCTCCTTAAAGATATCCAAATTCAAATTCAGACTCCCCATTCTGACACTGCTTCTCTCCCCAATATAGTGACCTAATTACAACCACTCAGTATAATATAATAAATACCAAAATAAATGTGGACAAAGCATCTATTTTGTTATGTACAAAATGTATTTCCTAACATCTGTGTAAACATTTCTAAGGCTATGAAAACCTTAAAAATAAACACTTTATTTGCTACCAACACAGAATGGACCACTCCAGAAAATGGTTAAACCGATCTTCTCTTTAAGAGAAGTTCAAACACATATTTTGAATGATATTTGTATTTTCCTAAATTTTCTTCTTTAAGAATGATAGAAATCATGTAAAGACAAGTAAAGCAAAGGTTTTAAAGACAATCACATGTGTTTTCTCATCTACTGGTGCGATATTAATTGCACTGAGGTAAGGACAAGATGACTAAAAGTTGGGGTCAGGGTAAAAAACTTCAATGATTGCTTCTCTTTCTCTACTGAAATAAAGACCAGGTTACTATACATGGCATTCAATGCTCACCTTTCTTCTTCTTCTCACCCTACATGACAGCCCAATGGGGATCTTGTTTTTCTTTGTTTATTCTTTAAACATACGCACCTCATTCTCTTTTCCAGATTCAGAAGGCTTTCACCTGCTTTGTTAAAATTCACAAACCTACTCATATTGAAAGGGGAGCTACAATAGCACCAAACCCTACATTCCTAAGTGTATTCTAATCTCCTTGACACTACCAACTTCCTGACTTAGCACCAGAGAACTTGACCTGTGTCTCTTTAAGGGCCCTTGTCAGTTGATAGTATGCTTAATTGATCATTTATTCAAAAACAATATCAAACATCTACAAAGTTCCAGGCAACGTGATCATGGAGATACAGCACTGAATTCGACAGACACATTTTCTCTTTACGTGAAACGTACAATTAATTGTAGAGACACACAAGTAAGTTAGTACAGACTGAAATGAGAGCAATTAGTGCATGTAAGCTGTCATAAGCACTGTAATGATTGAGCAACAGGTTAATTCAGGAAACAATGAAGGATGTTCTTTATGAAGGACCATGAGGAAACTTTTGGGATGATGGATTATTTTACTTGCGGGGATGGTTTCATAGTTGTACACATATGCCAAAATGTATAAATTTGTATACTTTTTAAATGGTGAGTTTGTTACATGTCAATTATACTTCAATAAGGTTTTGTTTTGTTTTGTTTAAGGAAAAGAGAGACCAGTGGAAAGGTGCTGCTTTAGTTTCATCAGGTAAGTTTCTCTAATGGAGACGGATTAAAGTGCAAAGTCAAAGAATAAAGCCAGTCACAGAAAAACAAGGGGAAAGACCAAGACAGAGTGAACAGCAGGGATAAATGTCCTGCATCTGGAAGAGATTGACTTGTTTCAATTATGGACAGGTTAGAATTCCTAATGAGCCTGGGAGAGAGTTGCATGGGAAGAGGTGAGAGAAGAAGGCAGGGACATCATACATAGGACACAGGCCTCTAAATTTTATTCCATGTGCAGTAATAAGCCACTCAAAGTTAAGAAACATGATAAGGTAGATTTATGTGTTTTTTTGCGGTATGCGGGCCTCTCACTGTTGTGGCCTCTCCCGTTGCGGAGCACAGGCTCCAGACACGCAGGCTCAGTGGCCATGGCTCACGGGCCCAGCCACTCCGCGGCATGTGGGATCTTCCCGGAACGGGACACGAGCCCGTGTCCCCTGCATGGCAGGCGGACTCTCAACCACTGCGCCACCAGGGAAGGCCAGATTTATGTTTTTAAATGATCACTTTGGCTGCTATGTGGAGAATGGAACAGAAATGGAGAAGAGCGAGCATGAGAAGACCAGTTAGAACTGTTCTACGTCATCTCCGTAAGAAGTGGTGACAGTCTGCTCCACTGTGGGAACACAGGAGATGAAGAGAAGTGGATTTGGGTGGTTTTAAATTCTTTGACGCTCCTCCTTCTGAAGGATGGAGCCTAATGCCCCTGCCTATAATGTAAACAGAACACATGAACTCACTTTGACAAACAGAATATGGAAGAAATGGCCTTCTACCACAATGGCTTGCACCTAGGCACTGCGGCTTCCTTTTGCTTTCTCTCTCGGCCATTTGCTCTTGGAGGAAGCCAAGGGCTCTGCCATGAGGATACACAGCAGCCACAGAGGAGCTCTGTGTGGAGAAACAGAGGCCCCCCTCTAACTGCCAGGATGAGCTTGCCAGCCATGGATGCGACTGAGCCAACTTGAAAGTGGATCCTCCAGCCCCAGTCAAGCCTTCAGAAGCTGCAGCCACAGATGACATCTGACTGCCACTTCCTGAGGTCAGAACCCCCCAGCTAAGCTGTTTCCAAATTCCTGACACACACAAAAAACACTTGCATGAGACAATAAATGTTCATTGCTACTTTATAAAGAGAAAAAAAAGTTGAGAATGACACTAGCATTCTTCTAATGCTTCCATTATCCAGATATCTTTGTGGGTGGGGAATGAATGGCTTAGATAGTCCTGCCTAAGGAGAAAGTATACTAGAAGACACACGTTTAAAACATTGGGCTTATTATGATAACAGCAGTGGATGGCTAAAAACAGAAACAAGATTGCACTTTCACAGATCACTGAACTGAAAGGCACTTCAAAGTATGTTAAAAATAAGGCACTGAAACCAAAGAAACTCTTAAGTCCCACTTGTAAGAGGCAACTGGACTCCCTCAAACTTTAAGAATGGTTTTTGTGTTAAATTTCACACAACTAATACCACAACTACTCAGCACTCTGTCAAGATATCATGTGCTTAAAGGGCCTCTAATCACAATAATATTATATGCCAGGCGGTCCCTGTTCCAGGACCCCATTCAGAGGTTAGTCGGGCCCCTTTATGTCACTCACTGTGTGATATTCTGGATAGGCAGAGGTAAGTAAGAAGATGGGCCATATTCTTTCTATTTACAAAACCTTTGAACATCATTAAATAGAATAATAAAGGCAATATAACAGTATCATTACATGTCTTAGCCCACAATTGATTTATACTAATTTTTGCATAGTACATGGGGTCAAAAATACAATTATTTCCACATATGAAAAATAAGGCATGAAGAGAACATAATCTCACATAAAAATATGATTTACCTGAATCAATACTGCCAGAGTGCATCTGATACATCACTCTGGGGTATTACATCTATTTTGAGGGCGAAAAAATGTCAACCTTCTATATTAGCATTTCCCAAAATGTGGGATGCACAGCACCGGTATGAGACATAATTTTTAGACTGTAGAGAGACAAGGCACTAAATAATATTGATTCACTCCAGAATAAATTCATTCCTTCTTCAATTCTCTTTGATTTCTTCTGATTAAAATAAAGAAGAAAGTCTGAGTTGATGCCAGCATGTCTTAAAAACCTGTCTAACATTTGACAGTCTTATTTTTGTGGAGAATAATCAGGACTCGGAATCAGAGTCATCTGAGAACAAGACAGGCTTTCATGCATGTGTTTCTATAATATTTACCTTTATGCTTATTTTTTACTTGTATCAAATAATACTGCTATGATGAAGTTCTTTTGGTAAAAGAAGAGTTAATAAAAATGGAAGTAAATATCTTGTAATAAAGTATAAAATAATAGAACAGAACCTGAAAAGCATATATATATATATATACATATATAAATCATTTTGCTGTACATCTGAAACTAACACAACATTGCAAATGAACTCATACTTCAATTTAAATAAATAAATAAATAAAATGCTGGCTAAATAAAACTGGAGTAAATAATAATACTCTGTATACCAGGAGTATACAGATTGAACAGAAATAGATGATCACTGAAGTGTGGGTAACACTAGCCCAGAAAACTCATTTTGGTTCCATTCCCTTATTTACTTATGCAGAATCTCAGGTTTTAAGTCGTAGAGTTATTTACTTAAAGTTAAAAAACTACAAAGTGGTAAATATTGTTCTAGATTCCTCGGATTTCTGTTATATTAACATAATTAAAAGGTAAGAACAAACTTCAAGAGTGATTTCTCCTCTGTGTATTTTTTTTAATTTTTTGATGTTAGTAATAGTGTTTGTATTTCCCTCACTCTACTGCAATATAACTGACCTACAACACTGTATTAATTTAAGGTATCCAACATAATGATTTAATACATGTATACGTCAAGAAATAATTATCACTATAAGTGGTAATTACTTTCATTCATTAGTACACATAGTTACATTTTCTTCAAAAGTGATTCCAAATCACTGAACAGAACATTTATTCATTTACTTATTTACTGAATTGGGGATTAATTTAGATATTATGAAATCATAAACAATTATAAAGTACAATTAGTTGATAAGCTCCTTTTCCCCTTCTTCAACTTTTTATTTTTTTAATTACCTTTTTATACAGCAGGTTCTTATTAGTCATCAATTTTATACACTTCAATGTAGATACGTCAATTCCAATCGCCCAATTCATCACACCCACCCCCCCGCCGCTTTCACTCCTTGGTGTCCATCCGTTTGTTCTCTACATCTGTGTCTCTATTTCTGCCCTGCAAACCGGTTCATCTGTACCATTTTTCTAGGTTCCACATATATGCGATAATATATGATATTTGTTTTTCTCTTTCTGACGTACTTCACTCGGTATGACAGTCTCTAGATCCATGCACGTCTCAACAAATGACCCAATTTCGTTCCTTTTTACAGCTGAGTAATATTCCATTGTATATATGTCCCAAATCTTCTTTATCTATCCGCCTGTCAATGGGCATTTGGGTTGCTTCCATGACCTGGCTATTGTAAATAGTGCTGCAGTGAACACTAGGGTGCATGTGTCTTTTTGAATTATGGTTTTCTGTGGGTATATGCCCAGTAGTGGGAAGGCTGGGTCATCTGGTAATTCTATTTTTACTTTTTTAAGGAACCTCCTTAGTGTTCTCCATAGTGGCTGTATCAATTTACATTCCCACCAACAGTGCAAGAGGGTTCCCTTTTCTCCACACCCTCTGCAGCATTTATTGTTTGCAAATTTTCTGATGATGCCTATTTTAACTGGTGTGAGGTGATACCTCATTGTAGTTTTGATTTGCATTTCTAGAATAATTAGTGATGTTGAGCAGCTTTTCATGTGCTTCTTGCCCATCTGTATGTCTTCTTTGGAGAAATGCCTATTTAGGTCTTCTGCCCATTTTTTGATTGGGTTGTTTGTTTTTTAAATATTGAGCTGCATGAACTGTTTACATATTTTGAAGATTAATCCTTTGTCGATTTGTTTGCAAATATTTTCTCCCATTCTGAGGGTTGTCTTTTCGTCTTTTTTATGGTTTCCTTTGCTGTGCAAAAGCTTTTAAGTTTCATTAGGTTCCATTTGTTTATTTTTGGTTTTATTTCCATTACTGTAGGAGGTGGATCAAAAACGGTCTTGCTGTGATTTATGTCAAAGAGTGTTCTTCCTATGTTTTCCTCTAAGACTTTTATAGTGTCCGGTCTTACATTTAGGTCTCTAATCCATTTTGAGTTTATTTTTGTGTATGGTGTTAGGCAGTGTTCTAATTTCATTCTTTTACATGTTGCTGTACAGTTTTCCCAGCACCACTTATTGAAGAGACTGTCTTTTCTCCATTGTATACCCTTGCCTCTGGTGCCATAGATTAGTTGACCATAGATGTGTGGGTTTGTCTCTGGGCTTTCTATCTTGTTCCATTGATCTATGTTTCTGTTTTTGTGCCAGTACCATATTGTCTTGATTACTGTAGCTTTGTAGTATAGTCTGAAGTCAGGGAATCTGATTCCTCCAGCTGCGTTTTTTCCCCTCAAGACTGCTTTGGCTATTCGGGGTCTTTTGTGTCTCCATACAAATTTTAAGATTTTTTTGTTCTAGTTCCGTAAAAAATGCCATTGGTAATTTGACAGGGATTGCACTGAATCTGTAGATTGCTTTGGGTAGTATAGTCATTTTCACAATATTGATTCTTCCAATCCAAGGACACAGTATTTCTCTCCATCTGTTGGTATCATCTTTAATTTCTTTCATCAGTGTCTTATAGTTTTCGTCATACAGGTCTTTTGTCTCCCTAGGTAGGTTTATTCCTAGGTATTTTATTCTTTTTGTTGCAATGGTAAATGGGAGCGTTTCCTTAACTTCTCTTTCACATTTTTCATCATTAGTCTATAGGAATGCAAGAGATTTCTGTGCATTAATTTTGTGTCCGGCAACTTTACCCAATTCATTGATTAGCTCTAGCAGTTTTCTGGTGGCATCTTTAGGATTCTCTACGTATAGTATCAGGTCATCTGAAAATAGTGACAGTTTTACTTCTTCTTTTCCAATATGTATTCCTTTTATTTCTTTTTCTTCTCTGATTGCTATGGCTAGGTCTTCCAAAACTATGTTGGATAATAGTGGTGAGAATGGACATCCTTGTCTTGTTCCTGATCTTAGAGGAAATGATTTCAGTTTTTCACCACTGAGAATGATGTTTGCTGTGGGTTTGTCATATATGGCCTTTATTATGTGGATGGAGGTTCCCTCTATGCCAACTTTCTGGAGAGTTTTTATCATAAATGGGTGTTGAATTTTGTCAAAAGCTTTTTCTGCATCTATTGAGATGACCATATGGTTATTCTTCTTCAATTTGTTAATATGCTGTATCACATTGATTGATTTCAGTATACTGAAGAATGCTTGCATCCCTGGGATAAATCCCACTTGATCATGGTGTATGATCCTTTTTATGTTTTTTTGGATTCTGTTTGCTGGTATTTTGGTGAAGATTTTTGCATCTATATTCATGAGTGATATTGGTCTGTAATTTTCTTTTTTTGTAATATCTTTGTCTGGTTTTGGTATCAGGGTGAAGGTGGCCTCAAAGAACGAGTTTGGGTGTGTTCCTTCCTTTCAAATTTTTTGGAAGAGTTTAAGAAGTATGGATGCTAGCTCTTCTCTAAATGTTTGACAGAATTCACCTGTGAAGCCATCTGGTACTGGACTTTTGTTTGTTGGAAGATTTTTAATCACAGTTTCAATTTCATTACTTGTGATTGGTCTGTTCATATTTCCTATTTCTTTCTGGTTCAGTCTTGGACGGTTATACCTTTCTAAGAATTTGTCCATTTCTTCCAAGTTGTCCATTTTATTGGCATAGAGTTGCCTGTAGTAGTCTCTTAGGATGTTTTGTATTTCTGCGGTGTCTGTTGTAACGTCTCCTTTTTCATTTCTAATTTTACTGATGAGTCCTCTCTCTCTTTTTCTTGATGAGTCTGGCTAATGGTTTATCAATTTTTTTTATCTTCTCAAAGAACCGGCTTTTAGTTTTATTGATCTTTGCTATTCTTTTCTTTGTTTCTATTTCATGTATTCCAGAAGATTCTTCTGCTTCCAGAAGAAGCAGAAGATTTCTTTCCTTCTGCTAACTTTGGGGTATTTTTGTTCTTCTTTCTCTAGTTCCTTTAGGTGTAAGGTTAGATTGTTTATTTGAGATTTTTCTTGTTTCTTGAGGTAGGCTTGTATAGCTATAAACTTCCCTCTTAGAACTGCTTTTGCTGCATCCCATAGGTTTTGGATTGCCGTGTTTGCATTGTCATTTATCTCCAGGTATTTTCTGATTTCCTCCTTGATTTCTTCAGTGATCTCTTGGTTATTTAGTAATGTATTGTTTAGCCTCCATGTGTTTGTGTTTTTTACATTTGTTTCCCTGTAATTCATTTCTATTCTCACAGCATTGTGGTCAGAAAAGATGCTTGATTTGATTTCAATTTTCTTAAATTTACTGAGGCTTGACTGTTGACCCAAGATGTGATCAATCCTGGAGAATGTTCTTTGCGCACTTGAGAAGAAAGTATAATCTGCTGTTTTTGGATGGAATGTCCTATAAATATCAATCAAATCTATCTGGTCTATTGTGTCATTTAAAGCTTGTGTTTCCTTATTAATTTTCTGTTTGGATGATCTGTCCATTGGCGTAAGTGAGGTGGTAAAGTCTCCTACTATTATTGTGTTACTGTCTATTTCCTCTTTTATAGCTGTTAGCCGTTGCCTTATGTATTGTGGTGCTCCTATGTTGGGTGCATATATATTTATAATTGTTATATCTTCCTCTGGACTGATACATAGTGTCTTTCCTTTTTTCTTGTAACATTCTTTATTTAAAAGTCTATTTTATCTGATATGAGTATTGCTACTCCAGCTTTCTTTTGATTTCCATTTGCATGCAATATCTTTCCCATCCCCTCACTTTCAGTCTGAATGTGTCCCTAGGTCTGAAGTGGGTCTCTTGCAGACAGCATATATATGGGTCTTGTTTTCACATCCATTCAGCAAGCCTGTGTCCTTTGGTTGGAGCATTTAATCCATTCACGTTTAATGTAATTATTGATATGTATGTTCCTATTACCATTTTCTTAATTGTTTCGGGTTTGTTTTTGTAGGTCCTTTTCTTCCCTGGTGTTTCCCACTTAGAGAAATTCCTTTAGCTTTTGTTGTAGAGCTGGTTTGGTGGTTCTGAATTCTCTTAGCTTTTGCTTGTCTGTAAAGCTTTTGATTTCTCTGTAGAATCTGAATGACATCTTTACCAGGTAGAATAATCTGGTTATAGGTTCTTCCCTTTCATCATTTTAAGTATATCATGCCACTCCCTTTTGGCTTGTAGAGTTTCTGCTGAGAAATCAGCTGTTAACCTTATGGGAGTTCCTCTGTATGTTATTTGTCATTTTTCCCCTGCTGCTTTCAATAATTTTTCTTTGTTTTTAATTTTTTTCCAATTTGATTACTATGTGTCTCAGCATGTTTCTCCTTGGATTCATTCTGTATGGGACTCTGTGCGCTTCCTGGACTAGGTGGCTATTTCCTTTCCCATGTTAGGGAAGTTTTCGACTATAATCTCTGCAAATATTTTCCCTCGTCCTTTCTCTCTCTCTTCTCCTTCTGGGATCCCTATAATGCGAATGTTGTTGTGTTTAATGTTGTCCCAGAGCCCTCTTAGGCTGTCTTCATTTCTTTTCATTCTTTTTTCTTTATTCTGTTCCGCAGCAATGAATTCCACCATTGTGTATTCTAGGTCACTTATCCGTTCTTCTGCCTCAGTTATTCTGCTATTGATTCCTTCTAGTGTAGTTTCCATTTCAGTTATTGTATTTTTCATCTCTGTTTGCTTGCTCTTTAATTCTTCTATATCTTTGTTAAACATTTCTTGCACCTTCTCGATCTTTGCCTCCATTCTTTTTCCGAGGTCCTGGATCATCTTCACTATCATTATTCTGAATTTTTTTTGGAAGGTTCCCTATCTCTACTTCATTTAGTTGTTTTTCTGGGGTTTTATCTTGTTCCTTTATCTGGTACATAGCCCTCTGCCTTTTCATCTTGTCTATCTTTCTGTGAATGTAGTTTTTGTTCCACAGGCTGCAGGATTGTAGTTCTTCTTGCATCTGCTGTCTTCCCTCTGGTGGATAAGGCTATCTAAGGGGCTTGTGCAAGTTTCCTAATAGGAGGGACTGGTGGTGGGTAGAGCTGGGTGTGGCTCTAGTGGACAGAGCTCAGTAAAACTTTAATCCACTTGACTGCTGATGGGTGGGGCTGGGTTCCCTCCCTGTTGGTTGTTTGGCCTGAGGCGACCCAACACTGGAGCCTACCCAGGCTCTTTGGTGGGGCTAATGATGGACTCTGGGAGGGCTCGCACCAAGGAGTACTTCCCAGAACTTTTGCTGCTAGTGTCCTTGTCCCCATGGTGAGCCACATCCACCCCCCGCCTCTGCAGGAGACCCTCCAACACTAGCCAGTAGGTCTGGTTCAGTCTCCCCTGGGGTCACTGCTCCTTCCCCTGGGTCCTGATGTGCACACTACTTTGTGTGTGCCCTCCAAGAGTGGAGTCTCTGTTTCCCCCAGTCCTGTCAAAGTCCTGCAATCAAATCCCACTAGACTTCAAAGTCTGATTCTGTAGATATTCCTCCTCCTGTTGCTGGACCCTCAGGTTGGGAAGCTGATGTGGGGCTCAGAACCTTCACTCCAGTGGGTGGACTTCTGTGGTATAAGTGTTCTCCAGTCTGTGAGTCTCCCACCCTAAAGTTATGGGATTTGATTTTATTGTGATTGCGCCCCTTCTACCATCTCATTGTGGCTTCTCTTTTGTCTTTGGATGTGGGTTATCTTTTTTGGTGAGTTCCAGTGTCTTCCTGTCGATGACTGCCCATCAGCTAGTTGTGATTCTGGTGTTCTCGCAAGAGGGAGTGAGAGCACGTCCTTCTACTCCACCATCTTGGTTCAGGGCCCCCTTTCCTCATCTTGAATGCTACTGAATAGAGCAAGTCTATGAAATCATAAGGGAAACACAAGGAATACAGAGCACCAACTTCAAACTTGACTCTATTTCCAGTTAGATAAATATTATGTTAAAACCAAGTTTTTGTGCAAATATCACACCACTGGGGAGACAAGCATTCCCAAAGAGGGTGTCCAAGAATTCTGCCTAAGAGAAACAAGAGGAGAGGGGAGAATTCACTTTTACTTGACAATTTTTATTTTACAAAGATCACTTGTGTGCAACTCCTATTTGCCAGTCTTAGCAGAAGTTCATAACTTTTCAGTGAAATTCTACAGAGAATATCACATCAAGTTCTGGCAAAAACTGTTGACCCAGACAAATACTGCTGCATTTTTATTACTTACTCTTTTGCTCAGAGATGGGAATTTATTTTGGTTTTGCTCGGTTCTTTGAATTATCGTTATTCCCATGGGGGGGCGGTATTTTATTCTGTGGATAAGACTTTGTTAGAGAATTTCACCCTTTCCTTTAAAGGAAGCACAGAAGATAGCATATACAAAGTGCATACTGCATCTGCTCTATGAATACATTAGCCTAGTGAGTTTTAAACAAATAAATTAAAACTTTACTCATTTCAACACAGAGGGAGGTGAACAGCTGGGAGTTTGAAGGAGTGTTTAAAGACAATTTCATTAGCTTTACATCTGTATTCTAAGCTAAGATATAATTAGACTGAGAAAGTAAAGGAAGGCAGGAGGGAGGGAGAAAGAACAGAGCAGGGGTAGGCCAGAGGGAGAGATAATGACTATTACCCCAGGGGGTGGAGAAAAAACAAAGAGACAATTTTTTTTGTGGGGAGCTGGAGGAAAGATACCTCCTGGGAGAGAAAGCAGGATCACTACACTGCGACTGCATACAAAATATAAAGCAATTTTGGGAGGTAACATCTACACATTTTAATCTAGTTTTCTCCAGAGTAACGGGTTAACCAATAACTCCGGAGGAAGATGATGAAGGGCTAAACTGCACAACACTGGGGGAGGGACAGAAAGGGTGAGTTCCTGCTCAGGAGACGACCTACAAAAGGAAGAGTGTTGCTCCAGAAGGTCCCTGCTAAGGTCTGAGGCTGGTGTTGACCAGGTGAGAGTAGGAGTAAGACACCTGGTATTGGTGAAGCCACTCTTGCATGATCTTCAGCCACTACAATTTAGTTGCCCCTCTATAATACAGAAATGATGATATTAGCCATCTCAGGTCCAATATAATTTATATAATGTATTTAGAGGATTTAGAGGAGACAGCTGGACAGTAATTATTGCTATTATTATTATTATCATCATCATCAGTAATGAATAAGTTGCCCAGGACTCTAAGTAATGTTTCAATGGTAAGAAATGTGAACCATCAGGTAAAATAATAACTATTAATAGTTAATAAAGTATTAGATGGGTGATATAGTATTCTCTATTTCAAAATTCTCTAATTCAAATATTAGCATACAGCCTGAGAGAGTGGGTATATATACAGTAATAAAATGCTTATAAACATTTTTATCTATATGGCTATAGAGAGAACAAGATACAGATTTATTCTTAGAATAATATAATTACATAAGAGAAACGGTCATCAATCCTACCTTCTTTTCCTTCCCTACCTACAAAGGAGGTTGTGACCTGGCCCCTTCTTAGTCAACTTCACAACAAAATTAAACAATATCACTTTTGACCTTTCCTCCACAGTTGTTTCATGATAGGCCAGATTTTGGCATTCTCTCCTTCTCTCTCACTCCCACTGTTCTCTTCCCTCTTTATTCATACTATGTAATTCAGGATCCACTGGACTCTATGAAGTAGATGGAAGTACATCGCTTGTATTGGGACTCAGTGGTAAAGGGGGAAGAAGGTTATGCCCATTTTATTATTATTACACTCTGATTACAGGCCAGTCACTGTGCTAAGTATTTTACATCTAATTTCTCAGAGAATTAAGCAATTTCTTCTATTTCATACATTTAGTAACTATACTTAGAGAAAGGTTTTGAACCCAGATTTATCTCAGCCCCAGGATCATGGTGCTTTCCACTATAGGTTGTACCAAGGAAATAGCTTCTGATATTTTAACATTATGGTTCATTGAGAAGAATAGTGTATTTTGCCTAGATTTCTCACTTAAATCTGGATTTAAGTTCAAGATTTAAAATCAAGATTATATGCACCTTAAACCATGGACTAAACCACAAATAACTTTGTATGCCCAACATCTATCACCACATAGCATGTAATAGATGCTTAGTAAATAACGAAATAAGTGAATAAATTAGTAAAGAATGTGTAAGTATTTTCAAAGAAATAAAAAGTTCTAACTAACTTTAAGAAAATAATCTCTTCTCAAAATGTATTTGCTGCTGTTATCAAAAGTCTATAGGGGATTATTAGACAACCTACTAAAAACCACCATCTCCAGTGGGAAAATAGTTGACAAAGGCAATCAAAAACTTTTGTCCTAAACACCTCTAATAATAAAATTCCATGTCCCTTTACATAGAGTTTAGACTTCTTACGATGTAATAACAAGAAAACAATTATCAAGTCAAAATCAGAAAAAGTTATTATTATTGTGAGAAAGGTAAATCAAACCTTCTCAATTTAACCCTTGCTGTGAAAGTCATTAGCCATGTGAACTTGGGCAAAGGAATTAATCTTTTTGTTCACTGGTTTTCAAATCTGCCCAAGTAGAGACAGACTGGATGAGAGCACAACTTTGACAGCCCGTAAATCTCTGACTGTGGAAGTAACGTATTTGCTGCAAGGGATTGCTATGTTAACCACTGGCCTAGCCTTCAAAGTTCCTTAGAAAAGAGTAATGCTTTCTTCTGTAGTATCTCAGGCTGATCGTAAGTTGTCTATTTTGACATTTGTTTCCACATCAACAAGCAGAATACGTTTCTGGCTGCGTTAATTCCTTTCTGGTGTAGATGTCATCTAAGTGGAAGCACTATAGCTGAAACGAGGGAGTTTATATTGATTTTTGTTTCCTTTTACTTAACTAGTTCAAGCAACGTACGCATTACAGCCTTCATACCTTTCAAATAATATATATGACATCATGCTTCCCTCAGGCACTCTTAATCCAGGCAACTGCCTTCCCTTTTTGTATCAAAAGTATTTTCAAGACTTTGGTCTGGGACATAACCCTCTGATGGGGTGTGTGGTAATCACATAGTCAATACTATGGGTTTTTAATTTTGTCCCCCAGGGTGTGTGGTACAGACAGGCAGGAAATGAAAAGATGTTCTGCTCCCTACAGATGCTGATATGGGACAAAATTGAAAATCGGTGAAGTGGTGAAGTCAGTGCACATCCTGACTCCTCAAGATCCCTCTCACAGCACAGAAGCTCTCCTTCTTCCTTCTCGCTTCCAGAGGGATCCGATATGACACCTCAGGTGAGTTAAAGTCAGAGGGTTCATGCTCCCAGGGAGGTTTGTCCCTCATTCTTTTTCACTTATTGCAGTAGCTGCCCCTTGGAAGTGGGAGAGAGACGAGGCCTGGAGTTTGAGAAACTTGGACTCGGATTATGCCACTAATTATCTGTGTGTCCTTGGTCAGTGCAGTCAATTTGTCTTTAAGATAAGGGATAGGTTTATAATCCTGTGAATCATGTCTGAGGGAAGTTGGCTCCAATAACCCTGACTTCATGACAGAAAGACAGACTCTCTCAGGAGGTAGTAACACTTGTGTTAGTTTTGTTTCTCAGAAGACTTATTTTTTGTTGAGATATAATTCACACAGTGTATAACTAACCCTCTTAAAATGTACAATTTAGTGATGCCCTGGTCTGAATGTTTGCGTCCCTCCAAATTCTGTGTTGAAAACTCATGCCTTATGTGACATGATGTGATGGTATTAGGAGGTGGGGTTTTGACAGGTTTGGTCCTGAAGACAGAGCCCACGCGAATGGGATCAGTGCCTTTATAAAACAGACTCCAGAGATCCCTTGCCTCTTCCACCATACGAGGACACAAAGAGAAGTGGGCAATCTGCGATTTGCAAGAAGTCTTTGATCAGAAACTGATCAAGCTGACATCTTGATCTTGGACTTCCAGCCTCCAGAACTATGAACTGCTGTTTACAAGCCACCCAGTCTGTGATATTTTGTTAAAGCAGCCTGAACAGACTAAGACAAGTAGCTTTCAGTATATCCATAAGGTTGTTCAACCATCATCATTAGATAATTCCAGAATATTGTACCACCCTAAAAGAAAACACATATCCACTAAAAATCACACCCTAAACCCTCCTAAGTTCTGCTCTGGTTCACTCTGTCTTTATGGATTTACCTCTTCTGGACATTTCATATAAATAGGTTCATAGAATAAGTGGCTTTATTCACTTGGTATAATATTTTCAAGGTTTATCCGTGTTGTCATATCAGTACTCCATTCCTTTGTATGGCTGAATAATATTCCACTGCATGGGCATATGGCATTTTGTTTATCCATTCATCAATTGATGGAAATTTGGGTTGTTCCCACTTTCTGGCTATTGTGAATAATCATGCTGTGAATATTTGTGTATAAATTACTTCTGTTTTTGTTGATGCAATTTGCAAGCTCTCTGGAAATACTTTTTAAGAAGTCCTCTGGTCTTTACTGTTTCACTGTTTTTGCTGGATATAAGACGGTGATTCTTTCCTCTATGAAGGCATCTCTGAGGCCCTGTGGTAGAAAAGGGCACAGTACTTGGAGTATGAAGACATAGATTTGAATACTGGCTCTGGGGATTTCTAGATGTTTGACCTTGAACAAGTTCCACAGCCTCTCACAGTCTAATTTCCAAGACTATAATTTTAGAGAGGATTAGTGATGCCTGACCTCCAGGGTTGTTAAGAAGGTTAAACAAGGGCTTCCCTGGTGGCGCAGTAGTGCGTCCGGAGCCTGTGCTCCACAACGGGAGAGACCACAACAGCGAGAGGCCCGCGTACCGCAAAAAAAAAAAAAAAAAAAGAAGGTCAAACAAGGAGGGAATGGAAAAGCACATAGTAGATCCACAAAAGATGTCAGTTAAATTTATTCTTTCATTTACATCCTATTTATTGACTGCCTGCTCTGTGCCATGTACTATCCCATATGCCTCTTAAAACTAATGAATAAAACAAATATTCCTACCTCTACGAAGCTTAAAATCTGCAAGGGGAAGCATTTACCTTATGCTTTGAATCAGCAACTTGGCGAATTTACATTTTGTACCTCTCCCTTCTACACTTACCCCTAGTCAACTTCCCTTTGGGGCTACTAGCCAGGGTTTCTACTTCTACAAAGACAAGAAAAGGAGGGAATTATTCTCAGGTACAGTTATAGGTTAAGAATTAGTAGGTTAGTTCCTCTATCTTCAATGGCACTGCTTATCCAACAGAAATATAGTGTGAGGCACATAGGTAGTTTTAAATTTTCTAGTACCTACGTTAAAAGAAAGTAAAAACAAACTGGCAAAATACATATGTTTTATTTAACCCAACATATTCATTTCAACATAATTGATATAAAAATTACCAATGAGGCATTTTATATTCCTTCTTTGTAGTAGGTTTCCCACATCCAAGGGCAGAAGTGCAGACACAGAAAAGAAAGCAATGTGAGGATGGACGCAGACATGAGAGTGATGTATCTAATACGAGCCAAAGAAGGCCAGAGACTGTTGCCACAGCCAGAAGGTAGAAAGGAGCAAGGAAGAATCCTTCCCTAGAGTCTTCAGAGGGAGCATGACCCTGCCAACATCGGATTTCAGACTTCTAGCCTAAGAATAGTGAGAGAATACATTTCTGTTGTTTTAACCCACTCACGTTAGCGGTAATCTGTTACAACAGCCCTAGGAAACTACTACAGAGTCCGGTAACTCAGTTTGGACTGGCCACATTTCAAGGGTGCAATAGCCACATATGGCTAATTTGAGCACAATTTTTAAGTCTGTAGAGGAGAAGTCCTCTGTGGTCATTTCCCAAAACCTTGCTTTAGAAATGAGAGCCTTTGAGATAAGTCTTAATTGAGATCTGAAGGGGTGAGCCCTCTGCCTTAGAATCACTTCTTTCTGAAACAAAATAATCTGTTACCTTTCTTAAGGCAAAGGATTCTTGATTACTCTAAAAAGACAAAACATCCCAGCGATCCACTAGGGGTTCTGTGAAATAAGAAAACTATTTTTCTTTTATCTCTCTAAGCACAGAACTCACACCTTATTGTTCACCAGAATGATCAGTAATTGTACTCTAGCTGTAGGCTCAGGAGACATTCCTCCTTTATTTTCTGCTCTCCAAAGATGCTGCAACATAATTCTATTTCCCTTTAAAATTAAGAAATAACGTCTTTTTTGCGTTCATTACATCACAAAACAGAGAAAGAGCACAGGCCAATATCATACCTGTTAGTGGTTCACAGGCAAGGAAATAAGGCTCAGCAGAAAAATTAAATCATTTCAATACTCAGGACACCTCTTCCACATAAAAAGCCCTTCCTTTGTATCGTCAGGTATTCAATAAGTTGCCCTGAAAGCCAGACTGACTTGAGTATAAAGGCAGCATATGTACTGGGGGAAGAGTAAACCACTGGGTTATGAATCAGAAAGCCTAGGTTCCAGCTGATGCCATTGATGTCAGGAATATAACCTTGAGCAGATCCCTAACCAATCAGAATCTCATATGTAAAACTGGAATAATGACAATTTCTGCCTGACTTGCCTCTCAAGATCGTTTACTATGACTCTCAAGCTTTTGGAAGTATCAGTCTCCTGGAGGGAGAACGTGAACTCACCTCCAGAGATTACGATTCTGTAGGTCTGGCCTGGGGCCCAGGAACCTGCATTTCTGATAAGTTACCAGCTGACACTGTTCATCCACGGACTACATTTTGAGAGCCACTGGTTTGTAGTATTTTACAAGATGGTAAGCCCCATGACGACAGGCACTATGTGTCGATAGATATCATAGCATAACTGTTAGAGGCCCTGGCTTTTGAGCTGGATAGACCTGTATGAGCAGGACCTGTATGAGCTCTAATTCCTTGGGCAGGTCATGCAACCCCTTATCTAGGAAATGTGTTGTTCTGAGGTTAAATGGGATATTGCACTCAAGAATATGATACTACATCTGGCACAGAAATGTTCAATAGACGTTTACTCTTAATGTTATTATTGTGCCTGTCTCTAGCCCTAACAGATTTGTTAAACACACTGTTCCGCAAATATTTTATAGACTAACAAGTGCTAAACAAATTAAGGGCATTATTAGGGTGGTGTGGGGCTACATCCTCATCAAACTCTGTTCTTGCTACAGATGAACTACATGGTTAACATCACTAATGGGAGTCTGGGGGGTGAAAAGAATGGAAAGGAGTCTGCTCAAGCCCAATCCATCACATGCATTAGGGTCTTCTATGTGCTCCTTTCTTTATTGTAGTTGTTTTGTGTTTTTTTTTAGCAAAATGCATTTAAAAATCTTCCATCATTTTGAACCACCAGATCCTTCTCGTTTTAGAACCCCTAACTCTGCAACTTGATAAATTTCTAGAAGGCCCATCATAAACACCTCCCCAGCTTTTTTCCCAGTGCCAGGCCCCCAGATAGTTGGCTCCATTGGCACCTGTCCCAGGGGCCTTGCTGCCAGGAGGCAGACCCTAAAAGTTGTGGCTGCTAAACATGCATATGGCTGCCCCCTGGCTTGTTGCTGCTGGTGGTGATGATGGTGATGATGATGATGATGATGATGATGATGATGATGATGATGATGATGGTGGTGGTGGTGGTGGTGATATTAACAGCAAGTAACACTTAGTTCATGTTACTAAGCCAGACATCTTCCTAAGTGCTCTGCACATATAAATAAGTTTAATCAATTTAGGTATTTATTTTTCAGAGAAGCTTATTATTATTATATCCCTATTTTATAGATGAGGTCACATCTGTAAAGGTGGGGGAAGGGCGACAAAGATGCTCTGAACTCTGCTTCAACCACTGAAGAAGAGCGAGACACCCATGTGCTAAGAAGCTGATAGTAGTGGCATCAGCAGCAGCAGCAGTGCAAAGAGGACAGAGATGATCTTTCACTTAGAGCTAAACTACATTCTTAGAGAAGCACAATCCTAGCACCGGCAGGTCCTCTAATATGGGGTAAATGACTCAATGAATGACAGCTCACACTCAGTGGTGCTTGCAAGGATCAGACACTGCACTAAGTACAGAGCACATATACATGATCTCAATCCTCATAAACACCCCAATAAACACTTATTTTGTCCATTTTATACGTGGGGGAAAAAAAGCAACCCAAGACTTAGGGGGAGAAAATAGCTTCATCACACAGCTGATAAGTGGCAGATCTATTTCATTTCAAAACCCATGCTCTTAACTTCCAGGTTCACTTCATCTCCAGGTGGTGTTTCTGGTGTGGTAGGAGATGCCACGGCTATTCCTTCACCTGCCCTCAACCTCTGAGGCAGTATCATTGATCCCACATTTCAACCAAGCATTATCACATTAGCTGATATTAAATGCATACAATGTTCGGATTTTTCACTTGTCTGTTTTTCTCCCCTCTTCCTAATTTATTTCATTCAACAGACTTCAATCTTTTCTTTTTTAATACAACATGTCCCAGACTCTATCAGCAAGGGAGTTTTATTTATAGTTAAGACAACCAGCCTGGCTGAGCATGTCTAATGAAGCCATTAATGACTTTGCTTCAGGAGAGGTCTTAAATTGAATATTTCTAATAACTTTTGGTTTGTATCACTGCTACTATATGTCCATGCCAGTGGGGATATAAAATTGCTGCCAGTTTCTCTATTTACCTCAACATCTTTATTACTGATTAATATTTTCCCACCATGAAATGTATTTAAGTACTTAAATTGATATTCAAAAGGAGTTTTTATTATTTTTTGGGTATACTTCTCCCTATTCTTTTCCTGAATTTTCTTCACTGGAGTCACTGCTTTTTAATCTAGTTATTAGCTTTCTTCTTGCTAAATCTTTCTACTACCTTGGCTTCATTTCATGGCCATGGTTTTGAGACAGCACAGAGAAATAGGAAATCCATTCTTTGGCTGCAGTCAGCATGACTCTAAATGCACTGGCCAGCCAGTTTCTTAGAAAGAGAAACAATAAAATAAAAATTCAGTACAGAACTAGGCTTTGCAGTAACTGCGAGAAAACTGACATTTACTCAACTCTCTTTTGATCTTAATTGAACACTTGTTACTTTTGCAAAAACAGGCAGTACTAGGTTTAATATCTGTCTGGAATTATTTGAGAGCTGTCTGTTCTTCTATTTATTCTGGGGAAACATATGAGAGTCTTGAGAAGTGAAATACTGTTCCTGGCTGCTGCGCTGTGAGGCCAAACTCTGAAACTCACTTCTGTGTTCTCTGCATTCTGATGGGGCCATATGGGCATGATGGTGGGGAGCAGGGATGTTTTAGGGCAGGTCCTGAGCTTTGCAGGAATGTTTGATTAAGGAGTAACTCGATAAGATTGTGCTTATCGAGTTCTACTATCAATATCAACAAATACTGGAGGTTCCTACTGTACATCTGTGTTCTCTGACCCTAGAATAAGCCAAAACCATCTACGGCCTACGTTAGTCTTAGTGATAAGACACTTCCTAAGCCTAAAATGCCTTCTGAGGACCACTGGGCAGTGTCTCCACATGCTCTGACTGCAGGTGGTGGCCCCTGGTTTGCATTTCTTACTGTCATAGATTCAAGCTACACCACTGTGGTTATTCAACCCAGGCCTCCTCCTTGCTCCAATTTTGAGAACACTCACTAACCCCAGAATACGCCTCACGTGAATGACACAGGATGCTTTCTGCCCTGCCCACCCCAGATGCAGCTGTAACAGCAGCAGAAATTTTGTGAACAGACCAACAAAATGTTTACATTTGGAGAGGATGCACTTTCTCAAAAAGAAATAACTGCTGAAGTTGGTAAACTGCACCACAGAGATGGGAATAAATTTAGCCTCTCTGAAACCAACATCAATTGAGACTACATCAAACATACATTTTTTTCACCCATTCACAGAGGGTTTTTAAATGTCTTCACACCTCTTGTTCCATATGAACATATGGACCAGCCATTTTATTCTTTTTCTCAAATCTGCCAGTGTGAACAGAATCAGTAACACACAGTAAGGCATAGGATCTGTGGGAAATTTCGTATTAGATGAATACAGTTTCAGGCTTAGCTGTAACCCTTCAACATACATATCTGTCTTTCAAATCATGTGTTTAGCTATAACTACACATTCTTAGAGTTAGAAAGAACTTTAGTAACCATCTGTTCAACACCCTCATTGTACAGAGGTGTAAACTGAATCCCAGAGAGGCAAAAACAACTTTCCCGGCAGCTGGCTAATAATAAAACTAGTAAATAGTAAAGCAAGTAAAAGACTAAAACTACCTGGTTGCAGGACCTGGATAATACTTCCAGGCATATCTATATAGAGGCAGGCATGCACGTACTCACATAAGTCCTTACAGGCATGTACACATATGGATCCACAGCACAGTCAACATCTCAATCATTTCTGTCAAAACCATGTTTTCTGTCTGGTTTCGTCCTAATTACTGATATGACCAATACTGGGCTGCTTTTCTGCTACTAATTGGTGTGTGCATGCTTTTGGTTTGGATTCCCCCAAAAGCAGAGCCTGAAAGAAGGACTGGAAACAGTTTATTTGGAAGATAATTCCAGGAAGTAGGAGTGAGAAGGAGAAGGTAGAAGAGGGTACTGTGGGCAACGGGGCTTCAGTCTTGCTGGGGACCTCAAAGGAACCGTGTAGAATGTGCCTAGGCGTTCTCCTTCTAAATGGCAGGCCCTGAGACCTTTATCTACTGATTCTCATGCCCCATTGTGTGAGGACTGCACTGAAGAAGAGAGTTAGTTTCTCAGAGTTCCCCTTGCTTGTGACTAGAGAAAGGCTTGAGAAACAAAAATACAGAACAGGGACAGTCAACCCAGCTGTGGTTGAAAGCAGAAATGGGCGAGGGGATTGGGAGATTGGGATTGACATATATACACTAATACGTATGAAATGGATAACTAATAAGAACCTGCTGTATAAAAAAATAAAAACAAAACAAAACAAACAAAAAAAAGAAATGGGCGAGGGGGTGCTGCCCCAAGAACAACTGATACACAGTTCAAGGCACAATAACCACTTTTAATACTTCATATATTTCTATCTAATTTAAACAACTCAGTTGTATGTATTAGCCTCAGAGGTGGCTGGTTCACTGCCTTAACATGAAAGGGACTACAGCATGCCTTGTGTCCATAGTACAGCTTGAAATTGGAGACTGGGTCTCTCTCTCCTTTCTGGTCAGTAGGCAGCATTTGTTCATTTGACATATGTTTATTTATTTAGTGAATGGCACTATGTACTAGGCATTTTGAAGATACTGGGCATACAGCAGTGAACTAAAAAGATAGAAATGCCTGCCTTAACAAAGCTTCAGTATGGTCAGGAAAGACATTTTGCATAAAGACAAAACTTATAGTTGTTCATATATTGATAAGAACTCTGAAGAAAAATAAAATAAGAAGAGGGGTATACAATGTTGGTGAAAAGAATGATTGCTATTTTATTTTATTTATTTACTGTGGTCAGTAAAAGCCTTACCAATTCAGTGGCATTTGAGCACAGACCCAAAGAAGGCTAGAGGGCAACTGATGGGAACATACAGGGCAACAGCATTATTGGAAAAAGTCAGTAGAAAGATCCTAAGGTCTACTTACTTGGCACTGTGTCTAATAACAAATAAAAACTAAGCACTTGAAACAGACTTCGCAACCTTGTGGGCTAGGAACAGCCTCTCCCTGGAAGACCACTTTGATTTGTTTCATACAGCCTTTCCATTTTTATTTTAAAATTAATTTGAGTTGGTTGGCAATGTTAAATAATTAGGAGATTTATTCATAAAAACTCAAAAAGCTGGGAGACCTGGCATATAGGACCAGAGCGGTGCACTGGTTGGTACTTTAATGGGACACGTTTGTTCCAGTTTTCTGCAGTCACCAGCCTTCCCTCTTGTCAGCAGGACTCACTATTCCTTTAAGACTGTTTCATTCACTTGTTAGCTTCCTTGCTCTTCCAGGTAGTTGGGTTATGTGTTCCTTGTTACTGTGTTCATCAGTAGTCTTTTCTGTTTTTTAATTACTGTCAGAGACTGAGTCTAGCTTTGGTAAGAGAGAAAATATCCATTGTACCATAAATTACTAATCAATTCCTTAAACGATTAGCAGACCTTTCAAGGTGCATCCCTTGCAGGAGGAACCTGTTTATATATTCGGGTCTTCTATCTTATTTAGGGAAAAAGATCAGGAAAAAGCATATTTGAGATTCACTAATTATGACAAACATAATAGACATAAATTATTTTCCTTGCCAAAAACTCACCAAGAAATATATGACTAAGGAAGTATAGAAAAGGAAAAGAATGAACAGTTAAATAAATCTGTTCAAACTTCAGAGTGTCGAGTGCTATGTAAATTAATAAAATCAAGACAAATAGCAAGAAAACAAAAACATTAATTAAAGCTTGACTTTACTTATACCAAAGGAGGCATATGGTAAGGGAATATTAATGCCATGTAAACCAGTTCACAAAAAAGACTCACCAAAACATCAATATACTGATTTCCTACAAAAAACTAAGTGAATAAAAAAAGACACAGATACACATCTTGGGTGAAAATTCCGAGTTTTTCAAAACACCACTGAGGAGGTTAATGGCTTCCTTGATTTTCAACCCTTTAATTTCTGATATCTACTCAGCACAGCGAGTTAAATAAACACATTGCTTTGGTCAAACACTGAGAAATCGATTCATTATGTTATGCTTTAGAGAATATGTATATCCCAGAGTCAGGAGGAGTTACAGCCAGATTATCTCAGTTAAGGACTTTGGGGAGGGTCAAGGGTCATGAAAAGACTGGAGAAAAGGAAATGAGGCACAGAGCCTGAGGCAATGGCTTGGGGAGGGGGCAGAGATAAAGCTCCTGACCAGATGAGGGAGAAAAGTAATAGTTCTAAAAGAGACAGCTAGACGCCAACATGTCCATGATCAGGGAATGGCGAGGATGCTATGAACCTAACTAAGGCAAGAAGTTTAGGATTTGAAGGTAGGGCATTCTGAAGTTTGTTAAGTGGATGGGGTTTACATTTAGAAAAACGCAGGAAGAGTGAAAACCAAAATTTAAAGAGTACATTTGCAACCATTTACTGGACAAATCGACAAGACAGCCACAAGGCTGTATAGTGAGCTGGTCAAAACTATGGAATCTGGAGTTAGTCAGCTTTGGGTTGGAACCTTATTTTCTTTACCACCTCCTGGCTTGGTGACCTTGGGTGAGTTTCTTAACTTCTTAATGCTTCAGTAATAATATTAATAATAGCGACAAAAGTAAAAATAAAGAGTAAATACTTCCTAGTGATCATGAGACAATGAAATAAAAGTACACGGAGTGCTTAGCACAGTGCCTGGCATGAGTAAGGGATCCATACATGTAAGCACTACCATTACTACCTTTAATTACTCAACAATTGCACATAATCTGCCGTATCAAGCTGTCGGTCAATATAGCTATAGAACGCAGCTAATAAGAGTTCTGTGTCTGTCTTGCTTAGGAGTAGATTCACAGATATTAACACAGAGCTGTCTCCTTGTAAAATACTCAATAACATTATTTGAATGAATGCATGAATCAAGGTCATGATGATCCAAAAGTCATTTTTTGTTTTATGTTGTAAAAACACAGATATATTCCAGGTGTCCCTCTTGGACTTGACACTCTGAATAACAAAACAGGCGAACTAGACTCATTTCAAAAAGACCTGGAAAGACACCCGCCATCCCAACCTGGAAACCAACTCTCAGTGAATGCTGGACTTAGGCAGCATCAACAATGAGTTATGTATGTCAGCTGGTAGGCTCCTATCTTCCAGAAAGCCAAGAAGGTAATAAATAGCATGTTTGAACTTTTTAAAGCCCTTGTCTAGCGGGTGACCATGAGAGTATGGTAAAAGCCTTGTGTCTATGCTTTCCGGCTCCTGCTAAGCTATAGGTGTACTGCCATGAAAAAGAAAGTATCAAATGACGGAGTGATACCAACAAAGATATTGAAAGAGTCACCCAGATAAACTTCCATCCAATGACATCAAAGTAGGCAATACTCTATATTATCAGTTTTATTGCCCAATATCTCTGTGCAATTGAGCACTGGAAGGAGCAAAAATAACAACTTTCAAACTAAATAATGGCTCAAACAACTGTAAAAGGACCACACAGACAGGTGAAACATCAATGTCTAGCTTTGGATACAACACCATGGAAAGAGGCACTAAAAGACTATCAGGAGAGAGTATTCAGAAGTGTCAGCAAACGCTAGTCATAGTAGCGCGCACTCTTACGATTTTATCATTGCCATCTAAAGTGAAGGCCCGCTTTTGAATTAGTGTGAAATACAGTGGCATTTTTAAATCAAAAAGTTCTAAAATGACACTCTACCTGCAAGGCACAACATGAATGATTGCAGCACCAGCAGTTCCCATGGCAACCTCATCTTCAGTTTCTGAGGTCAGAGGAGTTTCAAGTCCAATAACAAGTGAATAAAATAGCTGTTTCTTTTAAGTTGTATTCAACCTTTAATCTGTGGGAGAGAAGAGACAATACAATGAGATTTGGGAATACTTCTCCTTGTGCGCTCTGAAAATTTATCCTTACTTGAGTACAAATAAAAATGCTTCTGGAAAACTACTCTTGAAGAAGAGAAGGCACGTTAAATTTTGAATTGAAGCAAATATGGCTCCTTTCCTTCTTCCCAATAATACTTGGGCAGAGACTGAAGCTGGTAGGTCCCTGTGGCTACTAAGCGCAGGTAGGAACAGCTTCTGATCAGATGTGAACCAACCCTTTCCAGTCCCTTAGTTTCCAGGCCCCATTCTTACTTATTTTCCAATTAATAATACACCCAAAATAGTGAATACAGAAGAAATTCCACTGAACAGAACAGGGCTAGCATTGGTGGACTTTAAAGAGAAATTCTGAAGTCTTAGAATGGAGTTACATGTGTGAGAAATTATAACTACCCCATCAATTCAAACATTTTTTTCCCCCAATGCTCCATGTTCCATCCCCAAAATGCAACAGAAATATGCAGCTCCAATGCCTACAGAGAAAAATCCTACTAAGTATGAGTAGCTGTCTACTAGGTTCTTTTGGACAAATCTAGAGCGTGAGTAAGAACAGTCATTTTTCTGTTAGCCAGGAATCTTAAAACAGGAGAACTCCATGGTGAAGAAAGGCTGCTTGTTCTGTGTACGATGTACAAAGCAGGTAAGTGGACAGGTGAAGCAGGCAGCATTCACGGGCCCTTGGGAGGCAAGGGTACATCCTGTCTGAAGGGGCAGGTACCCACCCCCCCAGCTCATGCTGATGGCTAACATGTGGGGCACAGACCTAGGGTTGCAGAAGCACTTACAACTTTTCAAAGAAAAGTTGAAAACATTATTGTATTTTGAAAATCTCCCAAGTTTTAAATGTTGGAAACCACTTCAAAAGATTCTTTTAAAACATCGAGGGAGCCAAACACCACCCAATTGCCTTCAGGTACCACAGTTTTGCAACATGACCTCGGTAAAACAGAACTCACACTGTGCTTGGCTTGCTCTCATCCACTCATCCCTTCTCCCATCCATCCTATGAGCCAGACATGGATTTATGCATCTATGGAGTGCCTTTTGCTTGCCAGACACTAGTGAGGCACCGGACCTGCCAAAATGGAGATCCCAGCCATATGTAGCCGTAAGAATCTCCTACTCCAGTGGGGTCAGTTACCTGCAGTTTCATAAAACTGCAACACAACATGCCATTTTGAAGGAAGGAGGACAGTTTCCGGAGATGAGCTCCGGAAGGAGCTCATCATAAAGGAGGTGAGCTCCTACTGGTGTTTGAAAGATGAGAATGATGCTTCTTCCTATTCATCATTTAACGAAATAAGGGAGAAATCTAGGAAAGCAGAAGACACACTCTGTTTACAGCTTGGGCGGTAACCAGTTCCCAGGTCCTGGTTACGTACCCCACCCCGTCTCTCTCCCAAGGTTGTTTCAAAAGAAACGTCCTGGTTAAGTACATGAAACCTCTTTGAAAACCACATAGCACCACACGAATGCTAGATATGATTATTATTGTAGTCCTGATATTTTTTAAGCTGATAACCTGGGTCTTCTCCTCTCACTGCCACTTACCAGAGAGAACACAGGTTTACATGAGAACATGGATCAACATGGACTAACATGAGCCCCTCAATCAAGGGCTCTTAGCATTAATTGATGCCACGTGGTCACTCAGAAGCCTTTATGTTTACCATGAAGCGAACAGAAAGTGAAGAACCATCATTAGAGAACTCGTCTTTCTTTTGCGTCCTTAAATAGCTCAGTTTCTGATAAAGCCAGACTAGATATGTTGTGAAGACAAAAGGGACTCTTAACTTCTGATGTGCTGATGTGGCGTAAAAGTGGGCTGTGTCTCTAACTGGATATGTTCAGATAGTCTTCTGACATGCATGGTAATTAGGCCATTTTAGATAAACAGGATGTGCTGATCAATGAAAACTATTAATGTCTTTAGCAAATGATCAGGGTATTAATAATTAATTTTGCGACGGAAATGTCATCTCAGACCAGAGGATTGATCTACGTTGTTAAGCAGTTTCTTGAAGCAATTAAAATTAGCTTAGAAAATGTATCCAATTACACCGTAAAGATTTAATTCAAGATAGGATGCTATTTACAGTGTGTGCTCTGTTAAGAGCTGTAGATTTTTAAGGATGAAGGATTTCAAGAACCCGACTGGCGTTTATTTACATCCAGGTGAGGCTCACCTTCACTAATCAGAAATAATGGGGTCGTTGATGGTAATTCGCCTGGTGGGCAGTCCTAACCAGAGCACAGGGTTTTCTGAAGGGAGCTGAAGATTGACGAATCTCATGTGGGACTGTGGTGCAGGATACAAAGTTTCATAATTTCCGTTTTTCTGCCAGAATCAGACAGCTAGCTGTGGGATGAGGTGAGAGTTATGGCAGTAATAGATCTCCCCTGCAGCCTGGAGCTCTCTCTGATTTACCCTAAGGTGGCTGTAGGAAAAGGTAGTGTACTCAGCACTAACTGTGGGACCTTGACCGAGAATTAGACTCGTAAATCCTGGGAGGGGGCCACACAATGAAACAGGACTGGGTTGCTTTCTCTGGCTGAGCCAGAAGGATATGAATAATTGAGAATCCCACAGTTTATCTGTACACATTGCGCCACACAGCCAAACTCCTCCAGCCTTCAACACTTCAAACAATTCTTATATAGCAAGAGTCATGCTAAAGAGCTCAGTCTAAAGTGTGTAAGACAAATCATGACTCAGTTCTTCCTTAAACATCTTGGTTTCCAAGAACCTACATGCAGGGTCTCATCATATAATGACTGCTTTTAGCACTTTGCTAAATTAAAACTCTGCTGGTATCCAAATGCTCTAATTCAGCTCCACAAATAAGCAGGTGTGCTTACTGGGGGCAGGGACAATGCTAGGGGTGGAGGTGCAGAG
The DNA here is from genome assembly GCF_039906515.1 of Pseudorca crassidens. Classification (NCBI taxonomy): domain Eukaryota; kingdom Metazoa; phylum Chordata; class Mammalia; order Artiodactyla; family Delphinidae; genus Pseudorca; species Pseudorca crassidens. Next base: position 94,022,370 of record NC_090305.1, on the reverse strand, counting down.
GTGATGGAGGTAAGGGCCCTATCCTCAAGGAGCTCACTGTTTACTTGGCAAGAAAGGCGATTACACCAGGCATTATATTTCAGTGGGATTAACATAGTAAATCTATTAAGGATAAGGTGCTGAGGATGCTAAAGGAACGTCACCTAACTGAGCCAGGGGGTGGGGTAAGGCAGGGGCTTCAAGAATGCTCTCCAAAGGGGCTAACAGTTCGAACTGTGTCTTAAAGGATAAGCAAGAGGGAGGAAGGAAATTCTAAGCCAAGTGGCAAGGGCAACTGACAGGCATGAGAATTTAGAGAATCTTCAAGTTACTGCAACACAAGAAAATGGAAGGAGCACAATGGGCGGACTCACACCTGTGCTCTAATCTTGGCCCTACATTCTCCAGCTGTGTGGCTCATCTGTAAAATAACAAGAATACCCATCATCCAGGCTTACTGTAAGGATTAGTGAGAGGGTATGGAAGGCACCAAGGTCAGGGCCTTGACACTTAGTAGCCACCCTTGCTAAACATAGTACAGCACTGCCTAAGCCAGGTACCTGATGCCCGAACAGTCTTGAATGCATATTAGAGAGTTTGGACCTGAATCTGAAGACTAGGAGAGGGTGGAAATGACTTTAAACAGGGAGAAGTTCTAAATAAACTTGGTTTCCCTGTATGGGGATCTGCTTTACATGCAATCCCCAGAAACAGAGAATATCTACTTTCCCCATTGCTTGTCTCCTCTGCTCAACAGGTGAACTCTAATTACGAAGTATACTTCCAATATTCAACACAGTTTTCAAAACCTCATGGCAGTAAGACAGAGTGGGAAAACACTGGATTTGGAATCAAGTGAATTGAGTTCTTTCTTCCTGGTTTTGCCACTAGTTATCAATTTTGGGGAAGCCACAACCTTTGTAAACATATTTGCTTATCTATAGTTTGGGACTCATACCATGAGCCCTATCTTTCTCACACGTGGTTGTAAGATTTAACTGACCTATGTTTTGAAAGTGAATATCAATTATTCTTATTGTGTAGATTCTAATTCAAATCCCCTCCGAGATTTTAACCTTTACAAAGGTAGTAATATTTGTTTCTTCATAGGTATTTAAGAGGCTCATGGAGAATTACATGGCACAGAGCAGGCAGTCAATAAATAGTAGGTAAATGAAAGCATAAATTTAACATCTTTCATGGATCTACTATGTACTTTTACATTCCCTTCTTATTGAACCTTCATCACAACCCTGGAGGTCAGGTATCACTAATCCTCTTTAAACTTATAATCTTGGAAATTAGATTATGAATGGAACTTGTTCAAGGTCAAACATCTAGAAATCATCAGAGCCAGTATTCAAATCTAGGTCTTCATACTTCAACTACTGTGCTCTTCTCTACCACAGCAACAGAAATGTAAATAAAGCAATGTGTCTTTAAAGGGGAGACATAAAGTTCTGGTGGTAACCCTCCTAACTCTGCTTTTCATGTTGCCCTTCTGCAGAATAGAAACCAGATACCAGGGAGCAGAGATACAGAATCTGCATAATATTCATAATGCAAAGTAGAGCATGGGTTTCAGAGCTGAGCCCTTGTCAGAAGAGTGCATTTCACTAGTGTGAATTCAGAACTCCTTGTGAGAGCACAGCTGGGAATGCTTCTTTCCCTCTAAACGTAAGAACAACAGGAACATTTGTTTTCTTCCTAATTATTATTTAGGATGCAGCCATTCTTAAGGCAAGAATTTTAAAAAGGATCATCCACAGTTCCCAGTGTAGAGTTGAGCATTTTCAAACTCTACAATTAACTAATAAGCGGTGCAGTCAATCATAATGGCAAGGAAGCAGTGAGCAGAACTGAAAGCAGGAGACACATTCAGCTTCCTCAGAAAGCAACCTGTCAATCATTTCAAGGGAAAATGGCATACAGTCAAATCTTAATATTTAGTCAGTCAACAGATATTTATTGAGTGCTCATTATTCAAATGGTAATATGCAGAATGCAAAGAGTCAAGGTCAAGGCCTCTGCCCACAAAAGGATGACAACTCAGCTGGGTAGAAAAGATTACTGACTATATAACTTAGTTTATATGGCAACTTAGGGGTACAAATAATCTATACTTTCTATCCTTATGGTATCTGGTCTACAGGTTCCTCTTGGATAATGAAAATTCATAGCAATCAAATTAGCTTAATAGATTTTCTCCTTGTACCAGCTTTTTATTCTATCTTCTACAAGAAACATATTTCCATGTCTATTTCCTTGAGGTCTTCCCTACTTCAGTGGAGACTGAAATAAGTAGTCTGCCAGGAATGTGAAAAAAATGTGTGTTGCTTGGTTTCTCTTTGGATTGCTTGTCCCAAGCATCGGAAAGTATTAAGAGGAAAGTATTAAGTGTAAAGAAGATGTAAAAGGGACTGGATAATACATTTGGAAAACTGCGCTTATTAACCAACAGGTAGGCACGCATGAGATGGAATTCCTCATGGAGATGGTACCCAGCTACTCAGTGGCTGATTGGGACTCTATTTCCATCATAAGATCACATTACAGAGGACTTTGAGGACAGAGGGTCAGCTAAATGGGGACAATTATCCCCATTTTTAAAGGCTTTCTAGGCAAAATGGTGTCTGCCACTTGTGGCAATTCTAACCAGAAATATGATGATTACATTAAGACACACTCTGGCATAAAAGCCAGCTAGCCAACATCTTATCAACTCAGTCACTGAAGGATATCTTTCAGACATTCTGAGAGCCAAAAGAATTCTACACACTATTTATGAAAAATCCCATATTAAAGTTTCTTAGAATATATAAGCACTACCACCTTCTCAACAAATATTCTCCTTATAAAACCTTATTCTCCTTTGATGTTAGACCTTTACATTTTGCTACTCAGGAGACCATCTTAAAAACAAGAACTGAAGTCATTGCAATAATCAAAGTGTGTTATTTCAAAAGATCACTGGATTGAGATTCAGAACAACTGGGTTCGTAGCTCAGTGCTGTTATTTGCTCGCTGGGCAAGTTTTTTGACCAATAAAAGTGGTCTGGATCAGACTGTTTCTAAAAATCGTTTAAGTCCTGTTGCATCATTCCATCAGAAAAACGGTGCGTATTCAAAAGATTTCATTCAATAAATGAATGGTGGTCACTCTGCCTCTGTCATCACCAATTAGACATCTCACAATTTCTCAGATGACATCATCTTCTCATGCGTCAAAGTTGTCTGAGATACACTGCTTTTAAGCTCTATGTATGGTGCCGTTACTGCAATGTAATCCCAGGCCACAAATACATATTCCCCATTCATAGTCTCCACCAGGTAATCACTTACTGTACTACTTTCTAAAGCTGTATTTAATTTTTACTTTTATTAAAGTAATACATAAACATAGCTTAAATACCTACTCCTACTCCCCTCAGAGAACTGCTTCCCAAGGAAAACAGGTTGCCTTTCTGATACGTATCGCAATCTGCACCAAAAAAATGCTTATACTACTATATCTTGATTTGGGGTTCTTATGTATTATTAGTTTCTTTTATGGATGACAATAATTCAGCTTTCTCATATAATCACTCCCAATGACAGACGCACATACACAACACACACACAAACGCCTGGTTCCACTGTTGTCCAAATTTAGTTACATTATTTAATTTGGTTAATAATTTTTCAACTGAGTCCCAGAGTAAACTGCTTATGCTTCCTTTCCGTAAGAGTTGGGTTTTTTAACACTTCATACTTTCCTCTTTATTTGCTTAGGTTTCTAGGTATATATTACAGATTCATTCTAAACATTCTACCATATCTAATGCTTTCATTATGTTCAAACACACCTTGTAGCCCATCAGCTTTAATAAATACTTATTTAGGACATGTAGATACTGAACACTTTTACATTTCAGTTGAAAAACAAACAGATATGGTTCGTGTTCTAGAATCCTTTAGATGAAAACACAAAAGCCTTGCATTCAAAGATATAATTAAATATATTATGCAATTATTCATATATGAAACTTACATATTTGTGAGTTTCCAATACAACATATGTAATTAAAAAGCAACATAAAAGGATATGTGATTAAACTATTAAACAGCGTTGGAGGCAATGTAATGGTAGAATGTAATATGAAATAACTGAGGAGATGATAAATAACAGATATCCTTTACGAAGCACTTATTATGTAGTAGTCTCTTATTAAGTATTAACACATATAATCTTTAAAACAACACTTTAAGTAGACAACAATATCATTTTAAAGGTTAAGTATGTTGTCTTTAGTTAGAGCTGAGAAGTAATGGAGATAGGACATAAACTCTGAATATTTTCCCCAGAAGTTTACTGAAGTATATTTTACATACACTGATAGGCATTCTTTTTAGTGTAAAGTTTAATGAGATCTCAAAAATTTATGTAGTCATATCACTACTATACCACCAAGATGTAGAATATTTCCATCACCCTAGAAAGCAACCCTAAAAGTTTAACTTCAGAGTATAGATGTTTATCCATTCTCCTAAAGTTCTCCCAAATAGTTATAACACAGGCTTATTAACTGTAGTACATATAAGATACATGTTTTTTTCTTCCTCTTATTTAGACTGCTTCTCTGATACTTCATCTTCCCTTTAGAATATCACTCCCATATTAGTATACTCTCAGTACAACAGAAATGAGAACAAAAGTAGATCATAGCAGAAGACAGGAAAAGACACGGCACCTCCATGGCCCCCTCCCAGGGAAAGCAATGCTAATTGAGCATGGACCTTCTCCCACTTAGCCCAAGGGCAGTCCCAGGATCTTTTCCAGGTAGCATTTCAAGCAGGCACAACAAAATCAATACGGTTTGTAAGTAACATAAAAACTTCTTTGCCTTCCCTATGGTGGTTGAAAACATCAGCTTTAGAATCACACAAGCCAGCTTTAAGTCCCAGCTCTACCATTTAGTTGTTGACCTCGGGCAAGTCATTTAACCTAGGTTAGCCTTACTTTTCTCTTCAGCAAAGTGACAGTGATGATTCAGGGTTGTTGAAAGGAATATAAGAGAAAATCCCTTTAGTTGGATTCTGCTAAAAAAGTTGAGCATGGCTTTGAGAAGGTAAACTTGTTGGGAAAAGAAGATGGACAAGCAGTGGAAGCACCTGGCTTCAGGAGATACATGGATGCAGGAAGCTCACTGTGACAAAGGGGAAAAACCCATGACCCGTTGCATTCCCTCCTGAGCATCAGAGCAGAGTGCGTGGAGGAACTGGGGAATTTGGGGGTGGGGGGAAATGACATTTCCCAGAGACGCCAGTCTTACTCTTGCTTTCTGGGTAATGGGAAGTAAACTTTGCAAACTTTCTTAAGGCTGCTACCAACAGAGCAGGAAAGAAGCGTTCTTAGCAATCATCTCACGTTTGTTTTCCTTCTGCCCACTGGTGTGCTGCAGAGTGCCAATTCTGCTAAACTCCCAAATAAATCACTGGTAATGAAGCATGTCGCACATACAGACAGCAACAGGCACTTTTTAATCACCTAAACCAAAGAAGAGCTAAAGGTAAGCACAAAACACTCTAATACCTAATATATTAGGTGTCAGATTTAAAGTGGAAAGAACCGTGTGACTTTCAGGGCTTTTACTTGGATGCACTTAGTGGGGAAGTAAAGCTACCAGTATATTCATCACTATGCACAGCTTGCTGACTGCTTGGACAGGCAAATCAGATAGGTGGTAGCCTAAAACAGAGTCTGTATCTACTTAATCAGAAGTAGAAGTAAGACTGCAAACATAAATGCACAAATTATGACGGGCTATAAAAATAAACAGGCTAAAATCATTGATCCTCTGTACTTCACTCACAAATTATTAACTAAATTTCTACTAATTGACATGCCACATGATACAGAAATGAATAAGACACACATAGTCTGCCCTCATGGAGCTTATTTTATTCTATTGGCGGTGTAAATAACACAGGGCTCTAGGGGGGCTCGGAACAGTGGACAACCAGGAAAGTGTGTCAGTAAGAATCAAGAGTGTATATGACCTTTGGAAACAGACCTATGTTCAAATCTTGGTTTTCTATATCCAATGCCTGAAATGTTTTGGAAAAGTTATTTGGATGCTCCAATTTTTTGTCTATAAGATGGAGACTGCCATCTACATCAGAAGTGCATAGGGAAGTATGTGAGCTAATGCATGTAAAATGGTTAGCACTCTAAGACAGTCTTAACATGGACTTTGTCTTACCTAGGGGAAGCTTAGAAGTCTAAGTGGAGTGTGGGACATGAAACCACCCTACTCTTTAGTGAAGTGGTAAAACAGGATTTATATTCATAGCCTGCCATCTCACGAAATGGTAAACAAATTGTACATTCTAGATCCTGTGCTATTATTTATAGAAATAAATATACTGGAACATTATCTAAATAAAATTTGATGAATAAACACAGTATGTTAGACCCTTGATGTCGTAGTAGACAAAGTCCTGTCGACATGGAGTCTGCATTCTAGTGCACTTGCCAGTTTATTTGCCCATGGAACTCATTTTCATGAAGAAAAAGCTAAATTCCTATAGGCACACCTCACCATCATTGTCATTTGGTCTAGGACTGCATGCAGATGATAGGACGTTTCCAGATCATCTGACAAACTCTTTTGAACTCTTCTTTGGTATCAAATAGTTTTCCAGAAATCCACTGCATATTATACAAAACTATTTAAGCTAGTGCTTGCCTCCATTTCCTTGTTTTATTTATTTATTTTTTGCACCCTGATCTGTATCTCAGGCATGAAAGATGATAGAGAGAGAAACGACAAGCTTTTTTCTTGAGTACATACTATGTCTGTTAGTAACCAAAGATTTTACATGAACTATGTAATTCTCACAGTAACTTGAGGAGGTAGGTATATCATTATTCCCATTTGTCAAAGAAGAAAGTGAGGCTTGGAGAGGCCAGTGAGTCAGTTACTTCTTTGGTATTCCTTCCACTGCTTTCTCCTAGACCTGTAAGTGGCTAACTTCTTCTCAGCATATTGTATCAAGGCCAATAGCAGTGATATTCCAAAAGAAAAATAGAGGAGACAGCTGGTAAACCTGTGTGTGAAGGATGCCTTTCTCTGCATTGGTGGGGATATTTCATCATCAGATACAAACTAATGAGAATGAATTGTTGCATATGGATCCAGAATCATTAGCGTGCCAAGGGACACCTTCCCCCCTTATAAGAACAGCAGAAATTGCAAATGCGACAGTTTAAAAAAAGGTTTTTATAGCCCTTATCAAGTCATGGTTATTCATTGGTTAGTTTAATAGCCAAAATAGGTAGAAAGTGATCAAGGTGCTCTTTGTTTAATCAGGCTGACTTAGGCCAAATTGAGCAAACATTAGTGGTTCTCAGGGAACGAGATTTCAGGCCTGGCCTGTCACATGTAGAGCAGATGTCCCTGTAGTTCTGGGTGTGAGATGAGCACATGCTGCCAATCTACTTTAACCATTCCACTTATGTTCTTATTTAAAATGTGATAGAGTGATCATTTCCAGTTATAAAGTGGCTTTTATCTGAGAATCTCTAAAGGACAGTGTATTAAGTCTACACTGTTTGGGATGAGCATTAGCTTCCAGTATTATAATTTTTAGGCAGGGAAACTGAGGTATAAAAGAGTATAGTGAGTATACAATACTTAGTAAATTAAGAATAAAAACATGCGTCTTTGTCTAAAGCTAAGACTCAGGAAAAGAATAATTTGACATGAGGAAACTTAGCCAACACCCTCTTAACCAAGTGATCAAGGCTGACATCACCAGTGCCAATTCATACTGGCCTCAAGCCCCCTCTGCCATGGAGCAGTGACGGGGACACAGTATTCGTGTGTGGTCTCCTTGCAAACAATGCCTAAACTCAGTGTGATCATGAGAAAACATCAGACAGTTGAGTAAGGTGCTACAACATAGCTGACCAGCGGTCTTCAAAAGTGTCAAGATCACCAAAGGAAAGACTAAGGAATTGTCATGAATTAAAGGACAGTACAAAGAAATGAATATTGCAAACAAGGTGGGATTTTGGATTAGATCTTGGAAGAGAAAGAGGACATTAGTAGAAAAACTGGTGAACTTTAAATAAGGCTTGCTGTTTCATTAACTGAATGGTACCAATGTCACTTTCCTGCTTTTGATCACTATATTATGGCCATGTAAGATGTTAACACTAGGAAAACCAGCGTGAAAAGGAACTCTGTAGCCGTTTTTGTAACTTTCCTATAATTATTTCAAAATAAAGCTAATAGTGTATCAACTATTTCCTAGCCTGAGAGTAAAATTTTGAAAAAAAAATCCATTTTTGGTTTTTATAACAGTGGATCTATCCTCCTTGAAAGATATGTGCACACATAATGCCAGTTTAGATGTTATATTTAGGTACGCCACATCATTTCTAGAGAAAGTTCAATGATCATGAAAGTGTGCTCACAGGAGACACACTGGTCAGAGGAAAAATGATGTAGGAAAAAAAAAAATGTCTGGATGCCCAGGCTGCAATCCATATTGACAATACTGACTTTCTTCCAATTTAATTGAAATTACACTGCTGAATAGACAAGTTAAGGTATGAAGAAAAAAGTTTACTCTGCTTTTCTTAATGAAGAATAAATAAAGCCAGAATTCTTTACTTCTTGTATGCTAAAAACACAACACCCAGGTTTTCCCTAAACTTTTTATTTAGTATCACTGTGAGCTCTTTGCAATGACATGTGAGATCTATGTAAAGAGAGGAAAGTATGAAGATGGGAATAGTTGTAATACTATATCATATTTGTTCATGACATCAAACTTCCTCCCTAAATTAGCAGTCTAGGTCTGCTGTTGGTAGAACAAAATGTAGCAATTCTATTTACCTATGGAAACTAGAAATAGTTGAATTATTTATGAAAACATTTTTGAGAATATAATTCTAATAAGTGATAACTTCAACTTTGAGGCTATTTCAGAGATGTGGCAAACAACAAAAGAATGATCTAAATAGTTGTAGTTACTTAGGAAAATTCAATTCCATGACCTATGTTAAAGTGTATTCCTACACACAGTTCAAGTTTTTATATTATTGCCTCCCAGCCCTTCACTTACTACACCTCAGCTGCAAGTTTCAGGAAACTATTTTCAAGTGTAGGAAGAAACTTCATGAAATATGTCCTCCTGGTACCTAAGTTTTTATAACTGTAAATATATGTAAGTTCTCATCTGACCCTCGGCAGCATCACATTTCAGGCTCAGACTGTACCCCAAGTTACCTTAGAGAAGCTCTGCTAGAGGAAAACCAAAAACTACTTGGGAACCAGTAATCTTGAAGGATGAGAAAGAATAACCTGCATAAATACAATGAAATAGCCTTCCAAGTGTCTAGCTGAGTGCAAGAAGGCAGATTTTTCCTAATCAAAAATGAATATTTTTGTATGACTTTAACTATGTTCCTAGCTCACAGTAAGCCCTCAAGTGGGGCGGTAGCAATGGTAGTGGAAATGCATCAGGTTGTAATGACAGACTTGTGTTACTTCAAAGCTCTGGCACCAATTCCGCCCAAGAGATGCTACTTTCTCCTGAGTTCACACAATTGAGGAATGAGTCTGGGAGCCACGATGAGCATGCTCAGAGAAACCAGGAAAATAATCAGAGAAGAAATGTATTGCTTCTGTTTTGTTGATATTAATAGGGACTCCAAGAAAGCCCCTCTTTGATCCAAATCCCCAAAACCTTAACCCATGGCTTCGTCCCACTACTTTTTAACACCTGATCCTCCATTACAACCACAGAACTCCACACACCCTTCAGTTTGGACATTAGAAGTTGCATTTCTGAGCAATGTTAACTAGCCAGAATAAAATATAGAAACAGTATATAAGTCATATACATTATATATACATACATATGTGTGTATATATATCTGATTGTGAATATCTATTATGATTGTGACATACATACTATATATATATACACACATATGTATACAAACACACACATATATGTGTGTGTGTATATATATAAACACACGGGATATCTCAGGGTCCAGTTTTCAACACAGAATAATTTGTTCTATACGAGAAAAGAGTTTAAAAAAAAAAAACCTTCACATCTTTGTAAGTGCTTCACTGTGCTAAGTGGACATATTTCACACATTGTTATTCAGTAAACACAACATTATGCTACATTCTAATTGAGAATAACTTCCAGAAATACCTCATGCATTTGTAAATGAACAGTGCAGGTGAACAAGGACAGGCAGGGTCTGCAATAATTCCTGTGGATATTTATATGCCCACCAGTTCTGTTGTCTTAAAACAGACTTAAGGGAAAGCTCGTCTAGGTTAATTGCTATTGCTAAGGAAAAGGCCCAGGTTTGCCTTCACAGTTAAATCATTTCCTTCAGGTGCAACAATCAGGCTGGCCTTTTGGGATCAACTTTTGTCTAAAGACAAATGTGTAGTAAAGTCTCCTCTCATTTTTCTAAAAATACTTATTATTCACTCTTTAAAATTTTTCAATATCCCCAAATAAAGAGTTTAATATTTCTAATAGCAACCAGATAATTTCAGGAAAAAAAATATTCTCTGGCTCTTGGTTTCTTAACATAACATAGGAGCTGGGCAGCATGTTACCTGTCTGAAGGAAGAATGTGAGTAATGGGTCATCAATGGCAGATTCCCTGGTAAAGCTATAGGTCAGCTTAAGAAAAGTCCCATATCTGAGCAGCCCATATCCCTCTGGTCCATTCTCACATTTCAGCCACAGCTATGTTACCAGGCTGTAAATACGACAGAGCCACATTCTCCAACTTTCCACTTACCTTCAATACCTTTACAGAACCAGGAAAGACCTGTTTAATTCAAACTCCCACCCATCTCTGCAGCAGACATCTGTCTTAGAGCTATACTGCATGACAGCTGGATAGGTCTGGCCATCTTGCCTCCTTATCTCTGTTCCTGCTTTTTCCCCACTTCTCTGTAGCTAGCTTGAAATTTATATGTAGATGAACTTCCTCTGAAAGTCTTCTCTGACCTCTTAATTATCATTTTACTTCTCATACGTGCTTTGACAACATTCAGAATTTCCTTATTAGAGCAGTTATCATATAGTATTATAACTTTTGTCTGTATCCTCCTTTGTTATTATAAATGCCCAGAAAGGAGAAACAAGGTCTGTCTCATTCATCCATGTACTGAGAAAGGAAGCCCAAAGTAAATATATCTTGAATCAACTTAAACTGTAACGCATTTAATCACTTAGGAGAAGGCAGAGTAAGTCCAATAGCTCAAACTGCCAGCAGGAAGTAATACAATTTGAACCTAAAAAAATAATAATCAGAAAATTACTCAGAACTAGTTAAGAAGGTTAGGACTTTACCCTGGCTACTTTTGTGGACAATAGTTTGTGAGTTTTCTTGGGAATTTAACAAGCTTTCAACAAAGATATGCCTATGATAATCTATATAGATAGTTAAATTATAAGTTTGAAAACTTCTAAATCACAGATTCTCAAATATGTTTAAGAGTTAATATAAAAATAATTCCAAGTTTCCATCTGTTTGAGAGAAGCGAGTTAACCAAAGTAGATGGATCACTTTATTCCAAGACTTCTCATAGACTTCAATAAGATGACATGGAATTTATACAAAAGAAGAAAGAGGCATTCCAGGTGGCGTTGCCTGGAGTTACTTGACCAGAAGTTCCATTTCATCCGGGACAAAAGTTCCTCAGAACTCACTTTGGGATATGTCTGTCATCTACAGCAAGGTCTGGCGATCTAAGGGCTGCTCCCAGCTCAAAACCTGTTTTTGTAAACAAATTTTTATTGGAACACAGCCAGGCCTGCTCATAAATGTATTGGCAGCCATATCTGTGGCTGCTTTTGTAATAGAATGGCAGGGATGGATAGTTGTGACAACAATCATTTTGCCTGGAATTTAAAAAAAAAAAAAAAAACTTGCTACCTAGTCATTTACGGAAAATGCTTGCTGATCCCCAATTTATAGTAATATTTTGTTCTTTCTTAAACTTCACTATAAAAGTCTCCTCTGGGTATAATTAGGTTTACCACAATCAGCTGGACCCACTGTTGCTGTTTTATACAAAACTGTTGTACAAATGCAGGCTGAAATGATCCATGAAACTGGAGAGCATCACATTTTCCCTAAACGCTGAGCTGACCAGCAGTACTTTCTAAATTGAAAGGTGAACTAAGCAAAACATCTTTGGATTTTCTGCTTTGTTTTGTTTTGTCCTGAATCAAGTAACAAGAAATTCTGAGGATCTATTTTAGTCCCTTTTCATTTCCTCTCTGACGCTTTACTGTTTCTCTAAATAAAACAAAGATGATATTTAGGTTGCAAATGTGGAGTTCTATTAATAACTAAAGAAAATAAATTTAAAAAGCTGTTGTAAGCCAGTGATTCCAGCTAAACTTGGTTATTCATGATACTTGTACAAAATCCTCTAAGAGAAACTGAGATATAAATAAAGACTTATAAAAGAGCACATGATCAACATGTATCTGTACATCTCCAGTAAGGAAGATATTTTTTTCCTTTCCTGCATTATTTCCTGCATTATTTCAAACCCTCACATTCCTCATAAACTCATGTTCATGTTCTATGGCATGCCTCCTGATATTACTAATGAAGAGAATGACTAGTTCTTTTTCTTTTTAAATGTTTCTGTGATCATTTCAAAGTAATATTAGTGATTTAAGTACTTTTTTCCCACTTTTGTCCTAACATAAGTTAGGTATCAGTTTGTATATTTTGGGCCATTGTAAATCGTCCTTATCCATTACCATCCTGGTGTAATAAGGGAGAAGAACTCTGTGTGTGTGTGTGTGTGTGTGTGTGTGTGTGTGAGCCTACACACACTCAAGCACATACACACTTACACATGCATACAGTTGAACACTTTGCTTCTCCTACCATCCACACACATTTTGGATTTTCCAGCTGAAGTCCTTCTCTACTAAAAATGTTGCATCAGATGTCAAAAAACACACCATTTCTTGATTAATACAGATCTCAATTAAGAGATACCTTTCTCTGCTTCTTAAGGAATCAACACAAAACGTGACAACATGCTCCATCAACCACTGGAGCAAAGATGAAACTCACAGATTTTGCTTGTTCTCCACCTAGCACTCTCATTTTACAGTTGCTTTTTTTTTGGTCTTCTCTAAATGTCCTTAATCTGCAGGTCCCTATTAAAAATTAATTTTTATCTTGTGGATTTGTGGACCTTTGGGCAGTATCACGAGAAACCTGATTATTAATAAGTTATCTTTACATGAGAAGAATGAAATCCCACTTTGTTTCACTGCCCTCTAGATGTAAGACATCTCCAAGGAAAGTCCACAGCTCTTGGCTCCCACACCCACTCTGGTGAGTTCAGTTACTCCCTTGGGCATATGACTCTTGGTTTCTCTACTTGTCTCTCTGGAATTCTAGGTCCCAAATTTCTAAATGCTTACTGAATAATTCCCTTTGAATCATCTCATTCCAATTCACTAAAAATCATCTCATAAACAACTTGTGCTTTCTTCCCCGTGAACCAGCACTTTCAAGAAACACCTATTTCAGTTAAATCTATACATTCTTTGAAGTTTGAAGACATGGGGTTATTGGTGATTTCTCCCAATGTTTTCTTCCCCATTCCCTACACCTCTATTTCCTACATCCAATCAGTGACTAAGTCCTTCCATTTGCATGGCTTAAATTTATCTTATATGCTGTGGTGAAGATTAATCAATATTACATGGAAGCTATTAAGTATTCACTAAAAAGTTAACTTCTATTATCATTAGACCTAACACTTAAATTTCTCTGCTTTCACATTTGTGCAGTTTAACACCTTTCCTGCTTTGGACAACATGTCTAAATCTTAACAATGCTTGGGGAATCTGTTCAAATTCAGTTTCTTCCATTTACGATGGAGCCAGAATAGTACATGGCCATAGCTCCTTCTTCTAGTCTCCTGGAGCATTTGTTATTTCTACTATTCATTCAATCAAGTATTGCTTCATGACATCATCTGTATTTAACTGCACATTCTTCATCTCTTACATTGGTATTTTGTTCACACTGCACTCATTTTCTTTCCCCAATTATATTGTGAGTTTTTTGTGAGGACAAGGGATGGTCTATATTGTCATATTTGGTGTATCCCACCAAAATGTCTAGCAAAGTATATTTTTAAAGCTGCTTAAAATCTTTTGTTGATTTCTTGATGACTGATAATATTCTCTTCAGTTGTTTTTGCTGGGATTGACCTTGTATAAAAATATGCTTGCATGGTCACAGTCCACTTACGATTGCACGAGAATAATCTTTCTTCCCAACTCTTCCAATGAGGACTAAGGCTTTGAGAAGTATGTTCCCATCATTTACCAAATACACTGAACTCCACTCCATGAATACTTCTAAAAAAGGGGACCCTGGAGCAATCATGCATCCAGGCATGTAGCATCTCAGAGTCGGATTTAATCTGATTTATTAGGATTATAATATCAAATTTATGATTCATGAATCTCACTTGTAAAAAAAAAGTATAACTTCAATATCAAGAACATATTTTGAATTTATAACTCAATGCATTAGCTATACGGCTTCTCTTATGCGTCCTCAGAGGAAAAACAGGGCAGATACATCAGAAATATGCAAGGCTGGATGCTCAGCAGAGAGAGGCTTACCCCTTCCTCAGCTCCATACCAAGCCAGCTCTTCACTGAAACAGAAAAACACAAGTCCACAGTGCAGACAACAATGAGATATTTCTTTCTTAATGTTTCTAGGTCAAACACTTAAGATAAAACCACTATGTAAATGCTCCACAATACAGGAAAAGGATGTATTAACTAATGGAGAGAGCACCATTCTGTTTCTTAGCACCATTCTGTTTCTTAAAGCAATCTCAGACCATGAGTGAACACAGCAGAGGATTTCTGATAGTCCGCGCTGTGAACTCTCTACATACCTAACTTCACACAGAGGTAGCTGCAATTTAACCAACAGAACTGTCTTACGGGGCTAGAGAGAAAGATGGCAGAAGAGTACGACGCGGAAATCACCTTCCTCCCCACAAATACATCAGAAATACATCTACATGTGGAACAATTCCTACAGAACACCTACTGAACGCTGACAGAAGACCTCAGACCTCCCAAAAGGCAAGAAACTGGCCACCTACCTGGGTAGGGCAAAAGAAAAAAGAAAAAACAGAGACAAAAGAATAGGAACGGAACCTGCACCAGTGGGAGGGTGCCGTGAAAGAGGAAACGTTTCCATACACTAGGAAGCCCCTTCGCGGGCGGAGACTGCGGGTGGCGGACGGGGGAAGCTTGGAGCCGCAGAGGAGAGCACAGTAACAGGGGTGCGGAGGGCAAAGCGGAGAGATTCCCGCACAGAGGATCAGGGCCGACCAGCACTCACCAGCCCGAGAGGCTTCTCTGCTCCCCCGCCGGGGCGGGCGGGGGCTGGGAGCTGAGGCCCCGGCTTCGGAGGTCAGATCCCAGGAAGAGGACTGGGGTTGGCTGCGTGAACACAGCCTGAAGGGGGCAAGTGCGCCACAGCTGGCTGGGAGGGAGTCTGGGAAAAAGTCTGGACCTGCTGAAGTAGCAAGAGACTTTTTCTACCCTCTTTCTTTCCTGGTGCTCGAAGAGAGGGGATTAAAAGCGCCATTTAAAGGAGCTCCAGAGACGGGCGCGAGCCGCGGCTAACAGCGTGGACCCCAGAGACGGGCATGAGACGCTAAGGCTGCTGCTGCCGCCACCAAGAAGCCTGTGAGCAAGCACAGGTCACTCTCCACACCACCCTTCCGCGGAGCCTGTGCAGCCCGCCACCGCCAGGGTGCCTGGATCCAGGGACAACTTCCCCGGGAAAACGCACTGCGCGCCTCGGGCTGGTGCAACGTCATGGCGGTCTCTGCCGCCGCAGGCACGCCCCGCATTCCGTGCCCCTCCCTCTCCCCGGCCTGAGTGAGCCAGAGCCCACGAATCAGCGGCTCCTTTAACCCCGTCCTGTCTGACCGAAGAACAGACGCCCTCAGGCGACCTACACGCAGAGGCGGGTCCAAATCCAAAGCTGAACCCCGGGAGCTGTGCGAACAAAGAAGACAAAGGGAAATCCCTCCCAGCAGCCTCAGGAGCAGTGGATTAAATCTCCACAATCAACTTGATGTACCCTGCATCTGTGGAGTACATGAAAAGACAACGAATCATCCCAAATTAAGGAGGTGGCCTTTGGGAGCAAGATATATTATTTTTTCCCCTTTTCCTCTTTTTGTGAGTGTGTATGTGTATGCTTCTGTGTGAGATTTTGTCTGTATAGCTTTGCTTTCACCATTTGTCCTAGGGTTCTGTCCATCCGTTTTTTTTTTTGTTGTTGTTTTGTTTGTTTTCTTACTTAAATTTTTTTCTTAATAATTATCTTTTATTTTAATAACTTTATTTTATGTTATCTTACTTTATTTTATTTTATCCTCTTTCCTTTTTCTTTCTTTTCTCCCTTTTATTCTGAGCCGTGTGGATGAAAGCCTCTTGGTGCTCCAGCCAGGAGTCAGTGCTGTGCCTCTAAGGTGGAAGAGCCAACTTCAGGACACTGGTCCACAAGAGACCTCCCAGCTCCATGTAATATAAAACGGCAAAAATCTCCCAGAGATCTCCATCTCAACACCAAGACCCAGCTTCACTCAACGACCAGCAAGCTACAGTGCTGGACACCCTGTGCCAAACAACTAGCAAGACAGGAACACAACCCCACCCATTAGCAGAGAGGCTGCCTAAAATCATAATAAGACCACAGACACCCCAAAACACACCTCCAGACGTGGACCTGCCCACCAGAAAGACAAGATCCAGCCTCATCCACCAGAACACAGGCACTAGTCCCCTCCACCAGAAAACCTACACAACCCACTGAACCAACCTTAGCCACTGGGGACAGAAACCAAAAACAACAGGAACTACGAACCTGCAGCCTGAGAAAAGGAGACCCCAAACACAGTAAGATAAGCAAAATGAGAAGACATAAAAACACACAGCAGATGAAGGAGCAAGGTAAAAACCCACCAGACATAACAAATGAAGAGGAAATAGGCAGTCTACCTGAAAAAGGATTCAGAATAATGATAGTAAAGATGATCCAAAATCTTGGAAATACAATAGAGAAAATGCAAGAAACATTTAACAAAGACCTAGAAGAACTAAAGAGGAACCAAGAAATGATGAACAACACAATAAATGAAATTAAAAATACTCTACAAGGAATCAATAGCAGAATAACAGAGGCAGAAGAATGGATAAGATAAAATAGTGGAAATAACTACTGCAGAGCAGATTAAAGAAAAAAGAATGAAAAGAACTGAGGACAGTCTCAGAGACCTCTGGGAGAACATTAAACGCACCAACATTCGAATTATAGGGGTTCCAGAAGAAGAAGAGAAAAAGAAAGGGACTGAGAAAATATTTGAAGAGATTACAGTTGAAAACTTCCCTAATATGGGAAAGGAAATAATCTAGACCAGGAAGCACAGAGAGTCCCATAAAGGATAAATCGAAGGAGAAACACAACAAGACACATATTAATCAAACTATCAAAAAATTAAATACAAAGAAAACATATTAAAAGCAGCAAGGGAAAAACAACAAATAACACACAAGGGAATCCCCATAAGGTTAACAGCTAAACTTTCAGCAGAAACTCTGCAAGCCAGAAGGGAGTGGCAGGACATATTTAAAGTGATGAAGGAGAAAAACCTACAACCAAGATTACTCTACCCAGCAAGGATCTCATTCAGATTTGATGGAGAAATTAAAACCTTCACAGAAAAACAAAAGCTGAGAGAGTTCAGCACCACCAAACCAGCTTTACAACAAATGCTAAAGGATCTTCTCTAGGCAAGAAACACAAGAGAAGGAAAAGACGTACAATAACAAACCCAAAACAATTAAGAAAATGGGAATACAAACATACATATCGATAATTACTTTAAATGTAAATGGATTAAATGCTCCCACCAAGACACAGACTGGCTGAATGGATACAAAAACAAGACCCATATATATGCTGTCTACAGAAGACCCACTTCAGACCTAGGGCCACATACAGACTGAAAGTGAGGGGATGGAAAAAGATATTCCATGCAAATGGAAATCAAAAGAAAGCTGGAGTAGCTATTCTCATATCAGACAAAATAGACTTTAAAATAAAGACTATTAGAAGAGACAAAGAAGGGCAATACATAATGATCAAGGGATCGATCCAAGAAGAAGATATAACAATTGTAAATATTTATGCACCCAACATAGGAGCACCTCAATACATAAGGCAAATACTAACAGCCATAAAATGGGAAATCGACAGTAACACAATCATAGTAGGGGACTTTAACACCCCACTTTCACCAATGGACAGATCATCCAAAATGAAAATAAATAAGGAAACACAAGCTTTAAATGATACATTAAACAAGATGGACTTAAGTGATATTTATAGGACATTCCATCCAAAAACAACAGAATACACATTTTTCTCAAGTGCTCATGGAACATTCTCCAGGACAGATCATATCTTGGGTCACAAATCAAGCCTTGGTAAATTTAAGAAAACTGAAATCGTACCAAGTATCTTTTCTGAGCACAACACTATGAGACTAGATATCAATTACAGGAAAAGATCTGTAAAATATACAAACACATGGAGGCTAAACAATACACTACTTAATAACCAAGTGATCACTGAAGAAATCAAAGAGGAAATCAACAAATACCTAGAAACAAATGACAATGGAGACACGACGACCCAAACCCTATGGGATGCACCAAAAGCAGTTCTAAGAGGGAACTTTATAGCAATAGAATCCTACCTTAAGAAACAGGAAACATCTCAAATAAACAACCTAACCTTGTACCTAAAGCAATTAGAGAAAGAAGAACAAAAAACCCCCAAAGTTAGCAGAAGGAAAGAAATCATAAAGATCAGATCAGAAATAAATGAAAAAGAAATGAAGGAAACGATAGCAAAGATCAATAAAACTAAAAGCTGGTTCTTTGAGAAGATAAACAAAATTGATAAACCATTAGCCAGACTCATCAAGAAAAAAGGAAGAAGACTCAAATCAATAGAATTAGAAATGAAAAAGGAGAAGTAACAACTGAAACGGCAGAAATACAAAGGATCATGAGAGATTACAAGCAACTCTATGCCAATAAAATGGACAACCTGGAAGAAATGGACAAATTCTTAGAAAAGCACAACCTGCCAAGACTGAACCAGGAAGAAATAGAAAATATGAACAGACCAATCACAAGCACTGAAACTGAAACTGTGATTAAAAATCTTCCAACAAACAAAAGCCCAGAACCACATGGATTCACAGGCAAATTCTATCAAACATTTAGAGATGAGCTAACACCTAACCTTCTCAAACTCTTCCAAAATATAGCAGAGGGAGGAACACTCCCAAACTCATTCTACGAGGCCACCATCACCCTGATACCAAAACCAGACAAAGATGTCACAAAGAAAGAAAACTACAGTCCAATATCACCGATGAACATAGATGCAAAAATCCTCAACAAAATACTAGCAAACAGAATCCAACAGCACATTAAAAAGGATCATACACCATGATCAAGTGGGGTTTATTATAGGAATGCAAGGATTCTTCAAGATATACAAATTAATGAATGTGATACACCATATTAACAAATTGATGGAGAAAAACCATATGATCATCTCAATAGATGCAGAGAAAGCTTTTGACAAAATTCAACACCCATTTATGATAAAAACCCTGCAGAAAGTAGCCATAGAGGGAACTTTCCTCAACATGATAAAGGCCATATATGACAAACCCACAGCCAACATCATCCTCAATGGTGAAAAATTGAAACCATTTCCACTGAGATCAGGAACAAGACAAGGTTGCCCACTCTCACCACTATTATTCAACATAGTTTTGGAAGTTTTAGCCACAGCAATCAGAGAAGAAAAAGAAATAAAAAGAATCCAAATTGGATAAGAAGAAGTAAAGCTGTCACTGTTTGCAGATGACATGATACTATACATAGAGAATCCTAAAGATGCTACCAGAAAACTACTAGAGCTAATCAATGAATCTGGTAAATTAGCAGGATACAAAATTAATGCACAGAAATCTCTGGCATTCCTATACACTAATGATGAAAAATCTGAAAGTGAAATTAAGAAAACACTCTGTTTACCATTGCAACAACAACGAAAAAATATCTAGGAATAAAACTACCTAAGGAAACAAAAGACCTGTATCCAGAAAATTATAATACACTGATGAAAGAAATTAAAGATGATACAAATAGATGGAGAGATATACCATGCCCTTGGATTGGAAGAATCAACATTGTGAAAATGACTATACTACCCAAAGCAACTTACAAATTCAATACAATCTCTATCAAAGTAAAACTGGCCTTTTTCACAGAACTAGAACAAAAAAAATCACAATTTGTATGGAAACACAAAAGACCCCGAATAGCCAAAGCAATCTTGAGAACGAAAAATGGAGCTGGAGGAATCAGGCGCCCTGACTTCAGACTATATTACAAAGCTACAGTAATCAAGACAGTATGGTACTGGCACAAAAACAGAAATATAGATCAATGGAACAGGATAGAAAGCCCAGAGATAAACCCATGCACATATGGTCACCATATCTTTGATAAAGGAGGCAAGAATATACAGTGGAGAAAAGACAGCCTTTTCAATAAGTGGTGCTGGGAAAACTGAACAGCTGCATGTAAGAGAATGAAATTAGAACACTCCTTAACACCATACACACAAAAAAACGTCAAAATGGATTAAAGACCTAAATGTAAGGCCAGACACTATCAAACTCTTAGAGGAAAACATAGGCAGAACACTCTATGACATAAATCACAGCAAGATCCTTTTTGACCCACCTCCTAGAGAAAGGGACATAAAAACAAAAATAAGCAAATGGGACCTAATGAAACTTCCAATCTTTTGCACAGCAAAGGAAACCATAAACAAGACCAAAAGACAACCCTCAGAATGGGAGAAAATATTTGCAAATGAAGCAACTGACAAAGGATTAATCTCCACGATTTACAAGCAGCTCATGCAGCTCAATAACAAAAAAATAAACAACCCCATCCAAAAATGGGCAGAAGACCTAAATAGACATTTCTGCAAAGAAGATATACAGATTGCCAACAAACACATGAAAGAATGCTCAACATCACTTATCATTAGAGAAATGCAAATCAAAACTGCATTGAGGTATCACCTCACACCAGTCAGAATGGCCATCATCAGAAAATGCTCAAGAGGGTGTGGAGAAAAGGGAACCCTCTTGCACTGTTGGTGGGAATGTAAATTGATACAGCCACTATGGAGGTTCCTTAAAAAACTAAATAGAACTGCGGTATGACCCAGGAATCCCACCACTGGGCATATACCCTAAGAAAACCATAATTCAAAAAGAGTCATGTACCAAAAGGTTCATTGCAACTCTATTTACAATAGCCAAGTCATGGAAGCAACCTAAGTGTCATCATCGGATGAATGGATAAAGAAGATGTGGCACTTATATACAATGGAATATTACTCAGCCATAAAAAGAAACAAAATTGAGATATTTGTAGTGAGGCTGATGGACCTAGAGTCTGTCATACAGAGTGAACTATGTCAAAAAGAGAAAAACAAATACCATATGCTAACACATATATATGGAATCTAAGGGAAAAAAAAGGTCATGAAGAACCTAGGAGTAAGATGGGAATAAAGACACAGACCTACTAGAGAATGGACTTGAGAATATGGGGAGGGGGAAGGGTAAGCTGTGGCCAAGTGAGAGAGTGGCATGGACATATATACACTACCAAACATAAAATAGATAGCTAGTGGGAGATCAGCTTGGTGGTTTATGACCACCTAGAGGGGTGGGATAGGGAGGGTGGGAGGGAGGGAGACGCAAGAGGCAAGAGATATGGGAACATATGTATATGTATAGCTGATTCACTTTGTTGTAAAGCAATTATACTCCAATAAAGATGTTAAAAAAAAAAAAAAAAAAAAAAGAACTGTCTTACGTGGGCTCCCTATTAACCCTTCAGTAGCCAAATCGATGAAGCTCTGAAGTCAACCAGTGACAAGTGGCCCCTAACATCTCCACATAATCAAGTCCAGAGTTAAGCCCTTATTCACTGTTATCCCCTCTCAGGCCCCAAATCCCAGGGCTCCCACTAAATGGAACCCAATACTAGGAAGGAAACACTTAACTACACATGGACTGCCTCCCTTATTATTTGTTTATCAAATAGCTCTGGGCTGGGTTCTATTTTAAAATGTTGCCTCTGAATCTGAATGCTTTAAGTGAACAGCCCTGTCTTTGCCAGATGACTTTTTCCAACAGCAGATTAGGTGCTTAGCTCTTTACTACAGCTGCAATAGGATCAGGGTTCTACCCCTTGCAGGTCAAAATACATCCTGCCTTATTTTTCAAATTAATGGTAGCCAGTGAACCATATATTTTGTATAACTGACAAAAACACAGGTTTCCCAGAGCAACTGAGAGTAATATAAATTATGTGGATTTATTGTGGCACGTCCTTCAACATGTTCACATGTATAATGTGGCTGTGACCTTTCATAAGATTAGCCTGTGTTAATACTGATGATTTCCATTCCAGCTCTCCTAATGCACATTCACTGTAGTGACAAAAGAAAGAGTGGAAATGTTTCTTTTCAAGGCTATCATTGGTACAACACAGGTGTGGTCAGCTGTCTTCTGATTGCCCAGTTCCACAGAGAACACTGAATCCTTCCTAATTCCTGACCTGCTATCCAGCCCAGGAAACATGCCACTCACTCCCCTGGACACCTAATAAGACTACATTTTGACTTCTCTCATTCGACCCAAGAGGCAATTTTCCCACTTCATGTATGAGAGAAGAAAAAGTGCCACAAAGCATCTCTATGATGGCAGAGACCTCATACTGGGAGTTGATCTTGCCATCATGAAACTAATCTTGAAATATCTGTATCTTAATCTCCTGCAAAAATAAACCTTCTGGAGCTCTCAATCTGACATACAGTGAAATTTGTACTATATCGGCTGTTGCTGGGCACGCTGTTAGGAATAAAAAGAAAATGCAGAAGCTTAAGTGCTGTGCTTGGGAGATTATTTCTTGTTTATGTTCTTTCTTTGCAGATTTTCTAGTGCTAGTTCATTACAGAGATTTGGTCTCCCCTCCTCTGCTACTGTGTCTTTGCTACTTCTCTTCCTTTGGCCTTAAACCATATGGCACAATCAAACCTTTTAACCTGGGTCTGCGAAGGCCTGTTTCGCTTGTCTGACTATTAGAGATTTTCCAACGTAGCTGCAGGCTTCTTACTCATCCACGAGATAAGGCTCGTGGTGGAGAGGTCAGTCAGCTGTGGCTATTTCACCCCAGTCTACTTCTAGCATCCTTGCTGATCTTATCTAGAAGAATTACTCCCCATATCATTTTACCTGCTGGTATGTTTAGGCTAAAAATAAGAAATGATGTCACCCAAGTGGGATTAGATAGCAAAGAGTACAGTGCAACTGACCCCAAAGTAGTCTGCTACCTACAGGGAGTGTGTCCTGCCCCGGTCACTGTATACACTGATAGTTAGTTTTAATGACATACCTGTTGTCTCCACATTGCTGTTTTTAAATACTTGGAAACACCTGTGCAGTGCCCTTTAGTGTCACAACTCAATTCTACAGAGATAAGTATTAGAGTTGCCAAGGTCAGTGACCCTGCCTAATGGCATAGTGGGCAGCCAATCAAGAGGACGTCTCTGCTCACTGCAGGCTAATTAAGAGTTGAAGGAGGCCTGTAACACAGTGGCACCCACACAGCCCCGCTCAGCACAGATTTTTGCCCTTGGCATTCTGAGAACAAGCTGACATGTACTCTGGTAGATGCTACTGTGCTTGCTTCAGCAAATTTAAGTGACTTTACCCTCTGCCATTGACTGACAATTAATTTTAAACCAAATGTCTGGGAGAGGTGATATCAGGTAGCCTAAGAAAATTATATGTGACAAATGTAGGATGAAGAGTGTCATGAACAGTGACTGGTCTTAAAATTCCGAAGTTTACCTTCTACTGTACTTGTTTCAGGAAGAGGAAACTGATGCTAAGTGCTTTGGAGATTCTCTGTTAACCCTGCTTATCCTGTCCAAATCCTTCATATGGAAAGAAAGTATTTTTCTCTTGACTTGTTTGCAAAGTAAGGTTAATAGTATACATTGAGAAGTTTTGTTGGCATAGAAAAGTGATAAATACATAAATGACTAGGTGGTTTAATACTATATACCCTCATTTCACTCCAGGAAATTAAGTGTACAAACAAATAATTCGCCAAACACCTTGAATCTGGTCCAGAGTCCCAGAAGATAGCTGTAGAAAGCTAGAAGGCTACTAGATGATAATATAAAGACATGGGGTCAAGTTAAAGAAAAAATCTTGTAAGTCTCAGTTTCCTCATTTTCAAAGTAGATGCTTCATAATCTTAATTTACAGTTTCAATATTTCTGTACTCCCAAATAAATTATCATGGGTACAATCATTAATTGACATTATCAACTATATCCCTTCTTCCGACTTTATTCTTTTACCTATATCCACTCTGTTAACAGGAAAATAAAGTTAAGTAAGCACAGAGTCTAAATTACTTATATAAAGCTTGGATCAAGAATAATGAAATACATGAAACATTGTTACAAAAAAATTCTACTTTTCCTTGTAATTGGCCTTGACTATTTTTTGACCTGTTATTACTTATTAAACTATAATGTTCATGGAATTGGCTACTTTATTAACTACTTTACTATATTATGTCTGAAAAATATTCACATTTAGAATTTCTATAGACAGTGGACATATCACACTGAAACATCTGCCATTTTTTATAAGACCAGTGAAACCATTTACCGCAGTAAGTAGGGTCCTGTGACATCCACTATCTGGAGTAGAAGCAGAACAAATATAATTTTACCCCTCACCCTCTTTCCTCCTCTCTGCTCTACAACCACACACCTCTACTCTCTCAGTTGACAGCTTTCTGTTCTGTTACAAGAGGTATTAAGACTCAGTGCCCATGAGACACGTGGTTCTAAACTAACTGTTGGTAACCCAAATGAATGGTGCCAAACAACATGATGCAGCTCCAGGTAATCAGACTCTGATGTGATACATTTTAAAATGTAACTGCATTTACCCTCCAGTTTATTACTAGTCATAAAAGAAATAAATTTCCAAAAGGAGGCAAAAAATTGAATGGCTGGTAACTTAGGCTGGCTTCTTTGGATGCGTCTTATAGTGCTCAATTTTTCTAATCATCTCTTAGTTACTTCAAAACATATTCACTGATACACACACTGATGATGCAGATTATGGCAGATTATCTCTTCCTCTGCCACTTTAATTTTATTTAATAGATGATCTGTATTTGTTTGAAGACATTTTCTCAATACAGTTATTGGATCTACAAGGAAAAAAATTAGAATAACTAAGTTCCCTCCTAGCTCTAAGCCACAAGTGTTGAGTGATCAGTGGCAATTTACAGTATGCAAAAATAGCATTTCTTGACGCAAACTGCTTTCATTCACTCATATCAGCTATCAGAAGGAAAAAATCCACACTATTTTATCTCAGGGATTCTACATCATCTTTGAAGTATGTAGATGTTCAGCATCAGAGAGAAAAGCTGGGAATCTGTTTACTTATAAAATTAATTTCACATCTTTTTCTTTATGAAGAAGAAAGATAAAAAGAAATCATGTTTGTGAAACTAGAACATCTTATTGATTTTTGTATCAGGCCTATGTGGTGAAGGACAAAAAGTCAAAGTTTGTTTTTTAGTGTAAATACATAGACTTCTTATATTGAATTTCTTTGGGGATTTATACCTGGGGCATTTCCAAATACTTCTGTTCTCAAGATTATTATCTCAGGTGGAGATTAAGGAAAAAAATAATGAAGCTGTTGAACTAGGAAAAATCTCCTTTTTTTTTCAAGACACATCTCTGAAAAGAAGTTAGTACCAACTGGCAGGGATTCAAATACAAAATATGATGTTGCAGAGATGAGGCAAGCTGAGGTTCATATGAACAGCTAAAGCATTCAAATGATACAGTACACAATACATTTAGAAAATTAGAATTCTTATGATTAAAATTTAGCATTAGAATTGACTCTTACCCCTATATTACTGTTTTCTATCCTACTGGTTTACGCTAATTTTAAGACTAAATTGTCATACTAAATTTGTCAATTTCACTGTTATTTTGCTTATAAATAGTCCTTAAGGAAATTACTGGAAATCAACAAAATGTCATGACCTTTAATCTATTCTTCAAATAGATATTCTTCTTTGTTTAGAATAGTCATGGGTACTGCAGCATAAATTCCAAAAGCTTAAAGCTATAAGGAAATGTTTAATAATGGGGAATTGTTCATCAATAATACGTAGAGCATATACATTTTAATTTATAGAGTATTTTATGGTAGTTCAAAATATTTCATAAAGGTAATATGAAAACAGGACATGCTTTAATATATTAAAAAAAATTACAGAACATTGTATATATGTATATCAGAATTAGAAATATGTAAAATACATATGCATATGGGTAAAAACTAGGTGTAAATACACAAAAAAGAACTGCCATTAGGGATTATAGTTAATTTCTTTGTTAAATTATTCAGTCATGCTTTTATAAGTCAGCCTAGTTAAGAATTTAACTATAACATATGTAAAAGCAGGTGCTATGAAAATTAACATGAGCAACAGTTAGCTTCAGATCTAAACCAGATTATAAAGTCAGTAGTCTTCAGAATTTAATCTTTAATGTAAGTTAGAGACAACTTATTACACTAAGCTATATTTTTATGAATAGATTAATATTTTTTAATTTGGGGAATAACGATATACTAAAACTGCTAGAAATAACATATACACATACCTATTGATACGGAAAAATATCCAAAATGTATTGCCAAGTAGATCCAGAATAGTTTATGCAATGTTGGGGAGAGAGGTTAATCCCATAGTTTACTGTGATAGTTTATTAGGGCTGCCTTAACAGAGTACTACAAACTGAGTTGCCTGAAAAAAAGAAATTTATGGTCTCACACTTCTGGATGTAAGAAGTCTGAGATCACAGTGTTGGCACGGCCATGTGCCTTCTATAGGCAGTAGGGCAGGATGTGCTCCAGGCCTCTACTGGAGCTTCTAGTATTTCCTTCCTTGGCTTGTGGCAGGATACTGCCCATCTTCACATGGAATTCTCCCTGTGTGTCTATTTGCATCCAAATTTCCCTTTTTTATACAAGCCCAGTCTACTCCAGTATGACATCATCTTAAGTAATTACAGCCTCAACAGTCCTGTTTCCAAACAAAGTCACGTTCTGATGTATTCGGGGTTAGAATTTCCACATATGAATTTTGAGGGGACGTAATTCAGCCTGTAACTACTGGAGTGAGAATGAAGGAAAGGAAGGGACCTTCATTCTGCTGACATGGGGAGAGCTTTCGGAGATGCACACTCAACTCCTTTTTGCTCTGCTTTCTCACTTCTACAGGAGGAGAGGTACCTTAGCTGAAGAGTGAACTCAGGAAGAGAACATTAAGCTCACCCTTTTTAACTCCTTCTGTCAGTTGGCCTGCTTTCAAGTCCCTTGGGTTTTTCCTTCAGAGGTAAAAATATGACATTGATAAAGGAAGGAATGGAAATAAATAGGCAAACAAATTCCAAGTGGTAAAATATATGTCTAAATATTAACTATATTTAATATGGATGGTGGCAATACTTGTGATTATATATTTTTATTTGTATTATTTGCAATACATTTATTGTACAACTTTAAATTAGAAAGCAAGATACTCTTTTCCTCCAAACATATATGTGTATCATAGGCAATAATTATAACTAATAGCTATTTAGTACTTACTTTGTGCCATTCAGTATTGTAAGTGATTTATATGCAATAGTATTTATGATGGGTGGATATATGGATCGATAGATAAATGGATGGATGGATGGACGGATGGTAATTACACTTCATCTTTCTAAACTTTCTGATGATCTTGGTTCCTGACACCAAGGTACTTTTAGGGGACAGCTAATGGTAAAGATAAATCTGATATCCTGGGTCATGAGGTATCAAAGTCCCCTAGAAGTGTCATAGTCTGCTTCAAGCCAACACCCTTGCTGAATAATTTGGACAGAAAACACTTTTCATCAGATATAAGCTAGATATTTATATCCAGAGAGAATATAAGGCAAGATGGAGGTGAACAAGCAGATTTGAATAGCTACCACTTAAAAAGAAGTTAAAAAAATACATGCTGGTCATCAATGGGGAAATTATAGACACAGATCTCTCACAAGTGTAAGGACTCTGAGTTATACATTCTGATATTACTGTTTAGATTTCCTACACACTATCACAGATCTACCAACTCTAGTCAGTATCTTCTATCCTAATGGATTCACAAGAACCTCTGTGACTCAAGCAATTACAAGTCTTTGAGACAGTATTCCTGTTGTCTATGCAGCCTTGATATCACCACCAACATACTGCATGGCAATACACAGTGCACAGTTTCCTAAATTTCCACTACAGAACGCACATGTGTAAAATACAACTCTCCCCCAAAATTTAAAACTCCACGGCATCTTTACATACACGACATTAGCATGCACTACAGACTCCAGTTGGTTGACAGGATTCAATTTTGTTCTACTTAATACGCACAAAAATCCCACATGGTAAATACTGTTTTTTACTTATTTTTACACAGGAGACAAGGTGCAGAGAGATTAAGTAAATTTCTCAAAGTCCAGTGGCCACACACTGGAGCCAAGGTCTGAAGTTTGTAGTAGGATTCTAGAATCTGGGATCTTCAACAAGATATTCTGTAACATCTACTTACATGATGTCAAATGTTTCACTTCTGAGATAGAGAAAGGAAAGAGCTATTTCCACTGACCTAGAAAATTGTGCTGGGCTTTGATATCTTAAAAATATACTCATTTAAAATTTTTCTGGGATCAAACTCAGTGCACTACTTTGATATGACCTTGCCTCAGCGGGGTCAACTGCTTTTATGATATGTATTTGAGAACACTAATTTAATATTTTCATCATAGGATATTGATTTTTCAGGTCAAGCTCTTTAAAAACAGTGAATTAAATAAAAATCGGTCTCAGCTTATGAAATCAAATATCACTACCAGTCGTTGGGGGAAGTATGGTAATAATTTTAGCTCTATGAATCTGAGTCAGCCTAAAAGCAGTAGGATTAAGCTTAAAAACAGGCATGAAGGAATGCATTTGAGTAAACTTTCAACCAGTTGAACTTTGTAGATTTGAAATTTACCCATAGATCTAGATGGTTTCTAAAAGATTCCCTAATATATAAATGTCACCTTTGAGAGATACGGTGGTAGATGTAGGCCTGAACTGCTTCACCCTTAAACTGCTGCCTATGTCACAGTCCTCCAGACAGTTCTCTAAAGGAAGTGAAGTTTCAAGGGCAAGTTGCTGGCACTCAGATCTTTCATTGACTGCTTTTCCTTGTGACACAGAAAGTTCTATCCGTTTTTCTTGTTTGTCACTAATAGCAGAACAGTGAGCTTGCTCTCTGAAGAATAGACTTCAAAAACACAGCTTCGGGAAAGTGGATGATTTTTTCTATGTCACCAGGTTTCCCAGCAGTGCTTGATTAGCTCTTTCTAGATCAGTATCATAAATGCTGAAATATGTTAATAAAAGGCATATTTTTAACTCGACCTATCTTTAGAGAGCCTCTTGACCACACATGGACATACAAATGTTTTCACTTCTCATTCAAATGTTCAAAAACTTAAAAGAAGAAATAACATTGACGTATAAAATAATCAGTCTTAGAGGTTTCTTTCTGAATTCTAAAAAAGAGGAGGACTCCTTTTAATAATAACATCGAGTAGCAGATGAGAATATAGGAGTCTCTGGTGTGAAAGGGAGCCGTCCAATAAACATCTGAACTGGAATGAGATTAATTACTAAGAACTGTGAACAAGGAGCAAGCAACTGTCTGGAGAGTCAAGGGGATATCCCTGGCTCCACATGAAAGTCTGAAGAGCTTCTTAGCAATGGGTGAGAATGAAAACTTGAAAGAATACTGGTCATTTTAGAAAGAGCAGAGAAAAAGCCTATGATTCAAACGTGAAACCTAGAAATAAGAGGAGATAACAGACAGAGACGCCTATTCGGAAAGAGAGGAAAAGCAGGAATTCTTCCATCAAAAAGGGATAGCTTCGGAAAGGACGGGGGACGGATTTAAAAGGGAAACACAAGGCATCCAACTATAAGGGAAGATACGCTAGCAGGAAAACCAATAAGGTTGCTCTTTTTTGTTGAAGTTCAAATAAAAAGGCATCAACTGGCTCTTAGAAAGACACACTGACAAAATTATCTTTAAAAAAAATGGACAGGTATTTTTATTTAAAGCAATCCTCAAGAAGAGAGTAGAAAGGGACATAAGAAATATCCAGATCCAATTATTATTATTATATAGACAAGGTATTTAAAGATGAGGCAAGGCTGGAGAGCTTGCTTTACTGCAAAGGTAGAATAGGTTCAAGCATGAATCCCCATGTCCCCAACATTGATTTTCATTTCAGATACCTAAATCCTTATTCTTACACATGTCTACACAATGACCCAGACCTACGCCCATCAATTCTAAATATGTTTCTAAAAGGAGACAACAACAACAATAACAAATGCAAACAAAAAGAAGGTTTTTCCTCATTTGGTATCAGTCCCAAAGAGTGAAACTGCAGCTTTTAACAAACATTTTCCGAGGTGACAGGACAGGGAACAAAAAGGAGGCCAGTGTAACCAATTAAAACTTCAGAGGACATTTGGATAAAAACTGGAAATGAGGCCAAGGCTCTTAGGTCATGGCCCTCAGCTGCAGAACAGTGCCAAGGGACTTGGAGTGACCATAAGGAATCCAGAGTTCCCATCAACAATGCACAGCTAAGATCTCTGTTCAACAGTTTCTTAGAAAAAGCACCAATCCCTAGTAACCCACTCTGCAGCTAGAAGCAGCCTCATTCTAAAGGAATGCCACAACTTGGATCATCTTCAGTCATCCAAACTTCTCTATTTTCTGAGAAAGAAACCCAAGTTCAGAACCGTTAATGTCACATGGCCCAGGTCACAAAGGAAGTCAATCGTGGAAACAGGTCTCAAAACCTACAGGTCTGTTACAGTGATTACACAAATCAACTGATCACTGGTACAACTACAGTACCGATTTCACAAATCCTGCCCGGGTAGTACCTTCAGTACACTTGAGTTCCACCTTTTTTTTCAGAACAATATGATCTCCTTTCCCATAGTCTTCCCACCCCATGGTGGGTATATCCATATGTATGCAAATATTAAACAAAATAAACTTTAGGACAATATAAATTTTCTCTATCAAAATAGAAAGAAGTGGCTTATGAATGTAACAGAAAGAGTATTAAGACTATTACAGTCATTCTTTTAAGGAAGTAAATAACCATTTTACAGTGAATAGTTGCTCTGATTTCCACTTATGTTACGGTAAACCAAGTAATGTAAGCAGATCATATTTATGCTTGGATTCCTTTCCTCCCAGTTACTTATGTACAAAGCAAGAAGTTTTAAAATCACAATTAACTCTTGAACAACACTGGTTTGAACTGTGTGGGTCCACTTGTATGTGGATTTTTTTCAACAGTAAATACTACAGTACTACACGATCCACGGTTGAATCTGGGGATATGATACAGAGAACTGCGTATACGGAGAAACCAACTATATGGAGGACTGACTATAGGTTATACATGGATTTTCAACTGTGAAGGGTCAGCATCCCAACCCCCACATGCATTGTTCAAGGGGCAACTGTAGTTACTTTCATAAAACTATTTCCTTCATCAGTCAACTTCTTATTGACGACTCATTTAAAAATACAGATGTTAAAATGGCTCCTACTTTGTATTTTTCTTTAGTATGAACATATGGGCCAAATGAAAGACCTTGTCCCTTACACTTATCAGAAGACCTAGATGAAACTCTCTGACAAAATGGAGAAATACCAACCTCTTTTACTTCTCTTAATGATAAATATACAATCTGCCAATAAGTAGGAAGATTCACAAGTACGTGTAACCAAACTGGCAACAAGAATACAGGTTGTGGAAACTGAAGACGTAAAGAAGTCCAGTGGGAGTTCACCAGTCACTTACTCTCAAAACATGACTACTGGCACATATAGAAACAGAGCACTTAAAAATCTTCTCTTTCCCCAGGACTGTAATGCTGCCTCTGTTTTAATTCTTCAATTCGCATAAAGCTGAGACTGTTTCTTACAAGATCAAGCGTGAGAGCAAACACTGCCATGGGTTATTTCTGGTGGATGTCAGGGACATCACATGAATCTCATTAGGAATATCAGGACAGATTTTTACTTGAGTCTGAATTTGTAAAATTGCATGTATTATCCGTGCAAGGGCATTCCTGACCACTAATAACAGGGGAGAAAATTCCACTCATCAGATTGAATCTTCACTTCTAGAGACAGTACAAAAGGGATCAAGAAAGGTCAGAAACCTCAGGAGAAGAGTCAGGGAAGAGTCAATATTTTCTTTTTAATTGAATAGGCAGGTTAAAGGTTGGAACGATAAATGGACATTCAACAGTGAGTCATTATACTACCCTCACATTTG
The DNA here is from genome assembly GCF_039906515.1 of Pseudorca crassidens. NCBI lineage: Eukaryota > Metazoa > Chordata > Mammalia > Artiodactyla > Delphinidae > Pseudorca > Pseudorca crassidens. Next base: position 93,989,589 of record NC_090305.1, on the reverse strand, counting down.
GGACTGGGAACAGTGAAAAGGTACCACATTTTTTAGTTAGTGTAGTAATTAATTGAAAACCAACTATGGGTAACAGCTTGGATCCCTAAGGACTTACTGCTTCCCACATTGGAGGGATGGAGGGACAACAGAGATGGAGAATGTACCCCATTTGTGCCCCCACTCTTCCCCTAGACTAGGCTGCTGGTAATGAATTCCTGACTATTCCTAAGCAAAACTTAGCAAATCATGCCTCTTGCTACTCCCCCTTCCCCACCTGAGCTCTTCCTCTTCCTTTCTTTCTCTGGTGGAGCAGAAAGGCCCAAGGTGACAGGAGAACACCCTGAAGGTAACAACTTGTCCCCTTTACTTCAAGAAAGAAAGGGGTACAATCTCAAGACCTGCTGGTGTTTCCAATTGACAAGTAACAATACTAAAAGATGAAAGCCTTCAGTTTAATGTCATCAACCATACCTTCACTCCTTGAATAATTCATTTTCCTAGACTCAGCAGCCATTTTTTACACATCTCCAATTACTTCTGATAGTAAAGATAATCCTTTTCCATACGGGTCATCCATGAAAATGACATAGTTGTTTAGTTAAATTGCCAGAGTAAAATAACTTAAAACACAACTAAAAAACAAGGGAATCTCTAACACATGGTTAGAACAACTGAAAACTTCAGGATGGTTCATGTCCTTTCATTCCCAAATGTCGTAGGGGCTTATTCCCAAATTATTTCAGAAGGTAAAACTTGGAGTAACCCAGTGACTAAACTACATTTCTCGGATTATATGATATAGTCTTTTTTTTTCCTCCCATTGCAGAGCACAGGCTCCGGACACGCAGGCTCAGCGGCCATGGCTCACAGGCCCAGCCGCTCCGCGGCCCGTGGGATCCTCCCGAACCGGGGCACGAACCCGCGTCCCCTGCATCGGCAGGCGGACTCTCAACCTCTGCGCCACCAGGGAAGCCCTATGATATAGTCTTTTAAGAATACTTTCTCAAGGGAAAAAAAAATTGGTGTAAATAATCATCTCAAAATAACAAAAGGAAAATGCAAATAGCACCTATATGATAATGCCACTATATAAGAAGTAAATCATGAGAAAATTTGAAGCCAAGTCCCAATCAGTGTGGTTTTAAGAAGGAAACAAAATATGCCAGTAAAATAAAGAAGTATATTGACAATGGATTACACTTGGCAGGCAGGCCACAATGAAAAAGGATTTTATTTACTTATTTTGAATGAATTCTAAGCCAGTGCATATTGTGATGAAAATGTTGGTGAAGCAGCAACAAACTTGGGAAAAAAAGCCCCTGCTGCTCTCCTATCAGTGGATTTAATGCAAACTTTCTGAAAATCTACGCTGGTGACAGCAGAAGGTAATGATTCTACTGTCAGGGAAGAAGCATGATGATACAGCTCAGACAAGGACGTGAGGGAAATCTAAAGCACAGTGTCTCCACTTCTCAATGTTCACTGATGAAAATATATCAACTGCAAATTGGTCTTCCACTGCAGTGTGGCCAAGAAAGAAGCAACCTAACTGGAATCAAATCAGCAGCTGTTAAAGGACTACGATATCAAGATATTCTGGTATTGCATTTTGTCAATGACGTCATCATGGTGATCCACAGCATGACCTTTGTGGAGTGGTCACCATCACCAAGTCACTCTTAATGAGTCAAGACAACTGATCCGGCTTAACAGGAGACAACCAATTTAGCTCATGCAACAATCAACGTATCCTGCACAAGAAGGCAGGTCCTTTAAGAACTTTTATAGCCAGGGAGAGGTGAATGTCTGAGAAAACAATGGCTTCAAGGGAGGGGTTGGCAGCCTGCAGCACAGAGGGTCTATAAGTGCAGCTTCTGGGTCTTTTTTTTCTTGTTTTTCTAGGTACTTTATATGCCTGAGATGTTTTACCTCATACCCTGGGAAGTCTTCTGTCTTGTTTTAATGCATCTTAATTTTAATAAGATCCTCTAGACACACATTTATTTGCTACTGAAACTTAAAATAGCACATCAAAAATTTTTTATTGCAATTCAAAGTTTTGAAAACCAGAAAATCGAGTTAAGGTGCTCTGTCTTAATCATGCCCCATCCAAGCCACCCAATGTTTTAAAATATCTCTTGCAAGAAACGTTATGTCATTTTATTGTGTTTGTTGACTGTATGTAGTAGGCACTGTATGTATTACAGTACAAAATCTATTTATATTATGTATTTTCTGCTCTATGTAAATATTGAAATCAATAAATAGCTTATAATACTCAAGGTGGGAATAAATTATTGTATTATAGGTTAACTGTAGACTCAGAGATTTTTTAAAGGTTAATACTGAAATATTAAGTATTCAATATTTAACTCTACCAGAGAGGTGACAATATTTATCCAAGTAACACAGTTACTTCACCACGACCTGGATGTTTCAATAATCACCACACTATTGTCCTCATAAAAGTGTTCTGGAAAAATTATGTTTGAGGGGCTTCCCTGGTGGCGCAGTGGTTGGGAGTCCGCCTGCCGATGCAGGGGACGTGGGTTCGTGCCCCGGTCCGGGAGGATCCCACATGCCGCGGAGTGGCTGGGCCCGGTGAGCCATGGCCGCTGAGCCTGCGCGTCCGGAGCCTGTGCTCCACAGCGGGAGAGGCCACAACAGTGGGAGGCCCGCGTACCGCAAAAAAAAAAAAAAAAAAATTATGTTTGAAGTAAGTCAGTAAGGTATGACAATCTCACAAAAATCAGTTTGGGTTCCTTAGGTTAAATTATACTCATGTCAGAGCCTGGTTATATCAATATCATTGCCGTCTGGGTGTTTGTTCGTTTGTTTTAATGGGAGTGATTTGATATCTAACATACATTAGGTTCATTTTATACGTCAATGGAGCAAGTGGCCACCAGTGTAGCATAATATGGATGATATCCTGGTTTTTGTGGGTGGGCCTGACAGGTAATAACTGAGAAGAGAAAATGAAAACTTGAAAGTACATATACTGATTACAAAGAGCACTGAAAAAGTTTATATTCAAATAGAAGTGAAAACTGAAACCTTGGAGCAGGGGAAATACCAGGAAGAGACACATATTCCAAAGAAGAGGAGAAGCAAGCTTTCCTACATCAGAAAGAGCTGTAGAAAGAACTGGGGGCAGAATTAAAATGGGAGGACAAAGTACCCAACTCTGAGGGAAGAAATGCCATCAGAAATACTAACAAAGTTGTTCTTTTGTGCTGAATTTCAATAAGCAAAAGCACCTTTTCGGCAACTGGTTCTTAGGAAGATACGCTAATAAAATTTACGTTTGTAAGTTTGGCAGCTATCCCTATTTTTTAAAAATTATCAAAAAGAGCCATAAAGGACATAAGAAAAATCTAACTCTTTTTATTATATAGACAAGGTATTTTACAGATGAGGTAAAGCTGGAGAGTTCACATTACACATTACAAAGATAGAATAAGGTCAAGTAGGAATCCCTGGGTCCCCAACACCGATTTTCATTTCAGATACTTACATCTTTATTTATACACATGTCCACACAATGACCTAATCCTCCGACCATCAAATTTAAATATGTTTATAAAAGGAGACAACAACAACAACAAATGCAAACAAAAAGAAAGTTTTTTCTCATTTACTATCATTCCCAAAGAGTAAAATGGCAGCTTTTGACAAACATTTCTGAGGTGACAGGATAGGGAGCAAAAAGGAGGCCAGTGTAACTAACCAATTGAAACCTCAGAGGACATTTAGATAAAATTGGAAATAAGATCGAAGCTTTTAGGTCATGACCCTCAGCTGCAGAACAGTGCCAAGGGACTTGTGATGACCATAAGGAATCCAGGGTTCACATCAACAATGCACAGTTAAGACCAGAGGGCAGAGAGCAGAAGCAAGAAGAACTAAAATCCTGCAGCCTGTGGAACAAAAACCATGTTCACAGAAAGAAAGACAAGATGAAAAGGCAGAGGGCTTTTCATCATTCATGTACCAGATGAAGGAACAAGATAAAACTCCAGAAAAACAACCGAATGAAGTGGAGATAGGCAACCTTCCTGAAAAATAATTCAGAATAATGATAGTGAAGATGATAGGGACCTCAGAAAAAGAATGGAGGCAAAGATCAAGAAGATGCAAGAAATGTTTAACAAAGACCTAGAAGAATTAAAGAAAAACCATCTAGAAGAATTAAAGAACAAACAGAGATGAACAATACAATAACTGAAATGAAAAATACACTAGAAAGAATCAATAGCCAAATAACTGAAGCAGAAGAACGGATAAGTGACCAGGAAGACAGAAGGGTGGAATTGACTGCCACAGAACAGAATAAAGAAAAAAGAATGAGGGCTTCCCTGGTGGCGCAGTGGTTGAGAGTCCGCCTGCTGAGGCAGGGGACATGGGTTCGTGCCCCGGTCCGGGAAGATCCTACATGCCGCAGAGCAGCTGGGCCCGTGAGCCATGGCCACTGAGCCTGCGCATCCGGAGGCTGTGCTCTGCAACGGGAGAGGCCACAACAGTGAGAGGCCCGCGTACCGCAAAAAAAAAAGAAAAAGAAGAAAGAATGAAAAGAAACGAAGACAGCCTAAGAGCCCTCTCGGACAACATTAAACGCAACAACATTTATATTATAGGCGTCCCAGAAGGAGAAGAGAGAAAGGACCCAAGAAAATATTTGAAGAGATTATGGTGGAAAACTTCCCTAACATGGTAAGGAAATAGCCACCCAAGTCCAGGAAGCGCAGAGAGTCTCAGGCAGGATAAATCCAACGAGAAACACACTGAGACACATAGCAATCAAATTGACAAAAATTAAAGACAAAGAAAAATTATGAAAAGCAACAAGGGAAAAACGAGAAATAACATACAAGGGAACTACCATAAGGTTAACAGCTGATTTCTCAGCAGAAACTCTACAAGCCAGAAGGGAGTGGTATAATATATTTAAAAGTGATAAAAGGGAAGAACCTACAACCAAGATTACTCGACCCGGCAAGGATCTCATTCAGATTCGACAGGGAAATGAAAAGCTTTACGGACAAGCAAAAGCTAAAAGAATTCAGAACACCAAACCAGCTCTACAACAAATGCTAAAGGAACTTCTCTAAGTGGGAAACACAAGAGAAGAAAAGGACCTACAAAAACAAACCCAAAACAATTAAGAAAATGGTAATAGGAAAATACATATTGATAATTACCTTAAACGTGAATGGATTAAATGCTCCAAGCAAAAGACACAGGATCGATGAATGGATTGAAAAACAAGACCCATATATATGATGTCTACAAGAGACCCACTTCAGATCTAGGGACACATACAGACTGAAAGTGAGGGGATGGAAAAAGATATTCCATGCAAATGGAAATCAAAAGAAAGCTGGAGTAGCAATACTCATATCAGATAAAATAGACTTTAAAATTAACAATGTTATAAGAGAGCAGGAGGACACTACATCATGATCAAGGGATCAATCCAAGAGGAAGATATAACAGTTATAAATATATATGCAGCCAACATATGAGCACCTCAATATATAAGGCAAATGCTAACAGCTATAAAAGAGGAAATCGACAGTAACACAATAATAGTGGGGGACTTTAACACCTCACTTACGCCAATGGACAGATCATCCAAACAGAAAATTAATAAGGAACACAAGCTTTAAATGATTCAATAGGCCACATAGATTTAATTGATATTTATAGGACATTACATCCAAAAGCAGTAGTTACACTTTCTTCTCAAGTGCTCATGGAACATTTTCCAAGATAGATCACATCCTGGGTCACAGATCAAGCCTTGGTAAATTTAAGAAAACTGAAATCATATCAAGTATCTTTTCCAACCACAACACTAAGAGACTAGATATCAATTACAGGAAAAAATCTGTAAAAAAGACAAACACATGGAGGCTAAACAATACATTACTAAATAACTAAGAGATCACTGAAGAAATCAAAGAGGAAATAAAAAAAATACCTACAGACAAATGACAATGAAAACACGACGATCCAAAACCTAGGAGAGGCAGCAAAAGCAGTTCTAAGAGGGAAGTTTATAGCAATACAAGCCTACCTCAAGAAACAAGAAAAATTCCAAGTAAACAATCTAACCTTACACCTAAAGGAATAAGAAAAAGAAGAACAAACAAAATCCAAAGTTAGCAAAAGGGATGAAATCATAAAGATCAGAGCAAAAGAAAAATGATATAGAAACAAAGAAAACAATAGCAAAGATCAATAAAACTGAAAGCTGGTTCTTTGAGAAGATAAACAAAATTGATAAACCTTTAGCTGGCCTCATCAAGAAAAAGAGGAAGAGGACTCAAATCAATATAATTAGAAATGAAAAAGGAGAAGTTACAAAAGTCACTGCAGAAATACAAAGCATCCTAAGAGACTACTACAAGCAACTCTATGCCAATAAAATGGACATCTGGAAGAAATGGACAAATTCTTAGAAAGGTATAATCTTCCAAGACTGAATCAGGAAGAAATGGAAAATATGGACAGACCAATCACAAGTAATGAAATTGAAACTGTGATTAAAAATCTTCCAACAAACAAAACTGCAGGACCAGATGGCTTCACAGGTGAATTCCATCAAACCTTTAGAGAAGAGCTAACACCCATCCTTCTCAAACTCTTCCAAAAATTTTCAGAGGAAAGAATACTCCCAAACTCATTCTATGAGGCCACCATCACCTTGATACCAAAACCAGACAAAGATACTACAAAAAAAGAAAATTACAGGCCAATGTCACTCATGAATATGGATGCAAAAATCCTCAACAAAATACTAGCAAAAAGAATCCGACAACACACTGAAAGGATCATACACCATGATCAAGTGGGATTTATCCCAGGGATGCAAGGATCCTTCAGTATACACAAATCAATCAATGTGATAAACCATATTAACAAATTGAAGGAGAAAAACCATATGATCACCTCAATAGATGCAGAAAAAGCTTTTGACAAAATTCAACACCCATTTATGATAAAAACTCTCCAGAAAGTTGGCATAGAGGGATCTTACCTCCACATAATAAAGGCCATATATGACAAACCCACAGCAAACATCATTCTCAATGGTGAAAAACTGAAAGCATTTCCTCTAAGATCAGGAACAAGACAAGGATGTCCACTCTCGCCACTGTTATTCAATGTAGTTTTGGAAGTCCTAGCCACAGCAATCAGAGAAGAAAAAGAAATAAAAGGAATAGAAATTGGAAAAGAAGAAGTAAAACTGCCACTGTTTGCAGATGACATGATACTATACATAGAGAATCCTAAAGATGCCATCAGAAAACTACTAGAACTAATCAATGAATTTGATAAAGTTTCAGGATACAGAATTAATGCACAGAAATCTCTTGCATTCCTATAGACTAACTATGAAAGATCCGAAAGAGAAATTAAGGAAACAATCCCACTCACCCCTGCAACAAAAAGAATAAAATAACTAGGAATAAACCTACCTAAGGAGGTAAAAGGCCTGTACTCAGAAAACTGTAAGACACTGATGAGAGAAATCAAAGATGACACAAATCAATGGAGAGATATACCACGTTCATGGATGGGAAAAATCAATATTGTGAAAATGACTATACTACCAATAGCAATCTACAGATTCAATTCAATCCCTAAAAAAATTACCAATGGCATTTTTTACAGAACTAGAACAAAAAAATCTTAAAATCTGTATGGAGACACAAAAGACCCTGAATAGCCAAAGCAATCTTGAAAAGGAAAAACAGAGCTGGAGGAATCAGACTCCCTGACTTCAGACTATGCTACAAAGCTACAGTAATCAATACAATATGGTACTGGCACCAAAAGAGAAATATGGATCAATGAAACAGGATAGAAAGCCCAGAGACAAACCCACACACCTATGGTCAACTAATCTATGACAAAGAAGGCAAGGATATACAGTGGAGAAAAGACAGTCTCTTCAATAAGTGGTGCTTGTAAAACTAGACAGCCACATATAAAAGAATGAAATTAGAACACCCCCTAACACCATATACAAAAATAAACTCAAAATGGATTAAAGACCTAAATGTAAGACCGTACAGTATAAAAATCTTAGAGGAAAACACAGGAAGAACACTCTCTGACATAAATCACAGCAAGATCTCTTTTGATCCACCTCCTAGAGTAATGGAAATAGAAACAAAAATAAACAAATGGGACCTAATGAAACTTAAAAGTTTTTTCACAGCAAAGGAAGCCATAAACAAGATGAAAAGACAACCCTCAGAATGGGAGAAAACATTTGCAAACGAATCAACGGATAAAGGATTAATTTCCAAAATATATAAACAGCTCATGCAGCTCAGTATTAAAAAAAATAAACAACCCAATCCAAAAATGGGCAGAAGACCTAAATAGACATTTCTCCAAAGAAGACATACAGATGGCTAAGAAGCACATGAAAAGCTGCTCAACATCGCTAATCATTAGAGAAATGAAAATCAAAACTACAATGAGGTATCACTTCACACCAGTCAGTATGGCCATCATCAAGAAATCTACAAACAATAAATGCTGGAGAGGGTGTGGAGAAAAGGGAACCCTCTTGCACTGTTGGTGGGAATGTAAATTGATACAGCCACTATGGAGAACAGTATGGAGTTTCCTTAAAAAACTAAAAGTAGAATTACCATATGACCCAGCAATCCCACTACTGGGCATATACCCACAGAAAACCATAATTCAGAAATACACATGCACCCCAATGTTCACTTCAGCACTATTTACAATAGCCGGGACATGGAAGTAACCTAAATGCCCATCAACAGACGAATGGATAAAGAAGATGTGGTACATATATACAATGGAATATTACACAGCCATAGAAGGAACGAAACTGGGTCATTTGTACAGACGTGGATGCATCTAGAGACTGTCATACAGAGTCAAGTAAGACAGAAAGAGAAAAACAAACATCGCTTATTAACGCATATATGTGGAACCTAGAAAAACGGTACAGATGAACCAGTGTGCAGGGCAGAAATAGAGACACAGATGTAGAGAACAAACGTATGGACACCAAGGGGAAAAGTGTCCCCGGGGGGTATTGGTGTGATGAACTGGGAGATTGGAATTGACGTAAGTACACTAATATGTATAAAATGGATAAAATAAAAATAAAAAATAAATAAATAAAATAAGATGCTTTTATAAAACTGTATTTCCTCCAGTAGTCAATTTCTACTTGGACAACTTTGGTTTTTAAAAAGTACAGATACTTGGAATGGCTCTGACTTTGATATGTCTTTTCCAAGTATGAAAATTTTAGCCATATAAAGGATTTGTCAAAAGACCCAGGAGAAACTATCTGACATACTGTGAAACACCAGCTCTTTTTACTCCTCCAAACTCTAAGAATTATAAGAACTACTGGAATGGAGTACTCTCAGTCTAAGAATATGCTTTGGTAGAGAACTGAGAAATTGGAGAGAAAGGAGAGTGTTGGGAGGGGAAAAGCACATGAGGGCTGAGTAATGGAGAGAACCATAGTTCCAGGCATGGGTAAAATCTGTCAAAGGTGTGGGTGAGAGTATAAAGGAAAACTTCACTAAAATAAACAGTATATACTGCACAGTTTTGTCTTCTGCTGGCTCTCGTTCGTAACTGACGTACTTAATTGACTTGTAAGTCACATTGTAAGAAACCTGTCTTAAGACTGTTATTTGGAGTAGCAATAGGGGTGGCGGTATAATGTTAATTTCTATTTCCATGTGACATTGTACATATATTCCATCACTGCTAAAAGCAGAATTGAATGATATTGCTCAACCATTTCCTTCATTACACAGTGTATCTGTCGTATTCACCTCTAAATACATATTTTCAATCCTTTTAGAAAGCAGACACTCGATACTGATTCTGTTCCAGATCACTTGTTAGTAATGATACTTATGGAAAACCTTGGCCTTGCCAAGATGAAAAGCAAATAAAACATTAGTGACAAGGTTTGCAAAATACAAACCAATGTATATTTGTGCTTGGTGTTCAACATTAAATCATGCACAATAAAGACATATCAGTGACTTGTATTTTAAGTAAAATACTTGCATGTTTGATTTTGGAGCACACTGAGTGAAGATTACATACATGACTTTTACAGACATATACAAATTTAAAAATGTTTTTGACTAAACATTTACTGACAATGTTCAATTTATGAACAATATTTAGTCAGTTGCTTTTCTGCACTCTTTCATCATTCAGGTCAAGGAAGATAATTTTGTGGCAGTGACAGTATCTTATCTTTATTTTTTCCTTTCAGAACACTAACATGTTTATATCCTTCCTCTAACCGATTTTCAACTGGAAAAAGAAAAGGTAGTCCCAGTAGAATACCTGCAAAACATCAAATACACAGGAGTGGTAATCAAATGTAATCCAAATAGCCTTCCAAGGTGCACACTGCATGAATAACATCACTCTCCCCAGTGCATTCATTCAGCCTCTTTTCCAATAGGTGTTCTGATACCGGTCATCACATTCAATGATAGTAAAGATCTATTTCCAATACGGCCATGCTTTACAGTCTTGACTGGCACTTCGCGGGATGAGAAAATACAAGCTTGATACCTTTTTGCATCTATAACTTTTGGATTTTACGGACTGGTTGACAAAGCCCACCCACAGTTTTCTTTATTGCCATGCAAATATTCTAAGCCCCCAAAAGCCTGAGCTGGGATTCAATTAGATTTTTTCCCCTGATATACTAACTAAACTTGTTTGTCAATATACCATATCCAAGTTGCATGTATTTTGCTCTTAATAAGAGGAAAGGACATATTCTTCGTTTCGTTTTTTATAGACAATTTAACTTCTTGTCTTGCATTCAAATCTTTAATCATTGGATGGTGTGCCACTATTGAGTTTGGAGAAGGACTAAAGCTTTAGGAGATACTTATTTTCTAGAGAGTAAAACACTGAAGAGGTAGTTTAGATGAGTAAAACGATTCATTGAGAAAGAATTTTACTTTATAGCTTTTAACATATTACCTTTAAAACTTCACCATATTTCAGGGTTGATGAAGTTTAAACATATTAGTTAAAAATCTTCACTTTGGACCCCAAAATGACACTCCCAGGTATACGTCCACACAAAAACTGTAGTCAAATGTTCATATAGGCATTATTTACAATAGGCAAAAAAGTGACAACAACCCAAATGTCCATTAACTGAAGAATGGATAAATAAAATGTGGTATATCATGCAATGGAATATTATTGGGCCATAAGAAGAATGAAGTGCTGACACATGCTACAACGTGGATAAACCTTTAAATCATGATGCAAAGTGAAAGAAGTCAGTCACAAAAAATCACATATTATATAATTCCTTACATATGAAATATCCAGGATAGGCAAAACCACAGAGACAGAAAGTAGATTAGGGCTAGGAGAGGGTTTAGGAGAAATGAGGAGTGACTGCTAATAGGTATGGGGTTTCTTTATGGAATGATGAATATAGAGTTGACCCTTGAGCAAAATGGGTTTGAACTGTGTGGGTCCACTTGTACTCAGAGTTTTTTCAATAGTAATACTACAACACTATACAATCCACTGTTGGTTGAATCCATGGATGTGGATCCTTGGATACAAAGAACCAACTACAAGTTATGTGCAAATTTTCAACTGCATGGAGGGTTAGCACCCCTAACCCTCACATTGGTCATGGGCCAGCTGTATTCTCAAATTGATTCTGGTGATGGCTGAACAATCCTTTGAATATACTGAGAACACTGAATTGTACTTCCTAAATGTGCTAATTATACGGATTATGAATGAATAACTCAATAAAGCTCTTTAGAAAATATCTGGTTGAGAATTTCTTCTTTCTAATTTTCACAGTCTTTTCAACAAGGTCATACATTCACAGTGGTTTTTAACAATAGAAATCTTTTAAAATAGAGAACTGATTTTTTTTTTTTAATTTATAAAAGGAGAATTGCTTTGATGAAAGTTGAAAAAGGTAGTTATTCACCTTGATTTCTAAGTACTCAGATGACTACCTAAATATCCACCTATTATCTGAGGACTCTGGGTAAAATAAGGGTTAGGAGACCTACACTGGCCATGATATTTGCATCTCTTGGAGACAATCTTCATGCTGTTGTTTACGCTCTGTTGCCCTCCTGATCTGAAAACCTCCTCATATGACACTGGATTTTATTACAGGGGTAATCTTTTGTAAGTTCAAAGCCAAGGTCGTGTCCCTTCAGCTCAAATCCAGTCCTGAGGCATAACTCTTTCAGAAAAGATCATTCCACACTTGCATCACAAAGACTCTGACACATGTCACAATGAAGCAACTTCCATTAAGTTGCAGCAATGAATGTCCCTTCATCTGACGGACGCTGAAAAATTGTTCTATCTTTCCCCATTCCCATGACAGCTGTCACCATGTCATATATAGAGAAAAGTTTAAAAAAGAAAGGCCTCTCACTTTCCCGACAGTTGTCACCAGTAGCGGCAACATAATATGCAGTGTTACCAAGGGGAAATAAACACTGAATAAGAAACTAGACAATGCCTATATTGGAAGAGCCCACATTTTACTTTCATAAATCGTAGGATCAAAGGGAAACAGTAGTATCATTTATAATATTTCAGAATATCCCCTATGGAGTATATCTGTCCTGTCTCCAGTATACATCTCAATTCCTATGGCTCTGGAGAGAGCATCTACCCCAGAAAAAGCATTCAAAATATTTCACTTCACATGTCTTTAAATAACTAACTACAAGACTGGGGTGTCAGGGAAAGATGTATCAGATCAATTTAGGATGGAAGGCAAAGATTTAGGGTGTAAAGCAGTGTAACATAAAATGAGGCAAAAACTTTTAACTTGACAGGTTGATAGACTTGTTGATCTAACATATTTTCTTTTCTGAGTTCAAATAACAATACAGTGATAAAAAGATGCCCAAGAAAGAATTCCTTAGTTATAAAATTCAGTGTGGGTGGAAGGAGGAGTTCAAACTGGTCTTTACTCTTATTATTCAAAAGCAGTGCAGACCCCCCCAACACTGGCATCATTTGGGAGCTATTTATAAATTCAGAATTCAAGCCTCACTCCAGTCCTGCTGAATGAGAATTTGCATTTTCATACTTTAATGTCTGAAAAGCACTGTCCACGCTATTTTCCCACTCGGGTCACTATTCAATGTTTGGATTCTTGGGCCATGGAAACAATTCATTTCTTACTAGTTACAGCTATTAAGTAATATTGACATGAGAAAAGAAATGTAATGCAACACAATACACACCCTATTGTTAAATTAACTAAAAGTTCAAAACATCAGATTTCTCATGTGACAGCTATGCTAAAGCCTTAATATCGAGGGCAGGTTAAGAGATATTCTAAATCAATTGATATCTAAGACTACATGATTTGTTAGAGTCTCTATGGAAAATGAAACAAGCTTGTTAATACTGACTACAGATCTTTAAAATACTACATCAGTTTGATACTGAGGCAATTTGAGGTTGATGCTTATGCAAATGTGACTTTGCCTAAGAAGGTGGTGTTTCTAGATGATGAAAAGGAAGGGGCTTGTATTGTGCCGGCAGGTAATGTAATATGCTTTGAACTGGCCAGTGACATATTTCATGTGTATAACAACTGCTTAGGCAGGTCACATGCATACCCAATTCAATGATGTCTGTAGAGGATTTGCCTGCCTGGTGATGGTAAAAATAAACCCTTGAGTGCTCTGGGTTTAATTAAGGAAGCAGATTTGGAAAGCCATTGAGGCTTTAGGCTCTTAACATGAAGAATCATCCCACTCATCACTTCCTAGGATCACATGAGGTCAGGACCACTGTACCAAAGCTCAGAGACAACGTTCTGTGGTGATTGAAGCACTACTACTTCTGTGCCTCTGAGGAAAAAAATGACATCAGATGTCCACACAATTCATCACTGAAGAGTGTTCAGCCCTCAGAAAAAAGACAAAGCTGTCATCTCCTCAGTAAATCCCTCTAACTGGCTACTTCAAAACTTAGGTAAGCTCCCAGGTTACCAAAGGGAAGTTAAAAGGGAGAGAAAAGTCAATAGCCTTGGGGAAAGAATTGATAAGGCAGACAGGCACTATATATTCTAGTACCTATTTTCATTTCTACACACTGAAATGAAATAGTGCACTAAGAGCCCCTTTTCACTTAGTTGGCATAATATTTACTTCCTAATTATTATCTTTAATACTAACAGCACTTTGCAGTTATAAAAAACATCTTGTTCCAAAAAGCTCAAAATGTTTCCTCACATATCAATTCAACTCTGCTTAAGACCATGTCTCAGGAAGGGATGGCTGTACCCATACCAATGGTATAAATGTAGTTATAAATGGGTTTCAAATTAGTCAATTCGATCGACTCCATCATTTAAGGTGGGTAGAAAGGAAACACCTAAGAAATAAGTGACTTGTTGGGTAAATAGAAGTCCAGCTTTATTCACAGAAGTGAAAAGAGGGGAAGGTCTGCCTTAGTAACTTGGGTGCCTAATTACAAAAAGCTACACTCAAATGTACAACCAAGAAGTCCGCTTCAGTGATTCAGCTATTTTAGGCCAACATAATTCTGAGTTCACAAAAACATTCAGAAAATTGTTTTGTTCCTTTATTTCATATGGCCTGTATAGGATCAATTTAAATACCACACAAGTACTCTTAGCTGGAGAAATGAGCCAAAAGAGCAAAAGGAGGCAGTGGAGATGCCAAGAAAAGCCACCAAGGTCCCCAGCATAGTGTACAGAACCTCTCCTTCCCTCTCCTTCACAGGTTTTGCCCAGTGAGAATGGGCACACTTTGATAAGGACAGTGACTTTCTGTGTGTTTTATTCATCACCATATCTCTACACCCTAGAGCAGAATGAGGTAAATAGTAGATAATTTTAAAATGAATGAATGAATGAACTAGGCTGGCAATCATGAAGATGGGCCCACCTGCTGATTCTGTCAGCTGCACGGTAAGCAAGAAAAATGCAAATGCCTAAACATCAAAGCACTGTGTTCCTTTAGCAGATACAACCTGCAAAATGTCTGTTGTAAAACTACATAGCATATAGGCTGTGTCCTTGAGGGGAAAAACAAGTGAAAATTAGACCATCTTTTCTAATGCGATGTGACGTGTCTAATCTCACATAATGCAGATGTGACAGAAGCATGTGCAGGTTTCCTCTACCTGCCTGATTAGATATGTACTCTGTGTCTATGCAAAGTTATTTATTTTTTTTAAAAGGAAATAATCATCAACGTATCCCTTTCAACAGTAGTGTAAATCATGTTTGGCAACGTTAGTGCCAAATTTAAATACAAAAATTACATGTTAGTAAAACCAGTCACTGTAATTGTAGTCTATCAAACTGAATAACAGGTATATTAGATCTACTTATTTATTGAATTCTGTGTGATTAACACCATACTTATACCTGTAAAATAATGAGTTCTTAACTCTGACCCCTACAAATGGACAATGTGGAGACATATTAATGGATCTAAAGAAGCTTTGTAGGAATCCTAACACATTTTGTTCTAGTCTCCCCTTAAATTCCTTTCTAAAAGTGCATAGAATAACTTATACTAGAGGATGTAAATTATGAGTATAGATTTGAAAGCTGTCCCTAGCTTTGAAACATGAAAAAATAAATAGAGGTATTTAACATGGGTGACATGTAGCAACACAGAGCACACAATCCTACATGGCACTAAAGAGGGATGCTCATGCACTGTCCTCAGCCAACTCTGTAGATGCTCTATTTTCTGACATCTGGTCTACCTCACTCATTTATGTTTTCAGCCTGGTATCAACAGGCCCTTTCTTTGGGCTTTCTGGCTCTCAGTAGCTTTCTAGTATTACGGAATGATCACAGAATCTAGAGAGCAATTCAAGGATTACTCTCTTGCCAGAGAAAGAGCACCATGGTGTTCTGGAAATTCTAAGCTCTATTCCTAGTCACACTACTTACTATTTTAGATAAGCCCCTAGCCCTAATAGAAGAGAATCAGACAAGACAATCTGTAGAACATTTCCAGACTTAACATTCCATGGTTTCTTGTCACTGTTTCCTCATTTGCTAGGGTGGCCCTTCTTGACCTATGACAGGGTCACCTGCATGTCCCCATTACAAGTTCTGCTACATACGAGAATGCCTTCTAAAATTGTTAATCAAAAATACTTTTAGAAAAACAGTTTTATCAATGTAGCCTTGCCCTAAGCAATTATATCTGTAAAATAATATATTTTATTTCCTAGTTACATATTTTTTTCTTTTAACATATCCATTAAAAGTATCTATCTATATCCTAAAGTCATCAGACATTCCATCAGTGGCATTTGCTTCACACTCTGGAAAAACTGCCATGTGGAGCCCAAAGTTTACTAAAATGGATATTTTAGAGAAATTATCAGAGTCTTCGCCAGACTTTCAAACAGGTTCCTAACTCTGTGTTTCAGATAATTTTGATATTGAATACCTTCAGATACAAACTCAAGAATGTTTCCCAAGGGAAATATTTTAGTCTATCATTTTACATGAATATCTTGAATATTACTCATGTGTTATGAAATTAATTTGGAAAAAAATACCACTGTAACCAATGTATCATTCAGCCATACCCCTTGATGAACATCAGAAATTTGCAGATTTTAGCTTTGTTGTATATACACACACACAGAGAGAGACACACACAGACATACACACACACACAGACACATGCACACACACCACTTAGCTGAGAAACTGTTTTTCTCCTAATAATTAAGGTAAGAATGTTTAAAAGTAAAGTCATTTTTAAAGCTTTCACATCTCTTAGAGGTACTCGCATGCCACAAAAGGTACTTGCAACAAGAAATATAACACTACAGGAGAGGTTAACGACAGCAATCAACTGAATACCCTGGTGGATTCCTGCAGGGAGAGGTAGAGGGGGGACTCCAGGGAAGGACTGTGTCAGTCTAAATCTGCTGCTTTTCTTTGCTCTCAGCACACTGCCAGACAGCTGGATGGGAGGAAGAGTCACACACCTTGAATTACCAGATTCACAGTTAACACACACATCATAAAGATGCCAGAGACCATGTTTGAACACATGATTTGTTCTCTTCTGGGAGATGGTGCTTGTTTCCCCACCCAGGGTCGAGCATCATGCCTACCAACCTGAAAGGTGCACAAATGCATGGAATTCTAAGCAGCACGAGGCAAAGTTCTTGCAAATGACTGTGTATAATTAGTGACATGACTCATTTAGAGGCTCTTGTCTGGTAGAAAAGGGCATTTATCTGACTGCTCCAGAGACCTAAACATTTTACTCCGGATACGATGCTTAGTAGAGGAAAAGTGAGGTGAAATGATTTCAAGAAATCCTTCCATATCATGGCGCATCACGCCCCACAATAAGAACGTTAAATTTACTTGTGAGCGGTTGAAGTGATTTAATAAAATCAAACTCCTAAAACTTCCTGGTCACCTCTCCTGGTACTCTTTGAGGTCGTACACATAAATGGTGAGTGTGTGTGTGTGGGGGGGAGATCAGAAACACAAAAAATGATAGAAAAATCAAGACAATTCACTAGCAACCTGTATGGACAGCTACACAATGTTTATGAATACTTACCACATGAAACATGATACCCATATACGCTATTCCAGAAGTCCTCACTAAGTAAGAGAATTCACACTGATGCTACAGTACACACTCCATTTACGATAATTCTATTTTTAAAACTTGTTTGGGCAGTTAAGAGCCAAAGGCATTCCTTTTTCTCTGTGTCTCCTCACTGATTTAAATTTCTTAATCATTTGCACAGTAACTTAGCAATACCTATGCCAATTAATTTGGAATTAGTCCCAGTGCCCTGACACTTGGTATTTTTTCACTCACTCATCAGAATACCCTCTTTCCTCTACTTCCTTATTTACAATGTTTTTTTGTGTTTTTTTTTGTTTTTTGCAGAGCACTCAAATTTCCATCCCTTGATATAGGGTTTCCTTCTGGCAAGCCTTAAATCTCCCTCCTCGAGTTCCCTTTGCCGAACGCGTGGCACAGTCAGCTTCTCTAAATTCTGTCATAGCCTCAGAATCTGTTGCTCTGCATTTTATATCTAACCACAGAAATACTTTATTCCCTTGCAGCTCCTCCTGATATGCTTCAATATTAAATCATACTGGTCCTTCCTAGAAACAACAGAGAAATTTCATGCTGATATGCAGAAAGACTCATTCCTACGTTGGAATATAAGCAGACAGGAAACCATGAACAAAACCTACTGCCACATATGAGACTGATTTACAACTTTACTTTTTTAACTACACAATAAAACAGTCTGATAAACCACTGGAGCTATTAACTAAGTGATACTGAATTGAACATCTCAACTCATCAGATCCACTGGTTTAAAACCAAAAGTAGTGCCCCTGAAGCTGCCTGGTAACTTTATAATCAGGGATTTGAGAGACACAAATTATCAGACATATCTGTCACCATAATATTTTTTTGCATAGAAATAGTACTTAAGTACAAATCATTTTGGTCATGGAAGGATGCACAACTATAAAGCTGAGGAATTATTCCATGTTAGAGATTCTACTTACTACAGGGCCCGCCACCTAAAAAGTCAGGATATCTACCCAATTTTATGAGATGTGGAAAATTAATTTTATACTCTGCATGGATCACATCAAATACAGTCTATGAGTTCAATAAGGAATAACATTAATATTCAAAATAAGCCACATAGACAGAGATGTCCTAATAGTGAAACTTGAGAGAAAAATTAATATTCCAACTTATATTTAAAAGCTGTCCTAACACTACCCTTTTCTGGAATAAGCAGCAAAGCCCATCCAAGCTATTAATGTCATCGAATGGTCACTTAAAATCCATCTCATAGTACACACACTGGATGTTAAGATATATATATATATATATAAATGTTGTAAAGTGTTAAGTAGAATATTAGCCTGCAATTATTTTGTGCCATTCCAGCTATTCAGTCAATGTGTATGCTCATTTCATTTACAAGTGAAAGAAACAAAAAACAGTGTCATCCTTGTATTACAAATATCAATTCTGAAATTAATTTAGCTTCTTCCAGTACTTGTAGTGAAGATGATCAAACAAAATTTACTCACAATTGGGTTTGAGTACATCAAAAAGCCCCAGAATCACTAGTGATGGTTCAGTAACTTCATCATTTGTCGATTTTAACTGACAGTCTTATCTCGTAATGAACAGTTCTAAGATTACAATAAACATAGAATGAAGAAAATTTTCCATGAAGCTCTTTTTCTTTTAACGCTCTTGGATGCTACAAAGTTGCCTGCATGATTATGCTGTCAGGTATATATTTCATACTAAAATCATTTATGGATTTTTATTTTCTATACCATTTAACAAGACTGTCATTTTTCATGGAAAAATAAAATCCTTCGGTGAATATTTTTTCCCTTTTTAAAAATCAAGCTCTTTAATATCCTGCAAAACTGAAGTGGATTCTCATTTGTGAAATTTTGTTTTTGTTTTATTTTTAAATTAAATGTTGTCAGCTGAATACATTAGGATGAATCCTGCTTAGTCACCTTCAATTTAGAATATAAGATAAATTATTCCCTTACTTTAAAAATTAACATGGGAAGTCTACACACACATATATACACACCCATAACTTTCAGTGTGCCTTCTGCACACACCTGCCTAGGACTAAGTAAACATAATACACAACAGAGCAGTGTATCAGTGTATCAATTATACCTCAATGACCTCTCATAAGAAAAGGTGACAAACAACTTCCGCAAAGAACAGGCGATCCTAATCTTGTTTCTGTTTGACTTTAGAATAAGTCACTAATGAAAAAACAGAGGAGGGAGGCAGGAAAAAAGGGAACCAGGGACAGGGTAGAAAGAGAGCGAGTGGAGATAGAAAAAAGAAGGAAGGAAGGAAGGGAGGGAGGGAGGGAGGAAGGGAGGAAGGAAGGAAGGAAGGAAGGAAGGAAGGAAGGAAGGGAGGGAGGAAGGAAGGGAGGGAAGAATAGAGGGAGGGAGGGAGGAGAAGGGAAGAAAAGGAGGAAGAAAGAAAAACAAGAATCCAATTTGTTTTGGATGACAATTATATCACATTTTGCCCAGTCCCGAGGCAATTTGAAGGGCTATCAGGAGTGAGTGAGAGGCTAGGATGAGGTGTCATGAGATCATGGATTTTCCTAACCTAGAGAGTATCTTAGAAATCATACCATTTTAACAGGGGATATTGATGCACAGAGTGGCAAAGTGCCTTTTTAGAGCTTGCACAGCAGCTGAAAAGAGGTTAACTTAAGCGTCTGCTGGGCCAGGTGAAAACCTAAGGAGCAGACACTGATATTGCAGAGTCGAGGTTTACTAACATTTAAAATATCCCCCAATTTTTTAGGTTATTAAAGTCATGCTTTTTCCATTCAACCATATTCACTTTTGAATGTCTCTTGGAAAGAGTTTACAGAACTTCCTGCTTCACCTCATATTTGCGGGTGCAACCCATCTAGCAGGGATAGAGTGCTATCTGTATGCAAAAAGGACCTGCTGACAAATGCTGCTGAGGATGCTGTGAAGTTCCCTCTGTGCTTAGCCCAGCAGCTCTGGGACAGACATGACAGTGAGCAAGGGCCCAAAGCACAGCTGCCAGGGGGCCTTTTCTCTCTTGCTGTGCCCCTTCCCACAGCATTCTTTACTTTGTTCAACTCTAGCAGCTTCTGGATGCTGAGGGAGCCCGGAACTGGGAACAGCCTGGAAATTATCTACAGGGCTCATTTGGTGGATTTGTACTCACGCTTGCAAACGCATAGAGAGATAAACTCTTTTTACATACAAAATGCAAGACTTTTATTATCTTTCATAGCAGTGAAAATTTATTTTGAAGGCCAATCAAATCACCATGACTTTAAAAGCCCCTATTACAAGGTGTATGTAACACCCATCTGGCCTCCCCATCTGTCAAATGACCAGACCCTAAACTAACCCCTGAAGCATCCAATCCCCTTTTCTACAGATTAAGCATAACTGAGGATACAGTGTCCCAGTTTTTATTAAATAGTTAAAATATTTCTAAATAATAGGAGCACACTATAAATCTTGCAAATATCTCTTGGAGCTTTGAGGTGACCAGCCGCAAAAAAAATAATAATTTTAACATCACAGGAGTTGACATTTCTAAATGTTTGAATGGAAAAAAATAAGTCAAACTTAACTACTTCAGAAGAATACCTCTCTACAAAGGGCAAAAGTTCCTGCTAAATACACACACACACACACACACACACACACACATATACATATATATGTGTATATATACACACACATATATACAGAAGAATTCAGGAGTCACACACAAAATTGAACTTCAAAAGAAAACAGCACGTACTAAATTATTTAGACACAAAACAAACGATTGTACAAAAATCACTGGACCTTAACTACTTCTATTTCTGTTCCTTACACCATTTTAAATAAGATCACACCTCTGCGAGATCACATACTTGCACTAGTTAGAAAAACACAAATATATTTAAAATATAGCTGAGACTTCCTCAGTAACCATCACTCACACAAGTCAGCTCAGTTTGGGAAGAGGCATGAGGCCAATCTTCTGCTTAGGGGAAATGTAACTAACCATCAAATCCACTTGCCATTATTTCAGATTTCCATATTTCAGACCCTTAAACACACTTACTTTTTTGCAGAGAACAGAATTCTCCTCAAGGACAGCCCTGGGACTGTTGGCTACCCAGAGGTACCACGGCCATTCTCCGTTTGCTTCATCTTGCCAGATGTTAAGTGCTCTTTATTGGTTTGTTAACTTCTCCCCTCCAAACCTCAAGCTCTGAAAATGCCGGTGCTCATGTACACAGCCATCTATTTTGAGTCTTCTCCCCCTTGCATCATTCCCCTCAACCAAATCTAATGAGAACATCCTCTGTCCTAACCAGTGAGACACTTGGATACTTCACAGCCTGTGGTTTCTCTCTGCTTTGAAACTTACTGCCTATTCAGAAAAATTGTATTTCCACTCCGGAAACTGCGGGATCCTCCGGCTCCACGGACTCAAGCTCAATGAGGACACTTCGATTCCCCTTTGCAGATAGGAATGATTTGAAGTTCACTTTGGTTCACCTCAGCTCTGGCCACTGGTTCAAGGAGTTAAAGCCTCTTATATTCAAATTCTATTCTTCCAGCAGCTCAATTATTCTACTTTCAATCCAGGAAGAAAAGTGTGGTTTATATTTAGGTTAGGGGAAACCCAGGCCAAAAATCCGTATACCCTTTTCCACAGTGATAACGATCTTTAATTTCACTAAGCCATTGATCATTTGGAAGACACCATGCAAACATTATTAACAATATTAATTTCTAATATCATTTTTATGATGAATTCATCTTGCATAGATAACAAGTACTAATTTGATAGGTTGCATTTGGAGACATATGAAAGATAAATGAACCCAGAGCTGAACTGATAATTTTTGCTTTTTTACATTGCACATCTCCATAAAAAGTAGTGCATTCAAAAGCAAAAATGGGCTAAACATACTCTTATTTTTCAATACCATCCCTTAGAATGAAAAAAGACACATATACTTTATATTTGCAAATATTCCTAATAGTTACCCCCACACCCCGCAAAGTTTCTAAATAGCATGCACCTGAAAAACAAGAGAAACTTTCCTGTTTCTGCATTTCTGAGTAGCAGGAGAGAGCCACAAAATAAACTATCTTAAATAAATTCTGGAAACACTGACACAAGCTTCTTTTATACAGAAATGCAAGTAAGATGATCTCTTCACATATATGCATTACTTCTACTTACATTTTTCTTGCAATGGCCAGAGATACAGAAGATAAATATATGCTCTAGCCATCCTGAGCACCACAGACAATGCACGCATGCTTCCAAATTTCAAACAAAGCCAATAATTTTTAACTTCCATAAAAGCGTTCTAAAAGGTCTCTTATTTCCTTGTAGGAATCAATTATAAAAGAGATCTGACAGAAACAGCAAGCTCTAAACAGATTACACTCTGTCTCACCAGCTTGATTCAACAAAGAGCGATGGAACAGAAAATCAAATGCAGCTTGCAAAGTCACATTCACATGGAGCTGTAGGGAGGAAGAGGGGGAGAGAAAAACCTGGTACTTACAGACTGCAAAGTAAAATGTCCCAGTTTCGCTTTCCATGTTACAGCAAATCAAACAGAGATTTCAGCTCTCAGCAAGTCCCTGCTTCCACTACACTGATCATCCACGCAGAACAGGCCCTTATGGATTGCTTAGGCAGCTGGGAGATAATGGGACCATATTCTCATCTGGGACTAGAGATGCTGAACTGCTCTCCGCTGTGCACTGCATGGCTCTCTGCCAGCATTAATCAAGGAGGACCCAGCTTTGTGGCTGTGTTCCCCAAAGGATCGACATAATTAGCGCATGAATCAAAAACGCACACTGGGAGAATCACACACATCTCTAACTGGCTCTGCTCACATCGAACCTGATTAGGAAATCAACTTGGTTCCCCGATCAAATGTGTTCAACCTTTCAAAGATATGCAGAGACTCGCACAGCTGTTTATAGATTTCAAGGGGGGGGGAGAGTTTAAGGCTTCCTTCCCAATGGGCAATTTATGTAATTCCTCAACTATAGAATATAATTACACTGGTTGTTAGGTATATATGGTGGGTTTGCCCTGTGATTTGGTTTGTCTGTTAGGGTTACTTGCGGCTCCCAGGAAGCTTACAGGCTGCAGCATTGCCCCTCTGGATTATATGGGACACGTGTGCCCATATTCTTTGCAGATCTAGACTTTGGGGAGACTGGTTAGACTCAAAATAGTCTCTTTGCGGGCATTTTATGTCTCCAAATATACGTTTCTTCTTGAGTCCTAGAAGTCCAGGGCATTCAAAGCAGAGGGTTTGGCATGGAACTCAGGACACCAAGTATTCAAAAGGAACTGGTAATGTTGATTCCGCTTGTGTAACTGGAATAACACTCTTCTTTACTCTGTCTGCACGGTGATACAGTCAGGAGTTGCAAACTAGTAGCCTGTGGACATGCTTGGTTCGGCAAGAGAGAGATTTTAGAATTTGAATGTGAACATTTTTAAACAGAACATGTGTTCTGCACTTTACCAAACCTGTGCCGACTCCTGCTTTTGCTCATATACGCTACCTGCCAGCCCTTGAAGATATTTGCTTATGTAAATTTGACCTTAGTTAAGCAAGTGTGGGTTAGAGATGTAAAACTTTCCATTTCAGAGAAAGGAGACAGCTCTTGTGTCACTCATCAAAGGCTGTGATTAAGGCACCCATGTGATAATTTAAAGTTCCAACACACACAAAAATGTGCTTATAATTAATAGGCCTGTGTGATAAAGACAGGGCAGATATTAGGAGGAGAGAAACCCTGAGTTCTTATGCTCATCTTGCTATAAAAATCAGACGACCTACAGTATGACTGCACCTCTCTGAGCCTTGTTTTTCTTATCTGTACAATGGGGCCTTGGTCCAGATCTCTGAGGACTCTTGCAGATAAGACAGTCTACTATTGTTCTAAGAGCTAGAAAGTGGATCTCCGAAAGAATAGTGTTTATACTTCATAGCAGCGACCTGAGGAACGGGAATGAAATAAATGTATGCTTTTCTTTTTTAAACTGTCCTCAATTGGGAGGTCTCTGTTACCTTTGAGGGTCCCATGAGAAATTGGCTGATACGCAGCTGTTTTAGAGAACTAGAGGCAGCATGATTTATGTGAGTAAATTATAAATGTGTAAAAGGAAAAAAAAAAAAGGCCGGCCAGAAGATGGTTTGGGCTATTTCTACACACACTATTTCTGCCTGAGAGTAAAACATCTGGATGAAGAACCAAAAGTCTGGTCAAAATGTTTTGTCTTCATGGTGTCAATCACCAGATACTTTGATTTGTGGGGAAACAGTCTTTTTATATTTAAATGGGATTATTCCAGCTTACTTTCTTACACTCCTACTATCCAAAGTAAAGAAAGATAGGGTTTCTCTTCACATTGTCAGTCACGCCATCTTTTGTGGGAAAATATGTATCATCAAGGTCAAGACAATCCAAACTGTCCTAGGGTTTTGATACTGGTCTCAGGGAATCACAGAAAAATGGATCCACACTTTTCTGATGCTTTACTCAATAACTAGAAAAATAACTCACCCAAAGGACACAAGATTTTGCAAAAGATGTATGCTACCAGATCTTTCTGTGTCCGTTACCAACTCATTCCAAACTAGATACAAGGCCTCAAGTAGACTTACTATCAATAGTTAATAATAACAATATACAAAGTGAGGGATGATGAAACTATAATTAAACTTAAAAAAATTCACCAGACTTCTGAGTAATTTTGTGTTGGTTCAATACGTTTGTTTTTGCAACTATTTTCAATCCAATTTCTTTAAAGTAACCCATTTAAAAAAAAAAAAATTCTTGGGGTATTCTTGCAAATTGGCATAACGTAAAATGACTGGCAACAAATTTCATGTTTGTTGTTTTTATCTGGCTCATTATTATTGAGACTTTAGCACATCTACTTCACGTGGCTCATGTGAGGTGCTGACAAAAACAGGTTAATTAAATAGCAATTGTGCATCTCAGTTATATTAGCAAACGTATTGCTGCAGCAAATGAAAACAGGAGCAAATTAAAATACAAACTGTTTATTCAGTGGTACAGTCAAAATAAATAGTTTAATTAGTTTTAAGTTGTATTCAATCTCTCTTTGCCTGGTAATTACTTTGGTTCATCTTTGATTATGGTATGTGATAGATTCACTTTGACATCATGTGATTTGCACTTGTTTCTAATGGTAGGTGATAATTATTAACTAAAAATCTCTAACTTCCATCAATTCTTCATACACTACTCCCCTGAGACATATCATTTAAAATATGGTTTATAAGAAAAACCTAACTCTGGGAAATGTCTGTGTTTTTTTTTTTTATTTTAAGGTCAAAGCCAACATTAATGGCAAAATAAATATAGCAAAGAGAGGGAGTAAATGACCAAAATGATTAGTAACTGCAAACAAAAGAGACTGTCTTCATACAGTAGGACCTGATATATTACCCCAGAATGTATTTTGGAAGCCAAAAATATACAGTGATTGTTTTAGACTTTATGTGGTAACTCCAAGAAAGTGCATCTCTTTGGAATTGTCAACAATCTACATTTTTAACAACACTCTTGTCAAGGCTAATAAGGACCTGGGGAATGGGGCCCCTGAGGTCTTTTTCTGGCCACAACACAAGATTCAGCAAGTTAAATACAGTTCTGAGCTTCAGCAAATCTAGGGGGAAAATGAAAGTTATGGCAGTAATTTCCCAACAGGTTGAGGCTTAATCAATATTTTTTAATGCTTTGGAATCTTCAGCAGTAAGTCACTTGATGTGCATATAAGTGCTCATTGCTTCTTCTACAAAGTATTCATACTTCCTATTCCTTGCCTCTCTCACTAAAAGTCAGAGCCAAAAGCTGAGACAACTGACATTTCTCCAGCTGAGAACAAAATTTCAAAGGAATGGACGGTTCAGAAATCACTGCCCCAGGGCACCCACTGGAATGACAATCTAAGCAGCTTGACTGGACTTCCTTTTCTAACTGAAAGTGATGGAGCCAGTAAGAAATTAATCAAGAAACAAGCCACAAGTATGGATCCACAAGAAAAAGTGTGTAGCCATATTCATTTTCCAGGAAGTAATCAGACTGTTGTAACAGTAATCCACTGAGGCCAGGGTCACAAAATTAAAACAATCTGTAGAGAAAATAGCCTATTTTGAAAATTATGTCACAATGACATCAAATTGACCTATAAGCTAGATTAAAATGCAGTATGCCTCAATATTTATCTACCACCAACTGCTCAGAAGTTTGGAGCCATCGTTAGCAAAAAGTGTCAGTTAATTTAAGGTGTGCATGCATGGGCCTATGTGTTTATGTGTGTGTGTATGTGTGTGTGCATACATGTGTGTGTGGAGAAAGATAAGGAAAGAGAGAGAGGAAGAGAGACAAAGTGTAGGCAAATGGTTTTGCAAGTGGTATTGCTCATTTACTTTTAGGGGTAAAACTGATTTATCCTCATTACACTGGCCAAAGAACACATACTGATTTTCTTACCATCTGAGAACAAAAATTCTTTTCCTCAGAAGATTCTGATCTTTCTTACAACAAAAACGGGAAGTTTTAAAAGACGAGTTTTTGATTGTCACAACTCAGGGGAGGGGGGTAAGTGGCATCTGGTGGAAAGAGATATTGCTAAACAGCCTGCAATGCACCGGACATCCCCTCCCTCAAAATGATCTGTCCCACATCTGAGAAACCCTGACCCAAAGGAATCTTGATGGAGTCCTCATAGTTAAAATTCTTAAGAATTCAGAGCTAAGATGAAAAACTGACCAAGTTTAAATGGTATTGCTCTAAATATAGCTGCAGTAGCAAATGGACTGTTTTGCCTTGAACGTTACTTTAGACTTTCCAGTATGCTTTCACAAAAATTACAATATTCAGTACAAGAAGCTAGTCCAAAAGCTGAGAAAATACTGTAATTCCAAGTCTATTAGCGCAAACAAACGTGGGCCTTGGAACAAATGGCTAGTGGCATGACGAAGTGAAAAAGTCAAGTCAGCACAAGCACCCACTATGGCCCTCAGCTCCCTCCTGCTTCTCACAAAACCAAAGAGAACTGAGAAAAATGAATCTCAGTCCAGCTCTGTTACCCTCTCCCACCCCCCAACCATGGAAACCAATGAACACAAGTCTATGGCAAGTGGACGGCCATGTAATTCCACACATATTTTTTTCTTTCTATCTCTGCTATCTCCCCTAAACAGATGGGTATCTTTTTGTATGTTCCCATTTCAGGAATGTGATTTCACTCCTGAAATAGATACACTTTTAATACAGATTTGGGATTAAATATGCCTCAAATATGCTTCAATTCATGGACCTTCCTTAGGAACTCAGTTGTAAGACCTCTCTTGCTTACTCATTCAACAACAACTTATTAAGCACCTACTAAATTCATTGTCCATTTAAATTATGGGGGAGAGAAATCAAATCTCTCAGCATCTGCTTTTCTTACAAACTTCATGCATTTATATGGTATCCCCTACAACATCCCGTCTGGCTCAGAAAAAGTTTACTGCATTTCTCATCATCCACTAAAGTTATTATTATTTATAAACAGCTTTATCACATGACTCCAGCTCTAGTGCTGAGCTCTTCTGTCAGCTCCAGGGAGGGTAGGCGCTAGGTAGACGGCAAGAGCTTTTCGTTTTATTCTTTGGCATCCCTTGCATCAACTGCAAAAAGCCTTGTTGTGGCTTTTACATGAGGTGAGTCACAGCTCACCTTTGTTTCTTAAAGTGAAACTGTTTCCCCTTAGATCTGCTGCAGCTGGAGCAAGATGAGAAAAAGGTACCCACAGGATGTTCACTGGCAGAAGCAGAGCAAAATCCAAAAAGTTCTGTACTTGGTAAGATTACCAATGTTACTTTAGGAAAAAAGTGAGTGCCTGATTAGAATGGGTTAAAACTATTCTTATATTTTATGGATCAAAGAAAAGGAGAATAAGATGCCTGCTTTCCTTCCTACCTGCTTTGAGAAAATGGGTTAAAGGTTTTTTTCCAAAATGGACTGATTCCCAGATACAGAGGAGTAGACAATTTTAGAACACATGTAAATCAAAGATTAAGAGAGAGTTCGAGATTCTCTCTAGAAATTTTAAAAGCTGTTTTCAGGGAAACTTCTTTTTAAATTCATACCCTTCTATCCTCTGTATCTATACGATGTAGAAACACTACTAGCAAACGACAAATGTAGGGAAAGCAACCTTTAATTCTAGGAATCTAAAGTTTATGTAATCTATATGATATAGCCACATAATCATATGTATCTTTAAAGTATACCTCTGTTCTTATGCTACGTGATTATTTGAGACTCTGCAATTTTAAAACAGTACGTAATTTTATGGGGTGGGGGATATTACAGATTTATTTTGAGCAGTGAACAGTACAGCAGGAGGAAGACTTTTGTCCAGAGACACACTTTTTTCCTGCCACGGCCCATCATTATTTTGAGAGTTTATTATGTGTCAGAAACCACTATGCACTTTACATGGATTAACTGAATCTTCACCGCAACCCTATGAGTTAGGTGTGTTTACTATTCCTGTTTCATAGAAGAAGAGACTGAGAACCAGAGATATGAGTAAGTTGTCCAAGGGCTCATAGCTCATAAATGGCAGATTTGGGTTTTTTTTTAAACTTTATTATGTAGAACTTTTATTTTTCACTGTTGACAATTTCTTTTTCCTTTTCCAATCATGTTCATAACAGAAAATGTTCTTAACTGTGTTTGCCTACAGTGAACCAATGGTTCTAAAGTTTGAAATTTTAAAACAGGCTGATACAAAATAAAGCAAATGTATTAAACCTCAAAATTGGTGGGTAGGGTTGATCTAAAATAACATACAAAATGTAATAATTTTGGATAAGATTATAGAGCACTATTTTCAACTTGATCATCTGGACTTCCATCTGCCCCAATTTTTTTTTTTTTTTGAGTTATTTCAAACTTAGAGGAAAGTTGAAAGAATGGAACGTTCAATACCCTTATATTTTTGACCTAGAACTAATGTAAACATTTTGATGACTGCTTTCTGTTTTTAGTCGCTCTTCTCTCTCCTTCTCTTCTTCCTTCTCTCTGTTATATTCATTTTTTCCTGAACCATTTGAAAGTAGCAGACGTCCTAACACTTTACCCTTAAGTCACTTTAAGAATTCGCCAAAATTTTTTTTTCAGTATTACTGAGGTATCATTGACACATAAAACTGTAAAATATTTAACGTGTATAATACAATAGTTCACCAAACAATGTTTTTCCAAAGAACAATGACTTTCACCTATATAACCACAATGTGAGTAAGGAAGCCAAGGAGTGTAACACTGATAAAAAACTATCACTTACTAAATACTCTCTGGTTAGGGGACACTGAGATCTCGGTGCACTGTGTTGGAAGGTACGTATTGTCAGTTTATACTGTTACTGGTGGTGTTAAGTTTGATCTCCAGATTTCTGTTATAAATGTAAAAGTATCATTTTACTTTTGTAACTGGTAAGTAATATTTGGAGAATACTTCATATATGTCATTTTCTCAAACAGCTTTCACCTGCTCATTTTGGCACACATTGATGAACCTTGACTTAATTTTCACAACCATGGTTAGAAAATACCTGGATTCTTTGACCTCAATAATTTGTCAATTTATTTTCTTAAAGGATCCCAACCTACTCACTCTACCCTCTCACACAACATCAAAGTGGTGCTAATGGAGGCCATCAGGAAATTTCTGCAAGTTTTCTCATAAACGGAGGCCAATGATAACACATCAAGTTCTTCATGAAAATTTATTACCAGCTCCGGAACATATAAAGGTGGGAAGAAAAATATAAAATTAACCATTTTTTTTGAGGGCAAGAGGGAAATTGTCCGGATAAATCTGGATATCGCTCTTCTTAGTGATGTCTTAAGTTAATAATGAGACACCCCCCTTCATATCTATAAATGCTAAAAATACTACAGTTATCAGATTAGGGTCACTTTCAGCTTCTGCAGAATGCACTCTATATTTAGGAGCCAAAGAGTTCCTTTCAGACATTTTAAATTGTGTCATTTATTGATCTCTAAACCACTTTGTTTTGCTGTAGCATTTTTCACCTGAAAATGAATAAAAAATGAAAAGCCCTGGTTGAAATCCATTCTCCACAGTGATGTCAGCGTGCCCTTTCCAAAACAGAAATCTAAACATTATCCTCCTGTTTAAAATGCTTCAAAAGACCCTATCAACTCCCTGGTCAAACCTAAACACAACCAATTCATACCTGGTCCCCACTCTAATGACCGCCTCCCTCAATGATTTGTGCTTTCTATTCCATTCACCAACTAGGATTTTTTTCCTCTTCCTTCCTTAAAAACTTCACGCTACTTTTCCCCTCCATGCAAATATATTCTCTCTTTGGCTGTAATGCTACTCTACCCGAAACCCCTTCATCAGGAAGTACTTCTAGTCTTTTAGAGGTGGTTCTAACTATCAAAGTGTAAGGGTGAACACTCTGGAGTCAGACAGCCTGGTAGCCTAGATACTCCACTTACTAACTGTGTGAGCTTAAACAAGTTAACTTCTCTGTGCCTGACTTTCTATATAACGGTGATAATGATAGTAACTATCTTCATCACGTAACTATCCATCTATTTATCCCTCTATTCAATACATTCATTAATCTAAAAAGAACTATTTCAGGATGAAGCATATCTGAACCCATTCTTCCTCCTCCCCCACCCCCCAGGACAGTATCACTGTTGTCTTTGCTCTCACATGATCTTCAGGCACACTGCTCTGTAATTATCTGGTGATACAACTATTTTGTCTACTAGAATATGACCTCCTCAAAAGAGCTATGACGTCCTGTTCAATTTTGTTAACCCAGCATCTAGCTCAGTGGTGTAGCTCTGTAAATGTTTAAAGAATTAATGATTTTTTAACAGGCGTGGCAGTTACAAAGCCATGCAACAATATGGTTTTCATCAGGTTCTTGTATCATTTGACAATTCAGTCATGGGTATTAAAATGACAGGAGTAATAATAATAAAAGCATAGTCATTAAATTTTATGAAAGAGCTTTCACATCAGATTCGGACACCAGCATTCTATCTTGGTTGTTTATTAGTCAAGTATACTCAGGTAAGTAAGTTGACTTTTCTGGGAAGTTCTTTTTTCATCTGCAAAATGAAGAAGAAGTCCTAGAAACATTGTGGGCTAAAACACTTCCTTTAAGCGTCATAAAAATGCTGGTTAAAAGAATAAAAGAAATACACCAAAATTACATGTATGCACATGTGTATAGTAGAGCCTGAGAGGAAAAAAAAAAAATGCCAAGACAGAGTAGCAAGGTTAAGCTGACGACTGAGGGCCTATGAGCCCTGAGAGCTGGCTGGGATGTCAGGCCACACGTCTCTAGGTGTCATTCACATAGGAAATGATGTAAATTACTTCCTGAAACTGCAAGAAAGCATCTCTGAGGGCTAGAGAATGAGCTGTAATACCTGACAGGAACAGAAGAGGCATAAAACTGAAATTTTATTGCCAAAAATGCAATCAGTATTTACTAAGCACCTATCAAATTCCATGTATAAGTATTCACATTTGTGATAACATATATAAAAATAAAAAATAGAAATAAGATGGAAATATTCAGTGAACTGGTTACTTATTAGTACCTCACAATCTAAATAATTTTTCCTAACATTGACTTACTATATTCCAATGGGGCATTTAAAATTATTTTGTCTGTTTCTAATTCAAAGGACAAGTGGTTATTTGTGGGATAGAGAGAGGAAGAGAGAACAATAAACGAGTAAGTGAAATGATTCATTCAACTCATCCTTATTATCTATTGGGTGCAAATCAGTGAGCTGGTTTTAGCCACATTTAGCCACACAAATGGACAGCGACAATTACAGAGTTATTATCCCTCGTGAGGGAGACAGTCAGCAGATAAGCAATCAATAAGTAAATTAAATAATTAGAAATTCTATTAAGAACTCTGCAAATTTTTTTTTAAAAAAAGAGTCCTAAGATAGAGAATAATAAATTTTGGCTCTTAGGTATTCATCAGAGTAGGAAATATCAGAAAAATATTAAAGAAGTAACACTAAAAAGCAACATTAATAGAAAATATGTGAAATTATTATATTCCACAGTGCTGGCCTAACTTTACCTGGGTCTTGTGAGAATAACCCCACTCCATCTCCCAAATCCCTTCTTACTAAAATGGCGTAGGTTTCTACCTGTGTACACTCACGGACAAAGGGCATTAAAATGTTCACTGCATGTGTCAATGGCAGAATCACCGACAGCAGATATGAAATGTACCAAATTCTCGATTTTCCAAAGACAAGCTAATGAGCTAAGTCATTTGGAAAGTGAAATGTTAGGGGAATGCAAACTGCGGGGTATAGATTTCAGATGCTCTGAGGCCAGTTCACAGGGATCACGAGTGTCAAGCTAAGGATTTTACATGTGATTTAATCAGGGATGAGTGTTCATAGAAGTTTTTCTATAACTGGTGAGAAGAAAATGATGACACGAAACAGTATCAGAGGAACACTATGAAATACAATATGTAAGAAGAGGGAACACTTAGTACCCAGGAACAAGGTCCCATTTGGATGGGCAATGGTAGAGTAACACTCCTGGACTTTGCCCATGAGATTAGAAGCATCAGAACATAAGTTTATCAGTTTCCTCCTCTATTCTTACTTTGGCAACCCCTACCTTCAGAAAAGGTGTCTTCTGTTCTGTCCTCTGACCACACAGCACAGAGCCTGCCCCTTTGAGAAGGGGCCCAGGACACTAAAGCAGTCCAGGTGTGCATGTAACTGGGTCAATAAATCTGTTTAATTCAGGGGTAAATTATTAGTACTCTACTTGTCAACAAATCTATGCCATGTTTTTAACTTTATCAGTAATAAAGGTTTGTTTTTATTTCTATCAGTCTGACTGCTAAGTATGTTTCTCAATTAATTCTGAACTTTAAAAGTAAAGAAGAGAATTATTCTTAAGCCTCCCAAAATCCCCAGGGTTTTTCCTAGAATGTCTAATAACCCAAGAAAAATTAAATGAGCTGATTAAAAGCAACCAAGTATAATTTGACCAAAATTTCAGATGTCATCAAGAATAAATGGCTTTCTTACTGGTACAATTTTGTAGTGCCAATATATTTTCAGATGGCACGAAAAAGTTGAGTTGGTGTCAAAAGGAAAAAATTGATTAACTTTCCTTTGTTTTATACCTACTACACAGAAAGTATAGTATGGTAACAAATGGTATCTGCTAGGTAGAAAGTCTTTTGTATCTTTTTAAACCTAACTTCTCTGAGCAAACCCAAGCACAAATCTAACTCCTATTGTCATGTACATAGTAAGGGACCGCAGACCAAGTGACAAGATGTGCACTGCAGCCATGCACTGCGGATCACCATCTGCTCCCTTTCTGGGCCATGTTCCAGTGGCTGAACTCTGGATCCAATTTGAAGCCCTTCCTATTAAATTACTTTTGAGGCTGAAATTTCCTATATTTAAACCAGGCCTTTATAAAAATGTACTGTATACACCACTAAAATAAGCAAATGTTCTGAAGAATTTATTCATCCAACAAGCATATGATAAGTCATAGGATTAAGTGGCTAGGCATTTAATACAGGTCTAGACTTAATACTTGCTTTTCAGGATTTGAAGTCCAGTAGAGAAGTATAAAACCCATAGATACGCTTTTTAAGAGAGTTATTTATGAAAGCCCAATGGGAATCTAGAAAAGGGAAAGATTATTTCTTACTTGACACTTTAAAAAATGCTTTGGGGAGGAAGTGGTGTTAGAAATGAGAACTTGAAGGACTGTCAATTTTAGCCATTCAGAGATGGTTACTAAATGATGATTATGATGTTGAAGGTAGGCTTTCAAATAATATTTTGTAACTGCTCTACAACAGAAAGGGCCTTTCTCTAGATAAATATCATCTTCCCATTTTGGACACTGTCTCTGATGTCTAGATTCTGCTGAGGATTTAAAGGACTTTCTCCCTAGGGGGAAAAAAATGTATCCACAATTACAGTTTTTCATAAAATATCAAGGAATTCACAGACTTTCAGTTAAGAAACCTTGCTTTAGATCAAGAGAATATTATTAATGGGAAGCATATTGCATATAAATAGTATTTTATACTTTTTCAAGAACTATCACATTATCACAATATGAAGAAGTAACAGGGCTATTATCATTGCCTCTGTTTTTCAAGTAAGAAAAGCAAAATATAGGGAAATCAAGCAACTCTTCCAGTATTATCAGTTTCTTTGGGAGTTCCTGGGATTAGGCCAGTGTTTATTAAAATGCCTCCCTGACCTATGGGAATTCCACTTAGCATAATTCATTTGAAACTTTAGAGAAATTGATTCAACTACATATGGGAGGAAAATCAAAATACTGGGTTGGCCAAAAAGTTCCTTCAGTTTTTAGGTAAAAATAAAAGACACATTTTTCATTTTCACCAAGAACTTTATTGAACAACATATTCACCCTTTTGTTCCACTACCTTCTGCCATTTTCCAGGCAACTTCATAATTCCATCTTCCCAAAACTTTTTATCTTTTTGAGGAAATGACTGTTCCAGGTACCTTTTACAGTCTTCCAGGGAACCAAAATCTTTTCCATTAAGAGAATTTTGTAAAGACCAAAATAAATGAAATCCTAAGGTGCAATGTCTCCTGAATATGGCGGATGAATCAGAGCTTCCCAACCAAGCTGTAACAGTTTTTGCCTGGTCACCAAAGAAACATGCGGTCTTGTGTTATCCTGATGGAAGAGTATGCATTTTCTGTTGACTAATTCCGGATGCTTTTCATCGAGTACTGCTTTCAGTTGGTCTAACTAGGAGCAGTACTTGTTGGAATTAATCATTTGGTTTTCCAGGAGGAGCTCATAATAGAGGACTCCCTTCTAATCCCACCATATACACAACATCACCTTCTTTGGATGAAGACCAGCCTTTGGTGTGGTTCATTTCACTTGCCCCATGATTTCTTCCATTCCACATTATTGTACAGTATCCACTTTTCATCACTTATCACAATTTGTTTTAAAAACGGAATATTTTTGTTACGTTTCAGTAGAGAATTGCGTGCAGAAATATGGCGACAAGGGTATTTTCACTTAACTTACGTGGAACCCAAACATCAAAGCTATGAACATAACCGACCTGGTGCAAAAGATTTTCAGTGCTTGATTTGGATATTTTCAGTATGTCGGTTGTCTCCCACATGGTATAAAGTTGACTGTTCTCAATTAACGCCTCGATTTGATCGCTATCAATTTCAACTGGTCTACCCAACCGTGGAGCATCATCCAGCGAGAAATCTCCAGCACGAAACTTCAAAACCACTTTTGACTCGATCAGTCACAGCACCTTCTCCATATACTGTGTAAATCTCCTTTTGTGTTTCAGTTGTGTTTTTACCTTTCTTGATATAATAAAGCATAATATGCTGAAAATGTTGCTTTTTTTCTTCCATCTTCAATATTAAAATGGCTACACAAAAGTTCACCAATTTCGATAAGTTTTTTAAAATGCACGCTGATATGACAGCTGTCACAATACAATCTAACAAAATTGTTTTGAATGAAGTTAAAGACAACTAGGCACTCTTAGAGCCATCTTAGGGGAAAAAAAAATGAACAAACTTTTTGGTCAACCCAATAATAATAGTTCAGGTGAAAGAAACTCATTTCTCACTTGAAGGGAAAGAACCTTAATAAGCCATACAGGGCTGGTATTGCAGTCCCATAGTCTTCAATTAAGAACCTAGGCTGCTTCTATAATTTTCCTCCACTATTCTAGCTTGTTACATTAATCAAGATCACCACATGGTTCAAGGTAGCTACAAGAGCTCCGGCCACCAAGCCTGATTTCCGGGCAGCAGAAAGAGGGAAGTGGAGTGCAGGACAAGAAATCTCAATTCCCAGCTAAAACATCTCCCCTTGAAGAGACCTCTTGGAAGTCCTCCCAAATATTTCTGCTTGTATATAATTGGACAAAACTTAGTTACAAGTAATAAAAATTACAACATTTTATCTGGGCACATTGCTGCTCTAAATAATACTGGTGTTCTGTTATTAAGTAACAAACGAAGAATTGATATTGGTTGGCAACCAGCAGTCTCTTCCATAACCACTACTCAACACTAATTACTCAAGCCAACAGTGAAACTCTAGTGGCAGAAATCACTGAATGAGGATTCTGAAGATGGGATTTCCTGTTGATGAGAAGATATCAACTAGATCCCTGTGTGGTCTGTGTAAAATGAGGGAGGCTAGAGACTAGAATGTCTCTCAGGCATCCTCCAGCTTTGAGGTTTTAGGACAGCAAAACTGTTACCTCATCATCTTACCTCCTAAGGAATAGTATTTTTTGACATGTAAACTATCTCCATATCTGGGAATAGTCTAGGTTAGATTCTATTAGAGTAACAGAATAAGATTATTAGAGTAGCTCCAATGAATCATTTTAGAGCAGATATTCTTTTCTTTTCTTTTTTTTTTTAATAAGCCGAAAAAAGAAAGAAAAGAGAACAAGAAAGAAGTTCTTGTTCTTTTGGAAGTCGAATGTGGATGGCAACTTGATCATCTTGGTACCAATAGGAAGTAAAACACTCTGTAAATGATCTTGATATTTGGGGCAGGGGATGGAAATTCATAATTAAAATGAAACATTCAGGCTTACAATTTAAGAACTGTAAGATACTAACAGTAAAATATGTAGCTGTTTATAAGAATTACCATTTATGCAAGTAAAATATTCAATCAGTAAAAACAGTCCTCTTAATGCCTCAGGGTAATCAATTTTTTATGTTCATAGAATTAAATCTGTGTAACAATATAACCATCAAGTCTTTGTACAAACTTCCTATAAAACCTGATAGATTGAAAGGAGTATAGACAATACTGTTTGGATTATAAACCGCTGCCACACGTCAGATTTGTCAGTTAGGGTACCGGCCTGAGGTTCTTTCTAAGCATTATCAAGGAAGACAGCTAATCCAAGTTTATCTGCTTCGTTCCTCTCCTTCATTTACTGCAGTTTCTTAAATAGAAGGACCCAGAGTGTCATAAAATGGAATTAAATAGAAAACTAGGTAGAAAATGTAATAATAAGCTAAATGACTAAGATTCTTCCTTTCAATTATTTTACCAAAGAGGAAAAATATCTACTAAGGACACTATGGTCACCTATGTAGCTGTAAAATATGGGAAAGCAGAAAGGAAAAGAATGGCGAATCTCACCTCTGAGATCTTCAAAACAAATATACCTGGAAGCAGAAACTGCTCTCTCATTCTGCCACCTTGGAGCACTGAACAAGATCCCCCGTTCTCTACTGCATACAGCATCTCACTTCCAGTGCCGTCAGATTGTTTCTGAACACGTGAGATAAGCCTCCATGACCAAGCCCAGCCACCAGACCTACTATCCGAACCTATAATCTCTGAAATTTGGGATGCATTTAGAAGGAAGGACTCACAAGTGCTATAAAAGGGGTGCTATAATTTTAAAAGTGTGTAAAATATCTGCAAAGCGTATGAGCCATCTCTTGCATTAAAGTCAAACAGTATTTATTAAGCACCTATTATATACAAGGCACTATGCTAGAAACCCAGAAGGCAACATTCCCTGCCTTCAGGGATTCAACAAGTTTTTGCTGAGTAACATTACAAGAGTGCCTAAAGATTTTTTTGGAAAAAAAAAAATCAATAAAAACCAAAACAACATGATAGAGCCTAAACTGCCATATTTTCTGATTTGCAGGGAGGTAATAAGCTATCAAAAACTTAAAACACTCCTTGTCTGAGAAGCTTACAGTATACATTTGTGAGTCAAACAAAATAAAATAAGTAAAATAAAAATAAAATAAAAACTTGTGAATGATTTGCAGATAATCACAGTGAGAATCCCAGTGTAAAGTACCAGAGTGCAATAAAACCATGACAGGCAGTCTGCTTGGTGAAGGAGGAGTCACCTCCTCATTCTTTTAGTGAATTTCTAGTCTTACAAAAGGATTTGGAGTTGGGGAATACATACATGTTTTGAGGCATTTCCGTCATACTAAATATCAGAGGCCGTAAAACTAAAACTGTAATTAGAGGGATTTTAAACACACAGGAAAAGACAGGTTGAATGAGATAGTTCAAACTAAATGATGCAAAGTTTAAAAACTGCTTATAGCCTAGGAGAGTCTATAGCGATATGAGATAACAATTATGTCTTTTCTTACATATAGGCAACTGCATCTGCTTTCTCCCAGTATTTTCTTGTGAAAGTGCTTACACATTCACAGAATTTTTAAAAAGGGCAATAATTACCAATTTGCCCACCATGTGGATGCAACAACTGTTAACATTTTAACACATGTGTGTACACATATTTTTTTTTTTCATTTGTTGACCCACTGGTAAGTAAGGCTCCTAATAAGGAGGACCTGCTGGTAGAAAGATTTTTGAATCTGTTATTCTTTTATAATTTAGTTCTTCAATATTTAGAGCCAACCTTATTTTGATTGGCAATGGTAAATGGATGCATGTAGTGTGGATTTACTGATATCACAAAAAGTTGTTTCTGAATACCTACCATTTACTGGGTGGCATGGAGGGTAAAAGAGATATATTAGACACAATCTCTACCCTTATATGGCTTCTTTTATTGATTCTCCAGAATCAATCAATCGGTTGATTGAGGCTCTGAAGAAGTTTATTTCTTGCTTCATGTGAAAGATTCTACCCTCCCAGAAGCACTGAATTTTTGTCCTTAATTTTTTTAATAGGAAGTTTTTATAAACTACAGAAGATAATGTCTTGGTATATAGATTAGTGATGTGAAAATTGATTTTATCCTTAATTCATGACCATGTTTTAGTGTGAGATTTTTCCTCCTAAATACCACTAAAACATACAAAGGAGATACAGTGACTTGTAACTACAACATACATTCCAGGGTTCAAGCTATTTTCTATACATTTCTATAAATAATGTTGCTGGCACACAAATACAAAACTGTAAATGGGTTCTGTATTAGGGTAAAAGAGTATAAAGCGGGCATTTCCACCACACCAGAATATACGTGCTTTTGAAAGACCTCACTCTTTGCAAAATGATGCACTAAAAATATGGCTTATGGGAAAAACAAATTTGAGGTAGACCACTGAAAACCCATGCAACTT
Organism: Pseudorca crassidens; assembly: GCF_039906515.1. Lineage (NCBI taxonomy): Eukaryota > Metazoa > Chordata > Mammalia > Artiodactyla > Delphinidae > Pseudorca > Pseudorca crassidens. The sequence goes on along the minus strand of NC_090305.1, from coordinate 93,949,716 downwards.
TATAAGCAGCATATAAGCAAAGAATTAAGGGCACCTCCTTCAAAAATTATCATAGGTAAACTAGGCAGGCAGCTGAGCACGATTGGAGACTGCCTAGGTGGTAATCAAAAACACAGAAAACCATGAGACGGGGCATCAGGGTTTCTTGCACTGAGACAAAGCAGAATAGCAATGGGCTTAGGGTGAGTAGCACTGATGCTAAGGTGGGCCCAGGAGGAAGTTTAGCCTGCCACAAGCACACAGACCTCCTTAGATGTAAAAAGCCCCTGGTGCAGATAATTAAGGCTTTTTTCCCCCTTTTTCTTTTTCTTTTCTTTAGAGTGGAGAATGCTCTTGTCTAAGCAGCTGTTAGCTGAAGGCTTCTTCTTTCCTGGTGAAGACAATAATCCTAATCCTGCTACTTCAGCAACCTTTGTTTAGAAACACATATAACATGGCAGGACAGACTGTGTATTTAACACACATACACACACATATGTTCTATTTACAACAAAGGTCAAATCAGCAAGGTGGGTGGAACCACTACTGTTTAGAGTATTCCTTGGTCCTTAGAGGGTATATTCCTTAGAAAAAATGAGAAAAAACAAATGTGGAAGGCTGGAAGAAAGGAAAAGAAGGGAGAGGGAGGAAAAAAAGATAAAATTCCATCATTTTCTAAACAGCTGAATATGTGGCTTAGTCTAGGCGAAAACATTATACCCTATACAAGTAGCTTTAAAACTTAGTAACACGTAGAAAAGGCATTCCTAAGAGTAACTGATACAACCAGCATTATTTTAGAGTGTGGAGGTTCTAAAATGAGTACATAATGCTTCCTACACTGGACCTATGAAAATGCTCTTCAAACCCCTTCAACTCCACAGAACATGGTACTTTGGAAACTAAGAAATAACTTCTGTGTTTGTCTTTATTTCAGCTGTAGGAAACGGGAAACTTCATCCAGCAGGGAAGACAAGGTTTAGCTTAAGGGGATGGGAAAATAAACAGTGGGTGTGGGGGTGCCGGCTTCCTTCCTTCAGAGGTCCCCTCCCCCTCAATTTCATTCAAGTGAGGAAAATCTGATGAAGGATGCAACTTCACAGTTTTGTTACTCAAATCTTGGGGGGGGCTTGAGAACAGCCTTAATCACTATGGTGACTTCTATTAGATTCAATATGAAAATTCTAGAATGCTTAAACATGTAATGTCTTTTGTTGAGAGGGCAAAAATAGTTTTCAACAAGTTTCTTATCCTCTCAAGATTGGCAAATCCTCCCAGATGATACGTTAAACTGAGCTATTTCAATATTTCACCAAAAAGAAAATGAGTCAATACATGCTAATGTGGAAAATATTTCAACATAAAAACTCACTGGAAAAAAAGAACTGCAAAAAGAAAGCAAGGCTGGATGCCAGGAAAATATGTGATGGAAATCAGCATGTCTCTGTAGATCTATGCAAAGATGAATGGTTTGGATTCTATTGTATTATTTATCATTCCTTTTTATCTATGATTCCAGACTATCTATTATTAAAAATGGAGCCTACATTCAATTTAAGTAACATTATGTTGGTTGCTTTTTTTCACTTGTAAGCATCCATTTCAACTGAAGGGAATGGTAATGCACTAATGCAAGGAGACGTCCATGCATTGCCATTGCATCTATTATACAAGCTCTGAAAGTTCAGACTTGTTTTGCACATTTTCCCAGCAAACATGAACTTAGATTTTTAATTGCTAAGACTTTGCATCTAAACATCTTAGATAATTACCAATAGTTGTGCTTGAAGGGTAAGTGATTATAAAATGTGCACTTTGGCTAATGCCCAAGAAAGTAGATCTGTATTAGGGATAAGTATAGATACTTTAATTACTTTAGGGTGTTAATTGGCAAGGTACATACAAGGAAGGAAAAAGAGAGAATCTAGAAGTGTCTTTTTAATCTGTGCTGACCCACAGGTTTGCTAAACCTACTCTCAATGTGCAGTCTTAAAACGTACTGAGCCATAATTTAACTTTACAAATTTATTTTCACGAACAGATATAACCTACTGGTACATTTGCTTTTGCAAAAATTAATTTACTGCCAAAGGCTGATACTGTTTCTTTCCAACTCTCTGAACGTGGCAAATCCCATAGTATATTAGAAACTGAAAAGAAACCATAGAAGACAAATTCTCAGGTATTCCTAAAATTACAATGATAAAGGAGGAAAGAGATCAATACCAATGCTAGGTCTAGCCAAAGGCTTTTAAACTTTCTTGAAGTCACAGAATCTATTGTACGAAAAAGAGGGGAAACTTTCACCAAATACTGACAAAGTTTTTAAGTGCATATATGCACTTGCATTATAATTATACACAGATACAGATTTTATTTTAGTTTGAAGGAAGTCATCCATGATAAAGAGTACCTGAAAATGCTGATATTATCCTAGGCAATAATTTTGACTGTAAGCTCCTTAAAGACAAGGATTATGTATTTTCATCTCTAAATCCCCTGGCAGCAAATACTTGTACTGTACATGGATGGATGGATGGATGGATGGATGGATGGATGGATGGATGCAGGGATGGTCTGTTGGTAGGTTGGTTGGATGGTGGAAAGGGAGAGAAAAAGGTAAACTGCTTTACAAAGATGTAACTTTCCTTGTTGTTACTTTTTAAAGTTAAGTTTAAACAATACCTCACCCGAACCTCACCAAGTAGTGGCAATACTTGTAAAAGTCAGTGCATTGGGGTAAACACAAGCATACTTCCAAATAAGCTGGGAAAGGAGTCAGGTTCAGAAATGATATGCTTATATAAACTAAAACTATTTTTAGAAATAGAAATGTCACCAACAAAAAAACACCAGGTGGAATTCCAAAAAGAAGAAAGTGAGAAGAAGGTAGGCAGACATTTGGTAGTCATCATTTCAACAAGGTTGCAAATTTTTACCTGATTTATATAAAGAAATGATCTCATAACTTGATTAAAAAAAACAAACAGGACAATCTAATCATGTTATTTTATATAATCTTGGAATGTCATGAAAAATAGTTTGGAGAAAACAAGGGCTGTAACTTCAAGTTCAGCCACCCTCCAAGTGGTCAATTTTTACCCATTCTGATAAGGTGGTTAAACTGTCAAAAGTTCACCAATGATCAGAAATCAAAGCTAATCCATTCCTCTGCAGCTGCATCCAAGTGAAAATGTGATTTGGAAAATAAAAAAAAAAAACTTATATAAACATCAACAATCCCCCACAAGGTATACCCAGTTACAAGGGTCACTGCATTCCAGGGGAGCCCAAGCATTACACCCCGATCTAGTATCAGAGGCCATTTACAGTTCTTCTTAATGCAGACACAATTTATAAACTACAAGTTATTTGTACCCAAAACAACACTATCTAGTGATGGAACTGTATTTATTGTCATATCAGGTTAGCAGGTTAACAGCTCTAGAGTAATGGAAGATGAAATTCAAATGTTGAAAAGGACTTTGTTATGTATTCAGATGAGTGTCTTGACAGCAGTCACTTCAAATATCTTCTTCTTCTACAGGTTAAGAATTTGAAGGCAATAACCTGAACGTGGACAGTTACCATCATCAAATGTTATGCTACCGACGGGAGCTTTTGAGAAAATTCCATTTCCCCATTCTATCAACATCCATTAGACAAGGAGAATACTTTGATCCAAATCCCAATTTTCCAAAACCATTATGAGACAGATCGTTCAGGATAAGTTACTAGTCACTTGTTACTCAAAAAACGGAAAAAACTGTCCTTGCACGAATGGATTGCTACAAGCATGTGATGCACGTGTTAACTGGTTGCATTAAACGGGAAAGGTTTAAAATTAACTTGTTTCCCGGGTCAAAAAGATAAACAGCAAAGGAAATGGAAACAGCAGGCAAAATTATTTGAATATTAGTTTTAATCTTCTCAAGAAGGAAAAGGAAATGTATGTTCTTTTTGGATATTTCAAGGGAGAGACAAAACAAATATGTTGAAATGGTTGGGACTTTCTAGTTATAGACTGTTGCCAAAGTAGTAGGAAGATGGAAAAAATGACCAAGGACTTAATTCCTGCTGGGAAGTAGGGGTGATCTGAAGGAGAGAACACACAGTTAATATAAACTTCCATTAGTGGTAGAGAGAGAAAAAAAAAGAAAAATCAAAGCCACTTGATAAACCTGTGACCATGATTTTACGTAGTAAAAATGAATGATTAAATAGAACTAAGTGCTAAATAAGAAAAGACATCTATGTATCAGTGAACTTAAATTTTTCATTCATTATTTTTAAAAATCTAATTTGAGAGTCACGTTTATGGCACGCATACACTCTGTGAAAGAGCTGAAATGTGGACTTTCAACTGCCTGATCACCAGATTTACATGGTACCTCAGACTAACTGAGATCTCCTGTGTGTATCACCCTTGGAAATAAGAAAACACCAAGTATGCACCTTTCTGACTTTGTGCCAATGCAATTTCCTTCTTCCTTATAATAACGGGGTTTCAACTCAACGCATCATCTTTTATATTTTTCATTAACACATGTTGACTCCCTTTTCCCCCCTTCAGATTATTGAATATAAAATAGCAAACAATATCTGAAAGCATACTTCTAAGATAGAGTGTTTTCTATAAAACATCCTCTTCTCTATCAATGCCCAAGAGATGATTTCAAAGTAATTTAAAAATAGATGATATGTTTCAGCAACATCTCCTGTTTATTTTCTGGCCTACTAATAGCCTTTTATTAAGTAGCTGTTCCTACTGAGTTCACTGTCTTCTTGCTCGAATGTCCATAGCCCGTGACACCTCAGCATTTTCACACAGCTCATTAGATGGAGCACAGTTTAGAATACAGTGATGGAAATTAGTCCCTCCCAAAGGATTAGAACTAAAATAAACCAATCCTACTATTGGTCAAATCATCTGTGATTCCCCCCCACCCAAAAGGCTTAAGCTATGTACCGCTTTGCTTTTGCATTTTTACTTTATAGAGTTTAAGAACTATATCCTGTTTATAAGGAATTCTAAAGGCAGATCACAGACTTTAATGTTGAAAATATGAGCCCTGAATTAGGACTGCTTCAAAACTGCATCTGCCACTCACTCACCATTTAACTAAGGCTCACTAAGACTCAGGTCTGCACGTGCAAAACGGGATAAAAATATTCTCTGTTTGTAGGGTTGTTATAAGTATTAAATGGGACAATGTATATAGAATATTTTATACAGAGCTTCTGATATTGTAAGCACTGGATTTTATCACTTTATGTAATATCATTATAAATAAAATCATTACTATAATCATTATCATCATCATGTGAACATAAAGCATGGACTCTCCAGATGGTCATCCTTCCAGCATCTACCAAAAACCTAATGTACCATTTATATCGGAAGCCTCCCTTTTGGCCTGAATCCCCTCCTAGATTTTCTGGGACTCTCTGTGTAACAGGCAAACGCATTTTTATAAGGGTAAAGCTACTATAGAAGCCAGCTGCTTATACCTCTTTGCCTGCCTGAGGAAGCCAACTTGTGTCAGACTTTACATTTATTTTTGTTAAGTTTCATCTTACTGGTACTAGCCCAGCTTTTCAGGCTGTCAAAACAATTGCAAATCTTGGTTCTGGCTTCTATTCCATTAGTTATCCCTCCTAGCTGTGTCATTCACAAATTTGAAAGCACGTCTTCATCCAAAACAGTTGACAAAATATTGATGAAGCACAGCCAAGTACAGGGTCCTGTGGCATATCCCCCAAATCTTTCACTTTAGGTAAGATTGAAAATAAACACTATTAAAAATAATTTAATAGTGAAAAGACATTAACAATCACTGACTATGCTAAACAGTATTTTTAGGTTTTTCTTTTTTAAACAGTTTATTGAGGTTTAATTTATACGACATAAAATTGCCTGTTTTAAGTGTACAATTCAATGATTTTTAGTACATTTACGGAATTGCATGATTACCACTGAGTTAATTTTAGAACATTTCCATCATCCCAAAGAGATCCTTTGTGCCCATGTGCAGTCAATCCCCATGACCAGCTCCAGACCCAGGCAACCAAGAGTATATTTTCTGTCTCCCTACATTGGCCTTTTTTGCACATACCATTTAAATTGAATCATACGACACATTTGAGTCCTTTCACTTAGCATAGTATTTTTGAGGTTCATCCATGTTGTAGGAGGTATTAGTAATCTGTAACTTTTACTGCTAAATAGTATACCATTTTAGGAATATACTATGCAAACACTGTACACACAGTACCCCGCTTTAACACTTACAGCAATTGTAGGAGGTAGATGCCATACACCGGCATCCTTATAGTGAAGATGAAGAACCTGAGGCTTGGAGAAACTAAGAAATTTACTCAAAGACTAAGTGTGCTGCAGAAAAGCCAAAATCTGAACCCAGACAGGCTGACTCCACTCCAATATACTTAACCTACCCTGCCTCCAGTTTCATGAGAATTATCAGGCATTTGGAAAGTACATGCCCACAATATCAGCTAGACTACTCATCATTAGCCACATTTCCCGCAAGGATGCCATTCAAACTGCTGCCCCCTATCTTGCTGAATGACATTTGTCCTGTCCAAAAGCTGTCCTTTAGTGTACCAGTCATGAAGATAAGGGAGATTAATTTTGTGTGACTTATTTGGTGTAAATCCAAATGGATTCTCAGTCCATTTAATACCTGTGCTTTCCAAACAGAGATTTTGAAAGGATTTAGAAAGTACTCTAAAAATCCAATTACAAATTATTTATCTATTTTTAAATTGAGGTATAGTTGTACAATGTTACATAAGTTTCAGCTGTACAACATGGTTATTTACAGTTTTTAAAGGTCATACTCTATTTATAATTATTATAAAATATTGGCTATATTCCCTGTGTTGTACACTATATCCTTATAGCTTATTTCTTTTACACATAATAGTTTGTACCTCATAATCCCCTAACCCTATCTTGCCTCTCTCCTCTTCCCTCTCCCCACTGGTAACTACTAGATTGTTCTTTACAAATGTGAGTCTGTTTCTTTTTTATTATATTCACTAGCTTGTTTTATTTTTCAGACTCCACATGTAAGTGATATCACACAGTATTTGTCTTTCTCTGTCAGACTTCACTTCACTTCACATAATGCCCTCCCAGTCTATCCACATTGATGCAAACGGCAAAATTTCAAATTAGTTTCCAAGAACACCTTTAATACATTTTATAGTCAATATTTCAGAATTTTACAGGTAACTGCTTGAAATATCTTTTAAAAAAAAGACTTGATGCATTTTGCATAGCACACAGGTTAAGGGCAGGAAACCCAGATAACCAGACTGTCTAGATTTAAATAGTAGCACAATTTTGGACAAGTTACGGAACCTCTCTGGGACTCAGTTTTGCAGTATTTGACATGGAGGTTAAAAAGGATGCATGCATCGTGAGTGCTGCTTTGAGGAGTAAATGAGTTAATACCTGCAAAGCACTTAGAGTGGGACTCAGCACATAATACGTACTCAATAAGTTTAGGTCTTATTATTGCTATTGCTAATTTTATATTATTATTGCTATTAGGAGGCAGAGAAGTACATCCTGAAGCACAAATAGCTTTAATCATGACAGTTAAATAAGCAAAACAAAAATAGGTATCAATAAAAAGAGAACTGATACGGGAAACTGGGGGAAGGGAGTATATATGGAAGACGGTGCACACTATGGACTATCATGGGTCCTGTTTTGAAATAAAACAGAATGTAAAGTGTCCGTAGAGAAAAAAAAAATAAGTAAACTGCTTCCATTAAAGCTAAACTGTGAATACATACTTTACTTGTGTTCTTGAGCTCACTAGATCCTATTGCACACGGAGTGATGCGACGCTAATATCACACCTTTACCCCCTTGAGTAGGAATACCTAAGAATTCAAATTATAAAGGGGATATTAACTTCAGTGTATAAGAGGTTAGTTTAAACAATGGAATAAAATAAATGGCATCTTTTTTTTTCTTTGAACTCAATTCTTTGTCAACATAATAGTGGTGATTGAAAAGAGCACTATAGTGTTTCAATAAAAAAATAGTATTTCCCACCATATACTCATTTTTTAAAATCCTATTTGTCCATCTTGTACCTATTGCATTAAAAAAAGAATTTAACATGATGACAATATCCCCAAACTCATGGGAAAATATTTGGCAAAATCTTTCAAATCCCATTAACTTTACAGATTTTTATACTTAAGCAATTTAGCCTAAGGTAAAATATCTCTCTCTGAATAAGAAAATCTGCTTGCATAAAATATTCAATGCAATTTAAAATAGAAAACACTGAAAACAATCTAACTATCCAAAAAGTAATAGGTGAATTTCTAAGTAAATTACTTTGTCATTAGTGGATAGACTATAGGGCAGCCATTAAAAATAATTACACTGTCCATGCTGGATGTCTATGATGAAATATTAATGTTAAAGCTAAAAACAGAAACTATCTGAGCTATGGAAGCAACTGTCAAATTATGTATCCATGTAGTCAAGGGTTAGAAGGCAACATGGAAAAATGAAAACAGCTGATTTGTTCTAATTATATTAGATAGGGGGCTTCTCACATGGACTGGTATAAAGCAGACTTAGGTTGAATGTAGTTTCCTTCTCCTGAAGTGGGTGTGAGGCTGATGTTATTTTCCCTTAGATTTCCTGCTATGATGATGATGATGAAGAAGATGATGATGACCACCACTGTCATCAGCATCATTACTGTAAGGTTTAGGGTTAAACGGGCTTAACATTAACTAACAGATCCTTAAGGGTAATTTTCTTAAGGTCAGTCTCTGAGGAAATTAATATCTACTTTTATAATAGAAGTCAAACGAAAAAAAAGGCTTCAATTCATGGAATATTATAAATACATTTATTCAAGTAAGTTTGCCTATTTCAAATAAACATTTTAATTAATCCATTATTAATCATAAGTTTACTGAGTTCTTGCAAAGCGCCAGGCACTCAACTGCATGCCCAAACATGAGACTGAGCCAGAAACATGGGTTTATTGTCTGGTGGGTGATGGAGAAAAATACACACACAATTACAATCTATGTGATAGACGCTATGCTAAGGGGAGCCATAGGTATGAAGAGCAGCACAGAAAGGGAACCTAATCAAGGCTGGTGAGTTGGGAAGGTAGAGAAGATACCCCAGGATAAAGCCCCAGAGGAAGGAACCTCAGCATATGAAACCAGAACAGGAAGGAAGAGCTAGGTAAATAAGGGGGGCTTGGAAAATGAGAGCTCAGTTACCCAGTAACTTTCTGGCTGATGAGAAAGACCAAAGGCAAGGAAGGGCACTTATCTCTGTAGCACTGCTGCCCAACTCAACTTTCTCTGATGATGCGAATGTTCTAAAATCTGTGCTGTCCAGTAGGGTAGCCACCAGCCACAAGTGAGCAATGAGCATCTGAAATAAGGGTAGGGTGATCCAGGAACTGAAATTTTAATTTCATTTGATCCTAATTAACTTAAACTTAAATAGCAAGAGGTGGCTAGCAGCTACATTACTGGAGAGCACAGCTTTGGGGTAACTAAAATAAGTTCACTGTGACTACGGCAAAAGGTGTGGGATGGTGAAGAAGGAGGGAGGTGGCAAGAGGCAAGGCAGGTGGAGGCTTAACTCCCTAGGGATGTGTATGTCATGTGATGTGGAGGGTGCCACCACAACCATGGTGTAAGGAGAAATGATGTACATGAGGGTAAGCAGTCATCCATGGAGGCCAGTCAACAAGGCACTTACAGACTGAGATACCCACCTCACCTTACTGCCTCCCTGCTAATGATACCCTGAATTCTGCAGACTGAAATAAGTAAAGCTGACCTACTTAATACACTGAAGTGTGGGCAGTTATGGTGGGATGTGGAGGGGAGGAAAGGAAGAGTATTTTGTTTGTGTGTTTTTGTCTATACATTTTCTAGAATTCTACACAGTTGGGATTTTTTCATTTCTCTTACACTGACGTCCCACACCACAAAAGGATGCTCTGCTTTGAACCTCCGGTCTCCTGGATCATTCCTGTTATGTAATGGCAACTTATAACCAAGAATAATGCAGTGATTTCATAATCAAGCCTGAACTTCAGAAAAGTTTCTATTGAAAATGGAATTGAAGAAGCCAGGCTAAAGGCAAGGAGATCAATCACCATGCCATCATAGTACTGATAAATTAAGAGAGAAATACCAGAGGTTTTAACAAGGTAGCAATATACAGTAGACCCTCTGTATTGGCAGGTCAGGCATCCTCATTCAACCAACCGCAGATAAGGTACTATGTTTAAGACCTGCTGTCGTTTGAATTCGCGGACACACATTCTGCAGATAATGAGGGCTGAAAACTGGACTTGAGCATTCGTGTATTTTGGTATCTGTGACGAGGCCTGAAACCAATCAACTGCAGATACTGAGGGACCACACTGTATAAGGGATGAACCAAATAGCTACTGTCAAGAATTTGACAGGAGATGTAACAGACAGACTCGGAATTGACTGCATGTGGGCAGAGAAGTATAGGGAATGATAAGCAGTGATACCCTGTTCCAGCTGGACCAGAGTAGATGGTGGTACCACTGGTGGAGATATAGAATTTAGGAACTACCATCACTGGATCCTGATTTTGCTACTTCCTAGGTGGGTGACTGTTATCAAGTCACTTAACTTCTTAGGGCCCATCGCTCAATTAGGTCAGACCAGATGACTGATGAGATCTGTTACCTGATTTTAGGGGTATATTTCCAAAGACACGTTTGTCTTTTATTATCAAACACTTGAATCAAAGACAATTTGTTTTTCAAAAAATGTTAGTCAACAAAAAATAGTATTATGTGCCACGTCTCTTCGCTTGATCTCAATTTTGACTGTGGATGGGAGTCTATGATTCCATTTGTTGGTAATTCGATATGCTGAATTATATACCTAAGCTATAGACATACATACATGTCCTGGAATACATTCTTATGTGTAGCAATAAACAACATTATGTTCTACAATAAATCATAAAAGAGTCATAAATGAGAAATGACAAAGCACACTATCAAAGTCTCCCCTTGGCGATATTGTTTTTGCACAAGTTCTGTATTTATTCTACCTTGCTTTTCCTTAAGTAGTGATAATAGTGTCTACTATGATTAAAACATATTTCATATCAAACAGAACTGTCCCAAATCAATTTTCACAGCTACTTGAAGTCCAAGGTATTCAGAAGATGGTAACTTTCATATTCAATTTGAGCCATGTCCATCATTTATCTTGATAGAATGAGTTTTAGGAATGAAATTGTGGAAGTGGGAAACACACACACACATACACACACAAGGATGTGTGGATCTGCTCTGAAAGTTAGATAGATAAGAATGATTGTGGGGTGGTTACTACTTTTTGTATTTAGAAACTTTCTAGCTTGACCTCCCACAGCCCAAAATTCTTCACTGGAGTTGCTCAGAATGAGCCCTCCAGAAACAGACAATGTAACAAGGATGGAATCTATGCTTTTGTTCCCCCTACCATAAGGACATCGAGACAGATGACTAGTTAAGCATAATGATATAAAATAGAGCTGTCGTAGTTCGTCAATGTAAGCTCTCTGGATTTGAATTTTCACCTCTACCATTTATTAATGGTCTGTCTTGGGCCAACTGCCCAGCCTTTTAAAGCCTCATCTTCCTCATTTGTAAAAGGGAATTATGAGCAGAATCCACCTTATCACATTGTTGTGAACACTATCTATCGACAGATCTATCTACCATATTATTTACGTACTAATAGATTTCATTACATACTTCATATTTTTTCCATCAATTGCAGCCATTATTTATTAATGCTCAAATTGCCCCATTTTAGGTCAATGGGGAGCCCTGCATGTTGACTCTTTATCCTTTGTTATTATCCCCTTTGTCTTTGATAGCTTCCTTGTTTTCTAGTTTGGCAGGAGACCTCGGTATTTTGTATATTTCCTAGAAGTCAGGAATATTCGTTTGCTTTGTTCACGGATATATCCAAGGTACCTTAAAATATCCTCAATAACCATTTTTTGAATGAATGAATGAATTAGCATGTAACACATTTTCAATAAAAGTTATCTATTTTTATTTGTCATGGTATTACAAGAATTTCTGCCTCAAGAACATAACGATGTAACTCTTTCAGTTCAATTTAATTTAGTCACTTACTGAGGACTTGCTGTGGGTACCCACCCCCCCGCCCCATGCACAAATGTTTTAGCTGGTATGGAGAGTATAAGTACTGTTAACAAGCACAACATATAACTATATTACAAGGTAGATGAAAGGAACGTGAAAGGATTAAAAGAGGCAATCAAACTTTTACTGCACCTCAAAAATTCTTTAGTTCTTTCTATACAATCTTCCTTGTATTAGAATTAGGGGGTTCTAATGTCAAACGTGTTTCTGGGATAAATCTTACATTTCTTCCGCAATGGAAGAAATCTGTTTAAATCTTCATTTCCAATTTTATTTTTGCTCTCACTGCCGAAGCCCTGTACTGTCTTTGACTTCCTTTGTTTTTCAACTTTTTCTCAATAGTAATTTGATTTTAATCACATAACCACCTTTCCTGTACTCGACCATTTCCAAAATAATTTTGTTTACCATTTAAGTAAAACTCACCCTTAATTTATCTGCTGGAAAGCTGAGGAGAAACTTTTAAACTCAGGATTCTTTCCCTTATTCAAATTTTAAACAGCTAAAGAAATACTTCACATCTGTAACGTATCAAAATTACTCAAAAAAAAAAAAAACCCATTTTGTGCCACATCTGAGCTTTTAAAGCAGTCTTTCAAACATGTATTGCTTGCCTCCAGCTTCGCCTAGAATGAGGCAGTTATAAGTGTTCTCAGAAGGTAAAATCCAAGACTCTAATACAAGATGCAGTTAAGGTTAATGAAAACTTCATTGGCAGACAATTCTGACACCATGCCCTACTAATGCTTAGAACACTCAGATGAGAGATTTCTTCATTTGCCATGCTGGCACATGCCACGATCACCTCATTCTGGAATACTGTGAACCAACACACCTCTGGAGGGACAGATGGTTTCCAATTCAGCAAAGCCTGATGATTTACAAGTTTAACATTTATGGAGGACAATCGCAAGACGAAGTGAGCATTATTCCTAGAATTAACAATTTCAGAAGGGAAATGCTAATTTTTCCTCATTAAAAAGAGAGAACACAGATGTCACTCACTTCCAAGAGAAAAAAAATGACTGTAGCTCTAGAGCATGCCATCCTTTTAGGGAACATAAAGCGGGAGGTGCGAAGCAGAAATCTAACCCTCTGCCATCTTCCCTCTCTCTTCATGATAGATAGATTTATGTGTATTTTCCTCCAAATATGTATGGTTAATTAACACATTTATGTTCTGCATCCCCCCTGCCCCAATTTAGGATTTTCTTTCATTCCTTCCTGAATAAATCTAGTCTGGCAGTTTCTAGGAACAAATCCTGCTTCTGTCAATAACAAAAGTGTAGCTCCTTGAAAGCCACAATCATTTTCTGGGACTGAGCTGGAGACTTCCTTTTATTTATCTGTACGATGAGGGGACAGGATAACCTCTTCGATGTTCCGTGTCTTTTTAGTCTTTGGCTCAAAATGGTCTGTACCTTTTATGAATTCCTATAGCTCTAGATACTGGTGCTACATTCATTCAGAAAAATGAATTCAGCCAATACTGTACAGAGAGTCTCACAGGGCAAGTTAACTTTCAAATACACATGCTAACCCTTCCCCTTCAAAAGTGGCAGTGCCTTGAGGGCCAAGACCGTTTTTTGTCCTCCTTGCATTTTTGTGAAGCATCTAACCCTAAACCTTACACATATCATCAGGTGATTCCTCAATACCTGTGCAATGATTTGCTGATGACCTTATCACTAAACTTTCTTCAGTTCTACTTGGGAGGCTGTACATATAGGCAGGACTCTAAATGTGCTATGCTCCTAAAATGAGAGGCAGAACAGGTCAGTTTTTAATCCAAGCTCAAGTGGGCAAGAAGAAACATTTTTTTCTCATGGGTAAAGCTGTTAGAGCAGAGTTCTTCAGAAGAACATAACAGGGGGAAATAAGTGATGGGGCTGGAAAGTCTGTTGGCCTCTCATGGTAGCAGAACAAGAATGCTGGGAAAAAGTCCCAATATTAAAACAGGATCAGAAATGAGAGTAGATGTGAAGTTAAGAGGAGCATTTACCACCCATTCCAGAATGAACAAGAGTTTAGAGAAGAAATAAGAGACAAAAAGGAATAAGCTGTATAATTTTATCTGTAGACAAAATACATTGTTGGAAAGTGAAAAACTACCCAATATCCATGTTTGCTAAAAATAAGTGACATACACCTAAACATAAAAGAAATTCCATAGGACTTTGAAAAGCAATGCCCCTCCCATGCCATACATTTATACTAGTGAATAGTTATATAGAAACATTTCTCTCACAATCTTTAGTCAAAAATGTCAGCTCACATATTAACACAAATACACCTTGTACGTCCTTCGACTAGGTGAGTAAGGAGACTTTAGATGAGTAACTCAGTGAAATTGAATTTAATTTTCCCAGTAAGACATAAGGAAGTAGATTCTCACATAGGGCAGGGATTTAAACATTTGACTTTTCTACTGGGCCCATAAGCCAACAGATATGAAACAGGGGATCAAGAGAATGGAAGGTCTATTTTTGCATTTGCTCAAAAAGTACACCTAGTTTCTATAAAGCAACTGAAACACTGGTTGAAAAATGGGCATTACCTCCAAACAGCGAATTGTATATTCTGATTACAATATATGGTCCTACCCAAATGAGGCTCCAACCTGACCCAGTGTTAGAAGATTCCTCTAATTGTATGACAAATCTACATGAGAAAAGCAATAGACTATTGCAAATTATGTGGTGCATTTTTCCTGTTCAACATTATTCTAAAAATTTTAGATTGTAAAAGATGCATAGTCCAATAGAGAACAGACTCATGGCTGCCAAGGGGGAGGCGGTGGGGGAGGGATGGAGTGGGAGGTTGGGGTTAGCAGACGTAAGCTTTTATATATAAGATGGATAAACAACAAGGTCCTACTGTAGAGCACAGGGAACTATATTCAGTGTATAGGATAAACTATAATGGAAATGAATATGAAAAAAGGACGTGTGTGTGTGTGTGTGCGCGTGTGTATATATACCTGAATCACTTTGCTGTACAGCAGAGATTAACACAACATTGTAAATCAACTATACTTCAATAAAAATAATAAAAACTGAAAAAAAATGCATAGTCCATGCAACTGGGAGTAGATTAAGTAGATTAGATTAAGAATAAGCTATCATGTTTGTTGTGACCACTGTTAGAAATGAGAGTACCTGTCAGAAAATCAAATGATCACTTGCAGGCTTTCCCTGACTCTGTCAGTTGCTTAATAAAATCACTCACTGTTTTCTTGGTTAGACTAGTTCCAACTTTAAAGGTAGAATATTAGAAGTAATTGCCATATGGAAGAGGCAAAGAGCAAAGTAAATGGTTATTAGTTTACACATTGGAATATTTTTAGGAATGACACGGTATATCTCAACTTAATAAAAAAAGTAAAACTTAGTTAACTTATCAGAATTTGTGGAAAATTGTCACAGTAAAGAGAGACATGGGTGGTTGGTTAGCTAACTGTCAGCCTATCCTTTTCTGTGATAACTGAATTCCATTTCTCTTCAGAGCAGCAATGAATTCAGCCACAGTGATGATCTATGACTGGGCTGGGTCAGTTATAGCAATCTTATTTCTGTTTGCTAGATATTTACATATCTGGACCCTTCAAGCTAGAAATAGCTGTGAGCTGGTTTTAACTAATGAGCTTTGAGCAAAGTTTTACACGGGAGGGGTGTTTTTAGGGAAACATTCAGTTTTTAAAAAATAAAATGATAGGAATAAGAGAGAGCTTAATGGTGCATCCCTTCCCCATTTTTTTCCTACTTTCAACACTGATATGATCCCTGGAGTAATGACAGCCATCTTAAGACCATGCACTGAGATGCATGAGAACCAAAGGCAAAACCACAAGAGCAGAGAGGAAAGAAAGAACCAGTCCAGGTCACTGATGACAACAGTGAGCCTCTGAGCTAACCCTGGACCCCCCTAACCGAGAGTCTTTCAATTAAGTGAGGATAACGCAATGTTTAAGGCACATATTCTGCAGCCTGACACGTTTCTAAATGGTACAGTCCTCTCTGCAGAATCCACCCACAAGAGCCCATCAAAGAACTCTCCATTTCTCAAATGTAATATATCCCATCTCTTAGGCGACGCCCTAGTGGCCTGCTCTAACAATCTGCTTATCTCATATGCTTGGTGATACTCTTTTCTTTTTCTCTGTATAGGAAAGGGGTCACAGACCCAAACTAAGATATGCCCTTTGCCCTAGAAATGTATTCATAACATGTGATATGAAACACACAATTTCACAGGGCTTGGGGAGCTCCCTGAACCATCCATCAATTCCTGGTATGGTCTTCAGAGAGGATCCACATATAAGAATCCTGGATTTATATGATTTCTTATGTCTTTACTTTTTTTTTTTTTTTTTTTTTGCGGTACACGGGCCTCTCACTGTTGTGGCCTCTCCCGTTGAGGAGCACAGGCTCCGGACGCGCAGGCTCAGCGGCCACGGCTCACGGGCCCAGCCGCTCCACGGCACGTGGGATCCTCCCGGACCGAGGCACGAACCCGTGTCCCCTGCATCGGCAGGCGGACTCTCAACCACTGTGCCACCAGGGAAGCCCTGTCTTTACTCTTAATATTGCTTTTTGATTAATTTCATTTCATAAGATAGATAAAATAAATGCCAACTTTGGTCTTATTTATAGAACTCTTTGTGCTCCAGTGTCTTAAAAAGGACTGGACTCAGTTGACAAGGAGCAGCAAAGTGAGGGAACTATGTCTGGATGGTGACTTAGGAGAGACTGAGTCTGGGCATGATTCTGTCCCCATCTTCAGAGTGACCAAGGTCATTTTGAATTTCAGGTCTCTCATCTATAAAATATGGAAAATGATACCCAGTTCATCTAACTCTTTTGAAAAGTATAGTGGTATCACTGGGTGCTGTCTGAATGGCAGATTAAAGGTGGAGTTTTCATTAGTAGGAGGGACCAGGACACTGCAAGGCCAAGTTCAAGTCAGTCTCTGTCATATCTGGTCTCGATCAAAAAAGAGGATTCTGTTCTGCTCCTAAAAAGCTGGTTTTGTTCTATTTAAAGGTTTATTCATTTATTACATAATTATTGTTAAGAATAAGAAGAATATTAGTTATTATTTACTGCAATACCTCCATCTACCAGACATTCTACTCAGAACTTTACATATATTATTTTATATTAGCATCACAAGTCAGATATCACAACCCACATTTGAGGAAACAGTGGCTCGGAGACACAGAGTAACTTATAAAGAGTCACACAAACACAAGTAGAAGGACTGGGATACGGAGATAAGTCCATCCTACAATGAAAACCATTCTCTTGATATAATGTTAAAATTCATCTCACACATAGAACTCAATTTTACTAGGACCTAGCTAAAAAGTATGTTGGAGACGGTTGGGAAGGTAACTGTCTGACAGCAAATACAATTATCATTCACAGTTTCCCAGGCCTTGCATCTAGAGGCCAAGCTACAGCAAGGGCCGATGCATATGCTAGCTGGAAACTAAATTTTGGATTCAGAAAGTAAATGTATTAGTAATACTGTGCCAATTTAGGCATGTTATCAATATTCATACCCTTGGTATTTTTGAAGCCAGGGTCTGACCAGAATTTATTTTTTCCTCAAAAAACAGCATAACTTTAGCCTACTATCCAATGGAAAAATATGTATTAGTAATATTATAAGACTTTTTAAATGAGGCAAGACTGGCATTTACTCCATATGTGAATACTAAAATTAGATCAGTGACTGAGAGCTTTGGCAGCTGGAAATGGAACAAGAATTTTTTTTTTTAAGCAAGGAATAAAGATTTGGGACTTTGTTAAAAAAGAGATCTCCACTTCCTCCCATGATAAACATAACAGCTGGAATGAAAACAGTTAATGCTGACTGCTATTAAAATAATTAATATATAAATGCCATTTTCACACAGTATGTTCATTTTTGGTAGAGTCTTGCATTAAGTAAATAATTTAATTTTGAGATAGAACACATGTCAAAGCAATCCAGCTTTCACATGGAAACAATAGTCAAAATGTATGTAAAATGCCCCTGGAAAATGATCAGTTACAGCTGTGACCGGCAATGTCAAAAGCGATATTAAGAGATACCATAGCAACAAGAGTCTTTCTGCTATAGCAGCAAAATCACAATCACTAGGTGAAAGAAGGAATTAGTCTAGATACTTTAAAAATTTACTTAAAAAGTACTGCCTCCCATGAAAATTTCTTCATTCATTTTGAATTCCTAATTTTGTTACTTAATGCCTTGAAGGGGTCTTCACTCTATGTAAGATGCATAGATCTCGGTAAAATATACAAATACAAGTTGAGAGCAGCACAGAACATTGACGTTTGGTTTCACATGTGCATACTTTAGTTCCAAGAAAACAGCCTTAGGTGTTCAGGATTTTTAGAGTCTATTTGCTTCACAAGCGTTTTATCTTTTGTTTCATGTACTCAAAGTGAAATTCTCTTATAATACTCTCTAATGGACTTAATATTTCAACGATGCATCCTAATATGAATGCCCATTTTATTTATTTTTTTTACTGTTAACAAATCCCGTCTCAAAGGAAGATAGGAAAGATACAAGGATGCCATACAAGGCAGGAGCATGTGACCTTTTAAGTGCCATGGGCTGCTTCAGCAATCTAGACCCTCCAATCAGAGTGTTTCTGAGTGATTTTGACATAGAAAATGCGATTACAAACAAAATCATTTATATTGAAACAGACATCAAAGTATTTAGAAAGCAGTCTGTGATAATAGTAATGTGTGCTTCTTAATGCATAGAAAACATGACACAAGAGCAGGTCTAAGAGCTACTGTAGTTTTCTGAGCAGTGGTAGGCATAATTGATAGCTTAAACTACCTCCTACATGTGACACAAAAATGTGTTATTTCTATGGGGCAAAGCCACAGGTGCTACTGATAGTACATGGTTTATGGGCCCCTTTCATGATTGGAGGAAAAAACACATTTTGGCTAGAGGGTCGTGAAAATAAAAATGTACTATTTTTTTCTTCACCCACTCACCCAAGTTCACAGACCCTCTGAAGTGCATCCAATGACCCTAAGAGTGAGGGACCCTGACCCAGAGAATCAGAGTTAGACCCAATGGAACAATTATTCAGACTTGCCAAAAGTTCTCCTAATAGCCCAGGAGTTTCTAGAGAAACAGTAGCTCAGTTTTATCCCACTCATGGAACCACTGAAATTCAGGAAATTCAATAGTAATTTACTGATTGGCACACATTAGCAGGATTGGGTTGAACGCCCATTTTAAATGATCGAGATACACCTGCAGTAATTACCGCAGTGAGACTAGTGAAGCCGTCCTATGCTCTGATGACTTCAGGCAGTGTTGGTTTAGTGCACCAAAGTGCACGTAATAGCTTGAATTCCCTGGTATATCCGACAGACAGCCTATTACAGAGTACTTGCACACTTGATGCTTTTGACCTTGCTCATAACACAATCTGAACACACGCACCAAGTCGCTTTTAAATAGTAACAATGAAACCTTCCTCCCCAAACTTACCAGTTATGAATCGCATATTCAATTTTAGGTGAAATATTTCATATCAAAATGTTAACTAAACTACATAAGTAAACGATAGACCTGTGGAACATCAGAAAAGAGCCCAGATACTATCTGATCCATCCCACAGAGTTTTCAGGTTTCAAGAAATAATTGACGTTTCAAGTTTAACACCTGCATTGCTATCCTATTAATTTTTACTTTTTAAGAAACCAAAGCAAACATCATTTACATTTTTCAGATCTTTGCTAAAACTAAAATGAAAGGAAATAAACTGCAAAGAAGTTATTTTTTCCCCGAAATTAATGAACAGCTAATCTTTGTGGATGTCTGTGCCCTCAAGTTCTCATTAAGAATCATGCCAACAGATGACTAACATAATCTCAAAAGTAGCAGGTAGTAAGTAAAAGAAGCTTTTTTGTTGTAATATATAGTATAGTGGTAAAATATAGATAACATAAAATGTACCTTTTAACCATTTTTAAGTAGAGAATTCAGTGGCATTAAGTCACATTGTTGTGCAAACATCACCACCATCTATTTCTAGAACTTTTTCATCATCCCAAACAGAAACTCTGTGCCCATCATGTCGTATTCTTTTTTTTTTTTAAGGAACACATGTAAGAAAAAAAAATTTCTTCTCATCCTAATCTGCTCCAGAATCTAAATTACAGGATTTACAAGGTTCTTAGAGCCTCAACAGGGAAGTCATTTCCAGAGGGTTTACATGCAGAGCAGGAGAACGAATATGTGCAATTGCCACAAAGCAGCCATCTGTCTTGGGATTCTCTGCTGCCTTGAGAAGGAACCAGCAAATGACAATACAGGAGACTTCCTTTTCCTCTAGGGCAGAGTTTCTCAAGTATAGTCCACAGTCCTGGGATCCTTGATAAGATGCAGTTTCCCAGTTCCAACTTGAGACCCAGTAACTCAAAGCCTCCTTGGGAGGTGTGTAGAAGCCCGAGAGAGTATCATGTGGTCCCCAGGTAACTGCAATCCACATCAAAGTTTGATACATGCTGCTTGCCTGCCTCTCATTCTTTGTCCCTTCCCAATGCCCCTCCCACACATCGCCCAACCACCTCCACCCATGAACAATACCTCTTTGTGTCTTCCGTTTATTCCTAAACATCCCTTTAGGTCCCTGTCTGATGAGAGAGGCAATGGTTCAGGTAAAGGGAATTAAGAAAGTTTCAGTCTTAAAACAAACCCAAAAGACTAATTCCATAATAACATTTAGAAATAATTTATCAAAGGAAGAAGTAACTATGCATTCTCTTGCTTGCCACATTGACAATCCTGAACAGAAAAGAACAGGGCATGTATATTAAATAGTTTTCTCCAGTGGCGAGTTCTGTTTAGTATAATCCACACATAATAAACTGCTTGAAGTGCACAGAGAAGTAAAATTTTTGACTTCCCGAATATCTCACAAAGCAAACTTAGAAGTTACCAGAGTACAGAGCTTCATGACTATGCTATATTTTCTCAATAATCTATGGGCTGAAAACCTTAGGGTGTTCATTAGGAAATATACCTCCAGAATATTAAAATAGCCCATGTATCTTTTATGCATACTCACCATCTCCCTGCTCTGTGATCCACAGCATGTTTTGTAAGACCTCACTAACATTCATGCTGTATTTTCCTTGTTAGACTACACGCTATTGGAAGGTTGTGTGCTATGTATCTTGCATAGTCTTTGGGCAAAAACACACTTCATGATGAAAGAAGATGAACACTAAGATCTGTGACAAAAGGACTTCTTGTCAAATGGTATTCAAGCCCATAACCTGAACCTCATTTTAACCAACTCAGCCACAAGACAAAATGAGGCAGAAACCACAGTAAAAACACAAGTACCAAGTCATTACTGACAGCAGCCACAGTTGATTCTAAACTTGCTCATTTCCCCAAATCCAGAGTTACAGTACTTACTCATTTGGCTTATTTCTTATTTTTAATAAATGATGTATATTTTACTTTGACTTTTTAAAGCTTTATTTCTAAGTTGACTTCATTTAAAGTTGAAGGATATTCTTAAAAGGATGCTAGTGGTATACATTGCCTTTTGGAAGAAGAAGAATGGGTAAAAATATGGTGCAAATGAATTCTTTTATATATATATATGTACGTGTGTATCTTAGATAAAAGTTCCAGTTACAAAATGCCTTTATGTAGTAAAAATGTTTGAAGTTAATAAAACTAACAAAATATACAGAACAATGCATCCCTTAGTTTTGACCTTCACTGGAGATCTTTCATTTTCTTTCTCACATTAGACAAGTTACTTAATTATAGAAGCTATTTCAGGAATAATTAAGAACTCCCCTTTCAGAAGCAGCAAAGTAGTTTATGTGGTCATCTTTAGAAGGTTATAACTTGAATGTATTATTTCTCGGATGGTTAACCTTTTGGGTAGGCAAGAAAAAAAATGATGGTATACGTTTCATTTATGACTATCCAACAGCACCCACTATTTATTAAATGCCAAGAAAGAATATGTGTGTCTTTTCCAGTCACAGAACATGGGCGATCCAAGACCTCAGTCCAGCTTACCATGTGGAAATTTACACTGAGTGTACAAGCAGGGGGTTGGTTCCTGAATTTAATTTGAGTTCTACTAATATAATAGGGCATTTCTTTTAAAAACAGCAATATAGTGGAGCAGTTAATTACAACTTTGAACCTACGATCTTTAGGAGACTACCTAGGACGGTTAGGGCAAAGCACTAATGAAGTCATCATAAGTGGTTCAGTATAAGTTCGAGACAGTTAACTTCATGTAGAAATCAAATTTGGTATAATGGTCTGAGAAGTACAAAACAGCTGCCTGCAGTTAGGGGTGCAAACACAGTCTTAGAGAAGATGGGACGGGAGAACGAGCAGTTCAAAGCATTCCGTTACTAGGCTTGGAAAATGAAGCCTAATACAGGTGTTTCTCCTGGTTCTAGGTCATAAAAGTCAGCTTCACACATGAAGGGAGTGTGCTCTTCTACCCAGGGACACGGCATCTCATACCTTAGTACCGGACACCCAGAAGCAGCGTTAAACAAAAAGCAGTTCATTCCCATTTGACAAATATCTTTCACGTAAACAAACAGCATAATTTCATATGAAGGAAAGTTGTTCCATCAGCTAAAAGTTTATACTGCACCCTAAGGATGGTTTACGTTCCTCTAACTTTAGTAATATAAATTGGTAGATCCTCACTCAAGTTTTTATTTCAGCTGAAGGAGCTGAAGTTTGGTTTTATTTTCTATGATGTGTTTTCATTCCACAGGCATACTCTCACTTTAAAGTTTTATCAGTTGCTTTCAAGTCAAGTATTTTTTTTTTAAATGTCAGCCTATTTAACAGACATAGTCTTCTATTTCTCCACTTGTATCTTTGTCTTCTGCCTTTTTACATTTGTATTCAGACAGGATGCTTTATCTGTCATCATCCCTGACTGTATACAGTTAAAGTTACAAAGACATGCGGGGCTAGCAATTTCATTCCTTAAGAGTTCACAGCAAGGGAACGGTTCCCAAACACAGCTGAGTCTCAGAAACAGCAAATTGTACAGTACAAACTGAAAGGTGCTTTAAGCATAAGATGTATACCAGATTTCAAAGACTTAGTTGTGGGGTGGGAATGTGAAATATCTCAATAATTTTTACGCAGATTCTATATTGAATTGATACTATTTTGGATATATGGGTTAAATAAAATAGCTTAAAATTAATTTCACTTATTTTTTTTCTAATGTGGTTATTAAGTATTTAAAATTGGATATATATGTGTCTGGAACTATGGTTCTGTTGGCCAGCACTGCTACAGATAGTGAGAAAGCCATCTAAGAGAACACTGGGTCTGGCTTTGTACAGATAGCTATGTAGGTGCACGTGAATGAATTTAGAAGTATACCTCATAGACCCGGAAGTGTGAGGAGACAACAGCAGCAATAATAGCTGGTATGTAAGCGTGCTAAATGGTTTACGTGAATGTTTCTATTTGATAATCAGAACAATTCTATTATGCTCATTTTACAAATGAGAAAGCTGAGAAGTGAAGGAATATCCTGAAAGCAACACAGCTACGTGTGGTACGACCAGGAATCAAATGCAATTCTGTCTGACTCTAGAGCCTGGGCTTCTACCCATAAAAGAAAATCACAGTCAATAAAGCCTATTTCTGGTATTGCCACATAATGCCTCAGTGTTCTAGCATACTATTCTCTCCACCTACCATCCTATCCTTACCATTATTTACCTTCTTATATCCACCTTACCTGTCAAGATACTGCTCTAGTTCACAGGAGTCTGCCATTCTCTGAAATTTCTATAATCAGTAGCACCATCCTAAGGGTTCATGGATTTTTATTTATATCAGGTATGTTAATTCTATTTACTTATCAGTTTCATGAAAGCAGAGACTGTATCTCATTTCTTTTGTGGTCTCCACAAAAGCTAGTACATAGTAAATAGACCAAAATAGCTATCAATGGAAAACACAGGGAAGGAGTTGGGGCAGAAGAGGGGCAGAGGCAGGTAGGCAGGCAGTTCTATGCTTGATTACCTGGATGATAATAAAAAAAATATAAAACCTTGGTAGGAATAATAAGGAAATTCCCTCTTACTTGGAATGTATGTCCCAGCCCCTCTAAATAACTTTTACACTGGACTCATGCCCAATTCTGATTAGCTAGTAACCAAATATAAGATTTGCACAGTTGAAGATTTTGGACGAAATTCATGGGTAATTATACTTGGAAACTCTTGTAAGAAATATGCAATGTAGGTATAAAAATATTTTTATTCCTCCTTTTAATTTGGTCCAAACTTGCTGCCTAAACTGTAATTGAGCTACAGTACTGATAAAAGGCACAGTAAATCTGCAAAATAGGTTTGTTGTAATGAAAAGAAAATGTCTGAAACACCAGCTTTTTTCCTTTCCCAAATAACATGTTGAATAACAATGTGGCTACTTTTCTTTACTGAAGCCAAAATCACCACTAGTCATCAGAGTGCTACTTTTATCATCTTCCCCAAGTGCTTTGCCTTCTT
Source organism: Pseudorca crassidens (assembly GCF_039906515.1). Taxonomy (NCBI): domain Eukaryota; kingdom Metazoa; phylum Chordata; class Mammalia; order Artiodactyla; family Delphinidae; genus Pseudorca; species Pseudorca crassidens. Next base: position 93,924,920 of record NC_090305.1, on the reverse strand, counting down.
TAATAAACACACCAATTTGTGTTTCCATTGTAATAATTGATATCCCCCCATAGGTTCTTGCTGGGCACAAGACTAGTTTGTATCCTTAGGATGCACCCAACGAACTATAATATTCCAACCCAAAATTTCAGTCATGATAAAAGACACACCAAACAGAAAAATACATCCAAAGAAAGTAGAAGAAAAGAATAAAAATAGGGCTTCCTTGGTGGCGCAGTGGTTAAGAATCCGCCTGCCAATGCAAGGGACACGGGTTCAAGCCCTGGTCCAGGAAGATCCCGCATGCGCTGGAGCAACTAAGCCCATGCGCCACAACTACTGAGCCTGCGCTTTAGAGCCCGCAAGGCACAGCTACTGAGCCTGCGTGCCACAACTACGGAAGACCGCATGCCTAGAGCCCGTGCTCTACAAGAGAAGCCACTGCAATGAGAAGCCCCACTCGCGACAACTAGAGAAAGCCCGCGCGCAGCAACGAAGACCCAATGCGGCCAAAAATAAATAAATTTATAAATAAATAAATAAGTAGCCTCAGTGGAATATGTAGAAAGGAAAAATAAGACCAATTCACTTGTGTTTACATAACTTTGGTTCCTATTATGTCTAGAGTACCCTAGAGTAAGTACAGAAGCCTTTTTACCTGGATACTTCAAAAGGCAAGGGATAATGACCTTTGAATATGGGCTTTGAGAGTCCTCAGAATATGTCTAAGGTGGGCTACTATCCTTTTAGGATAGACCATCGCAAGACTATACACATGAATTCCACTCATCATCCAGAAGGGCACGGGCTCACTAAATCAGACAAGGATATTCTCTGATCAGGGCCATCAAGAAGCAGAGTTACCAGCTTAATGCCTAGCTACTCTACAACCGGAAGCTACATGAAGTGCTCTCTTCCTCTCTCACACTGCTGTATTTCCAGTAACCAGCATAGTGTCAGACACAGAGTGGGTAGTACACCATAATATTTACTGACTGATGATTTCAGAACCAGGGTTCCAACCCCTGCCAGAATCTCTGGTAGAGATGCTAAGCATTTGTAGTAATCTAATCTACAGGAAAAGGTTTTCCTTAAGCCCTATTTAGGGGGACTATCCTTATCTGTAATCCTAAGAGGCTAGTTAACCCTGTCTGATCTTTAGAGGCCAGAGCTAACTAACCATGGATCATTTGTTCACGTAAGATGGGCAAAACCATCATTTTCACCAATGACAACTCCGAAGAACATCAAGAAGGTGAAGATGATTCAGCAGTCATGTGCAACAAACATCTTCCTCCTTAATATCTGAGTCACAGAGGGGTTCCATTCATAGCCAAGTTCCAGATTTCACTGTACTGAGAGCGGCACCGAACATTCATAGGATCAGGATACTACTGTCCAGGAGTTCTGGAATACATATATTCATCTTTCATGATGGGATGGGAGATTTTCAAGGTGGAAACTGTCAGAATGGTTCAGGGAACGATTTCTGGAATAGTGTCACTTAGAAGGTAATTTCAAACTTGAGGAACAATGAGATAGTGCTGAGCTGCGAATACCAGAAAAGATCATACTGATATGACTGTGGCAATAAACTCTACCCTTGATAAGAAGCCCAGGGTATTTCTACGATCAGGGTGACCTACCAGACAAAGTGAGAGACCTTTGACTCTACCCTCGATGTATTAAAGGCTTGTTAGAGAAAAATGGGGCCATAACTCAACACAGAGCTGGATGGCCGGACTGGTTACATCTCACGTGGCAACCTGACCAGCAACAGTGACCCTCTTGAGGGCTACATTGAGAAATATTATGAAGCCATATCTGGGTTTTGCAGGACAGAATACCATAACAAATTAGTGATGGCTGCTAGAAATACAGGGCAGAGGAGTGATAACAATTAAACTACTTATTTCCTTTTTTTTGGCTCAGACACTGAAGTAAACTCAAAAAAATCAGATCACCTCCTTACGGTCATGTGTTGCCCTGTGGACCCAACAGTCGGGGTTATTCAGCCAGAAAGGACATGAACCCAGTTAGCCTTTTTGTAGCAGTCAAAGTGGCCTAATCAAAGACTTACACTTTTAGAGCTTTGAGCTGTTTTTAGTACCATCTCTGGAAGGCAACTCCTTTTCTCGCTGCATGCCAACCTGCCACCAGCCTAGCAAAGTAATCTTAAAGGGCAAGACCAAGGTGAAAAGCCTGATGGGCCAAACCTCGAGAGTAGCTCTGCATCTAGCCGATTTTACTGTTTAAAATTTGAAATACCACCGATAAATTGTTCAAAATATATTTTGCTTTGGAGATGCACTGCAGATTGAATACTGATGGGACGGCAGATGCAATGTAAAGGGTAGGGGCAACTTTGAGCGATTGTGTATCACCTGTGCATTCTTCCAGTTTTCTGCTTCTTTTGACTGTCTTCAGAGGCTTCATGGCATGGGTCTCTAGCTGGAAAATCCGAAATGAATGTCCCTTTTTAAAGATGGATATGACTCATGAAATTAGGGGAAAAAGAAAGGTTGAAAAATTATAGTAGTACATTGGAATCTACAAGCGAATTGTCCTCATCTATGATTGCTCCTAGGCAAGTGTTAACATCGCTGTTGGTATCAACAAAGGGGCAGATCGTCATTCAGGCATTTGCTGAGAGTACAAGATTAATACAGGTATTAAGTATAGGTAATTTTCATAACCACAGGGTAGCCATTTATCAGACTTGAAATGTATAGAGGAAATCTGAATCTTCTCAGCTTCAGCTAAGAATGAATGCCGTATATACACACACACTCATATACACACACGTTAAAAGTGGTATGTAAAGCACACAGGTAGAAAGGAAGAATTATAGAGTCTAATGTACAGATGAAAGATGCACTATTACCTAAGTCACTAACACAAAGAAAATGTGCTTAGGGGGGTTTGATAGCAAGGCTGATACGCCGCATTTTAGTCACGAGGCAAGAAATTTATGAGAACTACTGTCACTTCATTTGCATTCTCTTCCCATCGCAAAATCCATTTAAAAAGGAAGCCAGAATGAATATCTGCCTCCATGAAATAATCATAATAAAAACAAGAAGACCATTCATTTTGCTTGCCTTTATCCCTATACATAAAGAAATCACAGACATTTATGGGCAGTGAATTGGTGGGGAAAAAAATCCATTCTTGAAAAGCTCATTAGTAAATTGTGTAGTTTTAAAAGGTGTGTCCACTCCCAGGATGATCACTGTCAACATCTTCTAAGAGGGAGTAAACAGATGATGCCTAATTAATATCTTTACACTTAGTGAAGACATCAAAACTCAAGTATACACACCTGACAATTAGGGATTTCTATTCTAATACAAAGTTTATTGAAAAAGATAAAAGAAAAAGCTTAGCTTGACTTACACTATAGGTCTGCTATACACAAGACATGTATCTCAGGGTTGGGCAAAATACATTTCATTTTTTAAAAACACATTTCATTTTATCACTTAATATTAACTTACATTGTTATAAAAATAGAGTCTTACATTACAATTTTAACATTTGGTTTAATTCATAGCAGCTCAGTAAGATTAAAATGTGGTCAAATGCTATTAATGTAGGCATATCCCTCAGATAATAAATTATACTGAGCAAGAGACTGTGCAATTCAACACTCGAACTGAGAATTGCATAGAACCTCTGGTTTCCAATGCTATTGTTAAATTTGATAAATGTCTTTCCATCCCTCCATGTCACACCTTTGCAAATGAAGTTCTAGTTCTACAACTGGAACCTTGTTACTCTGCATAACTCCGAGGCTGGTGGGGGATGTTTGAGCAGGATTCTGTCCGAAATAAGTGCAAAACAGACATACTTCTGTAGCTTAGGTGGTCAAACTCTCCCAGCTGATAGTGTGAAATACACTCATTAAAATAAATGAAAAATTCCCAGGATGGTCAAGTGGCAGAGTTTTTTGCATTTCCAAACTGAGAATGATCAGTAACAAACTGGTTATCATACTTGGGTTGTACAGTTATCTTGACAGAATGGCACTGTAATTCAGTGAGCATGTTCTGGCCCAAAGACATGAAAAGTTCTACATTTAGGTTAAGAAAATCAACTGCATAAACCAGCACAGCAAAATGGAGTTCTGACTTAACAACAGATCCTAAGAAAAGTGCCTGGGAGTTTTATTCCACCCCAAACTCAGTGGTAGATTCTGGTATGTATCTCTAAATGAGCTAAAACTGAAGCTGAGGAAATAAATAAGACTCTGAACACTACCAATGTCAGAACATATCTGGAAGGTGTATTTGGAAATAGATACACTGCATTTTTCCATAAAGGAAGTCATAATAAAAATTTTATATACTTCTTTACTGTTTGGATTTTCAACATGCATATGTACTGTGATTTTACTTGATTGTTTCATGGCAACAGAGAGATTCTGGGCTGTGAAACCTGGGGCTTGTTTCTTAATTTGTTTTTTATTATATAATTTTTATTATTAATAAAAAACATAAATATTATTTTGAAAAACTAACACCTAATAATCTTTCAAGTGCAACCAAACTATCAATAATGGTAGTGATGATGATAACAGTCAAAATAAATTACTCCTGGAATATTATTAACCAATATTGGATTCCGCATTTTAAGAGGAAACTTGACAAATCAGAGTATGCCCAGGGGAGACAGGAAAGGGTGGTATCAGGGAAGGGACAGCTAACACAGTTGTAGGTGTGAAGTCTGAAGGTAGTAAGATACAAGACAGAAAAGGCACAGTGTATAGACTCTGAACCTTTGATCCTAAGATTTGAGTCCCAGCACTAGGAGTGTGTGACCCAATGCAAGGTACGTTAACCTCACTGTACCTTAGTTTCCTCAGCTATAAGCCGGGCATAATAAAAGTATTCACCTCACAGCGTTTTGAGAATTCAAAGACGTTTTACACATAAAACACTTGGTTCAGTGACTAGCACAAAGTAAATGCTCCAAAAGATGTAGCTCCCAAAGAATCCAAGACAGTTACTCAAACAAATACTTGTACATGAACGGTCAAAGCAGCACTAATCACAGCAGCCAAAAGGTAGAAGTAACACAAATGTCTATCAACTGATGAATGGATGAAAAAATTGTCATAGATAGAATATTATTTAGTCACAAAAAGGAATGAAGTGTTGAAACATGCTATAGCATGGATGAAATCTCAAAAACATGATGTTAAGTGGAAGAAGTCAGACACAAAAGGTCGCATATTGTATGATTCCACTTATATGACATATCTAGAACAGGTAAATGCAAAGAGACAGAAAGCAGACTGGTGATTGATAGGGGCTAGGGCATGTAAGGAGAAAGAATGGGGAGTAACTGCTTAATGGGTACTGGGTTTTATTTTAAAGTAATGAAAATATTTTAGAATGAGATAGAGGTACTCTTTATACAACACTGTAAGTGTACTAAATGCCAGGAAATTGTTCATTTAAGAGTGGTTAATTCTAAGTTATGTGAATTTCACCTTGATGAATACTTAGATAACATTCATAATAATAAAAAAGGTTAAACTGTTGAAATATTACTTTTCCTCCTCCCCTTCCTCCTCCATGGATGGGGAACTCACTCCCTCACAAGGCAACCAATTCCATGTTCTGGGAGGTTTGCTGTCATCAAAGATCTGTTGGGCTTCATGGACTTAAGCTCATTTCTCAGCTCTATCTGCTATTAGCTGTGCAGAGTTGGCAAGTTACCTAGTCTCTTCTGTAGAATAGGAATGCAAGTGACTGTGGGATCAGTCTATAGTTTGCATTAAAGTAACTGCATTGCATCTAGTACAATGGACAGCACATAGTAGGTGCTTACCAGCAACAAATGCAATCTCAACTTAATAGATCTAAGTGTTGACACAGATTCGGGGTTGGGGTATTGTAAGAGAGAAAGAAGAGAGGCATGTTTAGAAGTTGCGATGTTTCTAGCGGCTAAATTTCGTCGCTAATTAACGACTAACTGTTAACAGTTAGCTCTGCTGACCTATGCATCAACGGCCCTCTCCCAAAACTTGATTCTAGTTCTCCCTCTGGGGCCACACAGTAATGCAGTTCTTACCCAGAAGGACACCCTTCAACAATGACTACTTGAAAAGGCAAGAAACACAGACACACGTGGCTAAGCACACAATTTATTAAATCACTGAACTTAATTTTCCATACATTTTGGAGGTGCCCTCCTTCCATCACTGACAAAACAGTAAAACCTTAACAGTAAAAATATCCTCCTCTCCTCTCCTACTATCAGAGCAGTTCAAGATTACTGAAGAGATTTCTGGTTATGGAAGCAAGGGTGTTTCCCCTTAAAAAAACAAACCAAGGAAGGAATCAAAGGCCTATTTCTCCCTGTTCTGCCTCTCTTCTTTGCACTGTCCTTTTAACACTTCAACTATTTACACTGCCCTCTTTGGATAATGGTCATATTGGAGGGCTGACATTCGCCCAGAGTGGCTGTAACAGTTCATTGCATGTGCTGTCCAAGCCTGTAAAACAATCGATAACCCCAAATGAAGAGTAATGGTTGATGAACCTTCCTTAATGATATTACATTTGCCTACTGCTTCCTGCATATTCGTCTGCCACAGCCCTTGCTGCATTCAGCTGCACCCCTTTCCTGGAAGAACTCACATATCCACCCCGACCTTTATGTGAGTCTCACGCATATCCTCTTCTGAGCAATCCAGCCATGGTTAGTTGCTTACACCATATTTACTGGGTTTATTTTTGTTTCTAAGATGGATGAAGTGTGCTTGTTATTTAGTGATGTAGCCATTGCTTTTAGTTATTCATCACCAAATACACTCAAGACTCTCCTCCTTTCTTTATTTCCGAAAGCCGTAGGACATCTCTCAATGACTAGCCCATCACTCACACTCCTGAGTGTAACGGTTGTATTTTAAACTCACTCTAGGATAAAGGTGATCCCAAAAGCTTTTTAAATTGTTCACACATTCAGCAATGAAATATTTACTGAGTATCAAATTAATATCAAAGTTAACATGGGGCAGAGATAAGACCATTCAAGGACCAGAAAACAAATATAAAGATTTTGGAATTAGAAATACCTACACTTTAACTCGGCTCTGTCATTTACTTGGCATGTGACAACAGAGAAATTAATGTCTTTGGGCCTCAGATTCCTTGCTTATAATAAGGGGCTGATTATATCCACCTTCTCACAATGTTACAGGATACAGAAACACATACACATAAATCACTTAAATACTTTCCATATTTTCTGTATTCATTCCTATTAAAGTATTTAATTTTTCCTATCTCTGCCTCTGAAAAGCTACGTGATCATGAACATGGTATTTAAAAGGAACCTCAGTTTCCTTGCCTTTAAAGTGTTCTTGATGACACTTTGCCTCATTATGTCGTTTATTTCTTTTAAAATGAGGTTTTATATGTGGAAGTGCTTTGTGAACACCAAAACAAACAAAAAGTAGCCACCAATACTTTTACTGAAATTTCTGCTATTTTTTTTCTTGATTATTCTCTTGAACTTTAGCGGCAAGTAAATGAACTCCTTTTTCCTAAAAAAGAGTTGTAAATAGTATTTATGTTTAGAATTGACATCAAAGTTCACTATAGGTAACAAATTAATTTGAAAAGTTCTAGACATTTTTTTGATTCTAAAACTCGATGATTCTGACTTGAATGACTTTCTTTTTCTTGCAGAGTTAATCACATAATTACAAACTAGTAGATTATTTTATGCAAGAAGATTCTTCCACAAATTAGGTAACTGTCATTTATCATTATCATTTCTTTCCAAAACATATCAAATCTTACGATCTGTTAACATTTGCTTCAGTGCATATCGATTTTATTTCCCTCAAATGAACATTATGAATAATTACAAAGACCTAACCAGGAAAAAAATTAAAAATTCATTGTATAGTACAACCATGAATATCTGCAGTGATCAAGGCCAGTAAAAGAACAACAATAACAACAAAATGGTAATGTTTTAGAGCTCCTAGAGAAGAAGGAAATAGGCTTATTTGGAGTCATGCCTCTTTTGTATGCTGGGGCTTCATGGGAGGAAGAAATAAACTTGGATTTGAGATTGTTTCTTATATACTCCTCCACGCTAGACCATTTCCTCTCCCACTCCATCAAGCGCATAAATAGACATGATTGATTCTGAAGGGACAGAAGCCTGACATTCACGAAAGATAACTACCAATTCAGTGAAAAACATAAGATGGAAATACGGATGCTTTTAAGTTTTAGGAACTTCTGTCCATACTCCTTTCTGCCTAAAAAAATTTTGTGGGCTAGAGGAAAATGAATCGCAAGCTCATACTGTAATTATAGATGAGGACCAATTGGTACTTCGCAATTACTAGGCTGAAACCGTGCCAGACTAAGTCCCTTCCCAAACAGAATCTCACTCTAAAGAGACCAGAAACCATATAAGGACAGGACTACTCCAGCAGAAGGTGGCTGGCTGCACAGAGCCTGCGTGAATTCACAGCATACATGCACAAAGTAAGGAACACTTGGTACTCCCACAATAATTAACTTTGTCAGTGCTAGAGATCAACGGGATCCTGGGAACATCTGTGCAACCGCCTCATTTTACAGAGAAGAACACTAGGGCCAGGGCAAGTAAAATGACTTTTCCTGCTCAAAGAGCTAATAAATAGCAGAGCCCATACATCAGCTTCTGGCTCCTGTTCTCACTTTGCTCTCTACACAGTTCTACTTCTTCATGTCAAGGCTGGTTAGGTTTTTCTTTCCCAGTCTCTGTGAATGTCATGTACCTGATCTGCAGGCCCCCAAATTAAGAATTTGACTAGTGATAACTATGACAATTCAGTTAAGAATTAATTGTATTTCTCTTCCTTTATAAGCAAGTCTTGTGTAAAAGAGAGATTTAATTCTTGTCCAGAATTCCTGTTTGAGGCCTGTAAGGGAATGAGATAAACTGCTTAAAATTCACACAAATATCTAGCACATTGCTGTGGTGAGTCTAAAAAATGCTGAACAGATTTTTCTACTAATTTAAAGGATTTACTGGAGCTGGGAAGGAATGCTATGTATAAAATCAGGGTACAGTAATTAAAGGACAAAGAAATGGAACATTTCATCATAACAGAAAACTCAGGAAAATATGTACACTAAAAAAAATACAATGCATCAAAATGGTTATTTTAAAATCATTATAGAGTATATACATTTATATGGTTATAGCCAACTAATAATTATGACAAAATTGCCATTGATAAAAGTAAAAAAAAACAGAAATTAGTATGTAAAATACATATATATAAGATAGATACAAACATATATATAAATAGCTTGATAAAAAAAAAAAAAAAGAATACTGATTTTAACCCCCTGGGGTTAATTTTAAATAAAGACCCTAAAATCAAACTTTTAATATGCAAAATACCTCATTTCTGCTCATTTCAAATCATAATGAAAATAAAACATATGAAGCTTGCTAGTGATGCCCCAGATTGTATAATCCTACAAAAGACATTAACAGAAGCTCTAAAAATCTAATTAAATTTTAGAGTGCTAGTAATGTCACCATAAGGCCCACGTAAGCTGTTATCTACATTAATAAAAGTTAAATTCAGACTATACCCCTAACTGAATAACAATATACCTGGTTTCAAGGTTATTCTTATTTTGTTACTTAAGGATATTTCTTCTCTATTCTCATAAATAAAATCGATTAATCATGAAGGGGAAAACCAAATACCTTCTCTTCTATCTACACATTTTTCTCTTAGGCCACATAGAAGGGAATGAACGTCCTTCCCACTTTGGGGGGGCAGAGTTCACACGTTGGCATCTCTCCAGCCTTCCCCACTTGCTCCTCCCAAGAAAGGAAGGGCTCTGTAATCTGTCTTGTGCTTTCTCTCTTACAACATGTGTGCTGGGCTCAGCTTGGTTCTAGCCTCCTTATGTTATGCTGAGATGACAGTCTACCATATACAGATCCAGCTGGGTCTTTTCTCTCTTTGCTCCAACATCAGGGCCTGCAACTGTTTTGACTGAGTCAAGACAGACTCTTCCTGGGACAGGTTTCTTTATTTTCTTTATTTATATTTTTATTGGGGTATGGTTGCTTTACAGTGTTGTATTAGCCTCCACTGCACAACAAAACGCAGCCATACACATACAGATATCCCCTCCCTTTTGGACTTCCCTCCCATTTAGGGTACCACAGTGCAATAGGCAGAGTTCCCTGTGCTGTACAGTACATTTCCCTCAGTTGTCTATTTCACACATAGTATCAATAATATATCTGTGTCAATCCCAGTCTCCCAATTCCTCCCTCCCCACCCCTTTCCCCTTTGGTATCCACACATTTGTTCTCTACGTCTATGTCTATATTTCTGCTTTACAAATAAGACCATCTATACCATTTTTCTAGATTTCACATATATGCATTATTAAACGATATTTGCTTTTCTCTGACTTACTTCACTCTGTATGACACTCTCTAGATCCATCCACGTCTCTACAAATGACCCAGTTTCATTCCTTTTTATGGCTGAGTAATATTCCATTGTACATATGTACCACATCTTCTTTATCCATTCCTCTGTCAGTGGACATACAGGTTGCTTCCATGTCCTGGCTATTGTAAATAGTGCTGCTATGAACATTGGGGTGCATGTGTTTTTTCTGCATTATGGTTTTCTCTGGGTATATGCCCAATAGTGAGATATTGGGCCATATGGTAGTTCTATTTTTAGTTTTTTAAGGAACCTCCATACTGTTTTCCATAGTGGGTTTTTTAAAATTTATTTTTATTATTTTTATTTATTTTATTTTTATTTTATTGGAGTATAATTGCTTTACAATGGTGTGTTAGTTCCTGATTTATAACAAAGTGAATCAGTTATACGTATACATACATCCCCATAACTCTTCCCACTTGCGTCTCCCTCCCTCAGACCTTCCCTATCCCACCCCTCTAGGTGGTCAGAAAGCACAGAGCTGATCTCCCTGTGCAGTGTGACTGCTTCCCACTAGCTATCTATTTTACATTTGGTAGTGTATATATGTCCATGCTACTCTCTCACTTTGTCCCAGCTTCCCCTTCCCCCTCCCCGTGTCCTCAAGTCCATTCTCTAGTAGGTCTGCGTCTTTATTCCCATCTTGACCCTAGGTTCTTCATGACCATGTTTTTTGTTTTGTTTTATTTTTAACATCTTTATTGGAGTATAATTGCTTTACAATGGTGTGTTACTTCCTGCTTTATAACAAAGTGAATCAGTTATACATATACATATATCCCCATAACTCTTCCCACTTGCGTCTCCCTCCCTCAGACCCTCCCTATCCCACCCCTCTAGGTGGTGAGAAAGCACAGAGCTGATCTCCCTGTGCTATGTGGCTGCTTCCCACTAGCTATCTAATTTACATTTCGTAGTATATATAAGTCCATGCCCCTCTCTCACTTCATCCCAGCTTCCCTTTCCCCCTCCCTGTGTCCTCAAGTCCATTCTCTATATCTGCATCTTTATTCCTGTCCTGCCCTTAGGTTCTTCAGAACCTTTTTTTTTTTTTACATTCTATATATATATGTGTTAGCATACATTATCTGTTTTTCTCTTTCTGACTTACTTCACTCTGTACAACACACTCTAGGTCCATCCACCTCACTACAAATAACTCAATTTCGTTTCTTTTCATGGCTGAGTAATATTTCATTGTATATATGTGCCACATCTTCTTATCCATTCATCTGTCGATGGACACTTAGGTTGCTTCCATGTCCTGGCTATTGTAAATAGAGCTGCAGTGAACATTGTGGTACATGACTCTTTTTGAATTATGGTTTTCTCAGGGTATATGCCCAGTAGTGGGACTGCTGGGTTGTATGGTAGTTCTATTTTTAGTTTTATAAGGAACCTCCATACTGTTCTCCATACTGACTGCATCAATTTACATTCCCACCAATAACATAGGAGGGTTCCCTTTTCTCCACACCCTCTCCAGCATTTATTGTTTGTAGATTTTTTTGATGATGGCCATTTTAACCGGTGTGAGGTGATACCTCATTGCAGTTTTGGTTTGCATTTCTCTAATAATTAGTAATGTTGAGCATCTTTTCATGTGTTTGCTGGCCTTCTGTATGTTTTCTTTAGAGAAATGTCTATTTAGGTCTTCTGCCCATTTTTGAATTTTTTTTTTTTTTTTCCATATGCGGGCCTCTCACTGCTGTGGCCTCTCCCAATGTGGAGCACAGGCTCCAGACACACAGGCTCAGCGGCCATGGCTCACGGGCCCAGCCGCTCCGCGGCATGTGGTATCTTCCCAGACTGGGGCACGAACCCACGTCCCCTGCATCAGCAGGCGGACTCTCAACCACTGTGCCACCAGGGAAGCCCTGAATTGGGTTGTTTTTTTGAGCTGTATGAGCTGCTTGTATATTCTGGAGATTAATCCTTTGTCAGTTGCTTCATTTGCAAATATTTTCTCCCATTCTGAGGGTTGTCTTTTCGTCTTGTTTATGGTTTCCTTTCCTGTGCAAAACCGTTTAAGTTTCGCTAGGTCCCATTTGTTTATTTTTGTTTTAATTTTCATTACTCTAGGAGGTGGGTCAAAAAAGATATTGTTGTAATTTATGTCAAAGAGTGTTCTGCCTATGTTTTCCTCTAAGAGTTTTATACTGTCTGGTCTTATACTTAGGTCTTTAATCCATTTTGAGTTTATTTTTGTGTATGGTGCTAGGGAGTGTTCTAATTTCATTCTTTTACATGTAGCGGGACAGTTTATCTTTAATTCAAAGCTGGGAATGGTAGGACTTTGGTCCAGGCCAAATTCACTTGTTCCATTTTAGCCGAGAGCTTGTACATTGGGAGTTACTCTGTCTCCATTAATCAAACCTTGAGGGGTATTTGGCCACTTAGTTCCCTTTTCAAATGGGAAGAGCTGGGACAGGAGGCAGGATGAATCGCACTGACAAATTACCATATTACATCTGCCAGCAAACTACCATTGCAGGGTGCATATCAAGAATCAACACTGCCCCCACAGCTTTTAGAAACCCAAACACGTCTCCTCTTCTCCCTCCACCCCTCAAACACACACCTGACTGATATCTTAACATACGAAGAAACTATACAACATTTAAAGTAAATTATAGAGGAACTGCCTGGAAACATCAGTTTTTTCTAACTCATTCTCTGAGAAGTCGGGTGTTTTCTTTGTTTTTCTCCTATGTTTGACTACATATCATGGTCTTATATTCTATCATTTATCTCAGGTCTTAGGGTACAGTTCTTCTCTATCTGCTTGGTCTCTGGACGTGCGGATGGGATCTCTGAACCCATTCCTGCAGGCTCGTTCCCTGATCGCTACTCCCTATAGACCGATGTACCTCTTCTTGGTCAATAAAACTATTTTTCAAATAATGATCCTGAAAATAACAATGCCTTTCCCTTATTTTTTTTTCTTCTGTCTTTGAAATCTGACATGTCCCAAACATCACCCTAGCTTGGGAAAATGTGTAAAGGTTTCAGGTTTTCCTTCGCTCCTAACATCACCTTTTGACCAGGGAGTTATACAGGTAATATGTGCTCTCTCAAAACTGTGATCTTTTGTTTGGAAGTGAAAATTAGAGTGACAGTTGGAAAAAAATAAACACAGTACCTTGGGTTACACTGAAAATTTAAAGTAAAATCAGCTGGCAATAGGAAGGCAGACTTATAAGGCTGGGTACTGACGATAAAACAGCACCTCATATTTATACGGTACTTCATCTTCACATAATGCTCCCATATACATTCTTATCTAATCTGCATACCAACACAGATTAGATTTGACTCATGTCACTTAATAGATGAGGACATCTGGGTTACTGGACAGCCAGAACAGACTTAACAGAAGAAGTAATACATTCTATAACCCGTCAGAGTTGGTGCTCAGTAATATTCATTAAATGGATAATTGCGATACAGCTGCCACAACTATGGTAAATAGAGATTTGTGTATGTTGTTTGCCTAATATCCATTCAGAGAAGTATCTCTTCCATCTCTGTGTGACTCTGAAAGAGGAGAGGGTGTCAATGTAGAAGGTCTGGTACATGACCTAGAGTTGTCAGTACTCCATGCCCTGGTCAAAACATCAGAGATCTTTTGGTCTTTAATTTAGATGGTGGAGAGAAAGAGGGTAATCCTCTAATGCATTTGAGTTGTGTTTCTATAACCTGCAACTGAAAAGTCCTATTATTACACACATCTCCCTATCACTCCTAATGGTAGAGGACACTGTTCCAATGACCTGGGTTATTTTCCCTTCTACCTGTATATTCATTTGCTCCCCTTCCTGAGAGACGAATATACCTACCCAGTGCTCTGGTTCATGGTTCCCTGGTTACTCAGATTCTGATTAATGATGCTTTCTATTGATCCCTACATTACCTGCCCCATACTCGTGACTAACTCCTCTTACATGTCCCTGAATTTTAACTCACCAGCAGTCTTTGCTGCCTGCTCTGAGCGTGGCTATACTCTCTTCTTCCTAGAGGACAGTAAGTCCACTTGATGACTTTACTGTAAGTACCCATGACTCCATGAGCCATAATTCTTCCTGCACTTTCATGCAAAAATTTCTTTCAGGCACTTATTTTAGAGGAAGTATATTGCAGGGATTAAGGGCATTTGCTTTTATTTCAAACAGGCCTGGATCTAAGTCTTGATTCCATCTTTTATGAGCTAAGTATCCTTCAGTAAGCCACTTACCTAGACCAAACCTACCTCTCTTCATTCCTGAAATTAATAATAGTATCCACCTTTAATTTGGATTTTGAGGGATTGAAAGCATAATGCATTTCAAGTATATATGACAAATCCCAACACATAATAAGGACTCAATAAATTAATTCGAATGTATTTGTTGAGTATAAAAATTATATATATAAGATAATCATATATATACACATAATATATATATCTCAAGATATATATATATATATATATATTACTATATACATATGACAGTGAAGTATGTCTCCTATATTCTACAAGGTCTTGAGATCCAGATTAAACAACACAAAAATGTTCTTGCAGACATTACATTATAATAGTAGACACAGACAACAAATAAGCGCACAAAAAGAAGGTTTAATATAAATATATAAATACAATATATTTAAATATGAGAGAAGTTAATCGTAAACACTGATTTTTAGGCTATTTAAGGAGTCCGTACTTCTGCCACACTGATATGGACTAAACGATTGACAGAAAAGTAATTATTATATACTTATTATAACACTAACTCTTAAAGAGACTAGATAATTAGAATATGACAAACTTTATGACTGGTGAGCAACATTTCAACCCACCAGGCATGTGCTGAGAAGCTACTATATTCAGGACAATATGCTGAGGCTCTTTGGATGGGGAAGGAAGGGATGTTAAGGTAAATTACACCTAAGAACAACTAATAAGGAAATAAATGTGAAGTAGAGGCACATGTAATGTGATGACTCAGGAAAAAAAAAGAAGTAAGAGTCACCATTACAGAAGTCTATTAGGTAAGGAAGGCATATGAAACCTCACCAATATTTTCTTGAACTGAAAGATAAATTATGACCTCAACCAATGAAGAACAACCAACAAAATCATTCTGTGTTACAAAAAGGCCTTGATATGGGAAATAAACTTTAGGAGTGAGAGATTAAAGGCAGGGAGAATAATTAGGAGGTGATAACAGTAATCCTGGAGATAAATTACAGAGTCCAGAATTCAGATAGTGGCAGTATTGGTAGAGAAAAATAAACCGAAGGGACAGTGTTTTTGCAAATTTAAGCTTAAAAGGTTTTCATGTTGTTGGTAAGAGAAAAGCACACAGTGATTTTACTTTTAAAATATATACCATCACTGTAATAAACCGAAATGTAAAACAGCGTAAAACAATTATTTTGAGAGGCATAAGTACCTAACTTCCTTACATGTATTTGGATAACCACACACACTTATTTAAACATACATAGATAAAATATATATACACACACACACACAAATATTTCTACATACTGAACAGACAGCAAGGTTCTAATTACCACTGTTTATCAAACATTATTGCCCTGACTTAGATACATGGCTTTCATAGCAGTAGTTATTTTCTCCTGTTTATTGACTAACAGACATAATATATACACAGAGAGACACTGGTATCCCTTCAGTGGCTTGACTCTCTATAGAGTGCCAGATTCCCACATGTATTTTAATGTTTATTTTATTTTATTATGTATTTATTTATTTTTGGCCACGCACCATGGCACATGGGATCTTAGTTCCCCGACCAGGGATCGAACCCATGCCCCCTGCATTGGAAGCGCTGAGTCTTAACCACTGGACAGCAAGGGAAGTCCCCCCACATGTATTTTAATATAGCTGTCATGTGTTCTTTTAGTGTTACTGGCCCTTCCAAGTAAAATAACATTTCGGACACAGTAAAAGTTGGCCGTGATTAACACATGCAATCATTTAAGTACACCGACCATTATTTTTAGTATCTTGTGCATGTCCTAACAAATGAGACACCAGCAGTGACTTGCTCATATTATAATTAGGTGGAAGTGCTCCTGCAGTAAAAAATACACTAGGATTCTAGGTAACCTGAGCCAGACAACCTGAATTTGAATCCTGGTTCCATGTCCTAGTGAGGTAAGTCATCTTGGCAAAGTTACTAAAATTCCTTGTCTAAATTTTCTCTTTTATCAAAGTAAATAACAAGTGTATACAACTGTATGTAATATACATATGATCATTTTATGTTGAGTGTGTGTATATATAAGTACAATATATATTAAAATATATAAAATATATATATGAAGAGAGGAAGAATATATAAAAATCTTAGAGTAATCCTTATTACATTTTAAGCACTCAATATGTTATTATTTTCTTTGTTGCTACTACTACTACTACTACAGTTTTCTGTGTGATCTTAGGTAAGTCAAAGAAAATATGATAACCTGTTATTTTCCATGAGCAAGAAAGATTTCAAGATTCTAGGTTTGGAGGCAGTCTCTTTCATTTAGGATTTTCCTCCAGGTTACTTGAAAAACGCTTGGTGACACAACATTGACAATAACTGGTGAAGTAAGGGCTATAAATATAATCTCTGATATGACAAAGTCTCTGCCTTCCAGAGACATACAGGACATAGAACATAGAAGGGAAAAGACAGATTTCCCTAATAAGGAATTATATAGATCAGATCCCAGGGAGAGGACTGGGGTTGGCTGCGTCAACAGAGCCTGAAGTGGGTTAGTGCACCACAGCTACCCGGGAGGGAGTCCGGGAAAAAGTCTGGACCTGCCTAAGATGCAAGAGACCATTGTTTCGGGGTGCACGAGGAGAAGGGGTTCAGAAAACTGCCTAAACAAGCTCCAGAGACAGGCGCGAGGCGCGACTATCAGCACGGACACCACAGACGGGCATGAAATGCTAAGGCTGCTGCTGCAGCCACCAAGAAGCCTGTGTGCAAGCACAGATCACTATCCACACCTCCCCTCCCGGAAGCCTATGCAGCCCGCCACTGCCAGGGTCCTGTGATCCAGGGACAACTTCCCCGGGAAAACGCACAGCGCGCCTCAGGCTGGTGCAACTTCACACCGGCCTCTGCCGCTGCAGGCTCACCCCACATCCGTACCCCTCCCTCCCCCAGGCCTGAGTGAGCCAGAGCCCCAGAATCAGCTGCTCCTTTAACCCCGTCCTGTCTGAGCGAAGAACAGACGCCCTCAGGCAACCTACACGCAGAGGCGGGGCCAAATCCAAAGCTGAACGCCAGGAGCTGTGCGAACAAAGAAGAGAAAGGGAAATCTCTCCCAGCAGCCTCGGGAGCAGCGGATTAAATCTCCACAATCAACTTGATGTACCCTGCATCTGTGGAGTACATGAAAAGACAACGAATCATCCCAAAATGAGGAGGTGGACTTTGGGAGCAACTGTAGACATGGGGTTTGCTGTATGTGACTGACTGGCTTCTAGCTGTATGTTTATATTAGTTTAGTATTTAGAGTGTATTATCATTGCTAGATTTGTTTCATTTGGTTGCTCTCTTCCTTTTTCTTTTATATATATATTTTTCCTTTTTCTCTTTTTTTGAGAAAGTTTATGCTTCTTTCTGTGATTTTCTCTGTATAGCTGTGCTTTTACCATTTGTCCACACGTTCTGTCTGTTGTTTTTTTGTTCTGTTTTGTTTTTTAGCACTTGTTATCACTGGTGGATTTGTTTCTTGCTTTCGTTGCTCTGTTCTTTCTTTCTTTTCTCTTTCTTTTTATTACTTTTTAATTTTTCATAATTTTTGAACTTTTTTTATTTTAATAACCTTATTTCTTTTTATTTTCCTTTTTTCTTTCTTTCTTTCTTTTTTTCTCCCTTTTCTTCTGAGCTGTGTGGCTGACAGGGTCTTGGTGCTCCGTCTGGGTGTCAGGTATGTGCCTCTGAGGTGGCAGAGCCGAGTTCAGGACACTGGTCCACAAGAGACTTCCCAGCTCCACGTAATATCAAATGGTAAAAGCTCTCCCAGAGATCTCTCTTAACGCTAAGTCCCAGCTCCATTCAACAACCAGCAAGCTACAGTGCTGGACACCCTAGGCCAAACAACTAGCAAGACAGGAACACAACCCCACCCATTAGCAGAGAGGCTGCCTAAAATCATAATAAGGTCACAGACACCCCAAAACACACCAGCAGATGCGGTCCTGCCCACCAGAAAGAGAAGATCCAGCCTCATCCACCAGAACACAGGCACTAGTCCCCTCCAACAGGAAGCCTACACAACCCACTGAACGAACCTTACCTATTGGAGGCAGACACCAAAAACAATGGGAACTACAAGCCTGCAGCCTGCGGAAAGGAGGCCCCAAGCACAGTAAGTTAAGCAAAATGAGAAGACAGAGAAATACACAGCAGATGAAGGAGCAAGATAAAAACCCATCAGACCAAACAAATGAAGAGGAAATAGGAAGTCTACCTGAAAAAGAATTCAGAGTAATGACAGTAAAGATGATCCAAAATCTTGGAAACAGAATGGAGAAAATACAAGAAATGTTTAACTAGGACAAAGAAGAACTCAAGAGCAAACAAACAATGATGAACAACACAATAAATGAAATTAAAAATTCTCTAGAAGGAATCAATAGCAGAATAAATGAGGCAAAAGAATGGATAAGTGACCGGGAAGATAAAATAGTGGAAATAACTACTGCAGAGCAGAATAAAGAAAAAAAAGGAAAAGAACTGAGGACAGTCTCAGAGACTTCTGGGACAACATTCAGTGCACCAACATTCAAATTATAGGGGTCCCAGAAGAAGAAGAGAAAAAGAAAGGGACTGAGAAAATATTTGAAGAGATTCAGGTCAAAAACTTCCTTAATATGGGAAAGAAAATAGTCAGTCAAGCCCAGGAAGCACAGAGAGTCCCATACAGGATACATCCAAGGAGAAACACACCAAGGCATATACTAATCAAACTATCAAAATTTAAATACAAAGAAAAAATATTAAAAGCAGCAAGGGAAAAACAACAAATAACATACAAGGGAATCCCCATAAGGTTAACAGCTGATCTTGCAGCAGAAACTCTGCAAGCCAGAAGGGAGTGGCAAGATATATTTAAAGTCATGAAAGGGAAAAACCTACAACCAAGATTACTCTAACCAGCAAGGATCTCATTCAGCTTTGAGGAAGAAATTAAAACCTTTACAGACAAGCAAAAGCTAAGAGAATTCAGTACCACCAAGCCAGCTTTACAACAAATGCTAAAGGAACTTCTCTAGGCAGGAGACACAAGAGAAGGAAAAGACCTACAATAACAAACAAAAAACAATTCAGAAAATATAATAGGAACATACATATCGATAATTAGCTTAAATGTAAATGCATTAAAAGCTCCCACCAAAAGACACAGGCTGGCTGAATGGATACAAAAACAAGACATGTATATATATTGTCTACAAGAGACCCACTTCACACCTAGGGACACATACAGACTGAAAGTGAGTGGATGGAAAAAGATATTCCATGAAAATGGAAATCAAAAGAAAGCTGGAGTAGCAATTTTCATATCAGACAAAATACATTTTAAAGTAAAGGCTATTATAAGAGACAAAGAAAGACACTACATAACAATCAAAGGCTCAATCCAAGAAGATAATATAACAATTGTAAATATTTATGCTCCAACATAAGAGCACCTCAATTCATAAGGCAAATGCTAACAGCCATAAAAGGGGAAATCGACAGTAATACAATCATAGTAGGGGAAATTAAAACCCCAATTTTACCAATGGACACATCATCCTAAATGCAAATAAATAAGGAAACACAATCTTTAAATGATACATTAAACAAGATGAATTTAATTGATATTTATAGGACATTCCATCCCAAAACAATAGAATACACTTTCTTCTCAAGTGCTCATGGAACATTCTCCAGGATATATCATATCTTGGGTCACAAAACAAGCCTTGGTAAATTTAAGAAAATTGAAATTGTATCAAGTATCCTTTCTGACCACAATGCTATCAGACTAGATATCAATTACAGGAAAAAAAATCTGTAGAAAATACAAACACATGGAGTCTAAACAATATACTACTTAATAACCAAGAGATCACTGAAGAAATCAAAGAGGAAATCAAAACCTATGTAGAAACAAATGACAATGAAAACATGAAGACCCAAAACCCATGGGATGCAGCAAAAGCAGTTCTAAGCGGGAAATATATAGAAATACAATCCTACCTCAAGAAACAAGAAACATCTCAAATAATCAACCCAACCTTACACCTAAAGCAATTAGAGAAAGAAGAAGAACAACAACAAAAACAACAAAGTTAGGAGAAGGAAAGAAATCATAAAATTCAGATCAGAAATAAAAAGAAGTGAAGGAAATGATAGCAAAGATCAATAAAACTAAAAGCTGGTTCTTTGAGAAGATAAACAAAATTGGTAAATAATTAACCAGACTCATCAAGACAAAAAGGGAGAAGACTCAAATCAATGAATTAGAAATGAAAAAGGAGAGGTAACAATTGACACTGCAGAAATACAAGGGATCATGAGAGATTACTACAAGCAACTATATACCAATAAAATGGACAACCTGGAAGAAATGGACAAATTCTTAGAAAAGCACAACCTTCTGAGACTGAACCAGGAAGAAATAGAAAATATAAAGAGACCAATCACAAGCACTGAAATTGAGTATCTGATTAAAAATCTTCCAACAAACAAAACTGCAGGACCAGATGGCTTCATGATCAAATTCTATCAAACATTTAGAGAAGAGCTAACACCTATCCTTCTCAAACTGTTCCAAAATATAGCAGAGGGAGGAACACTCCCAAACTCATTCTATGAGGCCACCATCACCCTGATACCAAAACCAGACAAAGATGTCACAAAGAAAGAAAACTACAGGCCAATATCACTGATGAACATAGGTGCAAAAATCCTCAACAAAATATTAGCAAACAGAATCCAACAACACATTAAACGGATCATACACCATGATCAAGTGGGGTTTATTATAGGAATGCAAGGATTCCTCAATATATGCAAATCAATGTGATAAATCATATTAACAAACTGAAGGAGAAACAACCATATGATCATCTCAATAGATGCAGAAAAAGCTTTTGACAAAATTCAACACCGATTTATGATAAAAGCTCTCCTGAAAGTGGGCATAGAGGGAACCTACCTCAACATAATAAATATGACAAGTCCACACCAAACATCATTCTCATTGGTGAAAAACTGAAACCATTTCCTCTAAGATCAAAAACAAGACAAGGTTGTCCACTCTCACCACTACTATTCAAAATAGTTTTGGAAGTTTTAGCCACAGGAATCAGAGAAGAAAAATAAATAAAAGGAATCCAAATCATAAAAGAAGTATAGCTCTCACTGTTTGCAGATGACATGATACCATACATAGAAAATCCCAAAGATGTTACCAGAAAGATACTAGAGTTAATCAATGATTTTTGTAAAGTAGCAGGATACAAAATTAATGCACAAAAATCTCTTGCATTCCTATACACTAATGATGAAGTATCTGGAAGAGAAATTAAGGAAACACTCTCATTTACCATTGAAACAAAAAGAATAAAATATCTAGGAATAAACCTACCTAAGGAGACAAAAGACCTGCATGCAGAAAACTGTAAGACACTGATGAGAGAAATTAAAGATGATACAAAAAGATGGAGAGATATACCATGTTCTTGGACTGGAAGAATCAACAGTGTGAAAATGACTCTACTACACAAAGCAATCTACAGATTCAATGCAATCCCTATCAAACTACCAATGGTACTTTTCACAGAACTAGAACAAAAAATATCACAATTTGCATAGAAACACAAAAGACCCCAAATAGCCAAAGCAACCTTGAGAAAGAAAAACGGCGCTGGATGAATCAGGCTCCCTGAATTCAGACTATACTACAAAGCTACAGTCATCAAGACAGTATGGTACTGGCACAAAAACAGAAATATAGATCAGTGTAACAGGACAGAAAGCTCAGAGATAAACCCACACACACATGGTTACCTTATCTTTGGTAAAGAGGCAAGAATACAGAATGGAGAAAAGACAGCCTCTTTAATCAGTGGTTGTGGGAAAACTGCACAGCTACATGTAAAAGAATGAAATTAGTATACTCCTTAACACCATACACAAAAATAAACTCAAGATGGATTAAAGACCTAAACGTAAGTCCAGACACTATAAAACTTAGAGGAAAACATAGGCAGAACACTCTATGATATAAATCACAGCAACATCCTTTTTGACCCACCTCTTCAGGAAATGGAAATAAAACCAAAAAGAAACAAATGGGACCTAATGAAACTTAAAAGCTTTTGCACAGCAAAGGAAACCATAAACAAGACAAAAAGACAACCCACAGAATGGGAGAAATTATTTGCCAACGAAGCAACAGACAAAGGATTAATCTCCAAAATTTAGAAGCAGCTCATGCAGCTCAATATCAAAAAAAAAAAAAAACAACATAATCCAAAAATGGGCAGAAGACCTAAATAGACATTTCTGCAAAGAAGATACACAGATTGCCAACAAACACATGAAAGGATGCTCAACATCATTAATCATTAGAGAAATGCAAATCAAAACTACAATGAGATATCACTTCACACCATTTAGAATAGCCATCATCAAAAAATCTACAAACAATAAATGCTGGAGAGGATGTGGAGAAAAGGGAACCCTCTTGCACTGTTGGTGGGAATGTAAATTGATACAGCCACTATGGAGAACAGTATGGAGGTTCCTTAAAAAACTAAAAATAGAACTACCATACGACCCAGCAATTCCACTACTTGGTATATACCCTGAGAAAACCATAATTAAAAAAGAGTCATGTGCCACAATGTTCACTGCAGCTCTATTTACAATAGCCAGGACATGGAAGCAACCTAAGTTTCCATCGACAGAATAATGGATAAAGAAGATGTGGCACATGTATACAATGGACTATTACTCAGCCATAAAAAGAAACAAAATCGAGTTATTTGTACTGAGTTGGATGGACCTAGAGACTGTCATACAGAGTTAAGTAAGTCAGAAAGAGAAAAATAAATACCGTATGCTAACACATATGAATGGAATCTAAAGAAAAAAAGGTGTTTCTGAAGAACCTAGGGGTAGGACAGGAATAAAGATGCAGAGGTAGAGAATGGACTTGAGGACACAGTGAGGGGGAAGGGCAAGCTGGGACGAAGTGATAGAGTGGCATGGACTTATATATACTACCAAATGTAAAATAGATAGCTAGTGAGAAGCAGCCACATAGCACAGAGATATCAGCTTGGTGTTTTGTGACCACCTACAGGGTTGGGACAGGGAGGGTGGGAGGGAGACGCAAGAGGGAGGAGATATGGGGATATATGTATATGTATAGCTGATTCACTCCATTATAAAGCAGAACTAACATACCATTGTAAAGCAATTATACTCAATAAAGATATTAAATAATAGTAATAATAATAATAAAGAACTATATAGTATTTCATTCCTTTTTATAGCTGAGCCGTATCCCATTGTGCGTGTGTGTTTGTGTGTGTGTGTGTGTGTGCGCGCGCGCACGTGCACAAACCGCATCTTTATCCATTCATCTCTCGATGGACATTAAGTTACTTCCAAATCTTAGCTATTATAAATAGTGATGTTATGAACATTGGGGTATATGCCATTTGCAGCAACATGGACAGACCCAGAGATGATCATACTAAGTGAAGTATGTCAGACAGAGAAAGACAAATATCATACAATACCACTTAGATGTTGAATGTAAAAAATGATACAAATGAACTTATTTACAAAACACAAACAGATTTACAGACATAGGAAACAAAATTATGGTTACCAAAGGGGAAGGGAGAGAGGAATAAATTAGGGGTTTGGAATTAGTAGATACAAACTACTATCTATAATACAGATAAACAACATGGTCGTACAGCATAGCACAGGGAACTATATTCAATACCTTGTAATAACCTATAATGTAAAAGAATATGAAAAAGAATATATATATGTATACATATATATATATACACATATATATGTATACATATATATATACACACATATATATATATATGTATTACTGAATCACTTTGCTGTATACCAGAAACACCACACTGTAAATCAACTATACTTCAGTTTAAAAAAGAAAAAGACTAATTTTTTTTTTAAAGTACACTATAGTCATAAACACTGACAGAAGGTATTTATTCAGCCCTATGTATTTAGTGGTGTTAAAGGAATAGCTTCAGAAGTCATGTGGAACTGGTCTACATTTAAAGCCTACATCTTACTAGGTATATGGCCTTGGGGTCAATGCTTAACTCCTCTAAATCTCAACTTTGTAGCAGTTATAGAACTTTACAGCAGAGGCTCTTATGCCAGTCTGCCAGTCAAACTTTTACTCATTATCTGTGTGACTTTGGACAAGTGTCTTAACCTCTCAATGATTCCTCATTTGTAAAATGGAACTAGTACTAACTACATTTTATGGGTTGTGATGATACTTAAATGAACTAATAGAGATAAAGACAAAGTTGTAATCAGTACATAGTAAGAATGCAAATACACCTTAGTGTGATTGATATGAAAACAGGAAATATCATGACCCAGACTTTTGACAGGGGTCCCCAAATTTCAAACAAAAGAAAGAAATCCTTACATTTTAAATCGAGTTGCTGGACCATTTCTGAAAAACTTACAAATGATGAAGCTCCCCCCACCCCCCAGAAAGTATCTGAAAATGTTGGCAAAATTGCTAAGAATGGCTTTTCTGCAGATTTCCTCATGGAGAGCTGTCAGTTCAAGGTGCATTCCCCGTCCAACCCACGCCAAAACTAGGGGTAGATGGAGAGCTTATCGCATCTTAAGCCAAGTGACGGAGACTTACTAAGGTCTGATGCTCTAGACTCAGAGTCTGAGAGCCTGAATTCAAATCCCAGTTCTATCACATATTTGCTTTGTGATTAGGGACAAGTCCTTTACTTCTCTGAGGCTCAGGTGTACATCTATAGAACAGGTGTAACTGTTTTTGTTGTTGGTGTTTCTCTTCCCCTGATTAGTCCTTGCTTATCTACAATACAACAGTTTACTCATCTATGACCCTTAAAAGTAAAGGAAATTAGAAGGAAGGAAAAGAAAGATGATGCTTCTTCCACTAGGCTACATTACACTTGGCTCTCTCCTACAGTGGCAATGAGGAGAGTTTCCTCAACCTGCCTTAGCCCCTCAGGACATATTTAGCACTGTCATTTTCAGGGCAAAAAATGATGAGAGCTCAACCCACAAGATGCTGATAGCATGAAGCAAAATATATGCTGATGTGATTCATCTAAGTATCAAACCTCAGTAAACTCAGTGTGTTTATTTATAGCAGGAGGTGTTTTACACTCAGAGAGACAAGCCTCAAATCAGATTCTGAATTCAATTCAAGGAGCAAGCGTGAAGGTATGAATGAGCTGCAGGATAATGTACTTGAAGATGAGAGTTTACTGAATTTGAGTGAAAGGAATCAGGGAAAGAACGAGAAAATAATTGGTGTAATAAAGCCAACCTTTTAAGAAAGATAATAGTTAAATAAGACGGTGACAAAAAATTCTCTAAAGCCCTGGAGACTATGGGAGAGAAAAACAGATTCTGCATTCAAGTCACATTAACATCACACCAGTGTGGCACGCTCATTGTGGCATGCATACAGCAGTTTAGCTCGGTACGCTAATAAAAACAGGAGTGGGAAGCAGCCGCATAGCACAGGGAGATCAGCTCGGTGCTTCGTGACCACCTAGAGGGGTGGGATAGGGAGGGTGGGAGGGAGGGAGACGGAAGAGGAGAGGGAGGGAGGGAGAGGGAAGAGATATGGGAACATATGTATATGTATAACTGATTCACTTTGTTATAAAGCAGAAACTAACAACATTGTAAAGCAATCATACTCCAATAAAGATGTTAAAAAAAAAAACACACACAAAAAAACAGGAGTGCGCACAGCAGGAAAAGGGGCCTATTCTCTCTCTGCAGTAGGAAAATGCACAGGAAAGAAGACTTTCTACTGAAAAAACGTCTCCCCCTTCTCTGGCCAATGTCACCCTTCCCAGTGGTCTCTTCAAGGTCACAGGTCATTCTGAGATTCAGATCTCCAAGCAGAGCTGGGAAATTTGGAAATTATGGATTAAAGAACTCAACCAAAATAAAAATAGGAATAAAACTTTCATTGATTTATCTACCTAAGTGGGTCATAGCAGGGTCTCTGCTGGGTGCTAAAGGAGAGAGCAAAAAGAGCAGGATATAGTTACTGCCTTCAAGAACTGTACAAGCAGATGAGGGAGAGACATACAAACAATGTGGGTAAGCCTGACTTCTGTGCAAAGCCTTAAATTGATATTTGGGACATCCCTGAGTGTGAAGAGAGGAGGATGTGGTGGAGAGGGATGGGTTTTGGAAGCTCCACTCAAATACACTGCCTGGAAAATACCAGGAAAAGAGTGCTAGCTTTAAGATGAACAGGATCAAGAGACAGAGGTTATATGTTAGAATCATATAAAAATAAATGCAAACAAAAATTACTCTATTATTATTATAATTATTCATGAAGAATCTAGCCACAATTGCCAAGTCCTTATTTGAGCTTATATTTGAAAACCCTATGATTATTTTTTAGAGATAATGCAAGAAAAGTAAGGAGTACTATAAAACTTAAGAATAAACATCCTGAATCAGGCTCCCTGACTTCAGACTATACTACAAAGCTACAGTAATCAAGACAGTGTGGTACTGGCACAAAAACAGAAATATAGATCAATGGAACTGGATAGAAAGCCCAGAGACAAACCCACGCACATATGGTCACCTTATCTTTGATAAAGGAGGCAAGAATATACAATGGAGAAAAGACAGCCTGTTCAATCAGTGGTGCTGGGAAAACTGCACAGCTGCATGTAAAAGAATGAAATTAGAACACTCGTTAACAACATACACACAAAAAAAACCTCAAAATGGATTAAAGACCTAAATGTAAGGCCAGACACTATACAACTCTTAGAGGAAAACATAGGCAGAACACTCTATGACATAAATCACAGCAAGATCCTTTTTGACCCCCCTCCTAGAGAAATGGAAATTAAAAACACAAATAAACGAATGGGACCTAATGAAACTTCAAAGCTTTTACACAGCAAAGGAAACCATAAACAAGACGAAAAGACAACCCTCAGAATGGGAGAAAATACTTGCAAATGAAGCAATGGACAAAGGATTAATCTCCAAAATTTAGAAGCAGCTCATGCAGCTCAATATCAAAAACACAAACAATTCAATTTAAAAATGGGCAGAAGACCTAGACATTTCTCCAAAGAAGACATACAGACTGCCAACAAACAAATGAAAGGGTGTTCAACATCGCTAATCATTAGAGAAATGCAAATCAAAACTATAATGAGGTATCACCTCACACCAGTCGGAATGGCCATTATCAAAAAATCTACAAACAATAAATGCTGGAGAGGGTGTGGAGAAAAGGGAATCCTCTTACACTGTTGTTGGGAATGTAAATTGATATAGCCACTGTGGAGAACAGTATGGAGGTTTGTTAAAAAACTAAAAATAGAACTACCATATGACCCAGCAATCCCACTACTGGGCATATACCCTGCGAAAACCATAATACAAAAAGAGTCATGTATCACAATGTTCACCACAGCTCTATTTACAAGAGCAGGACATGGAAGCAACCTAACTGTCCATCGACAGATGAATGGATAAAGAAGATGTGGCACATATATACAATGGAATATTACTCAAGGAGGCTGTCACCAAGCCCACAACATACACTGAGCTCCAGGGCCCTGATGAAGGAGGATTAACCAAGTTATGATCATTCTGTCTGTCCCATCCCATTGTTTTAAGAGAGTTGATGTCTGATCCTCTGACCTCTGAGCCAGGGAATCTGGCATACTATTATCCTTTAGGATTATCGGATGGAAATACAAGTAACCTTAAGTGGACAGTCAATCATTCTCAAGGTGTCAAGCCAATCAGATTTTTTAACCTAGGGAGAGGATGAAAACGGGTGTAACGTTCAAGGCACAAGGCAGAGAAAATTGTAATTACCTAGATGTAACAAGTTTTAAACTTGCTCTTGTCAAAGGCAACAAATGCAGCACCAACTAGCAACATGTATAACTCTGATATTAGAAAAGCAAAGCAAAATAAACTAGCAAAAATCTGTTTATAACAGACTCACTGAAAAAGAGCAACAGGGCTGTAGGGCCATTAAGCCATTTGTCTGTCCATGCATCCAGCCACCCATCCAATATTTACTAAGTGCTAGGCTTCAGGGCTGAAAAGGTAACTGCAGATCCCATGCTTATATGGCTGGCATGATCTAACAACAGATGAGATATGATTTAAAATCCCACTGAACATAAAAAACAGCAGATGAACTTACGTCAGACAACAAGGCCTAAGTGATCTGTTCCCTGTCAGCCTCTACGGTCTCCATTTCTACCGCTTTCCCTCATTCATCAAACCCAGTGTCACTGACCTTCTTTCTCTTCCTCCAGGATAATAACCGAGTCCCCTTTAGGGTTCCCCTTTTGACTGGAGAACTCTCCCCAATGACCTTCACAGGATGGGCAGCTCCTTATCATTCAGTTCTTGGCTTGGCCTCATCTGCTCAGAGAGGCCTTTCCTAACCAGAGAGCCTAATCTTGCCATGACCCCTCCTCCCAGGTTATGCTCCATTTTTATCCTGCTTCATTTTATCTTCACTTTATCTTTATTTTTCATTACCGAACATTATAATACATGTTGCTTAAGTTTGTGCCTTTCTTGCTAGAACATAAGTTTCACGAGGCAGTGGTTTTTATCCATTTTACTCACAGAGTATATTCACTTAATGGTACGCGATACAACATAGTCATTAGAAAAATACTTGATGGAAGAAAATAGTACATAAATATATATATATATATATATATATATATATAATTACAAGACCATGAAGGAAAGATAAATCGTTCTACTGAGGTAGAAAATAAGGTTATCAGAGCTCGCCTGGAAGAGACTAAAAAGAGGTTTCTGAGGAAATGCTGTTCAAATTTAATCACACATGTTTGTCAGATAAATTATGTAAATCAATTTGGTCCTTCATTGCCTAAAACCTAGAAGGAAATAAGATAAACTACAAATGAATCAACTTATACATAAATTAAACTGGTCAGTGAAATTAAAACTGACTGCTTAACTAAATGAAGAGAAAATCAACAACAACAACATGGAAACACACCCCAGGGTCACTGCTTTTTGTCCCTTCTACAGATGAGCTGGTCTGGAAGGCTGGTCTCTAAGCAGAGGACAGGTCTTCCAAACAGGTCAGAGACCCAGCTTCGGAGAGTTGATTAGGTAAACACATAAATGCATATTTAAAATTGAGCTCAGTGATATATGTCCAAAATTCCTTTGAAATGACCTCAAAATGATAGAAATACTCTCTTACTGAACTATTGTGATTTTTAAAAATAAATTTATTTATTTTATTTACTTATTTTTGGCTGTGTTGGGTCTTCGTCGCTGCATGCAGGCTTTCTCTAGTTGCAGTGATTGGGGGCTATTCTTCGTTGTGCTGCGCGGGCTTCTCATTGCCATGGCTTCTCTTGTTGCGGAGCATGGGCTCTAGGCATGCAGGCTTCAGTAGTTGTGGCTCGTGAGCTCAGTAGTTGTGGCTGGTGGGCTCCAGAGCGCAGGCTCAGTAGTTGTGGCACATGGGCTTAGTTGCTCGGCGGCATGTGGGATCTTCCTGGACCAGGGCTC
The DNA here is from genome assembly GCF_039906515.1 of Pseudorca crassidens. Taxonomy (NCBI): domain Eukaryota; kingdom Metazoa; phylum Chordata; class Mammalia; order Artiodactyla; family Delphinidae; genus Pseudorca; species Pseudorca crassidens. The sequence goes on along the minus strand of NC_090305.1, from coordinate 93,894,566 downwards.
AAACCTGTGTCCCCTGCATTGGCAGGAGGGTTCTTAACCACTGCACCACCAGGGAAGCCCCAGAACTACTGTGATTTTTGGTGATTTGTCTTCATTGCTATAGAAGCCCAATATGAGTTTTAAAAGAGGCTGCAGACCCTTAAAAACTAATGCTGAGATGCTACTAGAAGGGCAGTCACCCTAGTGGTTTAATGAGAGAGAAAAACCACTGAAAGAGAAAAGGATGAGCGGGTGTGAGAAAAGAAGGGAAGGAAACTCAGTTGTCCTTCAAGAAACTCGAAGCCCTGCCTGACAAATGAGTCCATACCATTCATTTCTGCATCATTTCCTACTCGGTGCTGCATAGGTCACCAGGAACCAGAAAGGAACCAACTTATCCACTATACTGAAGAGACACTTCTATCAAAAGAAACTCTTCCCTGAAATGTCTTCGTTTAAAACCATTCCTCTCTTAGAGAATTCTCTTAAGTAAATTATTTTTCCAAAAGTAAGCTCCTACTATCGTATAAATTACTTTTTCTAAGTATTTTATTAAAAAGAGACAAAAGCGTTTCCTCCCCGCTAGGATATATTTCTTCAAAGTGCAGAAATCTAGTTGGGAATTAAACTTGGAAAAAAAGAAGCAGGGGCACCCTCCTTAACCATTTCAAAATTTGTAATTTAAGAATCGTATCAGTCACACTATGATGGTTAACTTTAGGTATCAATTTGACTGGGATAAGGCATGCCCAGAGAACTGTTAAAACATTATTTCTGGGTGTGTCTGTGAGGGTGTTTGTGGAAGAGGTTAACATGTGAATTGGTAGACTGAGTAAAGAAAATCGCCCTCACCATTGTGGGTGAGCTTCATCCATTCCATCAAGGGACTGGATAAAACAAAAAGGCAGAACAAGGAGGAATTCACCCCTTTTGGTTCCTGCCTGCCTTCCTGCTTGAGTGGGGTCATTTCATCTCATCTCCTCCAGCCCTTGGACTGTGATTTAAACCATCAGCTGCTCTGGTCCTCAGGCCTTCCAACTTGAATTGAATCACACCACTGGCTTTGCTGGGTCTCCAGTTTCCAGAGAGCAGCATGTGGGACTTCACAGACTTCAAAATCAATATCTCTCTCTCTTTCTGTATGTGTGTGTATGTATGTATGTTTATTTATGTATGTATGTGTGTGTGTGTATATTTATTTATATTTCCTACAGGCTCTGTTTCTCCTAATACACACACCTAGAAATAAGCTTCTGAATCTTATGTATCACCAAAGTAGGAGTAGTGGATAAATCACTATTTAAATGGCACTATTTAAACTACCCAATTAGTTTAAGGTCCATGTAATAGAATAAAACTAACCAAGCTGGATATTACCAAGGTCTTAAATTATACTGCATTTCCTTTTTGGCTTAATTCACAAAGCTTCTAAGATAAACTACCTAGATACGTTGGGGGCAGGTCAATCACAAGTTTATGGTAATTCAATATTTAAGAGATACGAGATAAAAGAAATAATTAGAGAAAACAAACAAAAAAAGTGTTGGAATTCTGCTTCTGTTCAAAAGATGTCTTGAAATTCAGCAAGATGCTTTGTAGATAGTAAGATAATCCTCAATATTAGCTAAGACCTGGGTTTCCTTCATCTTATACTTAGAAACAATCCATGTTATCTCTTGGGTTATATCTGCTTAAATCTTTATGGTCCGTAAGCTACTATTTTTTTTTTTTTTTTTTGTATAGGGTTTTGCAGTTCCAGATGATTGTAGAAAGGCAACAATGTGATGAATTCCATTCTTCAAATTGAGTTAGATTTAACAAAAGTATAACAGAGACAGAAGGCAAAAATAATGATAATAATAATAATCAAAAAATGACACAGGAACTTTACACTTTCACGAGATTGCAGAAAGATCTGACTTAAACATATACTCAATTTTTATCTTGTAAAACTTACTCCATCATGTAATTTCCTTGTAAATAGATTTTTCTTTTCATGCATAGGCAAATTACCTAATATTTCTTTAGAAGGCATATTAAGTACTAGGACATAGCACATTAGTCATTGGAAAGAGGAAGCAAGCTAGAGATGAGAAGGGAAAGTACTGTACTGGTAAGAGCCAGTTCTACATAAAGGTTAATCAGAAATGAAAATGAGGCCTTAGGTAAACACATAAATGCATATTTGATGCAGTTGATGACAATTTCTCAATGGGTCTCCTGTGCCCTGCTGCTATCCCGCGCTGCCAGGGTCCCTGCACAAAATATAATGCGGAAGCTCTGGAGATAAGCCTTCCCAACTCCTTTCCTATAGGCAATTACTAGCAATTAGTCATGCTGCAGAGCTAAATAACTCTCTCTCTGCACCTGCAAAAACGATGTTTGAATGCCACAGCTGAATCCACTGCAGGACTCAAAATTAAATTTAAACTGAAAATCTAGCCTAATACTTTATTTATTACCTGCTACTCTCAGGAATAGGATATGAGGAAGAAGAGGCGTCCAAAGGTAGTATTTTATCTTCAGTTTGTTAGAATACTTCCCCAGGAATAAGAGTGTCTTTTATGGACAGATAATATACAGAAATATAGTTGTATTTCTCTTGGGCCCTATTGTAAGCAATGTTAATTCAATCAGATCACACAGATTTGGGAGGCTTAAATAAGACACCTTTCCTTCCTTGAAAATGTTACTTTTGAATCACATATATTAATACGTGCTTATTAATGGATATCATATTCTACTCATCTCAATAAAGGGCTTCTTGGGGGCCTCCCTTGAATTTATTCAAAGGCCTCACTTATTTACTCATTAAGTTATTGAATGTAAAATATAGCAACTAATTTTGACCTCAATAGTAATATTTTATAAATGAATTGAAGACCATACAAGTGAATGGTGCCTGGAATACACAGGAGACACTCTGTATCATTAGGTACCAGTTCCAATCCTGAATCGATCTTTAATCAAGTACAGGGTTTTGAACTAGTTATCACTTAACTGTCTTCTATACCTGTTGAGTGGAAAAATGAATTAAAAGAAAAGATTTCACAACGTTTGGCTTTGTAACACACAGACATCCAATTATTCAAAGACACACACTATTCTCAAACACACATATACAAACATCAATTGGTCCCTTTAGCATAACTGGCTCTGACTTACTTGGACATGTTAAAAGTGAACTCAGGAGCTGCCGTTCTTGAGAACTATGGGTGATTCACAAATGATCTGCTCACAATATTTATCAAACTTGTATCTAATTAAACAATGGCACACAAAAACATAAAATCTCATGCACTGGAATTTGAAGATATACAAGGCATTTTCAAGTACCATTAGTTACTGGATCTGAGGTCTGTGTGACTTAATTCTTCAGCAAGTACATTTGCCAACAGGAAACTGAAAAATGAGCTGGACAATCAACAAATATGACAATGCCAAGCATGCCTCTGCAAATATAATATTATGGTAAGAAAAGAAAACTGCTTTTCTGGGTTGGAAAAGTTCTGTGCACTCCTCTTAGGTTTGGTTTATTAATCTCATTTATTTATTGCTAGAGGCTTTTGCTAACGCTAGTTTTGCCACTACTAAAAGGCTAAAACTAAAAAAAATAAATACTTCTAAATTATTTTTTTTCAAAAGGAACCACTTTTAAAATAGTCAGATTGTTGTGCTAAAGAGCAGGTGAACCTGAGGGTCTCAGTGCCTGCCTCAGAGTTGAGTGCATGAGGCACTGGCAATGGAGCATCACAACCAGGCCCCCTGAGATGTACGATGCGACTGTTATGTGTCCCTGTTTTATTGTTCTTCTCTTCTGCATAAGCCCATCCAGTCCTCATTAGCTCTCCGATTCAAACTTGCCATCTTCCTCCATTTTAGAATGTCACACACACATACACACACACACACACTGTCCAAAACTTTCAAGAAAGTCAGATGACTACAATTCAAGTTAAGGCAGCACCTATCTCCTCCAAAGTTCTTCCTATGATGCTTAACGTTTATAATCTCTCACATGAGAAAATTTAAGTGAGAATAGCAGCCCAATTTTTTTTAATCATTTCATTATAATTCTAAGTAATGAACAGAGAAAATCAGAAACGTGCTGGTTTGCCATATTCAATAAAGCAGTGATTCTCAAGCTTCAGTGTGCATCAGGATGACCTGGAGTATCTGTTAAAACAACTGGACTGGTCCCTTCCCCAGTTTCCCATTCAGTAGGTCTAGGGTGGGGTCTGAGGAGCTGCATTTCTCACAAGTTATCAGATGGTGAGGATGTTGCTGGTCTGGGGCTCACACTTGGAGAACCACTGCGCTGAAGTTCTAATGCTCTAATGCAGTAATTCTCTTGCTTTGTTTCAACTTCCCAGGAACAGGAGGCACTGCAAATTCCCACCCTACTGCCAGAGATTTTTTTAAGTAAGTCTTAAGTTTCTGCAATTTTAACAAACATCTCAGGTAACTCTAGGGATGGTGGTCTAGGAATAGAGAGATCAGTGCCACAGTCTACTCTGGACTGTTGTGGTTTACACTTGCTGTCTCAGTGTCCCATCTAGGCAGCCCCATCTACTTTCTCTATAAAAAGTGGAATTGAAGATTCAGTATATGCTTATCTTATCTGTGAACCATAACATGAGAAACACTGATGCAGAGGTACACCAAATCAGTAAATCGCCAGTCTTCACACCCATTTTAAGACCCTCTTGCCCACCCAGTGAGAACCGGAGCTGCAGCCCCATTCCTTAGTCTGCCATTCCTGCAACTACCATTGCAATGCTCATGGGCCTGCCGTTACCTGCCGGTACTGCAACTGCTCAGCCAGCCAGTGACCCACTACTGTACTCTGAGCTAAGTGTTTCCTGAAATGTATGTTATTTACTGAACTGACACCCCACTTCCTGCCTTTTACTTCTTATTTTGGCCAATAATTTCAAACAGAAAGTGTGAATAAAGTATATTGTTTGAATTGGCCACAAAAAAATAAACAAGCAAAACTGAAAAATAAAAGAATATCTTGAAAAATGTATAGCTCAGAACACCTTTAAAGAACTGGTGAAACGTATACAGGGTAAAGGTAAGCAGGCAGGTTAAGAAATTGTGGCAAAGTCTGACCTTGAGAAGTCAATATAAACATAACCACAAAAAAGGAGCATTAATAAATGGAATATAAGGCAGGCAAAACCGACTCTGGTTGGGAGCACATCATCTCATAGGCTTTAAATATGTAACAAGTTCAAACTTTTGATGCTAGGAATGGATCTCTTAATGCTTACAGACTAAAGACTGTAAAGATCTCATTGAATGCTGATTTGTTTAGGTCCCCCCAGTAGATTAAGCATGCCATTACCTCCAGACATTTACACTAACTCAACCCTAACCCACCCTATCGCCTCCTCCATTGCCAGCATATATTTCATGAATCTTCAAAGACAGAGGTGATTAAACTTCATGCTTCAAAGTTTCTCTAAGTGCATACTAGAAGCCACCTGCATCATAATCATTCAGGATTTCCATCTTTCAAAAGTTGTTTTAGACGGCAAGGCAGGATTTTTAGAATCAGAATGTTTGGGAATGAGGCTGGACGTCTACATCTTAACCAATACAGAGGTGATACATATGCACATTAAATTTTTTAGAACTTCCTCTGTTACGATTTTCTTTCTTCTTTTCTTTTATTGCTTTTATTTTATTAATATTTTTTAACATCTTTATCAGAGTATAATTGCTTTCCAATGGTGTGTTAGTTTCTGCTTTATAACAAAGTGAATCAGTTATATATATACATATGTCAGTTATATATATGTCAGTTTTATATATATACATATATATATACATATATATACATATGTATACATATATACATATATATATACATATGTCTCCATATCTCCATATCTCTTCCCTCTGCAACAAAAGCGTATATGGGTTCAGAAATTTGGAGTGTGATTGCTGGCAATGGTATGTTTTAAATTTTACAATATAAAGAGCTTTACATAAAATATAATTTATGGCAGTGAAAAACTGCCATTCACCATGTTGTGAAGAAATAATTCAAGTAATTGAGTCTTTTAATAGACATTATTTTACCTTTCAGCATTTTATTTTAAGAAACATTAATGGAGTAGGTTTCTTTTCTTCTAAAATGTTTAGCAGTTATTTATTTGTATCTAGTGTTTCTTACACTCAAGTGAGTTCCAAGAGGAAGAAAACTATGAAATTGTCAATTAAACAGATTTAATTATCAGAGTCTCCCTTTTCCTCGCTAGAATTGTGACTGGGGAATGCACAACTCTTAAATATGTCTGGGCACTTTGCTAATTAACAGGTTCCATTCATATGACAATAGGTAGAAATCAGAGCAAAAGTTAAAGATGCAGAAATATTTAACATCGTACGTCTCAAGCGATCTCCACATGCAGTAAACATTCTACGTAACCCAATTTCAAGCTTCACATAGAACCACCTTCCTCCATTTAAGGTTTAAAGTTGGCGAAAATTAATCTTAGCAACACTTTATTCTCCTATCTGATGAAAATGGAATTTAACATGAAGACCTGTAAACTCTACGTCTACCGTTTTATACTTCAAATAAATCAATCTTAAAAATCACTTAGCCAGGGCTTCCCTGGTGGCGCAGTGGTTGGGGGTCCGCCTGCCGGTGCGGGGGGCGCGGGTTCGTGCCCCGGTCCGGGGAAATACCACGTGCCACGGAGCGGCTGGGCCCGTGGGCCGTGGCCGCTGGGCCTGCGCGTCCGGAGCCTGTGTTCCGCGGCGGGAGGGGCCGCAGCGGTGCGAGGCCCGCGTACCACAAAACAAACAAACAAACAAACAAAATATCACTTAGCCAATTCCAAAGGGAAAGAAAGTATAGTTCTAAAGAACACTCTCAGGTTAACGAATACATTTCATTTACAAAATGCCAACTTATGGCCATATCTATTAACCAAATGGGAAAAATATATGAAGCTGCTTAAAATAAAATATATATAAGACATTAAACTACACAGCTGAGATTAAAAACTACAGTGAGAGTGTGTGTGTGAGACATATATCCAGCTCAGCCACAAGAGTTGAAAGCACTATAGTTTGCAGTTATCAGTACCATCAAGCTCTGAGATCACAAAGGATTCCTCTGCAACACTCTGGGTCCAAATTCACAACACCAGAGGCCAATAGAAAGTGATTTTAGAAAAATTCAATAAGGTAATAAAAATCTTGGAAAACACTTAAGAGTAAATGCTAAAATGACACATTTCCCGCTGCACAGAAATGCTGCTCACTGCCTCCTCTGATTAGAAAGGTCATCATACTTTAGGACTTTAAGCAGGTGTCCTCCCGTCCAGGTTGTCATCTGCAACCCCATCCCTCACCCTTCCCATCTCATTTACCTATCCCTGTGAGAGCTCCCTAGAGCTGTCTACTTACACCACGGAGAGCACTTTGTACGGTATCTTCCTCTGTTCACTGTGAGAAATTACAAACTAAGGACCATATTTATTTTAAATCTGTGAATCCACAGCTGTGAACTGAGTTTCAGCCTGCCTCATAATAAGTATGCACCCAATGTCTGTTGAATGAATAATTGTTGAAATATTCAGCTGAAAACACTGGCCAAAGGATGAAGTAATAATTGGCTCCAGCTACAGCTCTCTCAGGCAATTCAATTCAATTCAAACTAATTTAATTCAACTTCATTCAACAGGCATTTAGGAAGGGTCTAGCCTTTGCCTGTAATAGAGATATGAATGGTTTTTGGACCTGTATTATCTCTTCAATTGCCTTAACACTTTACTTTGCCAATAAAGGCACAGTTTAGTTTTACAACCAGAAATTAATTACAAGGGGGTGGATATCATAGTAGTGCTCCAAGTTTTGTGGGAAGAAAACAAGAGTAAACGGATATAAATTGTGTTCTCTAAAATTCTGTAGATATTGTACATAGCATACATTTATGTATAGGTCTTCTTAATAACCTAACAGTTTTTCTTAAGTGGTCTTGAAAGAGAAACATCTGTTGCATGTAATGAATTATCTTTTCTCTTACACATTTAGAGGAGTACTAGAACAGCGGTAGTACTCCTTGGGAGAAATGAGAAAACAGTCACTCGAATTATTTCCTCTGTTTTGTGGTTGTGTCTAACCCCGGTAAAGGCAGTCTGGCAGTGTCTCTATTACAGATTGCATGTAGATGTGTATCTATGTATAATTTTTCATAACTTACTTCAATGAATCGGTAATTAACTGATGGAATTAATGGTGTTTAGCGGTATACACAACCATGGGGATAGTTCAGGAGATTTAGTATTAAGCTCTTTGATCTGACTCACTTAGATAATTGGCTCAATTCTCCATATCACACATCTTAAACAATCACTAGAACAGATTCCAGGGGAAATTAACTTAGAAAAACTCCTTCCTTGAGATGGTTTAAGAGAGGGTCATTTTCCTTTGGCTCAGGATTTAAGAGACTCCACATAAAACAACGACTGCTTTCATGTTTCCAACTAATGAGATTCCATAGGTGTAAAGAGGGCTTTCTATCATGAGACGGAAGGTACAAACTAAAAGTACATAGGATGGTGCTTCGAATGAATTCAGAATGAACTTTGTGGAGAAAAATGACAGTAGGTCTTTGAGTCAATCACAAAATTGACTCAGAGGGAAAAGCCCTGTGTAATGACAGACCTCCACTACAAAGTGCATTCAACAAGGAAATGATTTGATTAGGTCATCTTTAGAGTTTCCGCCACATCTAAGATTCAATGATTGCAAGATAAAGAATTACATTCTTAGAAATTACAAAACAGACTACGATCTTTCACTGTCGCCAAAAGGGCTGTGCTTTCAGTACTTCCGGGTAGTATTTCCTCCCAGGTAATGCACACGCCTGTGGCTGAGATCCTTGTTCAATTTCACCTTGTTTCAATCCCTGGAATACTCCAAATTCTTCCCTAGCTCAAGACTTTTACACATGCCTCTCCCTTCACTCCCCATAAGTGACTCTAACAATGAAGTCTCAGCTCAGCACCACCTCTTCAGAAAGACTTTCCCTGAATATACCAAGTAGACCTTCTCTACCCAGTAATTTCATTCACAACATCAATCTCTATTTGTGATTTATTATTAACTATTTGATTGTTTCTTCCAGTAGAACTGGAACTTATAGGGTAAGGACCGTATTTGCTTTCCCCAATATCCAGCATATACAAGACGCTCCATATATATTTACTGGATGCAGGAATGCAAGAGCACATGGATGGAGAGAGGGAAAAAAAAGGAATTCAGGTGACATTTGGGTATGGCCTGGGCAATGACAGATGTTCAGTTACACGAATAATGTCCAAAAATTGAGCTGAAGATCAATTGGACTAGGCCTCCTGAGTGCGTCAGAAATGAACACATGAAGATGTACTAACTTCAATAAAACCTGGCTCATTGCTTGTGCAGTGAGACTTACTGACTGATTTTTCTGGATGGTTTGCCATTTGCAAAGCATTACAGATTAGCTACAGTCAATCAGATAGACTGGATCATCTGGCCTATTTCTTAAGAAATACTCTATTCTGTACATTTTTATTCACCTTTTTAGTGTTTCCATTGTTTCGACTTCATAAACAGCCTCCTTGCTTAGTTAGGCCTGATTCAGGCTTCAGATGTTGGTGCAAAAACTCCTTCCTCAGGAAACCATCCCTGACCATATAATTACAGACTTTTCTAACTCCCTGTACTTTTCCTACATAGTAATAAATGTGTATATTTATGTATTTCTTTGATCAATTTCTGTATCCCTGAGCTCAGAGCCAGTGTGTCTCTTTGTTCTCCACTGTATTCCCATTGGCAATGGTAGTAATTTGTACATAGAATGAGTACCATTAACATTTGTTGAATAGATTGATTGGATAATTATGACTCCACATACCTGTTTCATGGATTTTCTTCTTTTAAAAAGCCAATTATAAACAATAACAGAAAATTAGGTTTCATGCATGACTTCTGTGGAATAATGTAAAGTAGAGCTGCATGTATCAAAATCCTCTTTTCAATGCTCCACATCCCATTCTTCTCCACAGAGGAAGAGAATTCTCTTTCAAAATTTATTCTTTGCATCTACATACATATATAAAGAGATGGACATGCTTTTTATTTATTAAACAAAGAGTATCCTCATCTGCGTATTATTCTACATGCTGCTTTTCTCATGGATCTGCATTTCCCTTCATACCAGCACATACTGATCTGTCTTATAATTTTAATAGGTTTATACTATTCCACTGTAGGTGTGGACCATAGCTTTCAGGACTCTTCCCCTATTTATAGATACTTAGACTATTTATAATTCTTATGTATGACAAAGCTGCAATGAATATCCCTTAAAACATTTCATTATACACATATTTAATGTTCTTGGATGACAGAGTCTTAGACCAAAAAAAATGCCAGGAGAGTATTGTTTTTTTCTCCAAAGGTGTACTACATTCTGGATGGAATGCTCTATTTATTTCACAAGATTTTTAAGTCTAAAAGGTAGATATGTGAGGCTCTTGGCATCATGATTTAATTCTAATTTTCATCAGCAACCTGGAGACCCCACAAGTTGTTTAGATGAGTCTCTATTATAATTTGAACACATCTGTCTTTTTCAGCTACCTTGGACCGCAGGGGGATGGAAAAAAAGCTCAACCAAAAGAAACACGCAGGTTGAAATAACAACACATGTAGAGTAATGTGAATGTACTTAGCCCTTTCCAAAACCCGATTAGGATCATCTCCCAACACAACAATTATCAGTAAATCATTTCTAAATATAATGCACCTCTAGCTGAGGCAAACTAACTGAACTTCTTTTTTTTTTTTTGCGGTATGAGGGCCTCTCACTGTTGTGGCCTCTCCCGTTGCGGAGCACAGGCTCCGGACGCGCAGGCTCAGCGGCCATGGCTCACGGGCCTAGCCGCTCTGTGGCATGTGGGATCTTCCCAGAACAGGGCATGAACCCATGTCCCCTGCATTGGCAGGCGGACCCTCAACCACTTGCGCCACCAGGGAAGCCCCTGAACATATTTTTTTAATTTGCACCCAATAATAATTGAAAAGCAAAATATCATTCATAAAAAATGGTGTATTCCAACTAAAGGACATAAACTATTCCCTTTATGAGACTTTTTGACAGGATACAAAAATCAAATGGTAAGAAAAACAGTAAGTATTTTTCCCACTCTAATGTAGGATGATAAATCTGGTACCAATCGATCAGTGTACTCCACACAATTTATGAATGGTGAAACTACCCAGTAGGAAGTTTTATAATAGAAAGAATGTTTGAAAAAGAAGAAAAAAATGACTTTGGGTGCAGATAAAGCTGCAAACCTTGAAACATCCATAGAGGAATCTAATGACTATCAAAGAAAGTGAAAATTCAATTTTAAGTAGACAAACACTGGGTTTATATCAGCAAAACCAGAATAAATTTTTAATTGACATATTTTCTCTTTTGTAGCGAAAATAAAGGTACATTTTAGTCATGTTTGTTTATTTATTTTTGGCAAAAAGCATTCCACAGAGGCAGTTTGCAGAAAACTAAAGTTTCTACCGAATCTTTCAGAAACGACTAACTTGTCTGCAGCATGAAGAAATGTGTCTGAATGAGCATGATCAATGTTCATTAAATGAACTAAACTGACAAGTACACAAGACGGCACCGCATGGTTGTGCATCTGAGCTTTCTGTAATGAATAAATGGAGCGTGTGATCCCAAAGGCAGCCGTACCAGCCATAACTTTGTATTTGATACTTGACTGCCCTTAGGAGTCTGTTTGTCAAAAATCGTCTATTTGGAAAAGAAAAAAAAAAAAAAGTAAAGAAAGACACAAACTTGTGAGGCTTTTCTAGAGGGCAGTTACACACAAGCTTACCAGGAACAATACTTCTACGAGTCAGACTGTTCTGAGACGAATCAATTATTTATTTTATTGGTTTATTACTACTGGAGTTCATTCAAAGTTCATTTCACTAAAAATAATGGCACCACCTTACTTGCTAAAATCCAAAGTTGCTGTGGAAAAGACAGCAATGCTGCTTTTCCAGTTTGGTGTGGAAATTCAGATTCAGAACCAGAAATCCAGGACAGGTGGCAGACAGGGATAAGAGAAATTTAGTTCCTGGACAACACGGCACTCATTAATTTGCAGGAAATCTCCTATCTCATGACCTGATGGTCCCTCCATGCCTACAAATGATAAAGCATCCCTTTGAAACCATGTCACTTTCAGACACTAGAATAAAACAGGATATTAATGGATCTCCCTTTACATCAAAAGATCTCCACACTGATGATGAGATAAAGCCACTCCTCTAAAATTGTCAATAATTTTGAGGATGTAGAGATGCTTATGAAATGCTAAAATAAATTCATGTCTCCCATTTTAGACTAGAAGGACCAACAATCTATAGGGAAGAAGCTATCTGCAGTGGTAACCAGCTTGCAGAACAACAGCTTTAGATTATAAGGACTTGATGCAAATCTTTATCTCCCTGATCCTGGCTCTCGGGAATCAAAACAGAGCTCACTATTACAATACATTTAGAATTTGCCATTGAGAAGATGTCTTTGTTTTTTAGGGACAGTGAAGAACACAACATCTGTTTGGGGGTGAAAGAGGGAACCTTGGCCACTATCAAATTCAGACCTTCCATTCTATAAAAAGTTGCAGAATGAGCAGAACTAAAACCAAAGGGTCTAGATTAAGTTTGGAAAGGGAAGTGCTTGAATGGAACTGGGGTAGGAGCTCAGGAAAAAGGGTAGAAAAGTTCAGTGGGTAACACAACTTAGCCTAAAAATCTGACCTGCATTCCCCTCTTTTTTGTTCCCTTGGACAGCGTTCCTCATGTGCAATACCCCTCCCCAAGTCTGTGTAACTTTATCCACGGTGAGAGCCACCTGGTGACTGCTTTTTTATTCCACTGTCGGAGAACAGAAACAAAACTGTTTTAACATATCAGTTAAAGAGGTCAGACTAGATAGTGGCTAGGAACACAAAATCAAGTAAGTACGCCAGTGTTCAGATGCCAAGTATTATAAATAATGTCTAAAAGTCCAAATGCTCTTTTAGTCTCTTACTTGCTAGTGTGTTGTTAAGATAATTATACAATCTCTCTGTGACTAAGGTTTCTCATTGGTAAAATGGGAACAACCATTCTCTCTCAAAAGATGGCCATGAATATAATGTTAGATAATGACTGTGAAGTGCTTAGCATTCTGCCTAACAAGGTCAGAGTCCCATACTCAGTAGTTATATTGTAAATGAGTTTGGTCTTGGCCCTATCTTTGATGTAGAAATGTTAGACTTCAGTGAGGACACACATCCTTCAACAAAACGCTGAGTGAGGATGTGAAAAGGGGCTTGAAGTACCGATCGCCTACTGCTGCCCATTATAGCGCAGTAAAAAAAGGAAATTAAGATCAACATATGAAACCCTCTTAAGGACACCCTGAAGCTCACTCCCTACTGCCTCTTAATAACAAGGCACTGATTATTATAGGATGTTGATTATTAGGGGGATGGGAGATGGCTGAACTGGGACTGGAATATGAAAAATGTAGCCCGAACTAAGAGCTGGTTCTATAGACCCTTCCAAGATGGCTTGCTCTTGCCAGCTGGGGGTGGGATGTGTCTTAGTCTGGGTTCTTCCAGAAGCTGACTTTGAAACAAGTATTAGAATAAAACTAGTTTATTCAGAAAGTGCAGGTAATGCTAGGAAGAAAGTGAGGAAATGTTACACAGGAGTAAAACCATCCAATAAATAATATTTTATCAAAGCAGCTAATACAGTGGGCAATCCTGCACAGAAACTCTGCAAAGTGGTGTAAAACACATCTTGCAGGTTATCCTGCCTGAGGGGCAGGGGAACGAGGGTACTTACACAGCACCGTTGGAGAGTCACTAGCGGAGGGCTACTTCCAGGGGATGTTAATTCTCAGCACTGAAAGCTCAGTTATGCATATGGACAGTGCAATTTCCCACAGTTCCAAGAAGACAGACCTTAGGAAAAAGCTGTAGGTAATAGGGGTTGGAGGTCTTCAGGAACACAATTAAGGGTCTGAGGCATATAGGCAGGGTGCTGACAGCACTAGATACAGGAAGTCATACTATCTACTTATGCTATGCCCTGAAAACAGGTGGAATCAGGAACAGATTCCAGCAAATTTCCTAGGACTCTACATGCCAGAATATCTTCCAGAAATCATGTAGCCCAGTGACCACAACTTCCAGCACAATCAACACCTCAGAATTATTCAACCTGTAACTAAAAATTATAGTCATGCAGGGCAGTGATTACAAACATTTAATGTTCTGAAAACATAAAGGAAATAACTATTTGAGCTGATGTGTGTGCTTATGTTTGTGTATATGTGTGAGGGAGAGGGGAATAGGTAGATCCCGGAAACCACTCACATTTGGATACACACAGTTACTCCTTTAAAGATTTGGCAAATGCATTTAATACAAGAAGGCATTTGGTTATCTGTAAATTTCCTTAACGTATCCTCTGCTCCTCATGATCTTCTTTTTTTTTTTTTTTTTTTTTTTTTTTGCGGTACGCGGGCCTCTCACTGTTGTGGCCTCTCCCGTTGCGGAGCACAGGCTCCGGACGCACAGGCTCAGCGGCCATGGCTCACGGGCCCAGCCGCTCCGCGGCATGTGGGATCTTCCCGGACTGGGGCACGAACCCGTGTCCCCTGCATCGGCAGGCGGACTCTCAACCACTGCGCCACCAGGGAAGCCCTCCTCATGATCTTCTGCATGAGAACTTATTATGCTTGTTAGTAGAAGTTTTAAAAATTGGTTCAAAATCACATTTTAGATTTATTCACACAATGTTATTTGTCATATAAGCGCTTTATCTTTTAGTTGCAGACTTTTCTGTTTACTAGGTTATATTATGTCATCCACATTACATTTCACTAAAATGTCGGCATTTTTTCAATCATTGAGCTGGAAGGCACTTAAGGAGATCAGTTTATTGTGTCCCCTATATAGGAACAAATGAATGTTGGACATATCCTAAACACATGGTGATCTCTAGAAATATCCCAACTACCACCCTAAAAATTATAAAATCTTAATAAAGTTGAAAATCATAAGGTACAGAAAGCTGTATTAGAGTGAAATGTAGATGATAACCATTCAAGCTTTTCAGCCAATGGAAATTTGGGGTACATAATTCACATCAGAAGCTTATTTGTTACATGATTAATTACTTGCAATAATGGAATATTCACTATTATTCAGAGCAGCTTATTTTTTTCCCATTGTTGGGAAGATCCAATTTGTAGAAATCCTTTTTAAAACTTGAACGATGTGGCCATTTACCTTCTACCTATTAATCCTAGCCCTGAATCCTGGAGCAAACTTAAATCTACTTTTATGACAAAATCTTAAAAAACCCCGTTATCTCTTTGGGTTTCAGTGTCCTTGTCCTACAGTAAGATTCATTCTTCTTTCACCCTATGGATCTAAGACTTCTTTCATCTCCTGGGATCTTCTAAACTCTGTGATACAAACATCATGCACTTTAAACCATTCCTTTCCTTCACAATGCAAGCCAACACTGATTAAAAATGATATTGATTACTTTCCTCAATTCAATGTCCCAGACATCATTTTATGCATTATTTCTTCTTAATATAGTACATCCTGCCCTCTATATATCAGAAATGCTGAATGATTTCCTCTTGCTTAAACCCTGGATGTGCATTACAGAAGTGGAATCATTTTACTGATTATTTCAGCTTTATCAACAGTTATTAAATACACAAATGCAATCACCAAATTATAGCTTTATGCTGACAGTGGATCATGTTAAAAGGCATATAACAGGACAGTAAGTAAACATTTGCTACTGGGGGAAATTCTACTGTAGCTAATGGTTTAGTAGTCATTTTAGTACCTGGGCTATAAGCCGTTTTGTGTTGTGAATTGCTTGTCTTGGTTAGCATTTGTAAATGCCCTCTACATATTATTTTCAAGAGGGTGCTCTAATCTCATTTTATTAGTTTTTTTTTTACAATCACTCCCCAAGGGGCCTGTTGGTAAGTTAATAATATGAGGGATGAGAAAGGAGCAGCAGTTCACGGCCTTGCTCAAAACCCTGGAGTAGAGCATCAAACAGTGCAGTGCAAACTCAGTAGTTCTGAATTCAAAGCTGGACTGAGTTTACCGTTTTTGAAACCAGCTCAAAATGTGGTTGCTCAAGTCCTTGGTTGGCTCATGATACAGTAGATAGTAGACTCAATTGAAGGAACTAGGTTTTACTCCTGAATTTGCCACCAACTGTCTGTTTGACTAAAAAGACCAATAACTCGTGGACTGAAACAGCTCTGACACTGCCCATACCCACCACTCCTGCCAGTGGGCTTCTTCTCATCCATCCACAAACTTACGTTTGCTTTAACACGGAAAACAGAGGATAAGAGGGGAAACAGAGAGTATGTTTTATGGAAACAAAATGCACCTCTGCCTGATTCAGGGCAGATAAATACCCCAAGGGAGCAGGCAACACAGCACAAACCTAGTAGGTAGCTGGAGCCATTATAACCTGTCTGCCAGCCCTCAGTGGAGAAGGGTAGTTATCAAACTATGAGGCTTCTGATAAGAGAAGCAAATCTGATGCAGGAGTAAGTCAGGATACCAGACAGCCCCTTGGTTTTTTTATAACACAAGTTACACAGCCTTTTCAGAATGAACAGTGGTAACTGGAAACTCAAATGAGGAAGTATGATGGAGTTCACCAATATACAGTCCATGAAGGGAGCACACCAGCCCTACTATGGGCAGCCTCCTAACTTTAGTACCTCAGTATTCCCATCTTTAACACAAGATGGTTCAACTACCTACCAACTATCATTTAAGTACATTTTTGCACAAAGGTTATTTCACATATGCCACATAAGGCAGATATTCCTACTACCTCCGTTTTAAAGATGCAAAGTCTGAAGGCATAGCTAAATGAAGTAAATTTCCCCAAGGTCACAAAGGCAGTACATGGCAGAGTCTGACTATAAAGCAACATCATCTATAAAGTCTGAAACTTAATGATCCTATTCTTTTTGGAGGATACAGGTGGTCCATGATATGGAATGACCTTATGAGGGAATCAGATTCTAACTTACAGAAAAGTTCTCTTTCATTACATAAAATCGTTATCTGCTAAATATATTTTAAATTTCTCTCTCCACTAGATTGTTCACTCTGTAAGATCAGGACACTGCAGGTAATCTAATAGTTATACAATAGCTGGTGACTGACTAAATAATTCTCACTACCAAAGCACCTTATATTTGAAATCCACCCAGTAGTTAAGAATATTACAGGAATATGAACACGGGTTATAACTTGGGTTGTTAAGCTTCCAGAGTTGGTAGTGAAGGAGGAGAATGTGGTGAAATCCAGAGTTCTAATGAGACAGGGCCAACATTAATTAAAAACAATATTCAATGAAGAGATGAAAATAAACAAGGCCAACAGCAACGACATATAAATGAAATATCAGAGTTTTAGGAAGTTTATGAATTTATTATGTTATTAATACAAGGATAAAAGAAAAAAAAAACATGATGGAAAAAGGAAAAAGCAAAGGAATTTAGTGCAGCAGACCATCAAAGCAAAATGCTGGTGAGACAGAAAAATACAGCAAGCAAATCGTACCTCCCTTCTCACACTTACTACTGGACTAAAAATAATGTGGTATATTTAATCCATTTCTTCCTTATAAAATGACCCATCACATTCCTGTCCTTGAAAATGTTATGACTTTATAAAAGCACCTAACAATTTCCCACACCTGGATAAGCCCAATGAAACAGCATACTGTTTCAAAGCTGATCCATAAACTGCAATTCTATAGAATTCATATAGATTACCGGGAGGCTCAGGCTATTACAGTTCTCTCATTCAGAGAGCGAAGGTTTGATGTGAGCAAAACATTATAGGGCCTTCACAAGCCAACACGATCAATACCTTTACAAAATACACTTGCTGCCGCAATGGTCATTCATGCTGAGAAGGCTAAGGATAGAGGCTACATGACAGACAGTAGACTCTCTTAGGATGAAGGCATTTAACACTATGATGTTTGACTAGGTGGCACTCTTAAGTCAACAGAGGAATCAGAATACCTTATCCACAGGAAAAGTATTGGGGTGCTCTTGAATGAGTAACCAACATAGAAAGTGATTAAACCTATACTTGCATTATGCTTAATATATTACAAGTAAAGATTCAGATGAAGAGGAAACTGCTTCCTGATTTTGAGATACTGGGAGAGTTTTCCAACAAAATTCACTCAACATTTATCATTTTCCTCTTTACGTGTTTTTCTTTTAATATATGTACAAATTATTGCTGGTTTTAAAACAGAATTGTTGAACTTACATTCCTAAGTCTACCTGATCTAAAGCGTTCTTTTTTTGTGCTATTTTTGTCAGGTCTTTGCATTAATGTAATGATGGCTTTATAAAAATAATTTTTAAGATTTCTGTCTTTCTGCATACGCAAGTAAAAATTAAATTTTAAAAGTCTGTTCTTTGAAGGTGCAGGCATGATAATTTCTTGGAAAGTATTGTTGAAAACTTCACTGATTTCTTCTATAGTTAATGGTTTGCTCAGGTTTTCTTTTTTAATCTACTATGAGTATGTTCTTTTATTTCTTATTATATAAATAATGCATAATCACTATACAAATGATACAATTACAAAGAAATGTTTTAACCATTTGAATTCCCAGCAAAAGACAACCACGCATTAATATTTCAGTGAGAATCATTTTACATATTTTTATTCATATGTGCAATTTTTGTTGTCATATTCTTTTAAAGTATTCTTTAAATTTCACTCTCCTTTTAAAATCTTATAGCCTTGTTTCATTTATTGAAAAATATTTATGTGGGGCATAAGTGCAAGGACTTATGCTAAGTGATACAGAAGAAACAAATTAACACCTAAAATGTACTCCCCAAAGAGGTTACATTCTCAGAGCTGGGGATGAAATGCCTACATAAATAATTCAAGTAGCATCTCTGGTAACTCAAAGGCACCTACCAGCCATCTTACACTGTTGGAAAAACTTGAAATCCCACAGACCAGGGAAGTCTTACATCTACCATTTTCCAGCCATACCTCCATCCCAGCATCTATCATTCATAGGCTGGAGGCACTGTCCCTAGTGCTCATGGTGAGGGGGAGACTTAGGTCTCTGTCATCTTTGCTACTCAATTAGCAGCACTAATATAGATTCTGGATGCCAATGCAGAGATTAGGCTAAACACTGAGTTGTTAGCACCAAAAATGCAAAATGTTTGACTGAAAAAACCCACAGCTGTAGCTGCCAATAGTAGTAGGTAGTCAAAAAAAGGAATTTAATTTAATATTTATATACTCAGGGCTTTATACAGAAATCTTTATAGAATGAGAAACATATTAAGAAAAATATATTTTTCAAAGGTAAATAATTTAGGAAGACACACCTATATGTTCAACAAATTTGATGTTTAACTTTTTTTTTTTCATACCTAAAGCATTCTCTCAATATCAAAAGGCTTACTGATTCAAAAAGGGAAGTTTGAGTTCTCTTTTGTTATTCTTAGAAGTAATGTCTGGATTCTAAAAGTAAGCAGTTGAGAGTGATTTAATCAAGACCATTGTTGAAGTAATTTAAACTCGAGTGTCTCATTATTTGTAGTCAAGAAGCAATTTCTCTATGGTTGTTATCATTCACTTTGGTTTAACTAAAGTAGAGATACAAGAGCCAAACTGAATGAAAATATTTAGCCTTTTGGCAATTTCGGTTACAGAAAATAGTCTATAGGTTAATTCACATACTACATTTTTACTATGTGAAGTTATACAGGATCATATGGAATCTTGTATAGATTTTGAATAAAAATGACTCGCCTGCTTGGAACAATAGAAATAATAGCTAACATATGTTAAGTACTTATCTATTCTGAAGGTATAGTCTAACTCAGTCATCATAACAACTTTATGAGGTCGGTTCTAGTGCCACTGTTTTTACAAATGAATGAAGTGAGATCCAGTAAATTTAAGAAAATTCCTCCAAGTCACACAATAGCAAGCAGACTATCTATGACTCAAATTTAGGCCATTTAATTGTAAAGCTTTCTATCTTAAGTACTATGCAATTCTGCCTTGTTTTAAATTACAAAAGTGTATACTTATGATGCATAAGTGCAGGAAAGAACCTATTACCAAACTATCATCAATTATTTAATAACTCAGTTAAACTGTATCAAATATTGCTGCATAGTGAAGAGAGTTCAATGTTCTCATTAAAACACATACATATATATATATATATATATATGAGAGAGAGAAAAATGAGTAACCTATCAATCTACAGTAAAATTAATAAAATGTATAATATTAAAAATATAATAAGTAATATGAACATTCAAAATAAGGGTAAATGCATAAATTCATATGGAAAAGAGACTAAAAACAGAAAGATCTAGAGTTGAAACTGTGTGCATGTAATGAAAACATCAGGGTATGGAAATGAGGAAGAACACATATTATGAAAGCACTGACTGCCCATGGAGGGTCTCTGATTAACTGCACTGAGTATTTAGTAAACTCTAACTCTCTAAACTTGAATACACGAAAAAATACAAGATGTCACCTACACTTGAACAGATGGATTATTTTGAAAGTTCAAGTTAAATGCCAGAGAAACACTACTCCCCCCTCACCTTACTTCACTAAGAATGGTCTCTTAAATCTTACAAAGTGTATGAACTCAAGCCTGTGGACTCGACTCTTTCACAGCTTATAGAGTTAAATTTTTATGCTGCTTCTAACATGGTAACTTGCTTGATGCCACAAAGAAGATCAGAAGAAGAAAACCAGGAGGCTTAAGTGACAGTAGGGAGTAGAAAGCTGAGTTAATATAATGATATATGATAGAAGCCTGAGCAGAAAGCAGCAAAAGAACTATAAAAGACAATACCATGCAATAATCAGTCTCCAAATGATTCATAAAGATGACTATATACTCAGCTGGGAAGATATAAAACTGCATAGTTGACTTTAGAGATTTTTTTGATATAAAATAATTTAAAACAATTCTGACACTTGAAAAAGGGATTCTTTATCTTTAGCCCCTTCCCCCGATACTATGTTGAAAAGGTGTAATTACATTAGCATTTTCATTATAAGGCAAAGACAACAATAACCTAAGTATTTGCTAAATGTTTAATGAGAACATATCTCTATGAAGAATCCAACAACTTGAAGTGAAATATTATCAATTCATCAAACATGACTGAGTACGTATTAAGCGCCAAAATATTCAAGATTCTCAGAAACCAGGGAAAATTTTAGTCAAAGGGCTCCCAGTTTAGAAGTAGGCAGGATAGAATATAAAAAGAAATATAAAGAAGGCAGATGGATGGTCACCAGAAAAGGAAATTCTGCCTGGTGGTACAACAATGCCATGAAGATAAAACAGGTAACTGAATCATATGCGTTAAAACCTGTGCTTGCTAGACAATTTCTGAGATTTCAATAATATTCAAACACAATATTTTTAAAGAATAACTTTCATAGCATGACAATTAGAAGAGTAAACCACTACCCCATGTGGGTACATCCAACTGATGAGAAAGTTGAGGACGAATATACACATAAATATCCTTCAGAGGTGTCCATCACCAGGAGAGCGGACAAAGAATTGTGATATTTTAAAATGAGAGAATAACATACAGTAATGAAAGGAGCACATATAACAACGTGAATGAATCTCAAAAATTATTATGTAGTGCTAAACCAGCTAGATACAAAGGATGTCAGATGCATCCTTTATTTGATTATCTGTATATGAAGTTCAAGAACAGGCAAACCTAGTCCATAGTGACAGAAATCAGAAGACCAATTGTCTCATTGACTGGTTAGAGGTAAAAGAGAACTTTTCCCAGGTAAAGAAAATATTCTCTATCTTGATCTGGGTAATGATTACATGAGTACATATATTGATCTGTATACTTAAGATTTAAGTCTCTTACAGTGTGTAAACTGTATCTAAATTGAAAAGGAGAAAATATGCTTCAAAATGCAACAACCTCAGAATAAAAGGAAAAGAGGCAAAAAACAATGAAATTTACGATATACATAGCATAAAGGAATTCAGTATCTTTTCCCAGTGACTTACCTTTCCATAACAAAGAGGAGGGAGAGGGATGGAAGAGGAAGACAAGGAAGAAGAAAGAAAAAAAGGAAAGGAAGGAATTAGTCCAGTGAATGATAGAACAGGGCACTGTAGAACTTGCAGTTTGAAAAAAAAAAAATTTCCTTTTGAAAAGCCATTCCATAAAACTAAACAGGGCAATCATTTAAGGCCCCAACATTCAATTTTTCTTTATATATAAATAGTCTATCTTCTCCACAAAATATGTATTTAATTAAAATTTTATTAATTAGATTTTGAACACTTTTATGGGTTGTATTAATTGCTCAATACTTCAGAGGAAATAAGTATGCATCATACATGTATACCACTATTCAAATTGACTGAATAATAACCAAGGAAGAGACAGACTGCACTAATGATTACTTTAAATGTACAGTCCAGCTGAAATACAGACGTTGCACTATGGTGGGCTGGTGCTTACTCTGAACAAAAGAGATTAGAACAACAAAACAAAACTAATAAAGGGCTTAAGGAATAGTTCTGACACTTTACTAATACCACACATGAATAAAAATAACATTTATCTTTGCTAGACCAAGATACCATAGTCAGACTGGCTGTACTACAACTTTTGAAATATGAAAGTAGAGCTAATTTATCCCTAAGCTTATTCACATAAATGGGCTAATCCAGTCTTTCATTTTTGATTTCTCAGTAAAGGATATGTATTCTAACACAATAATATTGAAAATATTCCTGAAATTGATTTTCAGTGTTGATACATTCTTCAGAACCCTAGTAACCTGGCCCTGACGTTCCAGACCAGTTTTATTTTGGCCACCAGCAATGAAACTGACAATATAATATATGAGATTATGAGAGAGAATATGAAAATAGGAGAATAAAAATGTTATCTTCAAATATCCTCTGAGAGGATAAAAATGGAGGATTACCACTACACAACTGTCAAGAGAAAGGATTAATTTTAAACCATTTTCTACTTCCACTGCCTGATGTGGTAAACTTGGATGAATAAAAGACCATTGTCTTTATTCATTAATTTCAGGAGATTGTTAGAAGATGGGAATCTTTTGGAATTATTATGCCTCTGTAACAATCTTTATCTAAAAACTATGACTCTTAGAGAATAGTCTGTTCTCTTCGAACTGTAAACGTTGTCAGAAGGATGAACTAGAGAAGAGCTGTCAACACAGAGTTTCAGTGTCTGTCCCACAAAGTTCATTTGAGGATCTTTTATCTTCTTACATTTGCCAAGATACCATTTCATCAAAAGAATATGATTGCGATCACTTCTCATTATATACAAATATCGGATCATTATGTTGTACTCCTGAAACTAATAAAATGTTATATGTCAATTATACCTCAATTTTAAAAAATAACTTCATTTAAATTAGATAAAGAGAAATGTTTAAACGTATGTCACTGATTGCTGAAGTTTCTCTCATAAGCCAACGTGGGTTTGATGAATGGGTATAAATAAAGCTAAAAATGACTAAACTATGATATAGCTAGCCTCCCCAAATACTGAACTATTTATCAATGATCCAATGGATTTTCCTTCACGATGTGGTGACAGCAAGATATCAATAAAGCCCCACTAGTGAATTGATTTCTGTAGAAACTATTAGTTCAGAAGTTAAAAGAGCAAAAAGACAATGACTCTGTAGGAATGTATGTATATACATATATACACTACCAAACTTAAAACCGATAGCTAGTGGGAAGCAGCCACATAGCACAGGGAGATCAGCTCGGTGCTTTGTGACCACCTAGAGGGGTAGGATAGGGAGGGAGGGAGATGCGAGAGGGAAGAGATATGGGGATATATGTATATGTAAAACTGATTCACTGTGTTACAAAGCAGAAACTAACACACCATTGTAAAGCAATTGTACTCCAATAAAGATGTTAAAAAAATTAGATTAAAATATTTTGAAAAAATGTAATAATATAAAATAGTAATATTAAATTACATATTATAAACATAGATATACATAATTCTATAAATATACAGTTGAACCTTGAACGACATGGGTATGTTCTGCATGGCTCCACTTACATGACAATTTTTTTCAAAAAATGTAATGAAAATATTTTTGGAGATTTATGATATTCAGAAAAACATTGCAGACAAACCATGTATCCCAGAAATATTGAAAAGATTAAGAAAAAGTTAGGAATGCCATGAATACATAAAACAAATATAGATATACATATAACATACAAAATATGTGTTAATCAACTGCTTATGTTATTGGTAAGGCTTCCAGTCAACAGTAGGCTATTAGGTGTTAAGTTTCGGGGGAGTCAAAAGTTATATGCAGATTTTCAACTGCAGTTTGTGTGTGTGTGGGGGAGGTGTTGGTGTCCCCACCCCCATGTTGTTCAAGGTCGACTGTATGTACGTATAATGTACATACAGAAAATATATGTGCATGTTTCTTTCAAAGAGAGAATAGATATCATGATACATGTTTGATCGTATCTTTGAAATTCATATTGAAATACAGCCTAAACATTCTTACAGAAATGAAATAGAAGAGATTGAAATGGGATCTGGAAATAAAAGTGACTACAAAGTTATGATTTCATAGTTATGAATTCATTTCTTATATATTTGAAATTATTATATGCAGCCATTATAGCAATATTGAAAATATATCTTTAAATCTTCAGAACTTTATAAAAGGTACAGATTTTTTTTATTAAATAAAACCTCCAAGATCAGTATGCTTTAATTCCCTAGGATTCAAAACATTTTAGAAGATGATCCTAAACCTATAATTTTGTTCCCCTTAAATTCTGGGTGTATAAACACAACTATGGTTCATCTTCCTTTAATGACACAGATGTGAAAGATAGTCTCATAACATGCAGACCTAACCTGACTGATTAGCTGAAGAGCAGAATTCTACCATACAAAATCTGCTGTATATGTACAAAAATAAATTGCAAAGTAAGCCCTGCAAATAACCTCTAAAGCTTAATATTTTAAAAGTTATGAGACCCTGTGTAAGTCATCAACAGGCATGTCCTCTATTTCACCATGTCTACAACGAGAAGACTGTTCTAAAATAGCCTCTTATAGAGGGTGTGGAGAAAAGGGAACTCTTCTACCCTGTTGGTGGGAATGTAAATTGGTGCAGCCACTATGGCAAACAGTATGGAGACTCCTTAAAAAAATTAAAAATAGAGCTACCATAGGATCCATCAATCCCACCCCTGGACATATATCTGGAGAAAACTCTAATTCAAAAAGATACGTGGGCTTCCCTGGTGGCGCAGTGGTTGAGAGTCCGCCTGCCGATGCCGGGGACACGGGTTCATGCCCCGGTCCGGGAAGATCCCACATGCCACGGAGCGGCTGGCCCCGTGAGCCATGGCCGCTGAGCCTACGCATCCGGAGCCTATGCTCTGCAATGGGAGAGGCCACAACAGTGAGAGGCCCGCGTACCGCAAAAAAAAAAAAAAAAACATGCACCCCAATGTTCATAGCAGCACTATTTACAATAGCCAAGACATGAAAGCAACCTAAATGTCCACTGACGGAGGAATGGATAAAGAAGATGGTGTGTGTGTGTGTGTGTGTATAATATATATATAATGGAATATTACTCAGCCATAAAAAAATGAGATAATGCCATTTGCAGCAACACGGATGGACCTAGAGATCATCATACTAAGTGAATTAAGTCATACAGAGAAAGACAAATATCATACAATATCCCTTATATGTGGAATCTAAAAAATGATACAAATGAACTTATTTACAAAACAGACTCACAGACATAGAAAACAAACTTATGGTTACCAAAGGGGAAAGGGCAGGGAGAAGGGATAATTTAGGAGTATGGTATTAGTAGATACAAACTAGTTATATAAAATAGATAAACAACAAGGTCCTACTGTATAGCACAGGGAACTATATTCAATATCTTGTAATAAACTATAATGGAAAAGAATCTGAAAAAGAATACACACACACACATATATATAACTGAATTACTTTGCTGTACACTAGAAACTAACACAATATTGTAAATCAACTGTACTTCAATTACAAAAAATTAAAAATAAAAGCCTCTAATATCCTTTCTACTTCAAATCCATGAAGACACTGACTTCTATTATCACATTTTATTCTATGATGAAACTATTCACTTACTATTGATAAACATAATATTTTTGTCCTATGGAGGAGTTATAATACATATTGATATGTCAGTTTTGTTATTTATTATTTCTCACTTTTCCAAGGGGTCTTTCTGAAGGAAGAATTGGGCTCTTCTGTTTTCACAATTTATTAAAATGAACCACATATCAAATATACACACTGAAGACTCCCTTCATCCACTCTCTATTTATTACATAAACCATGACCATAGTTCCAAGAGTGGCTCTCAGTGCCCTTCCATTAGCAAACTGCTGGCCTGACTCCCTAAATGAGAATTATAAATTATACCTCTTACTACTTTTTTTTCCTAAAGTACATTTTCCTAATATTTAATTTATAAACCATTTCCCAGATGTATTAGTAATAAATGGTTGTAGGCGGCAGACAGGTCTCCAGCAAGTACCATGCTTGCTGTTTACAGGGAGGCCTCATTAAAAAGGCATCAAGAGAAAGCAAAATAAAAACAACCTTGTGAACCTTTGTAATTGGTCTCAAGGGATATGTAACTCTGAGGATATCAATACAGAAATGCCCTAGTCCAAACTCCCTCTTAGATTTTACAAAAAATATTTCTTTGCTGTTATAAAGTTTGTATAAGGCAATTGCTTATGATCAGAATGAAAACAAAGAAAAAAATAAGTGCCCTGTGATTTCAGATATTTTCTCCCTAAAGCATATTTTAATATAATGACCAGTCTAATCCTTTTGAACTGCCAAGCTGCTCATAAATGAAGTAATTTTAAACAAATGTGTTGCAAATGTTTATCATGCATGTAAAAGTGGAGGGATACATATGTACATTATATAAAGAACGTAACACACATATTACAGTGGAATGGTCAACACATCAGTCAACAATTTAGACATTAAAACAATTTAGACATATCACATATGGATTATTTTGTGAAGTGAAGATTTATTAATCTTTTAATTTACCAATTTTTAAAATACTGGGTTTTTTTAAAGCGAGACATTCTCTTGTAAAGATGGGGACAACTTTTCATGACTGCATTTGTTATATCCATCAGACCTCAAATTTGACATTTTGACTGATTTCGATTATGAATTTCAACATATCACACTATTTTCACCTTCTCATGACCCAGAGGGGGAGTATCATCCCACATGATAGATGAGGAAGCAAGTCCAACAAATGTGGCCAAATAACACATGCAGCTAAGATTACTAAAATACAGACGCACCACCAAACCCCACTCTAGTGTTCTTTATATTTGTTTCATGTTTTTTTTTTTCTATGTTTTAAGGCATCCTTCCATATAGCAAGATAGATTCATAGCAGTTATGTTGCAAAAGTTATTACATTTTGGTTGATCCATAGATCAAGTGGTGTATAAAATGGATTTGCAAAGAAAAAAATAAAGAAAATCCTAAAAGTATGTCTATATTTGGGTTTCTTGACAACTGATTCATCTCAATATTTTTTCCTCTTTGTTTTGAACTAAACAAGTTACAAGTAAAAATAACTTCCTTTTTTACGGACCTTCTCTCCAGATTCAACTATGCCTATTATGTTATAAATCAAACCTATTTATTACTGCCAGCTTCAAATAATAACACATAAACTAAATAAATTAATATTTTAGACGCTTAATTTTTAGTATCTGTTTTATGCAAAAAAAAGAAAATCTAATGTGAGATACTGGAATCCAGAGCACTGGATTCAATTTTTTTTTTGCCTAATTCTTCGTTTACCTCCTGGCATAAGCATTTACAGATTTACTTGCCCATTCACAAGTAAGTTATGGACAAATAGTATCACAAGTAATACTCTGGGTAGGAGTATGAACATTTATCTTGCATACTGTCTATATTAGTAGTATATACAAATTTACTGATCAGTTGACTAAATGTAAACTTGTTCTTATATTTAGATATTTCTCTTAGGAAAATAATACATGTTTAAAATAACAAATATGTAAAATAAAACAGAAAATAAAATTTACCTGTTATCCCACTACCCAGTAATAATCAGGCAGCGTTTTCTTACAATTCCTACCAGTTTTAATTTAATCATTCACCTGTTATTGGACATTTAGTTAACCATTTGCTACAATTAATAACACTGTAGCGAACATTTTCACACATAATTTCTTGGCAAACCCTTCAGTTATTAAATTTATTAAATAAGACTGACAGATTATTGTTCATTTCCCTTTTTATTAAGACATTAACAAAATATTTACCTGACCATCTGACTCATACAAGTATAGAAAATAGTGTTTAGAGCAATAGTTGCTGAGCTGAGATTCGAGTAAAAAGCTGCCCTGAACAGAAACAAAAGGCAATAGGACAAATACTATATGATTCCACTTATATAAAATATCTAGACTAGGATAATTCATAGAGACACAAAACACAGCAAAGTTACCAGGAGCTGGGGGGGAGAAGGAATGGGAAGTTGTTGCTTATTGGTTTTACGGGTTCCCTCGGTAGGTAAGGGAAAATTTTGGACATAAATACTGGAGATTGTTGTATAACACTGGGAACATAATTGATGCTACTGAATTGTACACTTAAGAATGATTAAGATGGCAAATTTCATGTTATACACATTTTACCACACTTTTTAAAGTTTCATTGAATTTGACATATAATAATTAAAACCTATCCAATTCACTGAAACTTTAAACATAAATATGTAATAATAATAGCAAGTTTTTGAGTCTATACTATATCAAAGGCTCTGATAAGTGCTTACCTATTGTATCCTATTTAAAACTCACAATAAACCTATCAGTACTAACAACAGGGAAACTGAGGCTTAATGAACTTAGGTAGTTGTGCATGGTCTCACCAGAATCAAGACTTATACCACATTTGTATGAGTTCAAAGCCATTGCTTTTAATTATTATGCTGTCTAAATGACATCTCACATGCTTTGTCTGTTACAGCCTCTGAATTGTTAAGCCTATTTTACAGATAAGTAAAATGAAGCTCAATGAGGTTACGTGAGTTAATTCCATATTACAAAGCTAGTATACGGGAGAACCTAACTTCAAAAAAAAATTATTTTAGACTACAAAATGGCCAATATAGTACAAAGAGTTCTCACATACTCTTCATCCATCCTCCCGAAAGTTAACCTACATAACCATAGTGCCATTACTAAAACTAGAAACTACAAACTTTATTCAGATTTTACCAGTGTTCTCACTAATGCCTTTCTCCTTTTCCACGATATAAGGATGTAATGAAGAGAACTGTTAAATAGCTTCGTACAGTGTCCCTCAATTTAGGTTTGTCTGACATTTTTTCATCATTAGATGGTGGTTATGTATTTTTCTCAAGAACAAAACAGAAGTGATATGTCCTTCTAAGGGTATCATGTCAGAGGTACATAATGTCCACATGTCTCATTATTAGTGATGTCAATCATGATCATGGTTCTTAAGAATGAACAATTGGTTAAGGTAGTGTCTGCTAGGTATGTCCAATGTAAAGTTATAAATTTCCCCTCTGTAATTAATGAAGACTTATGGGTAGATGCGTTTCGAGTAAGAAAAGTTTTCTTTTCCTAAACCTTTCATCCACTAGTTTTAGCATCCATCATTGGTTCTCGCCTACAACAATTATTATCACGGTTTTCTAATGATGATGTTCCGTCTTCTTTATTTCTTGTATATTTACTAACCAAAATTCTTCCACAAGGATGAACTGTGTCTTCTCTGCTACCTCGCTATCTATCTATTTCAGTATGGACTCATAATTATTTATTTTACCCTGTGGGTTAAAACTCAGTCTTATACTTTTTTATTGGGCTGCTCTAATTTTCCAGCTTTGGGAGCCCTTTCAGGTTAGCACCTGTGTCCTTGGACGTGACCACATCCTTTTAGAGCACTCCCTTACTTTTGGTGCCAAAGATGCTCCAAGCTCATCTTATAGTCTCTCTGCTCCAGCCCTGGAATCAGCCACTTCTCCAAGGAGCCCAGAGACAATGCTATTTAAATACCAAGATCTAGGTTCTAGGTGTACTCTTTGCTACTGGAGTTTTATTGCTTCCAAGCCCTCTCAGTAAACCAAGCTTGGAAATATATGTATCATACTGATGAAGAACCCAGGCGTTTAGTCAAGGAATTTGCACTCTCCCTAACAATGTCCTCCCCTGTCCTGAACTGGTTTCTACTTTGGTAAGATTCACACATCAGAAATGAATAAGGAAATAATAATGTCAATTATATAAATAATTAAAACGGCAGGAGTAAAAAAAAGGCCTGGTTCTCTGTATTACGTTAAGGACTAGCAGATGTTCTTCACACTGAGAGGAACTCTAATATACTTTCAACTACAGGTCTCCTGCACCTGAGAAAAACTCTTAAGCTCGATGCTCTTGTTTCCTTATCTATGAAATGAGGATGATTATCTCTATCCCCTACAGATTTCATGAAAATACATGCTATTATAATAAATGTGATGGTACTTTTTATACTCTAAAATACAGGATTTTATGGGCATATTCTCTTCAATATGAAAATGCTTAAGAAAAAAAAAAATCACTAGGCTATGACAGGCAGAATTCTATGTATGTCCCTCCAAGATTCTCATTTCTTGGTTATTCCATCAAATATGAATCGAGGTACTGCTTAGAAGGTACTTTGCTGATGAAATCAAGGGTATTTATCAGCTGCCATTAAAATAGGGAGGTTATTCTGGATAATCAGTGGGACCAGTGTAATCACATCAACTCTTAAAAGCAGGAGACAGAAGAGCCCATCAGATGTACTTGAATAAGAAGATGAGGCCTGAGAAATGAGGATGAAGGGGAGGGGACCGAGAGAGGTGTGAGAAGAACCTGACCCACCATCTCTGCCTTTGAAGATGGCCATGAGCCAGGTATGTAGGTGGATTCTAGGAACTCAGAATGACTCCAGGACAAGAGCCAGCCAGGAAACGGGGACCAGTTCTACAGTCACATGGAGCTGAATCCTGCCAACAGCTTGAATGATCCTGGAAAAAGATTTTCCCCTACAGCTCCAGGAAAACCAAAACAAAAAAACAAAGACAAAAAATTTGTTGATCCCTTGCTTTCACTCTTGAGAGACAGTGAACAGAGATTCATGCTGTGCTTACACTTCTGATACAGGAAAACTGTGAGCTAATAAGTGGGTATTATTTTAAGTCACTAAATTTGTGATAATTTGTTAGAACAGCAATGAAAACAAATATATCAGGTTTCTCCAGAAGAAAAATGATTAAGAGAAATGAAACAATTATTTCATAATCTATGTCAACCATAGAGCCTCATACATAATGACTACCGTAAATTGATAACAGGAATAAGAAAGATTTGATTTCAGGAAATTGAGAAAGTATTATATGGACAATCTATGCTTACAGGGTTCACTACACAATTCCATCAGTCTCTGTTTGAGACCTATCTGAGTCACAAACCTACCTACACCAATTTTCTAGAGAGCAACATGATGATAGAGCAGAAAGAATTCAAGATTTGGACTTGAAATTGATCATAAAATCTAATCCAGGCTGTATCTAATCCAGTCATTAGCCAAGGAACTTTTGACATTTCATCACCACTAAACTTGAATTTCCACATCTTTAATATGGGTATATATCATACTGTGTCGGTTTAAGTGACATAACGTAAATTAAAATTCTTTGAAAGTTGAAAATATATAAACTCTCGTCAGGTTGGCTACCTTATTCGCTGATTCTCAAAAACTGAATAAAATAATTGCTGGTGGTCAGATTAGTCTACACTGTTAATTTACTAAGACTGATTCATAATTACTCACTATAATGATTATCTCATTGTATATTCTCCTACTTTGAGGTTATAAATTTAGTATATTAGGAGGTAGTTTGTTATTTTTAGTTAATAAAGGTAAAAGGAATGGAGGAATGGAAGGATGAAGAATGACATTATGGTAATCCCAAAGTTTCCAGTCACTAGAAAGGACACTAAGTTAAGAAAGTAATTTTAAAAATTGCCCATGTTCCTTATAACGGGCTGAATTGTGTCCCCCCAAAATTCTTATGTTGAACTCCTAACTCCCAGTGCCTCAAGGTATGACCTATTTGGACAGAGGGGCACTGCACATGTAATTAGTTGAGTTCATACTAGAGAAGGGTGGCCTCTAATACAAGAGGACTAATATCTTTTTAAAAGAGAAATTTGGACACAGACAGACAGACACACAAAGGGCACCATGTGAAGATTAAAGCTAAGATCAGGGTGCTGTCTCTACACACACAGGAACACCAAAGATTGGCAGCAAACCACCAGCAGTTAGGACAAAGTCCTGGAGACGATTTTCCCTCACAGCTCTCAGAGGGAACCAACCCTGCAGAAACCTTGATCTCGGACTTCTAACCTTCAGGTCTGGGCAACAAATATTACTGCTGTTTAAGTCACCCAGTTCATGATACTTTGTTATGGCAGCCTGAGTAAATGAATGCACTCCTCCACTCAAGAGAAGATACCCAAGGAACTACTGCAATTATAATTATCCAGCAAAGGGTATGAGCCACTTAAAAAGACTTTCAAATTGCTTAAGTCCATTTAATTCTTAAAAAAAAAAACAAAAAGAAAAACAACCCTTGAACCATGAAGAAGGTGGGAATCGTTACTGTATTTCACAAGAAACTAATGGATGTAAGATAATTTGAGAAGCTTGCTTAAAATCAGAGATGATGGAGGAAAAGCTTGAATCTGAAACTTTTAAGTTTGAATCCACACCTTTCTCTATGCCGTTTGGTCAATTTTTTTCTGAAGAAGAAATGGTTCTTATATTTTATTTTATTTATTTATTTTTATTGGGTATAGCTGCTTTACAATGTTGTGTTAGTTTCTGCTGTACAACGAAGTGGATCAGCTATGTGTATACATATATCCCCTCCCTCTTGGACCTCCCTCCCACCACCCCTCCATCCCACCCCTCTAGGTCATCATAGAGCATCAAGCTGAGCTCCCTGTGCTATACAGCAGCTTCCCACTAGCTATCTGCTTTACACATTATAGTGTATATGTGTCAATCCCAATCTCCCAATTCATTCCCCCTCCCCGTGTCCACACGTCCATTCTCTACATCTGTGTCTCTATTTCTGCCCTGCAAATAGGTTCATCTGTACCATTTTTCTAGATTCCACATATATGCGTTAATATACGATATTTGTTTTTCTCATTTGCAGAGATGAGGATGGACCTAGAGTCTGTCGTCTGGTGAATTTTCATTTGGCTTAATTCCTCATACTTACTCCTAAACTCAAATGGAAGAAACGATCAAACAAAATTGCTCAGAAAGCTCAGCCAGCCCTTAGACTGTATGTTTAGTACAGGATAAAATCTCATTAAATTCAGCTGCAAGGGCGGGTAGGGGGCAGAACCCTGTCCTGGTGAGGCCGTCTCCACAAGCCCGTTGTCTTGATCAGTTTGTCAGGTGCAGTTCAGCAGAGCTTATGTCACAGATCTCATCTTTGTCTGATTCTGTTTTATTAGATAACTGTCCAGCAGCTGTTCTTTGCCCCAAGAGGAGCTTTAAGGTATTTTAAATTCCTAGCAAGGTCCTCTGAGAAATACTCAGAATCCAGGTACCCATTTGCCAGTGAACAAAATTGCTTCTGTAGGATTAAACTATTCAATTCTTGAGCTTTTGGTTAAAATTCACCTGACAATGCACTGTGGCGAACAAACAGCTACACTTGTGTGGTGAAAGTTTTAACCTCTACAAAGTGTGCAGCCTATCTGAAGCGCAAAGTACTATCAACTATAGAACCAATAGATTTGGGCCCTGAAGAAAACACCAAACTAGGTGTATCGTTCATTCTGAATAAGAATGAAATTCTATTTCTTGTTTGCTTCCCTCCCCTTGAATTACTCGAATTGTCTCCATCCCTCATCCCACTTGAGAAAACTAGAAAAAACCCAAAATATCAGAAACCTATTATTTAACAGAAAAAAAATGTTCTAAGTTGTGAAATAATTTCCACATGAAAGCACATTCAAGTGAAAACTATCTTTTGTTATCTTAACTTCTGGGGTGGTACTCCAAAATAGCCACTGTGCTACATTATCCACCAATATCTGAGAGATGTCTGAACGGCAGCAGGGAACAGTTTATCTATCTGACTCAGAGGAAATAAGGTGCACTAAAGTGGACGTTATACAAGAAGTCAGGAGACCCAATTTCTGTATCTGGCTCCACTATTAACGGGCTCTATGACGTTGAGGGGCCTTTTGGGAACTGTCTCCCCATTTGAGTAATGAGCTAGTCATCTCCGAGGTCGATTTCTAATCTAAAATTATGAGATCCAAATAATGTAACTGACTCTCCGAAACCTATTAAGAAATAATTCTCGACTGTGATTTTGGCCAATTTGGAGAGTAAACTAACTCTAAATACAGGCAGATCAAAGCGGGAATAACGAGATCATTTTTATCACAACATTTGGTATACATCTTAAAGCTGGAAAGAGAAGTAAAAATTAAAGTGAAATGATTATTTTTCATGTGCTATGTTTTATGTTAGTTTCTCCATATACTAACACCTATCCTTTAAAAATCCTATGAGAAAACTATAAGAATGTGCCCCAAAAGGGGGTCATTTTAAACCAGGGGAGAAACAATGAGGGTGGTATTGTTAGAACCTGAAAATTGGAGCATGGGTTAGTGTTATTCCTATTATGAACAGCATAATCCAAATTATGTCAAAGTAGTTATTTGGAAACTTGGAATAAAAGCCATTACAAAGTTAGTTTCTTTGCTTACAGGCACAAAATATCACCAAACCTTTCATTTAAAAAATGATAACAGGCATGATTTTTGTACCATCATTCAGATATAGTCAGGTAGAAAATAATATTTTTTTAATATTTTGGCAATATTAAATTGTTGCTAAATCCATGATTTACAAACTCTTTGATTTACTGAACTAGCATTTAGAAGCTAAGCTCTATTACTTACTTCCCTACTTATCTACAGAAACACAATCATGCATCAAGTGGCAGGGGAAGGTCTGATGGTTAAGCACATGATTCTGAAGCCTTGTAATATACTTTAAGAGAAAAACAGATAGTATACAAAAAATGGAGAAAATTTCAAAATAATACAGGAAGACGTTTCTGGTTTTGTTGCAGTAGAAATGTTTAAAATAAGAAAAGTATTAAAACAGAAAGACTCACAAACTTAGAAAATAAACTTATGGTTACCCAAGGGGAAAGGTGAAGGGGAGGGATAAATTAGGAGGTTGGGATCACTACTATATATAAAATAGATAACCAACAAGGACCTACTGTATAGCACAAGGAACTCTGCTCAATATGCTGTAATAACCTAAATGGGAAAAGAATTTGAAAAAGAATAGATACATGTATATGTATAAATGAATCGCTCTGCTATATACCTGAAACTAACACAACATTGTTAATCAACTATACTCCAATGTAAAATAAAAATTTTTAAAAAAGAACAGTATTATTTCATGGTGGTGTTTATCAGGAAAGTTCTATGAAGAAGATAGGTCTTGAAGGAGAAAAGGTTTTACTTTACTTTCCAGGCAGAAAACCTGGAAATCCTAACAGGAGTGACTTTCAACCTACAGAAGTTAGTTATATAAATACTTCCTTGGAAAACCCAAACCCATAATTAGTCTCACTTTGACTGCCCACATTAAATTATATTACATCATGTACACAGCTACATTTCTCCTTGATGTATTTCATAACTAATAAAATCACTCATAGCTATTGATTTTATTTGAAGAAAAATGGGAAAGTTACTCTTTACAAGATTTCCACCACAACATGATTATGTGGTGAGCTGGTAATGACAGAAACCATTTGATTTTTACTCTTCATTAAAAATAAATACACATTTAAATAAGATTCGTGGTTACTCTACTTAGAATCCACATACCAGATCAAATCTATTACCACCCCAAACTAGAATTAATTGCAGGGACTTTTTGGAAAAGCAGAAGCCTTCCTGAAATACTAGGTGAATGCAGTAATAGATTTATTGAACACTTACTATGTGTAAGGCAAAAATTAACTATTTTATATGAATTCTCTCATTTGATCCTCTCAGTAATCTAATGAGTGAGGTGGTTTTAATATCTTCATTTACAAATAGACAAAACAGAGGCTCAGAGAGTTTACGTAATACGCAAAGGCTAGAAAGCAGCATAACTGGTTTTCAAAAACAACTCTAGCCCACTTCAGTCTGAAATCACAGATGGATCCTAAGATATCCATCATGAAAAAAATCCGCTACATGAACACAGTCTTGAAACTATGGTCACAGAAGCGACCATGGCTCAAACCTTACATGAGTAAAAAAAAAAAAAAAAAAAAAAATTAAAGAAAACACCAGACAGGGTGTTAGCAAGTGAGCAAGCTTAAAACGCTTATCCTGGCTTAACATGGTCAGCGAAGAGAAATCTAGGGACAAACCCTAGAGACTAACCCAGGGCAAGAACAATTCAGGAGAGAAAGTGATTGCAGATATGGAACAACAACAGAAGGGTCTCCAAGCAAAGTTTTACCTTTTTTCCCCACCTTCAACGGCTTTCTTAGTAAATGCCTGGGTAG
The DNA here is from genome assembly GCF_039906515.1 of Pseudorca crassidens. Lineage (NCBI taxonomy): Eukaryota > Metazoa > Chordata > Mammalia > Artiodactyla > Delphinidae > Pseudorca > Pseudorca crassidens. Next base: position 93,857,625 of record NC_090305.1, on the reverse strand, counting down.
AGCCACAGGATGCTCTCTGCATTTTGCTTTTTTTTCCAAAATGCTGCCCTGTTCCTAAGTCCTTATTGATTTTTAACTTAGCATCTGTCACTGGGCAAATTTACAATTTAACATTCATCTAACAAACCAACTTCTGAAAAAGCCTGACTCCTACATTCTATAGTTTCATTGAAAATCCAAATACACAGTCCAAATCTCTGGCAATGCAAAGTAGGGAATCAAATCGGGTTAGCAAAACGGAATGGAGAATGAGCCCATCATCTCTGATCAAATTTCATTTCCAAGAGTTTCAGAGTCTCAAGTTTTGGTAGTATGCTGCCCAAAAGTGATGGGCCAGAAACTGGATCTTGGAAATGCTTTGGTTATAAAGAGACTTGTTTTAATACTGAACCAAAGCATAGTCTGCTCAATACAGTCTTACTAAACCTGCCCGTAGTAAACCTACTTCTATACATTTTTTCCCCCGTAATGGCAATTTAATGGGTCAAGATCACATACAGAAAATAAAGTCAGGAAAATATTACTTTTTTTAAATGGTAGCTGTTGGCTAGTAGTGGAAATGCGTCTGAATTACATACCATATTAGTAGTACCTTATTATCAGTTAAACAATTTCATGTAATTTCATGAAATTACGAGCATATTTGCTCCTAATTTTGCATCAACAATTTATTTAAAACATAAAATGAATTACTTCACCCTAAAGGAGAAACATTTTTTATTCTTGTTCTAATGCATCCTACAATTATGTGGCATCATCTCTTTTCATTCAGGAAACTCTTTGGATATGTATGCTATTGTTCAAGGATACTTAAAATTATAGGAATTTTCATAATTTTTGATGCACTGTTATTGATCTTTGAAGTGCTACATGTCATACCCTGGTCTCTCTGGCCTAACGAGGAAAATCATCTCTATTTTTAATACTTTAATGTCATATAGGTTCATGCAAAATGTTAACTTGTCATTATGTTAAAAACTGGCTATACAAAAGTAACAGCATAATCAAGGTGCTTTTAATTCGTAGGTCATTTTCACATTTAGCCATTTTTGTAGAATGAATTTACTCTCTATTTTCCTGCATCAAACTTAACCTCATAAAATTATTTTTTTAAACTGTAATCTGTTTTTAATTTAAGTCAAATAGAACTAGCATCACTGCAGTGTACTCAAAGTAATAAAGCTACTAACTAGCTATTATTAATATGAAAGTTTGCACAGGTTTAGCAAAATAATTATTTCTAAAATAATATCTTATACTGGCTGAGCTAGAGACACATAACACATTTATTTTAGCATAGCTAACCAAAACATATATTTCTACCTTATTAAAATTTATATTGATAAAACCACCAATTTACAATCATTGGCTACATCAGAGCTTTGGTGTAATTTCCTTCTTTAAATTGTAATGTTGAACAGTTGTGAAAATGTAATATCAGTTAGGACTGCTGTTGTCTGAATTTGATAGAGTCAGTTGTATGTATACTTGGAGAGCACACTTCTGAAATATTCAGAAATTGCTAAAAAAAAAACAAAAAAAACCTGCATGTAAAATGAGACTAATGTTTGCAAAAAAAAAAAGAACAGATTTTAAGCTCATTTATTTTTCTGTAGAAGTTTTAAAAATAAAACATTACATATTAAAGAGAGAACCAAAGAAGTCTGGGAGGCTTCATCGAGTATTAAAGCTAAGTATCCCAGCAAAAAAACAAAAAGGATCATGCAATGTTAGTTCTTGCTTCTTTGAAGAGCTATAATTCGTACATGAAAAACACTGTACTTACTAGGTCACATGTCTGCTTTCAGCAAATACTGAACTTATCTTTAGCACAACTTCAATCTTTGGTGCATTATTTATTTCCTCCTTAACAGCAGCAGAGATGCAAGATGTTCCAAAGCTTTGCTTTCAGACAGTTTTCTTGAACCACACTCTTTCACATGTCCTGTTATTTGCTTCAGCATCTATGAAACAACTCCATCCTTCACGATAATCAAAACCCTTGAAGCAATCCACATCTGCTTCCTTATACTGAATTTCAAATCTACTTGCAAAGAAAAAATCCTCCTCCTTGCTTCATATTTTATTTCAGAAAGTTTGATGGGTTGAATAGTCCACCTCCCTTTAACATACCACAGAGCACTAAATGGTAAGAATCACATTACTGCAGCTCCTTAGATTATAACTGATAAGGTGAGCCTTTTACATTTATATTAGGTTCTGAGGAGCTGATGCCATACCGGTTCAATAATTAATAATTCATGGAGCCAAATTACAGCCTTAGAAGGAAACAGCCTCTTTGACTAGTTCTTTCATAATCCTCTGATTTATGTATGACAGCAGAGAAGAGTTCTAGGAGAGGTTAATAAAAAAAAAAAAAATCCCAGACATAACACTTGAGTTTTTAAAATTAGTCCTGCCTTTGCACAAGCTGGGTTTGCTGTGGCATCATGGGAGTTCCACCTCTCTGAGCACAGTCAATTCAAAGGGATAATCATATCATTTTAAATGACCATCTGGCTACTGAGGATGTCCAGAGAAAAGTAAGGGATGCAGGAAGTTGGGGGAGCAGTCAGTAAATTCAATTTGAGGGCACTTTGTACCGAAAAAGGGGAAGATTTCACCCGGTGTTCCTAAAAAGTAACCTTTGACAGGATTTCTGAGAAGACATTTCAGGTTCAAAGGTACCCTCTTTCTCATTACCCATCACTCCTGAAAACAGATCAGTCAGGGACACAGTCACCATTCATATGCTATGTGTAACTGTGTTTTTTTTGTGCTCATTCCCCTATGAACATTTGGCTATACACAGTCATTCATACAAGCAATTCCTTCAATGCCTGAGCGATCCATAATCTGTAAGGCTTAATAATTTCAAAGAAGAGTTGTATCAAGGAGTAACTTACATATTCTAAACTGTACAGATCTGAAGTGTACAGTTCAATCCATAGTCCTATGAAGACACAGAATATTTTCACCACTCCTGAAGCTCCCTTATATTTTTTCCCAGTCAACATCCTGCCCTCAAAGGAACTGACTTCTTTCACTAGAGACTACGTCACCTACTCTAGTGTTCTACATAAATGAAAACCTACAGTATGTATTTCTTTCTGGTATCTTTCACTCATCAAGTTTTGAGATTCATTCATGTTGCTGCTTGTTTCTGCTGAATAGTAGTCCACTGTCTGAATATGCCACCATTTGCTTACCCCTTCCTTCTGTTGATAGACTGTTCCCAGTTTTTTGTGATTACAAATCAAGCTGCTATGAACGTTCGGATACAAGGCTCTTTGTAGACATGTTTTCATTTCTCTTGGATAAATTTCTTTGCATATAAACATAATTGCTAGGTCACAGGGTATATTCACTTTAACTTTTTATGAAACTGTCTGACTGTCTGAAGTGTCCAAAGTAACTGCATCATGTCACATTGCCACCTATCATGTAGAAAAGTGCTAGCTGCTTCTCACCCTCACCAATGTTTGTGGCTGTCAATTGCCTTCATTTTAGCCATTTAGTGAGTATTTAGTGGCCATATGGTCTCATTTCTCCAACGACTTATGATGTTGAGCACTTTTTTCATGAGCTTATTGGTAATAGGTTCAGTCTTCACTAACTGTTAATAAAGTGGGTTTTGAGTTAGTGATAGATCCAGAAGAGAATTTCCACATAGGCCTAAGACTTAATTGTCTTTGAATCAGTGCATCTAATGAAACACTGTCTTTCCATTCAGCTAGGTGTAGCCCCTGCCCCTGTGAGCTGACACTGTTCCTGTTAACACGGAAACCCTAAGCCCTACACCTACTCATTCCCTACTACTCCTTTTATTTTGATTTGATGATGCTACGTCTTTTGGTCATTTTTTCATTCTCAATATTTAAAAATAAGTTCCACTGTTTATAAATTGACACTCTTTGCAAACTTCTGCCCATTAGCATACCTAAAAGTTTAGTATCCACTTTTGGATGTTGGACTAAGATAGACTGGTATTTGAACATCCATAGGTAACCCTGACCAAAACTCATGTCTTGATTCTTTCTTTTCTTACTTGTAAAATGAGAATAATAGCTTTCTCTTAGGGTTGTTATGACGATTAAAATAGACAACTGGTACCTGACGTAGCTGGACCCCTCGATAGCAGCAGAGGTAAGGAGGTGGTAGTAGTTATGACACCTGCTACCCAATCTGCAGGTGATCTCAATTCATACTGATAATTCTTTTGAGTGAACTAGTGGATTTATGGTGATTCTTTCCTGTATTTCACTTGTTCTCTTCAGGCATATAATTTATTATCTGTAAGCTTCAGTGATGATGATGATAATACTTAACAATTATTTATAGTTTATAAAGATAATGGAAAAAAGAAGGTAACGTGATGCGAAATCTTCACTATTATTGCACTTGATATAGTGTCACAGAGTAAGTCAGATGCATGCACAAAAGTTTTGATTATTTAATTAAGTGCATATTTGCTGACAGAGTAAAGGTAACTATTTTTCTCTACCTACACAAGTATAGTAAAATAGACAAAAAGGAGTATAATCCATATAACTCTATGAAAAAAAAATGTACCAAAAGTAATGGCTGATTTCTATTTTTCATACACTATCACCAGGATGAAAGAGAGCCTCAAGAGTGTGCGGGAAAATGACGTATCTTACAGGTTCAGCTGTGCCCCCCACCCAACCCCACATACCAATTCATCTGCTTAAGTCCTAAGTCCCAGCATCTCAGAATGTGACCTTATTTGGACACAGAGTTGCTGCCGATGTAATTAGTTAAATTAAGATAATGTCATTAGTGTGGGCCTTAATCCAATATGACTGGTGTCCTTACAGAGGGGGAAATGTGGAGACAAACACACATGAAGAAAGTCAGTGTGACAATAAAGGCAGAGATTGCCAAAGCAAAAACTCCAAAGGTACAAGCCAACCACCAGAAGGTAGCAGAATGATATGGAAGAGGTTCACTCACAGCCCTCAGAAAGAACCAGCCCTGCCAAAACCTTGATCTAGGCTTTCTAGACCTGAGAAACATAAGACAATACATTTCTGTGTTTTAAGCCACCCAGTTTGCAGTACTTTGTTACAGCAGCCCTAGCAATGGGTAAGTCAAGAGTTGCAGAACGAGAGGCTATGGGAGAATCGATGTCATGTCTCCTCGGTCATGAAGACCTTGCATTTATTTCTACTGTGAGGTTAACAGGCATAATTACTAGTAAAGCAACAGGAGATACTTAATGACTAGGATTTGTTGACATGAGGGTACAGAGTAGAGTTTCCAAAGGAGGTGTCGGAGGTAATAACGGGGAAGGAGAAGGAGCTAAGTCATATCAAATCACCAAATCTCTACCAGGAGAGAGCTGGTTATGGACTTCCTGAAGAGGAATCTTCATACAGGGACAAAGTGACACTTGTTTTTATTTCTTTGATACTAACTTGTCCTTTGACAAGGTAGCCAAATGTATCTGGGAAGGCTGAGAAACAGACTGGTAGAATTTGATTTAACCTTCTGATCTGGGGTCATGGAGCAGCATTTTTCTTGGCTCGACCCGACTAGCAGGGTGCAGTGTGGAAGAGGTTCAGCTCTGTTCTGAGCTCCCTAAGAACAGCCACAAAAACTCTAACATCTTAACTGAAACAAGTTGAATAAAAACTCACTCCAACTACTTAATGCTGTTGTCCTAACTTGACCCACTGAACCAGCAGACTGAGAACACCTGCGTAAGGGGCGTAACTCCACTTTTCCAAAACTGGTGGGTCATTCCGGTTTTACAATAAGCTCTCATGGGTCACAAACTCAATAAAAAAAAGCTAACCAGTAAAGTTTTTATGATCATAAATGATCTTTGATTCTCAACTACTGGTTTATGGGAGAAGCAGTTCCAAGCTCAAAATCTGCATGACCCCAGCCCAGTCATCGGGCTGGGGTCATACAGATGACCAGTATGTACAATGATGTGCATCCAGTTATCTTTCTCAATCTATGAAGGCATCACATGTAAACGTCCTTTGTGCTCCAGCCTTGATTCATGCATGATACTATCCAACAAAGTAAAGCTCAATTTTCTCTGATATACCTATTTTTGGAGGGGCCATGTTGGTAGAATTTTCAGGTGTAGAAAGGAACAGAGGTTAGAAAGCAGAGTTTGCCTTGGTTTTGCTTTCCTCTTGCTCTCTAACAGTGGCCAGTTACTTCACTGTATTCTTCACTGAACATTACAGCTTTTCCATTTTTCTTAGGATTTGTCATGGTTTCATCTACTGAACTTGATAATGACTCTCAGCCATGTAGGGCTGAGATAATGCAATTGTAAAAATGGTCATAAAAGGGCCTAGCATGGATTTAATCAGGAAACAAGGAGTCAGATGAGCTTAAAATAAGCATGCACTAAATGACCCTAACATACTCTTATTATGTACTCTGTTTCACTTATCTGCTTCAGTAATTTTGGATTAGATGCTTGTTATTATGTTCGAAGATATGGAAGGTATCCAACCCCATGAACAAAGGTACTCCTTGGATAGTAGCCATTTTGTCATGTTAGCCTGACACCCACAGGTTGTATGGCAGGGAAGGTCAATACTGAGGCCATTACAAACTAAACCTGGCTCCTGTATTACAGTCCAGCCATTCAGAATCTGTGAGGAACACCCGTAAATAGAATTTTAAGCCAGATATTAACCATTATGAACTCTCCTTTGCATCTTTTATTTTATAACCTAAAAAATGTACTTAAAGAACAAACTATCTTCTGGAAGAAGGAAATGCCTTTTCAGAATCTGCACTATTTAAAAGGCATTCAAGTAAAAGCTTGGGTTTAGCAACTCTCTGAGCAAAATTCCCCAGGGTAAGAAATAAATAAAACATCATTATTTAGAAATTAATGAGGCTTGATGAAGTCTCAGTTATGTGTCCAGCATTATTTTTTGTAAAACTATTCTCAGTCTACAAATATTAATTTACACTGAAAAAGGTAGAAATAAAATCTCTGAATCCTATTTAGGTTATTCTTTAATCACCAACTGCGTGGAGTTAACTTGTTTGTTACTCTCAAAGTAGAACCCATAAACTCTTTAGCTGACCTACAATGATCTCAATAGGATAAATACAAATCTTTGGTTTTCACATCAGTTTAGTTTATAAACAATTAGAACATGTGTTTTTCTTAAGGATATTTAAGGTTTTAATTAGAGTGAATTAGTAATTGAAATTGTTTGTAGTTATTTTGTTAAACTTTGGATGCAGATTTCTTGTTTTAATTTTGATAATTTCAAACTTAAAGATAGTTTCAATAATAGTATAAAGAATTACTGTATGCTCAAATCCCCCAAGATTGGCCAAATTTTAATATTTTACCATATTTTCTCTATCACTTCTATTCTCTGTCTTTGTCTGTCTCACTCTATAAACACACACACATACACACACGTGTGTATGTGTCCTGAAACCACTGACAGTAAGTTGCAGACATAACAATTATTTAACTGTAAATAATTTAGTATACATTTCTTACAAGTAAGGACATTCTCTTACATAACCACAATAAAAGTATCAAAATCTGGAAATTAACAATTATATAGTAGTATTACCTAACATAAATATCTTACTCAAATTTTTCTAATTGTACCCATAATACCTTTTAGAGCAAAAGCAAATCTCAGATCGTATACTCCGCTTGACGGGTCTCTCTCTCTCTCTCTCTCTCTCTGTCTGTCTGTTTGTTTATTTATTTATTTATGGCTGTGTTGGGTCTTCATTGCTGCATGCAGGCTTTCTCTGGTTGTGGCAAGCGGGGCCTACTCTTTGTTGCGGTGCGCAGGCTTATTGTAGTGGCTTCTCTTGTTGCAGTGCACAGGCTCTAGGTGTGTGTGCTTCAGCAGTTGTGGCACAAGGGCTCAGTAGTTGTGGCTCGAAGGCCCTACAGCGCAGGATCAATAGTTGTGACTCAAGGAGGCTTATTGTAGTGGCTTCTCTTGTTGCAGAGCACAGGCTCTAGGTTTGTGTGCTTCAGTAGTTGTGGCACAAGGGCTCAGTAGTTGTGGCTCGTGGGCTCTACAGTGCAGGATCAATAGTTGTGACTCAAGGGCTTAGTTGCTCTGCCGTATGTGGGATCATCCCAGACCAGTGCTCGAATCCGTGTCCTCTGCATTGGCAGGCAGATTCTTAACCACTGAGTCCCAGGGTAGTCCCTTGATGGGTCTCTTTAGTCTCAGTTAAAATGGAACAACTCCTCGATCTTACTTTGTTTTTCATGCCCTTGAAATTTTGAATGTCATGGGCAATTATATAATGTGGTTCTGTCTGACGTTTCCTCATGATTAGATTCTTCGGTGAATTTTTTTTTGTATTCTCCTCAGTGTAACGTGTTAAGAGGCACATGATATTGATCTGTCTCATCACTGATCATGCTAACTCTGATCATGGGATTAAGATGGTGAATGACAGATTTCTCCACCATAAAGTTTCTATTTTTCCCCTTCTAGGCAATAGCATATGTCAACAAAGAAAATGCGTAAGGCCCATTCTCTCATGGAATGTACATTTTATCAAGGGATGTAGACTGTAATAAAATGAAAAGAAAGTAAGGGAGGGGCCTTCCCTGGTGGCACAGTGGTTGAGAGTTTGCCTGCCGATGCAGGGGACACGGGTTCGCGCCCCGGTCCGGGAAGATCCCACATGCCGCGGAGCGGCTGGGCCCATAAGCCATGGCCGCTGACCCTGTGCGTCCGGAGCCTGTGCTCCGCAATGGTAGAGGCCACAGCAGTGAGAGGTACGTGTATCGCAAGAAAAAAAAAAAAAAAGAAAGAAAGAAAGTAAGGGAGGGAGAAAGGAAAGAAAAGAGAAAGACAGTGAAGGAGGAGAGGAAGAAAGAACAAACAAGCAAGAGATAAATTCCAGGAGCAGTAAATGCTAGGTGAAAATTAGAATAAGGGTAGGAGTTTTAGAATAGGGACAGTTAGAAGAGAGTTGATGCAAAGTCTCCCTGAGGAAGTAAACATTTCCTCAGTGAACAAAATAGTGAAGGGGCTCCAGCCATGTGAAGGTCTATCAAGGGGGAAGAGTATTCCTGACCGAAAACAGGAAATTCAACAGACAGAAATGAGGGGCAAGAGTTAAAATCAGATTGCTTAGGCAGATTTCCAATCACGTTGAGACTATGCAGGAGGTAGCATGGAGTTTGGATTTTATTCTGAGAGCAAGCCAAGGCGTGAAATAATGCATGTTTTCCTTGGATAATGAAGTGTACAGAGTTATAAGAGGAGAGGAAGAGAGGCCAGTATGGGCTCATCTGTTTGCAACATTGGGTCCCAAGTTTTTCATCCACTGAGAGTGTCACTGCATTGGTTGCAAGAGAAAACAGTTCTCACATACCTTCTTTCTATGCATTTTTGTACCCAGAAAATTCAATGATGAAAGACAGATTAACTAAATGTATGTAGTGATTATGGTGTTAATAATACCTGGAAACTTTCAACTGAATGTATCTACAACTCATCAGAAATATTTCCAGCATTTAACTCTCCATTTTAAGTACCTTTTGCAGAGAGAAAATTTTTTTAATGTTTTCCAAAAACATATATTGTTTAACTTCTTATATTTAAAAAATTTCTCGACTAAATTTGGAATGAAAGCCTTTGCCAAAATCCTAATAACCACACTTAATTAAGTCATTATATGGAAACCAAAAATGATGGACCTAACTATTGTTTTAACCATGTTTTCAGAAAAGCTGATGGTACTCCTCTAGAACCTCGGAGCTTGCGTGGAGCAGTGCAATTTTAAAATCAATTTGGTTCACACTTTGTTCTTGGGAAGACCAAGTCTTAGTTGTCAGTCTTCTGGTGATACACATACTTCAGGTATAATGGGTGGAACATCACAAATAATTAATTCCATTAATGAGGAATAATGGAAGTGTATCCCTTAAAACTAGCATCGCAAATCTTGCAGGAAGAACAGAAAAGCAAAACAAGAAAATCTCTGAAAATTGGCTTTTTGGATAAGAGCTTGGAAATAAAAAGTGAAATTCATCCAGCTAGCTATCTTTAGGTTTATGATAATTAAATTCCTTATAATTTTTATAATTTTCAAATTTGTCCTTTAAATATTCTTCCATGTATTAATCAAATAGAGTTCTTAGTCAATAATAAAACTACTTAAAATGGAAGAGGTTATCTTTATTATTTATTCATTTATTTATTTCGACATTGTAGTCAAAATAAAACACAGAAATTATATTTCCTTTGATAAAAAATAAATTCACAGGAGCATCGAAACTCTAAGCCAATTTTATTTTTAAATGTTTTTCTTTTTACTATTAATAAATATTTGCCTTGAGAATAGTAGAAATAACCCACCAGATTAACATATATTAAAAGTGACTAACAAACCGTTTGTAAAGACATTACTTCCACTGTCTGGTAGAACCACAATTCCTGGATTATCAATAGCATTTTTAAGAGACAAATAGCAAAAGAATGGACTGAGTCACAACTAAGTAATTTTTATTATAATTATTCATATTTTAAAAATATTTAGTTAACCTAATGTTTATTTAATGTAAGGATAGGTTTTATGACTTTGAATAACTCAAGATGACATGTAAAATGAACATCTGTTACCATAGCAGAATGTAATAACTGACATTAGAAGTCACTGCATAACATAACATTAGCAAGTTCAAAACTCTAAAAGATATCTCCTCCCTTGTATGTAGCTTCCTGAAATAAGGATGCAAAGCCAGGACATGGAGAAAAAAGCAAAAGCCAGATATTCATGGATTTGTTACATATATGACTTCTATAACTTTTATCCATCTCCTTTACCAACCACCTGTAAATAGGTAATCTTTAAGTTAAACACTCAGTTGCAGCTATATCTTACCTCAATTTGTTGTGATAATTATCTCCTATGCTCAAGGTAATCTTTAAATTATCAATTTATCTTTATCCTATTCATATATTTTAGTTAGAACCCACCCCAAAGAATAAGATAAGCTCCCCTTTTGTATCTAAAGAGGAAAATATACGCTTAGCCATCAGTTTTTTAGCTAAAGGCTACAAACAGAAATATCTTTGCAACTTTCACATATCTCAGAAACTTTCTAGCTTCAAGCATGTGAAGCTAGAAAATTATTCCTCTTTACATAAAGTTTTCCAAAAATTATTGCCCAAAATGCAAACATCTTTTCCAACAAATATTTTAAATGCAACGTAAACATACTTTGCAAGCACTGATTAAAACTAATTTCCACAAACCATTCTATTATATAGTATTCTGGGATATTGCTGGTGATGTAAGCTGGCCACAGATGGTCACAGCATTCTTTACTGTCTTAAGTGGTTACAGTAAACTAGCCCCACAGAAAGACTATGAATTGTATATCTCAATGTTACAAACTTACCACCTGGCCAATCTGCTGCCACCACACAAAGGTTGAGCAGGAGCGATGTAATTTGGGGGAAAATAAGGGAAATAATCCAGTCATAAAGAAAGCAGAAACTTAATTATATAAACATTTGTTCTTCCCTTCCAGGGACCGTGCTAGGCAATGAGATATAGTACATAGGCCCTTCCCTGAGGAATTCATGGTCATATAAAGATACATATATATGCACAAATGCATTGTGACAGGCCAATTAATAAACAACATGTGCAAAGTATATTAACACATAATTACTGTAATATGGAGGTGAGGTGATTACCTCTCTTTTGAGCATAAAAGAAGGTTTTTCAGAAGTGGTAGCTGAGCACACATGCATTTATGCATCCACTTATCAAATACTGATGAAGCATTATTATGCGTTAAATTGGGTTCCCCAAAACAGATGTTCATGTCTGCTTCCTGTGAATGTGACCAATTTAGAAATAAGGTCTTCACAGGCATAATCAAGTTAAGATGAGGTCATTAGGGTGAGCCATAATCTACTACAAGCAGTGCCCTCATAAGAGAAGGAAAATTAGGACATACATACAGACACAGAGGCAATATGTTCTACTGAAGGCAGAGGCAGAGACTAGAGTTCTGCTCTCACAAGCCACAGAATGGCTGGGGTTACCACAAACTAGAAGAGGAATGGAAGGGTCACCTCCTAAAAGTTTCAGAGCAATCTGGTCCTGTCAACACCTTGATTTTTTTCTTTTTTTTTATACAGCAGGTTCTTATTAGTAATCTATTTTACACACATCAGTGTATATATGTCAATCCCAATCGCCCAGTTCATCCCACCACCCCCGCTCCCCCACTTTCCTCCCTTGGTGTCCATACATTTGTCCTCTACATCTGTGTCTCTACTTCTGCCTTGCAAACTGGTTCATCTGTACCATTTTTTCTAGATTCCACATATATACGTTAATATACAATATTTGTTTTTCTCTTTCTGACTTACTTCACTCTGTACGAGAGTCTCTAGATCCATCCACGTCTCTACAAATGACCCAATTTTGTTCCTTTTTATGGCTGAGTAATATTCCATTGTATATATGTACCATATCTTCTTTCTCCATTCCTTTGTCGATGGGCATTTAGGTTGTTTCCATGACCTGGCTATTGTAAATAGTGCTGCAATGAACATTGGGGTGCATATGTCTTTTTGAATTATGGTTTTCTCTGAGTATATGCCCAGTAATGGGATTGCTGGGTCATACAGTAATTCTGTTGTTAGTTTTTTAAGAAATCTCCATGCTGTTCTCCATAGTGACTGTATCAATTTACATTCCCACCAACAGTGCAAGAGGGTTCCCTTTTCTCCACACCCTCTCCAGCATTTGTTGTTTGTAGATTTTCTGATGATGCCCATTCTAACTGATGTGAGGTGATACCTCATTGTAGTTTTGATCTGCACTTCTCTAATAATTACAGATGTTGAACAGTTTTTCATGTGCCTCTTGGATATCTGTACATTTTCTTTGGATAAATGTCTATTTAGGTCTTCTGCCCACTTTTGGATTGGGTTGTTTCTTTAATATTGAGCTACATGAGCTGTTTATATATTTTGGAGATAACTCCTTTGTCCGTTGATTCGTTTGCAAATATTTTCTCCCATTCTGAGGGTTGTCTTTTCATCTTGTTTGTGGTTTCCTTTGCTTTGCAAAAGCTTTTAAGTTTCATTAGGTCCATTTGTTTATTTTTTGTTTTTATTTCCATTACTCTGGGAGGTGGTCAAAAAAGGTCTTGCTGTGATTTATGTCAAACAGTGTTCTTCCTATGTTTTCCTCTAAGAGTTTTATAGTCTCTGGTCTGACATTTAGGTCTTTAATCATTTTGAGTTTATTTTTGTGTATGGTGTTAGGGAGTGTTCTAGTTTCATTCTTTTATATGTAGCTGCCCAGTTTTCCCAGCACCACTTATTGAAGAGACTGTCTTTTCTCCATTGTATATCCTTGCCTTCTTTGTCATAGATTAGTTGACCATAGGTGCACAGGTTTACCATTGGGCTTTCTACCCTGTTCCATTGATCTATGTTTCTATTTTTGTGCCAGTACCATATTGTCTTGATTACTGTAGCTTTCTAGTATAGTCTGAAGTCAGGGAGTCTGATTCCTCCAGCTCCGTTTTTTTCCCTCAAGATTGCTTTGGCTATTCAGGGTCTTTTGTGTCTGCATACATATTTTAAGATTCTTTGCTCTAGCTCTGTAAAATATGCCGTTGGTAATTTGATAGAGATTGCACTGAATCTGTAGATTGCTTTGGGTAGTATAGTCATTTTCACAATGTTGACTCTTCCCATCCAAGAACATAGTTGATCTCTCCATCGGTTTGTGTCATCTTTGATTTCTTTCATCAGTGTCTTATAGTTTTCTGCATACAGGTTATTTATCTCCTTAGGTAGGTTTATTCCTAAGTATTTTATTCTTTTTGTTGCAATGGTGAATGGGATTGTTTCCTTAATTTGCCTTTCTGATCCTTCGTTGTTAGTGTATAGGAATGCAAGAGATTTCTGTGCATTGATTATGTATCCTGCAACCTTACCAAATTCATTGATTAGCTCTAGTAGCTTTCTGGTGGTATCTTTAGGGTTCTCTGTGTATATTATCATGTCACCTGCAAACAGTGACAGTTTTACTTCTTCTTTCCAATTTGTATTTGTTTTATTTCTTTTGCTTCTCTGATTGCCATGGCTAGGACTTTCAAAACTATGTTGAATAACAGTGGCGACAGTGGACAGCCTTGCCTTGTTCCTGATCTTAGAGGAAATGCTTTCAGTCTTTCACCATTGAGAACGATGTTTGCTGTGGGTTTGTCATATATGGCCTTTATTATGTTGAGGTAAGTTCTCTCTATGCCCACTTTCTGGACAGTTTTTATCATAAATGGGTGTTGAATTTGGTCAAAAGCTTTTTCTGCATCTATTGAGATGATCATATGCTTTTTATTCTTCAATTTGTTAATATGGTGTATCATATTGATTGATTTGCATGTATTGAAGAATCCTTGCAGCCCTGGGATAAATTCCACTTTATCATGGTGTATGATCCTTTTAATGTGTTATTGGATTCTGTTTGCTAATATTTTGCTGCAGATTTTTGCATCTGTATTCATCAGTGATATTGGTGTGTAATTTTATTTTTTTGTAGTATCTTTGTCTGGTTTTGGTATCACAGTGATGGTGGCATTTTAGAATGAGTTTGGGAGTGGTCCTTCCTCTGCAATTTTTTGGAAGACTTTGAGAAGGATGGCTGTTAGCTCTTCTCTAAATGTTTGATAGAATTCATCTCTGAAGCCATCTGGTCCTGGACCTTTGTTTCCTGGAAGATTTTTAATCACAATTTCAATTTCATCACTTGTGATTGGTCTGTTCATATTTTCTATTTCTCCCTGGTTCAGTCTTGGAAGGTTATACATTTCTAAGAATTTGTCCACTTCTTCCGGGTTGTCCATTTTATTGGCATAGAGTTGCTTGTAGTAATCTCTTATGATGCTTTGTATTTCTGCGGTATCCATTTTAATTTCTCCTTTTTCATTTCCAATTTTATTGATTTGAGTCCTCTCTGTCCTTTTCTTGATGAGTCTGGCTAAAGGTTTATCAATTTTGTTTATCTTCTCAAAGAACCAGCTTTTAGTTTTCTTGATCTTTGCTATTGTTTTCTTTGTTTCTATTTCATTTATTTCTGCTCTGATATTTATGGTTTCTTTCCTTCTACTTACATTGGGTTTTGTTTGTTTTTCTTTCTCTAGTTCCTTTCGGTGTAAGGTTAGATTGCTTATTTGAGATTATTCTTGTTTCTTGAGGTAGGATTGTTTTGCTATAATCTTCTCTCTTAGAACTGCTTTTGCTGCATCCCCTAGGTTTTGGATCGTCATGATTTTGTTGTCATTTGTCAATAGGTATTTTTTGATTTCCTCTTTGATTTCTTCAGTGATCTCTTGGTTATTTAGTAACATATTGTTTAGCCTCTGTGTGTTTGTGTTTTTTATGATTTTTTCCCTGTAATTGTTTTCTAATTTCATAGCATCATGCTTGGAAAAGATGCTTGATATGATTTCAATTTTCTTAAATTTACTGAGGCTTGATCTGACCCAAGATGTGATCTATCCTGGAGAATGTTCTGTGTGCACTTGTGGAGAAAGTGTAATCTGCCGTTTTCAGATGGAATGTCCTATAAAGATCAATTAAATCTATCTAGTCTGTTTTTTCATTTAAAGCTTGTGTTTCCTTATTAATTTTATGTGTGGATGATCTGTCCACTGGCATAAGTGAGGTGTTAAAGTCCCCCACTATTGTTACTGTAGATTTCCTCTTTTATTGCTCTTAGCATTTGCCTTATATATTGAGGTGCTCCTATATTGGGTGCATATATATTTATAATTGTTATATCTTCTTCTTGGATTGATCCCTTGATCATTGTGTAGTGTCCTTCTTTGTCTCTTGTAATAGTCTTTATTTTAAAGTCTATTTTATCTGATATGTGTATTGCTACTCCAGCTTTCTTTTGATTTCCATTTGCATGGAATATCTTTTTCTATCCCCTCACTTTCAGTCTGTATGTGTCCCCAGGTCTGAAGTGGGTCTCCTGTAGACAGCATATATATGGGTCTTGTTTTTATATCCAATCAGACAGCCTGTGTCTTTTGGTTGGAGCAATTAATCCATTCATAATTAAGGTTTATTGATATGTATGGTCCTATTAGCATTTTCTTAATTGTTTTGTGGTTGTTCCTGTAGGTTATTTTCTTCTCTTGTGTTTCCCACTTAGAGAAGTTCCTTTAGCATTTGTTGTAGAGCTTGTTTGGTGGTGCTAAATTCTCTTAGCTTTTGTTTGCCTGTAAAGCTTTTGATTTCTCCATCACATCTGCATGAGATCCTTGCTGGGTAGAGTAATCTTGGTTGTAGGTTCTTCCTTTTCATCACTTTAAGTATATCATGCCACTCCCTTCTGGCTTGTAGAGTTTCTGATGAGAAATCAGCTGTTAACCTTATGGGAGTCCCCTTGTATGCTATTTGTTGTTTTTCCCTTGTTGCTTTTAATAATTTTTCTTTGTCTTTAATTTTTGTCAATTTGATTACTATGTGTCTCGGCATGTTTCTCCTTGGGTTTATCCTGCCTGGGACTCTCTGTGCTTCCTGGACTTGGATGGCTATTTCCTTTCCCCTGTTAGGGAAGTTTTCAACTATAGCCTCTTCAAATATATTCTCCAGTCCTTTTTCTCTCTTCTCTTTCTGGGGCCCTTATAATGCAAATGTTGGTGTGTTTAATGTTGTCCCTGAGGTCTCTTAGGCTGTCTTCATTTCTTTTCATTCTTTTATCTTTATTCTGTTCTGCGGCAGTGAGTTCCACCATTCTGTCTTCCAGGTCACTTATCCATTCTTTTGCCTCAGTTATTCTGCTATTGGGTCCTTCTAGTGTATTTTTCATTTCAGTTATTACATTGTCCATCTGTTTGTTTTTTCTTTAATTCTTCCAGGTGTTTGTTCTTTAATTCTTCTAGATCTTTGTTAAACATTTCTTGCATCTTTTCAATCTTTGCCTCCATTCTTCTTCCAAGGTCCTAGATCATCTTCACTGTCATTATTCTGAATTCTTTTCCTGGAAGGTTGCCTGTCTCCACTTCCTTTAGTTGTTTTTCTGGGGTTTTGTCTTCTTCCTTCATCTGGTACATAGTCCTCTGCCTTTTCACTTTGTCTTTCTGTGAATGTGGTCTTCATTCCATAGGCTGCAGCACTGTAGTTCTTCTTGCTTCTGCTGTGTGCCCTCTGGTGGATAAGGCTATCTAAGAGGCTTGTGCAGCTTCCTGATGGGAGGGACTGGTGGTGGGTAGAGCTGGGTGTTGCTCTGGTGGGCAGAGCTCAGTAAAACTTTAATCCACTTGTCTGCTGATGGGTGGGACTGAGTTCCCTCTCTGTTGGTTGTCTGGCCTAAGGCGACCCAGCAGGCTCTTTGGTGGGGCTAATGGTGGACTCTGGGAAGGCTCACGCCAAGGAGTACTTCCCAGAACTTCTGCTGCCAGTGTCCTTGTCCCAACGGTGAGCCACAGCCACCCCCAGCCTCTGCAGGAAACCCTCCAACGCTAGCAGGAAGGTTTGGTTCAGTCTCCTATGGGGTCACTGCTCCTTCTCCCGGGTCCTGATGTGCACACTACTTTGTGTGTGCCCTCCAAGAGTGTAGTCTCTGTTTCCCCCAGTCCTGTCGAAGTCCTGCAACCAAATCCTGCTATCCCTCAAAGTCTGATTCTCTAGGAATTCCTCCTCCCATTGCCGGACCCCCAGGTTGAGAAGCCTGACCTGGGGCTCAGAACCTTCACGTCAGTGGGTGGACTTCTGTGGTATAACTGTTCTCCAGTTTCTGAGTCACCCACACAGCAGTTATGTAATTTTATTTTATTGTGATTTCACCCCTCCAACAGTCTCACTGCAGCTTCTCCTTTGTCTTTGGATGTGGGGTATCTTTTTGGTGAGTTCCAGTGTCTTCCTGTCAATGACTGTTTAGCACTTAGCTGTGATTCCGGTGCTCTCGCAAGAGGGAGTGAGCACACTTCCTTCTACTCCGCCATCTTGATCCAATCTCCAACACCCTGATTTTGGAATTCTAGCCTCCCAACTGTGAGAGAATAGATTTCTGTTGTTTAAGTACTTAGTGTGTGGCGCTGTGTTACAAAAGCCCTAGGAAACTAATACAAGCATCTACTATGGACAACACATGAAGAGTATTACTCAGGAAATGGTAGTGAAAAGAACAAAGACTCAAGATGCTAATAGGTTGTCCTGGGCAATAATATAAACAAACCACAAGTTATGAACAGGTGTTGTTTACTGGGAGAGTTGGACGTGATTTGATATTACTGTAGAAAAAAGTGGGATGATGAGGCTGGAGAGGAAGGCAGGCCCAGATCCTAAAAACTCTTCTTTGTATTTGTGAAGAGTGTGGGTTTAATCCTGTTAATAACAGTATGATTTATGGTTGAAGTTAGGGAAATAGTGATATGCTTATACTTTCAGCAGGTCACTCTGCTAGCAAGATAATCAATTTGATCTGGGCACTAGCAGAAGGAGAGAGACCAGTTTGGAAGCTATAGTTATAGGACAAGCAAGAGATAAAATGAGGATCTGAGTGATGGTGGTGGTCACAGCAAGGACTTTCAAGTCAAATTGATTTCAAACTTAGAGCTACAGAGAAGAGGCTATGGGTAACCAATTTTCTTTATTAATTTTTAGACTATTGTTTAAGGCAATGGTGCTAGTAAAAGACAACAACAACAAAACCCCTCAAAAATAGATTAAATGATAAGTAAAATTTAGTCCTTCCATTTAGAAATGAATAATGTAGAGATGACACCGACACACATGTACACAGACATGCTGGGTCGCTCCTAGTGTGGGAGCCAGAGAGAAATCTAGATGAGAGAGCTGCCTGAAATGCTGGGCTAAAAACCAGGCAGATGTGAGCATCCTATTTGAGTACCTCAAAGCAGAAAAAGAGACTTCACAAAGGGACTGCCCCTAAATCCTGATTTATCTGGGCACTTGTAGTTTACTTTGACTTAGGGTTTGTTTTCTGACAAAGTTACTATTTCCCAATCTGTTTTTTAAAACCATTAAAATAAGCATAATAAATATATCTCTCCTTGGCATTCTCTGACATTAAATCTAAACTGTAAGAAAATTTCCCTGCTTTTTTTCTCCCAATGTAATCTAGCAGATGGATTTATGTGGACATGACTTTGGAAAAGGCAAGAAAAGAACTTAGATGGAAACATACCTCCACTGGACTAGAGCAACTGAACTCAGGGTTCACAGTACCTACCCTCCACTTGGTCAGAATGATGAACTTACATAACAGTCAGTCAGTACACCAAGGCTGAGGCGTCTGTTTAGGCTTGTCTGGTTCAATAATGATGCTAACAATAATAATCGTGGCTAATGTTTATTGAGCCCTTATCATGTGCCAGGCTCCATACTATAAACTCACTGCATTATCTTATTTGATCTACCCAGCAAACCAATAAGTAGGCCATAATCTTATTCTCATTCTGTTGATAGGGAAACCATACCTCAGGAAAGATAAATAACTTTTCCAAGCGGTGAACTAAGGATTTGAATGTACTTTTAATCATTAGGTTATTACAGTCAATCATAGGTACCAAATGTCTATAACACATTTGTGTACGTGTGTGTGTGTGTGTGTGTGTGTGTGTGTGTGTGTGTGGACAGAGAGATAAAAGAGAGGGAGGGGGGAGGGAGTAGGAGGAAGAGGAAGAGAGAGAGAGAGAGACGAGGAGAGGGAGGAAGGAGAGAGGAGAGAGAAAATAAAATAAGTTTACGGGCTCTTGACAAGATTTTGCAGGATCAAAATTCAAATCCAAGTCCATCTCTGTTGTGTTACCCGGGACAATTTTCCTCATCCCTATAGACCTCAGAATGTAAAATGGGGAAAATAAATAGTAGGTACTTTGAAGGGCGATGGGAGGATTAAGAGTTACTATATGAAACCACGCATAGAAAGCAGGTAGAAAGTACTACGTAGTTAGTGTTATCATTTTCGTCAATATCATCATCATCATCATCATCATAAGTAGTTACTCGTTACTGCAGATATTTAAAAAGGAGTTGGACAAATACACAGCAGGGGCATTATAAAAAGGATTCACAGGCTGAATAGGTAATTGGGTAAGATAATCATTATCCTGCAAGTTAGGATCTGTGATCATATAAGTCTGGGAAATGCTACATGATATAATTTCCTTCCTGCAATTTCAAAAGTAATGTCAGGTTTATCAAGAGTTTCAAAGGTCAATGAAGCTATTTCTCTTGCTTTTAACTCAGAATTTCTGAGCTCTGTTAGACTGTATGACCCTTCATTGACTTTACACTTGAGTAGAACTCACAACGTTGGTGTTACTTTACACATATTATATAAAGTGCCTAATCTGGAGCCAAAGAGAAGTGTTCCTTATTTTTGGTTCTAACTCACCAGTAATTCAAAATCAAATAACCATCACTTAAAAGAGCAGAACTGAGGTGCAAAATAAGCCTTTTAGAGAATAGGGAGCATTTCTTAGACAGTGTTCCTGTTATACTGGTTATGGTTTAGATGGAAGAATATCTGGGGTAAGAAACCTAAACGTAACACAAAAAGTGTGACAGAAGAAAGTTAAGCCACTGTCAATAAAGTATATACTGGGCTTTTAAAGTAAAGTCGTACAGTGATCTAGGTTTAACATACTTTAGCTGAAATCACAGAGTCATATATGTACCATCTTCATAAGCAAATCAAAATTATTATGTGTGTGAAACTCGCTTTGCTCCCTTGTGTGCACTGTCTTTGCCACAAGATTCAAAAAGAACAATATGCTTTCTTGACAGTTTGAAATT
The DNA here is from genome assembly GCF_039906515.1 of Pseudorca crassidens. Taxonomy (NCBI): domain Eukaryota; kingdom Metazoa; phylum Chordata; class Mammalia; order Artiodactyla; family Delphinidae; genus Pseudorca; species Pseudorca crassidens. The sequence continues at coordinate 93,836,812 of NC_090305.1, read as the reverse complement.
ATACCTTGTAAATGTTACACAGCTACCTTGCTAGGAAAATTTCAAACTACTGGCAAAAAATAAAAATCATACTATATCATGTTTTCTAAATATTTCCTATGAGCTAAATATGTTTTCCAAATATGCCATATTTTACAAGAAGTGGATCATTTCTTGAGTTATATAATCAAAATATTACTATAGTTAAGCCTTTGTTAAAGAATGGAGACAGTCTACAAATCATTTACAAGTACTAATTTTAACTTCGATATAACAAATCTCAAATTCTTTAAATTTCCAACCTAACCTACAGACCTTGAAGGAAATGACTATTATGTGTTATGTACCAGATACTCTCCTAAGCACTTTAACACATTTTTGTCATGTAATTCCCACATGATCCATATAGTTTCACATTATACAAGAGAACAGTATAGCTCAAAACATTTACATTGTTCTCCAGGTTCTCCCGACTAGTGGGTGGGATCTACTGAAGAGACCTAAATGAAAAGGGTCAGCCAGATCTTCTGAGTCTAAGTCTAACCAAGAAACATACTATACTAAAGCAAATATCGGGCACCCTCTCTCCCTGGAAAGGAAAAAGAAGGCCAAGGTTTAAAAATTCTGACATACTTGGTACTTGGGACACCAGACCACAACAGCATTGAATTGAGAAGACAGACAACACATACAAAACACATGGGAGCAGGTCAATTATAAATCACTGATCCAGAATCACAGAATTGCTGGTAGTCTTTGAAGCTACAAACAAATGTCTATTTAATCTGCCCTTCTGTCTTTTAGGTTTCCCATTTTGCAGATGGGGCTACTAAACTCTAGAGAGTTATTTATTTAGTCTAACGTCAAATAAGATAAAAAGAGAGAAAAAAACAAACAACATAAAGCATGCATGATCAGCACGTGAAATCAGGGTATGCTTAATCTAGTAATAGTCAGTACAGTATATGAATCAGGTAAATTGGCCATTCTGCTAGATGTCCACAGGGGTAAAGTGAGAATATTTACTTAGCCCATACAAGTGATGCTCAAATAAACTAATTAAAGTTTTCAAACTGTTCTGCAAATATAGGATGCTCCAAGAGTGGTAAGCATCGTTACTATTCAAATTAATGCCAAATCTCCCCTGTTCCACAAAGCTATATAAATGTAAAATAGACTCGTTTCATTTTCTTCATCTATTTCCTGCCTCCAATCTTCAACATCTGATCTTAGGGCTCTTTAATATTTAACAAAATGCCTTAAAGAATCAAAAGAGAAAAAACAGATCCCTGAAAGTGAGAAACACCAATGCAACCCCCAATGTCATCCCCAAGGCTGAGATATATAGGCAATATCCAAACTTCACATAAAAAAAAATGAAAGGGTGCTTTGGAAAAGTTTCACCCTATCTTCCCTAACTTCTATAAAAACACAATGGACTGAGGAAAGGGAATGACTTTGTTTTTTTAAGTTGATCAACATTTCTTTGAGGGCTTATAAGATGGATAATATTAAATTCTCACCAAACCCTATGAAGCTGATACTCTTATAATCCACAATTTTTTAAGCTAACGAGGAAACCATACCTCAGAGAAGTTACACATTGTTCCCAAGGTCATGTGGCTAAATCAAGTGGTAACAACAGATTCAAACCCCAGCAGTCTGATTTCAAAGGTCAGATTTTAACAATAAATAAATGCTCCCTCCCCAGTGTTTTCTTTTATAAACATCTACTTCATGTCCTTAACCAACAATTTATACCAACATAGCAATTAGGTAACAAAACTAAAAGAGGCCTGTGACAATCTTGCTACAGTGTCCTCATTTTTTAGATAAGGATACTGAGGTCAACCACATTAATAAAATTAGGTACTATCAGAAGTTAGTAGCAAGAGTGGCAACAGAACCCACAACTTGTAACCTTACTATTTTCCCCTCTACAATAGGCAGAGCTGCAGGTTTCTTGAAGAATTTTACCCACAATGATAACCATTTGGAGAGAAGGAAGGGAGGGAGGGAGGGAGGGAGGGAGGGAGGGAAGAAACGAGGGAGGGGAAGGAAGGAAGGAAGGAAGGGAGGGAGGGAGGGAGGGAGGGAGGGAGGGAGGGAGGGAGGGAGGGAGGGAGGGAGGAAGGAAGGAAGGAAGGAAGGAAGGAAGGAAGGAAGGAAGGAAAAAGAAAGGGAAGTAAAAGAAAAAAAAAGGGCTATATGGTCTGATTGTTAGAAAAAGCCTGACTCCTTTATGGTACTTTGGCTATTATTCTGTGATCTCATTTGAATGATCAAATATCATACCCCTATTGTATAAGAAAATATGCTTGGCAATGGATGGGAAGTACAAGAAGAACAAGCGATTTATCTGCCCTCATTTAACCTACATGACAATGGAAAGAAAAACTGTTAATGTATGGAGAGTAATGGAGATTGAATAAAGCACCTTAGAGTGAAAATTTTATGGAACTGTAGTGTAACATTTCCATTCCTCTAGTATCAATAATAAAAGGGCAGCACTCTTACGGAACACTAATAAAAATAATGCAGATTCTCCTCTTACTAAGGTGAATACAAAGGGCAGGAAAAGAAAAATTAATGCCATTACCAAAATTATTTGTAATCCTTCCTTTCTCAAAAAGAAAAAGAAGCTGAGCCTGACCTCTCAAGTTCCCACATGCTTTATCTGAATTTTCAGCCTTATTTCTCTTATACAAGACATAAATCAAATTAGCCGTTTTCTCTGATGCACTGTGAGGCCAATGGGCAGATGAACTAATACAGTCCCCAGCCCAATGCCTAGCAAACAGGTTGTTCCCAAAACATACTGAATGAAAGAATAAATGAGGGAGTGTAGTAAAGACTGCTGTCTGTCCACCAAGATCCATTTACCTCTTTTTCCAGGATGCTATTCTAGACGCTGTTTCCCAGCTTCCCATACATAGCAGAAGAAGGCCATGTGACTGAAGTTCAACCAAGGTGAATGAATGGAATTCAGGGCCTGTCCTATAAAGCCTCTCACTAGCTGCTCCAAGTTCTTTTCTTCATCCTGCTGACTGGAAACGTGAGGCCCAGAACCATCCTGAAGGCACATGCTGAAGAGGCAGAACCCTCGTCTGCCTGGATCCCTGAACAACGACGTAGGTAAGATGACACCAACCTCCCCAGCTCCTGGACATGGAACCACCCTAGGTTTTTGAACTTGAGAACTAATATTCCATTTTATTAACTCAATGAAATTTGGGTCCATTTGTTGCATCTCTTTCTCCTACCTAAATTAATGCAATGGGTAATCACAGAACTCAAGCCCCAAGTCACATTTTGGCATCTAGGTTTTACACAATATATATATTCCAAATAATGAAAGAGCTTGCAACTGCTCCCTTTCATACACACGACACACAAAACCATGACGTGACCACAACAGCTGGTGGGAGCTCAACCTTTTACTAACACTTTCCTTTAGAAAAAGAAACCTTTGCATTGACATTTTGTTTATTAAAAATATTTTATGCCAACATATATATTATAAATATTCTGGGCAGCTTCAGTTTTACTGTCTTCTTAGCTATAATGGAGCTCTTTTTCCAAAAAAAAAAAAAAAAAAAAAAACCTCAAATATAAAATTAGTGTGTTAGTGTACACAGACAGTGAAAGCTGCCTGTCCTTTCCCATGAAGGTGTCACGTCTACAGAGAGGAAAGCTTTACTAGTGCCCAGGGACAACACATCTCTCGGTGACTTAACGATCTGTGTGTGGGTGAAGGAGATAGAGAGGAAGATTGTGCCTTGCAGGTACAGCCCATCATTCTATTAATACTCTGTATAATGAAGCACAGTTCAAGGTGGCATCTATATTAAAGACAGTGTGTTACGCATGCTATTTGCATCCTATCCCAGAGTGGAGCGATCAGAAACACTAATAACACCTTAATGTTAAAAAAAAAAAAAAAAAAGACTGAATATTGTACCTGGAAACTGATATGAGAAGAGCTCTAGGTCATTTTCTTTTTGTGTTAATACAGCTGGTGCCTTAAAACCATCTCAGACCTGTACACTGTTGATAATGAGTCAACACGTGGTCAGCAGACAAGCAAGGTGAGAGCAGAAAGCAGACTCCAAAAGTTGGAATATTACAGCATAGTAAATGTTAGGCATACAATTTTTACATATGAATGCCTCCTTCCATAAAACTATAGAGAAATTAAGAAAACGTGAAAATTGAGAAATAAGAATTCTTGAGGTAAAAAGACCTAAAAAACAGTGACAACTCTGTGGACTGTGCTTAAAAACACCTTTATCTCAGAGACGCCTGGTGATACACAAGTACCTACGCTTCAAAGCCCCATTCAAACATCACCATCTCTTTGAAGCCTTTCCTGACTTGCTCCTATCTTCCCCTGTCCAAAAACAGAAAGGTAATCTGCCTTTCGTGTGCTCCCAATATTCCTGGTTCTCCTCATAAGATAAATCATCAGTCACATCGTCACCACTAATACACATTGGGCAATTACTAGGAACATAGAAACAGGCAAATGTTCTGGTTTGGATTAGAGAATATATAATAAGAATTATTGTTTCAATTAAATAGTCCAATAGGAACAGTTAGAAGAATAGTGCGAAACGGAGTATCAATTTCTATCTGATGCATGGATTACTGATAACTTCAAATTTAGAGTGGAGGCCCTAAAGAAGTCCTGGGACTACATGCCTTTATTCAACTACTAACACTCTACTGTCACCCAGGAACAGAACAGTAGGTAGTTATCTCACATTTCCTTAGCTTTCGTGAGTTGTAGAACACAGCTTTCCTGGAAGGTGGGGCTCCCTTCTATGCTTCAATAAATAGCAAAGTAAGAAGAAAAAGGAAAATACACAAAATATTAAGCTGCAAGTGAACAAGTGAGGTTTTGTAGAACCATCTGTGTTTTGTTTTTTGCTTTTTTTTTTTCCAATTGATGTATGTCAGGCTGGTATAAAAGGGGCGAGTTGAACATCTGGACCGAAACCAAGGTGTTTAACATTTCCAAGCAATTCACAGGCATGGATGATTTATGATGCTATTCTGAGATTTTTATCATGTATCCTCTCTACTTTATGAAACGTGAACAGGCACATAAACCTGGTGACACTTCATGACATAAAAACAGTGACTGAAGACTGACAAGAAAGAAAAAAAGAATCATTTTTGTTTGGAGGTGTTCCAAACAGAGCAGGTCCCTGGGAAGATGAGTTGAATTCTGTTCCAGCCAGAGCACCTTTCAGCACTGGACAGAAGCTTTGTGTTTAAGCAATCATGGGCTTCCTCTATCTCTAGCAAAAGAGGAAAAGCATCTGGGACTTAACTGATATACTTGTGTGGCCTTTTTCACTAGAGAAGCTGAGCAGTCATATTACTGAGTACTGAAAAGCCCTGAAGAAAACAAGGCCACTGTAATAAACTTTCTATCTTCAAAATGACCCATATCCTTCGCTTTTGGCCAAAAAAAAAAAAGGTAAGAAAAAAGGCAAAAGCAAAAAAGTGAGGGGGGAAAAGGTACAAAGACTTTGGGCATACCAAGGAAAATAGAAACAGCATAACATTTTGGCAAAGATGAAGTTTGTTTATAAATCATTTGTCTTACAGATATTCTCTGTACGAAAACTAATGCCCCTACGGTAGCAATTTCTATTTTGTGGCAGAGATATGCCATATATTTAGAAACACTAGAAACTGTCTACTGTCATCAACTTGTTGATTAATTTCAAACAATATGCAGTCTCAGTAAAACTGTTGTGACTGGAGAAGATTTGCACCGTGACTTTTTAAGATAACACATTATATGTATATTGTCAGATAGATTTACATTTTTAAAAATATATCACTCAATTTAACAATAATCACTGCATTTTGAATTTGCTCAAATAAGTAACAGACTTTGGCATAAAATGCTATCCTATGTCTATATATATAGGTCTAGCATTTTAGAAAAGTCATTTGTCTTCTTATTTATTTTATCAATATTTCAACCAGTGACACTTGATTAGTATCAGAGCTCAAAGAATATGATCTTTTATTTATGTCATCGTTAGATAACAATTTAAACATTCATTTATATTTTCTGTATTTATGAGAGTTTTGGCTTTTGAGACTTTTTAATTTTCTCATGGTCAATCATGTTTAATGACTAAAGCATAAATATTTTATTGCTTCTAATAATTATTTCTCATTAGAAACATAGCCTTTTTTTTTTTTTCAAAGAAGCCTTGGCACTTTAGAATGGTCCATCAGGAATGTATGATGTCCTTCTGTACACAGAGATAAGAGACAAGTGAGCAACAGCTCTGGGGATTTCTAGTTACTTGATAGTGCAACAGACTCCAAAATACCTACTCTATGAAGAATACTGGGTAGATATTCACCAGTAATACTTAAAAATTAAACTCTTTTTTTTAAAGTCTTTATTGAATTTGTGACAATATTGTTTCTGTTTTTTATGTTTTGGTTTTTTGGCCGCGAGGCATGTGGGATCTTAACTCCCCCACCAAGGACCGCACGCCCTGCATTGGAAGGTGAAGTCTTAACCACTGGGCCACCAGGGAAGTCCCTACGTTAAACGCTTTAATATCAACAGCTGATATGACATCAAAAGGGAAAAGAACAACTCTTCTTTCTAGATATTATTAGAGTTAAAACTGCATCAAGAAGCATGGAGTCAACTTCACTACAGAAGGATTTGAAGAGAGCATTCCCTGCACAGCCTGTTTGTACTCCATGAAGCTCTATCTGTGAGCCAGGGATGGGAAATCCTGGATGTCCCTCCCAGGCCAATTTACTCCATGACCTATAGATAGAAGGTTGTAAATGAATGTTCCTGAATATCACCTTCTACCTCAGGAGCCCATTTTCCTTTGCTGAATTAGACACTTACCTTCTAAAAGAACCCTTTCCCTCAGGGGTTCTAAAATACAGCTGCTTAATTATGCATACCATGCACCCTGGAGAACAAAAGTCCTCCCAATCATAGGAAATAAATCATTATTATTGATTAAAATGTCATTTCAGTGAGAGATCAGAAACCCCAAAAAAGATCATTTTTGCTTTCCAAATTACACCTAAAAAGTTTAAACTGTAAGTAAAATGCCATTCCGTGCTACTGCAACGAATTTCCAATAATAGTGTCTGCTTTATAGTGGTTCAAAAACATTGCCTTAATCAGGTTGACCTTTAAAGAGCTTTTCTAGAACTGAAATCCTTTAAAATGCTTTGGCATGCTACTATTCACATGCAATCTATCTACCCAAATATAATTATAAAAGCTTTAAAATCACAATTTAATATTTGTTCTAGACAACAATTATTACTTTTGTCACTTCTGTCAAACATCAGAGTTCTGTTTAGAAGCCATTAAGAGATTTAAAATTTTAATACTTGCTTATACTAGTTTAGAATTGGCCTAAACGCTAAAAATTGTGTTCTTGGGGTGGGGGTGGGTTAAACAAAAAACAAAACTTGCTTCAAGATACCAAGCAAATATGGGGTTGGCCAAAAAGTTCGTTCGGGTTTTTCCCTAACATCTTCTAAGCAGTGGATCCATTTGGAAGTGTTTAGCATATAATCATGACATCCATACTTCTCTAATTCTTACTTTGGTTTTCAGTGTTAATAAAACATTTCTACCTACTTGAATCCTTTTGAAAAGTACAGCATTCCTGGGAAGTACAGAAGAGTCTTCTATTTTAAAGATGAGGAAATAGGTTCAGGGAGAGAAATTTCATTCATATCTAAGTAGCAATATTTATTTCATCATCCAGTACCCTCAAGGAGTAAGAGTCTGCCTCAGCCATTCAGGGCCTAACACAGCTTTTCTGATGTTCACGAAAGATCAACATTTCTTCCCATATCTGTAATTACTGGATGAAGCTTCGAGATTAAGTCCTCTAACCTCAGTGTTCCATCCTATCTTAAATTGGGTGTTGGGAAGGATTAGAAATAAAGTGATTTTCCCAACGTCAAACAATTTATTAGAGCCCGCCTGACACTAGACTCCAGATCTCCTGACTCCCATTCAATTGTTCTATCATCTCCTGCCTGTTTTCTCCTTTTCAAGAACTGAATAGATAAAAACATTCCAGTCAGACTCTGAATGCCAGCTAGCCAGTTCTGAAAGGTAATGGAATTGTCTTTGGAAACATTTCTTTTCTTTCTAAACATGTGCTTTACAAGACACTAAGGATTGGAACCAGATGTCAAATTTCAACTCTGTTTCTCATTGCAAGTTTCTGAAGTACTAGTACACTTCTTCTATGGACCTTTCAGCATGGCACGTGTCACATACTTTAATGAACAGGGAAGAATGTACAAATTAGTCATACCGTTTGCTATCTTTTTTTTTTTTTTTTCTTTTGCAGTACGCGGGCCTCTCACTGTTGTGGCCTCTCCCGTTGCGGAGCACAGGCTCCGGAAGCGCAGGCCCAGCGGCCATGGCTCACAGGCCCAGCCGCTCCGCGGCATGTGGGATCTTCCCAGACCGGGACACAAACCAGTGTCCCCTGCATCAGCAGGCGGACTCTCAACCACTGCGCCACCAGGGAAGCCCCGTTTGCTGCCTTTTATATTCTATATCCTATCATATATTTCCAGCCAGAATGTTCATCGGTCTTTTAGTTGATCAATCACATAAAACCATTATTTTCAAAACTCAACACACAATTATTATAGTTCTGGGTATTCAGCAAGCATTAAACATGATTTATGCCTCCTTCATATCACCGCTTCAGTCTTGCAAGTCTTAAGCCTCTGAAGTATATGTCTTCAACATACATGCATACATGCATACATACATACATAAGGCTACTGCAAGGGCTAGTCATAACTCCACTGAGGGTTTAACAAAAGATTATAATGAGAATGATCACGTTTATGCAACTTTCCTACTCTAAGCAGAAATATAAACCTTTATTACCAGAGCCTGTATCATCGTTTATATGTAAAAACATGATGACTGTTTATTTAAATGAAATGAAATTGTTCTTCTCTAAACCAAACAGCACAAAGTAATCAGATGCTGGATTTAATCTGGTTTTAATTCCTCCACTGAAAACATTATTTGTGTACTTACAGGACTTGGCCAACTGCTGTATTATAAATATTACAACTACAAGCACTTGATTATTTAGCATGTTTCCCAATCATCACCTGCCAAAGGAAATCATTTAATAGAAATCAGCATCACATTAGCTTTGAGCTTCTGTGAGGACTGCAGGGAAGATTTTAACAGACATGAATATTACAATGTGTCCAAGTCCTTTTTTAGTTCCTTCCTTCATTCATTCAAAAATATATGTTACATGACTATCATGGGCAATGCACTGGGGATACAATCCTTAGTACAAAAAGCAAACATACCATTTCTCTATCTTCATGAATCTTAGTCTACTGGGGGAGCAAAAAATAATGATTAAACAACACAAAAACTGGCACTTCTCTGGTGGCGCAGTGGTTAAGAATCTGCCTGCTAATGCAGGGGACATGGGTCCGAGCCCTGGTCCGGGAAGACCCCACATGCCGTGGAACAACTAAGCCCGTGAGCCACAACTACTGAGCCCGTGAGCCACAACTAGTGAAGCCCATGAGCCTAGAGCCCGTGCTCTGCAACAAGAGAAGTCACCGCTATGAGAAGCCCGTGTACGGCAACAAGGAGTAGCCCCCGCTCGCTGCACTACAGAAAGCCCACGTGCAGCAACGAAGACCCAATGCAGCCCAAAATTAATTAATTAATTAATTAAAAGAAAATAAAACACAAAAACTTTTCCTGACTAAATATTCATTCACTCAACAAATATTTATTGAGAGCCTACAATGTGGAAGGCATTATTTCTAGACATTTGGGTTACATCAGTGATCAGACAAAAATCAGTGCCCTCTTTGCAGGCATCTTCCAGGATGCAGAGGCAGATGCCATGACAACTGCTGGAGAAAAAGAAGAAAAAGTGGAGGAGGAAAGAGGATTCAGAGCATTGGAGCTGGGAGTTGTAATATTAAAAAGCATGTTAAGGATGAGTTTTACTGAAAGGTGACCATTAAGGAGACTTTTAAAAGGTATTAAATGCCTTGAAAAACTATTACAAAACAGAGGCTTGAAAGTCAGGCAGGGATGTGTGAGCCATGAAAAGGGTGTGGTGTTTATGCCAAGTGTGGTGGGAAGCGAACTTTATGGAAAATTTGAGTCATCATGGATGGCTCAAATTTCTGACTCCTTTGATAAAATGGATGGTGGGATTATTTACTGAGTTAGCAAAGAGGGGAAAGTATAAGAAGTAAAGTCCTCAGCTGTCAGTCCTTTTGTCTACAACTGTGGCATCCAGAATACTGAAGGGGTCAGAAACCACTCTACACAGTCTCCCATTCCCACCTCTAAATTATACCCAAACACAAATAAGGAAGTTAGATTTGAATTCTCGCTCGATATAAATATGAAATCAGGAAAACCCCAAGAAATGCCATAACTTTCCCTATAACTCGGTTTGTTACTTTCAAATCATACTTTTCAGGAGAGTGAAGCTTATCACTCCTTTGGGGAGGTGGGGTCTTCACAAACGTCTGCCTGAGCTTCTTTCATAGAAAAAGGTGGATGTGGAACCCAGCACGTAATTTGAAAAACTGGTCTACATCCACCTCCGAGTTGAGAAACACTGGGATAAACATCTAGAATGCTAAAACTCTAGGAATCTATGACAAAAACACATCGACACTGGTAAGCAATAAATCAGATAACCCATTCACGTATAAAAAGTCAGAGGAGAGCTGTCTTTGAGATCACCACCATACTCAGAATAAAAGAACTATTCCGTAAACTACAGAACCACTTTCTCTGTTAAAAAATATGCAAATAGTCTTGAATCAAATAGTCTCATTAAGTAGTTATCCTTCCAATATTGTCAGATCAAACAGGAACAGAAGCAGTAGGGGGCATTTCATCACTTTGTCACCTTACCCTCCTTTATCTGTGCTCATTTCATTCTTCTGGATGTCACTGAACTTGACTCTAGTACACTCTAACCCAGTTTTTCTGTAAGTCATTTTTATGACCATTTTATGATTTCAGGCGGACCAAAACAAAGCACCAGAGTTATGAAAGAGTTCTCTTCAATATAACATTATTAGTGAGCTTTAAAAAAAAAAAGGTAATGGATTTAAGCATACCACAGGATAACATTGGTCCTGTATAAGTGCTTTTAAAGATATTAAATATCACAAATGTATTTTCTAATATCAGGTCTTTAGATGTGGGTAACTAACCTCTTTTCTGGCTTTAGGCTGTAAATCCAGTTGTGTGTATTAAAGAGAGCAGAGAGAATGCAAAGACTAAAAACAAACAAACAACAACTCATTCCTATGTTCTAGAATTAAAGGTGATGTCTCTACTCAGTTACCCAGGGCTGGGCACTTTGCCAGTAAGGCTGTATATTGGGGCTAGGTGGCTACAATCTCAATGAGTTCACAGTCTCTATAGGAAATTTAGTATGAAAAGAGACTACCAATATGGACAGTTACACTCTGTATCAAAACAGTGGTCACAGTATAAATAGACCCAGACATTCTCAAGAGGGAAACATTTTACTTAGGAGAAACGATTAAATCACCACTCTATTATGGTGGATAAAAGAAAAGAAGCTAGTTCCAAATCAATGCAATTTTTTTCTCTTTCTTTCCTTAACATCTGTGACAAGCATTGTAGTTTCCACCATTAGATGCTAGACAGGGCTCTACCTCAGAGAGGGAACCTGTGCTTTTCTGAAAATGTAAATATCTTTCTAATTTCCAAGCAAGAGAAAGGAAGCATCTAGTTTCTAATATAGCCTGGACATTCTGATGCATAGGTTCACATCCTGAGGTTAAAGCCGTTATGTGTAACACGGGCCATTATATTCTGTCTAAAATTAAGAACATTTGTGATTTCCGGTAACTTTTCTAATTGCTTCAACTTCATGATAGTCTCTGTTCAAAGGAGACTTCCTTGGAGAACTTCTTGCTCTTCATGTCAGAACCTGCCATTTGATACTTAGAGGGAAAAATGTAGGTTGCTAAATAATAATGGCTCTGATTTTTCATTTTAATTAATGCAAGAACAAGAGTAACTGTATAACTGAAAGACCAAGAGGAGCGAGTGAAATTCTTCTTACCTGCCTTATGAATAGGATTTAAGATGCTAGCTTTCCAAAACTCAAAAGAAATGGGGATACTTATGTTTTAAAATCAGCAAATCACTACTTTTACTGACATATTTCCATACTTTGACCTGATGCTTAGCTCAACACACAGAGGAAAGTTTAATTCACCCTCCAATTTTACATTAGCATTTTCCTATTTGCTTCTTTTTTTTTTTTTTTTTTTTTTTTTGCGGTACGCGGGCCTCTCACTGTTGTGGCCTCTCCCGTTGCGGAGCACAGGCTCAGTGGTCAAGGCTCACGGGCCCAGCAGCTCCGCGGCATGCGGGATCTTCCCGGACCGGGGCACGAACCCGCGTCCCCTGCATTGGCAGGTGGACTCTCAACCACTGCGCCTCCAGGGAAGCCCCTATTTGCTTCTTTATAATGTTTGAGGTATGACCATGAGTTAACCGGAGAAGAAAATCTGTTTCCTTATTTTTTAGACACAACCTTACACTTCAATATCACAACAGTACTTATGAATTCTAAGGTGAATTTAAGAATACCAAGTACAGCCAAGAGGGTTAAAGGTTCAAATTTTGAGTCATTTTAGGAGTTTCAGATAAAACAGTTTCAATGGGTCCTATCCATATGTTAAAAAAGGGAAAGACTCAGCTAAAGCTAAGTGAGATTATTCTACCAGTGGAAGGATATTCTATTCCCACTTATCCATGTAACTGTAATTAAGATTGTTACATTTTCAAGGATAGTTTGTTTCTTTATTTTCTTGAAACTAATCTAAAAACATGAGGGAGAGGAGGATAATTTAAGCTTTCAATACAGCTTTAGTAATGTGCCTTTATTTTAATGAAAAATCTGGAAAAGCAACTTACACATTTTACATGTGCCATCCAAGAGGTTTTCTCCAAAAATAATAAAATGTGACATCTAGAAATCCAGTAATTTTTCTTCTACAGATCTATGTATTTTCCATGATTTTTTTGTTTGTTTTTTGTTTTTTATGCTAAAAACTACTCTTCTTATATACCATTTGGTCTTCTATCAGGACACTCCTATACACACACATACACATACACATACACATACACACACACACAGATGCTTAACAAACATTATTAGAAAAAAAAAGTTAAATAAAGCCAAATCAAAGAGGTCACATATATTAAGTTTGACTGAACATCACACAAAGTGCATTTATCCTTATTATTTGGATAATACAAACTACAGCTTAGCATGAGTATTTAACAAACTACAGCTTAGCATGAGTATTTTAAATTTAACATGTTGGGATACAAATTATTAAACATGACCTTCTTTAGCCATTAAAGAAATTATGCAAACATAATCAAAAAAAGAGTGCTGACAATAAATCTCAGGAAGACATGGCTCTGAAGTCAAGTTTTAAGAAGAGACACAGACCTTGTCAAGGTAGACTTTGTCCCCTTTCCTTTCATTTTTTACAGAGGGAAATTATAACACCAAAAAGTATGTTAAGAATGAAGGTTTCACTGCCACTCTGAAACTGCCTAGGAAACAAAAGGCTGTTTATTGCACTACATGTTGAGCCCCAAAGATTAAGAATTTGTGTTTCTACTGAAAATGTCTCCTTCTTCTCCAAAGGGAGCAGCTTGGGGACTAACAGAGCATTCAAACTTAATATCCAGTTTTATACATCAGAAGATGAGGCTCAGCAAAATTCCTTTATAAGAACTGGTCTCTCATCTTTGTATCTATGTGGTCAATATTTGCAGAACTTCGAATTTTCCACATTAAAATTCATACTATTAGTTTCAACCTAATGGTCAAGTCTACCAAGAAATACCTGATACCTCAGGAAAGACAAGATGGTGGAGTAGAAGGACATGCTCTCACTCTCTCTTTCTAGAACACCAGAATCACAACTAACTGCTGAACAATCATCGACAGGAAGATACTGGAACTCACCTAAAAAGACAGCCCACATCCAAAGGCAAAGGAGACGCCACAATGACATGGCAGGAGGGCTGCAATCACAATTAAATCAAATCCCATAACTGTTGTGTGGGTGACTCACAAACTGGAGAACATTTGTACCACAGAAGTCCACCCACTGGAGTGAAGGTTCTGAGCCCCATGTCAGGCTTCCGAACCTGGGGGTCCGGCAATGGGAGGAGGAATTCCTAGAGAATCAGACTTTGAAGGCCAGCGGGATTTGACTGCAGGACTTCGACAGGACTGGGGGAAACAGAGACTCCACTCTTGGAGGGCACACACAAAGCAGTGTGTGCATTGGGACCCAGGGGAAGGAGCAATGACCCCATAGGAGACTGAACCAGACCTATCTACCTCCTGGTGTTAGAGGGTGTCCTGCAGAGGCGGGGTGTGGCTATGCCTCACCATGAGGACAAGGACACTGGCAGCAGAAGTTCTGGGAAGTACTCCTTGGCGTGAGCCCTCCCAAAGTCCGCCATTAGCCCCACCAAAGAGCCCAGGTAGGAAGAATTGGACAAATTCTTAGAAAGGTATAACCCTCCAAGACTGAACCAGGAAGAAATAGAAAATATGAACAGACCAATCACAAGTAATGAAATTGAGACTGTGATTAAAAATCTTCCAACAAACAAAAGCCAGGACCACATGGCTTCACAGGTGAATTCTATCAAACATTTAGAGAAGAGGTAACACACATCCTTCTCAAAATCTTCCCAAAAATTGCAGAGGAAGGAAAACTCCCAAACTCATGATATAAGGCCACCATCACCCTGATACCATAACCAGACAAAGATACTACAAAAAAAGAAAATTACAGACCAATATCACTGATGAATATAAATGCAAAAATCCTCAACAACACACTAGCAAACAGAATCCAACAACACATTAAAAGGACCATACATCATGATCAAGTAGGATTTATCCCAGAGATGCAAGGATTCTTCAATATACGCATATCAAATCAATGCGATACACCATATTAACAAATTGAAGAATAAAAACCATAAGATCATCTCAATAAACGCAGAAAAAGCTTTTGACAAAATTCAACACCCATTTATGATAAAAACTCTCCAGAAAGTGGGCAAAGAGGGAACCTACTTCAACAAAATAAAGGCCATATACGACACACCCACAGCAAACATCATTCTCAATGGTAAAAAAACTGAAAGCATTTCCTCTAAGTTCAGGAACGAGACAAGGATGTCCACTCTTGCCACTATTACTCAACATAGTTTTGGAAGTTCTAGCCATGGCAATCAGAGAAGAAAAAGAAATAAAAGGAATACAAACTGGAAAAGAAAAATAAAACTGTCACTGTTTGCAGATGACATGATACTATACACAGAGAACCCTAAAGATGCCACCAGAAAACTACTAGAGCTAATCAATGAATTTGGTAAAGTTGCAGGACACAAAATTAATGCACAGAAATCTCTTACATTCCTATGCGCTAATGATAAAAAAGCTGAAAGAGTAATTAAGGAAACACTCCCATTTACCATTGCAACAAAAATAATAAAATACATGATAATAAACCTACCTAGGGAGACAAAAGCCCTGTATGCAGAAAACTATAAGACCCTGATGAAAGAAATTAAAGATGAAACCAACAGATGGAGAGATATACCATGTTCTTGGGATTGGAAGAATCAATACTGTGAAAATGACTATACTACCCAAAGCAATCTATAGATTCAATGCAATCCCTATCAAATTACCAATGGCATATTTTACAGAACTAGAACAAAAAAATCTTAAAATTTGTATGGAGACACAAAAGACCCCGAAAAGCCAAAGCAGTCTTGAGGGAAAAAAACGCAGCTGGAGGAATCAGCCTCCCTGACTTCAGACTATACTACAAAGCTACAGTAATCAAGACAATATGGTACTGGAACAAAAACAGAAATATAGATGAATGGAACAGGATAGAAAGCCCAGAGATAAACCCACGCACCTATGGCCAACTAATCTATGACAAAGGAGGCAAGGATATACAGTGGAGAAAAGACAGTCTCTTCAATAAGTGGTGCTGGGAAAACTGGACAGCTACATAAAAAAGAAAGAAATTAGAACACTCTCTAACACCATACCCAAAAATAAACTCAAAGTTGATCAGAGACCTAAATGTAAGACCAGACACTATAAAACTCTTAAAGGAAAACATGGGAAGAACACTCTTTGACATAAATCACAGCAAATTCTTTTTTGATCCACCTCCTAGAGTAATGGAAATAAAAACAAAAATAAACAAATGGGACCTAATGAAACTTCAAAGCTTTTGCACAGCAAAGGAAACCATAAACAAGACAAAAAGACAACCCTCAGAATGGGAGAAAATATTTGCAAACGAATCATCAGACAAAAGATTAATCTCCAAAATATATAAACAGCTGATGCAGCTCAATATTAAAAAAACAAACAACCCAATCTAAAAATGGGCAGAAAACCTAAACAGACATTTCTCCAAAGAAGACACACAGGTGGCCACCTGAAGCACATGAAAAGCTGCTCAACATCACTTATTAGTAGAGAAATGCAAATAAAAATTACAATGAGGTATCACCTCACACAAGTTAGAATGGGCATCATCAGAAAATCTACAAACAACAAATGCTGGAGAGGGTGTGGAGAAAAGGGAACCCTCTTGCACTGTTGGTGGGAATGTAAATTGATACAGCCACTATGGAGAACAGCATGGAGGTTCCTTAAAAAACTAAAAATAGAATTACCATATGACCCAGCAATCCCACTACTGGGCATATACCCAGAGAAAACCATAATTCAAAAAGACACATGCACCCCAATGTCCATTGCAGCACTATTTACAATAGCCAGGTCATGGAAGCAGCCTAAATGCCCATTGACAGATGAATGGATAAAGAAGATGTGGTACATATATACAATGGAATATTACTCAGCCATAAAAAGGAACAAAGTTGGGTCATTTTTAGAGACGTGGATGCATCTAGAGACTCTCATACAGCGTGAAGTAAGTCAGAAAGAGAAAAACAAATATCATATATTAATGCATATATGTGGAATCTAGAAAATGGTACAGATGAACCAGTTTGCAGGGCAGAAATTGAGACACAGATGTAGAGAAAAACATATGGACACCAAGGGGGGAAAGCAGCAGAGGGTGGTGGTGGTGTGATGAATCGGGCGATTGGGATTGACATGTATACACTGATGTGTATTAAATGGATGACTAATAAGAACCTGCTATCTAAAATAATAAAATAAATTTTAAAAAGAAAAAAAAAGTATGTTAAGAATGAAAAGAGGTATGGAATTTATGTCAGAAGCCCAGAATTTAGGTCCTGAATTTTATTCTCTTATGGATCACTTATTTAAAAAAAATTATTTGGATGCAAACTGACAAATTTGATTTGATGAATTTAGTTTCCTGGGCTTTCACTTAATTACAAAATGTGAAGATGTACAGATTCACTTCTCAGGAAAGGATATAGTCAAGAAAGGAATTTGCTTCCCAAAGACAGAGATAAATCAGTACAGAAAGCAGAAGAATAGAATTGAGAGTTAAGACTCAAAGAATAAGTTGAAAATATATATTCAAAATTAACCTCATTCATTAAGGAGTCGCCCTGTTGGGGATGGAAGTAATTTACCTTCTCTCAATAGGCCCAACATGGAAAGATTTTTATGTTTTTGTTTTATTTTACCCTAGCATTGGAACAGATCACTGTTTCTTCACAGAACACTATACCTGGTTGACTTCTGACTGGCATTTAGGGGTCACATTCCCTAACAATTATTAATATTTACACTCTAGAATCACACTGGACCTGGCAAAATGGTCACATGGGAACTAGAAGAGCAGAATCTCATCTCATATCAATCTCACTTCGGCAAAAAGCATCACTCACTCGTGGAAGGTAAAAAGCAAATGTCTGCACTCTACCATCTCTCTCTTTTTTACTTTTTCTCTCCTTCCATCCCCTCTTTTCCTTGTTCCTTTATTATTAACCAGTAGAGTAGAATTTGAAAAGACTAATTTGTGTCTAACCTAATTACACATCAATAAGATTAATATGACTAGGCCTGAGAAATAGTGGAAAACATGATCAGAACAGAGATGACAACAGCACATTTAGCACAGATGATGGAGAACAGTGAACGGCAAGATGTGACTCTCTATTGCACAGATAATGGCGGGAATTTTTATCCACATAAGGATCCAGAGGCAGATGAATCTTCAGAAACAGATAATGAAATACAAACCAAAGAAAATGTGAGACTAAACCAAATATGGTCACTCTGTGCTGATGAGAATAAATGTTGGATAAATTATTACCTGTACTTATTACAACTGTTTCAAATCCCTTTGTGATCTTTTCTCCCATGATAAAATAATAATACTAAACTAAATAACTACCACAGGATCTCTCAAAATTAGATATTTAGAAAAGTGCTTAAGTCACCAGGTGAAATACACACAATTCGCAGACCTACTAGAGAATGGACTTGAGGACATGGGGAGGGGGAAGGGTACGTTGGGACAAAGTGAGAGAGTGGCATGGACATATATACACTACCAAACGTAAAATAGATAGCTAGTGGGAAGCAGCCACATAGCACAGGGAGATCAGCTCGGTGCTCTGTGACCACCTAGAGGGGTGGGATAGGGAGGGTGGGAGGGAGGGAGACGCAAGAGGGAAGAGATATGGGGATACATGTGTATGTATAACTGATTCACTTTGTTATAAAGCAGAAACTAACACACCCAAAAAACAAATAAAAAAAAATAAAGAACATTTACCTGCAAAATCTAGGAAATCAAAAGAAAGTCACCGTGTTCAATTAAAAAAATAATAAGAAAATAAAATATTGTAACTTCCATATCCCCGAAGGATAAATAAATGGTTTGAAAAAGGTCTCCACTACAAAGTTAAATTGCAGCATTATTAAGAGTATTTTGTGGACTATAAAAACAGTATATTTGAAGCAGAATAAAGTACACACACACAGAGGAAAAAAAGGAAGAAAGAAATTGCAGGGCTTGGTATTGTCATGGCAATGGCCTAGATTCACCACAGAGTTGTCTCTCTTAAAAATAGTAACAATTTTTTTTAACTTTGTTGGAATCATTAATAGATGCTTTCAATTAACAGGAAACCAAGATTCATAAAATCAGATTCTGCATAATTTTTCCTTTTCCTTGCAACTTCCAAAACAAAATGCAATACACTCTCCACTGACATCATTTGCTTCTTAAGCAAAGCTGCATTATATAACAATTTAACTGTTCTTCGGGGATTCAACTAAATTAAGAGATCTAGAATGGCTGTAGTATTGAAGAATGCCAGAAATGATGTAACTCAGGCTAACATCTGACACTTTGGAAAATGGAAATTTTATTGTCATCACTTTCAAAGATTGCAGTAACACCCCTTCCTCCTCTGACATGCCAACACTTAGTGGTTCTTGGAAACAGCAAGTGTAGAAACTATGATAGTTTACTGGGTTCCTATCTGATCCTGTTCTAGGCACTATAAAAATATTCTGACAATTCCTCTGAGAGAAATACTTCCATTTTATAGAAGATGGCTCAGAGAATCAAAAAGTTAAAGTTATACTGCCAGCTGGTTTCAGCACTAGAGTTCAAACCCAGGGCTACCTGATTTCCTAACTTAATTTAGTAGAACTCTTCCATGTTGCCCACGAAACACAAGATTAAGGAGTAGCACTGAAATAGGATAGCACCATATCCAAGCAAAGCTCTGGTCCTGAGACGGCCGGAACATAAATCTGCCTAGTCTGTTATAAATGTTCCATTATTCAGTGATCATTAAGAAGCGATCATATAATTGGAAATATTCATTACGCATATTTATTTTCAAATAAATACGCATTATTTATTTTCAATTTGTAGGAAATCACCTACATTAAAGCTATAGATTATGTGTTCCCTTACTATTTATTGTTTCAGTCTTCAGCAGAATTACTATATTCCACCCTTTATGAAGCTTGCTGTCAATACCACCTTGAAGAGGACTTTAAATTATATAGAAAGCTACTCTGAAGAGAATGCTGACCAGTTTTTTGCATCTGCACAGAAGTCTATAAAAAGAGGGAAGATGTTAGACTTTGGTAATTTTTGGTGACAGCATAAAGGTGCAGTGAAAAGAATATACGGTTTTGGAGTCAGACCCATGTGGATCTAAACTGCGCCTCCCAGGAGTTGTTAACAAAGACACCCTGGACAGAATTTTCCCATCTAAAAAAAAAAAAAAAAAAGAGGCAAAATCATATCTGCTTCACGTGGTTATTATAAGCTCAAAAACAAGACATAAAAATCACCTATCTCCTGTAGTATATACAGAGAAAAGTAGAGTTTGGGGAATCAGAGAGGTTAACTTTCATCACATCTTTACCAGTTACTGGCTGTGGGATCTCAAACTAGTAGGGCCCCTTAAGATCTGAGACCTGATTTTCTGATTTTTATGCTAAAAATGGCACTTGCCTTAGAGGAAGGATAGCTGTGGCATCTTAGCTGAGTACTGACACTTGGTAAATAACCAATAAATGTTAGTTCCCTTCCCTGTTACACAAGAGGCACTTGAAAGATGCTGGCTTCCTTTTGGTATCACATAAGTGATGTGATACCACACATCACCGTGTGTAACGTGATGTGATCAATTTACCACAAATTGATTAAAAAACAGGTTCACTAAGGGAGAAGCATAGAATAGGGGAGACTTGGATATCTATAGATGAGAGAATCCACCAGGCCTTGACTGGTTCAGATACGGACACCCACGGCCCTTCCATCATTAGAGTATTATAAGAGAGGCTCCTGTAGAAACTTAGAATATAATGTTTTCTAAATGTCTATATTAGGCGTTAAATGTGAATCTTAACATAGTCACTCTCTTGCTTGAAAGTCTTAAAAGTCGAATCTTATTTTTAGAATAAAGTTAAAAATTCTTTACATGGCCTTACAGTACCTAGGTTGATGTGGGTCTTGCCTAATTCTCAAGACACTCTCCTTAACTGCTACGCTTAGTCCTACTTGACCCCTGACTGTTCGAGCCCTTTCCTACCTCCCCCTTTGCCTGTACTGTTCCCTCTGCCTGGGGTTCTTACTTGGCCTTGTCAACTCTCACTCCTTTTTTCTACTTAAATGGGAACTTTTGTCAGACCTTTCTAACTCAGGTCCTCCTACAGTTCTCAGATAACCCCGTGTATCATAAAACACTCATCTAAATTTTAATTTAATAGGCATTTCTATAATTATTTGTTTAGCATCTCTCTTGAGCCCATGAAATTACAGACCTAATGAGAGCAATGCCTGTGTCTATTGTTGCAATCAGTGCTCAAGTGTACACTCACAGAACAAAGACACTAATGTTACGGTCACACAATGTTAATCAAGGAGCTGTTTCTTCAGCTATTGTACGTGAAAATGTTTTTATTCTATAAAAGAAAAGATTTAGTTCTGTTTTATAGCAGAGCATGTAATTTCCAGCCTAATTATTCAGCTCTTATTCCAATATAGTTGCATACACACACTGGTTAATTAATTTCCCTTTTATACTGAGGCATAAACCTGTAAGCTAACATCTAAGTCACAGAATGACCTTAGCTATAGTGTAGAGCAGGGTTGCTCTGCCTTAATGCTACTGATATTCGGGCCACATAATTTTTTGTTGAGGAGGCTATCATGTACAATGTACAATGCATCATGTACAGTGTAGCATTCCTGGTTTCTACCTATCAGATACCAATAGCACCTACTTCCCAGCTGTAAGAACTAAAAGTATCTCTAGATATTGCCAATTATTTCCTTGAGAACAAAATTATCCCCCGGTTGAGTACCACTGATGCAGAGTATCTGTATTAAAACACAGTCTTTGCTCTGATGAGTTGCAAACCTATGTGGGTGGTGTTAATACAGGCATACAAGAATAACTGAGACACATAAAAAAAATGCTATTAGACTTAAAAAAGAATCTCTCCTTTTCCAAGGAGTTAGCATTTCATTATGTATTATCTCACGCTAATTTACCATGGCTATGTCAATTCTTAATCAACATTATAAACTGCTTAATAAAAGCAGTAATACCTTGCACAGTACCCCACCACAGAGCCCTGGGGAACATTCACAACCATCAGCACTTTGATTATTATTATGCCAGAAGAAAAAGTGAACACCACAGCAGGCTTTCAGGAGAAGCAAGTGTCGAGCATTCAGAAAAGGTTTAGAGTAAACTTTCAGCATTATGCAAGACTGTGTTCACATTTCATTGGGCAAACACAGAAGACTGAAACACTGGGGAAATTATAGTTTTTCAGTCTTTTCAGATCAATGAAAGATGAAATAGAATTGTTTTGTTTTTTTTGGAGGGGAAGAAAATTCTAAAGATTCTAGAAACATTATTGACCTGAAGAGTAAAACAGTTTTTACTGCTAAAAATTGCAATACAGGGCTTCCCTGGTGGCGCAGTGGTTGAGAGTCCGCCTGCCGATGCAGGGGACACGGGTTCGTGCCCCGGTCCGGGAAGATCCCACATGCCGCGGAGCGGCTGGGCCCATGAGCCATGGCCGCTGAGCTTGCACGTCCGGAGCCTGTGCTCCGCAATGAGACGCCACAACAGTGAGAGGCCCGAGTACCACAAAAAAAAAAAAAAAAAAAAAAAAAATCAAAATCAGTATGTTGGGGCTTCCCTGGTGGCACAGTGGTTGAGAGTTCGCCTGCGGATGCAGGGGACACGGGTTCGTGCACCGGTCCGGGAGGATCCCACATGCTGCGGAGCGGCTAGGCCCATGAGCCATGGCCGCTGAGCTTGCACGTCCGGAGCCTGTGCTCCGCAACGAGAGACGCCACAACAGTGAGAGGCCCGCGTACCACAAAAAAAAAAAAAAAAAAAAAAAAAAAAAAAAAAAATGCAATACAAAGTAATCATTAGTTCTTGCTCTAAATGACTTTCTGTTAGAAGGGCTGTGTCTTCTCTCCTACTTACTGTTCACCATCCTGTTCCAATGTCACCTCCCCTGTGAACTTTTCCATATACTCTGTGCTCCAAAGAGGACAGGCCTAGTCAGAAGGTAGAGTGAATATCTGTTCACCTAGTTTTCACTCTGCTCTGGTAAATCCCTTCAGGCAAGGCCTGTGTTTATAACTATGTTGCACAGTATTGAGAATTTCGGAGGAACTCCAAAATATCTGTGTAACAAGTGAATGAATGAGAAAATGAGCAATGAAATATACACGGTTTATGTTAAGCACATGCTAGTTTGGGTATGCCTCAGACTTAACTGGAGGATGATGATTTGTTATAGATCATAATGATTAAACTCCCTTGATGTTTGTGTAACTTCTTTCTTGAAACGTAGCACCTAAGCTCTTAGTAACAGACATTCCTGCAATCCCAGAGAGGAGCTGCAAAGTGAACGTGCGGGTATCACACATTATAATGCATTTCAATGTACATTATACATCATAATAATTACATAATTGTATTCACTCCACTCCAACCAGACAATGAGACCAGCTATAACTGAGTCAACTCTATCTGTAAACTCACGTCCAGCTAATTAAATGGTGCAGACCTGACTGATGTATCTGTGTGGCATCAAATCATATAAAGTCATTGTTTGATTATGTCACAGGGCTGCCATTGGTTGTTTAAAACCCGCAAATAAATATTTATCACAATTCTGTCAAAGAAGATGATGATTTTACTTGGATGGGGTGAAAAGGCCCAGAATAATCAGATGACTTGATACAAATATGACATAATCATAAACCCACCAGTAGTACCTACCAGCAACTAGAAGGAAGGGGAAAGTACCTCTTCTTAGAAGCTCATGGAAGTACAAGAGAGAAAAATGCATGCTTTTGGACACACACCCTATGTCTGGACCAGCCATATTTGTTCATTCACCATATATTCTGGTTTTAAAAGGGACTTACTCTCCTCGATTAAGTACCTATATAGGGACAAAAATATGATTTTTACAAAATTCAAAACTCCCCCTCCAATACCCCTCCAATGTATACCCAAGAAATTGATACTAATAATACCATTATAGCTACATGATGAAAAATGTCTACGTACATTAGTGCAGACTTGGGTTGCTATTATTTATCATTAACTCTCATTTACACATGCTAATAGGTGAAGCAATTTGGGGCATATGAAATAACAGATTATCAAAACTCATTTTTAACTGGTTCTGGAAAGCATGCTTCCTTTACTTTTCCCACAGTAAGTTTACACTATTAATTGTCCAGTTACAATTAAAACTTATTCACGTATCCAAGAGTATTCTAGGTGCCTGAGGTAAATAAATAAAGAGAATTATCATTTTGCTACAGCTTGCTCCTGGAGATATTAAATGCTTCAGGGAATAAGAAGAAAAGAGTATTTCCTGAGAGCTTAGCATGCCAAGTGCTGGTTAAATGCTTTTTAATATGCTGTCATTTTACCCACATTACCCTGTAAGATAGATATTACTATCTTCATGTCATAAATGCAAAAACTGAGGCTCAAAATGCTAAGCTTACCCAAAGTCACACAATGACCAAAACATGTTATTACTCAAACTGCTAAGGGGACTGTGATATCCATCTTGAATAGAAAGAAATATTGTATCCTTTTTGTGTATCTTTTTATCCAAAGATAAAACTGGTAGAAACCCAACGAAAAGATTTGCCCCAGCAGACTTTCTCTCATCCACACTAAATAAGAATGTTGCATGGGGGGTAAATAGATGTTCCCAGACCACTGATTCTGCTACACAGTAGGTTTAATAATCAAATGCAAAGTGCAGAAATCATGCATTTTATTGCACAAAAGACAGTCGCTGGAGTTATTTTAAAAACCTCTAACTGAAATATGGTATATTCTGAGAGTATTCTTTCAGAAATATATTGACTACCACAGTATTTTAAATTTACAGATGTTAAAGCATGATACCAAATATATACAGGATTAAGAAGATGATGGCTATTTATAGCAGTTAATCAAAGCTAAACTACATGTTGCAGAATCATATAATTGGAATTATAGACGATTTATTTTTGCTTTGAGAAAGGATACAACCCACTCACTGGAAAGGTCCTTAATAAATCTGAGCTTTATTCTCATCGGTCCCCTTCAGCCCAAGTTACTCATCTTGTTGCTGAAAATATACTCCCAGGTGTCAAAATTTTAGTATCTATCAACCATCTCTCTGTATCCTGGGCTTTGCTTTGAAAAAGCTTGGCTGATAAACAGATAAATCTGTCTTTCTGTGTGCATGTTTATATTTCCAGTACCTGCTTGAGCTGAAAACCAGACAGTGGCAATGAATTAGGGCTATGAATGCAGCACTTTTACTAAGTGAACAAAAGAGCACGGGCTCAACATAATAAATATGAGAGTCCCTGAAGTTGTCAGAATCAACAGAAATTAGTTTTTAATTCCAGCACTGCTACAAACCAGAGCGTCCTTATGCAAGTTGTCTCACTACACTGAGGTTTGTTTTGTTCAGGTCTCAAATAAGAACTTAGGATATTCTCTTACATTCTGAAAAATCCACCAATTGTGGATGCAAATATATATATATATATATATATATATATATCTCCTAATGTTTTTGTTACTTGAAGCATGATCCCTAGACCAGCAGTATCTAGATCACCTGGGAATTTGGTAGAAATTAGTTTCAGGCCCTACCCAGGCTTACTGGAAAAGCATCTGCATTTTTAACAAGATTCCAAAGTGATCTGTAGGCACATTTTAGTTTGAAACGTACTAGTCTAGACATCAAGTTGTAATAATAAACAGGCACCATGTCATCTAGTCTACATAAATCTGATTGTGTTGACAGTATTGGAATTTTTAGTACAAATGTGAAAATCATTGAGGGTACTAAAATATCTCTTTTAGAAATTAACTCTTCAGATTTTAACAGCTAGATATCACAAAAAAGACCTCTCAACCCAAGGACAGGATCTACAACCTCCCCTAAATGCTGTGGCTGAGACGTCTAATACTATGTTGAATAAATGTAGTGAGAATATCCTTGTCTTGTTCCTTATCACAAAGGAAGAGCTTTCAGTTTTTCACCACTGAGAATGATGTTGGCTGTAGGTTTTTCATATACAGGCTTTATTATGTTGAGGTACTCCCTCTATACACACTTTCTTGAGTATTTATCATAAATGGATGCTGAATTGTGACAGATGTTTTTCCTGCATTTACTGAGATGATCATATGATTTTTACCCTTTGTTTTGTTAAGGTGATGCATCACATTTATTGATTCGTGAGTGGTGAACCATGCTTGCATCCCTGGAATAAATCCCACTTGATCATGCTATATTATTCTTTTAATGTGTTGTTGGATTTGTTTGCTAATACTTCTGTGAGGATTTCTGCATCTATGTTCATCAAGAATACTGGCCTGTAATTTTCTCTTCTTTTACGGTGTCCTTGTCTGGTTTTGGTATTGGCGTAATGCTGGCTCCATAAAATGTGTTTGGTAGGCTTTCCCCCTCTTTAATTTTTTGGAAGAGTTTGAGAAGTATAGGTATTAAATCTTCCTTGAATGTTTTGTAGAATTTGCCAATAAAGCCGTCTGGCCCTGGGCTTTTGTTTTTGGGAGACTTTTATTACTGTTTCAATCTCCTTACTAGTAATCAGTCTATTCAGATTTTCTATTTCTTCATGATTCAGTCTTGGAAGATTGTACATTTCAAGGAATTAATTCGGTTCTTCTAGGTTGTCCAATTTGTTGGGGTATAATTATTCATAGTAGTCTCTTGTGAGTCTTTGTATTTCTGTAGTAACACTTTTAACCTCTCCTTTCATCTCTAATTTTCTCATTACTATTAGTTAGTCTAGATAAAGGTTTGTCAATTTTGTTTACCTTTTCCAAAATGCCATTCCAAAATGGCACCCACCAGCATTGGTATTAACAAGGTAATTCGAGACCACATAAATGGCTCCCAGCAGTGACTGTGTCCCCAAAGAGTATTGCACCTGGTTCCTTCCTCCCTGGCAGATGCTTCAAGATTAGTAGGTGGGTCCCTTTTACACATAATCCATGCACATGATTTTATTCATTATTTCTTTGTGTTTGTAGGTGGGCATTGGTCTACAGTAGCCAAGTCCATGATGTTTTCAAAACTGGAAGTCTGTAGCATCAACTTTCTAATCTGTTAGAAATGGTGCTCTAACTATATTATCCACAATGATCTCACAACTCTATGACATATCTCTCTATGAATTACTGGGAAGAAGAACTAGACTGAAAAGACCAGTCTCCTGTCTTTTTTCCACTTTGTTATTAACCAATTGTGTGATGTTAGAGAAATCATTAAATATTGTTGGGCTTAAGTTTCCCAATCTATAAAGTTAGAAGTTGGGAATCAATGCCTCAAGTAAATGGATCCTCTTCTCTACAATAAGCAACTTTAGAACTGGCAAGTTTTTTGGAAAGACCCTACTTCATTCCCAATATTTTAACATTTAATTATTCAATTATTTCTAATAGAATTTTTTTAACATACATTACTGAAAAGATTACATCTTAAGCCCACTTGGTTTGTGATACTTTATACGTGTGTGAAGAACCATCATGACTTTTTAAACCTATGGATTGAATGAAATTACAATTGCTATTATAAGGGTCTCAAGAGGTAATATGAATATAAAGTGTTTGTTGATTGTCATAAGACACTTTTTCAAGAGGCCTTCTGAAGTAGCATGCCTTATTATTTCATCATATGGAAAAAAGAATTGGGGTACATTTTTAGCTAGTCATGTTTAAAATAAGACATATGGTAGCTTGTCAAAATTTCAAAACAAAGTCTTGAATTTAGTATATGCAGTGCAGAATCACCCTTCTAACTACATGTGTAATCAAAGAATGTAAACTTCATAGACCACCCAAAACACAGTGTAATTCCCTTTAGAGTATCCTCTTTAAAAGTCATGTCCAAACTACTCCCAGGATTTGAACATAGAAGTCGAAGATATCCTAACAGATATTACCCAAAAGCTAATGATTTGCTGTCAGTTCTGTCTTAAGCACATATATTTTAAGGAAAAAATAAAGATATATCTGCCTGAAGACTGTACAGAAAATTTATTAAAAATCCAGGCTTCAGGAGACCGATGGACTATATGCAAACTATTAGCATAGCTCTGATTTTGCAAGCACACGACTTGGATAATGTTACCCCAGTGGAGATATTCAAGTACAAAGTGGAATAAGATCTCAGAGTGCTGATGGACCAATATTCTGAACTGAGTACATTGAAGCAAACAACCAGAAACAAGCCAGAGTAATATGAGCAGCTTAAACTTGGGGATCAGTGCAGGGAAAATGAAAGGAAACAACAGCCAACTTTATCTGAAAAGGATGAAATATCATACAACAGGAGGATGTTAACGTATCTCTGGTGAGTCTGTTGAGGGCAGGGCATGGAACAGTCAGAGCAATCTACTGTCCCCACTGAGATCTATTCTGAAGTGAGACAGGCACTTGTCTCAAAGGTCAACGACTGAATGTGCCCTATAGACGTGGTTGTGGTTATTTTACCTTTTAATCCACCTTTGAAATAAGAGATTAGAGATAAAATGAAAGCTAACTGGATCCTTGCTGGAAGAATGAAGCTTTTTAAAGGAAGCCGTTAATTACAGCTGCCTTCAAGGTAGGTGGATGCCGAATTTTAGGGACGTGCAGGATTAACCGCATTGGTAAGAACAGAACCTAAGGTATCCCCAGCAGTGTTCTTAAGAGCTTGAAAACCAAGGATTTGGAGAGCAGGTGGTTGGACACAGCTGCTGAATAATCCTCTTAACCTCATCTGTATTCCACAGGAAGAAAAATAGCAGGAAAATAAAAACCTCCACCAAGTGGTTGATGGCAGTGAAATAGAAGGAGCATCAAAAGTATACAAGGGCAAATTTGTCCTAATGCTAATAATTTTGAAAAAAAAGACACAGGCAGCTGCTGTAGAGA
This sequence comes from Pseudorca crassidens, assembly GCF_039906515.1. NCBI lineage: Eukaryota > Metazoa > Chordata > Mammalia > Artiodactyla > Delphinidae > Pseudorca > Pseudorca crassidens. Next base: position 93,807,735 of record NC_090305.1, on the reverse strand, counting down.
GCTGTGTACAAGTATAAGATAAAGACGTAATAAGTATGGTTACATAAAAGATACAACAGGGCTTCCCTGGTGGCGCAGTGGTTGAGAGTCCGCCTGCCAATGCAGGGGACACGGGTTCGTGCCCCGGTCCGGGAGGATCCCACATGCCACGGAGCGGCTGGGCCCGTGAGCCATGGCCGCTGAGCCTGCGCGTCCGGAGCCTGTGCTCCACAACGGGAGAGGCCACAGCAGTGAGAGGCCTGCGTACCGCAAAAAAAAAAAAAAAAAAGATACAACAGAGTAGGATGTAGGATTCTAGGGGTGGTCCTGTCTTCAAGGGACATCTAAAGCTATTATTCACTGAGGGTCTAAATCCCTCTTAATGTCTCTTTATTAATTTTTTTGCCCAGGAAATAGCTAGAAATGAATAGCTCTCAGTCAATATTTAATTGATGCTTATAAATTAAATTTAATCAGGAACTAATCTAGATGTCTCATTATCCAAGGAAAATTTAAGCAAAGCCAATGCAACAAAGGAAAATGAGAAGCAAAGCAGGCAACAGGCACCAGACTTTGTGAGAGATATATAACTTTACTATATTAAGCAACTAATATTCCTGATTATTATAGTAGAGCCTAAGTAATCCTGATCAACACAGCCCCTGCTCCCCACAAAGCATGAAATAAAAATTGTTTCGGTGTAATGTAATGGTTCTATGTCTTAGTAATTCTTTATTTTTAAAAGTCCCTATATTGAGTTTACCTGAAACATATTGACTATTGAAGCTCAAGTTCTGTTTATTGCATAGTTGGAGAACTGTATAGCATCACTCCTACCATGAATGTGAGATCATTTAACGTTCAAAGTAGGAAGAGGAAACTCCTAGAGCATAGTAAGTAAAAAAGAGTCCCAGGTAACATCCAGGCCAGAACTTTCATTTTACAGTTGAGAAAACTTAGGCTCAGAATTGTTAATGACTTGTCCAGATTCACACTCACACCAAACAGCAGTCCTGAAGTTCAGAGTTGTGCTTTGTCCACAATGATGGCGAGTCTTCCTCGTGTCAATGGTGAGAATTTACTTTCCCCAAAGTTTTTTTTTTCCCTCCCTCAAGTGAAGGAGGATGATCTTACTTCCCCTAAAGAACTGAATGACATTTAGTTGTGCTCAACAGAAATGGGAGAACACAGGGTCCTCACTTGATGATGATGATAACGGCTAATCGATTTTGAGCACATATGATGTGCCAGGCACTTTCCTAATCTTTATGAACACACTTTCATCTTCAAAATTTAAAAATCTAACCCAAAAGTAGGTTCTAACATTTTCTTCATTTTTTAAAATAAATAATCTTAAGTTTGGAGAGGTTAAATAAGTTTCCCAATATTTTACAGTAAATCTGTGGCAGAATTGGGATTCAAACTCAGATCCTTCTTGATTCCAGGACCAAGATTCATAATCACTGTTCATAGGTCTGCAGGTAACAGGTACTGAACGTTGTTGAACTTCAAGTGCGAATTAAGGAGTTACGCGCATAGGATTGAAGAAAGGCAGCCACCAGGGTGATGTCAGAGCAGTTTGTTGTACCCAAACTCTTACCTTCCACACGGTGGTAAAATACTAACCGGAACTTTGTGTATGAGAATCTGCCATGAGGAGGAGACAGTTGTGCTGAGCTGCTTTTGTGCAGCGCTGCAGACAGATCACACTTGGCTGTAAAGAAGCTGTTGATTGCTTACACGGTTTCTGTGGCATGCCAGTTCCTCTTGCCAGCCTGCTATTCCTTACCAAAGAGCCAGGAGTTCCAAGTGAGGTGAGAACCCCACTTGACAAGCAGACGTAAGCCATTTGGGGATAATACAAATTAAAAGGCTCCAAGATAGAAACAGAAGCATTAGCAGCAGGAAGTGTCTTGGGGATACACTGTGTCAGATTACATAGGGGAATTGGGAGAATAAGTGAGTCACAGCCTCCCAGTGGATAAACCATACTGTGTCAGTAGTTGGGCCGCCTCGGAAGAAAGGTGTATTAGCTATTTAAAGGTGCCAGCACTGATCTTAATGCCCTCAAACTAGCATCTGCTTAGCAACATCCTTGAATTATGCACAGTTTGTCCGTTTCTCAAGTAGCTTTAGCATTTGTCCTAACTTCTAACCTGTGAGTCTGGAATTCCATCATAATGGAATTTTATCTATGTGTAATGGTAGGAATACAGAAATAAAAAGAATTAGAGAAGTTTTGCCTAATATCTCCCAGTTATTCAGTCAATGACTTAAAACTACGATGTTGATTTCAAGGAGTCTTGGTTTTTAAAAAGAGACAGTATCCATTTGTTGTCATAGGGCTCATGTGGTCAATGTCCAGGCCAAGAAATCTCAGTTTTAAGAAAGAAGAGAACCCCTTAAAGCAGACCAAGCAAAAAGTTTACTGGAAGAATACAAGGAATCTCGGAAAACCTACTGCTACAAAGTACAGCTAGACCAAAATCACAACCAACAGGGCAGGTGCAAAGGTGCTACCCTTTCTCTATTTCTGGGACCATGTGGTCACTCAGCTCGCTCTCTCTCTCTCTCTCTGCCATGTTGTTTTATTTTCTCTTTTCACATCCTTCTTTCTGTGTTAGTATGTAGTCATAGTCAGTTTAAATAGCCCAAGATTAGCATGACCCACTGGTTCCCTTGCTCAGGTCTCATCTAGTCTCTGTGTCCTCATCAAAGTCCTCAAAGAGAAAAATCTCCTGCTCCTATCAGTTTGTGGTACAAGGAGACACCCGGACATCCTTTCAGCCTGTGCTGTGGCACTTGGATATTTCTAAGCGAAAGGGCTGCATACTCAGCAGACAACCCAAAGATTTCTTTTGTATTCAGCAGATTGCTTTGAATGTTCAGTTCTGATCTGACTCAAATTATAGCAAGGATGGGGCTTATCCCTGGTTACTGTATAATATGAGCACTTAACACCAGGGCAGCCACTTCTTCCCTGCCTTCTAAAACTCCCATCAGCAGTTGCCTGTATGTTTTTTATCTTGTTTCACTTAGTGCTTCTTGACTGCTAATCCTGTATAAAAGAAAATTCAATAGAAGATTCAGGGTTTCCATTTTCTATTGTTTAATCCATTTCCAGCTATTGGGAAAGGGAGTGGGAGAGGAGTTTCCATTAACTTATTACAGGCAAAGTATTTTACCATCTAGAGAGTTCAAGATGGTGGCATAGGAAGATCCTAAACTAACCTTCTTCCACAGACACAAGGAATCACCAGCTACAAATGGAATAATTCCCTCAGAAAGAGACCTGAAAGCTAGATGAAGAGCGTCTCCACAACAAAAGGTAAAAGGACAGCACTGAGACAGGTAGAAGAGGAAGCCATATGGGCTCACCAAGGAAAAACTCACATGCCAGCCACAGCAATCCACAGACAGGAGGGATTACAAAGGTGGGGTTATTTTCCTTGGAGAGTGAGAGATTCGAGCTCCACATCAAACACCCCAATGGCTAGATCCTGCACAACAGAGACGAGTCCCCAAAACCTCTGGGTTTTAAAACCAAAGGGGCATATGCTCATGAAAACTAAAAAGCTGCAGGGAACGGAAAACCTGCTTTATAAAAGGCTCGTGTGCAGAATCACTAAACACGAAAACCAGCACAAAAACACTGGATTGAAAAGTGCTTGGGCGGTAGGTGAAAGGAACCCACTTACTAATCTTGAAGCATCTGCCCGAGAGGCAGGTACCAGATGGGACGCTCTTTGGAGACAAAGTCACTGCTGAGAGCCATTTATGTGATCTCAAGCCACCTCAAGACACAGTCTGGAATTTTGCTGTCTGCACCAGGTTCAATGTGCCCCCTGGAAGAAAATGAAACTCCAAGCCTTTGCCAAGCTTAAGTATATGATCTAAATGTATACTACTCATGAGGTGTAGGAAATTAACACTGGTCTGGGACACTTTACATCCCAGGACCTTGGTAAAAGCAAAAGCAAAACTAGTTCAGGGGTAAGTTTTCACAACACAGGGTCCACAGCATTCCCACAGAAAAAAAACATACCTAATGTGAGTTCACAATACAAAATGACAAAATATATGCGAGAAAGAAAAAGCTATCACAAAAATGAATCCGCTAGCACAGTAAAAAAAAAAAAAAATGCAATGTAAGCACTAGGAATAATAAAAGATCATGAACATGAATAGAAAATAAGAGTTTGGAAAGTGATAAAAAGGAATTGAACCCATAATAAAACAGCAGAACATTATAAAAGATACACAGAAGATAAACGAGATAAACCAAATAGAAGTTCAAGGAAAAAAAAAATAATTGAAAATTTAAAAGCCAACAGACATTTGGTATTGCAATTAAATGCTTTTCACAAGTACTGTCCTTTATTTCCAAGCAAATGTTACCCTCTTTGTAGTCATCCATGGCCTTGTGACTTCTTTTGCCAATGAAATGTAAACAAAAGTGACATGTGTCCATCCTGGGAAAAAGCTTTCAGGCTTAGCTCATGATCCCACAGGTTCTCTGTATGTTGCCTCAGCATTTATGGAATCATTTCCTGACAATGACTAAATCAACATGGGTCCCTGAGTAAATAAAATGAGCAGAGCCCCCATGTTAACTTGCACTGGGTATGTAACCTGAGGGAGAAATAAACTTCTGCTGCTTCAGCCCATAGGACTTGAGAGTTGTTTGCTAGTGCAGCATCAACTTGCTATTTTGACTGATATAAAATGTTAAATAACAGAGTAGACAATGATGAAGAAAGGGTTTAAAACTTGGAGGAGGAATCTGAGGGATTTTCTCAAAAACCAAAATGGAAATGTAAAGAAGTAGAACATTTAAAAGGACAGCTAGGCATTATAGATAGGAGAAATAAATGGTCCAAAGTATGTCTACTTAGATATGTACAAAAGGACAATAGAAACAAAATGTTAAGAGTGTCAATATTCAAATAAACGCTGAATGAGAATTTTCCAAAATTGAAAAAAAGAACATGCCTTCAGATTGAAAGACATCACATGAGAAAAACTAAAAATAAATGCATAATTGGACAAATCACTATGAAACTTCAGAACTCCAAACAGAGAAAATCTTAAAAGGAAACAGAAAGAAAAAGATCACATATACAAGATTATCAATTTGACTAACAGACGACTTCAAAATCTGCAGTAAATAAAGAGTAGAAAACAATAGAACAATATTTTCAAAGTACTGAGGGGAAACATTTGTCAACTAGGAATTCCCAACCTAGTTTAATATTACTCAAAAATAATGGTAAAAGAATGACATTTAATGATAAACAAAGAATTTACCACTAAAAGAACTTGCTAAAAGAAATCTTTTGTGGGTGTGTTAAGTAAAAGGAACTTGAACACAAAAGAGCAGGATGCTGGAAACAATGATGAAAAAATAAATAGGTAAATATATAGGGAAATCTATGTAAATGAAGCCTTAATTATATTAAATATAACAATTAGAATCACTAACTGAGAGAAAAATCAAGTTGAACTAAAATACTATGTGTACAACAAAAACTTGGAACTTTGAGTGGTACAATTAGAGTTAGAGAATTTTAGGTTTTATTTGAGAATATTGTTAAATTTGGCATTGTTAAGTTTAAAATTAAAGGAGCCTCCTACCAGCAGAAATAGAGTAAGAAATCTAAAATAATGGGAAGGAACAGTAGAATAAAAGAAAAATCAGTTGGTCTATTAGAATACAGTAAAGAAGAAATATGCAGAAACAAACAAAAAAAAAAAACACACAAAATATGCCAACACAAAATAAGGTGGTAGGAAGAATGTAAAAATAGTTCAAGATTCAAAATAAGCGTGAACTTTTCAACTCTCTTGATAAATGAGAAAAAAATATTAGATGGAAAAAATACAGCTATATGCTACTAAAAGGAGACACACCTAAAATGACATATAAGGACTGAAAACAAAGTAGAAAAGGAACCCCTGGCAAAAATCAACTTAAATAAGGGAGGAATAGTAATCTGAACATGACATGAAATAAATATGATGTCAAAAAGCATTACTCTGAACAGAAAGAGGATCATACCCTAATATCAAAGGGTCAATTCATTATGTGAAAAGAAGTCTGATGCCCTTTGGTGAGAAGCAGCCTACCCAGGGTCACATAACAAGCTAGTCTTGATGCAGAGCTATCAGCTGTGCTTCTTTATTGTTGTATCCTCTTCCTTTCCTCATAGCACCTAACACAATTAGTACTTTTTTACTTGTTTATTACCTGCCACGCCTATTAGGTATCAAACCCAGAATTTGAGGCTACATGTCTATTTTGTCACCATATTGCCAGGTCCTAAGGAAGATGCTGGTGTACATACTTGCTCTGAGAACAAATGATGCAGTCTCAGGCTATTCTGACCACTCACCATAGCATAATCCTTTCCATTATCCATAAGGGAAAGCATAAATCAGCCACTGGATCAAATGGAGCAATTCATACAGTCATTTTTTTCATAATGAAGATTAAACAATTCTGCTTAATGTTACAATTTATAGTATACTTCACTGAATAACTCAATTATCTTCTATATTCCCACAGTATGATTTTAATTTCAATTTCCAAAGCCAAAGCCAAAGGTAAAAGCATCTCTACCGTGTTCTAAAGGGAAAAAATCATAAATAATAAAAATGATGGACAATTGAATCATACATTTTAAGGCAGCAGTTTATCTTCTTATTGGCAACAGCCTGACTTGCATTCAGAAGCACACGCACAGACGGATTTTAATATAAGGCCACAGGGATGTGTTCTTAGTTCTAACATCACCTTCACGGTATGTTAATGCTCCTCTCTCAGCACAGGTAATGTTACCTCTGCCAGGGAAGGATCTGTCGACTACCAAGAGGGGCACAGGAAGCATAAAAATCATGTTTCTCTGTTAAATATTTCCCTGCTATATCAAAAGTCCGTGCGGGGCTGATTAAATTCATTAAGCACTAGCAGATATTCTAGCTGTTCTTTTCTTTCTGGCCCAGATGCCCGCCGCCGCCCCCCCCAAAAAAAGCCAACTTTGGAACAGTTGACTCGCCAAAAATCTAGTTGAGTCGTCAAAAAATCTATAGCCTAATACTTACAAGCAAATAACACTAATTAAAATACATCAATTACATAATATTATAAATCAACTATACTTCAATTCAAATATATATATTTTTAAATATATATATATATGTGTGTATATAGATATAAATTATAGAGGAGCTGTTTTGTAACTGGCACCATGGTAAAAACTTGACATTTGTTCTTCCTAACTCTTACAATAACCCAACAAAATGGCTATTAGTACCTTTATCATCTGAAGAATGTGTGGCTTAGAGAAGTCGTAATTGATAAATTTTAAAAATGAACCCATCTCTGTCTGACCCCATCATTCATAACCATTGTATTAAATGATCAATTCTTACAATTAGAAATGTGACATGGTCTTTGGCTTTGGAGGACACAGCAGGACTTTTAGGAAGACACTGTATATTGATTTGAGTGACAACCCAAGGAACCTGCTTATTTTGTTACACTCCCTAGTCGCCATATCTGAAACAGAAATTTTGTCATCCTAAAACATGAATTTCATATTCTATTACTTTATTGAGATATAATTCATGTACCATAAAACGCACCATTCACTGCACAATTCAGTGTTTTTTAGTATATTCACAAGATCTTGTAACTATCTGATTCCAGAACATATTCATCACCCCAGAAAGGACCCTGTGGACCCATTAGCAGCCACTTCACATTATTCTCTGCCCTTAGTTCCTGGAAACCACTAAAATGCTTTCTGTGCCTATCGTTTTTCCTATTCTGGACATTTCATATACATGGAATCATACAGTACGTAGCCTGTTGTGTCTGGCTTATTTACCTAGCATAACATTTTCAAGGTTCATCCACGTTGTAGTATGTATGGATACTTAATTTCCCTTATCTATTTTAATTAACATCACCTAACAAAAGATGAAAATTCTTTGTACCAATCCAGAAAAAAAGAACTAACAATCTTCTTCCTTTTTCTCTGTGTGTATAGGTTAGGTGGAATTTTGTGGTTTTTACAAAGCAACTTTACATGATACAAGTCCATACACAGTATCACAGTCTCTATTTCTCCATTTTACAGATGGGAAGAAAGAGTCTTGGATAGATTAGTTTATCTGTTCAAGCATTTGAGAAGGAGATTAAGCACAGACTTCTGGACACGAAGCCAAAATTACTTTCACATAGTTGATAGATATATGTCAGCAAGAACTAAATGGCTCATCCAGCCACCGAACCTACGATCTTTCGTTCATGAGAGACAAACTCTTAGAAGCCAAGTTAAGCTACCACATACCATCAATTCAGGTGTCTGTGTAGGTGAGGACATTGAACTCAAGTGCCTGCCAGGGCCATATAGGTAGTAAATGATGGGGCATGATGAACTGAAGGTAGAGGAAGGCACCTGCTGCTCAGGTAAGCCCCCTGGCATCTGAGAATGCAGGCTCAGGGTAGAAAGATAATCTGATTCCTTCTAAGAGAATCTAGAAACCATCATTTCATGTGAAATCTAATTTTCAAGGGTTAGCAACAAATTAAACTTTTTCTTTTTCAAATCAAAAGAAAAAAAGAGCAAACGCGTGAACCAAAATAACCCTGTTTTGCGGCTGTTCTGTTCCACAGGCTACTGCTTTTACAGAAAACAAAAAAGCCAGGCACCGGAGGGTGTCAGAGCCCTCCTTAAGACGGGGCCAAAGGAGGATCAGGAAAATTTGAGTGAAGGTGACCTCCTGCCTTTCAATATTAATTCCAAAAATGTCCAACAAATTAAACCTTTAAAGACAGAAGAACTGGAGCAGAAAAGATGTCCAGAAAAGAATCCTTCATTCTTTCCATTAATAATTACTAATGACATTCTTTCTGCATGTACTGCTAGGTTCTAGGAATACCATACTGTACAAGAAGATGTAATCACTGGCTTCAGAGTCTACGGTGGGAGAGTAAGATAATCAGGCAAGTAATTGCAGTACACTGTGATTATCATATTGTTTACATCAATGTTAGCAGCAGAGGGAAGCCTAATTCAGGCAAAGGAAAACATAGAAGCCTTCCTGGAAGAAGGAGTTGATCACACAAAGATAGGAGAAGTAAGCAGGAGGAGGAAAATCGACTATTCCTGGAAGAAGGGACAGAATGAGCAAAAGCAAGAGAAAAGATGGCATATTTTAACAATTTAAAGAAATTCAGAACCTATTTTGGAAAGCGTGGGGTGGGGGAAAGAAAGAAAGGTAGAGAGGTAAGCAAGAGCCTAATAATGTAGAATCTTTTGAAACCATGTTAAATGGCTGGAATTGAACCAAGGAAAATAGGGAACAGTGGCAGATTTACAGGTGGTTTTGGTAGTTGGATTAGCTTTAGAATTGTGACTTAAGAAGATCAATCCTATTGCCTTGTGTGGGATGGATTATAGCTTAACAAGTCTGAGGAGGTAAAGACAGAAGTTCACAGCAAGTTTGAAAACACTCAGAATATCTTGGAATAAAGCCAGCACCATGAGAAGAAGCCTGGCTCCTACTGGAGGATTGGCGACCATAGAGAGCAAGTCTCCCCCAACTAACCTACAGACTGATCCAGGACACACAAACGCACCCAGCAAGACTGGGGGAATCTTGTTTCGGATCAGAAGACCTAAGTAGCTGACCTGACAGACTTGTGAGAAATAATAAATAGTTACTGTTTTTAGCCACTGAATTTTTGGGTGGTTTTTTATGGATTAATAGCTAATTGTTAAAGGATACCTTACTCCAACTTGGCTTATGAAAATCATCTGAGAAATCAAGTGAAATAAAATTTTTTCTACATATTTTTTCAATAGAGGGTGTTAAGAAAATTCCCTGAGAGTCAAAAGCATGCACTGATATTTACGCATTGCCATCAATCCTTATGGTGAATGGCTGAATATTTTGATTATATTGTTTGGGAGACAACTGGGCCATCTGGAGATAATTATTGCATCTTTTAAAGTAAGTGAGCATTTTATTTTGTGTATAACAATGCAATGAGATCTTCCTCTACCACCACCCTCCAGGTTAGTATTTTTCCCCATTTATGTCTAGTTAACCATAGTTAACTTCACGATCACTCTTGTTTCTTTTAAGGGCCAGGTACTATTATGGATGAACTATGTCCCCCAAAAACATATGCTGAAATCCTAAAGCCCATAACAGTGAATGTGACCTTATTTGGAAAAAGGGTCTTCGCAGATATAATCAAGTTAAGATGAGGTCATATTGGACTAGGGTGGGCCTTGATGTAAGGACTGGTGTCCTTACAAGAAGAGGGAAATTTGGACACAGACACACACAGGGGAGGAGGCCATGTGAAGACAGAGATTTATTTGAGTGATGCAACTACAACCCAGGGAACACGAAAAATTGTTGGCAACTTCCAGAAGATGGAAGAAGCAAGGAAGGATTTCTCCTATAGAGCTCTCAGAGAAACTACAGCCCAGCCTACCCTTTGATTTCAGACTTCTTCCCTACTCAACATAAGAAAATATATTTCCATTGTTTTAACTCACCCAGTTCATGGTACTTTGTTACAGGAGTCTTAGGAAACTAAAACAGTAACAGTTTTATTTTTTTAGACCTGTATGTTTCATAAACGAAAAAATTGCGTGCACTATAGACAGTAAGTTACAACAGTCATGTTTTACCCCTAAAAGACTTCAATTTTAGGATCTAGTTAACTTAGTATTTCGAAGATTTAACTGAAAACGTCTTATCTGTAAACCATGGGCAAAAATGCAACAACCTTCATTTTATTCCCAGGACTCTCTCCAAACTTCTCTCTGAAGTTTTTGAATTATCAAATTAATCTGAACCACCAGAAATCTGCCTCAAGTATCTTCTCCAGAAAGGACCCAGAAAGGTCTCAACTTCCTATTTTCAAGGCTTAAATTTATATGACTTCACTACCTTCATTAACTTCAACCCTAGGAAAAACATCAAAAATGATCTCATGCTATCACTCTCTAAGGAAAGGATCTCAATGTTTCCATAGTAACTAAGGATGCTAATCAAAGGTGAAATGAATGTAAGAAAAAATCTTCCCTGTGGGAAGCTTACCATTTAGGGTAGTTCCTGGGGCCACATGCTGTGGAGTTACTATATGTCAACAATTCCTAGAATAAAAAAAACAAAAAATATACAAATAAATACATTTTTCAAGGATCAATATTCTTATACGTAGCTGATGCTTAATTATTCCCATTCTAAACTTAAACTAGAAGGAAATAAAAATTAAATACAGTTGGTGTGGATTTCCAGCTTGGTAAAATCGCCTAGATTAGGAGCCTAGATTAGGAGGTTGGGTTTTTTTCTTTGCTTTGTGTCTCACTAGCTGTGTGCACTTTCTGGGTTTTTTGTTTGTTTGTTTGTTTTTTTACCTCATATATTTTTAACATTTTTAAATTTATTTTTATTGAAGTAACCTTAATTATTAACATTATATGTTTCATATGTACATTATATTTCTACTTTTGTATACCCTACCAAAAAAGTGTGCTCACCAACAAAAGTTTATTTTCCATCTGTCACCCTTTAACCATTCTGCCCTCCCCATGTCCCCCTTCCCATCTGGTAACCAACTTAAAAAGACACATGCGCCCCTATGTTCATTGCGGCATTATTTTAAATGGCCAAGATATGCAAACAACTTAAGTGCCCATGAACAGATAAATGGATAAAAAAAGATTCACATACAATGAAATACTACTCAGCCATTACAAAAGGTGAAATCTTGCCACCTGCAATAACATGGATGGACCTGGAGGGTACTATGCTAAGTGAAATGAGTTAGAGGGAGGAAGACAAATACTGTATGACTTCTCTCATACTTTACATATAGGATATAAAAAACTAATAAACAAGAGAAACAAAGTAAATGAACAAACCAAATCAAACTAGCTGTGTGATTTGCCATGTGACTACTGACAAGTCAGTTCACCACTCTATCCCTTCTTTGTTAGTTTACCAGCTCTTGGAGCCTGTGACATTCTATGGTATTCAAATTCACTAAGAGCGACCATTTCCTAACAAAATATGTTACAAACTGATTTAAATAACGAAAAGGTAAGCAATGAACTAGAAGGCATCCTATTGTTTTTGTTAGTTTTATAAATATGTAAAATGAAGGTAACAAAAACAAAAAACTCTTCCAATAAATATGGCATTATATCTTCTCTTAAGTCCACCAAGTTAAACTTTAATTGCAAAATAATTTTCTACCTGGGAGTACTCTTCCTTGAAGTAATACTTTTTCAAAGGAAAATATATACATGATATTACTAAGAGTAAATGTATATACTCGTAGCTTCATGTTTATGTATATGTGTGTAACTGCTAACCAAGCTTCTACTGTGGTTAACCTTACTTCTGAGTAAAATGATTGTCTTTTAATATTTTATAACTGAAAATATCATTTTATGTATACATATATATATAAATTAGCCACTCAAAAATATATTTAACTATAATATTCTCATCTAATTTACATTGAAACATAGCATATTTGACTGGGATAGAAATATAGTATTTTCTTGACTAGCCATAAATACCTTATCACTTCTTAATCTTATGCTATCCCCTGCTGGGTACCATAATAGTTCATCACTTTATTAAGTACCTAACTACCTTTACTTTCAGGTTAGTATCAATAATGTCTGGAAGGTAAGAACCACACATGTGTTCTTTATATTGTTCATATATTAAGAATGTAATTTTTTTTCTTTCCTTTCTTACATATTCTCCAAAAATAAAGTGCCACAAATTATTCTAACAAATCTAAGGAGGTGCTTCCTATGAAATAGAAAAAAATGCTATCAACTTCACCATGAATCATAACTATATCACTATTTGCTTTATTTTAATATGGTTGGTCACCAGCCGTATATATGTGTATGTGCCTCAAAGCCTGACTATTTTCTTACACTAAGGATACCCACTGGTAAGAAGGTAAAGCTCTGTTTATAGCTGTTGACACCATTTGCAACTCCAGCTTACATATCAGAAACAACAGCTAAAATGAGAATTATCCTAAAAATAAAAATGAAAAAACTTTGGTCAAGGTTTCATTCTTTCTTTTCAATTATTACTACAATCTTGGCATATACATATATACATATATATATTTATTATTATTATTATTTTTCCTCACAGAATGAAAGTAAGGATTACATTTATCCACTGGAATGACACAGACCTGAAATGAAAACAGACTGTAACTTTATTCATTAAATTATAATTATGTTCCACTTGTTTAAAAGCACAATCTCTGAGAAAGCTGCCTGGGACGGGATATTGGTTCAATTATTTACTACCCATGGGAAGCCTCAATTTCACCTATAAGATGGGGAGGATAATGTTATTCAGCCTCAAAAAACAACTGAAAAGTAAGTAACATAATGCAATTAGTATTCAGTCTACTACTTGGCATATGGTAACCAGTAACTTGATATTAATGTTAAGAGTTTCTCATCCATTATGAATAGTCTCATGACAAATGAGTACATACTTCAAAGAATTTCCCCATTGTGTAGAACACTTAGCACTAATCCCACCCCTTTGATTTTAGGAATTGCTTCCTGAGGGAAACTTAGTCAAAAGAATTTACCTGTTGGATGGGCTAACATCATGAATACCTTTATCAGATTTGTTAGGTGCCACCAAACAAAGAATGATGCCACAGAGAATGGAAAGCAGGATGGGAAGGTTGGAAAAGTAAGGAGGAATATCTGAGATTTACCCATGAAGGCCTCTGAACGGACGTCTGTTTTTGAAAGAACTTGCCCTACCCATAGTTCCTAAAAAGGAAAGCCACACGCACTATGTGATTCACCCTAATTGCCTACAGCTTTGAACCACTCATGAACACTCAACCCATATTAAGCCGGTAAGAGTCTCTCAGAGACATTGAATTGCAACAAGAGGTCCAAGCACGTAAAGGTGGAATAACTGGCAAAGAAGCCAGTCTGTGGAGAGAATTGGGGAATGAATCAAATATTCTGAGAAAAGAGAGAGTTGAGATAACATATACCCTTATACCTCAAATAAGGGAATGAAAATAAGGTAAAAGGGGTGAGAAGTAGCCACATCTCTCCACCTTTCAAGTCATGTCCGCATGAGGTCAGGTTTTATCTAGTTTTCTGTTCTGAGAGGGCCATTGTTTTGCCTGGCATGTGGTTTCAATAGCGCTTCTATTTCTGTCAGCTAGAGCAGGTTTCTGCATCTTAACTAAACAATTGCTTGTCAAGAAATAAGCCCACTGAAGGCAAGCTTTCCATGAATAATATCAAGTCTCATCTTTGTGTCTAGAGAAACTAAGGGAAACATACAGGTGAAAAATAGATAGAAACAAACAAAAATCAGTCCATCATGCTATCCATTTATTTACAAGGAAATCCCCATACACAAATCTTCCTGGCTCCTGAATATGAATCATAGTCAGCTATTCTTTACTATTATAGGCCAAGAGTTTTTACGTTTGCATTTATTCATTTAATCAAAAATATTACTAGGAGAAGAAACACAATAAGGTCCCTTACATCATAGGGTTTGCTGTCGTCATTAATTTACTACTCTACCACCCCCCAAAAAAACAAACAAAAATCATTTAAATAAATGTAACAGAGTAATAGATTAATGTTTTTGAAATAACCCTTTTAACAAAACCATAGTATTTCCAAACTGGATCTCGTGCTCCTGTTATATTCAGCATGACAACAATCACAATATATTTATCACCCACACCACACACAAACACACATCATTTATTGTGGGGAAACAGTTACCTGTCTTAATTTGTCGTCTTCTTCAAATTGCAGCTGCAGAGCCTAGTACAACCTGGTCTAAAACATGTGCTCTTTAAATGTGTGCTGACTGAATGAATGAATCCAACTTAAAAACTAAGTTATAATAAGGGATGCACACTAAAAATAAGTTCAATTTCCATAGTGTATTTTCATGGCTGGTCTTAAAAAGATATTTCTATTGATGCCTAGGTAGATATTGAGAAGTTTTCGATTTAATAATTAGGAAATGTTTTTTCAGTCCGTATTGGAAGAAAAGTTGACTAGCCATATTCTTATCAGGGGTAAAGTGACTTAATTAAAACTTCCCTTCAGATGTGCCAGCATACACAGAGATAAATCAGGTAGATAGACATCCAAGTCCATTCCTTGAAATGGGATAAAAATACAGGAATTATTCCATACCACCTTTGTGCTGCTTTACACAAGCAAAGAAACCATGCGTCTATGCACTGATTGTATAATAGCTTCTCCCTGGACAAGAACATGAGGAAACGTTTTCATTCCATTCATCTTCTTTAAGTTCAGCTTCCTTATGCATAAAATGAGCATAATAATTATATTCCCACCTTACACTGTTTTTATAAGGGCAGAATGAGATAATCTATGTACAGTGTCCAGCTCATAATATGCACAAAATATTTAATTTTTAAAATCACTGAAAATTTATATTTTCCAATATTACCATCCATGTCATTTAGCTGATGTTGTAATAATTTTAAGTTATGTTTAAATTTTAATGATGGTTTTTATTATAAAAAAGCACATGTGAGAATAGAGAGGACATTAATACACGAACAAATTAATAAATGGATGAATCTCCCTCAGCTAAAAGAAAGATTGGACAAATCAGAGTTCTGAACAAATGAGCTGGTATCAACACAAATGCACTGGCTATATCACAATACAAAAGAACCAGAAATCCATGAATGACCATAGACCTTCCTGGCAAAAAGCAACGCTAAAGAGGCAGCAGCTGGTAAAGCCTGGGTCAAAAAGGATCATTTTACTCTAGAGAACAAAGTGTCCTGATCTATACCTTTCCCAATACTTCAGAACTAAATGGTGTGTTGGTAATTTATTCAGGACAAAACAATCCTTCCCAAGTGACAGGTAAAGGAATGAAAATAAGACTCATGAAAATGTTCAAAAAAACCCGAAGAGACATCTCTAATTGTTTCAGTTCTCACAGATGTAGGATGCAAAATTAGAAGGGAGAAACAAGAATCTTTCCACTCAGTGGGCTCTTTCACCTTCACTGGGCTCACATAGGTATGTATCTAATAATAAACATGTATATGATCACGGCGGTTACAAGTCTATGATTGCACTGAAGCCTCCTGTGCAGTATGCCTTTACATAATCAGTGGAAAACAAACACATGGGCTCTCAGGTCAGAATCTAAGCTTCACCACTTTCCTGCTATGTGAACTCATGCAAGTCATTTAACCCCTACCATGTCCGTTTCCTCAGTTGTA
The DNA here is from genome assembly GCF_039906515.1 of Pseudorca crassidens. Lineage (NCBI taxonomy): Eukaryota > Metazoa > Chordata > Mammalia > Artiodactyla > Delphinidae > Pseudorca > Pseudorca crassidens. Next base: position 93,791,414 of record NC_090305.1, on the reverse strand, counting down.
AATGAGGAACATTAACTACCTTGCAAGGTTCTTTTGAAGATAAAACGATAGAACGTATGAAAGCTATCAGGCATACAGCAGGTATTCAGTAAATGATGTCTGTTTTTACTGCTTTGTTTGAACATGAAAAGATAGCATGAGGTGAAAGAGATGCCGTTCACTGGCTGTCCATATTCTCAAAGGCCATTACGTTTAAGGTGTTTCTCCTTACACATATTCTCTTTTACTTCAGTTATCGATGGCATTTTCTATCACTGAATCAGCAGGTATTTCTCATGGGTGTTTACTTCCTTCTCAGGTACTTAAAACCCAGCCTGACCTTTCTGTGAGAGGTAAAGGTCATGTAGACATTAAATTATCCATGTTTATTTCCAGAATTTCCATTAGTTTGGCTTGACATAATTTAGTACTAATATCCGGGTTATAAAACTAATACTAAGAAAGAGATTACATTTAAATGCATTTTCCAGTGGGAAGTGGGATGCATTTCTAATCGTGCTGTCTAACTACAAGCAAACAAATGGTCATTTGATTCTTTTGTCATTATCATGACATATAATATCGACCACAGAGATCACTAATGGGTTCCCCCACACACACTCAATGTAAACAACAATACAACATGATACATAACAGGTTTTAGAGTTATTAAGAGATAATCACATCCTGGGGACTTTCACTGGGCACAGTAAGTGGCACTGCTAAAACACGATTATCTCTCGATAACAAGGGTACTTGCAGTTTTCACAAAGTGAGAAGAAAAGTCATTACTGTAGGGAAAATGTGCATTTATTTTACCGAAACATAAAGCTGACAACTTAAGCTAACAAGGAGTGGCTCTCCCTGAGATGACAATATTACACAGTGTAGGAGGCTTCATATCAAGGTTACACAGGCACCATCACCTTCAAGAGTCTGGCTTGAAGAGCCATTTTCTGGAAGCCTAATTTCTAGGGTCTTGTCGACAAGATAAACAGGGCTGGGAGATGCTTAAGAGAGAGGCCTAGAGATCTATAAATCTATTTAAGACAGAAAAGGGACTGTGAAGAGCAATGGGAATGGCTTATACGGCTTATCAGTTGTAAGGTTAGGGACTTGAGATTCTGAGTTTCTCAAGTTGTCCTGATGAAACATAATTAGGCCAGGTCATCTGAGGGACTAAAGACATATGTTCCAGCCTCCAGGAAGTCCCAGGACAAACAACCAGTGACATCGAAGAAGGGAATGGTGGCAAGTGGATTTAGAATTAGGACAGTAGGAAAAAGACACAGGCCTGAGTCTTTAGCACTACTCTCAAGGATGGAAAAAAGTTCATACACAAGATAGAGCTTTACTTGAGGGTTCTAATCAGCAAGAAAACTCTATTCACCTAAAATTACTCAGAATGGGCTTCCATGGTGGCGCAGTGGTTGAGAGTCCACCTGCCAATGCAGGGGACACGGGTTCGTGCCCCGGTCCGGGAAGATCCCACATGCCGCGGAGCGGCTGGGTCCGTGAGCCATGGCCGCTGAGCCTGCGCGTCCGGAGCCTGTACTCCGCAACGCAAGAGGCCACAGCACTGAGAGGCCCGCGTACCGCAAAAAAAAAAAAAAAAAAATTACTCGAAACGGTGGTATTTTCCGGTCTCCCTAACTCACAAGAAATACTCTTGAGTCTCCATTTACTAATCAATAAAATGGGGTTTTTAAAAAGGCCTCCTCAGAGTTACTGGGAAAAGTAAAGAAAATATTGAGTTCGAAAGTACTCTGTAATTATATAACAACTTATATTTGTCAGATATGATTTGGAGAGATTAATTACATAAATATTAAAAATGGGGTGAGAATACATAATTTCTCAAAAGTTCTGCCAGTGATGTGACCTAAATTTATTTTTATGAGATAATACTAGTAGAGAATACATAATATTAATAATTATTTTATTGTAATATGTTTGGAACTGTAAGCTTGGCATTTTGGCCCCTAAGATACGATCCTTAAAACATCTAAAGTCTTAAAACATGTGCAAAGGTGTTACTGATTTTAGGAGCTTACAGCATAAAAGAGCCAAAAATTCTATTGCTCTAAATCAGTGATTATCAAACAGAGGCAATGTTTCAGCAAAGTATGGAGATAGTTTTGATCGTCATAATTGGGGGAGGGGCAGGGTGGTTTGCTCTGGCATCTAGGAGGTGGATGACATGGATATTGCCAGACCTCCCACGATGCACAGGACCCTGTTTCCTGTCTTCTTTAAATACAGACACTTACTATTATCACTTAACTCATAATTTGAATGACTTATCTCATGAGGCACCCACATCTACAATTCAGTGCTGTGAAAAACTACCTCATCAGCCTCAACATCCTAGGAATAGAGATGGAAAATAATTCTCTTCAAATGATTGAAGTCCATATCCAAATGCAGGCTTTTTAGCCCTTTAAATTTCCATTAAGAATAATTATCAGTTTGGCTAAATCCCATTGTCTTTCCCCTTGGGAAACCATAGGGGTAGAGTCAATGGGTTGGCAATCTGCAAAACCAGAAAATGAAATTTGCAAGGGTTCATCATTATCACAAAAATTTGGCACAGTTGTAATGACAACTTGTCACTCTGCATTCCCAAGTCATATATAACTCCAATGCTTGACATTCCACCACATCACATTATGTGATGTGATATTAAAATATATTGGACACTTGGAATTTTATATTTCCTATAAGTGCATGCTACTTATCTCAGTTTTACCACCACAGGGGGAATAAAATACCTATATTTCTGTCCAAGAAATGGAAGACAAATGAAATGAAGCAAAAATTGCAGAAAGTAACTATAGATGTTAGAGTCCAAATATTTTCACATGGATAACTTCATAAACTTTAAGATGAAATACAGCATGGAATAATGGTTGAGAGTGCAGAATCGGGCTTTCAGAATTCAGATCTCCACTGTCTAGCTGAGTGACCTTCAGCACATTACTTAAACTCTCTGTGCCTTACTCTCCTTGTGTATTAAACAAAGGTATTATTCCTATTTGCTTCATAAGGCTGCTATGATGATTATATAAATATTTAGAAAGTTTTTAGAATCCCTCCTGATACACAGTAAAGGCTATGACCTCCTTTTTTTTTCTTTTTTTTTAAATAAAAAGAAACAGCTCGATAGGCAGAGTGTATTATCCCATTTTACCTGAGAAGTAACGTAAGCTCTATGAGTGTTAAGTAACTTTTCCCAGATTCACTCTTTCCTTGAGTTTGCGCAGCACTGCCCTGTTCTCATAGCTGCATGGACCTCAGTGTGCTGTGTGATTGCTGTGTGAGATCTCAACTCCCTGAGCACACACCAAGTACACGGCACACAAGTATACATGACGGATGACATAATGGAGAGTGGGGTGAAGGAAACAGTTTGGAGGCCTGAGAGTCTCACAATCTGGTCCCTCCAGGCAGAAAATTTGTTCATAGCCATAAGCGGCTTGTATATAATGGAAACCACGGTAAGGGCTCTGAACTCCAATTTCAGAACCTTGATAAATAAGGATTATAGGGGATCTCAGTTTTCAAAAATATGGTCATAGGACTTCTAGGGGTACACACCATTATTTTTATTTTCTGAACATTTTAATGTAAATCTATGTGTATTTATTTTATGTTTGTGTAAATATTTATATATTTGTTTGTATGTTTATTTTCCATTAATGCCAAGTTTTCATCTATTTGTATTACTGATATAAGCATTCTTCAGATCCACAATTAGTTAAAAATCCATTAAATTTATAGAAAATGTTAAGTAGACAATAGTAGAGATGGTATGCAGCTATGGTAAGAAATATGACCCTGGTACATAACTGTCCAAAATGTGGGGAATACTCATACTTGAAAAGGGAAATTCTATTTGAATAACTAGATCTATGAGCCTAGAATAAGGAGGGTTTCAAATATTACCCTGCTTGTCACTAGGAACATCGATTTATTCTGGGTTTCTGAAGGAAGAGTACTACTTCCCACCAGTACACTTGAGAATGTGTGTTCTTTTCCATATCTCTTGCTGTTCATGGTCCAGAAAGAGATCTATGTTATGGTTCTTTTTAAAGACAGAAGCATTAATTGCACAACACCGTATCTTGAAAGGGAAAGGCATCCAGAACAAAAGGTAAAGTACAAAGAATGACTTGTTTTTCTTCCTTAAAGAGGGAGAGACTTGCTGATGGAAAAAGACCAGTGTCATCTCAACAAAGGGCTACTGAACTCTAAAGTGAATCTTAAAGCTCAGTATGTATTTACAATATCATCAAATATTTTGTTATTACCATGAAGAATGAAATAGTAACTAAACAGCACAAAGGGGATGAAAGAAGTAATATTTTACAACTTACTAAATTGAGTTACACATACAATAATTTCCAGGATTGATTCTCTGTCTACTTTTGAAGCAAATAGCCATGAATCTGGAAATCCATGCACAAGTGTGTGAAGAATGCAAACATTTTCCTAGTCAGTGGCAAATTTCTTTAGCTTTCTTGAAAAGAAACTTAGCACTCTACACACATAGACATGCACACTTTGATTGTAAGGATTGTGTAAATCATACCAACTTGAAATTTCCCCAGGTCACTATAAATCAGTTATGACTTAACTAAGGGTAGGCACTGCTACAGTTGAAACCATTTGAAAAAATTATCTTGGTGTCCTACATTTTTGTAGATAGATAAAAGCTTTATATATAGTCCAGGTCCAAGAAAGCTTAGTGAACTAGTAAGAGAACAGGCTTCTGAGTTAGAGACACTGGTTCAAACCTAGCCATCTCGTTTACTCCTGTATAACCAGAGGCAAAGGAGTCTCTCTTAGCTTCGATTTCTACATTTGTAAAACAAAGGCCATAATAACGGCTCAGCGCCCAGCACATGGTATTAATTCAAAGATAGTGGCAGTCACTCCTATCCTTGCTTCAAGTGAGACCCTATTCCCTTGTTCTGTCCTTGGAAAGAGACCAAGTCACCTGAATGAGTTCTCAGACTGAGAAGGTTATCCAAGTTAGGGCTCAATTTCCCCTCATAGTTGCTATATGCTAAAGTATATTTCCTTGATGGTTTTCTTAATCCCCAATTATTTGACCTTTTCACTCTGTACCCATGTTATAATTTTCTAAAAAAAAAAAAAGTTCAAATACTGTAGGAGAAATTCCATGTTTTTTTGATAGTATGCTTCTGTTAGGAAAAACACACAAAAATAATACTTCTAATGATGTATTTTTATCTCTAAAGTATGTGATTGTACTATTAAATTATATATATGACATTTAAACACTATCTTAAATGATGTAAAATACATAAATAGAAGTTCTCTTATTTTCCCACCCTCATATGGATATACAGTTGACCCTTGAACAATACAGGTTTGAACTGTGTTGGCCCACTTAATATACAGATTTTTTTCAATAAACATATAGTTCGCCCTGTATCACTGTGGATGTGGAATTAGTGGATATAGAAGGCTGACTATGGGACTTGAGCATCCACAGATTTCGGTATCTGGGACAGGTCCTAGAACCGATTCCCTAAAGACCCCAAAGGACAAGTAACTGTATATGGCTATCATCCAGCATGCATCTGACCACTGGTAAGTCCCTTGTTGTAAAGAAACACCTAAATACAGGAACAATTAAAGGCTTCCAATTTTGGCCAGTTCAGAGTAATGAGCACCACACTTACTTTACTCTTGTAAACTGCTATAAAAGTGAACAAAATACTGAGGAAACTGTTTCCATGTGTTGGACAACAGACGGCACAAGGCTGATCTTTGAGAGAAAAGAAGCACATGATATCAGCTCTTCATGCATCCTGACATGACTTCTGTGGGCACCTTCCCAACCACAGCAAAGGGAAGTGATGCCCACACTGGAAATGTGGTCTCGCTGGGTAAAGTAGAGACTGGACTTTGGGGCTATTTGGAATTTAGAATTTCCAGGGTAGGTAATGAAAAGGAGGGAGCTGCACAGAGAAGGATCTGTTGACATCTTGAGCTGTCAGCTAAAAACTAAAATGCACATGCCAAGGGCAAGATTCCACAAGGCCTGGCAGAGAACAGACACTGGGGCAGCTTGAGATGAACATATACCATCTTTCTCCCAGGGCTGGAGATGTTGAAGATCCAGAAGCCAGAGTAGAAAAAACTTGATGAACACCCCAGGTATTCAACTGAGACCCTAAAAAGTTACACTCTTAAATTTACTGAGAACCTCAAAGAGCTTTTATTTGTATGGGTTATGTATATCATACTTACCATATTAGAAATTAAAACGGAAACTTCTAAAAGTAGTAATTCCTTTAATAATCAGTATATTACACACTAACATAAACAACATGTCTTATGGAAAAATAACTATATTATCTGAAGACATAGTGAGAAGAGTGGCATGTTGGTACATTTTCACAAATTGTGTTAATGTCAGACTCAATAGCAGATTAACTGAATTCTCCTATTTGTCTCTGCATTCAGTATTATTTACGTGTTATCACATGCCAGGCAGCCTCTGAAAAACTCTACTGTACACCTGTGAAAGACTGAGAGTGACAGGTAAATACCATCTTAGTATTATAATAAAAATAGCTTGGATCTGACCGGCCACCCGAAAATCTTGGTTATCACCCTGACCAGGGTTCCCTGGATCAGACTTTGAGAACTACTGTAAGAGGATGCCTTGGAAGCAGAGAGAAGCAACACCTCACTTAAACAGAGAGATAAAAAGAAAGAATAAAGGGCTTCCCTGGTGGCGCGGTGGTTGAGGGTCCACCTGCCGATGCAGGGGACACGGGTTCGTGCCCTGGTCTGGGAGGATCCTACATGCCGCGGAGCAGCTGGGCCTGTGAGCCATGGCCGCTGAGACTGTGCGTCCGGAGCCTGTGCTCCGCAACGGGAGAGGCCACAACAGTGAGAGGCCCGCGTACCGCAAAAAAAAAAAGAAAAAAAGAAGAAAAAAGAAAGAATAAGAAAACATGTATGAGCAAAATTCGGGGGGGGGGGGGTGGAGGTTTTCATAAAACGATTTCAGCTTAATTTTCTCTCCTACAGAGTAAATAAAAGATCTCTGCTTTGCAGGGGAATCACTCTTTGTGATTGTTTTCAGGGTTGGGGGATCAGTGAGCGTGGGCTGAGAGGAGTGGGTAGGGATTGGGTAACGCAGGCTGGTTCATCCCCCTGGAAAAGCACCTGGGTCCAGAGAACACGTAAGACGCAAGCAGATCCAAACACTTTTTTCCCTGAGTTTAATCTATAGACTTTTGAGGGCAGGCTCGAGGTTCTCAGGAGCCACCTACCTCTGTCCTGGCACCAGCCTGAGAGAAGCAGAGGTGGGACACACAGAGAGACACCTACTGAGAGCACAGCGTGAACCCCTGGATTCAACTATGCCTAAACTGAATCCAGGGAATGTCAATTATACAATTAAAACTGAAGGCAAAAGACAGTATCTGGAAGAAAACACACTCCTGGCCGAAATAGAGAAAGGCGCAACTTAAGTTAGTGTCTTATGCTTCTGGACTAGAAAATGGGAAAGTTCTGATAAAGTTCATGTCACAGAGAATACGTACATCTGGTGAAGTACATAGAGTGTGTGTGTGTGTGTGTGTGTGTGTGTGTGTGTGTGTGTGTATGTGTGTGTGTATGTGTGTGTGTGTGTCTTAGGAGAAAAATACTACAGATACATTGTCTATTTTCTCCATCATTCCTCTCCTCTGCCCCCACCTTCTGTTCCAAAAACTTAAGCTTTCTGAGCCAGGCCAAAACTGAGGCCCTGGAACTCTACACCGTACTCTACACAGTGCTTCTCAACTCAGCACAATATTGTCCTTTCCCTACCAGAGGACAATGGACAGTGTCTAGAGACATTTTTGATTGTCATGACTTGTGGAGGGGGTGTTACTGGCATCTAGTGGATAGAGCCCAGGGATGCAGCAAAATATCCTATTTTGAACACGACAGGTCCCCAGAACAAAAAATTATCCAGTCCAAAATGTCAACAGTGCTAACGCTGAGAAGTTCATCTCAAGGAAATAACCTTGGTTTGAGAATTTCTGTTTTTCTAGGCTAGCACTCTCTGAATTGCCAGTTTACTACCTAAATTTCTACAAACACCCAGACAATATTATTAAGCCCAGTATTAAACTTTACTATTTCCCGAAGCTGTTTGTATTCATACTATATTGTTCAAACTATTCTAATTCGAGTCAATGCACTAACGGGAGTATACACAGATACATGAGTGTATATGTGCTTGCTTATTCAAATCAGGGTGTCAATGCCACAGTTACTTTGACCACAATGTGCCAGGACAAAAAATAAAATAAAGCATCAAAGAAACTTAACTTAATGGATGGACTATTTATTTAGCTTCAAAACATGTTCATTTGGTTTGAGGCACACTCTGACAACAAAAAGAATGGGTGATCATCACTACCGAGGAGCTCTGAGAAATGGAAGAAAAAGAGACATCTAAAAGTCTACACACACAGCTTAATATAACTTGAAGCAGAATGACGCTTCATGGGAAAACTCTGAGCTTTTGTTTGCCAGCTTCCATGAACCTCCAGGAGACCACGGCATGCAAATATGTTCTCCCAGATCCCACAGTTTCCATCCATTTCAAAATCCTCTCCTGGCTGTCCTTCTCTCTCCTTGTCATTTACAGTCTGTGCCCCAGAGACAGGCTAACGGGGCTTGATTTTGTTACCCCAGCCAGCATTCCTATAGGACTCTTCATCCTGTAATCATCATTGTTCCAGCAGTCCATGTCTATGAAATTAACATGGAAGAGATTGATTCTTCAGGTATGTGTCTGCTGCTATTGACAGTCAATCCAGATCACTCCCTCCGAGGCAAGACAGCTCAGGTACGAAAAATACCTTTGCTTATCAAGCTGAGGCTCTGTGCCAGTGAGATGGCAATTTTGGGCCCATATGACAGCAGCCAGAATGAGCTAGGGCGCTTAGGAGAGTGAATTTTGGTAACCCTGCAGTATTCCATTAATCTGAAATCCACTAATCGGAGACCTCAAATTTTTCTCCATTTTAAAGCTCTGATCCATTTACAACATTACATAAACACAGTACCTCAGTTAAAAATAGACATTGCTGGTAGCATGTTTCAGGCATTTAGATTTTCAGTATCTTAGGATCTCAATTTGGTTTTTCATTTTAAAATATATATTTATTGTGGTAAAATAAATTTAAAGTAAAATTTGCCACTTTAACTATTTTTCAATGTATGATTCAGTGGCATTAAGTTACATTCACAATGTTGTGCAAACATCACCACTATCCATCTCTAGAACTTCATCATCCCTAAAAGAAATGTTATACTCATTAAACAATCACTCCTCAGTCCCTGGTAACCTCTATTCTACTTTCTGTTGCTATGAATTTGTCAATTTTAGAACCTCAGATAAGTGGAATTTTCTATCAAAATGTACCCTTTTGTGGGACTTCCCTGGTTGCACAGTGGTTAGGAATCTACTTGTCCATGCAGGGGACAAGGGTTCAAGCCCTGGTCTGGGAAGATCCCACATGACGCGGAGCAACAAAGCCCATGCGCCACGACTACTGAGCCTGAGCTCTAGAGACCGTGAGTCACAACTACGGGGCCCGCGCACCTAGGGCCCGTGCTCCGCAACAAGAGAAGCCACCGCAATGAGAAGCCCGCGCACTGCAACGAAGAGTAGCCACTGCTCGCTGCAACTAGAGAAAGCATGCAGTAAGGAAGACCGAAAGCAGCCATACATACATACATACATACATAAATACATAAAAATACCCTTTTGTGTGACAGATTTCACCAGCACGTTTTCAAGGTCCATCCATGTTACAGCATATATCAGAAGTCCATTCCTTGTTAAGGTTCGATAATATTTCATTATATGGATATATTACATTTTGGTTACCCATTCATCTGTTGAACATGTGGGTTGGTTTTACCTTTTGGCCATTCTCAATAATGCTGCTAACATCATAGGTGTAAAAGTATCTGAGTCCCTGCTTTCTATTTGAATTTTGATTCATTTTTGCTCATTAAAAAGAAAAAAACTACCTGACAGCTGTAAAGTGTTACAAAGTAAGATAATCTAGCGTTCTTTTTTTTTTTTTAATATGATCTTATGTGACTCCTTATGGCACAGGTAGAGATAATTTTTACAAATACGAACACTGCCACTTGGAGAACTTCAGTTATTTTCCAAAGCATATACAACAAATAAGTACAGTTGTTGGTAATATTCTTTCAACTTTCTATGGCCACCCAAAATACCTGGTCCTTATCAGCAGATCACGAACGTGGACTTTGAAGAAACAAATAATATTCCCTTTCAAAGCAGCTCATTACATCTTTGGTTAAGTTAAAGTGAAGGTCAAATCACTTCACTATATATCATAAGACACTTCTCTCTCTTTTACCACGAACAGCCAAGTGACAGAGCAGAGCTAGATATGATGATTCTGAAGTTTATGTGGCCACAAATGTCCTTCTTAACCATGTCGATATATTTGGAAAACTGAGATACTAGGTTGTATAAAACGACGACTTCAGAGGCAATCTAGCTGTGACGAGGCTAAGAACAAAAGGAACATAGGTTTAAAACTGATATAAATAAAAATACTAACAAAATAATGGTACTGAAAACAAAGATTGCTAAATGTTACAGTAACTGCATACCCAAGAATGAAATTTTGGAAACCTTATTTTAAGACAGCAGCTCTTCTAATTTAAACAATTGCAGAACTCTACATTTCTAAGATGTTTACTAAGTCTTGGTCACTCACGTAATATTACTTTATTGAACTCTCATGGCCGTTCTTTGGGGACAAACTGTTATTTCCATTTAAAGCTAAGGAAACTAAGAGTTTCAAATAACTCTCATGGGGGCACATGGCTAACGGTGGAGGTGAACTTTGAACCACTATCTATGTGACTCCTGAGATAAAGCTTTTTATGACTGTGCTATCTGCAATTGGCCCAAACCACATTTCACAACTGGGACAATGCTTCAAGCAAGTATGTGTTTATGAGGGAGATAAGAATTAACGTGCCTTGTCAATTAAAATGGGTCCCCTCAGAGCTATGAGATGGAGCCTGCTCAGCCTGTGTTTGACAGTTCCCGCATTATCTGGTATTTCTCCATTCTGAGAATTTAGCAACCCAGCGTGGCTCCACGTGGATTCATCTACCGTTTCTTTCAGACCTCTCCCCTGAGCTTCTAACGTTGTCTGTTTTACTGAAATATAAATATTTTAGAAGTGAAACATATCTAGAATGTTCTAAAGAGAGTTTCACTGTTGCTATTGTAATTATTCTTGATTATCACTATTGTTCCCTTTGGAGCAAGTTAACTCAGGGAGCACTTATGCAATCTGCCTACAGAAAATCACTGAGCGTAAGCTATGAAGGAATTATCAACCAAATGTAGACTCCTGTGTTTCTTTTTCCTGTGCACCGGCAGTAATGATTTTAGAAGTCAGCAGTATACGTGGTTTGGAGTTCACATTGATATTTGCTTCACGATAATTTATGGCATCCCAAAACTGACACCATCAACTTAGAATGGTAGTCTTTATTAACATGGTAAATTAAAATGGAATACTGACTGATGTCTTGAGTAAAATTAATGTGCCATTAACCTTAACTATACCAATAAAGTTATTTCATGAAGGTCAACTACAAGAACAATTTATCCACCTGGGATACACAGCAAATATATATTAACTCGATGTTAATGTGGAATGTAGATGTTAAAAGGGAAAGGCAATTGAAACTAAATATTAAAACCTTGGTTGAAATAAAAATCATAAAGGTTTTTGATTTATGACACATAAGCTCTATTAGTTCAGGATTTCCTATCCCCTATCATCACTGATGTTGTTTCCTATCATTTGTGTTGATGAGTTTTAAGTAGCTGGGACCAAAGTTTCCTTCTCTAAACCACATTAATACATCTTAGTTACGCTGACAAAGAGCAGAACATTTTTAAAGCTTGAAGGGTCACGAGAGAGAATTAAGTTCCACCTTCTCATTCTATACATGAGGAAACGAAGATCTAGAGATCCTGAAGCACAGAGAGAAGAACAGAGCCTCAGTCTAACTCGCACTCCGGAATTATACCCCCTACAACCTGCTTGATTTTCATTCCAGCTTTCTCTTTGCTAAGGCACTTTCTCTCCTTTTGTTCTCTAACTCTGACAGATTGTAGAAGACCAACACTTTTTTTTTTTGGCTGCGTTGGGTCTTCATTGCTGCGTGCAGGCATTCCCTAGTTGGGGCAGGGGCTACGTTTCGTTGCGGTGCACAGGCTTCTCATTGCAGCGGCTTCTCTTGTTGCAGTGCACGGGCTCTAGGGGCACGGGCTCAGTAGTTGTGGCGCATGGGCTTAGTTGCTCCACGGCATGTGGGATCTTCCCCGAACAGGGATCGAATCCATGTCCCCTGCATAGGCAGGTGGATTCTTAACCACTGCACCACCAGGGAAGTCCCAAGACCAACCTTTAAAGTAAGTAAAATAGAGGTAATGATGCCTAATAAACAGATGTATTACGATGGACAAACCAAATGTTCTTGAAATCTTACTTGAAAACTGTAAAAAGTTGTATTTTATATTCATAATAGGAATAATTGTATAACTATATTATTTTATTGCAAATATAAATATATATATATATTTATTATAAAAATAAAAGTAACTTTTAAGCCATTGAAAAAGTTGAACTCTCCTTTGAAAAGTCTCTTCTTTTTTAAGTAGCCCAGAAGAATACAGGCTTTGAGACCGGGAAAATGTGGTTTCTAGGCAAGTCTCACTCAACTTACTGGCTACCATTCCTGAATATCTCTGGATGTTCTAGATGTCTAAAATCATTAACAGTAATATTTCTCTTATATGGTAGTTGTGAATATTAAATAATATATATAAAATACGGGACAATACTTGGACCCTAGTATACATTTGATAATTATGGATAAATATTAATTTTCATTTCTCTTCCTTTTGAATCTTCCCTCTTTCCTTTGAATATGTATAATTAAATTGCAAAATTTTAAATAGTACTAATATGCAGGCACAAATCTGTACTTACAAAATTATTTTATTACAGTAGAGAGCGACTTAGTAAGCTTCTCTGTAACGTAAGCAGACAACTTAAAGATACAAAACAGTAAGTAAATCTGCTCACTGAAATGGTACCACACACCCCTAAGCATTCTCAGTTAAAACGAGTATGTGCAGCTCTCACATTAGGAGGAGAGGAATATACCAAAATCTGGATTAATCTTAGAAATGCTTCAGGGGAGAAGAACAGAGTCATCCTATTCAAGGGAGAGCAATGCTGATGTGTTAAAAGACACTTTGCTACATCCCAGGTATTCTGACAATTTCTGATGGAGGCAGGGTCAAGCTCTTCTGGTACAAGTTACCTTTCTGATAAGGATAATTCTAATAATATGTATTTCCAGCACATTAGGTCCTTCAGTATATACAGGATGTATATTCACATGATGATATATCAGCATATTCAAGCCGCCACTTTTAATGTACCAGATCACACTAAGATTAACACTCAAATTAATTTTGACTTAAATCGAGAGAAATACAAAACAACGGGGAAAATGAAGTTAAAAGACAAAGTGTTCTGAATGGAGTCCTAGAGGACATACCGAAGACACGTGTACTGTTGATGCGAAAGTAAGATAACGCTTTGAAACAATATTACTCTTCTCAGAAAAAAGGGATGCTAGCTTCCTGGACCACAGACTCTGAGGGCTAGCACATCAGTCTTTTTAAAGAAATTACTAGAATGCTGTGTTTGGTTTACTGTCTCCCACGTTGCATTTTACCAACTGTATCAAAGCACAGAGTGTAACAGCTCCAATTTCTTTCATAGCAGCCACACTGTGTGAGCAAAATTGACAGATTAACTAGAAGAAAGCTTCTGACGTCACTAGAAACTATGACTGCCCATTAGAACAGAATGGTAGACCAAAGAACACACGGAAAGGAATGGTTTGGTGATCCACTGCGCCAGCACCAGTTACGATCTGAATGTGAGTAGGAGAGGGTCCATCCAGGAATGATAACCTGGACAGTGGTGCCCAGCACTCACTCTGGGTGAGGATAAAGATCTGGATTAAAAAAGTAGGTATTGATTTTTCTGAGTACTTCAGCTATTATTCTGATGAATCCCTCTGGTTGCTAGCTTATACTAAAATATAAACAACATAGATATCTGCTTCTTACATAAATTAATGAGGTTAAGCTAAAAGAAACACCAACTGCTTCACAAACAAGTACCACTGTTAATTGAGTTCAGAAACGTACATTTGTCCTTTTTATGATAATCTGTCAGGTCTAGATTCAGTGGGAAGCACTATACCTCACATTTATACAGAAACTATACAGTGTGTTTGAGAAATATCTGCCGTGTGGTCCACAGAAATAGAGAAGACTGCTATTATGACACCTGTTTTAGAAATGAGTGACTTAGAGGTCTGCGAGTTTAAACGTGGTGACTAACAGCAGAGAAAATAAGGAAAGTGGTAGTGTTCCTGTTTGTGGGATGAAAGGAAGGTGTGGGCAGGAGGAAAGAAGTCCTGAAAGAGAAATCAAAGGAAGATACACATTGGCTCAACCTCAATGTAATTTGCAAGTATTTTCCCCTTTTTTGAGTTATTTACTTTAAAAGTTTGTATCAATACACCTTTAAAAGATAACTATGGATAAATTAAACCTTTCAAAGGGCAACTGCAATGTTCACGTTACTGGGAAGATGTGGTATGATATGCGATGATTTACGTTTTACTTATGGATGAAATGGATAAAAACAACTTCACAATAGATCACAGCTGATGCCTCTGTTACGGAGCATTCCCTCAGGGAAAGGGCTGTCAGAATATTTACCATAAACTGGAGTTTTAATGTGTCTGTTACAATTATTTAAATCATCAGCAATCTACACTTTAAGACTTTTTTCTCCAATCATTTAGTATAATTTGACCTTCTAGACTTTAAGTAAGACAGATAAGTAGGGGGTATGCCTCAAATATATCTTGAAAGGGAATGTCCTTTTCAAACTGAAATTTTACTGTCAAACAGATGAATTAATACATACAGATCATGTATAATGAAAGACTTTAAACATCAGAGTGTTTAATATCTACTTACTGAAAACTCACCAAATATTCTACTGATATTTTTATCTATCAATGTAGCTATCTATCAATGTATCATGTTACTGGTTTCACCAGTAATATGAAATTATGATGCAAAAAAAGGGAAATATGTCATATTAAAAAGATAAGCCACGTCTTCAAAATTAATTACTAATAGAGCCTATAGTTTGCAGGTGGAAACTCAGAGTCACACAAACTAAATGATTTACCAACAATCATCCCTGGGTAATTCCATAACGCAAATTGAAGCCTCCTGATTCTTGATCCATGAATTCTTCTGTTATATAAGGAAAATCCTAATTGGCTAAAAATAGGCCAGTTCAGTGTATCTGAACATATTTTGTAGTTCTATATTTGAGGAAAATTCTCACTGTATCCTCACATGGGGTTAGGGTTCTCCATAGGGTCTCTTTATAAGCTCACTGCTATCGTTCATGAGAAATCTACCCTCATATCCTCATCAACACCCAAAAGCCCCATATCTTAATACCATCACCTTGGGGGTTATGTTTCAACATATAAATGTCGAGGACACAAACATTCAGACAAGAGCATTGTGCATGCCTCTAGTCTGACAGAGGTTTCAGAATCAACACCATCAACACCAAAAGCACTGACTTTTATTCAGTGTCAGACTCTGCACCAGGTGCTTCTAGATTATGCCACTTCATAAAGGACATTTGTTAGTTTGCCCTCTATTTCCGTGCTCTGAAACAATTATGTAACATAAAGTACACATGTATCATTAATTTGAAGTGGTGTATCCATTAAGATGGCATCCCAGTGTCATCCCATTGGGGATAACTATGACAAATTTTACATTTTTTCCAAATTTTTTTTTTTTTACTTGGGTCAATTTATATAATTTGTATTGCTCAAAAAAATCATTCATCTAACATTTTTAATATCTTCTGTATTGATATAACCCCCTTATAATTATGAATCCAGTGTATATGTTTTCCTTATTTTTTGTGCATGAGACATTTGAGCAATTTATGTATGTCTTGATTTTTAAGTCACAGCTCTCAGATTTATCTAATTTCTTTTCTGGTTTTGCATTATTTGATGATGTTTTCATTATTTTCTTTACTTTTATAGCTTTATTATCTATTTTAACTTTTCAAGTTGAACATCAACTTAACTTCATTAATAATATGTCATATGATGACATTTTATTTAAAGCTATGTATTTGCCTGCAAGTACAATTTTGGTCCTACTTCACGGGCTTTGACATATAGTGCTTTTATTTTTGTCATGTGCTTAATAGTATGTGACTCTAGTTTCTAATTTTAGTTCGTATTTTATGTATGCCCACAATATATGAAAACAATCTCAGTCATAAACACATACACAGAAACAGGCACACAAAAACAACCAACCAAAAACCCAGATGCTTGCACCTAAAATACCTGGTTTAGGTCAACTCATCTGAAAATACAGGTTTCTGTAACATTTGAGAAAAAAATTACTTTATTTTCCAAAAACTATGTTCTTTGTACTTATGATGTGATTTGTATTACAAAACACAAATATTCCAGAAAGCACAAATTTTATTATTAGAAAGGACTGAACCATCTGGGTCACATCACCTTTTACATGAAGAATCACGAGTATTATATTACACAGATTTCAGGATCTACCAGGATGGATTTCCTCCTGGCATACTGGGATGCAGAATTTCCTGTAGATCTTTGTAACAAATTAGCTGATAACTAAGACGTTTAAATCATCCAAAACAGCTAGGTTATAGCCCAATATGATTAAAATCAAGGCCTTAAAGCAATTCATTTCTGATTCATGCTCTATGTCTAATGTTTGTTGGCAATGTTTGTTTACCACAATTATTCAGGGGTATGAAAGAGAGTATCAACAAACATTTCCAAAATCTCCACAACAGTGAGAAGGGAAGTAAATTAGGCACTGGTTTTTAAAGCTGTTTTAATCCAAGTGTGATTCATGTCACTTCTATTCATATTCCATTGGCCACAGCAGTTGGTCTGGCCTCATTTTTGGGAGAAGTACAACCCTACCATGTACCCAGAAAGACAGTAAGAATAAGAATATTGCATAAAATTAATTCTGTACTTTTCCCTCTAGCTTAAAAAACTGCTTTTTCTCATGGCATGAAACCCTCACATTTTTCATACACCCCATCGATGACTATTTCTTAAGTGCTTACACTATACCAGATACACATCCCTGATTAAGAATCCTCTGAGGGGCTTCCCTGGTGGCGCAGTTGTTGAGAGTCCGCCTGACGATGCAGGGGACACGGGTTCATGCCCCGGTCCGGCAGGACCCCACATGCTGCGGAGCGGCTGGGCCCGTGAGCCATGTCCGCTGAGCCTTCGCGTCCGGAGCCTGTGCTCCACAATGGGAGAGGCCACAACAGTGAGAGGCCCGAGTACCGCAAAAAAAAAAAAAAAAAAGAATCCTCTGAATTTCATACCTCTGGAAAATATCAAAGGATTGCCTGAAATATTCTGTTATGTTTAGAAGAAGGGCAAAGAGTTTTAACAAAGAAATATAATTGCTTGGAAAACATATTTCTATTCAACTACTCTTCATATGAGCAATTTTCCAAATAATTGTCTATTCATACGGTTTTCCAAAGTATTACAAATGTGTACCAGCCGTTGCTCTGACATAACAAACTTGCTGTATAGACGCAAGACGAGATGCACACTCCTCACTCCCCTGAGCATGTCAGAGCACTGAAGAAAACCTACTGAAATGCTATTCCTGCTGAGTGACCAGGAAGAGCATCAGTTATTTGTTCTCACAGGTGCACAGCTGCACTCTGACAAGACTGTTTCAAGTAATACTCCATTCACTACTTTTACTGCAGATGATAAAAAGTAGAACGGCAAAGAGTTATTAAAAGCCTCAATAGAAGGAAAACCCAACAGTGCCTGTGTCAGTGAAAGGCCTCTCTGATTCTTGTCAAATACCTTTCTGTTTGATATATTTCTTCAATGGTTCCAAGAAAATAATGAAGTAAATTAAAATCAATGTAAAATTACAAATCAAAATCTCAGGTTGACAGGAAGACAGAAGTAAGAGCATTTCAAATCAAGGGAAAATATACATCACTGACTCATCCACAGTGCTTTCCTTTCTGAAGAGACTATGACTCATTCCTGCTGCTATTGCTAGGTGGGACAGCTTGAATCAGGAATGGAGAAACAGCCTTCAATTAGAAATTCATTGAAATTTGTCAGATTCATTAAGACATTAATGTCACTTCAAGGGGGAATGGTAGGTATGTTTTTGATTCAGTTTGCCTCTCTGTTTCTGATATTTTCATTCTAGGCTACATTCCTTAGCTGTTATTTTTCATCCATTAAGAAGGAAAAAAGTGTGAAAAACAGGAGGATAAAGTCAAGGGAGGCTTTCTGTTTATAAATCAAACGTGAAAATTTCAAAACACATTCACTGCATTGAAAGACAGGTTGAATACCTATCATTTGAGAGTCAACCAGATTTGTGCACTTGAGCACTCACAGTAAGAACATTTTATAGCATTTCAATGGCAATCCTTCTATTTCTATAGGATAAGATAAAACAAGTAGGAGCAGAGACAGAGCAAGTCCTAGATGGTGGAGTGTTAAAAGGCTTTCATATCCACAGATAACCATGGTAACTTTAGTTAAAGTATCAAGGGACACCTAAAGACACACAGATGCTTAATATGCTACTGGGGTATGAAAGAAACCATGTTTAAAGGGAGCAAACAGTGGTCGAACATTTGCTACAGCTGATGGCATCAAACTAAAAATAAGGCCGTTATATGATGAAGCAGTATGTGCTAGGGTGAAAAAGTGGGAATGCAAATCCTTATGCTATAAATATCTCTCTAGTAGCTTTTTAAGTCATAGAAGACATCACTTTTAGGAATAGTGAATGACAGACAAACTGCATTGTTCTCCCCTGTACATTCTGTACTGATGGCAAAAACTTAGGTAAAAGTTTCTTCAGGTAGTTCCATAGCTCCACAGTGTCATTCATGATCAAAGCACCACAATGTCATTCATGGAAATGCATCTCTTTAAGAGTGGGAAACTTGAAAAGCACCTAGAAATTTAGTTGAAGACAGGCAAAAGCCAAGTCATTTGACTGTTATGTCCAACACTTGTCCCTTTTATCACGAAGTCTCAATCCAGAATATATTTCCCACTCATGCAGCTGGTTCCCAAAACTCTAACATTCAGAAGCTCTTGGGGTGTTTAACTGGTTTCTGATAAATTTTTCACATATTCCATCTGGCAACTGAAATATGTTAGCATAAAAAGAGTTATGACATGAAAGTACCCACATACTATCAAGTGTTTAATAAAAGTTAGTTTTTACTACTACTGTTTCATACTATTTTATAGGTAAGCAGGACTTATTTAAGTGTGTAAAGACAACATATAGAAGCAAGAATGCCAGACTTCAGCTTGTCCAGGAGACCTTCCAAATATGGAAAATACAGGTGGCAAATGGTTTCTCCTTGACTCTATTTGCCCAGTAAATATAGCTTGCTCGATCCACAACAATGCTTTTAAAATCTAAATTAGTTTCCAGAAGTTTAAAATTGAGTAAAACCAAAAAAAATTCACAATTCTAACTTCTTTTGGCATACTGGAAAAACTGACATCACTAGGACTCCATTCTGTAATGACACTACCTACCTAAACCAAGTCGGGTATTCTGTTGAGCTCCTGCCAGGTGAAGGCCTGGACTGCAGGGAAGATAATGGAAATGGAAAAATAAGTAGAGTCACAAACAAAACTGACATAAGACACATAGAAAACAAATATAAGAGAGAGCACCAGAATCATAACTAACTGCTGAATAATCATCAACAGGAAGATGATGGAACTCACCAAAAAAGATTCCCCACATCCAAAGACAAAGGAGAAACCAAAATGAGATGTTAGGAGGGGTACAATCACAATAAAATCAAATGCCATAAGCGCTGTGTGGGTGACGCACAAACTGAAGAACACTTAAGCCACAGAAGTCCACCCATTGGAGTGAAGATTCTGAGCCCCACGTCAGGCTTCACAACCTGGAGTCCAGAAACGGGAGAAGGAATTCCCAGAGAATCAAACTTTGAAGACTAGCAGGATTTGACTGCAGGACTTTGACAGGACTGGGGGAAACAGAGACCCCACTCTTGGAGGACACACACAAAGTAGTGCACACATCAGGCAACAGGGGGAAGGAGCAGTCACCCCATAGGAAACTGAACCAGACCTACCTGCTAGTGTTGGAGGGTTTCCTGCAGAGGCGGGAGCGGCTGTGGCTCACCACGGGGACAAGGGCACTGGCAGCAAAAGTTCTGGGAAGTACTCTTTGGCATGAGCCCTCCCGGAGTCCACAATTAGCCCTACCAAAAAGCCTGTTGTCTCCAGTACCAGGTCACCTCAGGCCAAACAACCAACAGGCAGGGAATTCGGCCCCACCCATCAGCAGACAACTGGATTAAAGTTTTACTGAGCTCTACCCACTACCAGTCGCTCCCATTAGGAAGCATGCACAATCCTCTTAGACGGCCTCATCCACCAGAGAGCTGACAGCAGAAGCAAGAAGGACTACAATCCTGCAGCCTGTGGAATGAAAACCACATTAACAGAAAGACAGACAAAATGAAAAGGCAGAGGACTATGTACCAGATGAAGGAACAAGATAAAACCACAGAAAAACAACTAAAGGAAGTGGAGACAGGCAACCTGCCAGAAAAAGAATTCAGAATAATGATAGTGAAGATGATCCAGGACCCCAGAAAAACAATGGAGGCAAAGATCGAGAAGATGCAAGAAATGTTTAAGAAAGACCAAGAAGAATTAAAGAACAAACACTTAGAAGAATTAAAGAACAAACAGACAGAGATGAACAATACATAAGTGAAATGAAAAATACACAAGAAGGAATCAATAGTAGAAAAACTGAGGAGGAAGAACGGATAAGTGACCTGGAAGACAGAATGGGGTAAATCACTGCTGCAGAACAGAATAAAGACAAAAGAATGAAAAGAAATGAAGACAGCCTAAGAGATCTCTGGGACAACATTAAATGCACCAACTTTACCATTATAGGGGTCCCAGAAGGAGAAGAGAGAGAGAAAGGATGTGAGAAAATATCTGAAGAGATTATAGTCAAAAATTTCCCTATCTTGGGAGAGATAATAGCCACCCAAGTCCAGGAAGCGCAGAGAGTCCCAGGCAGGATAAACCCAAGGAGAAACACGCCAAGACACATAGTAATCAAATTAACAAAAATTAAAGACAAAGAAAAATTATGAAAAGCAACAAGGGAAAAATGACAAATAACATACACGAAAACTCCCATAAGGTTAACAGCTGATTTCTCAGCAGAAACTCTACAAGCCAGAAGGGAGTGGCACAATAGATTTAAAGTAATTAAAGGGAAGAACCTACAACCAAGATTACTCTACCTGGCAATGATCTCATTCAGATTCAACAGAGAAACCAAAAACTTTACACACAAGGAAAAGCTGAGAGAATTCAGCACCACCAAACCAGCTCTACAACAAATGGTAAAGGAATTTCTCTAACTGGGAAACACAAGAGAAGAAAAGGACCTACAGAAACAAACACAAAACAATTAAGGAAATGATAATAGGAACATACATACTGATAATTACCTTTAATGGGAATGGATTAAACGATTCAATAAAAAGACACAGGCTCACTAAATGGATAAAAATCAAGAGGCCCACTTCAGACCTAAGGACACATACAGACTGAAAGTGAGGGGATGGAAAAAGATATTCCAAGCAAATGGAAATCAAAAGAAAGCTGGAGTAGCAATACTCATATCAGATAAAATAGACTTTAAAATAAAGAATGTTACAAGACACAAGGAAGAACACTACATAGTGATCTAGGGATCAATCCAAGAAGAAGATATAACAATTATAAATGTTTATGCACCCAACACAGGAGCATATCAATACATAAGGCAAATGCTAACAACTATAAAAGTGGAAATCAACAGTAACACCATAATAGTGGAGGACTTTAATACCTCACTTACAGCAATGGACAGATCATCCAGACAGAAAATTAATAAGGACACACAAGCTTTAAATGACACAACAGATCAGAAAGATTTAATTGATATTTATAGGACATTCCATCTGAAAACAGCAGATTACACTTCCTTCTCAAGAGCATATGGAACATTCTCCAGGACAGATCACAGCTTGGGTCACAAATCAAGCCCCAGTAAATTAAAGAAAACTGAAATCATATCAAGAATCATTTCCGACAACAACACTATGAGATTAAAAGTCAATTACAGGGGAAAAAAAAACATAAAAAACACAAACACATGGAGGCTAAACAATATGTGGCTATATAACCAAGAGATCACTGGAGAAATCAAACAGGAAATCAAAAAATACCTAGAGACAAATGACAATGAAAACACAATGATCCAAAACCTATGGGATGCAGCAAAAGCAGTTCTAAGAGGGAAGTTCATAGCTATACAAGCCTACCTCAAGAAACAAGAAAAACCTCAAATAAACAATCTAATCTTACACCTAAAGGAACTAGAGAAAGAAGAAGAAACAAACCCAAAGTTAGCAGAAGAAAAGAAATCATAAAGATCAGAGCAGAAATAAATGAAATAGAAACAAACAAAACGATAGCAAACATCAGCAAGCCTAAAACCAGGTTCAATAAGAAAAAAAACAAAATTGATAAACCATTAGCCAGACTCATCAAGAAAGAGGGAGAGGACTCAAATCAATAAAATTAGAAACGAAAAAGGAGAAGTTACAACAGACACTGCAGAAATACAAAGCATCCTAAGAGACTACTACAAGCAACTCTATGCCAATAAAATGGACAACCTGCAAGAAATGGACAAATTCTTAGAAAGGTATAACCCTCCAAGACTAAACCAGGAAGAAATAAAAAATATGAACAAACCAATCACAAGTAATGAAATTGAAACTGTGATTAAAAATCTTCCAACAAACAAAAGTCCAGGACCAGATGGCTTCACAGGTGAATTCTATGAAACATTTAGAGAAGAGCTAACACCCATCCTTCTCAAAATCTTCCAAAAAATTGCAGAGGAATGAAAACTCCCAAACTCATTCTATAAGGCCACCATCACCCTGACATCAAAACCAGACAAAGATTCTACAAAAAAAGAAAACTACAGACCAATATCACTGATGAATATAGATGCCAAATTCCTCAACAAAATACTAGCAAACAGAATCCAACAACACATTAAAAGGGTCATATGCCATGATCAAGTGGGATTTATCCCAGGGATGCAAGGATTCTTCAAAATACTCAAATCATTCAATATGATACACCGTACTTACAAATTGAAGAAGAAAAACCATATGATCATCTCAATAGATACAGAAAAAGCTTTTGACAAAATTCAACACCCATTTATGATAAAAACTCTCCAGAAAGTGGGCATAGAGAGAACCTACCTCAACATAATAAAGGACATATATGACAAATCCACAGCAAACATCATTCTCAATGCTGAAAAACTGAATGCATTTCCTCTAAGATCAGGAACAAGACAAGGATGTCCACTCTCACCACAATTATTCAACGTAGTTTTGGAAGTCCTAGCCACGGCAATCAGAGAAGAAAAAGAAATAAAAGGAATCCAAATTGGAAAAGAAGACATAAAACTGTCACTGTTTGCAAATGACATGTAACTATAGATAATCCTAAAGATGCCACCAGAAAACTAGTAGAGCTAATCAATGAATTTGGTAAAGTTGCAGGATACAAAATCAATGCACAGAAATCTCTTGCATTCCTATACACTACCAATAAAAGATCAGAAAGAGAAATTAAGGCAACAATTCCATTCACCATAGCAAAAATTTAAAAAAGTAAATAAAATACCTAGGAATGAACCTACATAGGAGGTAAAAGACCTGTACTCAGAAAACTATAAGACACTGATGAAAGAAATCAAAGATGATACAAACTGATGGAGAGACATACCGTGTTCTTGGATTGGAAGAAACGGTATTGTGAAAATGACTCTACTACCAAAAGCAATCTACAGATTCAGTGCAATCCCTATCAAATTACCAATGGCAGTTTTTACAGAACTAGAACAAAAAATCTTTAAATTTGTACGGAGACACAAAAGACCCCAAATAGCCAAAGCAATCTTGAGGGAAAAAAACGGAGCTGGAGAAATCAGACTCCCTGACTTCAGACTATACAACAAAGCTGCAGTAACCAAGAGAATATAGCACTGGCAGAAGAACAGAAATATAGATCAATGGAACAGGAAAAAAAGCCCAGAGACAAACTCACACACCTACTGTCAAGTAATCTATGACAAAGGAAGCAAGGATACACAATGGAGAAAAGACAGTCTCTTCAACACATGGTGCTGGGAAAACTGGACAGCAAGATTGGGATTGACATATATACACTAATATGTATAAAATAGATAACTAATAAGAACCTGCTCTATAAAAAGTAAAATTCAAAAAAACACATAATAAAAAGGTAGACATAAATCCTATCTTATGAATAATACCATTAAATGTAAAGAGATTCAAAGGTACAGGGCTTCCCTGGTGGCGCAGTGGTTGAGAGTCCGCCTGCCGATGCAGGGGATATGGGTTCGTGCCCCGGACCGGGAGGATCCCACATGCTGCGGAGTGGCTGGGCCTGTTAGCCATGGCTACTGGGCCTGTGCGTCCAGAGATTGTGCTCCGCAGCAGGAGAGGCCACAACAGCGAGACGCCCGCGTACCACAAAAAAAAAAAAAAAAAAGAGAGAGATTAAAAGGTAGAGATTTGCAGAATGGATTAAAAAAAAAAAAAAAGATCCAACTGTATGCTATCTACAAGGGAAACAAAGTGGATTCAAATGCACAATAGGTTGAAAGTTAAAGGATGGAAGATGCTATACCCTGCATATGGTAACCAAAAGTGATCTAGACTGGCGTTACTAACATCAGGCTTTAATACTTCAAGCCAAAAATGTTACTAGCAATAGAGGAATATTTTCTAATGAAACATGGCCAAACTACCAGGAAAATATAATAATTAATAAATATATATGCACTTAAAATAGAGACCCAAAGTACATAAACGGAAACTGAGAGAAGTGAAAGGATAAATAGACAATTCAACAATAGCTGGAAACCTCAATAGCCCTCTCTTTCAGGAGTGGAAACAAAATTAGAAGGCCAACAAGAGAATGGTTGATTTTAACAACACTATAATCAAACTAAACCAACAGAATCTATAGAACACTCCATCCCAAACCAACAGAATACATATTTGTCTCAAGTGCAAATGGAAACATTTTCTTAGACTATAAGAGGTCTCTAAGCTATTTAGTACACTACAGACTATATATAGACTACAAAAGGTCATGAAACAGGTTTCAAAAATTTAAAGAGAACTGAAATCATAAAAAAATATGTCCTCTGACCACAAAAGAATGAAACTGGAAATTAAGAACAAAAGCAAATTTGGGAAATTTGCATGTATGTGGAAATTAAATAACTCTCCCAAAATAACCAGGAGCTCAAAGAAGAAAGTACAAGAGAAATTACTTTGAGATAAATGAAAATGAGGACACAATATGGCAATACCTATAGAATGTGGATGAAGTAGTGTTGGAGAGCAATTTAGAGCTGTAAATGCCTGTGTTAAAAAAGAAGAAACATTCAAATCAATAACCTAACCTTCCACGGTAAGACAGTGGAAGCACAAGAGCAAAAGAAACCTAAATGTTACCAGAAGGGACGAGATAATGAGGACTCTACAGAAAATAAATTAGAGAAGAGTAAAACAATAGAGAAAATCAATGAAACCAAAAGTTGTTTCTGATAATAAAATGGACAAAACTTCAGCTAGATTGATTAAGAAAAAACTGGAGAACATTCAAAATCTAGACCAGTCAAAAAAAAGTGGAGAAGATTCAAAATCCTAAAATTAAAAATAAAAGAGGGGAGACTACATTCAAACTCCCATATATTTTTTTAAACTGACTGTAAGGGAATGCTATGAATTCCTGTATTCCAAGAAATTAGATAATCTAATGAAATGGATAAATTCCCAGAAAGATATAAAACTACTAAAACTGCATCAAGAAAAAATAGAAATTCTGAATATAACCACTAAAGACATTGAATTGGTAATAAAGAAATTCCCACAGAGAAGTCCATGAACAGAAGACTACACTGGTGAATTCTAGCAAATGTTTAATGGAATGCTGTAAAAATATATATATAAAAGAAGTGGGAGCACTTCCCAACTCATTCTGTCAGGCCAGTATTACCTTAATACCAAAACTAGTTAAGGACACCTCAAGAAAAGAAAATTACAGATTAATACCCATTATGAAGATCAACAACAACAACAAAAACTTCAACAAAATACTAACAAACTAAATATAGCAAGGTATAAAGAGAACCTATGACCTAGTGCGTTTATCCAAGGAATACAAGGTTTGTTAAATATATGAAAATTAATCAGTTTAATATACTATATTAATATATTAAAGGACAAAAGCCACATGATTACTTTATAGATGCATGAAATACATTTGACAAAATGCAACACCCTTTCGTGATAAAAACACTAAACCAGGAACAAGGAAAAGAAAGGATTTTACTCAACCTGTTAAAGGGTATCTACAAAAAACCCACAGGAAACAACATACTTATTAGTGAAGGGATGAAAGCCTTCCTTATATGGTCATAAACAAGACAAGAATGTCTGCTCTTATGATTAATATCCATAGACAAGAGCGTTCTATTCAACACTGTATTGGAGGTTCTAGCCAGGGTAATTAGGCGAGAAAATGAAATAAAATGCATCCAAAGTGGAAAGGAAACAGATTTGAAGATGACATGATCTATACAGAAAATACTATGGAACCCACTAAAAATATCTATAAGATCTAATAAAATATCCAAGATAAATAAAAAGTACATCCACTTAAAAACTTGTACACAAATGTTCATAGCAGCATTATTCATAATAGTAAAAAACGGAAGCAATTCCAATGTCATCAGATGATGAAGAATAAACTGTTGTATACCATATGATGCAGTATTATTAATCCATAAAAAGGAATGAAGTACAGATACTTGCTACAATATAAACGAAAATGAAGCACAGTGCTAAGTGAAAAACCAGACCCAAAACCCTACATATTTTATACTATTTATGTAAAATGTCCAGAATAAGCAAATTCATAGAAGCAGAGTATAGATTAATGATTTCCAGGGGCTGAGGGAGAGGCAAGCGTGGAGTGGCTACTAATGGACCCTGAATTTCTCTTGGTTTGGAAAATATTCTGGAATTAAACAGTGGTGATGGTTGCAAAAGTTTGTTATGTTATATGAATATTTCAATATGAAAGAGGAAATCCACAAAAATATTTTTATGAAGGTATCAGTGTAATTTATGAATTAGCCTGCATAAAGCGGACTACGCAAGAGGAATGTAATATCTGGCAGCTAAGACATCAGTCCAGGACAGCAGAGAAGCTGAATCTGGCAACTGGTAAAGCGCTTTACTTAGATATTAAACATTAAGTCGATATAAAATAATAAGCAAAAAAGTACACAGAAAAGTCACTACCAACAAAAAATTTTTTTAAGCAAAATAACTCCCAAAGATTTCCCTGAAGCAAATATACTGTAAAAGAACTTTCAATTAATTCCCAGAGAGGAACAATTGATTTCAGCTGTTAAATATGTCTCCTTTCTTTAAACAGAGTCCATTCCCTAATATGTACTGCCAGGCTGGGCTGTTAACTACCCAGGCCAGAGTAGAACCGGAAATTTCTAACACTGATAACTGTGGGAAATTTGTGATCACTCTGTCCCATTCATACAGCTACTTTCCAAGTGTCAAAATTTGGAAACACTGGACAGCTCTGAGTATAAAAGCAAGGTAAAGGCCATAGCAGCACTGGGGAAATAGTCCTATAAGTGAATTCTACCTGCACACAGAGAGCTAAAAATAACTTTCTCATATCATACTTATTAGTCTTCTCTTTAGAACATCAGTTTGCCTCTTTTGGTTGTTTAGGAATAAATAAATAACTGCATAAGTTTCCCTGTTGGTCAACCAACATTTTTTTATATAGCATATTTGATGTTTTTGAGAGATACAATTTCAACAGGTTATCACAAAGAGACACAAGCCACATACCACATATTACAACAGAAAAAGGCCCATTCTGTTTACTCCTGTTAAATAAACATGCTGGGGATATGGGGAATTATCTGATACATCATTTGTTGGGTCAGATCACATAATATGATAAAACCGACTTTCTGCCTTCATTATTTTCCTAATTACCAAGGCCAACAGTGTTTCATCTAAATTACGCTGTGAATTCAAGCAAGAAGGTGTGAACTGTCTTGCTCGTACGTGATATAACACCTCTTCCCTCACTTCGGTCCCTCTTTAATCATAATCAATGCCAAGGATCACATGGATCACGTAAAAATCAAAAAACTACTAATAGAAACTGGCTCTAAATATATTTCACTGCATCTAAATGGTGTACATTAATAAACGAATATTTTCCAATGAGATATTTATAATATGCAGTTAATTTCTTTCTCTAAATATACTAACTCACTTTAGTCACAGGGAAGTTGTGCATCATAACTAAACTATATAATTATTACATAAGTCATAAAATAAGGAATTTAATTTGATGTGAATGATGAAATTAACAGGCATATAAATCTGAACTATTAAAGAAAATATTTTGTAAGAGAAATTTTCTATTTTACACAGTAGCTCCCAACTTCCCATTACAGATAAATGAACAGATGTCACCAAATGATCCTTTCTTGATACTACTTATCTTGTACATCTCATCAAAAAATAGACAGACTGAATATCATTGTGCATCTCACCTACTAATATGTGATCAAGATTTACAGGAAACTTGAATAACACTCAACTAAAGCTGCCATAATCTAATTTCTTTTTGAAAAGGGTAACTCCAAAAGTGATGCTCTATTTTAAAAGAAATGTACTCCTTACACAGTATTCCAAGTACCCAATCTGTCCTGAAAGCTCCAGTAAGTGTGACTCTTGAGGTAAGGATTCAGCTGAAGGGAGATGAGAGGGCAGACAGAGGGCAAGTCTGTGTGCTCCTACCCCATGCTCCCTTGCTGTATTCACTTCTCAGAGATCACAGCTAGGCTAAATCAGATGTGCCTTTCAGACTCCAAAACCTTAAGCTCAGAGCTGTCCTTTGTGGCGGTGTTGAAACAGTCAACTGAGCTGTCCAAACTGTTAGGGTTGACTTTTATAACCACTAGAGGTTTTTTTGTACCTAAGTAATGAGAGAGGTAGCAAAGATGTGTGGTTAAAACAACATGGATTAATATCCATCAACTAATAAATGATGAAATAAAATGTATATCCATACAATAAACTACTTTTCAAAAAACAGTGAAGTATTGATAAATGCTACAACATAGGTGAACCTGGAAAGTAATATTATGCTACCTGAAAGAAGGTAATCATGAAATACTACATATTGTCTGACTCCATTTATGTGAAATGTCTAGAATCAGAAAATCTATAGAGGCATGAACTAGATTAGTGGTTGCCTGGAACTAGGGGGGGATAGTAAATTAGGGGAAAAGATCAGTGGTTGCTACTGAGTACAAGGGTTATTGTTTGTTTGTTTTCTTTGAGAGGGGGACAAGAAAAAATTCTAAATTGGACTGAGGCAACAAATCAATATAATTATTATTCATTGTTAATATGCTAAAAAACATTAATTGCACAATTTAAACAGGTGAAACATATGGTACATAACTTATATCCCAACAAAGTTGTTATTTTTCTTAACAAGACCATGGATTTATGCCACGGCTCTACCATTCAAGAGCTCTGCAATGATGGGAAAGTGACATAACTTTTCTCAGCTTCAGGACATTATCTGAAAGTAGAGATGGTAACAGTATCTATACTTCATAGTTTTGAAGACCAAATAATTTTTATATATGTAAAGCATTTAGGACAATGTCTCACATAGTAAACATGAGCTGTTACTACTGCTAACCAAAGCATCTTCTTCCAGGGTATCTCCTGAAAGCTGATGGCTGCCATTGTGTGTAACATATGTGTCACCAAAAGGGCACCTCATTGTTCAAAATTCCATTCACTTGTTTATTCTTAAACATTAATGGAGTACATACTGTTTGCCTGGCATTGTTAGGTACAAATAAAACTCTAGATGGACTAATAAGCTTATTGATGAGACATCCCAGCATTTCCTTAGATGCTCCTTCTTATGGGACAAAGTGACTAATACATCCTTAGCCTCTACAGTGGGAAGAAACAGTGGGTTCAGTGGGAAGAAACAGTGGGTTCTCTGTCCTTCATGAACTTCCCATGATAAAAAAGGATGGAGATGGAGTAACTCTAGATGAAAGTAAGGCAACTATGATCTGACTCTCAGGTTTTCTGGCAGGAGAATCAATTTTAGAAAGTAGGATTCCATTGCAAAAATAAGAGCTGTAATGACTTTAGCTAGGGTACACCAATTAACGCAAACTAAGATCTTCCTGTAATATATTTTTATTAATTTATTAATTTTAAGTTGCATAATCAAATTACTCAAAGCTTTAGAAAGTAAACAGTATGCTTATCCCACAACAATTCCTTCACAAAGGAAAACGTAAATAGTAATCAGCCCAATTCCAATTTAGACAGAATAAAATATATACACACTGGTGTGATTAATAACAAGTGGCTCCAACTGCTTACCTCTTATCAATTTCAGACTACAGTTTGATGCTTTTAGTGATTTTTGTCAAGTAGATTGCTAAAATGTAGAAACTAGGAGTGAATTTTTAAATTTAGTCATTACCATATGGCTTAGAGATTTTTTTTTAAAAAGACAGGCCAAGCCAGCCTGAATCACAAGTTTGATGGCTTAAGGGACACATCCAATACAAGTGCTTATAGAAGCCAAAAGTGGATTCCAGTCTGAACTCTGACATGAATGCTCTATTAGAAATGTGCATCTGACTCAGCCAAACTCAGGTTTCACACTGTGTTCAAACAACTCTCTATTATTCCCTATATGACTTGCATCCTTTTTCTGCGATTATGATTTCTGCTCAAGGCTGATAATCAAATTTCTTACAAATCAAAAGGAATAAAACATAAGGTGAAACTGTTAAAAACCAGCTATCAACAAAAAGGTCAAGGCATGAAAAAGGGAAAAAAGAAAACCCACTTATTCTCGGATTAGATTTATTCTTGATACAGAGCAGAATCATTTACAGCCACCAAAAAATTTTTAACTAGTAGTAAAGCATATTACAAGCTCTCTTGATTCAATTTTCCCTGGCATTTATTGTGCTTTATAAAATATCTAAATGTCAACCAGATTTATAAAAATGTATTTATAACTTAATAAATGGCTAACAGATTATTCATAAACAGATACCACACAGGCTATAATAATCTAAATTGATACAAATTTGTTTTCCTCCACATCACAAAAGTAATTAGTGTTTGCTTACAAAGTTTTTTTTTATTTAATAGTAATGGGTACTAAAAATGCATCTGCATCTGCATGCATTTGAGATTTCAACATTACTACTGTACAGTTAGCATTCAATACGAGAACATTTGGTGGATTTATGTATTTCAATTTGCAATGCATCAATGAATGGTCAAGGACATATCAAGGAGGGCTTAGCCCAAATCCGGATTTGAGGAATAATACTAATAATATTTTGAAAATGATTATCCACTAAGTTGTGCTTCCTGCAGGTGAATCAAGGTTTTATTTGAAAGCCATCAAACGGGCAAGACTTCATGGTATTTTCAGGTTTCTCTGATAAAATGTTTTATTAAAAAAAAAAAAAAAAGGCTTCACTGACTATCTTCTGATCCTTTCTCTGGGGTAAATGAAAAGAGCAAACAGTTATAAATGAGAATGTTAGCTCCACCATTTGGCCTCAAAATAAACATCCACTTGTTGCTGCAATTTTCAAGGCCCCTGATTTTAAGGTAAAAATTATTGCTTAAGATAAAAACTGTGATACTTCCCAAACAATTCTATCTATTTTGAGAAACTTACACAAGGAAATTTACCCTGAAGTTTCAGGTACTGATCTTTTTACTGACGCCATAGTTTTCACATTCTATGACATAGAATGTCATATAGTTGAAATCATACAGTATGTAGCCTTTTCAGAATGGCTTCTTTCACTTAGTACTATAAATTTAAGTTCCCTCCATGTCCTTTCATGGCTTGATTGCTCATTTCTTTTTAGCGCTGAATAATATTCCATTGTTGGGATATACCACAATTCACTCATCTATTCACCTACTGAAGGACATCTTGGTTGCTTCCAAATTTTGGCAATTATGAATAAAGTTGCTATAAATATCCATATGCAGGTTTTTGTGTAGATATAAGTTTTCAAGTCCTTTGGGTAAATATTAAGCATGATTACTAGGTTACTAGCTTTTAAACTTTGAATGTAAAAGAATTTGAAATTCATTCTCCATTCAGTTTTACAAGAGAAAGGAACAGACAGAGGTACAGAGAGACAGAGGGATAGGAGAAAAAAGGGAAGGGGAAAGGGAAAGAGGATAACAAATTTTAAAATTCCCATTTGTTTCAAAGGCATTTTGAAACATACAGAATATAATTAGAGAACTACTTTCTTAGAATGCAAGGTTAATTAGATAATTTGTTGAGCTGAGCAATACATGAGGTACCACATGTTTAAAAAATTAATATACTTATTCTAACTAAGTAATTATAACTGCAGGGACAAAAGCCAGGTTTGAAAATAAGCCTGTTAAATACCAAGAAAAAGGCCGAGACTACATTTTAATTTGACTGACAAGATGAAGACAGCCTTGTCAGAGAAGTTAAAATTATACATTTATAACTATCTTTAAACACAAAATAGAATATATATTTTATATACTATAAAATGACTTATTACTAATTATGTTCTCTTTTAAGGATAGTTAAATGCATTCATTTATCCATTTAATGGCTCATTCATTCAAAATCTATTTAGTGTTCACTTTGTACCAAGCACTGTCTAGCTGCTAAGCACACATCCCTCAATATAACACTCAAAATTCCCTGCTCTCATGAAGCTTAAATTCATGTGTAGATAGCCTGGAAATAAAAGTAACTAACAAGAGAAGTGTACAATATTTTATAAGTCCATAATGCCTTGGGGATTAAATGGATAGGGTTAAATCAGACAGAGGTACAAGGAAGTTGCAATCTTATACGTGGATCAGGGTAGGCAGCACTTAGAAGGCTGCAACTGATTACTATCTTTTTTAATTCATTTTTTTACTGCATTCTTTTTTAAAATGGCAACATAAACTCTTAACAGAATCTTCAAAATATCCTGTAATTTTCTAAGTAATTGTTAAAGCATCAAAATATTTAACATCATTTGACAATATTCTATAATATGATTTATACAGATGATTTGATTTCCTTCTGATGGGAATTTTAAAATAAAAATAGAAACAGTCTGTCCTATAAAGCATCCTGTGTATTCTAACAGTTGCAAATAAATTGCCTGATACCTCACATCAAATCTGGAAAAATCTCCCTAATGAATCCATTGAAAGACATTATAGCTGACATATAAAACACTCTTAAGCTGAATTTATATTGTGATTTAAATCAACATTTTGTCAATAGGATCCTTAGATGGCGAGAATCATATAAAAGTTCTCAACTCCCAATCAATGCATTCAAAATCAAATTAACGTCTACAATCAAAGGCATGAGTGAAGAGTTTATTTCACCATTCCCCTAACCAAACTTATTCAACTCCACTCTGTTTAGAGGGGGAAAAAAAAGAGGAGTGACATGATTTACCAATACAATGAACTCAACAGAACTTTTACAATAGTAAAGCAAAAATCTTCCAAGACAATCTAAAAGGCTAGTTCTTCCTTAAAGTCTAATCTTCTAGTTCATTGGATTTATAGGTTTTTTAGGGGAAGAGGTAGTAACAGAAACTAAACAGACACCCTTCTGTATACACTACTTGTCAGCTGCAGTATCTGTGGATCATTTCACTTTCCTTCTGCCCTTTGTCCTATAAAACCTCAAAGCTACTGTTGCCATTTCTATTCGACGAAACTCTGTCGTGGTAAATTGTCAACATTTATACCTAGGCTTCCTAAGACAAATCATTCTTCTCAGGCAGAACCATTTGAGCTTGGTCTCCTCCTTTTAGTCTTCAGATATTTATCACTTTTAAATGATGATAAATCATAGTGGTATCAGCATTTTGTTCTAACAAATTTTAATGCTCTTCAATAACTTCCACAGAAATAATTAGAAACAGTCTGTTCTTAACAAGCATTTGAATAATATTTTTAGAAAGAAAAACTTGCAAAGCTGTGGTAGACTGAAAAAGACACAACTCCTCTACCCTCTGTTTGCCACATAACTGCAGCTCCTCACGTCGCCACTCACAACAGGGGAAGGCTAGCTCCCTAGCTCCCGAATCAGGTCTGGCTTTGCCACTTGCTTTGGACAATAAAGCATGGTGGAAACAACACAGCACTGGATACAAGGCATCCTGTACCTTGTGTTTGAGGTCCTACCTAGTTACCGTGTGAACAAGTCTGCATAACTGGCTGGGTGATGAGAGATATGCGTCTTAGGTGCCACCACTAACGGAAGCAAGTCAACTCCCAGAAAAAGAGTCAGGTGACTGGCAGTGCATTCAAGACCAGAGGAAATACCAGCTGAACTGAGCTCAAATTGCAGATCCCCAAAATTGTAAGCTGCATAAACAGTGTTTCAAGCCACTCAGCTTTAGGGGTGTAGTACAGCAATGGACAACTGGCACAAAATCAAGACTAAAAGTACTGTTTATACTTTTAATCAATAGTTCAACCAGATTATAGGATTACAATTAATATTTCATAAAGACGTTAAAGTGAAAATGTTTAAATAAATTGCTACTCCTACTGATTAAAGAAATATACTCATAACCAATATATAAGAGTGACACTATTGCTAATAATATTAACAGACAGCACATGTATAAAGTTTATTATGTGCCAAATAATCTATTGACACATTTACTATCAAAACCACCCTATAAAATATGTGATATTATTCCCAAATGAGGAACCTGTAACACAGGTTAAGTAAGTTGTCCAAAGTCACATAGCTTGTGAGTGGTAAAGCCAAGATGTGAATTCAAGTAATAAATACTATTCCATTCTGCCTCTTAAAAACAACGACTGAGACTTCCTTGGTGGCACAGTGCTTAAGAATCCGCCTGCCAATGCAGGGGACACGGGTTTGAGCCCTGGTCCGGGAAGACCCCACATGCCGCGGAGCAACTAAGCCCGTGTGCCACAACTACTGAGCCTGTGCTCTAGAGCCCACGAGCCACAACTACTGAGCCCATGTGCCACAACTACTGAAGCCCGCATGCTTAGAGCCCATGCTCTGCAACAAGAGAAGCTACCGCAGTGAGCACGTGCACCGCAACGAAGAGTAGTCCCCACTCACCGCAACTAGAGAAAGCCCACGTGCAGCAATGAATGCCCAACACAGGCAAAAATAAATACATTTATTAAAAAAAATAATGATAACAATAGTAACAATAATAAAATGACAAAATATTACTTTATCTTATAATAATACCTAAAATTTATTGAGTGATTGTACTGTCTGGTATTGTGCTAAATTTATCATTTACTGCTCAGAGAAACAAATATTACTGTTAATATTGCTATTTTTAAACAGCTAACAAAGGCACAGAGAGATAAAGTTAGTGCTGCTTCTTGTGCTGGAAAATTTTTTTAAATATTATTATAAAATGGATAATTTACACACGTGCCCCTTAAAATTTGGTACTATAATCAAGTCATCAAGAGAATCCACCTTGAAATCGCAATGCAATACCACTGAAAGATCACTAGAATAGCTAATACTAAAAAGACCAACACTACCACACATTAGTGAGGATGTGTGAGCAAACAGAACTCCCATGCATTGTTGGTGACAGTGTAAATGGTACAATCAATTTGGAATACATCTTGGTAGTTTCTAATGAATATGAGCACACACTTACCCTATCCTTTAGCTATTGCACCCATAGGGAAATGAGTGGATGCATCCACAAAAAGACTTGTACGGGATATTCACAACAGTTTTACTTCTAGCAGTCCCAAACTGTCCATGGATAAGAGACAGGAAAAATATATTGTAGTATATCCATATAACAGAATACTGTCAGGAATTTTAAAAGATCAACCTACCTATACATGCAATAACATATATGAATTTCAAAATGTTATGCTGAGCCAAAGAAAGCAGATGAAGAGTACATACTATGTATCAATATTTCCATTTATGAGAAATTCTAGAACACTAAGAACATTCCGAGGTGTAATAAATATGTCAGAAAACCGACTGCCTGTGGTGGAGTGGAGACTATGCCTGAAAAGGTGCACAGGAGAACTTCCTGGAATGATAAAGGTGACCTGTATCTTTATTTGAGTGGTGGCAAATGGGTATCAGAAAGTCAACACACTGTAAACTTTAGATATGAGCATTTTACTGGGTGCACATCAAAGTTGAAAAAGCAAATGAAACAAAACTGATCATTTTCAACTTACTCAAGTTAACAAATACCTATGGGGTACCTACTATGTACTTAGCACTGTGCTCAAGGCAATCCTGAGTGACAGAAGGAAATCTTGCAAAAATCTATGCTATTAATAAGTTCATCGGGCTTCCCTGGTGGCGCAGTGGTTGAGAGTCCGCCTGCCGATGCAGGGGACGCGGGTTCATGCCCCGGTCCGGGAGGATCCCACATGCCACGGAGCGGCTGGGCCCGTGAGCCATGGCCGCTGAGCCTGCGCGTCCGGAGCCTGTGCTCCGCAACGGGAGAGACCACAACAGTGAGAGGCCCGCGTACCGCAAAAAAAAAAATAAAATAAAAATAAAATAAACAAAGCTCAGACCGAGAGTTTCTATTTAAAGGAAAACGAGTTGTTTCCTCCAATCTGATCTATTTGAAGTCAGAAATATTTTATTGCCTATCTCCGCAGCTACCATCCCAAAACACTGTACCTGGACCACGGTCTCATGCCTGCCTAAACTTCTGATGCCTTCACATTAATACACGTATCTTTAAGGTGGAGCCCAAGACCCCATGTAGCCTGGCTCAGCTCTTCCTCTTCAGTCATCTCTTCCCAATTTTGATTCAACAAGTGATTTCAGTCATACTGAAAATCTTCATTCTCTTGGGTGTACCATTATTTGTCCACTTACTCCTATTTCATATATAGTCTCTCTCTACTCTGGACTTCCTATATAAAAATCATCATTAATGATTTTTGCCTATAATTGCAACCATGGAACTTAAGTACTCTGTAAGTTACATGTATAAATGAAAAGATGAAAGGCCCCCAAATCAATACTATAAAACACAATTCAGTGTGATGATATCCAAGTCATAATGTACCAGACTAAAATGAGCAGTTTCTTTAAATTACTATGCATATGGTCCAGGGTCCATCTGGCTTTCTCCTTCCTGTGCTGTGACCAGGAGGCTCTCTCTAGGTTATGTAGCCAGGATAATCCTACAGTCACCTCATTTGCTGCCCTTGTTTCTGGGATCATTGTTCTACCCTGCCTCTTCTGTTCACTGTCTAAAAACTGTTGTTTCGTTATTGTTGTTGTTGTTTTACATTTTTGGTGTCGTTATATTAGGCAGAAAGGTAAGTCCAGCCCCCGTTACTCCACCATGTTAGATGAGGAGGTTACAAGATCTCAGAAAGTGCCTGGCTCAGAGGCCAGACCTCAAGGTACTGGAGAGTTCTAAAACTCTGAAAACAACACTTTAAAGTTTCCAAATAAGGTGGTCTTAATTTTCCAACCAAACTTCCAGATAGAATTATGTTACAAAGAAATATTCTCAGTAAGTTATTCAGCCACTATTGTGACAACTTATACATCAAATGACTATTCTTATAAATGCAAAACAGTCAAAGAAAATTAGAAAGAGGCTCAAAACTAAAGATAGTCACAAGAGGTCCCAAAATTGATTCACAGTCTGGTCTTCATTATCTTATTTTCCTTTTTATTTCCATAGGATGAGAAGCAAGGCTTGGAGGTGGTAGAGAGCTGCCTAAAGTCAAAAACCCCACGAGGATTTGAAAAGACCAGAAAGATCATCATATGTGATTCAACTACCCTCCGCTACAGCGTGTTCCACAGCTGTTGACTAAAAGCAGATGTCTTCATGCCTTGCTTTTTATTATGAACAACAGCATTTAATGAACATCATAAATGTTCCAGGTGCCATGTTATGTGCTTTACATATTATATCAAATTAATCCTAACACCAACCCTGTGATGTAGGTACAATTATTATCCCCATTTCACAGATTGATAGAACTAAGCACAGAAAAGTAGAGGAACTTGCGTAGAATACCTCTATGCAATGGAAAACCTAGGTCTGACCCATGCTGATCATTCTATACAATATCATGACATTTAACCAGCTCATGTTTAGAGGACCTGGTCTCCCATTCCCCACAACTCCCTCACCTGACCTATGCCTGTCGCCCCTTCATTTACCAGTTTGTCCACTGCAGCTCCAGTCTTCAACTGGCCCACCTTCAGATCAGTTATGCTTCCACCCTTTCCAAGGAGAGGATCTGCATGAATTTAACATAAACTGTCTGCAATTTTCAGAGAATACAGAGAAAACCCTTACTGAATCTGTTTACGCCAGTGTACACCTGCCCCTGCTGAGATCCCAGCCTCACTGCGGGACTTCCTCATCACGTTCATTCTTTTCACCTGCTTCCTCCTGTACCAGTTCCCACCTGTCATGAGAGATCACTCGCGGTAGAATTTCTGCTACATGCCAGCTCAACTACTAGTCTTGGCTCACTTTTTCTAGTTTTACCTCTCTGACCTACTTATGTTTACAATGAGAAGTTGAATTTCAACACGTTAAAAAAAAAATGGATGTCACTGTCCTATTGCCCATCAATTTGCAGAAGTTTTACCTAAAAGGAGTCTGAACTTGGATAAAACTGGGCAGAAGTTAATTGATTATTTCCTTTTTGCATCTTTATAATAGCTTATAATTTCTCATATAAATATATAAATACATGAATATAATATATAAATTTATAAATAAAAGCTATTTAAATCTAGAATGTGTTACCTTACAAAATAATCCCCTCTCTTGAGTCTCTATTAAGCAAGCACTTTTCAGGAATACGGGGCTAGGTAAGATCCACTCACTAAATAGGGAGCTAGAGCAAATGATTTATAAGATATTTCTAGCCCTCAAACGGTTCTGTGCACCTTTAACCTCACTACCTATGTTTAATGCTTGTATATAATGCATTAATGCAGTATATACTTCATTTCACTCCATTCCTTCAAATTTCTAGCTCTTCTTCAACCTTCCCTACATTACTGAACAAACAAGTTATTTAACTTGAGTAACAAACTATTTTCCTTTATTTATATGCTCATCTAACATTTACCAGCTCTCTTCCAACAAATCCAAAAAATGAGTTATTTTCTTTAATTCTGGTTTTCAGATTCATATTTCTCTTACTGTCCTTCTACTTATTTGATAACAATGCATTTGTGATATATTTTCTGTTTTATACTTACTATAGCTTAATCTATTCCATTCCAAACAGAAACTATTTGAAGATCCCTGAACAGTGCAAACTCTCCCAGTTTCTTTAATCTGCCTTCATAATGATTTCCTCCCTTCCTTGTTTTCTTTTCAAATCCAGACCACCTTATTTCTACTAATATCTCGTCTAATTTATTTGCTATTTCTGCTGTCAATTTTCTCACTGCATTACTAGACGTCAGTGTTTCTGTCAAAATTGCCAATGACTGAAATCCTCTGTTCCTCATACTTCTTTATAAAATTAATACAACCAAAAATGAGATCTTAACTCTCAACTTATTCATTTAAAATTTTATTAGCTTTTTACTCTTGTAATATAATTTGAACATCAGGAGATGAATATAAAGTTTACTAAGTCCACTACCAATTATAACCAAATTATAAACATACAGCCAATTTCAAACTTCAAGATTACTAATGTGCTATTGTAAAATAGAACGTTTTTTTTTTCACACATTACATCCTAGAGCTACAATGGATAGAATGGTATAAAGTCCCTTAGTTGTTCAACTTTATGGATTCATATTTAATTGCCAAGCTGGAAATAGCCTTAAAGGTAATCTAGTTCATCTATCATCAAATAATAAAATCATCTCTACAATAACCTTGCCAGGTGAATGCCCAGTCTCTGAACAAAGAGGTCCAAAGAAAGAATATGTCATAAACCGCCTCACAGGAATGTTTGTTTTATGACAGGTATGACATTCCTCATCTTTTAACCTACAATTCCTTGTTTTATCTTAAGACTATAATCAAAACATTCAATCTACACTGATAGCCCCTCTAGTGTTTGTATACAAAAATGTCATTCCTGAATGCCATTTAACTCATCTAAACTAAACCTTCCCTGGTTTCTTTCTTTTTTACTTTATAAATGAAGAAGTACAACTATCTTTACTTGTAGTCAATATGATTGCTCATGAAGAAAATTCTAGGGAATCTACCAAACAACAACAAAAAAGTACTAGAATGAAAACAAATTTAGAAATGAGGCCATATGATACAAGTTCAATATCCTTTCCTGGTTTTCTTAAACACTTCTCATGACATTGTGATTAATCTTTTCTCTGTATTTTAAGCATTCTCTAGTTCTCTATGTCCCTTTCAAAATATGTTACCCAGAGTAAATTAAACATATGTTCAATTACATCCTTGGATAATCCCAAGATATTTACAGCTTCCACTATGTTCTATGAAAAAGGAGTGCTCTATTGTAAATGTAAATATATGTATAACCTAATCAGCAGTAATGCATCCGATTCACACATTAAGCAGATATTTTTACTATAACACTCATCTAATCGAAACACCAGTCCTATTTCAGGGCAGTTGTCCTACTTAGAAATTGCAATTTTTATCTTTTTCCTGTTCTTTTTATATATCTTGACAAGCCTTGTTTAATAACCATGTATTTTTGAGCTAACTAGACCCTTTATGGTTAGAATTCTGCTATTTTCCATTCAGGTTTCACTATATTTTAAGTTACTATAAATTTGAAGAAAGGGAAGTACTCATCTTTCTAATCAATAAGAAAATTGATGTATAGACCAAACACAACATCAAAATACAGGTTCACAATGTTTTTAAAAGTCTAGTATATATGTGGTTGTATGTAAGAATGGGTGAATAGATACTTATATATAGAGAGAGGGATGGGTGGCAATTTCATACAGAGAGATATATTAAATTTAATACAGTTAAAATTTTAAATTAACAGAATTCATCATGATATGACACCTTTTTCTTGCTTATAATATTGGCAAATAAAAAGAAAAATGCCTCCCTAAATCGGCAAGGATGTAGCTAAATTGGTTCTTTAATTCAGTATAGACATGTAAATTGGTACAAATTTTCCTAATGGAAATTTATTAATCCATTAAAAGCATAAAATATATACACTCTTTGGTTCAACAATTATGCTTCAGGAATTTACCCTCAAGAGATAAAAGATTAGTTAAATAAACTGTGTATATCCATAAATGGAATAATTGGCCATTAAAATAATGGAAAATAGTGTTTCCTGAGATGGAAGGTGTTCATATTATAAAACTATGTGTAAAATACAGGCCATAATACAGTTGAAAAATACATCATCATTTATTTATGTGACCATTTAAACAGGAAAAACATACCTAGATTGACATCACCAAAATGACATTGGTTATAATCCCCTGGATTATACCGCTGTGGCCTCTCCCACTGCGGAGCACAGGCTCCGGACGCGCAGGCTCAGCGGCCATGGCTCACAGGCCCAGCTGCTCCGCAGCATGTGGGATCCTCCCGGACCGGGGCATGAACCCATGTCCCCTGCATCAGCAGGCGGACTCCCAACCACTGCGCAACCAGGAAAGCCCTGATACTTTTTAATATAAGGAAGTGTTCACTTGGTTATTCCTCCTACATAGCAGTATATTTAGAATATAAGAAATAAGAGGTATGATATAGGAAAAGAATGGGAAAGAAGGCAAACTGTTAGGCACCCCAATGCCCCAATGCAATCTTATGTTTCCACTTCAATAATTTTAATATGTGTTATTAATGAAATTATGTTATGACAGAATAAGCAATTGCAATGTCATTAAACAGATTTATCAACTGTAATTGAACCAGATAAACTATTTTTTTAACCAGCCCATTCATCTAATTAAATCCTATTTAGTATTTTTTACAGATTAAGAACTTCTTAATTATGACTTTTTAAATATGTATCAATATTTGTTACTCATCTTGAAGTACTTTTCTAGGTACTACTAAATTCCATATTCTTCTTGTTTGCTAATTGTTAACATCACTTTCTAATTCCATATTTTGTGTTTGTTGCAATAAAATTAAAATCTAATTTTTATGTAGACTGAGCCCTTTTCATTTTTTATATGTTTTATTTATTATACCTCTTTAAATATACTTTATTATTTAAAGTATACCCTGGTAAACAAACTGGCAGACATAGTGTATGTAAGAAACTAAAATTAAAACTATCCTATTACCTACCTCCTAAGATTACAACCAATGAAGCATTAACATATTTTTCAAGACTTATCTGTGTGGTATAATTTGAAAAATTTCAATATTAAAAATTTCCTATACTATATATTTATGCTCCTACCTAAGGAATATTTTGCATATTATTAAATGTTTCTTCAAGATTATTTTCATAACTCTCAGTACACTGTGTACGTAGATTAACTCTTCCACTACTGTCAAATACTTTATTACTGATAAAAATGAACATCCCCAAAGATGATG
The DNA here is from genome assembly GCF_039906515.1 of Pseudorca crassidens. NCBI lineage: Eukaryota > Metazoa > Chordata > Mammalia > Artiodactyla > Delphinidae > Pseudorca > Pseudorca crassidens. Next base: position 93,748,267 of record NC_090305.1, on the reverse strand, counting down.
CTGACTCATTTTAATAGCTCTATTGCAGGAGTTAGGTTCCATTAACTATGTAAATAAATTATTCTACAATAGAAAATTACATCTGCATAGGAGAGGAAAAATAATTTTCCCTCTACCCTTATGAGTTATTGGTCGAGTCCTCTGTAATAGAGGACACATTAACAAGAGAAAAGCAAACAGGTTTATTAGCATGCGTACCTCATGTGTTCATGGGAGATACCCAGGAACACTGAGTAACTCAAAGAGGTGGCTTAGAACTCTGACTTATATAATAGCATCTTCAACCAAAAAACAATCCATTTGTGGACAAAGGAAAGCAGTTTTAGGCTTTCAAAGACGGCAAACTCGTAGGGTAATGAAGTAAAGATAGATAAAGGCTAGTCTGAAAAGTCTGTTATACAGATTCCTCTGGTACCATCTCCAGGTCAATAGAACATAAAGTTCTCAGCTGATTAACTTTTGTCTTTCCTAGTAGAGAGGGGAAGAGTGACACCTTTGAAAATTTATCTCCTGCTTTTAGGCAAACAGGCATAGTGCAGGGGTCCTTTCTTGTATCTGCTTCTTCTCAAATGACTACAGTTCAAAATAATACTTATGCAAAAGGTGCATATTTGTGAAGGGCATATTCTGCTATCCTTCAATAACACAATTATAGAATAAACCCCAACTGTGATGCTATATTATAAATTCTTTGAAACTAAACCTCGTAGAATTGCTTCATTTTAAGCAGTGAGAAGATGGCAAAAATAAAATTCATGAAAAACATTAAGAAACTTTTTTCAAACCACCTTTCATAAAAGGTTATAGAGATGAATGAGATAATTATTGCTAGATATCCAAAAAGTGTAAAACTGCCTTCAAAACCAGAACAAGCTAAGTCTTCAAATGTATATTATAGATGGACCTAAAGAAAAATATATTTGCAAATAACTTAATTGGTTCTGCATTCTTGCAACTCAATTTTTTTACAAAAAGGTTTATGTCCTGTTCTTAACTTTTGCATCGTTCTTGGAGTTGCTTCCTTTGCTATTCCCAGCCTACAGCCATCATTCTAATTTCTTCCCAACTGTTTCCTCATTTCCTTTCTTTCCTTCTACCTAAACCTCATATAGCAATCTAACACCCCAGCTCTTTTTCCCTCTTTGGGTACTTATTCTATTTGCCTCTCTTTCCTCTTTTCACTTTGCCAACATGCCCGTACTATTTTACCTGTTTTTAGTTTCACATTTGCATTGGCAAATAGCAAGAGATGAACCAGATAAGTAAGAAGCAGATTTCAGGCCAGGCAAAGGGTCAGAAAACACATGAGCATCAAATGAGCATATGAAAAATTCATAACGGGAAATATGCTTTCTTAGCTTTTGTAGGACCAAAAAAAAAAAAAAGTTCTAATAGTCTTCCTTGAGCAGAAATGTGGAAGTGGTAGGAAAACTAAACCTTACAAACTGAACCAAAAATAAGGACTGAAAGCTATTTCAATTATATTTAGGGAAGGAATCACTGGGCTCAATGAAGAAAGAACTAACCCTTCCTGGATAGAAAAATGAGTTAAGCTGAGATGAAAGCTCTTACTGATCGTGTTATCCCCTCCTTACCCACACCGTGGGGAACTCCTATACCTCCTTCCAAAAGTAGTTGAAATAGAATCTCTCTGGCAAAAGGTCTCTTTACAACCATTCAGCTATGAAGTGTCAATTACCCTCTCTTCTGTACCCCACTCCTCAAGACATGGCACTTACTCTTTGTGAGCATATTCGGTGACAGATCAGTGAATACATTATTTTCCATCCACCATTCAATGGCTTATTATCTGCTTTTATTTTGGGGGGCAGAGGGAATCCATTCATGGAAATTGGAACACCCGTTAACTTAGCATTATAATAAAGGTTGGGCTAAGTGTTTCTTATCCAAAAGCATTCCTGCATTTAATGTTATTATTATTTTGCAGTCGGTCATATACGTTTATCAATTATACTGAAATCTAGACTTGATGATGCTCTTAATGTCAAAGCATTTCCACTAATTCTAATGGCTTTTTATTTTTATACCCTCTGTTCACTATAACATCTTTTCACTTTTTACTGAGATATATGATGAATTTTGTGTTAGGTTAATACTAACTATTTTGAAGTGTACAATTCATTGGTTTTTAAAATACTCACAAGCTCGCACAACTATCATCACTATCTAATTCCAGAACATTTTTACCACTTCCAAAAGAAATCCCACTCAGTGGTCACTCTCCATTCCCCTCTACCCACAGCCCCTGGCAAATACTAATCTCCTTTCTGTTTTTATAGATTTGCCTATTCTCCATATTGCATATAAATGACATATACAAGATATGGCCTTTTGTGTCTGACTTCTTTCACGTCACGTTATTTTCAAGGTTCATCTATGTTATAGCATGTATGATTATTTTGTTCCTGTTAATGGATGACTAATATTCCATTTATGGCTATGTCACATTTTGTTTACCCATTTAGTAGGTGATGGACATCCGGATTGTTTATGCTCTTGGGGTATTATAAATAATGCTGCTATGAATATTTGTGCACAGGTTTTTCTTTAAAAATAGATTCTCAATTTTCTTGGATATAAGGCCTTCTTGAAAAGAACTCAAGATACTTAAAACCAGCATTTTAATAGTCAATGTGATAGTCTTGCTTTGTTCTGTTATGTTAAATATACATATTCGGTATGCCATTTTTGTCCAAATGATTCATCAAAACAGAAGGAGGGGAAAAAAGCATCAGACAGGCCATAGACTCATGAACAACATACACTACAGAATACAACTAAGGACAGCACATTACAGCACGGACTGGCTGACAGTGATCACAAAATTGTGTGCTTGTTCTCTTTGTCAAAGAACACGGAAAAATACATACTGTGTAACGAGTCGTTTGATATATCCTTATTTTAAAGGACATACCTTGGAGACAAATGGAATTACAACCAATCGGCAATAAACAAAAGTAATTAAACGTCTGTCACCACTGATACACTTTCAGTAATTTTCTAAATGTTTACTGCATGTAACCAGCCTCATAAAATTCAGGCCAAGCACCTGACAACCGTGTGAAACAAGCATTCACAAAAAAATTGTAAAATAAAAGTTTATATTCATGATCTTTCAGACAATAATGTTTATTATCCTCAACATACTGAGGATAATATGTATAGGAAAATAAGAAAATTTCAAAGGGTTACTGTAAAAATGGAGCAGGCGTATAGGTAAAAATACAGGCAAAAAATGAATGGCTGCTGGGGAAAATGTGGGAGGTTAAAAGCTGATGGCTTATTAAAATTTAAAACATATGAAAATCTTCGTGTCAGAGTCAGTAGAGTTGCCAGCCAAAAATAAGTGAGTCAAGAATACCCAATCTCCACAGAACAAGACGACACCGAACAGCAAAGTAACGCGCTTGACAAATGAAGCAACTGACACTAAACCACTAAAATAAAAGCACAAAAAGGGAAGAGGAAAATGCAAAATAGCTAATGAAACAGAAAGCTGTTAGCCAAACCTTTTTCCTAGTAAATATGTGAGATCCTATCAGTTGGCACATGATGACACTGCCAGGTGTCACAGAGAACTTCAGGGGCCACACAAATTGCTGTATTCCTTTAGGGAGAGCTAGAAAGTGGCCAGAAGAGATAGAAGACAGCAGTGTACAGTAGACAGAAGAGATTACAAAACACTTTCAGTGCATTCTAGAGCTTAGCTCCTGAAGAATCTTTAGTCTTGAAATGCGCCACGGAGAGTAACAAGCACAGTAGCTGAGGTAAGTATATAGTGGACAATCACAGTGCCAGGCATTTTATTTATCCTCCCGACTAGAGTATATGGTATGTACTGTCCTCACTCCCACTTAATTGATGAATATACTGAGGCTCAAAGAAGTTAAATAATTGGGTTAAGATCATAGTACTGACTGACTTCAGATCCTGAACTCAACACTACTATCCATGCTAATGGACTAGAAGGTACCAAAATATGATAGAGGTACACCCACTTATCACAAAATCCAGTAACTGTTAGAAATGTTTTTTTTAACATCTTAATTAGAGTATAATTGCTTTACAATGGTGTGTTAGTTTCTGCTTTATAACAAATTGAATCAGCTATACCTAAACATATATCCCCATATCTCCTCCCTTTTGCGTCTCCCTCCCACCCTCCCTATCCCAGCCCTCTAGGTGGTCACAAAACTCCGAGCTGATCTCCGTGTGCTTTGCGGCTGCTTCCCACTAGCTATCTAATTTACATTTGGTAGTATATATAAGTCCATGCCACTCTCTCACTTCATCCCAGCTTATCCTTCCCCCTCCCTGTGTCCTCAAGTCCATTCTCTATATCTGCATCTTTATTGCTGTCCTGCCTTTAGGTTCTTCAGAGCTTTTTTTTTTTTTTTTTACATTCTATATATGTGTTAGCATACGGTATTTGTTTTTCTCTTTCTGACTTACTTCACTCTGTATGACACACTCTAGGTCCATCCACATCACTACAAATAACTCAATTTCGTTTCTTTTTATGGCTGAGTAATATTCCATTGTATACATGTGCCACATCTTCTTTATCCATTCATCTGTTGACGGACACGTGGGCTGATTCCATGTCCTGGCTATTGTAAATAGAGCTGCAATGAACATTGTGGTACATGACTCTTTTTGAATTATGGTTTTCCCAGGGTATATGCCCAGGAGTGGGATTGCTGGGTCATATGGTAGCTCTATTTTTAGTTTTTGAAGGGATGTCCATACTGTTCTCCATAGTGGCTGTATCAATTTACATTCCCACCAACAGTGCAAGAGGGTTCTCTTTTCTCCAAACCCTCTGCAGCATTTATTGTTTGTAGATTTTTTGATGATGGCCATTCGAACTGGTGTGAGGTGATACCTCATTGTAGTTTTGATTTGCATTTCTCTAGTGATTAGTGATGTTCATTATTCTTTCATGTGTTTGTTGGCAATCTGTATATCTTCTTTGGATAAATGTCTATTTAGGTCTTCTGCCCATTTTGGGATTGGGTTGTTTGTTTTTTTGATATTGGGCTACATGAGCTGCTTGTAAATTTTGGAGGTTAATCCTTTGTCAGTTGCTTCATTTGCAAATATTTTCTCCCATTCTGAGGGTTATCTGTGGGTCTCTTTTATGGTTTCCTTTGCTGTGCAAAAGCTTTGAAGTTTCATTAGGTCCCATTTGTTTATTTTTGTTTTCATTTCCATTTCTCTAGGAGGTGGGTCAAAAAGTATATTGCTGTGATTTATGTCATAGAGTGTTCTGCCTATGTTTTCCTCTAAGAGTTTTATAGTGTTTGGCCTTACATTTAGGTCTTTAATCCATTCTGAGTTTATTTTTGTGTATGGTGTTAGGGAGTGTTCGAACTTCATTCTTTTACATGTAGCTGTCCAGTTTTCCCAGCACCACTTATTGAAGAGGCTGTCTTTTCTCCATTGTATATTCTTGCCTCCTTTATCAAAAATAAGGTGACCATATGTGCGTGGGTTTGTCTCTGGGCTTTCTATCCTGTTCCATTGATCTATATTACTGTTTTTGTGCCAGTACCATACTGCCTTGATTACTGTAGCTTTGTAGTATAGTCTGAAGCATGGGAGCTTGATTCCTCCAGCTCTGTTTTTCTTTCTCAAGATTGCTTTGGCTGTTTGGGGTCTTTTGTGTTTCCATACAAATTGTGAATTTAGATCTAGTTCTATGAAAAATGCCATTGGTAGTTTGATAGGGATTGCATTGAATCTGTAGGTTGCTTTGGGTAGTAGAGTCATTTTCACAATGCTGATTCTTCCAATCCAAGAACATGGTATATCTCTCCAATTGTTTGTATCATCTTTAATTTCTTTCATCAGTGTCTTATGGTTTTCTGCATACAGGTCTTTTGTTTCCTTAGGTAGGTTTATTCCTGGGTCTTTTATTCTTTTTGTTGCAATGGTAAATGGGAGTGTTTCCTTAATTTCTCTTTCACATTTTTCATCATTAGTGTATAGGAATGCAAGAGATGTCTGTGCATTAGTTATGTATCCTGCTACTCTACCAAAGTCATTGATTAGCTCTAGTAGTTTTCTGTTAGCATCTTTAGGATTCTCTACGTATAGTATCATGTCATCTGCAAACAGTGACAGTTTTACTTTTTCTTTTCCAATTTGGACTCCTTTTATTTCTTTTTCTTCTCTGGTTGCTGCTGGCTAAAATTTCCAAAACTATGTTGAATAATAGTGGTGAGAGTGGGCATCCTTGTCTTGTTCCTGATCTTAGTGGAAATGGTTTCAGTTTTTCACCACTGAGAACAATGCTGGCTGTGGGTTTGTCATATATGGCCTTTATTATGTTGAAGTAAGTTCCTTCTATGCCTACTTTCTGTAGGGTTTTTATCATAAATGGTTGTTGAATTTTGTAGAAAATTTTTCTGCAGCTATTGAGATGACATGGTTTTTCTCCTTCAATTTGTTAATATGGTGTATCACATTGATTGATTTGCATATATTGAAGAATCCTTGTATTCCTGGGATAAACCCCAGTTGATCATGCTGTATGAGCCTTTTAATGTTCTGCTGGATTCTGTTTGCTAGTATTTTGTTGAGGATTTTTGCATGTATGTTCATCAGTGATATTGGCCTGTAGTTTTCTTTCTTTGTGACATCTTTTTCTGGTTTTGGTATCAGGGTGATGGTCACCTCGTAGAATGAGTTTGGGAGTGTTCCTCCCTCTGCTATATTTTGGAAGAGTTTGAGAAGGATAGGTGTTAGCTCTTCTCTAAATGTTTGATAGAATTCACCTGTGAAGCCACCTGGTCCTGGACTCTTGTTTGTTGGAAGATTTTTAATCACAGTCTCAATTTCAGTGCTGGTGATTGGTGTGTTTATATTTTCTATTTCTTCCTGGTTCAGTCTCAGAAGGTTGTGCTTTTCTAAAAATTTGTCCATTTCTTCCAGGTTGTCCATTTTATTGGCATAGAATTGCTTGTAGAAATGCCTCATGATCCTTTGTATTTCTGCAGTGTCAGTTGTTACTTCTCCTTTTTCATTTCTAATTCTATTGATTTGAGCCTTCTCCCATTTTTCTTGATGAGTTTGGCTATTGGCTTATCAATTTTGTTTATCTTCTCAAAGAACCAGCTTTTAAACAAGGTTATGCCATCTCTTATGTGACCAGGAATGACTTCTCTAACTTTGCTTGTTAGGTCACAGCTAACTTTTAGTGTTCAGGGTCTCTGTTTCATCCTATCAGCATGTCATGAGCTGTCAAGGGTGTGGAAAATGCCATCCAAATCTCAGCTTTTCACTAACAGAGCAAGTAGGTGCCACCTCTGAAGGCTGCTTCTGTCACTCCAAGACTCTGCTGGAGGTTGATGCCAGTGTGATGTGCCTTCCCCAGGTGATTGGAACAAACACCATGTGTGTCATTCTCATAATGTTTCCAACTTCTGTGAAGAACTTAAATTAAGTGAGGTTGAGGCTTTTAGACCAACTTTGCAGGATCTGGGGCTCTTAAGTACCAAACTTCATGCAGAAGTTCTTATAAACTGACAAAGAAAGTAGGCAACAGAAGCTAGGTTTTTCCATGAAAAACAGTAAAGTTTAGTGTCTCCTTTTTTATTTTTGGTATTTCACCATGTGCTCTAGGGTTGTGACCTTATATCCCTAGGAGGTCAATAGCTGAAGACCCTATAGGATACTGGCTAAAATCATGGTTTCTGGAATCAGACTGCCTGCATTTCAATTCCAAATGTCACTAGCTGAGGGACCCACAGCAATGAGTGTTACTCTCCAACTGTATCCTCAATAGTAAATTAAGGTTTTGCAGCCTGAGTCTAAAGGGTAAAGTCAAGAAAGGAGGGAAAAGAGGGAGATGTGCCTTCTTTCTTTCACTTTCTTTCTCTTGCTTTTATAATTACCTTTCAGAGAATAATAAACAATCCTTGAAATATCCCTTTAGTCAAGAGCACTAGATTCATAACTATGCTTATAAATGCCTATTGATTAGTCCAGTATTACACCTGGTAATCAAGAAAACATGATAAAAGGAAGAGAACACTTGCAGGTCATAAAAAATATATGTATTACGACTGCATCTAGGGATATTTTAATGAAAGTGCTGCTTATTTTATTTTTTACAAGGCATACCCTGGTTTATAAAGGCAGGCACTGTTTGCAAAAATGTCCTTTTAATCTGATTTGACAAAATAAGCAACGAATTCAGGACCAAGCATTGCAACCCATTATGTTCTTCTGGCCCCTTTTAATACAGTGCAGTTCCTTCTCCAGACATTAACTTGTTGAAGAGATCAGGCCTGCTATCCCACAGAATGCCTCTCGTTTGTTATTTGTCTTGTTGCATCTGTATGATGATGTCTAGTTTGTTTATTCCCTGTTTCTCCTGATGATCGGATATTAACAAAACTTTGAATACATCATGGATACTGTCTGTTATAGCCTGCATTATATCAAGAGGCATATATCTGACTTACTACTGTATTACAATGAAAACAACCTAATTCCTTCATTGTATATCTTTTCCCTTTGGAAAGTTATATGTTTAGTTCTACCTTGATATTATAAAATTATCTGGCTCCCCATAAAGCAATTTATTAAAAATTGCTGACCCTTACCCAAATCAATAATTTCTTTTGGATGTTTTTATTCGTTTCCGTTAGTTGCTTTGTTTCTTTGTATTTGTTTACATTTGAACAGGGAGAAATCTACTTGGGCCAGGCTTTTTGCCAACATAGAAGGTAAACACAAGGTTGGCAATTTCAATTGTCAGGTCTAAACTTGAATTTTAACTTGATGGGCATGATCTATCAGCTCGATCTGCAAAGCTTGCAGGGATTCATTTCCTTTTGACCCTAACCTAAGGATAAACCAATAGCAGAGGTGACCATCTATCCAGTGTTTACCAATATACACCAAATACCAGACTTAGTTCTTACTTATTAATCCTCACAATAATATTATGAAGTGTTTTATCCCTATTTTACAAATGGGAAAACTAAGGCACAGAGAAGTTTGGCAACTTTTCCAGTGTTCAACAGCACACAGTTATTTTGGAATTCAAAATCGTCCTATTTAACATCCTTTCTTTTAACTACTATAAGTGTATTTTAAATGTCTTCTTTGAAGGGGACATGTATACAGTATGTACAGTATTTCTCTTTCCATAGCTATGTATGCCTGCCTTTCTCAAACACTGCCATTTATCTCAAACATGTTGCTTTCTGAGATTTGTACTTTCTGCATTGATGCAGAAATACATGAGCTGACCATGATGGGGAGTGAGGACAGTGGTATTCTACCTCTGATTATAGGTGGTACCCCGTTCAGGAAGGGTTACATACTTTTCTAGTAAATTTTTTCTAGTAAATTTTTTCAGTGCATAACTAGATTGGTATATTATTGTTCAGTTTACTTTCCTACTTTCTCCATGTCCAGCTGGTATATTGGTGTTCTCTAGGATGTGTAGACTACAAATGTACTTCCTAAGCCAATTCCAAGACTGAGCTATTATTGAAATTTCCTCTACTGATTTTTACTATTTAGTGATATGGGGAAAGTAAGGCAGGCTAGTTTGATTTTTAGTTCTTTACAGATTATCTTTGTTTATTTTTGGAGGAGTTTCTACTTAAGTTATAGGCTCTTCTCATTCTTATTTATAATCTTGCTGCCAATTTGTCTATTTCTGTGTACCTTCTTAAACATTTAATGAACATGTGAGAGATAGTCCATCAGAAAACCTAACTGTGCTGCCATATTCACCTAGGAAAGTCCTGTAGAAACTTTCAAAGTTGTCACCTTCTGAAGTGATTGGTCTTCAAATCTAAAGTCTCTTCTTGGTTTACAATTTTCTTTTAAAAAATCTGTCATTATCCTGTGCACTCCAGTATTGTGCCGGTTCCACTGAATTAGTCATGCAAGGAAGGAGAAATTGACAGATAAATTCAATAAATAGCATTGTGCTGAACTTGCTGAGTCTCCAAACAAGAAGGAAGTAAGCACAAATGAGCCATGTAGGTGCATCCCACCTACAATGAAAGGGAATCAACATCCCCCAGGCAAGAAAAGGACAAACCAGGAGGAGGAACAAAGCAAGCAGTATATAATACTAGCTTCAGGGAGAATTCTGCCAACAATAGGGACTGGAGGGGAAGATGAATAATTATGCATCTTTGTGCTCTACAGAGGACAATTCAAAGTTTCTGAAAGGTATACGATAATACCCAGCTGTGAATAGTGCCAAGAGGGGGAGACCAGAAAAAGGGGGAAAAAAGCATAAAAATATTTTACGGCAGACAGAGCCTGCTGAAAATTACCTTCCTTTCTGTATTTTTCTACAAACTGTTTAGTGGGAACGTTTGTTCAGCTTCAAGGAATGTCTTTAAACTAAGCAACAACTCACACATGTACAATAACTTTAAAATTCACTCTAATATTTGAAAAACCAACCCAATAGGCATTTTGCTCATTATTAACCTTGCTGATAGTCTGCCAAGATGTTTACACCACCTTTCTCCAACAAGAAAAGAGAAACAATTGAGTAATGTACTATATCATATTCTCACATGACTTGGGATACAATGATTTTATGAACCCTCACAGCCCTTAAAATTCCCCTGGTGAAATAATGGATTCTAAAACATATAGCTCCTTCCTTCTCTCTTGCTTTTTGGGTCTGTTTTTACCAAACCTACCAATTTTTTTCTTTCACTTTTGTTGTCATTTATTTATATAATAATCTTTTTATACATATATAAAAAGGTAAAGATTTACACCTTGGGCTATCCTGAGGCACATGGATTCTTTAAAAGCAATTGTATTGATCTATTTATGGACTAGAAATGATTCTAATGAAAGAGCAAATAACTTTAGAAACTGACCAACATGTAGTTCAAACAAAAGCTATGTATTGGGACTTCCCTGGTGGCGTAGCGCTTAAGAATACACCTGCCAATGCAGGGGACATGGGTTTGATTCCTGATCCGGGAAGATCCCACATGACACACAGCAACTAAGCCCGTGTGCCACAAGTACTGAGCCTAAGCTCTGGAGACCACGAGCCACACTACTGAGCCCGTGTGCCACAACTGCTGAAGCCCATGCACCTAGAGCCCGTGCTCCACAAGAAGAGAAGCCACCTCAATGCGAAGCCCACACACCACAACGAAGAATAGCCCCTGCTTGCCGAGCGTAGCAATGAACACCCAACTCAGCCAAAAATAAATAAATACATAAATGAATAGATAGATAAAAAGCTATTTATTGAGAACTTTTATTTGTAATGCATTATGTTATGGGGATCACAAAAAAATAAAACAGTACTACTCTATGAATACTTATCATTTAATTGACCCATTATTTAATAATTGTTAAAATATAAATCGGGCAAAGAGAAACTAAGGAAATAATCCATTTTACCATCACATCAAAAAGAATAAAATACCTAGGAATAAACCTACCTAAGGAGACAAAAGACCTGTATTCTGAAAACTATAAGACACTAATGAAAGAAATTGAAGATGACAGAAACAAATGGAAAGATATACCATGTTGCTGGATTGGAAAAATCAATATTGTCAAATTGACTAAGGCATTTTTCCTCCCTCCTTTCCTCAGGGTATGTTTTCAACTTTCTTTCTCCAAGATCCATACACTTGGCCTTCTAATGTGCCGAGGGTATCATTCGAGACAGATTTAACAGAAGAAAACTGAAGTGATTCAGTGTTGGCAACATTTATTGATGAAGGAGGGAGGTAAGTAGCTATAACATCTCCACCAAAAAAAGTTTTTAATTAGAAAAAATAACGGTATTTCTCTAGGTTTTATGAGAAGTAAAGAAACAAGGATCTTGAAACAAGTACAGATTTGAAGAACAAGTAATTTCCAGGATGATTCCTTGGTTTGTGGATGGAGATCTGAGTATGGCATGGGCCTCTATAGATGGGAGAAGGAATGGAAAATCGTACCTACCTTCCTAAGACCCAAAATGGAATGTTTTCTTTCACACAAATCTCCAGTGTATGCTTACTGCTATGTTTATGTAGAACAGGAAAATAATGCTAAACCCCCATTAGATGCAGTAAAGGAGAAAGAAGATTTTATTTCTTGGATACCTAGTCTGAAGAGAGACACTATTATCCTATTTTACACGGGGAAAACTGACCTGAATAATAAATGACAGAGCTACAATTTAAAATCAGTTTTGTTAGGCTGTAAGCACAGGATTTGGGTGTGCTGTGTGGTTTTTTTTTTTTTTACTTTTTATTTTATATTGGAGTATAGCTGATTCACAATGTTGTGATATAAAAAAAATGTGATAGTTTCAGGTGTACAGCAAAGTGATTCAGTTCTACATATACATGTATCTATTCTTTTTCATTCTTTTCCCATTTAGGTTGTTACATAATACTGAACAGAGTTCTGGTTTTGATTCAATACGTATTAGTATTAAGAGGAAAAGAGTAAAGTGGGGAGCTGACCTTCACACTGGTGTGTCCAAGATTTCCTTTATCTGGCAGGCTCAGTCAATTAAATTTCTAGGACAAACAAACTTGAGGATTCAAGCAATTGACTTCCAACCAAGGAAACCCTGTTTCCATTTATATACCATCATCCTAAACTCCACTCACTCATCAGTCATGGTAGTCACTACAAATGAGATCAAGAGGTGAAGTTAAATGTCTCCACGTAAGACATCAACAATGCAAGAAAACCAACTCAAAGGACACATCCAAGCAATATGTCTTACTGTTGTTTATAATGTAAAGAAAGCTGAAATGGGCCTTTTATCACCTCCCTGGGTAAATATAAAAATATAAATCTAAAAATTATATATGTGTGTATATATATATATACACACACACACACACACACACACACACACACATATACACACACAGACACGGAGAACAGAGGAAGAGAAAGAAACAGAAAGAGAGAACAGGACTGAAGGAGATATTAAATGTCTTCATAAGGCTGCACAAAATCAATTATAAAGTGAAAATGAAGAATACAACAAATAAATACTTTTTAAATGATCACTGAAAAATTCTGCAGACAATCTAACAGTATCATGGTTTACTGCTATTACTGTAATTTTTTTCAAAAAGATCTTTAATAAAATTTCAACTTTAGGATGGCATCCCCTAATCTGTTCAGTGTATGATTTCCAGCACTGGATAGGGTAGAAAAATTGGACCACTAAGGAAATTTTGAGGTTACGTTTATTTTTATTTTTCCTCCCAGTTTACTTAATCTATGAGAAGGCTTTACATCCTATATGATATTTTTTCTAAAAAATAACTTTCATTCCTGCCTGAGGGTGCAGAGAGCTGTCTGGTGTTAGGCACACACAGCTTCTCTAAAAAGGCCTAACAGGGTGCTCTGATAGGGCTCCATCTGTCCCCTGACACACACTTCAGCTCCTGCCTCAACTGCAACCCCATTGGTTTCCTGTGATTGGACCACACAATATTACAAAAGTGATGACTGCGAGTCCAATCATCCCCTCACCCTCACAGGAAGGAGGCCAGAATCACCAGGGTGGGAGTGTGATTAAAAGAACTAAAAGCTGTCTAAGTGTTTCTGATATTCTTAAAATACTCCCTCCAATAAATGAATGATCACACTTATATTGTGAATAATTTGAATCCAACTGTCTAGACGAGGGGCTCAAGTACACCTATGAGAAGATACTCAACCTCATTAATATTTAAATAAGAGTAGATTAAAACAATAATGAGATTTTTAAAAACTAGCTTAGAAGTATTTGCATATACTTTTATTGGTAATATAAATTGGTATGCACAAGAACGTCTTCCAGGGTGTAGGTTTTAGTGCATTAATTGTGAAAGATAAACAAAATACACACCCACACATATATATATGTAAGAGATTTTCATACATCTATTCAGTGGACTGGACCATTAGAATAATGAAAGTCAGTATATTTTGACAATGGAAATGTGCATGACGCATTGTTGAGTGGAAAAAAGTACATAATTCAAACTTCATTTATGTAAAATGAAAGAAGTAGTGAATATGGAAATTCATAAATAATATCTGGAGGGTATTAACAATATTAGTGATGATCATGTTGAGGAGGTGAGATTGCAGATGATTTTATATTTTTCCTGTTTTGCTTGACATATCTACAATGAGCTTCATTACTTTTATAATCAGAAAAAAAGAAACCTGTTAAGTAGTTTTCATTCTGGAAAATGTTAAGGCCAAATCAAGAAAGTACTCATTAAAATTTATCATAGGATTATAACATTTTAATATTTTTCTTGATAATAAAATTCTTTGATGATTAAAAATTTAGGATCATACTTAAATACCATTTTTCAACCTGTTAACCTGTTTTTTCTACTTAACATCTTGTGAACATGTTCCATATTTTCAAATATTCTTCAAATTATGGTTTTTAATGACTTTAGTATTCATTGTATAATACATTAGTTTTTAACTATTATTTAGTTTTCTGATATGGAAAGTAATTACATGATATGATTCTGAATTACAGAGTTATTTATTGAAGAACAAGTTCAGATGGTGGTAGAAGGTAAGGTGCTCAAGTTAAGGATAGTTGGCTCTTAGAGATTATTATATTAAGTGAAATAAGCCTGACAGAGAAAGACAAATATCATATGATATCGCTTATATATGGAATCTAAAAAAAAATGATACAAATGAACTTATATACAAAACAGAAGTAGACCCACAGACATAGAAAACAAATTGATGGTTACCAAAGGGGAAAGCTGGTGGAGAGATAAATTAAGAGTTTGGATACACACACTACTATATATAAAACAGACAACCAACAAGGACCTACTGTATAGCACAGGGAACTATACTCAGTACTTTGTAATAATCTATAAGGGAAAATAATCTGAAATATATATAACTGAATTACTTTGCTACACACCTGAAACTAACACAACATTGTAAATCAACTATACTTCAATAAAAAAATACTTAGGCTCCAAAAAAACCATTTGCTGGGGATGGGACCCTACCAGATGATTCTGCTGTAGATCATCTCATGTCCTGGCTCAGAGGCACTGATATAATCAGTATAGTCTAGGAAGAAAATGTCTAAATTGACTATCTACTTGCGATTATACTATTCTTTTCCTTAACAAGATTATCTAACAAATGATTTTTCTATTAAAATAATAACAGTGAATAATTACATACCGCATTACTAATATTAACTCATTTCATCTTCAAAATAATCCTTTGATATAGGTGCTATTATTATCCCTATTTAACAAGAAACAGGCCAAAAGAGTTTATATAAGGGGGTAAAGATAACACAGCAAGTAACTGCAGAGATAGAAACTGAACCCAGCACTATGGCTAGAGATTCCATGTAATTACTTTCTTCAAAATTATGAGCAAATTCACAAAATATGAGGCTCATTCAAGAACATATACTTAGTTATCAGGGGATCCAAGATCAGAACTCAGGGGTAAATTCAGGATCTTTCCATCACATTCCACTCTGTTTCAGCAACAACAAAATTATCTGGTAAATGAGATTCAAGCAGAAGAGGAAGAAAGACACACTTACTTGTTCATATTTCTAGTGACTGCAAGTTCAGTATATAAACAGGTTGATTATATACAGACATAAATAAAACATTTTGAAAAATGGTATGATTTTTTCCTACCATCTACATTCTTTTTGCTACCATATATCACCAAAAGCACATAGGTCCCCAAGTTCTAAGAAGTGGCCGAATTAATATTCAGCTTTCTATAAAGAAAATCAGAGCTGTTCAACCTCAGAAATAATTCTTTAAGACACAGCAGATACTTCAGCCTATAAACCTATGAGCTACTGATAGCCCACATATGTAACAATGGCTGGTTTGCATTTCAGGAGGCAGCTGGACTATGAGAAATTAGTAGAACACAAGGAACTGAGCCATGGTCTGTCCCTCCCAGGACCAACAAAAGAAATGTCACCATCCTGGGTAGTTCTAAGATCCATTTTCTGTCACAGTGCATAGTTCAGTCTTCCTCAAGCAAATCACATGGTTAATACTAGAAAGTGATCACAATGAACCATATTCTTGTCACTGTGTCAATGAGCATGGACACAGTGCCCATGAATACTCCTCGCCAGCAGTCCTCCTAGAGCCATCTGTAAAACATCTTTGAAAATGGACTAAGTGGGGTCCTATATGTCATAACAAGTACTCCTGTCCCATCCCCACACCTGAAGTCAAATGACATTTTTACAGGGTGATCCCACATATTCCTTTACTTCTCTGTCCCCGAATGTATAGAAACTAGCCTCCCGCCACCACCACGACTACACACGCACACACGCGCGCACACACACACACACACACTTTAAACCTGCTATGAAAACAGGATCAGTAAGTAAACTGAGTTCAAAGTTCTACTACAAAACTATCTTTACTTCCAAAAAAAGTCACTTAACTTCTTAGAGTCTCCCTTTCATTATTTTGAAATAGAGAGTTAATGCTATAATCTATCCAGTCTCTTTTCTACCCCACAAGTCACAGGCTTAATGTAATCTATTACATCATAGACATAGGGTATACTTAACCAATTTCAGCACCCCACTGACCAACGTACAGTTCTTCAAGATTCTCATTTTATCATGATCTCCCTTTCCACTCCTAATTGGTTACTTAAGGCATTTCAAGTGGGTAACATCAAAATCCTCAAGCATTTACAGCCATCTAAACTGTTCCTTTGGTGTTTTTTCCAGGGAGGAACTAAAATGGCACCACTTCCTGTTTGTCATTCTTAGCCTGGTGAGCTAATCAGTCCACAGCATCCAGCAAGACTTGGACTCTGATATTGTGAACAAAGTAGTGATTTAGAGATGCTGAAATGCACACTGTAGAATCACCAAACTATGGAAATGCACCCCACAGAACATATCACTTCCAGAATATAAATGAATTAATCAGTAGGCTTGCCACCCACAGGCCAAAAACATTTCTGATTAAATTTAATGTAGTGAGTTTGTGCAGTCACCACCAAACTAACCATCGATTAAACAAAGGCCTCTGAGTGCTAATTCTTTTAATGTGCAGTTTACTTCTGCTCTTGTCTGAAGGGCATACCTTTGAAAACAATGCTAGTTTGGGGCACATATCTACATTTGGAATTCAGTCTGGGTTTATTTCCGAAGGCAGCCGAGCTCTGTTATAGGAAGGGCGACTAATGCATCAGACATTTAGACAGATGCCTATTTAGTTAATTTGTCATAGGGGCACTAAGATTTCTCAACTACCTTGTGGATAGGTGGAGAAACCTGTTTATCGCAAAGTAATTAGTCACCTAATTCCCTCTCTGCGTGTATAAACAGGAGAGAACTAACTGCTTTTTACCCCAGAGATAAAAGTTAAAGGTTGAAATATACCTAAGATTCCTGCCTACTCTGTCCTACACATTTGAATTTCAGGCATAATGGTATTTGTCTGCCCATGGATGATAAAGGAGTAAGAGAACTGCAAAATATTATAAAGAGACTGAGATTTGTCAAGACTAGCTCTTATTTTCCTCCCAGACAGATATAGCTAGATAGATTTAGATATATCACATATTAACTAGAATCTAATTTATATAGCAAATCCACTTGCAGACTCCTGCTGTAATTTAACAATAGTTCAGACTGCATGTACTGTGTTCCTGGTATCCAACAGGTACCATAAAAAAGAATCAAATTCCTGCTCTCAAAGTAGCTGAAAATTTAGTGGTAGTAAATGGGGAGTAATATTTCTGGACTGAAAATGTATCCCCTGGTAATTTATCAAAGACTGTCTCTTAAGTCCTGTGGAATCACGCTCATGTAAATACTGGACATTCAAAAGTATATTTTTAAGAAACGAAACTGAGTTATCTGTAGTGAGATGGATGGACCTAGAGTCTGTCATACAAAGTGAAGTAAGTCAGAAAGAGAAAAACAAATACCGTATGCTAACACATATATATGGAATCTAAAATAAAATAAAATAAAATAAAAATGGTTCTGAAGAACCTAGGGGTTGGACAGGAATAAAGACACAGAGGTAGAGAATGGACTTGAGGACACAGGGAGGGGGAAGGGTAAGCTGGGATGAAGTGAGAGTGGCATGGACTTATATATACACTACCAAATGTAAAATCGATAGCTAGTGGGAAGCAGACGCATAGCACACGGAGATCAACTAGGTGCTTTGTTACCACCTGGAGGGGTGGGATAGGAAGGGTGGGAGAGAGATGAAAGAGGGAAGAGGTATGGGGATATATGTATATGTATAGCTGATTCACTTTGTTAGAAAGCAGAAACTAATACACCATTGTAAAGCAATTATACTCCAATTAAGATGTAAAAACAACAATTACATTTTTAGACTTAAAATAAAGCTGAGTGCTAAATATCTAATCTTAATCCATAATGAACATATAGGACTGCTGTCTCAAGTCAAAACACAATTTTTATGCCCCTATTTGACCCTAAGAAGTCTGGCAAACATTCTCTTAGACTTACAGAACAGCCCTATCTGTGTATCATGGAGCAACTATTTGAATGCATGTTTGACTTTGCACCAAATCTAGTATATTGAACACATAGGAAAATGTGTTCAGGCTAAAAATGTTTATGGCCCCTTCTCTCACAGCCCACATCTATCTCACGATCAATTCCTGTGGACCGTACCTTCTAACTAATGCTGCTACATATCCTGAATATGATCACTTCTCATCCCCTCCACTGCTAGAATCCTCGCTTGAGACTCAAAAGGTTCCAGAGGACAAGACAACAATATATAAATATACAAGGACTATTAATGTGTAAGATGGAAAGCCTTGGTCCTATGCGACTCCAGGTGGCAGAATCAAAATCAATAAAGTGGTATTTTTCAATGTACATAAGAAAATCTAATACTCTCTAAAAACCTAATAGGTTACCTTAGGAAGCAATGGGTTTTTTCACATAGCTGTTGAGGAACGTATTAGAGAGCGATCAGCAAGGTCAATCAAGAATGAGAAAGTAGCGAAAGGAGAGAGATTAGAAAAGAGTTCCAGCCAATCCCAAAATTCTATGCTTTCAAATTGTCACTTTCTCATGAAGTTCATGAGTCATAGATGAGATAGGACTGTCATGTATAACATACACGCATGTTTATAATGGTGTAGAACCATGAAATAATATCCTATTAGAATTTGGGATGCAATTCAAATATTCCTTTCATTCCAAATGAATCCCTCCTGCTTTGATTTGTATACATCATTTCAGGATTTCACAAACCAGCAGCTGTGAAGTTGCTGATTTGTATGAATTTCTTTGTTAGGAAAGAAAATGGCTCTTTGAAACAGTCCTCTTCCTATGAGAAGAGGACATACTTTTGCTTCTTTTACATACATATGCAGGTCAATTCAAAGGAAACCTACCTATTCCTAAATGGCTGTAACACCTCAGGAAATGGTTCTTTCAGTGGTTATTATGCTTAATTTCTACACCACACAGCCATATTTGGCACAGGAGACAGAAAAGGAGGTCAATGGTATCTTTTAGACACAGGCAAAGTTCAGTCATCAGAAGCTCTTTACATCCCTGAAAGGCAAATTCCCCAAGCACCATCTTTGTTTCTTTGAGACAGACAGATCCTGAGAATAAATGCATTTAATTCTTAACTGACTTCCCTTGAAAATTCTATAATAGTAAGTGTCACTCCACTGCTTAATTATATTTGAGGAACCATAAAAATAACTTTGGCAATTTCATCTTTGGTTTTAGTCCGTGAGAGCCCATACTCTTTTGGTATCTAAAAACCCCAAGCCAAGCATATTGCTCGAGTGTGATGGCAGCTGTTGCTACTACATATGACCTTCCCCTGCTGAGAACTCTCCAGCAATCCTCTGAGAAGTCTCCAATATTGTGACATTTCTAGGAAACTCAAAACAGCAATGCTGTTCGTTACCAATGAATCAGTTTGCATAGAAGGCATTATACGCCTTCAACAACAGAGCTCAATAAATGAAACATTTAATTAACCTGATCCCAGGACATTAAGGATCCTTGTCTCAGGAGTATGGGAACCTCAATCACAGTTAACAGCCCTTATTGAAAAATCCTTCAAGGGGACCAAATCTCTACTATTTGCCATCCTACTATGGTAGATTTTTTTTTTTTTCTTATTGGAAGAATCAGAAAGCTGTCAGAGCAAAAAATAACAAAAGCAGGTTTTAAGAGAACAAAATAAGTAGTGAAGAGAATTATTTTCTTATATTGATATGCTTTAAAATTTAAGTCTGAACATCATTTCCAAAGAGGAATCCACAACATGCCTTGATAAATGGTTGCATCACAGTTACCAGTTTGAGAAAAACTCTAGTAATCTGACTACAGTACTTAGCAGAAGTTCAATAGTTATTGAAAGAATAAAGATTGAGTACAACTGTTTTAAACTTTAAAAAATCAGTCTCCTTTTTAGTCATATTTCACATTAAAATACTCTTTGTGTGCATCTTCAATGACTATTTATTCACTGCTTTGTTGTCGCAGTAAGTTAAGACTGATAACACAAAATTATTTTATTATACTAGTCCCTGTCCGCATGTAGTTCACAATCTACTGAGCAATATTCTCAAGTGGAGGATATGTTAAAATTACTATTTGTGGGGAAAATACTGCTAGTCTTCCTCCACAAGGCAGAAATTTTAGCTCGGCACAGGGCCACAAGAAGAACTATATCTTCCAGTCTTCTTTGAAGCTACACATGATCATATAACTAAGTGCTAATCCATGACACTAACCAGAGCACTTGTATGGCAACTACTGGGAACTTCCCTTAAGAGAAAATAATTGCTCCCTTTCTCTATTATGCTGCTTGGAATGTGCCTATGACACCAAAGCTCCATCCACAAAGATGATGTCTGACAAAGCCTGGATCCCTAACATCCTGCAACACTGTGACTACTTTGGACTGCCTACTTTGACTTTTACTTGATAAGGAAAAATCAACTTTTATCTCATTTAAGTCTCTGGTATTATGGATTTTCTTTCTCTTGCAGCCAACTCTAACTCTACCTAACATTGTATGAAGAAATGTTATCTAAAGTTCTAATGGGTCTGATGGTATAGTTATCAGAAAAAGTTCTAAAAAAATGCATTTGAAAAATAAAATAAACATGGAACTGCAAAAAGTATTTCACATCTTTGTATACCTCACTTTTGGAAACCTCAAAAATCCTCTGTGCAGGACAAGGACAGATGATAGAATTTTCCTTTTAAATAGAAGAACACGGCACAAAGAGGTTATAAGACAAGTCCAAGCTAATAAAACCTGCTCTTCACTCAGGTGCCTAAAGGGGTTGCTTGCCTTAGTCCAGCATGAGGATTTTCATTCCCTTACATAAAACCCCTCCATAAAATTGCAAAGAACTGTAAGTGGGCTCTGGTAGTGTTTTGTTAGTCAGAAAGTGTGCTGCACAAAATGATTCTGCAAAAAAAAATAGCTTTTATTTTTCTGAATTATATCATGCAGATGAAATTGCAAAGAAAGAAAAAATTATCTGGAAAAACTGGTCCAGTTGGGGATACACAGCTGAAAACAGATGATACCTTTTTTTTTTAGGTATCTCTTCTATATTTATATAGCCTGAGTTTTCAATAAATGGAAAGCATTGTACAGAAGGGTTAGAAATATATTTGCAATTTTCACATTAAAAGTGAAGGGAAACATACAGGGAATAACTAAATGGAAAACTCTGAATATTGCTGAGGGGAAAAAAATGCATTTTACCAGCTGGAGAAAGACCTGGGTAATAAGTAGAGACAATGTGATTTGTGAGGCAAGTTGCAAAAGGCACTCTATGGGAGAGGAAAAATAAAATGAAGATGACAGCATGTTTGGGACTTACTGGGCAAAAATAAAATCACTTTCAACATGCATCCCACACACAGACACTCAGGCAGATTTAGTTGATCAGTTCTGACAAAAACAAAAACAGTACAAGTGGAAGATGTCTGGCTTCTCAAGGTACACAGCTCTGTCTGAAAATTAAACTAACTTCCACATCTGAACAATACTCCACTGCCAGGAAAGAGCAATGAAGAGAGCTTGTCCTACACTGTTTGCTCTATTCCATATAATTTTTGAACTGATCCTCTGCAGCCTGGAATAGGCGGTGCTAGTGCTCAAGCTTCTATCCCAGATGCTAAATGCAGCGAGTTACATTAAAATAAAAGAGCAGAAAATTCTTGATGGAGAAGATGCTCACATTCTTCTCAAAGCCCCACCACTAAAGCCTATAATATAATGTATGAATGGGTCATTTTAATAACATCTCATATATGAATATCAGCAGACTTGATAATAACAGTGTGAGCCATAACATGTTCATGCCATCTCAGAGGACTGGTAAATTCTTACTCTGAGTAGTAGACAAACCAACATGTAGACCTTTAAATTTAATTGGCACCTTCTATAATTTCAATTCAACAAAGCTAATATAGCATAAATGGTCTCACTCTGAATAATAACTTTGATTCACTACATACTAGCAAATACCACAAATAGGAGTAATATGCAATAAACCATGTGGGAAAAAATTAGGGAATTTTTTTCCCATCTCCAAATGCAGTGTGCTCATTTATTTTGACAACTGTAATTTAGTTTTAATTATTCATCATATGGTGGTGAATGTGCTGCAGGATATTTCATAAAGTAATGAAAACTCAAATCTGTAATGGGAACTCCTGTTAAGAGGCAACATTATATTAAATACTTGCTTAGAATAATGCAAAAGCAAGGAATTTATAGCAGGCATAGGAGTGAGTGAGCTTTCACAAGGCAGTAACAGTAGGGGGGCCAACTTTTGTCCTTAATACATCTGCACTGTTTTCTCTTATGCCTCCTTTTCTCAACCACCTCAGTGAACTTTTATTGTTCTTAAAGCTCATCCTGATAACACCTTGAATTTAAAGAGCATTTCAAAATTTACAAAACATTTTCCCCTTCATTATCTTAATTTAATCCACAGGTTCTCAACCAGGGGCAATTTTGCTTCCCCTGAGAGGTAAAAATTTTGTCATTTCCCAAAGACATCTTTGGTTGTCACAACTAGGAAGGTACTACTGGGTAGAAGTTACTGACAAACCTAACAAAACACGGGGCATCCTCCCACAAAGAACTGCCTGGCCCCAGATGTCAGTATATGAGGCTGAGAAACCCTGATTTAATCCTACAGCTACATTGTATGGTAGAGTAAACGAACTGCTACCTCCATTTGTGGATAAGAAACTGAGGCCCATCAGTCTTTAACATATATAAAAAAAAAATAACTATGGCCAAGTACCTCCCTTATATTTCCTAAAACATTACAAAAGGCCAGTGATCTGTAGAAATTGTGGGAAAGCTTGGTGACAAAAACAAAAAAGCTTGAAAATAATAGAGCAAAGTTCCCGAAACCAAGGGACAAACGAAACAAAGAAGTATGGGAAAAAGGGAACTACCTGCAGGTACCACAGTGCAACAGAGGGGAATGAAAACAAAATAACCAGATCTGGGTTATTTTGCCTGCCACTCACCCATCAGATGCAGACTTAACATTTTCAACTCCGAGCCTAGTTCCCAACTTGTAATATGAAGATTACTCAATAAGAATACATATGCAAAGCTCTTTATAAAACATAACATGCTGTCCAAGTGTTACTTATTATCATCAACATTAGAGACACATTTCACTGTTCTCTCCTTGCTTCATTATCATCTGGTTAGTGAAGTCCTAATTTGTGTTCACACACTGACTTAAAAAACTAGGCTTAGGGCTTCCCTGGTGGCGCAGTGGTTGAGAGTCCACCTGCCGATGCAGGGGACACGGGTTCGTGCCCCGGTCCGGGAGGATCCCACATGCCGCGGAACGGCTGGGCCCGTAAGCCATGGCCGCTGAGCCTGCGCATCCGGAGCCTGTGCTCCGCAACGGGAGAGGCCACAACAGTGGGAGGCCCGCGTACCGAAGGAAAAAAAAAAAAAAAAAAAAAAACTAGGCTTAGGTCCAAAAGCAAACACATGTCCAGATCCCATAAAGATATGGGGCGGGGGGAAGGGGATACATGCAGAAGAGAAGTTAAAAGAAAGGGGTCTGAAGTCAAAAAGTCTTAAATTTAGAGAGAATAAACAATCACTAAATAATCAGCTAGCCATTGCAATATAGCTTTGGGTGAATTATTTAACCTAAGTCTCCATTTCCTCATTTGGATAATAGTACTTGTGCCTCATAAGGTTATAAGAACTAAATGAAATACAAGAAAAAGAACTGTGTCGGAGTATACAATACCTGCTGTGATATTAACAACCATAGGGCATGATATATATTAATAACAACCATCATGTGATTTATCTGTATGTTTTTTGAGAATCCCTCTTAGGCCCAGCAACACCCTGAGGATCTGCGAAGTAATGGTGGATGAAATGGACAAGGTCTCTCTCCTCATAAGCCCCACATTTCAATGGGGGACATGAGCAAATCAATATATGAATAATAAAAATAATCAAAAATAGGGCTTCCCTGGTGGCGCAGTGGTTGAGAGTCCACCTGCCGATGCAGGGAACACGAGTTTGTGACCCGGTCCGGGAAGATCCCACATGCCGCGGAGCGGCTAGGCCCGTGAGCCATGGCCGCTGAGCCTGCACGTCCGGAGCCTGTGCTCCGCAACGGGAGAGGCCACAACAGTGAGAGGCCCGAGTACAGCAAAAAAAAAAAAAAAAAAATCAAAAATCAGAAATTTTAAAGGTCAGGAAATAAGGTTAAGACATGAGATGCTAATTCAAAATATCTGTTAAGCCAAAGATTAGAGTTTCCAGAAATTATGTGAGAAACAGACTGTGTGAACAGAATTATTAAATTTAGGATTTGTGATCCAGGATGTTCAAAGCCAACTATAGTACGGGTTGTGAGTTCACAAACATGAGCAAATAAAGTGCATCTAGCAGGAGGATATGATTAAAAAGGTAGGAAAACTCTCCCATTGTTTTCTTAAGCAGTATTTCATCCTAAAATAAAATATTTCATCTAACAACTATCTAGGCCTACTTCTTACTTATTAGGAAGTATCTATCTAAATGCTTAATAAGACAAAAAAATTAAACAATATTTTTGCAATACTCAATGAAACTTCTTGAATCAGAATATCAGAAAGTAACATCTATCAGCTCTGCAGATATAACTGAAAATGTTAAATTAATAAGAAATCTTGGCACATTATGGTCATACTGATTCCACTGAAGAGGAGATTAATAGTAGAAAGCTGTATTCTGCTTCAAGGAAATAATTCAATTTAAAAAAAGGAAATAATTCAATTAAATAAAAATTTGTGAGCAGAGCTTTTAGCAGTGCATTTATCAAAGGCTAGATAAAAGAAATTCTAGAATTAGGGCATAAATCATATGGCAGGATATTGGTTGTTTTGCTTTGTTACTAAAACGTAGTATCACTTTTGAATTTCTGATCTCACTTCTCATAGACACCATAACATCAACCCCTATCAAAAACAAAAAAATTTTAAAGGAAATAAGGCTACTTCTTTCGGAAATAAAGTTACTGTTCATTCTAATGGGCGGAAAAATAAGGCAGCAGAAATGGAAGTAGTTTAAACTCATTTAAGAACACTGACAAATTCTTCAATATGTTTAGAATAATTACATAGCACAAAGTACACGGGAGATTTAGAATCTAGTCACCTTGATCAACTTCAATTAAAAGAAAACCAAGCTAGTAATTCTAGACTCTAGGAATGCTCTTTGGATCTTAAATTACTTTTAACGGCCTTTATATACTCAAAGCAATCGTGTAACTACTAAATATGGGTTTTTTTCTTTGTGCTTTGCATATATTACCTACTATGCTTTTGTGAATATAATAGTCTCTATAACAAAACAAATTAAAAATTAAATTAACTAGCTTAAAAACGACTAAGTAAGAAAACACCACACCCTGGCAAGCAAAGAAGTAATAAATAATTTAAGATAATCTTTTTCCTGAGGCCTTTAGATATTAACAGTATTGATGACTTTAGAAAGAATCAAAAATGCTTTGGAAGACCACTGAATCATCAAATACGATTATCAAGCCAATCTGTACTTAAAGGGATTCAGCATTTTTATCACCTTACTCAAGTACGTGAGTTAAGTTCCCTAGTGGATGGGCTTTTAATCATCAGCCATGTTAAATCTACAGTTTAACCCAGAAAAAGAGAACATATTTTATAAGAGCCAAAAGGTAAAATCAAAGTGATGTTCTATGATTTGGCCATTATTACAAGCAATACTGTTTCACTTTCAATGAACGCCTTCCAACTTTTTTTCCTTTATCTGGTTCATATGTATGGAACATAATCAATGGAAATGTAAGAAAGGTAAGGGAAGAGTAGAAGGTAGTTTTTATCTTTATTGATACCGTGAATGTATGGAAACATGTTTACGGAATACCATAATGTTATAAATTAATAAAGCAATAATAAGGTCCCAAAGGTGATATACAAAAATGTAATAAATGTAACGTAAACACTTAAATGTTTTGCTAAAGATTCATTTGGAAATAAGTCCATTTTATTTTCAACATGACTTACTGTATTAAGTTATAATCAAAAACCTTATCAAGAGTATTTTTACCATTCAACTACATTGGAGGGAAAAATAAATTCAATCATTTCATTAGCAACTGTTGGCTTTAATAAGTATAGTCCCTTCATTCATTAAGTCAGTATGTATCTAGTACCTATTATATGCCAAGCAATATTCCACCTCCTATAAATATGAATGTAGAGTGTGTGTAGAAATCATCACAGGTTACAATGCCATACATATTGAGATGATGTGAATTAGGTTAGGCCAATATAAAATCAAATCAGTGAAACAGTTTGATGTGCTCACTTTCCTAAGGGTTGGTTTTTATTACACAGATTGAATAAAAATATATCAACTAGACAACTAGTTAAAATGGTACAACAGCCTCCTCTTTTTTACTATCTATGCTCCAGGGCATTGCTTCAAAGAAACTAAACCAACTTTATTTTTCCGTGGAATCCATGGTGTATAATATACAGAAAAATATGAAACCTGCCTCCACAATACATTACAAATCAAGAAAGATTAGTAGTACTAACTCAATTTTTTAAAATCGAACAGTATCTTTTTTTTTTGCCAACTTGTAGAAGAGACTACATAGTATTTTATAACTAGGACTAAATTAAATAATAATTTATTTCCTGGCTATCCAAAAATTCCCTAATACAGAAATGGCAGTGGACCTATGAGGAAGTAGACGGAAGGGCAAATTCATTCTTTCAATTTATTACGAAAGTCCCCTTAATGACTTGATTATGCAAGGACATATTTCCTAAGGGACCATTAGTGATGTAGCCCTGAGAGCCCTATTTCCAAACTTGGACCTCTAAATGTAAGTGAGAGTGGTCAGCTTTAAATGGGAACACAAAAATCAGAAGAATTGAGCAAAAGGAATCTAAATAGATATCCCTTCATTCATTTGATACCCCTTAACTTAGCTGTTACCATTAAAAAATACTTTGGGAACAAAATGTCATCGTATTTTATTAGCATTCCTGGAGCAAATATTTAATATCCTAGATGGCTATGCTCAACTTCCCAAATGTTAATTGATGTTATTACAAATTGCTTGTGGCATATTCAAGGTGTACCAGGAAATTAACGACAGAGCTTATAGGACACAAAATACATTTTAATAACTGGTCAGAAGGATCATTGTTCTCATTATCTTCTTTTCTATGGTAAATAGTAAGACATTCCTATTTGAAATTCTGAAAATATTTAGATAATGACACTCTGTAAATAGGTGACAAGGCAACATCAGCATTGTAAGCAGCATTTCTCTTCCTCAGATTTATGTGTAATATTCACAAGTGCCATTACTAATTATTCTTTTAAAATAATTTCTTCTCTTCCTCTATTAACTAGAACAAGAACAAAATCAGTGACACTTTCTATTTTAAAGAATTAGCAATTATACTGACAACTGAGTATTATATTCTGGGTTTCCATGATCACCGTCTACTTGTGTCTTCATTTGGGACATGTTAGAAGAAATGTAATAGTTTAGGTGGGGCAAAATTTAGTACGTTTTAAATATGGGTATGCAATCCAAAAACCAAATCAACAAGAAAAAAGAGGGATACAATGCAAATTATTTCATAAGCAAAGGTTCCAAAATAGTTTTGTTACCTTTATTTACCACTATTATCACAGAATCACCTTTAATTACAGAGCTCTCAGACATCATAACCTCAGAAGTATATAATAATGAGAATAATTAATAAAAATTAACAATAATAGTTTTCTGAAGAAGCCAGAAATCTGTGACAGCCCCCAAGATTCCTGCCCCTTGGTACATACCACTTTTCTAACCCTCTCCCTAGTAATGATGGTATGAATATGATGGATTTCACTCCTTAGATTACACTACCTTATATGACTAAGGGGACTGGATCAAGGCTCCACATCAGTCGGCTTTGAGTTATTCCAAAGGGAGATTCTCTTGGAATCTTGACCTACAGAGGTAAGAACTTAAAAGGGACAGGCTCCCTTCTTAAAAGGAGAGATGTCAGATGTCAAGTGACAGAGATTGTCCTCTTGAATATGAAGAAGTAAGCTGCTGTGTTGTAAGGTGCTTACAGAGAACATCACGTGGCAAGGACCAGAGGCAGCCTCTGGGCGCTGAGAACAGTCTTGACTGACAGAAAGCTACCAAGGCCAGAGGCCCAGACCTCAGCCTCACAGTTCCAACAAAATGGATGCTGCCAACAATCTTAGGAAGTTTAGAAATAGTTATTTCCCTAATTCAGCCTCCAGATGAAGACACGGCCAGCTGATGCTTCCATCTCAGCATTATGAAACCCTGAGCAGACAACCCAGCTAAACTATGCTGGACTCCTGGCCCAGGGAATTTACAAGATAATTAATGTGGATTTTTCTAAGCTTGTTTATCTCTGGTCATTTGTTACACAGCAATAAAAATGTAATACAGATGGGCTATCATGTA
Organism: Pseudorca crassidens; assembly: GCF_039906515.1. NCBI lineage: Eukaryota > Metazoa > Chordata > Mammalia > Artiodactyla > Delphinidae > Pseudorca > Pseudorca crassidens. The sequence goes on along the minus strand of NC_090305.1, from coordinate 93,719,203 downwards.
TTGATTATTTTCGAAGACTTTGCAGGCATTGTGCGAAATCCTACATTGGGCTGGCCAAAAAGTTCGTTTGGGTTTTTCCATACAATGTTACAAAAAACCCGAACAAACTTTTTGGCCAATCCAATATTTATTATCCCATTCAAGCCAAATTTGTAAGTTAAACATTATTATCAACCCTATGCTACAGATGAAGTAAAAGTTCAAATATCTTGATTAAGGTCAAATATCTTGACCAAATATCTTGATTAAGGTCACACAGCTAATAGAGATGACAGTTGCAATTTTAACACTCACCAACACTCCATTCTGCTCTCCCTGTGAGGAAACAGCACCGAGGCCACAGTCCTAAAACCTGGGTTCCAATCCCATTTTGCTATGAGTTAACCATGCCATTTAAAGGAAAACACGGATTCACCCTCCTTATCCCTGGTCTGCTAATTAAAGACTAGTTCATCCTCCCAAGTCCTTTTAAATCTAAGATTCTCTTGAAATGAAAAGCTTATATTCTTAACTGGCCACACAGAAATTAGTGTAGTTTTATGTAGAAAAGTTAAATTACAAGGGCCAGTGACGAGATACCTTATTTTGTCAAGAAGCCACTTTGTCTCTATGAGACTCAAAACCCACACTGAAAACATTTTAGGGTGATGTGCAAGTCCCTGGAAAGGGATGAGGAGATACTAAGAGATGGTTTATTTTAAATTCCATTTTGGCACACATCCCAGCTAAAGCAGACGTAGAAATGATTCAAAGTCCCTCTGCAGGAATCTTGAAAAGAACAAAATCTAAAAGTGAGGCCCAGTAACAACACTCATTATGTAGAGGATAAGGTCGAAGTATGCTTGCAGCTTTTTCAAAAGAAAATATCTATGGCAAGGAGTACTACAGTACTGTGAGTGGAAATGTAAACCACACTTTTGTGGGACAATTTCTCTCACCCTGTGACTTTCCAGGTCTAAGATTTCTGTTTTCTTGATTTCCTTCCAAATCACTGGATCTCAATGTATGCTTTTCCATGACCCCCTTCTTCCCCCTCCATTCAACTCCTTGCCCAATCTATTTCAAATGCTCTCCACACTTGTTCTTACCAACCTCAAATGTCTGAACTTGACCCAATGAGCTAGATACTTTGCCCCAGCCCTACCAGTTCTACCACAAAAAATAAATGAGCCTGTCTTTTAGAGACAGCCTTTAGAGACATTTATAGAGAGCCCATCTATCTGCTCTCTTTCATTAGCACTAACTGATCTGGGAAACAAATAACATTTGTATTCATGAGATGCCATACAACTGGATTATTATCTCACTGCTGAGGTCTCAGCATGATTTGGACCACTCTGCAACAGACCATTTATGTGCAGTGTTCTCTGGATGTGATACCATAAGCTTGCTTCCAGTGATTCAACTTTTCATTTTTCATAGCACTTCTTTACCTCCTGCACAAAACTGTTCATCAATCCCTCTAAATAGTGCTGGTGACAACAGCTACCTGTATCTTGGCTATTTAAGGCCCTGTGCGATTTTTTAAGGTAGCTTATTTAAAACAGTAGATGATTCTGTTTTCAGCAACGAATATTTTCAGTCCCATCAGAAACTCCCCCATGCATTAGGAGGGCTCAAGGGAATACTTTCACCATCTGCATCTTTGCTTGTTCCACACATATCTCATTTCCCCATTACAACAAATCCTCCTCCTGAAATTTAGTTGGATTTCACCACATGCAGCCAACACAAATGTCAACAGGCTACAATATGCTATGTTATGGTGTCAGGAGAATACATGTTGTTCTGCCACTTTAACAAGCTTTTCCCTTTACATATCCACCAAGCAGCTATTCTCAGTGTTAACCTAAGAGAGTGCTCAAGCTTATCATCCCAACTTCCAGATATGATGAATGACCAAGGCCAAAAAACACATTTGTTAAGGAAGCAGCCCATATAAAGCTTGTAAACCTTTGATTGATCATGTTTACCCAACGGATACAAATGTTACTGGTCTTAAAAAAAAAACTGGGGGGGGGGTATGTTTTGTTTTCCTGTCCTTTCTGAACATGGCTTTTTCCGACCAGCATCTGCTCAGGCTTACACAATGGAATGGTATGGAATAGTGGTTACCAGTGATTTTATATAAATAAAATTGATTCATTTTTCCTAGAATGTGTGAAAGTGGTCTACCTACAAGTAAGGAAATGTTCCATTTCCTTTTCAGGGCTCTTTGTTGCCTGTATTATTTGGGTATATACAAACTAAAACAATTTGTGTTAATAAACCAAAGTTCTTGAGTTTGGCTCTGGAGCCAAATATTAGCTAGCTTTCTAAATCATCTTTAGCACCCTATTTAGCCCCCTCTGTGCCTACAATAAAAATTCATCCAGCTAATCATTTATGGGGCAGAAAATTTTACAGGCGCTCAGTTTATAGCACTAAACAGTTCAGTCTCTGCTCTGATGCCGCTTACATCCTAGGAAAGAGACAATAAATAAATACCTCGGGGGGTGAAAAGTGCTATGTAGCAAAGACAACAGAGGAGGTACAGACACTCTTCTAGAGATGATGCGCCAGGAAGGCCTCTCTGACGAGAAAATATTTGAGCAGAAATCCAAAGAAGTAAGGGGCCCAACCATGCAGGTATCTGGGGGGAAGATCAATCCAAAAAGAGGGGACAAGTGTATAAGCCGTGAGGAACTTGAAGAGAACACTGAATATTAATGTGTGTCAACACTCTTGCAAGACTTTAGTAAGGCATTTATTATCTTCAAAGTACCACACTGTCTGCCACTTCTCTGTCTAGATTTGGGTTGCTATTTGTTCCCCAAATATAACTCAAAACAGAGGACACTGTAAAGCCCAGAATAACTGCTGTCACTCAACTAATATGTACAGAACAATTCATTATCGTTTGCCCCATAGCTCAGTTTTAGAGCCATTTTATCATAGAGAATACAGTCCTTAGCAATTTCACATTTAATCAAAAAGATACCTAATATGACAAGAAATCCCCAATCCGGATTACAACATCGGCCAAAGAGAAAAACAGCCATTTCCCCTGCAAAACTGATTTCAAAACTATCATTATCCATCATCATCATCATCAATCAGAAGAGGCAGCTGCTTTGGAAGCATTATTTTAAGTCCGTATTTAATGAGATGACAGCTTAACCTTCTCAGGGGAGCAGAGTAATCCCTCCTTCCAACCCCAACCGAGTACAGAGAAGCAGATTTGCTCGAATGTAGAAACTGGCTTTCATCTGATTTCATAAACACACAATGGCATTTGATGATTTAATAGGTACATAGATTTTTCTTTTGAACATCCAACATTCTATCAGGGCTGGTGAGGCCTGTGTAACTCAAGGATTACTGCAGTCATTACATCAGCAAGAACTTATCAACAGAACTGACTGTGCACGATGGCCAGGGAGAAAGCTATCCACGCAAATATACCTTCCAGAGCAAGAAGAGACACTTGACTAAATACATAGCGGGACACAATGTGCATGTGCTTCACACATGATAGACATTTCTTTCCCCATTCTATGCTTGTATTTAACTGACCTCCTCCTCTCACTGTTCACATCCATGCCACAAAGCTTTTCATAGCTCTATGTATGTATTTATACCACTTACTCAGCCTGAAAGGACCATCACCAACATCTATATATGTTCACATCCCAGCCATAGTCACTGAGGAAATTTCATCACCAAGCCCTTCCATAAAACTATTCCTGGAACCCCAGAGAGAAGTAAGTTTGGCCTTCTCTGAATTTCCCGTCAGGCTTCATTCTATACCTCTTTTAGGAACTCATCTTGTATTCTACCTGATAGTAAAGTCATTTGCTTGTATCTATCATCTTGTTTTTCCTATTAATGAAAAAAATTATTTATGGGCAATTATAATAGGAGTGTATCTTTTTACTTACTAAAATAGTCTTTCTCTATTACAGTGTTACAGAAATGTGTGGTAAATTAACAAATGCTACATATCCCAATTATGTTGCCCCTTCAAACAAATATCCTCAGTTAAAAACGTGCCTTCCATCATTTCCATCATAGCCAAGCGCCAGAATCAAAGTAAGTATCTATGAAAGCTACTTAAAGCAAATGTCAAATACAGCAGTTTCATTATGCAAAAGACATTTTTTAAATATAATGGCAAAAAAGTCTCCCTATTAAAAGTTTCCTTTCAGAATAAGAGGCATTAGGAATTTTTTTTTTCATTATGATTCCCACAACAGCTAGCACACTGCCTTGATGACAATTTGTTGAATGAATAAGTAAATGATTGCATGATTATGCACACATTACTGTAGCTCAGACACAGCATGTCAAAATTTCAGGGAGGGGAGATGGCTGAAGGAGGAGCATGTCCAAGGTAAGCAGGGAGTACAGGTTGAATTATAGGAAAAATGGAAAGGAAACAGATCAATACTGTTGTTAACCAGCATCTTAATAGAGAATATGAGGTTAAGAATCGTATCTGTACCCAGATAAAATAATTAGGATTACTGACAATCATTAGCATCCAGGAAGGTGTTCATCTAGAGAATGGGACAGTGTAAGAATGTGAGAGTGTGGGCGAAAGAAAGCACCCACGCACACACATGCGTGTGTGCCTATGGGCCTGCCCATGGCTGTGACGTCAGAGGAAGGGGTGGGAGCAGAAGGCTAATTCTCAGAAGGCACCTCTACTTACTACTGAGAGGCGTGCACTGAGTCATAAAAAAATATGAAAACTGCAACATCGTTAGACAGCTCGTGATTAATGATAGGATACCTAGTTAAAGGGAGCTGAAAGGTATATCGTTTTTCATGACATAGGACCAATGAGACTCAATTAATAAAATGAAATATTAAGTTAAATTTAGAATTTTTCACCACACAGTCATTTCTTTGAAGAAAAAACTATGTGCACTCATTTTTATTGTTTCCGAGTACAACGGTAGGAGTTTTAAAAACATGTACAGGGTAAATTACTAAAACTCAGTGCTCACAGCGATTTTCTTTTGCCTACTTCAACGTCTGTACTTCTGAAGAACAGTTACAAGAGTTTCAATGCACTATGAGCTTTTAAGAAATTAATTATAGCAGGAGAATCACATGCAGATACAGTGTGCACACTGCCACTGCCTTTTTCTGAAAATATGAGAACTATCATGTGGGAACCTATCGATTGTGATACTTCTCAACCTGCCTATGTCATGCATCTTCACGTGCCAGAAAGTACCTGGCACAAAGTGGTTACTCAGAAAGTATCTGTTAAGCTGTGTTGACTATTTCATCAATATATCTATTTTTCCCTAACATTCAGATTCTAAAATGGCAGCTTAAAAACACAAATCAATTGGGGATTCCCTCAGCCTCATTTCCTCCCTATCAAGCTATTATTAGTTTATCTTCTGTTAGATCAGCAACTCCCAAAATATGTTCTATGAAATACTGGTTATGAGTAGGGGAGTGGGTCCTATCCTGAAAATATGTGAACACGTGTCTTTGAAACAGGAATATATTTTGAGCTTTAGAACTTCTTAGCTTATTTAATATACATACATACATTGTGTATATTATGGTAGATGGATTAAAATGTATATAATACATCTCAATTTGACTTGAGAATACTTTTCAATTAAAATACTGTATTGGGTTGACAAGACCTTTTCATACATTGAACATGAAATATCATGAATTATAAGGCTTTCAGCTTTGTCTCAAATATCTTCCTGTAGGCAACCAGCATATCTTAGTCTTTTTGATTGCATAGTCTTTTTGAACACAGATCATAAGGAACGTCTGTAATATGATTACTTTATAAGATAAGAATTTGAACAATGTACTTTCCACATGTCAATTCTAAAAGTTTGAGGAATAACATATCTACAAATTTCAGAATATTTATTTTGACCTTATTTTTGAGAAAGGCATTACCTTTTACTTGTCCATACTGGACTACACTGTGTCTCATTCCTTCCATTTTGTTCATTTATTCACCAAACATTAAACCCTCAATACACCCCATGCATGGGCCTGGAAACTGGTCACATAAGGATGAATACAGGGCTTCCCTGGTGGCGCAGTGGTTGAGAGTCCACCTGCCAATGCAGGGGACACGGGTTCGTGCCCTGGTCCAGGAAGATCCCACATGCCATGGAGCGGCTGGGCCCGTGAGCCATGGCCACTGAGCCTGCGTGTCTGGAGCCTGTGCTCCGCAATGGGAGAGGCCACAACAGTGAGAGGCCCGTGTACCGCAAAAAAAAAAAAAAAAAAAAAGATGAATATAAAAGGTTTCTGCTCTATCAGAGCCCTTGTTTCATTTGAGAGAGAAAAATAAAATAACAGTAACTCAAAGCAGAGTCTGCCGACATAAGCAAGAGATGCACACACTTACAAAGTAAGGCCAACTCTGCCTTGGATCATCAGAGAAAGCTTCCAAGAGGTAGGCCTTCAAACAACGAGTTCACGAAGTATCAGAGGACAGCCTTTTGAGAAGTATGACACATCCAAAGAGAGAAACCCCATTTGCTGAGGCGTGGAAATAAAGAAACACAGAAACTTAGAAGACTGAAGTGATGAGGCAAAACTAGACCATGACCTGCTTGCCAACTAATTAATTTAGCTGAGAACTTTTGTAAGAGCAAATGTTACAGATAAGAGGGCTCAAACTTTCCATCTTTTGTCTCCAAATTACAACCATACTTGGGAATGTCCATGTGAGTAGACTTGGACTGAATTTCTGCACATGCTTAGTGTTTCCAGGAAAGGTTCATCAATTCCTCTGGGGCTGGTCTCTCGTGAAATTATGATGACCTGTACAAGGCAGTGATTCTGAGATGTACTGTATAATTAGTCTCTCACAATGCTTACTAAAGAAGAAAGGGTAACATGTCCAAATCCCCCTTTACCCATACCTAGTATCGATAATAGAGTACAAGAAGAGTCAATCTACTATTCAAAGTACATTTTTTTTTTTACCTCGGACAATTTAAATGATGCACAGTTATGTATTTTGAATTTGTCATCTGCCTAGAACATGGTGAAGAACTGTCATTAATAAGAATCCTCCTCTAGGGCTTCCCTGGTGGCACAGTGGTTAAGAATCCTCCTGCCAATGCAGGGGACATGGGTTCGAGCCCTGGTCTGGGAAGAGCCCACATGCCGCGGAGCAACTAAGCCCGTGCGCCACAACTACTGAGCCCATGCTCTAGGGCCCACGAGCCACAACTACTGAGCCCGCGTGCTGCAACTACTGAAGCCCACGCACCTACAGCCTGTACTCAGCAACAAGAGAAGTCACGGCAATGAGAAGCCCACACATTGCAATGAATGGTAGTCCCCACTCGCCACAATTAGACAAAGCCCATGCCTAGCAACGAAGACCCAATGCAGCCAAAAATAAATTTATTTTTTAAAAAAATCCTCCTCTAAGCTCACTTTTTCATGACCCCTTTCCAATTCACCCTTCATACCTTCAATCTTTCCACCAATCTAAAATATTAGGCATATGCTTTAAGGATTTATTTTTTATGATCTTTCCCCCATGTTTGGCCTGGGTTCTGCCTCCCTTTCCAGAACACCAATGTCTTAAAAACAAAAAGAGGAAATTTAATTCTAAAGAGAACAAAGACTATATGTTGCTTATCTCTTTTTCCTTGGAACCTAGCATAATGCTTAATATATGTTCAACAGTTGATGACTATTAGATGAATGCATGGATAGATGGATGAATGAACAAGAGAACGAGAGGAAAAAAGATAGGGGAAGGGATAAAAGGACAAGTAGAAAGAAAGGAAAGGAAAGACAGAAAAGAGGAATGGGCAGTGGAATAGAAAGAAAACTTCAATTATATCAATAATTTTATCTCTATGAGTCAGGACTTTGAATTGAATAACAAAGACCCAACTCAAACTAGCTTAAGTAAAAGGGTAAATTATTGGTTTCTGTAGCTCCTAAATACCCAATGATATAGTTCAAGGGACTGGACAAAGTAGCAGGAAACAGGACCTGAGAAGACAGAAGTGGGGACTCAACTCTTTGCAGAGTCTTTCCCAGTCTCCTTGTTCACGCTCTTGTCTGGGTACCTTGGTTTAGCTTTATCTTATGGACATTAGCCTCCTTCCTGTATACAGAGCTCCCCACCCTCATCCTCATTCTCCTCATTCTCTGATGGTCCTTTTTAGAGTTTAGGCCCACACTTATTTTAATCCCTTTGTCCAGAGGAATAGGGAACTGTGAAATGGTGAAACCTGGCACACTGGCCTATGAATTTTTATCAGAATTGCTATTATATCTGTTATAAAAGATACAGCTAGGGCTTCCCTGGTGGCGCAGTGGTTGAGAGTCCGCCTGCCGATGCAGGGGACACGGGTTCGTGCCCCAGTCCGGGAAGATCCCACATGCCGCGGAGCAGCTGGGCCCGTGAGCCATGGCTGCTAAGCCTGCGCGTCCGGAGCCTGTGCTCCGCAACGGGAAAGGCCACAACAGTGAGAGGCCCGCGTACCGCAAAAAAAAAAAAAAAAGATACAGCTATAAGTATATAGCTGTAAATTATGCTATTGCATTTTGGATTACAGATGTTACTTTATTTTTGAAACTATGCATAGAGATAATAGACATTAAATATTAGACTAATATTTAATAAAAGAATAGTATGGTTTTGTCATCAGCTTTGAAAAAAATATCACAGAGTTCATAACAACCTTGGCTGTATCTGAATAGTATATAATTTCTGCCCTACCAATCTCATGGTGTGACATGAGGATCCAATAAGATGAAGTATGTGAATGCATACAGTAAACTCTACGAAACTACAGTGGCCATTGGAGTTGGCAATTTTGCTGTTTTAAAAATTAAGTATTAAGAAACAGAGCAAGAGTGGTCAAAGAAAGCATCTATCGCCCTGTGATTTCTACCGAAGATGTCCCTCTGATCTTTGATTAAATAAATATTACTCATTTAATTCCCTTTTAAATAACTGTGTTCTCCCCAGAACCAATATACATTTTTCATGGTCTCTTGCCCAATACCTAAGACCATGCATGCAGATGCATTTTTTTTTTCCTCGTATTTCTCAACACTTAGGAACTCTGTTTGCATTAAATAAATGATGCTGTGAGATGATTTATCCAATGAAACAGAAAACAAGAGGATAAGTGAGATCATTTTAAAAGTAGGGAGCAAAAATTATTGACCCACGACAAACACACCATGTGGGAAAAATCAAGCCTGAACCTCTACTACATGTCTGGTGTACAGTTTTAATTTTACAAAACAATTCAATCAAAAGTATGATTTGTGCCAAAGCAGGGAACACAGGGGAGAGAGGTACACAATCAAATTGGAGAATGGACACAGAATCTGTTAGTCACAAGGCAGCAAGATAGAGATGAGCTCCAGATGGAAGGACAAGTTGACAGCAATGACCTTGAGCAGCAAATTCTGACTAGAGGGCATCTGGATGGCCTCCTGGAAGAGGCAGGAAGGAGTTCAACTAGACATAGAAAGATAAGTAGAACTTTGACAGGTAAGGACTGGAAGAAAGGGGTATCCCTGACAAAGGAAACTGAATTAAAGAAGGCAGAGAGGTAGGATCAAACACTGGGTGAAATAGCAAGTGACAAGCAGCAAGAGTAGCAGGAACATGAAATGATGGTTAGAAAAACTGAAAAGTAACCGTAGAAGATTCTCAAGGTCAGCATTATAGCTATCTATCCAACAGTATACTCAGCAATAAGATGTAGGTATTAAAAATGGAATGAATTCACTAGAATACTTATGATATTTACCACTTTCCTAATTAGTATTATACTGGCCTCTTAAAATAAGTATATCTAGCTGCTCTATTTATATGTTCATATAATTCCAATAAGTAACATAAAATATCCATTACTTTAATTGTTTATTTTTAAATATTTCCCTTAAAATTTGCTTCTACTGATTTGCATTCCTTTGAAGGAAAATAGCACATTTATATGTTACCTTTGTCAAGGCCATGCTGAAAACCACCATTTGGCATAAAAAGATATTTTTACTAATGGCATATAATCAAGCATGCACTTCATTAGTCATGAAAATTTACTGCAAATATTCAACAGCTATGTAGCAGTTGCAAAGAAAACAATGATCTTGATTTCAAACTGTAATGCCTATGATTTGTCTCATAAGACACAGGAAAAGAATTCCTGAAAAAAGAAAGATATGCAATGAAGGTTTTATTCCTATTTGATTTACAAATATTTAAAATATAGTTTTTAATACCTGGCACTCACGATGATAACTAAGTTTTCTTAAATGAAGTTAGTGTTTTAGTAAGCTTTGCTGCTTGACATTACCATTTTAACAGATGTTATATTTTTTCTCAACAATGAATAACTGACATGTAGGCTGATCCACATAAAATTGACACCATCTTACCATTTTTCACCTGCAAAGATGTTAATTTTTTAGATTTAACCTAAAAGATTAAAATTGTAGTATCGTAGAATCTTAAAGTTAGAAAAATGGTCTCAGAGATCTAGTGGATCCTTTGGCCTGGTTCATAAAAATCCCCTCTGGTATAAAACAGCAATCATTTGATACCTGCTGTTGGAATGCTTGAGGTAAGCTTAAAATAATATATGGATGGGAGTAAAAAGAAGCAATGAGAACAAGCCCAACACTCACATGGATCTTTCTACTTATTCACTTACTTCATTTAATTTTTTTTTAATAAAGGAAAGGAAAAAAACAAATGTCAAGCAAATATCTAACCTCACAATAGAAAAGGTGCCTGAACATTACTTAGAATTTTTTAAATGACCAGATAAAGGATATGAGGGCTTACTCTTCAGACTAAATATATAATGCATTTTTTTTCTAATTTCAAACAAAAGTAACTAAAATTAGCAATCCCTAGTTAACACTCTTTCATCTAAGTATCTTGGAAGAATCAAGTGAATTATTCAAATCTAGAAAAGGAAATCATGAAGAAAATAGCTATTTTAATGCTCTTCAGCCTGCAACCTATACAGAAGAGAGAAATCAGATAAAAGATAACCCTGAGCTAACAAGGTTTTAAGGGATTCTTTCAAAATCAGAGATTTTTCAAAATGAATCAATCCTATGTCTCCATGTCAGAGGACAAAAGGGCACAGAGGGAGGAAAGCCTGTCTTCCTAGATCCACCCAAATCCCCGAATTCAGTAAGTAAACAAAAATACTGCTGACTAGACAATCGATGAACCTTTCTACACGATTATCCCAATACATGAATTTACGTTACCCTGTCACCTCTTAATTCATAGCAGTTTTACCAATATGAAACTATTCACCTCTAAACTTCAGCTTTTTGAAGTAAGAAATGAAAGTATTTCAGGAGAAGAAGGAACCTAACAAATCATGATTTGGCACACTAACCGTACAAATGAGGAAAGTGAACTTTAGGGAAAATGAATTGCTCAAGATCCCACAGCTTGTGAGAGCATGAACAGTCTCAGAACACTTGACTCAAGAACCTCTGGCTCACTACTTCCTGTGATGGCCCAACATAGTAGGACACCAACCTCTTTGTTGTAATCTGGTCATTTTTGCTATGGGATTGGCTAATATGTGTGTCTGTGCATGTATCTCTGTGTAGCTTAGAAAGGCATTAATACAGTTAAGACTCAATTTTATACTGATTAATTAATCACTCCTAAATGGTCAGTAATCCTTTTTAAGTCTACAGATCTTCCCCATAAATTAAACTCTGTAATGCCACAGGATTATCTGCAATCGGGTAACCAAATACAAATCATGTAATTATCATGGGACTACCAAAGTACAAATTGCTAAAACAAACGGATAATTCTCCAGTATACGATGTATGCACTAAACCAAAAGGAACGAAGACAGAAAACTTTGTACAAAATATAAACATGTTAGGTTGAAAATCAAAAAAGATGATTTTTGAGATAGTTGCTATTAAGAACAGAACCATTTGATCACTAACATGACAACATATAAAATAATGTTTACAGGGGTAAGTTGTGTTCCAAAAAGCACATTTTGGTAATATTAGAATTTAACATAGCAAAAATATAAATTTCATAAAATGCAAAGATTTACAGCTGAATAAATATGTGAAGGAAGACAAACAAATGCATTGTCTATTATATTTAGTTATTCAGATAATAAATTTCAGATAGTTAACTTTCCTACTTTAAAAAGTATAGTTTTTAAATGCATTGATAAATGAGATTAATAATAAAATGTTATTTGTAAATGAATTTTGAGGACCACATATTACATTTAAAATCACCTCCTATCTTATGGTTTAATATAAAATCCATTGCTATTGCTTTCTGTATATTTACATAAGTTATATATTAATCCCATAAGTCATAAGGAAAAGTAGTCCCCAATGAATATCAACATCAAAACTTTTCTACAATTCCTCAAAGATAAAATATATTTATATATTATATTACACATATATTTTTATTTAAATAAAATGGTACTTACTCCCAAAGATGTTATTCATCTCAAGTTCAATTGCATATCACCTACAAAAAAAGAAATGGATTTTAGAATAAAGCATAAACCTAGACTTTTTTTTTAATAATCAGTTGCATTCCAGAGGCATCAATGGTGTTAGAAAAAAGTCTCGATGGCACATTATGTGAGAAAAAGTTTTTCTCAGTCAATTACAGAGAACCTGATTTTACCAAGATATTCCTTAAACTGTGTAGTAAGATACCCTGACGAGCAAGAAAACTTTTGTAAGTCACGGTTAACCCATAAAAAAGGCCAAAAGGATGATCTATATTTAAATATCTGAAACGAGAAAGATACTGATAAAGCAATATGTTTAAATAAGCTAAATTAACTATTTAATTTTCATATTAAAGTCAAAACTCTGTATCGTTTGAAATTAAAGGATAAATTACATAAGGTCGTAAAGAGCAACAATTAATATTCATTCCGTATAAACTACATGAGAACAATTCCCTTATCCTTGAAAACCACTGCCAAATTTTTAGAATACATTTTTTAACACTTGAAATCTAATTTATAAAAGTAGGACAGATGGTACAATTATAAAACTTTTAAATAGTATGAAGGCTCTCCAAGGTTTACAAATCCTCACTTTTTTACCCTCAAAAACTATACACTATACGTTTCTAAATTTAAACTCCAGGTGATACCGATGATAGTTTGGACTTAACACAAAAACATATTTATGTTTCTTTGAGTTCTATATTGCCATCATACTTTCTTTTCTGAGCTCTAGATCCATGCAGCCAATTGACTACCTGACATCTCTATTTGGATACTCTAAAGGGATGTCAAACTCAATGTGCCTGTATACAAACACATGACTTCCTATACCAATCCTCCCTCCCCACTAAAGGGCCCACTTCTAGAGTTGATAGCGAACGGCACCACCATAATTTATCAAGTCAGAAAGTCAGGAGTCACACATACCTTCCCTTGTCTCTCATCGCATCAATACTCAATCCACCACTAAGTCAACCTCTCCCCATCTCTACCACTAGTTCCCTCAACCTACCATTACCTCTCACCTGTAGTAGCAATGAGCACATTCTCACTGCATTGTCTCCTGACACCACCTATGCCTTTGCTATCCATTAGCCGATATTATCACCTCTCCCAACCCAAACCCTCTTAAGATGCTTCACTGTCTTCCAATTAGTCATAAAAATAAGACCACAGTCTTTAATTGGCCTACAAATCCTTGCATCATCTAACCTTTGTCAAATATTCCCAAGAGCTCACCTTTCACCACCCTCCACCTTGCTCTCTGCACCCCAGATACACTAAAGTCTTTTCAGTAGAAATGAGCCATGTTCTTTCCTATCTCAAGGCTTTTATACATACTGTTTCTTCTGTCATGTTCTTTCCTTTAAGCCCTTTCCACCTATTCACTCTGTGGAGCCCCACTTAAATTTCACTAAGAGAAACGTCCTCTAACACCTTAAGTCAGGTTCTCATAATATTCTATACTCACAGGACAGCATTTGCTTCTTCAAAGCTTTTATCACAAACTGTCTTTGTAATTGTGTCATTTATGACTACAGCCCTCACTGAACTTTAAACTAAATGATTATAGTATCTATGTTGCAGATCTCTGGTGCCTAGCATAAAGCTTCATATCCAAAATATTAGTGAGTGAAATTAAAATGAATGCCTGAAAATGATAGTTTCGGGCTTATCATTTTCACATTCCATTCATACCAAAGTATGTTGCTCTAAAAGGAACAAAACCATGTTGCGTTCCTGAGGAAAATATTTAAGATTATTAGATTATTCCGGAGTCCCAAAACAAAAGGCATGGGGTACAATAATGACCTTTATAAAATGCTAATTGCTTTTTTAATAAACCAACATTAGTTATTCTCCAGATGTAATTTGAAGAATGGAATATAGTTGGTGTGGATATAGTTGGTCTGTATAATTTATACAGAATAAAAGAACTTTATTTATTTTTAACATCTTTATTGGAGTATAATTGCTTTACAATAGTATGAGTTTCTGCTTTATAACAAAGTGAATCAGCTACTGGTGTTTTAGTTTCTGCTAAATAACAAAGAGAGTCAACTATACATATACATATATCACTATATCTCCTCCCTCTTGCATCTCCCTCCCACACTCCCTAACCCACCCCTCTAGGTGGACACAAAGCACCTAGCTGATCTCCCTGTGCTATGCAGCGGCTTCCCACTAGCTATTTTATATTTCTTAGTGTATATATGTCAATGCCACTCTCTCATTTCATCAAGCTTACCATTCCCCCTCCATGTGTCCTCAAATCCATTCTCTAGGTCTGGGTCTTTAATCCTGTCCTGCCCCTAGGTTCTTCAAAACCTTTTTTTTTTCTTTTAGATTCTAAACATATGTTACCATATGGTATTTGTTTTTTCTCTTTCTGACTTACTTCACTCTGTGTGACAGTCTCTAGGTCCACCCACCTCGCTACAAATAACTCAATTTCATTTCTTTTTATGGGTGAGTAACATTCCATTGTATATACGTGCCACATCTTCTTTATCCATTTATAAGCCGATGGACACTTAGGGTGTTTCCATGTCCTGGCTATTGTAAACAGACCTGCAATGAACACTGTGGTACATGACTCCTTTTGAATTATAGTTTTCTCAGGGAATATGCCCAGTAGTGGGATTGCTGGGTTGTATGGTAGTTCTATTTTTAGTTTTTTAAGGAACCTCCATACTGTTCTCCACAGTGGCTGTATCAATTTAAATTCCCACCAACAGTGCAAGAGGGTTCCCTTTCCTCCACACCCTCTCCAGCATTTATTGTTTGTAGATTTTTTGATGATGGCCATTCTGACCAGTGTAAGGTGATACCTCATTGTAGATTTGATTTGCATTTCTCTAATGATTACTGATGTTGAGCATCCTTTCATGTGTTTGTTGCCCATCTGTACATCTTCTTTGGAGAAATGTCTATTTAGGTCTTCTGCCCATTTTTGGATCGGGTTGTTTCTTTTTTTGATATTGAGCTGCTTGAGCTGCTTGTATATTTTGGAGATTAATCCTTTGTCAGTTGCTTCATTTGCAAATATTTTATCCCATTCTGAGGGTTGTCTTTTCATCTTGTTTATGGTTTCCATAGCTGTGCAAAAGCTTTTAAGTTTCATTAAGTCCCATTTGTTTATTTTTGTTTTTATTTCCATTTCTCTAAGAGGTGGGTCAAAAAGGATCTTGCTGTGATTTATGTCACAGAGTGTTCTGCCTTTGTTTTCCTCTAAGAGTTTTATAGTGTCTGGCCATACATTTAGATCTCTAAGCTATTTTGAGCTTATTTATGTGTATGGTGGTAGGGAGTGTTCTAACTTCATTCTTTTACATGTAGCTGTGCAGTTTTCCCAGCACCACTTATTCAAGAGATTCTCTTTTCTCCATCGTATATTCTTGCCTCCTTTATCAAAGATAAGGTGACCATGTGTGTGTGGGTTTATCTCTGGGCTTCCTTTCCTGTTCCACTGATCTATATTTCTGTTTTTGTGCCAGTACCATACTGTCTTGATTACTATAGCTTTGTAGTATAGTCTGAACTCTGGGAGCCTGATTTCTCCTTTTTGCATCTATGTTCATCAGTGATATTGGCCTGTAGTTTTTTTTTTGTTTTTTTTTTTTTTTTGTGGTATGCGGGCCTCCCACTGCCATGGCCTCTCCCATTGCGGAGCACAGGCTCCGGACGCGCAGGCTCAGCGGCCATGGCTCACGGACCCAGCCGCTCTGCTGCATGGGGGATCTTCCCGGACTGGGACACGAACCCGTGTCCCCGGCATCGGCAGGCGGACTGCCAACCACTGAACCACCAGGGAAACCCAGTTTTCTTTTTTTTTTTGAGACATATTTATCTGGTTTTGGTATCAGGGTGATGGTGGCTTCACAGAATGAGTTTTGGAATATTCCTCCCTTGACTATATTTTGGAAGAGTGTGAGAAGGATAGGTGTTAGCTCTTCTCTAAATGTTTGATAGTATTTGCCTGTGAAGTCGTCTGGTCCTGGGCTTTTGTTAGTTGGAAGATTTTTAATCACAGTTTCAATTTCAGTGCTTGTAATTGGTCCCTTTATATTTTCTATTTCTTCCTGGTTCAGTCGCAGAAGGTTGTGCTTTTCTAAGAATTTGTCCGTTTCTTCCAGGTTGTCCATTTTATTGGTATATAGTTGCTTATAGTAATCTCTCATCATCTTTTGTATTTCTGTAGTGTCAGTTGTTACTTCTGCTTTTTCATTTCTAATTCTATTGATTTGAGTGTTCTCCCTTTTTTTCTTGATGAGTCTGGCTAATTGTTTATCAATTTTGTTTATTTTCTCAAAGAACCAGCTTTTAGTTTTATTGATCTTTGCTATTGTTCCCTTCAGTTCTTTTTCATTTATCTCTGATCTGATCTGTATGATTTCTTTCCTTCTGCTAACTTTGGGGTTTGCTTGTTCTTCTTTCTCTAATTGCTTTAGGTGTAACATTAGGTTGTTTATTTGAGATGTTTCTTGTTTCTTGACATAGAATTGTATTGTTATAAACTTCCCTCTTAGAACTGCTTTTGCTGCATCCCATAGGTTTTGGGTTGTCGTGTTTTCATTGTCATTCGTTTCTAGGTATTTTCTGATTTCCTCTTTGATTTCCTCAGTGATCTCTTCATTATTTAGCAGTGTATTGTTTAGCCTCCATGTGTTTGTATTTTTTACAGATTTTTTTTCCTGTAATTGAGATCTAGTCTCATAGCATTGTGGGCAGAAAAGATACTTGATATGATTTCAATTTTCTTAAATTTACCAAGACTTGATTTGTCACCCAAGATATGATCTATCCTGGAGAATGTTCCATGAGCACTTGAGAAGAATGTGTATTCTGTTGTTTTTGGATAGAATATCCTGTAAGTATCAATTAAGTCCATCTTGTTTAATGTATCATTTAAAGCTTGTGTTTCTTTATTTATTTTCATTTTGGATGATCTGTCCATTGGTGAAAGTGGGGTGTTAACGTCCCCTACTATGATTCTGTTACTGTCAATTTTCCCTTTTATGGTTGTTAGCATTTGCCTTATGTATTGAGTTGCTCCTATGTTGGGTGCAGAAGTATTTACAATTGTTATATATTCTTCTTGGATTGATCCCTTGATCACTATGTAGTGTCCTTCCTTGTCTCTTGTAATAGTCTTTATTTGAAAGTCAATCTTCTCTGATATGAGAATTGCTACTCCAGCTTTCTTTTGATTTCCATTTGCATGGAATATCTTTTTCCATCCCTTCACTTTCAGTCTCTATGTGTTCCTAGGTCTGAAGTGGGTCTCTTGTGGACAGTATATATATGGGTCTTGTTTTTGTATCCATTCAGCCAGTCTATGTCTTTTGGTTGGAGCATTTAATCCATTTACATTTAAGGTAGTTATCGATATGTATGTTCCTATTACCATTTTCTTAATTATCTTGGGTTTGTTATTGTAGGTCTTTTCCTTCTCTTGTGTTTCCTGCCTAGAGAAATTCCTTTAGCATTTGTTGTAAAGCTGTTTTGGTGGTGCTGAATTCTCTTAGCTTTTGCCTGTCTGTAAAGGTTTTAATTTCCCTGTCGAATCTGAATGAGATCCTTGCTGGGTAGAGTAATCTTGGTTGTAGGTTTTTCCCTTTCATGACTTTAAATATGTCCTGCCACTCCCTTCTGGCTTGCACAGTTTCTGCTGAAAGATCAGCTGTTAACCTTATTGGGATTCCCTTGTATGTTATTTGTTGCTTTTCCCTTGCTGCTTTTAATATTTTTCCTTTGTATTTAATTTTTGATAGTTTGATTTACATGTGTCTTGGCATGTTTCTCCCTGGATTTATCCTTTATGGGACTCTCTGCACTTCCTAGACTTGATTATTTCCATCCCCCTATTAGGGAAGTTTTCAACTATAACCTCTTCAAATATTTTCTCAGTCCCTTTCTTTTTGTCTTCTTCTTCTGGGACCCCTATAATTCGAATGTTGGTGCATTTAATCTTACCCCAGAGGTCTCTGAGATTGTTCTCAATTCTTTTCATTCTTTTTTCTTTATTCTGCTCTGTGGTAGTTATTTCCACTATTTTATCTTCCAGGTCACTTATCCGTTCTTCTGCCTCAATTATTCTGCTATTGCTTCCTTCTAGATAATTTTCCATTTCATTTATTGTGTTGTTCATCATTGTTTGTTTGCTCTTTAGTTCTTCTAGGTCGTAGTTAAACATTTCTTGTATTTCCTCCATTTCCAAGATTTTGGATCATCTTTACTATCATTACTCTGAATTCTTTTTCAAGTAGACTGCCTACTTCCTTTTCATTTGTTTGGTCTGGTGGGGTTTTATCTTGCTCCTTCATCTGCTGTGTATTTCTCTGTTTTCTCATTTTGTTTAACTTGGTGTGTTTGGGGACTCCTTTTCACAGGCTGCAGTTTCATAGTTCCCATTGTTTTTGGTGTCTGCCCCCAGTGGTTAAGGTTGTTTCAGTGGGTTGTGTAGGCTTCCTGGTGGAGGGGACTGGTGCCTGTGTTCTGGTGGATGAGGCTGGATCTTTTCTTTCTGGTGGGAAGGACCGCATTTGGTGGTGTGTTTTGGGGTTTCTGTGACATTATGATTTTAGGCAGCCTCTTTGCTAATGGGTGGGGCTGTGTTCCTGTCTTGCTAATTGTTTGGCATAAGGTGTCCAGCACTGTAGCTTGCTGGTCGTTGAGTGGAGCTGGGTTTTAGCGTTGCGATGAAGATCTCTGGGAGAGCTTTCGCCATTTCATATTACTTGGAGCTGGGAAGTCTCTGGTGGACCAATGTGCTGAACTCGGCTCTCCCCACTCAGAGGCTCAGGCCTGACACCCGGCCAGAGTACCAAGACCCTCTCAGCCACATGGCTCAGAAGAAAAGGCAGAAAAAAAAAAGAAAAAAATAAAATAAAATAAAGTTATTAAAATAAAAAAAAATTAAATTATTAAAAATTTAAAATAAGAAAGAAGAGAGCAACCAAACCTAAAAAACAAAGCCACCAATGATAACAAGTGCTAAAAACTATACCAAAAAAAGCAGGCAGACAGAACCGTAGGACAAATGGTAAAAGCAAACCTCTACAGACAAAAATCACACAAAGAGCATACACACACACTCACAAAAAAAGAAAAAGGAAAAATATATATATATACATATACATATATAAAAAGGGAGCGTGCAACCAAATCAACAAAGATATCTTCCAATGATAATAAGCTCTAAATACTAAATTATAATAACCATATAACCAGAAACAAATTAGATACAGGAAGCAAACCCCAAGTTGCTCCCAAAGTCAACCACCTCAATTTTGGGAAGATTTGTGGTCTATTCATGTATTCCACAGATGCAGGGTGCATCAAGTTAATTGTGGAGATTTAATCCACTGCTCCTGAGGCTGCTGGGAGAGATTTCCCTTCTCTTCTTTGTTCACAGAGCTCCTGGGGTTCAACTTTGTATTTATCCCCGACTCTGCGTGTAGGTCACCTGAGGGCATCTGTTCTTCACCCAGATAGGATGGGGTTAAAGGAGCAGCTGATTCGGGGGCTTTGGCTCACTCAGGCCGGGGTGAGGGAGGGGTATCGAATGCGGGGCGACCCTTAGGCGGCAGAGGTTAGCATGACATTGAAACAGCCTGAGGCGTGCCGTGTGTTCTCCTGGGGAAGTTGTCCCTGGATCATGGGACCCTGGCAGTGGCTGGCTTCACAGGCTCCGGGGAGGGGAGGTGTGGAGAGCGACCTGTGTTTGCTCACAGGTTTCTTGGTGGCCGCCACAGCAGCCTTAGCACTTCATGCCTGTCTCTGGGATCTGCACTGATAGCCACAACTCACACCCATCTCTGGAACTCGTTTCAGCGGTGCTCTGAATCCCCTCTCCTCGCACACCCTGAAACAATGGTCTTTTGCCTCTTAGGCAGTTCCAGGCTTTTTCCCAGACTCCCTGCCGGCTACCTGTGGCGCACTAGCCCCCTTCAGACTGTATTCACGCTGCCAACCCCAGTCCTCTCCCTGGGATCCAACCTCCAAAGCCTGAGTCTCAGCTCCCAGCCCCCATCCGTCCTGGCGGGTGGGCAGACAAGCCTCTGGGGCTGGTGAGTGCTGGTCGGCACCGATCCTCTGTGCAGGAATCTCTCTGCTTTGCCCTCCACACCCCTGCTGCTGCGCTCTCCTCCGTGGCTCTGAAGCTTCCCCGCCCCCCCCCACCATCTCCGCCAGTGAAGGGGCTTCCTAGTGTGTGGAAACTTTTCCTCCTTCACAGCTCCCTCCCAGAGGTGCAGGTCGTGTCCCTCTTCTTTTGTGCCTGTTTTTCCCTTTTTCTTTTGCCCTACCCAGGTACGTGGGGAGCTTCTTGCCTTTTCGGAAGTCTGAGGTCTTCTGCCAGCGTTCAGCAGGAGTTGTTCCACGTGTAGATGTATTTCTGATGTATTTGTGGGGAGGAAGGTGATCTCCATGTCCTACTTCTCCGCCATCTTGAAGGTCCCTCTCCAGCCTCAGAAGTTACGTTCTATAGACCTTTCCCATTTGCTACATGCTTCCAGATACACGATATCCTTTGAACATGAAGTCAGACATTGACTGAGTACCTACTGTCAGTATCTCCAGCTGACAGATACAAAAGTACAGTAAGAGAGGATCAGTGTGTGGCCCGTGTGGTTGCATTGCTAATAAGCAGCAAAATGAGACTTCTTATCTCCAACTCCTGTGTACTTCCTGCTCAATTATGAAGGCTTGGCAATGATCCAGATGATGTAAACCTTACAATTTCTCCCACTGAGACCACCTTGTAACTTCATGACGATGATATTGCTGCCGCACAGCATTTTCACAATACTGTGGGTGATTCATGCTACCTTCCAGCTATGGAAGCATTCACTCAACATCCCTTAAACTCAACTCCACCAACCTCAATTTCCCAAGCCCTTCTCCACTGAATTAAGATGGGTCTTTTCTGCATCTCCTATCACAACATTTTCTGCACTAAATTTTAAACTGGTTTACTAACACATCTACTTTAACTAAACTGTATGTGCCTTAAAACAGGACGGTGCTCAATGTTTATATTCCAGCACCAGGTGCAATGCCTTCACCACAGCGGCCACCTAAAATCAGGATAGTGAGTGGTTGTGTGCAACACTTAATAAATGAATTGCCCAAGAACACACATGATACTAGACTTCTCAATCATCAAAATTTAAAATCAAATGAGAGCATTTTGTTGAAATCTAGTTCTCTAGTTGGCATAGTAACCATTAATACATCATATGCTTATCATATAGAGACAAGTTAAAGGACTATGAAATTTGCACTGGGAAGATTATTTTTAAGTGGATATACAAAGCCTCGAAAATACAGAAAAACAATGACGGGAATTAATTTTTTTAAGTTAGAAAAATAAAATGATACAGGACAATTTTAATTTCTTCAAAATTTTGACAGATTTATTTTAAATACTTACTGTAGCATGTTCAAACACAGGCTGGCATATACCCTTCCTAGATAGTTATGTGGGGTTCTCTGTTTGTGACTGCATCCAAGTTAGCTTTCATATTAATGAACTCCTTAATCTAAATAGCTTTCATGTTATCCTGTTATGCACATCTGTTCACACCTGGATAAATGTACAAATTGATAATGTTAACATCATTAAATCTCATGCAATTCACAGTAATCATTCAATTCAAGCTCCAGTCAAAAGGTAAAGAGAATAGGGAAAAATAAATCTTTTTTGTTTCTGAAACACCCAGACTTATGGGTCTTCTTGGCCACTTTGTTCTTTTGTTAGTTGAGTGAGCTCTAAGACAGAAGCCCTTACCAATGCCACAGAGAAACCAAGATAAGTAACTCATTTTTTCCAAATACCTATGGCCCTTTTTCCAAGCAAAAGTAAACTCAGAGCAATACTGTTCAAAGCAAGTGAACAGGTTTTGTCAAAGCTTCAAGCAAAAAGAAAGACAAGTATCTGGTCTCCACTTAGCATAAACTTGAATCTTTTGTGACCGAGGTAGTACTGAAGATGCAATAACATGCTTTTCTGGTGGAGAGATGGGGGCTACTAAGTGAGCAAGAGAATAGAAGAGGAAAAAAAGACAAAGGCAACATGCTGTTTGTGAAGGACACACTGATGAAATGATTGAACGTCATCTGAAGTAACGATGAAGATTAAAATACAATTCCTTTATGACAAAGTCAATCAACAATGCACCTGTCTCATGCTAAAGAAAGTAATTTTACTTCCTCCTAACTCTAGGTGCTATACCCAGTCTTGTCAGCTCCATAAGAGGGCATTTAATAAATGTTCCTATCAGATATATCAGCATGAATCCCTGTCAACGACTTCTTGGTCCGGTGTCCAGAATAAAGTCACTTCTATAAGTAGTTCTGTATAAAAATGTGGTAAGCAGAGAAACTCAACAACTTGATGAAGTTTGTTAATGTCTGCTAGATGCAATAATGACCTTTTAATAAATATCTATTCCCGATTCTCTTGCCAAAAAGTAGGTCGTCATTTCAGAATCTAAAAGCTACCTGGCCAATTATCATCTGAAAATAAAGAAAACATGTTACATGCCTAAATGAGCAAGAAATCATATGGAATAACAGGAGTGGGGAGGAAAAACTGCCAACACTAATTACATCAGGTATACTTTCCAGGTAACTGTCCTTGTTTGCTTTTCTTCTTCTGTTGCACATGCACTTCTTGTTCAAACAGGGCATGGATAATTTTGAGAAAGGAGAACTCACTAGGCTCAAACCAAGGAGTTTGGACAGACGTTTCCAATAATTTCTTGGAAAAGTCATTTCTCTAATGAGCTTCTTCATCTACAAAATTACAGGGGTGAGCTAGATGACCTTGAAATCTCTGCAAGAGATAATAACTGTGATATCCAGGATGATTCTATCATACTGCTGCTTTGCTAAAAGGTTTATTAGAGAGAACACTGAAATAAGCACCCAGAAAAATGATCTGAAGATTCTCAACGGATTTCATTTCCCACGCTGTCCACACCTGTCCTCAATCACTGCAGATAATGCTTAAGTTAAGCGGTATTATGCAAAATCAAGTACTACATACTGAATTGTATCTGCCTCTTTCAGAAAGGCTATCTATATGATAGTGCATATAACCATGAGGGAGAATGCAGAATATATCACAAGACTGAAAGAAAGAAAAAAAAAAAAGGAGGCAAAAGCTTTTTAATTGACCACTTAAAAGGTTATGTAGAGGCCAGGCCACAAGGTGAAGGTACGAAGTATGTTTCTAGTACGGAAAGCTGTCTACTAACAATGAAATGCTCAATATTCTTACGACTTTTTTGAGTGAGGAGTCTACAGCAGATTTAAGTCCTGGATCAGTTAAGAATCTGGTATGTAAAAATAAAAGCCCATCAATTCTTAGCATCCCTTTGGGGTTTCTGTGGGTATACGTGTAATAACTGTCATATCTCAAAACAGTTCAATCTGACCCCCATTATTTTAAAAATATAATGATAGTGGCCAGAGTTATCAGCTATGCTTCGATGATTTGAATGCTCCTAACTGGTGCAATTAGGTGAAATTAACAATTTCTTAGTGAGAACACAGATTGGTATCTAAAGGGCTCAAACCACCTCAGAAAGGCGAATAGGGCATTTCATAAAAGTAGAATCTATCTGCCAAGGTCAAAAAGCTCCTGTATCTCTTCCTCAATTCAATTTTTCTCATGACTTTCCACCCCCAAGGTTGTCTCACTTAAGACTTGTTGATGCCCTGGCAATGCTGTTTTGAGATACAGGGTGTGATAAGAGCTATGGAAAGGGTATGATCTCAATTATAATAGAAAACACCAATGGAAACAAAACTTTTTCAAACTTCATATTTTCCATCTATCAAATTGGCAAAGATCAAAAGTTTTACACTGTGTTGATAAGTGTGTGGTATAACAGACATTCACATACATTTTTAGTGGGTGGATCCATTGGTACAAATTCTGTGGAGAATTATTTACCAGTATCTATAAGAAGCAAACTTTTTTTTTTTTTTTTTGACTCAGAAATGCCTCCTCTAGAAATATAAAGTCTAGGAATATACGGTCATTGGAGCACTTCTTCCTGGTTGTAATAGCTACCTGATAGGGTTACTGTTAAGATGAATGAAATAATTCATATAAAGTATACAGAACAAAATTTGCATTTTACTGGTATTAATGGTAAGCACTGATAAAACTTAGTTGTTCACGTAATTATTATTAGATGATGATGTTCATGTAATTATTATTAGATGGTAATACAAGTCATTTTTTGACATACTACAAAATTTCAGAGAAGTAGAGGACAGCCTCATATTCATTAAGGTTAAAAAAAGCAAATGTGTGTACTACACATAGCTAAATCTAGAACATGGTATTTAAATGCTCTCTGGTAAGCCCTGTCAACTGGGGAAATTTCTTTACAGAAAAGTATAATTTGCATATAATCATGTGTTAATTCCATAGGACTGTTTTATACTGAATTAATAAATGTCTAAAAGATTAGGGAAAAACACAAAAACCTTGTAATCTGGATCAAAATTACCATTATTTTATTAGGATATAATTGTTTGAATGATTTGAAGAGTAGCTTAAATATTTTCTGGGTTTTTCTCTTCTTTCTGTAGCTAAATGATGTTCTAACCATTATCAACCATTCATTTTAGCTAAATGACAAAGAGAGAAAAAATGTGAACTAAAAGCGTATTCATTCCGACATTAACCCAAAATAACCAATTTGCTTCTCATGAGCCTTGGATGTTGCTGAGGTGCATTTGTTAAATTATAGAAGCAATTTTTCCTCAGGAATCTTCTAATTTTGTTCCAATCACTGGAGTCATGCTTATCTATTTCCTTGCACAGATATACTGCCTCCTCAGAGAACTCTTGAGAATAGAAACTCTGTATCCGATGAGTGAATATCAAACAGTGAGATGACTAGCCAGTTAGGTTAAAAATATGAAAAGACATTTAAATCTAAACATAAAGGAGACCATGTGAATAACAAAATATGGGGGATGTAGAAGAATAAATTAGGAAAACTTCTTCCCTTCCTTTTCTCAGAGCTTTTCCATACCCAAGCAGGAAAGCTGGGTCTTACTATCCTAGTGTTTAGAGCTGTGCTATCCAATATGGTACCACTAGCCAGATGTGGCTACTGAGTGCTTGTAAAGTAGCTAATAAGAAATGAAAAGATAGTGTAAAAAATGAGTGTAAAGTATCTTATTCCTAATTGTTTTAATACTGGTACAGGTTGATATAATATTTTGAACACAATATATTTAATAAATTTCCACCTGTTTCATTGTACTTTTTAATGTGAGTTCCAGAAAATTGAAATTATATTTTTGGCTCACAGTATATTTCCATTAGACAGTACAGAACTAAAGCATTAGTATCTATGACATATGTATAGGCCACAAGTTCCTTTGTGTGCACTTGTGTTTTGATGGTTCCAGTAACTAAGTCGGTCTCTAAAAGGGAAGAACCCATGTATCTGTACAATCTTACCTAGGCGTGGGAAAACTGCTTGGGTTTTATTTGAGTCCAGCTCTTCCCCGTAAAAATAAGGCCCTAGCCAACATGGTGTTGCAGTCAGAAGACTTGAGTTTCCACCTGGGTTACCTGGGCAAATCACTCAAATCCCCTGAGTCCCTTGTCTTACGTATAAAATACCTGTCTTTCTAGCCATGAGCACTGCTGTGCAAATCATTTGAGATATGTATATAAGATAACTCGTCAAGTCATACTCATTATGGTCCTTGAAGGGGTATTAACATTTAGTTTTAGCTCAACAAATGACATACTTAACAACTGATCCTTTGCAGTCCACCTAAGTCGCAGCAGAAATACCACACCTTTGCTTCCAGTCACACTGCTGTGTATGACAGAGGCAGCTGATCCCTAAGTCGTAAGTTAGACTGTTCCATAAGGATTCTTTTTCAAAGCAAGTGAATCGAGTGTGGATCTCTGAAAAAGCTTAATAACTATGATCACAGTACTAGAATTAAGAGTAAAGAAACCATGATGATGTATTGCTGATAACAACTGACTCTTTCACACACCCATGCATTCACTCATCAAACATTTGGAGAACGCCCTACAACCACAGCATGAGAAAGATCAAGCTTTGGAGTCAGAGATACCTGAGTGTTAATTTCAGCCACCCCGAGTGTTTTATATGGCCCTGTAAACCCTGTATTATTGGAATAAATTATTAAGAGCAGAAGGTTTTTAGACAATTAAGTATTATTTGTAAAAAAAATAAAAATAAAAATAGCTCAATTCCTGGCACATAGTATTCAGTAAAGGTTAGCTAAAATAATAATATTTACTATTATTTAGTTACTGTTCTTGATACTGAAGATACTGTAAGACACAGGCTCAGCCCTCAAGGCATTATATAGATTATCATCTACCAGCTGTATCTAAGGAAGTCTGTAAGAATGGATATTTTTAAGAATCCAGGTAACTATATGAATTTCAGCTGTTATTCTGATATTTAGCACTGCGTAATGACAACCTGAATTCTCAGAAGGTCCATTCAATAAGCCTAAGGGATTTTGCCAACTAAAATGCAGTTTACCTTACTGTGTTTCATGTAATAAGTCTTGCAACACTGAATTTCAGGAAACTCTTGAGAAAACCTCTTCTACCAGGCTTAAAGTTAGCCTAAGTACCCTATTAAATAGACCTCTTAAGCCATTTTTTAATAACACAGAAAATTGATCATCATCACAGTCTAATGCAACAATCATTTATTGTGACCCTCTAGTTCAGCAAGGGAGGTGAGAAATCAATGATGGAAAACATCAATAACTTCTTGCCTGCTTTCATAAACCTAGCTAAGTAAGCTCTTACCATGAACAGCCATCATCTTTGACAATTTATTTTTTTCTGCAATAAATGAATGAGTGAGCAGCAAGGATTTCCACAGAAAGGCCTTAGGGGCCAATTCCCCAAGACCACTGTATTAAAGTTCTCAAAGTAAAAGGTGCACCAACTTGTAATCATTTTTATATAAAGCAGGATCCACAATGACACAGAAAAGTGATTCTACCATCTACTATGAAAACAGATTACCAACCTCCCTTTTGTAGATAGCTACAAGTTAATACGGCATGTCCAAAGTTCCATACACTGGAATGACTGCTTTTAAATCAATCAACCAAATCGTATTTAATAACTCAATTAAATGAGAACACATAACCCCATTTTCAAAAGACTTAAAATATTTTTTAAATAGATCTAAATTGTAGGCATTTATATATATTACAAGTTGTTATAGTTCAAGACGGCCCTCAAAACACAATTGTAACCAAGTCAATGACTTAAAAATCAGAGCCTCAGTGTCTTGATCTGTAAAATGGAGATATTTGTATTGAAATTACAGTGCTATTAGAAATCAGTCTTATTACTACTACTGATGTTTTATTTTCTTTATTGGCTAGGGCAGGGGTCTGCAAACTATGTAAAGAGCTAGATGATAAATATTTTCAGCTTTGCAGGTCATAAAATCTGTATCAGAACTACTCAACTCTGCTGTTGTAACATGAAATCAGTATGGACAATATATACACACGAGTGTGGCTGTGTGCCGATAAAACTTTATTGATGGACACTGACATTTGAATGTCATAGTTTTCACATATCATGAATTACTATTCTTTTGATTTTTTTTCCAACCATCTACAAATATTTTTAAAAAGCATGCTTAGTATGTGGAAGACACACAAAGAAGTGGAGAACTAGACTGGATCAATGGGCCATAAATTGCCAACCCCTTGGCCAGAAGACTCTGATCCAACCTTATGTAAATTGATTATATATTTAATTGGCCAAAGAGTTTTTGGAAAAAATCACTTGTAACAAATTGAAAATTTCTCTACATACAAAACCATGTTATTTTCATTTACTTTAAATTCTGCTGAACATTTTTGGGGAAGAAAATACTCTGTTTTCACTATTTAATCACCTTCCACTTTATAGATCTTTTAGTAGTATTTTCTCTCTAATGTAAAAAGTTCAACTATGGTACTTCAAAGCACTGCAAACAAATTTATTTCCAGTGCTTGTTAAACGTATTGCTTATTTTCCTTACTAAATTAACTGTGGTTTGTGAAACAAACAAATAAATCCAACAATACAAGATGCAAAAACAATTTCAATAAATAGGTCTTCATTTACTAATAATCTCCTTTCTGCCACTGACTTAAAAACATCTGCCAGCAAGATGTGCAAATACCGTATTTCTCCAGTTACACAATGTTAATTATAATGGAATTACACCACCAAGAAATTCTTAATCATGCTGGCCACTCTTCCGTGTTCTTATTACTCACTCCTAATCCATTAAATCTGTGCTGTAGTATTAAAACGGGCAGAAGGACAGGGAGAGAGGAGATGAATTTGATTTGGTCAAAAGGTGAAGGCATAATAATTTAGTTGAATAAGTTAAGCGGGGCATCGACTTTTTATCCCTTTATTTCTTATGCTTTTAATGCTGGATTATATGTAAAATGAACAAAAGACCGTGAATATCAGGCGTTACACTGAGACAATCAAGCAAACCGACTATGGCACCAAACGACATGCTGTTGAGGTTCATAATAGTTGCTCTTGTGACATTTAACTTAGAGTTTAAAGAGATTTACCAAGCATTCCTAATCTATCATTATCTTATAATCCACCAATTTATTTACCTTGTTGAACCTAATTAGAATGAAAAGTAAAAATGTTAGGGATGCAAAGATAAGTAAGTCAGAAACGTTTGTAAATCCTCAGAATAGGTCTCTGTTTTGTCTTCTGAGACATGGCATCACATCAGCCCCCAAACAATTAACACAACATCCACGTTACCATGGATGCACATATCTACAGATAGTTAAGTACACAGATAATAACAGAAGGCAGCATAAAGTACCGATTAAGACCACATGCTACAGAGCCAGACTGACCAGTTTTGTAAGCTCAGCCATTTATCTATCCGTGTGATCGTAAATAATTCACTTATTGTATTCCTGAGTTTCTCTGTAAAATGGAAAAAAAAATAATCATAGCCACCACTGAATGTTAGAAGGATTAACTTAATATGCATAAAATTTTTATCATATTATCCGACACAAAGAACTATGTAGGGCTTCCCTGGTGGCGCAGTGGTTGAGAGTCTGCCTGCCAATGCAGGGGACACGGGTTCATGCCCCGGTCTGGGAAGATCCCACATGCCGCGGAGCGGCTGGGCCCGTGAGCCATGGCCGCTGAGCCTGCGTGTCCAGAGCCTGTGCTCCGCGACGGGAGAGGCCATGGCAGTGAGAGGCCCGCGTACCACACACACACAAAAAAAAAAACTATGTAAATGTTAAATAAAGCAATGGCTAAAAGAGTATTATTGAATAATACTCTATTACCATTTCTTTATAATATTTGCACTTTGATAGGTGATTACTACACAACTCTTTTTAGATCTCTATGAGAAAAAAAATCATAAGAACTTAATAGCCCCATCAATGATAAATGTTTGCCAATGATACAGGTGAAAAGGCAATCTAAGGGTTGTTTGCCTCAAATACCACCCATGTGTGACATAATTAATGAAACAAAATTACAGGGCAACAGGGCACTTACTTCTAAAGCACCTAATAATGAAGAAGCCTTTAACCAGCAGTAGAGACTCGGCCACTTAATTAGCTCCTGCTACATAAAGTGGTTACCCTCAATCCAGTGTTTTCTTTTCTTCTAAACACCCCTATGACCTACTGTCTCCAAACTCCAAGGTCCTCATCAATAAACTTGACAAGATTCTTTTTTAATTTTTATTTATTTATTTATTTATGGCTGCACTGAGTCTTCATTGCTGCGCAGAGGCTTTCTGTAGTTGCGGTGAGCGGGGACTACTCTTTGCTGCAGTGCGCAGGCTTCTCCTTGTGGTGGCTTCTCTTATTGCGGAGCACAGGCTCTAGGCCCACAGGCTTTCATAGTTGCAGCACGTGGGCTCACTAGTTGTGGCTCGCAGGCTTTAGAGTGCAGGCTCTGCAGTTGCGGTGCATGGGCTTAGCTGCTCCGCGGCACGTGGGCTCTTCCCAGACCAGGGATCGAACCCGTGTCCCCTGCACTGGCAGGCACATTCTTAACCACTGCGCCATGAGGGAAGTCCCAAACCTGACAAGATTCTTAACTGGGCCCCATTTAGCAGCACACCACTTTGCTAACTACCATAGAGAATGTCAATACACAAAAGAGACAGCCCGAACTATCAAGGAGCTTACAATCTATTTAGAGAAACAAAGTGTAAGAAAGTGAAATGATGGCAACATAAAACTATACAAAAAGGAAGTAAGAACCCAAAATGCAAACATGGGTGCAGTGCTTTAGCGTCTATACAGTGTTCTCACCAGTACAGTAACTCATTCTGTGCCTCCATCCCACTGTAGACCAGCAAGTTAAAAAAAACTGCTATCTTGGTATTACAGACTACCAAGCAGAGCCTCGGGAAATCTAAGTAACTTGCACGAAGTCTTACAATTACAGACAAAGCCATAGTGCAGAACATAGATATTCATGCTCACATCCATGATTTTAAGCTACAGCGCTCTGTTCCCTGAAAGGAGAGACCCACAAGACTCCAGCACTCTGTGATCACTTCCTAGAGAGAGGGTGTGAGCCAATTCATGATGAGTGGTCAGAAGTGGGCATCTGACCAAAAGGGAAGGTCACTGCAAATGGGAAATGGTGTCAGATCAATGAAGTAAAGAAAAAGTCCAGGTCAATGGCTTTAAATGGAGCGTTTGGAGAGGAGGTCTGTGTTGGCACAAGTAGAAAAGTCATTAGCTAGTATTCTGTGTTTCCTATTGGCTGTGCAAAAGACGGGAGAGAAGGACTGGAGTTTTAAAGCAATTGCATCAGGCATTATGAAGCTAAATTTCAACTCCACCACCTCTAATGTGTATCTACCCCTTTATCTCTTGAGACTCTGATATGACCTACACACTCAGTCAATCTGATTCACCTGGGATCCCCAAACTAATTGCTACCACATACTGAATGACAGGAGGCACTTGAGTAAATCTTAAGATACACAGTACACTTACGATGTTAGAAACACTGTGCTAAAATCTTTCACATGTCATTTAATCTTCAAACTAACCACAGCAGCTGTGTCAGGGTCCCCAAGACTACTTCTAAAATCAAAGACTTGCTAGAAAGATTCACAGGACTCAGCATCTAAGTTGCACTTATGTCTAAGATTTATTACAATGATGTAGTAGGAATACAAAGTTGGATGATAAAAAAAAAATAATAAAAACCACAGGCAGAGTCTGGAGTAATCCATATGCAAGTTTCCTTACATGTCCTTCCTCCCATTGGGTGGTCACAGAGAGTGTATACTTTCCTAGCAATGAAAATGCATCAACACGGGTGGAATATTTCTGTCCAGGCAAGCTGATTAGGGACTCAGTGTGGGCACTGTTTATTCCGTTTGTAAGAGGGCTGGTCACATAGGTGCACTCTGCTAGAATTACCAAAATTCCATACGACTCAAAGACAGCAGGTGTTGAGCATACACCACATTATTTGTACAGACAGTCTAGGCATAGTGATCAACTCTTGTCAATTAAAAAAATTATATTAGTACCAGCCAAGATCTCAGATGTCAGCCAAGGGCCAATCTCACATGTATTCCTCTTAGTATATCAGACCTGAGACTCCTATCCTAACTCTTTCCTACACAGGAGGCCACTATTATTGTTTCATGTAGAAGAAGTAACTGAGTTACAGACATTATTTAACTCATCTAGGATCCTAGAAGTTCTAAGTGCCAGACAATGTGTCATAGCTTGAGAGCTCCTGCAACAGACATGACACAAGGTTATAGGCGAGCTGTTTTGTTTTAGGAGACATCCGGGAAACTGAAGGGCTAACTTGTAGGTGGGCACAACGATAGCCAGGTGTGGAAAAAGGAAGGATAGCAAGCTAATCCCAGGGTTTGTAGTTAAATTGGTTACCATCGTGGTCAAGCAGGAGTCAGTCCCACTGTGGTACAGTGTGAAATGAACTTCAAAGTTTTCCACTCAAAATACCGACCAGGGCAATATCTATTTACTGGTTGTTCATCCCCTATTGGTCAAGGTTCTCAGGAGTTATTAACTCCTCATAGTAGAGAAATCTTAGGGCAGAAAGCAAAAATCCCTGAGGCAGAACACAACCTGGTTTTGCAGCAAGGACGGGAGCCAAAATCTGCATCCAGAGAATGACAGATAGGGTATAAAAAGGATAAACAGTCTGTATTAAACCTCAGGCACTGTGACTCCCCATGCTATACCTGAGTCATCATGGTGGGTTCTGTCAGATTCCTTTAGAATGGATTAGAAGTCCCTAAGTAGCTTTCAAGGATTAAAAAAAAGAATAAACATCGTGCACCAATGTGACAGTGGTAACTCCAGCTTTTGCACGGCAAAGAAGGTAACAGAGTAAAAAAAAAATCTGTCTTCAAAATCCCACACACCTCAGTTCAGCATTCTTTACAGAAACGCTATTTGTTTAAGGCCGGCAATTGTTGATATATAAAGTTTTGCAGAAAGCCTGACTCTGGCTCAGTCAGGTTTCTGTTCATTACCCTGGAAGATATGAAGGTTTTATTTATATATTTATACATATACAATCAGTAGTTTTTTAACATTTTCCAAGGGTTGGAAAATCACCATCACCTAGTTCCAGAATATTTTCAGCCCCCTACAAAAGAAACTATATAAATTCACTCCCATATTTCCATTCAAAATCATTCCCAATTTCTCCTGCTCCTAGCCCCTGGCAACCACCAATCTATTTTTTGTCTTTATGAATACGCCTATTCTGGAAATTTCATATAAATGGAATCATACAATACATGCCTTCTTTTACGTAGCATAATGTTTGCAAGATTCATCCATGTTGTAGCATTATCAGTACTTCATTTGTTTTTATTTCCAAATAACTTTCCATCATATGGATATTCAGTACTTGTTTATCTGCGCATCAGCTGATGAACATTTAGGATGACTCCAGTTTTTCACTCTCACGACTAATGTTTCTATGAACAGTGTGGCTTTATGTTCTCATTTCTCTTGGGTATATATCTAGGAAGGGAATTTCTGGGTCAAATGATAACCTTATGTTTAACACTGAGGGACAGCCAAACTGTTTTCCAAATAAGCTACCTTATTTTACAATTCCACCAGCAGTGTATGAAGGTTCCAATTTTTTCCTTCATCAACGTTTGTTTTTGGCAAATACAAATATTTGAAGGCCAGTAATTTCAAGATCAATGGCTTGATTAAGAAGCTTCCTAATTATTTACATTCAGTATTCCTAAATATGTATTATGGAGAAGGTAGATGCCTTGCAGCTTACAAAAATGACATGCCATCTAGTAGTTGTTGT
The DNA here is from genome assembly GCF_039906515.1 of Pseudorca crassidens. NCBI lineage: Eukaryota > Metazoa > Chordata > Mammalia > Artiodactyla > Delphinidae > Pseudorca > Pseudorca crassidens. Next base: position 93,685,294 of record NC_090305.1, on the reverse strand, counting down.
CATAGTGGGAAAACAAAAACATCCTCACCTATATACATAATAGTGGCAGATGGAGGTAAGTTTTCACAGTAATTCCAAATGGAAATATCAAACCCAAGAAGGTGTGATTTGAGGGTTACTTTTAGAGTAGGATTTGGGTGGAAGTAAAGGAACCTAACACAAGAGAAAGATAGTTGTTATGACTGTTTGCATCCCCCCAAATTCATATGGTGAAGCCCTAATCCCCCATTTCATGGTATTTGGAGGTGGGTCCTTTGGAAGGTAATTAGGTTTACATGAAGTCATGTGGGTAGGGCTTCCATCATGGGATTAGTGTCCTTGTAAGACTAGAGACACAGACAAACACAGACCAGTGCTAGCTCTCTTCAACATGTGAGAACACAGGGAACAGGTGGCCATCTGCAAGCCAAGAAGAAGGCTCTCACCAGAAACCCAATCTCCTAGCACCTTAATCTTTGACTTCCCAGCCTCTGTAGTTGTGACAAATAAATGTCTGCTTAAGCAACCCAGAATATGGTATTTTGTTATGGCAGCTTGAGCTAAAACAATAGCATACCAGATGCAGGAAACACTATGAGTGACAACATAGAAAAAAGAGATGAGTACCTGTATTTACCCAAAATCAACTAGTGAAATACTGATCAACTTATTTAAACTTGTGTCCTGAACATGGTGAAAAGAATATCCTCCTAGTAGATGGAAAGGAAATGGAAAGAGAACCTAAAACAAATTAGATGCAAGAAGAAAGTTGTCATAGGGAAATAAATAGAAGCATGGTATGAATTTGGCAAAGCCAATTCCTTTAACGTCAAGGTCTATAATTCTGAAAAAAGCTATCAAATATTCTCCGATAAAAGATGGCATAAGATGCAGCTTAAAACCATAAAAATAATGCTAAAGACAGTCTCAAATGTGAGTAATGATTATGAGTTATAAGTAAATAAACAAAGCTGTTATAAATTACCCTGCCATAATTAAAACAAAGTCATTATTTTGTATTACCTTTTATTGTTGATACGGGCCAAAATTAAGGAATATTCCAAGAGAGTGTACCTTAAAAGATAGAGAGAAATGACTTCAAAGCTCTAGGAGAAGTTGTTTAATAGACATTTCAATTGATAACTGGGGACATCTAAATAATAAATAGGAAAATAATGCACTTTAGAAAATCCACTATAACCCAAATAGTAGATCGTGGCAAAGCCAAGCCAAATAACATTTTTCAGTAACAGTTGGTAAAGGCATACAAGAGCAAAGAAAATTTAAATAAAGGAAGTAAAGTTCAATTCACTGAGAGATTCTCTGTTTCATATGCATTTCCAGAGATATTTTTCTGTAACTGGGATACAAAAACTCAAAAATATCTTAGACATATATGTTTATTTTTGGAGCCCTACAAAAGGTATTTAACTATAGCCAAGACAGATGATTGTCCCAAGTAAGGAAATGCTTCAAATATAAATCACCAACTCTCTTCCTTCAGGGTTTACTGTTAACATCAAGCTAGACATATGAAAATTAGCACTGCAACAACTCACCATTTCTGTGCATCCAGGCATTTATGGAAGATCAGATCTGCCTCCTGGAAATGTGCTGAATATTAGTATCTGCAAGCCCTGGGTAAACCTAGGGGACAGCTGAGCCCAAAGCCTCATCACGTCTTTAAACACTTAACGCCTTCAACTCTAGCATTCACTTTAACAGATGCTCTCACATCCCACATGTCAGCACAGCTTCCTACAAACCCCTATACATAGAAAACATGATGACACATCTTGGTCATAACTGATAAGCAAAATTGGAATTGCTATAGGACCATCTGATAAGCCACTCCTAGCATGATGAGAAATGGAAGGACCTCATTCCTGATAGGAAAATACGGGGGAGAAGAATGGTGGATTGGGACCAATCCTCCTTGGTTATATGTAACCCTTTACTCTGCCTTTACATCAGGGGAAAGGATCCCTTTGGTTTAATACAATAAGCATGTGTTTCAGAAAAATATACAAGGTAAAGAATTAGTGGTAATGGAATTTTTACAGTTATATGCCACCAAATATTTAAACCAATTTACAAATTACTTATTTTCTACACATCCGGGCTTGGGCATGTATCGAAAAACAGCTATTATTAGACTTATATTTTGAAAGAAAGTTACAAGATGTGTACCTGTTCTCAATTTCTTTAAAAAAATAGAAACATACCATACTATCTGATTCCAAAATGCACTTCTATAAACTTTCTATTTACCTGAAACTGGTTAGATCCTTAAATTGGGTTGTACATTTCAATTATTGTGTTCTTATCTCCCCTTGACTCCTCCTTAGAAAGCTGTGGTTAAATTGATGGTGTCTCTTCCTAACTTTAGCTACACGCCAACCTCTTTCACATCTCTATACACTCTGAACCTGCAGCTCTGGCTCCCTGTAATCTCATCCTCTTTGATCTCTGCATGCCTGCTTTTCGTATCCTGTGAAACTCAGCTGAAACGTTTTCTTCAAAAAAAACACTGGCGGGCTTCCCTGGTGGCGCAGTGGTTGAGAGTCCGCCTGCCGATGCAGGGGACACGGGTTCGTGCCCCGGTCCGGGAAGATCCCACATGCTGCGGAGCGGCTGGGCCCGTGAGCCATGGCCGCTGAGCCTGTGCGTCCGGAGCCTGTGCTCCGCAACGGGAGAGGCCACAACAGTGAGAGGCCCGCGTACCGCAAAAAAAAAAACAAAAAAAACTGGCTTTCCCCATCACACTAATTAGTCTCTACCCGTGTAACTCAGTCTATGTAACCCACTCTTCCTTCCCTTTCAGTCACAACATTGCTATCACTGTACCTCTTTCTTACTTTTACACTATTTTTCTCTATTTGCTTTTACATATTTAGTTATTTGTCTGTTACCATCTCCCCCTGTAGACTTTAAGCTCCATGAATGGTAGATCTATATTTAATTTATTTACCACTTTCTTTGTGTACCCAACATCTCGTACGCACTCAAATTTTTTCAATTAATACATACATGTTCAACTTTACAACTGGATTGCTACACAAAGTTAATTATGGTTCCATGAAAAACCTTTTGTTTTCTTTATGCACTGCTATATTTTACAGAATTTCTAAAATGAACACATGTATTTGACTTGTGAAATCAAGAAAAAAAATTCTCTTTTTTGAGCGTTGCTTTCCCTTTATAATGCTATTCTTAGGGCTTTGGTTTTCTGATATATTTGAGCTAAAAGCAGTCATTTACTGCTAGGTGATGAGAATATAGGTATTAGTCACATCTGTGGAGATGATGTTCACACGGTAAAGAAGATATTGAAATATCTGGTAGTTCTGGTAATGATTATGACCTTCAAAACATACTCAAGGGGGAAAAAATAGGTACCAAACAATTGACAGTTTTTACAAAAGATTAGAGCAAACAGCATGAAATCACTTCCAGAAATGACAGCAATCAATCTGTTTCTTAAATGGTATCAGTGGCAGAGTCCATACCGGAAAACAGATTGTTTGGAACTAGATCAGCCCTCCAGGCCAGGAAGGTGCCAAGAGAAGGAGCCTGAAAGTTATGACAATAAATAAAGAGCAACCTTCTTATACTACAGACAGGAAGGAAGCCCAGAAGAAGATAAGAGGGGCTGCTGAAGCATGGGGACCAAGAATCATGCCACAAAAAAGCCCAGTACCATCAACGTCCCAAAGAAGCAAACTAAATTTCAGGGGATGAACTTCAATCCTTGGAAAAGAAACTTTAAGAAGTTAGATAAAGTCCAAATCCTACATTTAATGTCAGATCCTAAAGGAATAAGCTTTGAGACAGAGCAGAGTGTTCTACTTTTCAGAATGTGCGTCCAAGCATATTTCGTATAAAAGAAAAGTCTCATTATTTGAAATAACTCACAAAGCAAAGGCCAGACTAGCAGCAAGCACAATCCACCCATGAGCTACAGGGCAGTGGGTTGTAGCTCCCTCAAACCTGCTATGGAAGGGCAAGGTCTATTCAAGAAAAGGAGACGAGGCTGAGGCTGCAAGGGTTTCAAAAGGCCGTGGCTTTGTGGTAAGAAGGGTATGGGGACTGAAGCCACTCAGGGCGTAACATCAACTATAGTCAAAGTAAGCGAGCTCGTCAGCACTTGGTGTGAATGTAAACTGGTACAACCGCTTCAGGAAGCAATTCACCAACGTATCCAGTAAAACTGACACACATACCGTACAACTCAATGATTCAACATCTGTGGGGGGATGTCCCCAGAGAAACGTTTACATCAGGAGGATGTATGTACCAGGAAACTCATTGCCACAGTGAAAGTAGAAATGTTTGAAACTGAAATGCCCACATGAGAACAGACAGACATCATGATCCAGTCACACACTAAGACTATTATATTACATTTAAAATAAATGAACATTATCAATGTTGATCATATTAAATATAGGGAAAAAGAAACCCATTAGCCAAAGGATATACACTGTATCATGTTTTTAAATTAAGTTTTAACACAAAACAGTGTGTGTATATAAATATATACATATACACACACATATATTTAGTTAAACAGATGTGTATAAAAGTATAAATACTTGAATAGGAAGGAAACACTTACTTCAGGATATGTAATACCTCTGAAGAGGTGGGAAGGAGGAGACTGGGGTGAGGGGCTTCATTTATATCTGTACTTTAAGGATTCAATTATATCTATAATTCAAATGGATCTAAATAGTAAAACATTCAACTGTTTTCAAAGGTGGTTAAGGATACACGGCTATGGATTAGTACTGTCTTCTATAATATTATTTATCTTTAGAATATGTATAACATTTTTAACAATTAACATGGCAGAAAATATTTTTCTTGCAGAGCTTCCTCTTTTCTACTGAACACCACTATTTTAAATTTCTATTAAGTACGATTCTCAGATTACATTTAACAGCACTGCAGAGTATGTACACTGACATTTATTATGTACTTCCTGGAATGCAGCCTAAGCCCCTACTCAGGTAGAAACGCTCTCCTACCTAAGGCTTTGATAGCCCTCACATGATCATTATGGCTGATTTTATGTGATGGTTTTCATGGACTCTATGCTCTTTTTCTGACTTTGTGAAAAATGTTGTGTTATCAAATTTCACGTTAGGAAGATTCGTTCTGTAATATCACCTCATAATGTCAAAATTCAGTCATGCGTAATTTCCCTCTCCTTCGGTCTGAGACATCGTCTGTCTTACTACCATTACTAATTTTTGAAAGGAAAAAGGAAAGATGGGGGGAGGGGCTAGCATTATCCCTTTCAAGGAAAAGAGTGACGGACATTTATAAAAGCTCAATACTAAACAAATGTAAATCTTATCAATTGTCTGATCATGGTTGACTACCAGGAAGACACCATTTAAGATTCATCACTATAATCTACACATCAACTGTCCAAATTCAGGGGAATAAAACACCAATTGATCTGAAGTGCTAGATTATTTGGGGATGTAGAAATAGGAAGACTTCAAATGAAGTATTTATACTCGTATCCCCAGCTTAAGCTGCATTGAACCAAATTTCCACACTCAGGACTATTTAAGCCATATTACCCACCTTATCTCTAAGAGCAAACCTTGAGCAAATATACATTTAAAAAAATCAGTCCTATCTTTGAATAGTGGACACCACTTAAGCCCAGGGTGTAAGTGTGCAAAATTTGTAACTATAAAATGAGAGTTAAACATAATATTCCACCAGATAACATGATGTAATGAATCATAATAAGAAATAAGGCTTCTAGTATTTTCTACCCTCATTTCTGAACACAATAAGGAATGCAGCATGCCGATGAGCCCATTCCACCAAAAAAATTTTTTTAACGCCATTCATATAGTTTGTTGCTCACCTCATCCCACCTTCTGTAATCTTAGATGTGTACAATGTAAGAAACTCAGAACAACAAAAATACACCCTCAATTGATTCACTTTGCTATTTTGTTAATTTCCCTGGGAGCAAAAAGTTATTTCCTATGAGAAAGATGCTGTCTCATTTCACCAATGGACCACTTAACTGTCCAAAAACAAAACCTGCTTTTCAGGGGGAGAGCAGAATTTGGTGACTGGCTATTGGGAAAGCTGATGGGAGCCTGGAGAACATTTGATCTGTTGGCAACAGAAACCCTTACATCGCACTGCACATCAGCTAAATTTGAGGCCTCCGTAACTTGAGCTTATCCATTAATGCTGATTGCTACTTCTCAGTGGAGAAACACTGCTGAAAGTACAGGTGTAGATCATTACCGCTTTTTTTTCCAGAAAATAACACACATCTGTTCACTGTAAAGTAATTTCTGAATGGTAATTAGAACTTAGCACTGGGGCTTAAATAACAAATGGAATTTTTAGGACCTGGCCCAGAAAGAACAAGTGAAACCTCAAGTCCTGTGTTATTTCATAAGGCTTCTTCCAGAAAGCAAGGGGTAAAACAAAAGGAGCACCTGACAAGAGCTAAGAGCCTCAAGTTCATAGTCCCTGCTCCCCACCTGAGCAGCTTATGAAGCTGGGCCGTATGTCTCATCCCTCTGGACCTCAATTTCCTCATCCATAAAATGGGGAGGTAGACTTAGGATAACAAACTCTCAACTCCAACATTCTACATGTCCCCTGACTTTCAGATACTTTAAAACAGTAATTTCAGTCAGTAGGTCAGGTTCCCAACTTGCTAACCAACACCAGACAAACCGCATCATTAATGAAATTGATGCCAGTACTAGCCAGATACACAGAAAGTTTGAAATTGAAAAATTCATGATTTCACATGAGGAACAAAATGTGTATTAATATGCTAAGAGCTTGCATGATCTCAAAGATTCATAAAAATCCCCAATGAACTGTGGATCACATCTTGAGAAACTCTTCCCAATCAAAATTCCTCAACCTGAGTTACATACAGGAAACACATGCGGTGAATTTTAGAAATATCTCTCCCTTAACTCCCACCTCAGATGAATTAAACCAGAATCTGGGTGTGAGGGTCTCTGTCACTGCTTTTTTTTTTTTTTTTAACATCCCTAGTCAATTCAAATGTTCAAAGACTGGAAAGCACTGTTTTAAACCAAGTTAAAATTAATGAAAAATAGGGTGGGGCACTTTAAGGGCATTCCAGAAGCGCTTCAATATGAGAAAGGAACATTTTTAAAGCATTAGAATGCCTATAATGAGATGTAAAAAAGGCAAGCGAGGGCCTCCTTGGTGGCGCAGTGGTTGAGAGTCCGCCTGCTGATTCAGGGGACACGGGTTCGTGCCCCCGTCCGGGAGGATCCCACGTGCCGCAGAGCGGCTGGGCCCGTGAACCATGGCCGCTGGGTCTGCGCGTCCGGAGCCTGTGCTCCGCAGCGGGAGAGGCCACAACACTGAGAGGCCCGCGTACGGCAAAAAAAAAAAAAAAAAAAAAAAAAAAAGGCAAGCGAAATTATTAACATGGGGAATTTTTTTAAAAAATATCATTAAACAGAAGGTCAGAAAGCTGGCTTTAGCCATCCGTAAGTCCACCCAAAGAGGGTACTTCACTGAATCAATGAGTGCGTATGCTCATTTCATGACTGACCTACGTGGAAGAAGGTTATAGAAATGTAAATGAGTCTATACCCACTTTAATGGCAGTAGCGGGGGATGGGGGGTTCCCCACACTGACAAACACTTCTCAGGATATCAGCTGGGTGTCCTACAATTCAAATCAATTCTGAGACTATCTACCCAGAGACAGTTTCAGGTTCCACAGGTTAACAGGTCGGTCCTACAAGACTGCCTCCTTCCCCGCTTCACATGCCAATCACAAACCCAGGCTGTTACCTGTGCTTCTGACTAACAGGCTACAAACTTGAGGTTCCCAGCCCTCCACCAACTCAGGATGTCAATTTCAAGCCTAGGTTGTTACCTGTACAACCTTGTACAACTTTGTTACAAGTATAAACTAGAGTTTCCCACAATTCCCTGCTCTGGTTTGGTTAATTTACTAGAACTCAGACAAAGGTTTCACTTACCAGATTATAACTCAGGAACCACCAGATGCTCTACATGCATAGGGCAAAGTATGGAGAGAGGGTACAGAACGTCCACGTCCTCCAATCACACCATTTTCGAAGCCCCTCAGGGGGGGTTCAACAACCAGGAAGCTCTCCAAACTCTCTCTTGGGTTTTTATGGAGGCGTCATTACATAGTCATGATTGATTAAATCACTGGCCAATAGCAATTGATTCAACCTCCAGCACCCCTCCCAGGAAGTCAGGGTGCAGGACTGAAAGTTCCAACCCTCTAATTACATGGTTGGTTTCTCCTGGCAACCAGTCCTCATCCTTAGGTGGGATCCAAAATTAACCCCATTAACCTAACAAGAAACACCTTGATCGTATTCAGTACTTAGGAAATTCCAAAGGTTTTGGCACCTGTGAGTCAGGAACCATGGATGAAGACCGACCAAATATATATGAGAAATGAGAAATACATATTTGGTCATCTGAATAACCAAATATATACTTTGCTTATAAATCAAAATATTTCAAATATGTTTCAATAGTTTTAACTAACAACCAAGAAAAAATAAATTTTAAAATCAACAAGAAGAATTAGCTAAATTGTTCTTCTAAACTCCTTGTGAGTGGTAGTTATTAACAGACAAAATGGTGTTATCGGATAGGTTTTGGAATGCCTTTAGTATAGGAATTAAAAACAAGAGTTGAGGGCTTCCCTGGTGATGCAGTGGTTGAGAGTCCGCCTGCTGATGCAGGGGACACGGGTTCGTGCCCCGGTCCAGGAAGATCCCACATGCCGCGGAGTGGCTGGGCCCGTGCGTCCGGAGCCTGTGCTCCCCAACGGGAGAGGCCGCAACAGTGTGAGGCCCGCGTACCGCAAAAAAAAAAAAAAAAACCCACAAGAGTTGATTGTAATCTGAGAAAACATACACATAGTTCTCTATGTGTATGATGTTAATAAAAAGACAAAATCTATATGGAGTGTAGACTAGCATAAAATTACACATGTACATGAGTGCATAATATTCTCAATATTCTCAGAACCAACAGAAAAACAACAAACTAAAGCAGCAGTTACTACCTTACTCAAGAATCCTCTGAAAACCCCATTATCAGGGAAATTGTTTTACTGCTTAAAATATGACAAATAATAAATATTAGTTGTCATTATCATTCATCAATTCATTCCTATTTACTTTTCTATCATGTGTTTGATTTTGGGTAAAAAACAGTTAATAATAAAAACCGTTTGCTTCCAATGAGTTTTTGATGTAATGAAGGAAGTGGGGAGATTCAAACGGACAATTAAAAGATGACAAAGCAGTAAGAACAAAGAAGGGGCAACTAAGATAGGGATGAGGAGTCTCATCACACAGAAGGAAGAAAAAAAGTTGAGGCTCTAAATAAATTAGTAATATTTAGTCAAGTACAGGGATGGGGTAAGGAAAAGAGGGCTAACATGTTCATACACCCGGTAGGGACTTGAGTGTGCCAGGACCTAGGGTCCTAACTCTAATGAACTGCATTCATCACATCACATGTACCTCCTCAAAGTTCATTCTGCCTCCCCCTTTATTGAGCCCTCTGCCATTTTGTTCCACCTCAGCCTGTGTGGCTGCTGTCCAACTTCACATCAGCACACTAGATTCTGCCTCCTGAGAGCCAGCTGCCACATGCCCCCAGATCTCTGCCACCCCCTGTTAATTTCATATTCAGACCACCACAGCAAATGTGGAACCTGGCTTCCTAAGCAGCTCCTCAGGGCCAGATGATGAAACCCAGAAGCATGGGAGGGTTCACCAATAAGAGGCCTAAGAGAGCTGGAGGTGAACTCTCTCTCTTTTCCTTCCACTAATAAGATGTGTTTTTCTTTAAGCTGTGTTTTTCTTGTGTTCACACATCAGAAATGTCCCACATGATCCAACCACTGTACCTGCTAAGCAACTGTCCTCGATGTTAAGCAGATTATAAATCAGTGGCCACCCTGGAAATGCAGCACCTTTCTGCTGCCCCTTCTCCTTGTCCTCACTGCCCTTTTCCTCACTCTTGCCACTACGGAATGGCACCTCCCAGTAAAACTTGAACACTTTGTCTTAGGCTCTGTCTTTCCAGGAACAAGGATAAGACATGAGTTTTTCTGTGTAACAATGGGGGCAACTTTAAGTTTTCAATAGGAAACAAAGATATGTATAAGATCTATTACAAAGATCACATGGGCTGTGGATTAGAGGGGAGTCAAAACTGAGGGAATAAGACCATTAGGAAAGCTAATTTGACAAAACACCCAGAATTACCACAGCAATCCTGAGGAAAAGGAACAAACCTGGAGGCATAACCCTCCAGACTTCAGATGATACTACAAAGCTACAGTAATCAAAACTGCATGGCACTGGCACAAAAAACAGACATATAAATCAATGGAACAGAATAGAGTCAAGAAATAAGCCCACACACCTACAGTGAATTAATCTTTGACAAAGGAGCAAGAATATGCAGTGGAGGAAAGACAGTCTCCTCAGTAAGTGGGGTTGAAAAAGCTAGACAGCCTCTTGTGAATCAATGAAATTAGAGCATGCCTTCATACCATAAAAAAACAAAAAACAAAACCTCAGAATGGTTTAAAGACCTAAATATAAGACATGACACCTTAAAACTCCTAGAAGAGAACACAGGCAAAACATTCTCAGACATAAATTGTAGCAATATTTTCTTAGATCAGTCTCCTGAAGCAAAAGAAATAAAAGCAAAAATTTAAAAATGGGACCTAACTGAATTGAAAGCTTTTGCACAGCAAAAGGAAACCATCAACAAAATGAAAAGACAAGCTATGGACTAGGAGAAGATATTTGTAAATGATGCAACCAATGAGGGGTTATATCCAAAATATACAAACAGCTCATACAGCTCAATATCAAAGAAAAAAAACAATCAAAAATTGAACAGAAGACACAAATAGACATTTCTCGGAAGAAGTCATACACATGGCTAACAGGCACATGAAAAGTTGCTCAATATCTCTAAATATTAGAAACAGATGAATGGATAAAGAAGATGTGAGATACACACACACACACACACACACACACACACACACACACAATGGAATACTACTCAGCCATAAAAAAGAATGAAATACTGCCATTTGCAGCAACATGGATGGACCTAGAGATTATCATACTAAGTGAAGTCAGAGAAAGACAAATGTCATACGATGTCATTTATGTGTGGAATCTAAAACGATAGAAATGAACTTAGATACAAAACAGAAAAAGACTCACAGACATAGAAAACAAACTTATGGTTACCAAAGGGGAAAGTGGGGGGAGGGATAAATTAGGAGTATGGGATTAACAAAAACACACTACTATATATGAAATAGATAAACAACAAGGATTTACTGTATAGCACAGAGAACTATATTCAAGAGCTAGTAATAATGTATAGTTGAAAATGATCTGAAAAATGTATGTATATATATATATTTATATGTAACTGAATTACTTTGCTGTATACCTGAAACTAACACAATATTGGAAATTAACTATTCTTCAATAAAAATTTAAAAAGAAAGCTAATGTGGAGATTTAGGGAAAAGATGGTTGTGGCTGTGATTACATCAGGAATAATGCAGGATGCCATCAACCCCTCCAGCTCTCTGCCTGGGAAGTCTACTTCCTTACAGAAAATATAAACAAAGTTTTCACTGCCATTATGAAATATCGTGTGTGTGTGTCTGTGTGTGTATGTGTGTGTGTGTGTATATATATATATATATATATATATATATATACACACACATAATTTTATGCATTTTTCAAGTTACATTTTCCACATAATCATAGACATCTTTTCACGTAGGTAAACATAGGCGTAAACTTTTTTACCAGTTCCATATATCCTACTGTGTAATTACAGCATAACTTATTGAATTCTTTCAGCCATGCCTTATTGAAACGAAACTCCAATGAATATCACCAGATAGACAGACAGACACAGGGACACAGATATCTTTATGGACCTCTATATACACTCCTGTAAGACACTAAAAATAGAGATTCTGGGCTGAACTGTGTATCAGTCAGGAAAGGCTAGGTTATGCTTCAGTAACAATAACAGTACAAAATCTACAAAATGAAATTAAATTAAAACTCAGTGGCTCACACAAAATTTTATTTGTCACTCATACCACACATCCAACATGGGCCTATGCATCAACCTTAACAGGAACCCAGGGTGACAGAATAGCTCCAACTGGAGCACCACCTGTTGTCTTGATAGGAGGAAAAGTGAACACAGGAATTGCACACTGATTCTTAAAATTTCCCCTACAAGGTGTACTGATGACTTCTGCTTTAGGATTTTAGCATTATCAGTAGAGCTACAGCAAGTTCTACTGGAGGACCCTGCATAGAGCAAAAGTCAAAATTCTAGCCATGCATCTCTCTGGCTAATCTCTTCATCAGGAAGATACCATGTTCTCCAGGGTAAATCACAGTAAGGTGCACCCAGCCCAGGCAGTGCTTAAAAACATGGACTGTGAGGCAGACCTTGGCATTACCGTAACTCACCCAGATTATATCAGATATTATTTGAACTTTAAGCCTTAGGTTCTTACCTATAAAAAAAGGAATACACCCTCTCATAGAAGAGACTGGCTAGTTTTTCAGTAAACTTATTTCCTTTCCCCATTGCACCCATGGCAGGATTACATTTCCCAGACTCCCTTGCAATTAGGTGTAGCCACATGACTGAGCTCTCACCACTGGAACATGGATAAAAGGACAGATGCCTTTTTCATTGAAAACTATTCTTTCTATCCTCACCTTCTTTCTCCCTTCTTGTGTCAGATGCAACAGAGAATCCAGCAAAGGATTCGGAAGCTCTGTGAAAGGGTGGACCACAACTGGAAGAGCATGTGTGTATTAAACTGTTAGGTGAAATAAAAATATCTATTCTGTGGTGGTTGTAGCTTATGGCATTTAGCCTACACAAACTATGTGCTCCTGTACTAGGGTTATCATAAAGATTACATGAAAAAATCAAAAGAAAAGTCTTATCACAGCATCCATAAACAGTGCATATTAAACCACTACTAGCTATGATTTTCATCACTGTTCTGATATTTACCAATTGACACATCTGTATATTTTTTCACTCTAGTCAGTGTCAACTTGCATAGACACCATAACTGACTAATAAACATATTTAAGACAAAACGGACTCCAAAAGTCCTTCTTAATATCACTGTCTTAATATCAAATACAAATACTGTGCAAGGAAAAAGTAACTATGGCTTCTTTCTTCTTTTAGTAAAAATCCAATCCTTAAAAATGTTATTTCAGGGTAAAGGAGTACTCACATTGATTATTTAGAGAACACTGGCACAAATGTATATTGATTTTTAGGTTTTATAATGAAATTTGCTTGATGTGGTTTTCTTCACAAATGAAATGAACATTGACCTGCCTGATTGCATATTGACAGTAAAATCATCCTTAGATACAGAAGCCTTTGTAGATACTGTCAAAGAAAGTTAGACATGATGAGTGGGCTCTTTCATAAGTTGACAGTATTAGCTCTGACCCTAACTGTGATTTTTCCCTATGGTTTAGGCAGAGCAGGCAGAGACAGATTACCTCTCTTCTTCCTCACTTTACTTCAAAATAGTCCTGTTTCTACACCATACTTGTGAAGGAGAAGGGGAGAGGGCCCATGGAAGGAAAAGGTATGTCATAAGAGCTTACATCTGTCAAAAAAATACAGGTGAAATATTCTCACCTGTCAGTAAAAATAACTGCCTGCTAAGAAACAGGACTGGAATAGCTGGAATACTCTTCTAAGTATTCATCACCTCCCTACTTTAAATGCAAAGTGATGAAATGTATTCAATTGTTTTGCATTTCCTCAAAATGAGACTTTTGCCTCTCAGAATTGCTGATTGCTTCTCTGGTTATTTGCATAGGATACACCATCTTACCCACTCAGTACAGAAGTTTACTTAATAATCGTACACTTCTAAAAAGGATGAAACAGCCAGTTTTCCGAGAACTGCATACATGTCACTTTGCTGAGACAAATATTACTTCTGTTTCATTCTGTGTTTCTAGTATTATTATTTCGACTCCAGAGAAAAAGAACTGAGAAACTGCTTTAAAATTGCATAAGCACGCTTGTCGTTCGTTACTGAATGGCTACTAGGAGCCTGACATGCATTAGGCTCTTGAAAACAAGACAAGGTATAATCTCTGCCCTTTGGGAGTTTATAATTGAGTAAGAACTTAACCGGGTTGTATTTGAGGCCCAAACTGGTTTCAGGAATATACAAGTCCCTACAGTTCACATCTCATGTCCCTGGTGGAAGTTTCAGTTGGAGGAAAACTACATGGCTCCTACCATGGTCAAAGAAATGTAAAATTAGGTTGGAGCATCCTACTTTAAGTCAGGGGTCACACTTTTCTGAATTTCATAATCGGGAAAAATTTTTAAATATTTAGTGGTATTTAGGAATTTTAAAAACATTATTATTAAATAATATATTGAACATGACAGAAAATCATCCACATAATAAAAAGTGGAGTAACAGGCTAAAAAAAGTTGTTTTAAACTCAACAGGCCATAAGAAAAGACAATACTAAAATCATGTTACAGATAATTCATTTTGACATGAACTTTCCTCACCAAAAAAAAAAAAAAAAAAATTCATGATTTGGAAAAAAAAACAGTGACTATTTTAAGCAAATCCTAAGTATATCCCAATCTACACCTATCTACTACAAATGAATAAATACTTAAATGTAAAAGTTTCAAAGTTTCAAAGTAGATTTCATGTAATTCTATACTGACAATTATGAGACATCTGTTATTCAGACCAGAAGTGCTGTCATAACTCAGCTTTCTGAATTATCCACTCAGCAAATTACTATTTCAAACTCCAACAGTTTCTTCAAGAATTGACAGGGTTGCTATTTCTCTGAACATGTCAAATTTATCCAAAGCGGTACCTTGCCTCCTTGGACAATCATGAAACAAAAATTAACACACGAGCATTTTCCTCATGTGCCCTAAGTATGAATGGAGAAAAAAGTTTAAAAATAATTGTTCTTTCTTAATTTAACATTATTTATTTAAAGACCACGTTTATTAATTTTAAAGCATGTGTACAGTTTTAAAAGCCACCCAGAAGTCTTACTTTGCTTAACCAACAAACCAGCATGCAGCAAACTACAAAAGTGTAAAAACTTCAAGAAGAATCTGTGAACAAATTCTACATTTGCAAAAGAAAGAGTTTAATTATCTATTTTTAGGATCAAAAGAAAGGCTTATATTATTTTTCTGTGCAGTTGCATATAACTTTATTAAATGTGTATAATAACATCAAAGGCATTAATTCATTGTTAAGATTTGAAGGCATTGTAAGTTTGTGAATAATTAAAAAGACGTATGCAATTTTTTGCTGAGTAATGAATATGTCAAGAAATATGAGTTTTACTGCACCTATTTATTAAGGTCTGTACATCAAAGATCTTAAAAGTTAACCACTTCTCTGCATTTCTATGTATTCACAAGTGCTCCTCATGGGTTATAACAATGAATGAATTGTTAAACCTTAAATTGTTAAAAACCTCAAATACAAATTATAAAATTTAATTTTCTATGAAATTTAATAATTTTAAAATTACAATTTTTACATTCACAGGCTAAACCTTTGAATATATAGATTTAAAATATACACATACCATTCATATACATAAATATATGAAGAAATTGCAAGAGAAAAAAAAAAAGACACTTGGAGAAATCTTGTTTTCTATTTTAACTATATATCCAGGTCCACATACCGATTCTGCCCTAACTGGCTAAGCAACTCTGGGCTTGTGATTTAAACCTATATGCTAGTTTTCTTATCTATGTAAAAGGGTTTTGCCCAGTACCCTATTTATTGGTTAGGAAAAGGACTATAATTGACCTGAGTTGGACAATTGTAAGGCATTAACTGGGTCAAGTCTCCTTTGGATAAAGTTTTCAAGGGGCTTCTAAGGTCAGGACACCAAGATATGTTCTGACTTTTTTCTCTCTCAGCGCGACGGTCTGGGATAATGAGCTGACTCAATACGATCCCTCTACCTACGTGTATGGTAGACAGTACATGCACCTGTTCTAGAATGAACCTGAGCATGTCCAACTAGATCAAGTACAGACTAATTATCCCAGAGAAAATGAATTCTTCCATGTGGTCCATCATATTAGACTTCAGTTCTATACTGACCCAAGTCCCAGATTTACATAACAGACTCTATTTTGCCTTCGTTTCCTTTCTTTATATATCTATTCCTCTCAGAAATATGATAGGAAGGGGACACTTGTTGGACAGACAGACTATGAATATTATTCACATAAATGGCCATCACATCATCATAAAGATAGCACCCCATTTTTCAGTGTCTATAACACCTAGCATGGTGTCTTGTACAAAATGTGGTCTGATAAAATGGTAGGTAATGATACACATTCTCCCTATAAGATAAGAACCAGATAGTCTGTTTGTAATCATGTAGTCCAAATCCTTTCATTTCACATACTGGAAAATGTTAAATACAAGGACACAATAAATGGGCACATTCCTGAGTCCCAGATAGGAAAGCATTAACCAGTGCTACACTTAGGTTAGTTAGATAAAATAAAGGCATTACAATTATGTTTGGTGGTTAAAATGATAAGTATTATGGCTCCATAGAGATACCAATAAAATATAATAATGAACACTTTTATTTTTATATGAACCATTTTAAGGTACTCTGACTAGTTACACCTGAGATTCTCATAATGGTTTCTGAGTTAGGGGAAAACAAACTAAGCTGACATAAATTAAGTAGGTTGCCTATTGTTAAATAATTAGTAAGCAACCTCTCTAAGTCCTAGTCAATTATCTAAAAGGCAATGTATACATATAGGAATACACATTGTATATATTTTTGCAACTATTCACCATGTTTTACATTAGCTCCTTAGACACTATTCATCATACAGGTGAAAGTTTGTACCCTTTTACCAACCTCTATTTCCTCCATCCCCCAGCCACTGGCAATCACTTTTATACTCTCTGTTTCTATAAGTTTGACTTTTTTATTTTAGATTCCACAAATAGATGATACTCTGCAGTATTTGTCTTTCTCTATCTGGCTTATTTCACTTAGCATAATGCCTTCAAGTCCCATCCATGTTGTCACAAAGGGTAAGATTTTCTTCTTTCTCTCGTCTGAATAATAGTCCATTGTGTATATACATATATACATATATGTGTATATATATACAATTTCTTTATGCATTCATGTCTTGGTTATTGTGAAAAATGCTGCAATGAACATGAAAATGCAGATATCTGTTTGAGATCCTGCTTTCAGTTCCCTTGGATATATACCCAGAAGTGAAATTGCTGGTTCACATGGTAACTGTAATTTTTTTTTTTAAATTTGAGGAACCTCCATACTATTTTCCACAGTAGCTGAACCAATTTACATTCCCATCAACAGTGCACAAGGGTTCCCTTTTCTCTCCATACTCACTAACATTTGTTATTTCTTGTCTTTTTGATAATAGCCATTCTAAGAGATGTGAGGTAACATCTCACTGTGGTTTCAATTTGCATTTCCCTGATGATTAGTGATGTTGAGCACCTTTTTAATGTACTCATTGGTCATTTGTACGTCTTCTTTGGAAAAATGTCTATTTTGTTCCCCTGCCCATTTTTAATTGAATTGTTTCTTTGTTCTATTGAGTTTTATGAGTTCTTTATATATTTTGATAGTAACCTCTTATCAAGTATATGAGTTGTAAATATTCTCTCCCATCCTCTAGGTTGTCATTTTGTTGATGGTTTCCTTTGCTGTGCTGAAGCTTTTTAGTGTAATGTCAGTTTACATTTTTATTGCCTTGGCTTTCTTTTTTTTTTCTTTGAATTGTCTCTATTTAAATATAGCAGATATAAATCTCCAGCTACTATTCAGGCTGCATCCTCCCTGACCTATCACCAGCATCTGACGTGAATGATCATCCCTTTACACTTTATTCACTTGGGTTCCAGGACACTGCACATTCATGTTTTTCTTCTTATTGCACTGTTAGTTGTGTCTGATTCTCGTTATATTCAACAAGCTAGTGATAAAGAAATAGTGACAGCTCTCCCTTGGGGAAGAATCTATCATATGAAACACCACAGAATTTGGACACTTTCTCCTGTTCTCTAGAGAACCTCTCTAATGAACCGCTGACACACAGCTCTCTCCTGTCCTGTTGGCTACTCTACCTGCCCTACTCCATCCACTCATTATCGGACTTTCTTGCCTTTTATCCCCTATACTCTGGACCGTCGTGTCTCTTCTTTCTTGCAGTCTTCTGTGATACCAAACCAAGCCATATAAGATGTAATTTAATAAAATCCAAAGAATTACAGAATGAAGACATCCCATGGAGTGTAGATGCAGAATGACTTCTAATGGTGTCAGCTTCTAATGCTGGGTCAATGTGCCTGGGAAACTAGTACTCTTGGCTTTTGGTGTCAAATCCAAAAAATCATTGGCAAGACCAACGTCAAGGAAGTTACCGCTTATGTTTTGTTTTGGGAGTTTTATGGTTTCAGGTCTTATGATCAAGTTTTTAATCCATTTTGAGTTGATTTTCTTGTGTATGATGTAAGATAGGGGGTCCAGTTTCATTCTTTCACATGTGGTTGTCCTATACCATTTATTGGAGAGATTTTCCCTTCCCCATTGTATATTCTTGGCTATTTTGTTGTAAATTAATTGACCATATATGCCTGAGTTCATTTCTGGGCTTCCTATTTTGTTCTGTTGGTTTATGTGTCTGCTTTTATGCCAATACCACACTGTTTTGATTACTATAGATTTACAATATAGCTTGAAATCAGGAAGTGTGATGCCTCTAGCTTTGTTCTTCTTTATCAAGATTACTTTGGCTATTGAAGTCATTTGCCATTCCATTGAAACTTTAGGACTGTCTTTTCTAGTTCTGTGAAAAAACATCATTGGAATTTTGATAGGGATTGCAAATAACCTGTAGATCACTTTGGGTAGTATGGATATTTTAACAATATATTAATTCTTCCAACCCATGTACACAGGATATCTTTCCATTTATTTATGTCTTCTTCAATTTCTTTCATCAATATCTTACAATTCTCCGTGCATAGATCTTTCATCTCCTTGGTAAATTAATTCCTGAGTATTTTACTCTTTTCTTTTTCTTTTTTTGTGGCTGCATTGGGTCTTCGTTGCTGTGCATGAGCTTTCTCTAGTTGTGGCGAGTGGGGGCTACTCTTCGTTGCCGTGCAAGGGCTTCTCATTGCGGTGGCTTCTCTTGTTGCAGAGCACAGCTCTAGGCATGCAGGCTTCAGTAGTTGTGGCGTGCAGGCTCAGTAGTTGTGGTGCATGGGCTCAGTAGTTGTGGTTCACAAGCTCTAGAGCACAGGCTCAGTAGTTGTGGCACACAACACAGGCTTAGTTGCTCCACAGCGTGTGGGATCTTCCTGGACCAGGGATCGAACCCATGTCCCCTGCATTGATAGGCAGATTCTTAAGCACTGTGCCACCAGGGAAGTCCCTATTTTACTCTTTTTGATGCAATTATAAATGGGATTTTTTTTCTGATAGTTTGTTATTAGTGTATAGAAATGCAACTGATTTTTGTATATTGATTTTATATCTTGCAACTTTACTGAATTTGTCTATTAGTTACAACAGTTTTTTGGCAGAGTCTTTAGGGATTTCTATATATAATCTCATGTCATCTGCAAATAGAGACAGTTTCACTCCTTCTTTTCTGATTTGGATGTCTTTTATTTTTTTACTTTCTTGCCTAACTACTCTAGCTAGAGCTTCCAGTACTATGTTGAATAGGAGTGGTGAGAGTGGGCTTCCTTGTCTTGCTGCTGATCTTAGAAGAAAGCTTTTAGCTTTGCACCATTGACTATGCTGTTAGCTGTGGGCTTGTCACATATGGTCTTTATTATGTTATACATATTTCCTTTATACCCAGTTTGTTTAGTGTATGAGTGTGTGTGTCTGTGTTTTTTTTTACATTGAATTGTAATTGTTACTCAAAAAGGTATGGTCATCCCCAGATTAAATAATCAGCTAATAAATTGGGGAATAAGCAGTTTTGCAGGTCAGCAGATTACATTTAAAGTCCAAGTGCCACCATTAGCTAGCTATGTGACCTTGAACAAATTACTTAGTTTCTCTGAACCTTACATTTTTATTGTCTGCAAATTGAAGGGAATGAATTTTCAGTGATTCACAAATACCAGGGGAATGGTGTAAAAGAATGCATTTCCTGAGACTTTGGAAAAACCTAAATTCAGTGGGTTCTAACATTTCTCTCAGGTTTCAAATCCATATGGGTATGATTCTTACTCTGCATCAGGTTTCAAGTCCACTTAACAAATTGACCCTTTCTACTTTAACATCCCTGCATGTAAACTGAAACTCAAGGTAAATGACTTGCCCAAGGCCACAAAGGTAAGTAGTAACAATGCTGAAATTAGAACAAATACTTCTAAACCCCATTTCTGTGACTCTTCCAAGGAAAATATAAGCAACAACACATTAATCTGGTTCTCCTGCTACTTTAAGGACTAGGAGCCTTGACATCAGAAAACCTTAGAAATATGCACTGTTTTTGTCCAACCAGACAATGTCTTAGGATCAATATATATTCTTCAAAATGAAGAACTGCTTAATGGCTACTGAAGCTAGAGGAAGAACGAGAAGCTGCTCTTTGAAGTGAAAAAAAAGTCATATTTCCTTCAAAAAGCAAAAGAAAAATGCCTGTAGGATAGAGTCTCATTTTAACAAGCAAACCTATTACATAGCTTAAGAACTTTGTTCTTCTAGTTGGAGATACTGAAAATAGCCTCCCCTATAATATTTAAACCAATTTAATATATTTTACACTTAGCAGGTGTATAATAAGTTGAAAGGATTGAAATAGGAATTAGTTAGAGGATTGTAAGAATTTGTTAAATGAAGAAAATCATGCATTATGTCAGTATCAGCATATTACTATGAATGTGGCTGTCTACTGATAGATGCTCTCTATAAAAGCCTAGAACTTTTAAGTCATAAAGACTAAAAATGAAAAAAAAAAAGTATTTTCTTGCCAGCAGCACATGCCAGCTGAAGGATTCTCAGGCTTTACGTAAATTCTGAGGTCACCTCCTAACACTTCATTCTTGGGTACATCTAAGCTATCTGCTGGACCTGGCCATCATTCTTCGTAAGCAGGCCTTCTGAAAATGAATGAATCTCTTGATAACTGGTTATTTTTAGCAACACTTTGACCAAACTTTAAACAGTCAATGCCTGGAGTAAAAAAGAACCTGTATGTAATTAGCAACTTTGCTAATTCTCTGTATTTTAAGTTCTGCATTTTTAATTCTCCTCTTGTTTGCTTGAACTGTTGATCAAGTGATGCTCTGCCAGCTGATGAATGCACTCACCCAGCCACTGACTACTTCAATGATTGCCTTGACTATTTACTGCTGCTTAAATATTTTAAACTTCTACCAATATTATCTTGTACCCAATTAAGAACTCACTGAGGCAGGTTTTTTTTTTAACCTCTCTTCCATTGTAGGGAGTGTTCTTAATTACAGGAATGGCTTGCTTTTTCCCCTCATTTGGAGGCATTAACTTCCCGCAGGGAGGCACCCTGTCCTGTGGGAGGTTACCAACAAGAGCTTGGTGCAGAGCAAAGCAAGGGGTGGATGCTCAGTGCTGGAGACAGAAGGCATGGAGAACTGGCTACTCTATTCATGACTCTGCTTTCTCGTCAGCTTCTTTAATTAATTCCCTTGCCATTTCTCAGGGGAAAAGGTAGCACACTGCGCCTCAAGTCTCACGCTCTCCTACCCACCATTTTCTTTTAAAAATTAAAGTTTACTTTGCAACTCATTTCCAACGAATTTTATCATCGCTTTTCTGCAACACAATTTAAAATTGTAGCTATTGTAGAGTCAAAAGAAACCTGGAAGCAAATTTTTTTCAGTTTTCTGCTACTCTACTGAAGGCTGATGGGGCTACTGCCCAAAGTACCACACTCAAAATGCACCACGTTCATTCAGGACAAGAAGAGAAGAGGTCATTCTGATTACTCAACTGCAAGAATATACTGTGTTTACTCCAACAGATATTATAAAATTGTGGCATCAATAAAACTGTGTATAGAATTTAAAACCTCCATCCGGCTGTACAACATATTATTTCAGTAAATCCTCACAATCGCCCTGTGAGGCGGGTAGATGTCTTCAGAGTTTTAACCTTTGCATGATTGACATTTGAGGGCACAGGATTCTTTGAGGAGGCAGCTGCCCTGTGCAATGTAGGATGCATACCATCATCCCTGGCCTCTACCCACTAGATGCTAGTAGCATCAACTCCATACACAGCTGTGATATTTAAAATTGTCTCCAAATATTGCTAAATGTCTCCAGGGTTTGGGGAGGAGGGAATGGTGCCAAAATCACCCCCAGCTGGGAACCACTGATGTATCTATAATTAGGATTTTATGAGGGGTCCATCACTAGAAACATTTAAGTGACTTACCTATGTTTACAAAGGCTTTGATTCCTTTCTTCACTTAGCCTCCACAAACCATCAGTAAATATTTAATTTGACCTCAAACATATCCCCAAATCTATCCACCCATCTTCACCTCTATTACCACCACCTAGACCTATGAACAATCTCTTGCTTCGGCTGGTGCAATAATGTCCCATCTAGCACCCTTACTATTTCTTCCCCCCTCTCAAATCCATTCTGCACATTCCACATGAGTAATACTTTTAAAACAAACTGAATATCAACACTGTGCAGCTTGAAACCTAAGATGCTATCCCAATGCACTAAAAATAAAATCCAAACATTCATCTTTCTTATCTCTCTGTCATCTCACCCTCACCGAGGACACTGGACAGTGATCTCCTTCACATTCTTAGAATATGACAAGTACATTGCTGCCTTGGAGTCCCTGCATAAACTATTCCCTCAGTCATGAATTCCTTTTCCCTGACCTTCATGGTTGATTTTGTTGTATTTCAGTTAATTAACTACCAAACCTAAAATAATAATTTACACATTTCCTATTTTAATTCTCTGCATACCATTCATTTGATGTTTGTCTTGACTATTTTCATGTGTTATCTATCATCTGTCTTCTCCATAAAGTGCAAACCCTAGGACAGCAGGGATGTCTACTCTGTAACTTGACTGTTTTGTTCACTCCTATATTCCCAGGGCTGGAACAATCTGGCACAGAGTAGGCACTCAATTAATTAATTATGTTGAATAAAGGTATTAATGACTAAGGAGTCATGGAGTCAGAACCAGAATCCAGAGGGCTCTTTCCATTATACCATTAAAAAACCGTCATTTCAAAGCCATCAATTCATAAAAATATTTATAACAGAAAAAAGGTAGGGACAGGGGGATAGTAGGTGAATAAGGCGGGAGTCCCTGTAGTGGAAAAGCTCACAATCTATGGGAGAATGTCTCCCTCCCTCCCTTTCTCTCATACACACACGCGCGCGCGCACACACACACACACACACACACACACACACATTTTTTAAAAGCACAGGAGAGAAACCCCAAAACAATGGTACGGACACGAAACAGTGGAAGAGAAAGAAGTAGAGGGTGGGATCATAGAAGCCTGCTTTTAGGAGGTGAGCTTAAGCTGCATCTTGAAAAAAGCATAGGTCAATATGTATTTCAGCCAACCACAGGCTGTCAACACTTTGCCTTTAGGACGCCTGGATTAATAATGCCAAGTGAGGGGTGCTACCAGCTAGAGACTGAGCTAGTTATGCTGCTTATATGTTTGCTGTAGGTATTCTGACGTCTCTTGGCCACGGGCTGCATGACCCGAAGCGACACTCCTTTCTTGTGTGAGTGACATGTGATTCAGCTTCCCCAGCCCTGCCTTTGTGTGCTTGCTCAGAACAAAAGCTGTCATCTGCGTTGAACGTAGCCAGTGTGCCCCTCAGATGGGATACTGGGACAGCCACTGAGTGCGATGAGAACATAAAACTGCTATCTTTTGTGATCAGCATAATTTAAGAACTTGGAATCTGTGACAATAATGACTAAAATGATAAGAGCTGTTTTTCAAATAAAGGGAAATGGGAAGCCTGGAAAAGAAATATCTTTGAAAATGAAAATCAAAATGAAGCAAATTAAGTCTCAAGTACACTTTATGCAAGTCCCTGATGACTGTGATGGGTGGAGGGAGGAGTAGAAGTGTTTTATTTCTCTGACTGTACTTTTTTTCTTCTTGACTGACTCCACGCCGATTCAGAGGTCCAAAGCTATTCATAAATTTGGATATTTAGAAATAAAAATTGGGAGGGGTTTAACTAGAATAAGTATTTTGTGATTCAGATAGGATATATCCACTGTATGATTTCACAACCATAAGTTAAATTATTATGGGGTTAGTACAAATCTGCATGATATAAACACTTTCCTATTCTGCATGTACTGGCTAAAAAACAGCATCATACCAACTTGAAAACTGACACCAGTTTGAATTCTATGTGTTATTCTGTTTGAATATTAAAAATGAGTCATCCAAAAGCATTATTTTCTTTTGCACAGCAAAGTGGTGTTAATTCCAGCCTGTTTTCTTTACAGGATATAACTTACAGATGATAGAGCTCTATATAAATTAGTGTCTAAATATTATTTCTAAATATCCAAATTTATGAATAGCTTTGGACCTCTGAATCGGCGTGGAGTCAGTCAAGAAGAAAAAAAGTACAGTCTTTTGTGTGTGATGTGAGAAAATATGTATTTCAAATGGTAATAAACTTGAGAGCAACCAAGTTCACAGGATAAACCTAAAATTTTCCAAAGCTAAAAAGAACATTGTTATAAGACAAATACATCTTCCTCCTTGTATGACAGGAGTACAGATTTATGGTTCTGTATGAATTTGTCACTAGTCAAGAACCCCATGTGGGAAACCAAAATATCTGCTGCACTATTCCCTCAAGAGAATTCACACATCATTGAAAACCCTCTAACTTCAAAAGTATGTCCTACCAGCTTTCATCTTTTTTCACAAGACTGATACTCTTTACTTAGGAAAGCATTAAAAGATTAGAAAAGTTATGCCAGAAAACCCTAAGTTCAAATCCAGATCTGACCATTGATGACATATACTAACATGAGACAGTGACCAAATCTCTGAGTCTCTGGTTCCTCATCTATAAAATGAAGAAATTAACCCTCGCCCTGAAGTATTATTTTGAGGATTACCAGGAAATGCAGTGTCACCATCCTGGCACATGGTATTCACTCAATAAGTGTTAACTGTAGAATAATTCAGATGTGCTCTTTCTTGATTTTTCTTTCATAAAAAAACAATCAATTAATTCAAGCTAGCAAACCAAGAAGGAATGAAAAGGGAATGACAGTGTTTTGAATTTTTAAATGGGCAGCTAACCTCCACTATATACACAGGATGAATCCACGTAAACAGCATCCATGGAAATCTATAAAGAGCAGTAGAGGTCTAGGAGCCAGTTTGAAATGAGAACTAGGGAAGTGATGCTAACTTGTAAAGTTTCCTTAAAAGCTGCTATAACTTCATGAAAGGCTGTGCTTCAGTTTACTAGTGGAAGAGGTCCAGTGTACGAATCTTTCATAGGTCAGAAGTGGATCACTGCTCAGAGCACAGACAAGATAGGAGTGATTCACAGAGAAGACATCACAGTCAACTAAGCCAGGAGTTTCACAAGAAGTATTATCACTTGTCTCTATCCCTTTATTCCTGGCATATGGTAGGCACTAGTATTTGTGGAATGATAAATGAATGATACCAACGAAAGTAATGGAAAAGAAATCAGAGGTCAAGTGCTTGAGTAGATGCTCAACAAATACTTTCTGTATTGAACAAATGAATGAAGTGATGAACAAATGATACAAAGATTAAAGGAATGAACAAACGAAAGAAGGTTCCTTTGAATCTACCAAGCAGCCAATGAATAAAAGAACACATATGTTCCAAAAGGCCTACCAGTGAAATAATTCAAAGTCCATAACAGAAATCAGGATTCATGGTAGGGTTCACAGGAAAGCAAGAATATCAAGCTGGCTGTTTCAAAAATCACTCTGGCACAATTTTTGTTCTCTCCATCTCCAGCCCGTCAGACACATACCTCAGAATATGACTTTCCAAGTAAGACATAAAACCTAGGTGCCTAAAAAATGGCAAAGTGGTGTTAATTCCAGCCTGTTTTCTTTACAGGATATAACTTACAGATGATAGAGCTCTATATAAATTAGTGTCTTCTAAGGCTGGGTCAGATACTACTGATTACAGGGCCTACAGAAACTTACTTATTCCTATGCCATCTCTAGAAATTGGGGGTCATTTATACTCTAAAGGAGATCAAACAAACACATACGAGTACTTACTAAAAGCTTAGCAACAGCAGATAATGCCACAATTCTTTCCGACAATTCACTGAGAAAGTTGACTTTTTTATTCCCTGACAATTAAAGAACGTCTGCAAGACAGTGATTTTTCTCTCCAGAACTAAGTTGGTTCACAAGAAGCTTCAGATTATTCCAAGCCAAACTAGGTGATTGTCACTGTAAGTATTATCTTGAAATATTAGGCAAGTACTCACCCGTTTCTGAATGCAACTCTCCACGAGTTGGACAACCATGTGGTTCCTAGAATGACAGCTATCAGTGGAGGGCTTATCTGATATTATGGATCCAGAAATGTTAAGCATCTAAAAAGTGTCAGTTACTTCCTGTCCTGTATAAGTAACTAATACTTAAAAACAAACGCTGGGCTTCCCTGTTGGCGCAGTGGTTGAGAGTCCGTCTGCTAATGCAGGGGACAAGGGTTCGTGCCCCGGTCCGGGAGGATCCCACATGCCGCAGAGTGGCTGGGCCCATGAGCCATGGCCGCTGAGCCTGCGCGTCCAGAGCCTGTGCTCCGCAACAGGAGAGGCCACAACAGTGAGAGGACCGCATACCACACAAAAAAAACAAAAAAAAAAAGGAACACATGCTAATTCTCCTCCCGTATTTTTTTCTTGTAGGTGTTAGTATTATATATTGCATCAGAATAACAATTATTTCCAAATATTATATATGACAAGGAAACTTTAATTTTACAAGAAAGTCAATTTCCTGACAAATCACATTTTCTATTTACAATGCACATGCTATTATTAGAGTAGCATCCTAAATGAAAAAGATGGCACTCAAGAAAATATAAACAGAATCTGTTCAACATTTCTTAACATATATACTCCCTCATGTTCTCTATTTTGTTTTCAGTGGTAATCTTTAAATTGTCTCATCTCAGCAATTTGTACTCTTTTGTTTTACCACATTTCTTTTGACCCATTAAACAAAATCACCAATGAAACTAGCATTACTAGAGCATAATCTTCCCCTTCTCTGAGTCCTGATTTGAGAAATTTAGGGTTGATTATAACGGTGCATCTATATTTTGGAAAGAAAAATTAAAAGGAGTAAAACTGGATAACTACCTCCTTGAATATTCATCTCTAACTTAAGTACATGGGGTAGGAAACTACCACACCCTGGTTCTCAGAACTCAACCACAGATTTCTTAACTTCTTTTTAAAAGACTTTTTACATATCTCTATTTTTATAGCAAGAAAATCTCAAACTTAACATGAAGGCCCTTGTGTAGGACATACAGCTAATTGCTTATTCATTGGACATTATCCTTTTCTGACTTAGAGGAAGAGCATGGGTTTTGTTTGGGAATTTACCTCTTTCTTCTCAAACTCAAGGATGTGAAGAAGGGATAAATCCAAATCTGTCTCATCCAGGGAAGCAAAGTGGGCCATCTGTTGTACAAATAAAGCTTTACTGGAACAAAGCCATATCATTCCTTTACATGTATCTCTGGTTGCTTCTCCGCTCCTTTGGCAGAATTGAGTAACTGCCACAAAGACAATATTGCTTGCAAAGCCTAAAGTATTCACTATCTGATCCTTTACAGAAAAAGTCTGCCACCCACTGGTGTAACCTAATCCTAATTGTCTCATTCCACTCACCAGTGACTAGTTTGAATAAATGCATATGACACAATCCTATCCAATAAGATATATGGAAAAGGCGATGAAAACTTCTGAGAAAAGTTTCCTTACTAATCAAGAGAAACACATACAAAGAAATAATCCCTTTTCTTTTTTTTAATGTTGATATGCCTGCATACTATGGCTAAATTTGGGACAACCTCTTTTTCGTTTGTTTCTTTGCTTCCTTAATGGGAGAAAAACTGTATGTTGAAGAAATCTGAGTGAAAATAAAGAACTTAGTCCCTTGATGAAGTCAGTGAAACACTAATTAACCAAACTTAGCGCCTGCTTATCCCAGAGCTTCTTTTTAGGTAAAATAATAAAGATGCTAATTTTTTTTTTTTTTTTTTTTTTTTGGTACGCGAGCCTCTCACTGCTGCGGCCTCTCCCGTTGCGGAGCACAGGCTCCAGACGCGCAGCCTCAGCGGCCATGGCTCACGGGCCTAGCCGCTCCACGGCACGTGGGATCTTCCCGGACCGGGGCATGAACCCGTGTCCCCTGCATCGGCAGGCGGACTCTCAACCACTGCGCCACCAGGGTAGCCCAAGATGCTAATTTGTAAGCCTGGTAGCTTAGGGCTTACTTTTACCTGCAGCCAACAGCTTCCTAATAATATTCTCAGATCATGGAATGTCAGAGAAATGACTGGCCGGGAAGAGACAGGAGAATAGATGTGAATAGACTAAGGAAGTAGCTCCTCTGAAAAGACTATTTTATAATATAGGATAGTAAGAATGATGGAAGATCCACACTGCAGAACAGAGTGAGAATTCTGTATTTATTACACTTTAAAAAATTCTACTCTAAGTAATTAGGGCTACTTACCAATAATCTATTACTGCAAAGAGTCATTGGTATAGCTATGTATTTTCAAACAAAATGACAGATTATTTCACAGGTAACTAGGAGAGAAAGTGATTACTAAAGTTATATTTACTTTAAGACTTTCCTACCAATGTAATAGTATGATTTAAGTCAATTTCATTTAACATGACACTCATTCAACAAATTTTACTACGCACACACTATGGGCTAGGCATTTGAGATACAGCAAAACACAGCAAAAAAGACCTTTGTTCTTGAGGAGTTTATATTATAGCGGAGGCAGTCAGACAGTAATCCGTAAGAGTCAATAAGCAAGGTAAACAGTATGATAGAAGGTAACCCAGAACAGGAAGGGGGATCGGGACTATTAGAGAGACTCCTGGGGAGAGGATGCAGTGTCCTCTCCTAAATAGGGGTGTCCAAAGACATTAAACAGGATGTAGTTTGATCAAAGACTTGAAAGAATTAAATGTGTAAAAGAGTAAGTCAATTAGAGGATTCAGAGAACTAAAGTTAAAACACGGGCCAGGGCTTCCCTGGTGGTGCAGTGGTTGAGAATCAGCCTGCCAACGCAGGGGACACGGGTTCGTGCCCCGGTCCGGGAAGATCCCACGTGCCGTGCAGCGGCTGGGCCCGTGAGCCATGGCTGCTGAGCCTGCGCTTCCGGAGCCTGTGCTCCGCAATGGGAGAGGCCACAGAAGTGAGAGGCCTGCACACCGCAAAAAATATATATAAAAATAAAACACGGGCCAGTGCCTGGCATGTTCAAGGTCACTGTGGCTGGAACAGAGTGAGAGAAAAAGTAGTAGAAGAAAAAATTAAGGGGCTACATCCTGTAAAACTCTGTAGGTCATTGTAAGGACCTCAGTTTACACTCGGGGTGAAATGGAGGGTCACTGCAAAACTTTCAGCAGAGAAGTGCCATGATTTCACACACAATTTAAATAGATCACACTTTGCTGAAACTAGACAATGCTGATGGGCGAGTGGGCAAACATCAAAGCAGGAGAACGATGACAAGGCACTGCAATAGTCTAGAGAGATGATGGTGACTCAGAAGAGGGTAATGAAAGTGAAGGTGGTAAAAGACTTTCCATTTCTGAGTGTGTGTATACGTGTGTGTGTGTGTGTGCGTGCGTGTGTGTTTCTGTTTTTTAAATCTTTTTAACTTGCAGTAATTCCAAACATGCTGAAAGTTGCAAGAATAGTAAAGAACACCTCTAAACCCTTTACCCAGATTCACCTACTGTATTATTCAAAAGCTTCTTAGGGCTGCTAAGGCACCACAAACCTGGTGGTTTAAAACAACAGGAGTGTATTGTCTCACAGTTTTGGAGGTTGGAAGTGTGAAATCAAGGTGTCAGCAGGGCCACGCTCCTTCTGAAATCTGCAGGGGAGTGCTTCCTTGTCTCTTTCTAGCTTCTGAGGGGTTGCTGGCAATCTTTGGTGTTCCTTGGTTTGCAGCTGCATAAACACCAATCTCTGCCTCTGTGTTTGCATGGCCTTCTCCCTTTGTGCCTCTGTGTCTTCACTTGGCCCTCGTCTTATGGCTTTCTGCAGGCCCGTAACGGGCAAGGTCTGTGGGCTACCCAGCCCACTGACGACCCCCTCAGCCTTCTGGATCTGCTCTGGACACTCAAGGAGACCTGAAAGGGCTCTGCCTGCCTGGTCCTTACACTACGTCATCCCCCATTCCTGCTGCCTTCAGCCCTACCTAGCCCAGCTGGCACCTCTGTGGGGTAGAGATACATCACAGGCCTTGGGTCAAGTTCTGCTCCTTTGTGGGACATTTTTCAGCTCTTTGCTATGGAATAAACAAACCTGTTCTGGGAAAAGAAAAGTAATATTAAAGCAGGGGCCCATACTACTCTAGAACGACCATATCTTAAATAATTACATATGCAATAACCCCATTTTCAAATAAAGGCACATTCCAAGGTGCTGGGGGTTAGGACTTCAACATATCTTTTCTGTGGGGACACAATTCAACTGGTAAAACCTACTCATAACATTTTGTCCTATTTACTTTCTTTATACATATGCACATTATTCTTTTTCTAGAACATTTGAGACAGGTACCATGTTTCATTATTTCTTTTAAAAGGGATATTTCCCTAAAATAGATAACTAATAAAGACCTACTGTGTAGTACAGAGAGCTCTACTTAATACTCTGTAATGACCTCTATGGTAAAATAATCTAAAAAAGAGGGAATATATGTATATGTATAACTGATTCACTCTGCTGTACAGCAGAAAGCCAACATAACATCGTAAATCAACTATACTCCAATAAAAATAAATAAATAAAAGGGATATTTCCTATTATACCTGTAGAACAGATACTAACTTCATTGAACTAAATATGTATACAGAACTTTAATCTAATCTGCTGGTTGTATTGCTATTTTGTTAATTCACCTATTAGTATGCCTTATACTTTAAGATCCAGGCTATATCTATTTAGTCATCAAATATCTTTCATATCTTTTTATCTGTAGAAGTTCTCCAGGCTTTCTTTTACTTTTATGATACTGATACTTTTGCAGAACAAAGTTGATGGGCCATTTTTAGTCTTTATATCACCTTAATATTATCTTTTTAGAGTTTACAAATTCCTTCAGACTCAGAAGGCAAAGGTGTTTCTATAGGGGGCATCCTGAGGTTTTAGGGCCAATCACGGTCAGGTCATTTTATCATTGACAGCGGCAGAGATGATAGGATGTGTGGAGGAAATTCTCCATACGGAAAGAAATCCTGCAGTGAAGGAAGAACAGATTAGGGGCACAGCTTGAAATCCAAGAATTTGGGAGGGGACAGCACCTGTGGAGAAGATTCTGTCGCAGGAGAAACTGGGCAAAGAAAGTGAGACAGCACTAATAAATGCTCATCCTATGAGGGGGAAAGGTTTAGATGTCCTCCCATGGCTAATGCAACAGAAAGAGAGGGAAATGAGGAAATCAAAGCAAATACTTTAGACGGTGCTTGATTTGAGCAGTTTGTGATCTTAACAGTGATGCTGTAAGTATTTCAAACCTTTTACAGGCCTGAAACACATGGAAAAAACACACACATGTGTTCTCTCACTATTTTTTTTTAATAGTGGGAAGTGTTTTGGGGGAGCTTTGGGAGGTCTCAGGGCAAAGCATTCTGAGAAGGACAAGAATGGCAAACAATGGCTGAGAGTATTTACATGATCTGCTATGGGGGGTACTCACACCTTTCTCCAGCTTTTTTTCTCTTCTAGCACCTTTAACACAGAGGCCATTCTGCTTACTGATTTGTTGTGTGTATGCAAATATAACATTTTGGGTAAACTCGAAGCGGGGGGCATGGTGAGAGTTGAGGTCTATGTCTGGGTTAATGCAAGAAAAAAAATATACTACGTTGGGAAGACTGAGATGAGAATAGAGGAGATTCTAAGGGAGTGAACTGCTGAGAATTAGTAAAAATTTCTAGGAAAGCCCCAGGTTTTCAAGACTACTGAATTGGTGAAGTTAAAGCCACAAATGCCAAGGAGTAAAGATCAATGGAGCTAATATCTGGATATATGTGGAATACATAGAAAATTCTACTAAGGTGTGTGGGCTTGTATGTGTGCATGGGGTGTGTATGTGTATATGTATATGCATACATATGTATGTATATTTGGTAAATATGTATATGTATGTACATACGTTGTGTGTGTTGTGTGTATGTATATTTAGCCTTCCAAGTCCTGACCCCAACACATACCAACATATACAAGCTGAAAGGCTGAAGTTGGAAAACAACAAGGCCCAGGGAAGGCTGTAGGGATTTAATAGGCTCAGGATGTGTGGTGGGGATCTGATAGGAGAAATGAGGGTGGTGGTGGATGGTCTGTAGGTTCATCATGTTTTGTCTTCCCCCGCAACCCTGGAGACCCCTTTGTGATTCTCCCATGGTTCTGAGATGTGGGCCAGAATCCTAGGATAGTGTATTCATGGTCAATATCCAGTTACTAAGGAAGTAGTCTGCTACAGAAAATGGAGAATACCTCTAACCTTCCTGATGAATTTGTTTTGAACAGGGAAATGTGGAAGCAACTTGTGTATCACCTTCAAACTAGGCTCAAAGAAGAAGAGAGGGGTCAGCCTTCAGCATCCGAGAGACTGGCACCAATGCAGCCTAGAGGTTAATTACCAGGAACCTCACAGATGAAGAGGCAACAAGGACTCTCACAGCCCTCTGTGATGAAGGGCCAGAGAAACAAGGATCTCAAGAGGATTGACCTGAAGCATCCAGTATTCTGTTTAGAAGATCCAGATAATTCTAGGTAAGGAACAACCTGAAGAGGGGTCCAAAAATAACCCAACAAGGGGCTCAGAAAGCTATCCAATGAAGACTCACTCATGGGGCTGATGCTGAGAGGGAGACAAAAAAGGACTTGATTAGTCACTCAGGGAATTTTGGAGTGGCCCAAGGGAGAATACCACCAGAAGCCAAACATCTATTTCACTTGCTTTCAGGAGTGGCAAAGTGGGCCTACTTCTGAAGGTCCTTGGATTCATAAAACTATGGTATCAGATGAGAGAGGCTCAAGCCTGGCCTTTTCACCAAGCTATCTTTCCCCCACTCAGTCATCCACATTTCAGGGGAGACTCACTCAACAACTGAGCTAGGGAAGATGGATAATCAGAAAAAATGAAGTACCAACCCTGGACCACCCACTCCTAGGGGTGAGCAAGTCCAGAGGCATGAGGTGCTCCTGCTCTGATATTTGTGGTGGTCTTGCACAGACTCATCAGGCTAGCGAAGGCAGCAAATACATTTTAAAACCCTCATACTTTGCAACAGAGAAAAACCTAGCAGAGTATGACTCAGCTGGGGGCCAAGAGGGTGACCCAGAGCTAACTATAAGTTGAGCAACAGCAGACCATGAACCCAAAGATAAGAATGAAAACTGTGCCCCAGGAGACTCCAGCCATAGCATAGGTGTCCTCATTGAGTAGAGATATGGAAGGTAGTGTTAGAGGTGCCTTCAAGGGCCGATGTTTCCAAAGAAATAGTATAATTAGGGCTGCAGAGTCCATGATGCCTCAAAAGAAAAAAATGAAGATATATTCTGAGCACCATTGAGCTAGGAAGCTCCCAGATACTAACTGGAAATCTGAGTAGTTTATGGGCTCTAATAACCAAGGAATGCCTTGTTGCACCATGACTGTTGGTAATCCAAAATCTAGGGAAACCATGCTTTAAACACCAACTTTCTTCTCAGTTGAAGCTCAAAACAGGGACTTCCCTGGTGGTCCAGTAGCTAAGACTCCACGCTCCCAGTGCAGAGGGCCCAGGTTCGATCCCTGGTCAGGGAACTAGATCCCACATGCTGCAACTAAGAGTTTGCATGCCACAACTAAAGATCCCGCATGCCGTAACAAGGATCCCACACACGGCAACAAAGATCCAGCGTGCCTCAACTAAGACCTGCCCCAGTCAAATAAATAAATAAATAGCAAGCTCAAAACAAGGTAAAGCCTGAAAGCCAGGTTCATAACTGTGCCACTGAAGTGCTCCCTGTGTCGGGTACTTTGGCTGCTAATGGCTCACAGCCCCATCCCCATAGCATGCACCCGGGGAATATGGTACCTTCCCAGGTGTTATATATTCACATAGAGGGGAGGGCAAGCCCTAGGATTGCAGAAACATGGACCTCCTAAGTCTCAGACGCTAAGAAAGATCTAGGATGCCAATTTAGACCCATCTGAAGAAAATGAGGCATCCAGCAGCCAGTAACTAGGAGACAATCCAGAAAGGAATACAAGAAGGGTGACCTTCCACAACTAGGGAAAGAGCCAGCCTGTGAAGGACAAAGGAATAGCAGAGACCCTGCTGAGCAAGATATCCCAGTTTCTGCCCCAAAGGGCATAGGTTCCTCAAAAAATGAAATTCAGAGAAAGTATGAGTCATCTGTCACTGTGGAATCAGCCAAAGGAAAAAGGGAAAAAGTCAGCAAGGTGTCTTGTAGAATACCAAGTCAGTTCCAGCCTCTGGGCAGAGCCCAGGCCCTGTTCAAATCAGAGCTGCGTTTGGCTAGTGTGGTCCCCGAAGGGTAAGGGCCCACAACAGTCATAGGCCTGGTTCTGGAGAGGAGACTGGGAGGAAGGCATACATTTCAGGCAACATAGCATGGCCCACACGTGGAAGAACTCCAGGCTCAGGCAGAGCCCAGGGCTGAACGATCCTGCCAATGCAGACCTTCCTCCTTCCTTAAGCAAAGCAAAGTGCTAAGTGCCACATCCTGCAGGCTTCAAGCAGATTCTAAGGATCGTGATTTTTTTAGGAAGAACAGTCAGTTCAGAAACAGGAATTGATGTCTTGGAAACACTGAGAAGGTCAACTGTGTCTGAGGCATCCTCTTTCCATGTTTCCTCAAGAGCCTTTGTCCCCATTCTGGACCTACCAGTGGGTGTCTAGGATGCAAGGTGTCACACTCACCCTCACCCCTGCTCTGGGCTCTGTCTTTGGGCCTAACATTTCTAGTGTGCCTGAAAATCCTCCTCTGTTCCTTCCCAGAAGGGAAATAACTGTCAATGAAAATTTTCAGTCCATGTGGACCAAATGTATTTCACTAGCTTGTTCTCTGAAAAAGACAGTCTTTGTATCTTCTATCCCAAAATATTTTTTGTCCAACTACATTTGTTTCTTCTGATGAGAGAGTTGTGTCTTCTATCTCTGTTGCATTTGCAGTCAAAGTTTATAGTCTTAGGCTGATTATGTAAGCATCATTCTCAAATATGACATTCTATGCAAACCTTTGATTGCATAGCCATTATGTCCCATTATATACAGTCCAGACCTGAAAGAGCCATTCTCCTTCCAAGGGGGCACACAATTCTTAATTGATTTGAGCTCAAAGCTGACAAATACACAAACAAATAAAGACTAACAAACCAGATTGTCTATTGCCTCTTATCCAACAGAGAACAGATCTCTATAAACCATTAATCTACTTACAGACCTCACCAAATGGTGAGACCATAACACCAAATTGCCAGTCATTCTTGACACTAATGAGAAATAACTTATCGGGCCAAAAATAAACCCCAAATAAAACAAGCAAACAAAAAACAAAAAATTAGTAGAGAAAAAATTAAGATGAGAAAAACAAACTCAGCAAAATTCTAGTGTCCCTCTGGGAGCCAAGAAAAGGCAGGGGGTAGGCTTAATTTTCCCATGAAGTAAGTATATTTCTCTTGTGAAAAAATTTACCTGACTCTGTCTGTTGAATCCATTGGATAGCTCAAAACTTGAAAAATATAATTAATTTTTTTAAAAGTTAAAATCACAATGGTCATAAAGACATAAGATTGACAGCTGTTAAAGATTTTATTTTACTTATAATAAGGGAACTAGTCAGATGCTATAACTGTTTGTTTCTTTTTCAAGTTGACCCTTGAACAACATGGCTCTGAACCTGCATGGTCCACTTACATGTGGATTTTTTTTCAATAAACATAGTACCTGTATTCTCATTTTCCAGATCTTTAACTAAATGTGGGAACGAGTTTCTGTTCAATTAGAGATCACAATATGTGGAATCAAAAGCCCTAGGGTTTGAGTCCTGAGTCTATGAAAACTGTTTTCAGTTTCCTGCTCTTGGGTGAGTCATTTATCAACTCCTTTGTTTCTGAGGCAGAGATAGCGGCACCTAGATGTTCAACTATGTAGCGGGTCAGTGCCCCTAACCCCCACATTGTTCAATGCTTAACTGTATTTTGAAAGTAAATCTAAGGATTCCCTGAAAGCTGGAATGCATGTTGTAAGTTATTGAACTTAGCAAAAAATCTTCTTCAAAGAAGATGTGAATTAGAGCTAAATTATTATTTTCTTACCATATGTATATAGCTCTTTTTTCTCCACCACTTTTATAGTTGATTTTTCAGTATTTGTGAACACCAAAGGCATGTTCAATATAATTTAAAACAAAGAACAGAGCACCTGCTGTTAGGAACAGTCATTTTAAGTTGAATAAAATCATTCACGAGGAAACAAAAAAAAAACATGCTGGGCTAGCGGCTTTATCTCAAAAGTACCACATTTCTCAACCAAGAGAAAAACTTATGGGGACATTTTGCTTAGAAAATAGCTCCCAAATTACCAATAATTGGATTATAGGAAGACATGTTTGCTTTTATTAATGTTATAATGAGTTACACATGCAATACCTTTTTGGTTGATTGACTCATAGGTTTTCTTTTTGCGGTACGCGGGCCTCTCACTGCTGTGGCCTCTCCCGCCGCGGAGCACAGGCTCCGGACGCACAGGCCCAGTGGCCATGACTCACGGGCCCAGCCGCTCCGCGGCACGTGGGATCTTCCCGGACCGGGGCACGAACCCGTGTCCCCTGCATCGGCAGGCGGACTCTCAACCACTGCACCACCAGGGAAGCCCTGACTCATAGTTTTAAACATTAACTCAGATAATTCATAACATATACAATGAACAGCAGATTCAGCAGCTTTTTTGCTGGCCATCCCATAATTTTAAATACTAGTACAAATCGTTCATAATAGTTTACAATAATAGATGGTAGATATTACATATTGGTTGCTTATTAATGAGAATATAAAATAACATAACTTGGGATCTCCTATTTAGTAAGAAAGGAATAAACAAGATACAACTAATATTATATCTCCAGACTTTATTAAAAGATGATTAACAACGTTATATCAACTCTATTCAGTTAATATTGTGAATTTATTTATGGTTTTGCCCTTGAATAGCTACCAACAACAGACAGGTAGGTGGCTAAGTAGGTAGGTAGGGAGGTAGATGGGTAGATAGATAAATAGACAAACTTGAGTAAAGAAAAAAGAAAGTACAGTTGATAACTGAGTTTCCACTTACAAACAGCTATCACTGGCTGCATCCTGAAATAGGCACCACCTAGTGTACTGGCTGAGAATTCCAGCCTCAGCAAAACTATCCAAAACACTCTGGAGCATAAGTGTTGACACAGTGGAACATCATGTAATTGATGTCAAAATTACACTTTGCTAGAACCTATTGGTTCTATTATTTTGTCTTCTCAAGAATCATCATTGCTGGAATCAATTTTCTGTGCTTACTGTCAATGCCTAAAGGCATTCAATACCTATTATTGCAGGGGAACCAGCAATGACACACAGACCACCAACTAAAACTGGTTCATATTATTTGTTTATCTAGCGTTCTATCAATATTTTGTATATGGAAATGTAACCATCAAACCACCAAAACAGGTGCTATTTCTATTTTCTTTGGGAATTTATGTTTGATTAGCCCCTACCATGTCTTCACTCAACCTATGACCACAGGACACATTTTTTTAATAGTCCAGTTAGAAGGAAAATATGGTAGTTGAAAAGAGAATGAAAACTACTAATCCATCAGTGATTAAGAGCAACTCTGGCTTTTTAATATTAATTGACAAGCAACCAGCCACTTAAAACAGAATCATCTACAAAGCTACCGAATTTCTACGAGGAAATAATACTGGATTATTAGTCAGGAGACTAGGAGCCCCACACTAAGTATAATATGACAAACGACAATTAACTTCACTTCCCTGTGTTTTCATTTTTTCCTCAAAAATAAACCAAATATTTGCTAGTGGAGTTTCACTCAAATGGCTCCTGGTTCTTGACACATTCTGCTGAATATAAATTTTCAGAATTTCACACAAGTCACCTGCCCCTTTAAGCTTGGCTTATCAGGGACACCCCATCACCTTTCACTACCCATATATCTGAGTAACAACAGATTGGCTAATGGTCTTTAAACATTTGGCAGCTTCTAAAACCCCTGGGGGTAGCCATCTTTGTTTTCTAATTACAGTTGAAGGAATTATGCACTAATTAGTGAGTGCCATTTTCAGCACCTAATGTATTTTTTTCAATAATGCAACAGTCATTTCAAAAATGAAGAGAAAATGTTTTACAACAGTTATGGCAATCTCCCAAATAAAGGTTTTTTGAAGGTCATGCTGGAGTCATACTAGCCAACGGTTTTTCAAGTTCATTTTAAGCAGAATCGGTTTGTTTTAGCAGATAAAGCATATTTCACTGATAAACTAAAAACAAACAAGTTTCCCACGTACTTGCCCTCAGTACAATGTTAAACACAATGAGTCCAGCCTAATCATGAGCAGTAGCCAGATGGCTAGGCAATATTTGACATGACTTATCTGTCAATGCTCATAGCCACGTACTCAATTCACTCTGGATTTGACCTTGATTGTCTTACAGACTCTGTCAATCACAATGACATGTGATTCTTCAATCCAAGCTAAATTTCCTCTATAACGACAATCAGATGGTTGCTAAGGCATTGCTGTCAGTCACTGAGTTATCCCCAAAGGTAGGCTTTCTAGAAGTGTGCACAACAGGCAACAAACTCAGTTAAATGCCACTGAAAGACAATTTATACTATTTGAGATAAATCTGCCCGAGCTAGCTGTCAGGAGAGTCCAATTCAAGGAATTGAATTGCGGAACTTAATTACGTGGATAAGGAAGGTCAAGAGTAAACCTAAGAATCATATTAATCAACTAATCAAACAATCAACCTTTTTCTAATGAAGCCTGCTACACAATATTTAAGGAAGTATGGGTCATTCAAAATCCTTTTGCTAGGACCACCAATGAGCCAGTGAACCCAAAATATGTGTTTCTTAATGGAAAACCAGGAGACAAAGTTTGTTATCAAAGAGAGACAAATTTGGATCCCAGTTTACTATTTGCTGTACAACTTTGTAAGGTAAAACCTTCTGAGCCTCACTTTTCTAATATGTAAAATGAGGACATACAACTTACCTTGCCAGGCTACATGAGAATTAAACTAAGCAATACTCGTAAATGTACTTAGATCATATATAACCTAGGAAATAGTTCATAAATGTTAGTTCCATCCCTATCTTTTAGTAAACATTGAATACAAAAAAATAGGAATTCTTTCAGGCTAGAAATATATTTCACCAAATTATGAAATACAAACTGATGTAATACATATAAATCAGAAAGTGTGAGCCATATGTCTACCATGTAGATATGATCAATATAATCAATATACCTATACTATCTAATTCAGTAGCCATAGCTACTTGTGGTTATTGGGCAACTGAAATGTGGCTGATCTTTTTTGGCTTAGAACAATGATAAATAATTATTATTTCACACAATTTTTATGCATCAGGAATGTGGATGCCGCTTAGCTGGGTCATTCTGGAGGTTTCAGTCAAGATGTTATCCAGAGGTGCATCTCAAGGCTTGACTTAAACCAGAGGACCTTCTTCCAAGATGACTTACTCACATGACTAGCAAGCCGATGCTGGCTTCTGGCTGGATGTCTTAGTACTTTGCCATATGGACATCTCCATAGGGCTGCTTGAATACCCTTAAGGCTCCACATGGCCACTGGTTTCCCCCAGAGCAAGTGATCCAAGGCAAAAACTGCAATGTCTGTTTTTTTTGATTGAAGTATAGTTCATATATAACAAAATATAAATTACATGTCTACAGTATAGTAATTCATAATTTTTAAAGTTTATATTCCATTTATAGTTATTATAGACTATTGGCTATATTCCCTGTGTTGTACAATATATCCTTGTAACTTGTTTTATACATACTAGTTTGTACCTCTTAATCCCCTATCCCTATATTGCCCCTCCTCCTGTCCCTCTCCCCACAGGTAAGCACTGGCTTGTTCTGTGCATCTGTAAATCTGTTTCTTTTTTGTTAGTCACTAGTTTGTTGTATTTTTTAGAACCACGTATAAGTGATACCATACAGTATTTTTGTCCTTATCTATCTGACTTATTTCACTTAGCTTAACACCCTCTAACATTGTCCATGTTGTTGCAACATCCATGTTGTCGCAAATGGAAAAATATTTCATTCTTTTTTATAGCTGAGTAATATTCCATTATATATAGGCATACACACACACACACACACACACACACATACATACATACATACATACATACATACATACATACATATATATGTATATCACACCTTCCTAATCCATTTCTCTGTTGATGGACACTTAGGTTGCTTCCATATCTTGGCAATTGTAAATAATGCTGCTATGAACGTTGGGGTGCATGTATGTTTTCAAATTAGTGTTTTTGTTTTTTTTTGAATAAATACCCAAGAGTGAAATTTCTGGGTCATACGGTAGTTCTATTTTCAGTTTTTTGAGAAACTTCCATACTGTTTTCCACAGTGGCTGCACCAATTTACATGCCCACCAACAGTGTACGAGGGTTTCCTTTTCTCCACTACCTCACCAATATCTGCTATTTGTATTCTTTTTGATGATGGCCATGTTGACAGGTGTGAAAAAACTGCAATGGCTTTAATAACCTGGTCATGGACATCACACTCCTTTATTTCCAAAATGTCGCTAATCTGAAGAGATGTGCTGTAAGCAAAATGCATAACAGATTTCAAAGACTTACTACAAAAAGTTTAAGATAATTCATTAATAATTTTTACACTGAGTATTTTTGAATTAATGATGGTTTAAAATAAAATATACCACTAAAACTAATTATACCTGTTCCTTGCTGATTTTTATGTGACTACTAGAAAAATTTAAATTGGATAGGTAACTCACATAATAGTTCTGAAGGACAGTGCTGGTATATATATATTTGATCTTTAATGGATGTCTGAATCAACAAATTTGGGAGCTACCTTAGGACTCATACATGTAGCTTGCCCCACTCTAAACAAAGCCTTTGAAAATTAAAATACACACTGAATATGAGTAGGTGAATATTAAACGTTTTCAAGAAAGAATAGTGTGAGAAAAATAAAAGTTCACTGTAAAATCGCTAATGGTGGTGTTAGACACGAAAAACACATTGTCCTCAATGACATGCATAGTGTATACTCTTAATGGGGTAATATTTTTTGTTACAGCTACAAGAGGGAAAGCATTCATGCATGCTGAAAGTTGAAGTTTATTATCTCAACTTCATTGGATGTACAAGGAATACTATTAATGAAATCTAAGTTTCTCCTCTCCTTACCAATTCATCGTATTTGGGGTATTGTGGGAATGTCACCCTGACAGCTCTACTTTACCCACAAAAGTGAAGACCAGGAAGCAACCTTTCTTCTTTTCAAAAAAGAAAAAAAAAATTAGTCCCATGTATATTTTTTTTGACCAAAAATATTTTAATCATGTGAGCACTTAATAAGGTACAAATAATTATGTGCAATTACATGATAATTACTTTCAATGTAATTACTATGCCAAGACAGCTTTGTTGGAGATAATCAGATGGTTACTGGTGAACTGCAAATTAATTGACAACAGGACATTTAAAATTGCAAATGATCATGATTACCTTGGAGTACTATCAGCACATCAGAAATGTGAGTAGGTTGGCAGGAGGATCAGGGACATTCATTTAACAGGAATGTCACAGAAAAAGTAAGATGAGATCATAAAT
The DNA here is from genome assembly GCF_039906515.1 of Pseudorca crassidens. Taxonomy (NCBI): domain Eukaryota; kingdom Metazoa; phylum Chordata; class Mammalia; order Artiodactyla; family Delphinidae; genus Pseudorca; species Pseudorca crassidens. The sequence continues at coordinate 93,642,855 of NC_090305.1, read as the reverse complement.
CTACTTGTCTCTGTTCCAAGCTGAAGGATGTTCCGTGCCTGCTGGTAGCAAATTTTTTGGCCTTATTTCACTCAATATATACACAGCTTATTTGGGTTAGTCTACCAATCAGAGTTTCTTCATGTATGCATCATCTGTGTGTGGTCTGTGTTGCGTATTTAAAGGCATCTAAGTAACAAATCACATTTTTAGAGCTGGAAGATAAATTAACAGAGTATCTATATGAAAAAGGGATACAGGTGATGAGAGAGATAAAATGTGTGCAGATCACACCAACAGTGAGTGAGAGAACTAATTTCCAACCTCCTCATTTCCAGTCTAGGACTGTATTACACTAAAGTTTCCCAAACCTAATTCCTTTACATACTACTTCATGATGTTACCATATTTATATACTGACCCTTTATCACTTATTTAATAATTGACTCAAGCCTAATATAGTTCTCTATCTTAATCTCATCCTAAACATTAATACCAGAAAATTTATTATTTTCAGGTCAATTACATTTTTTGCTGAATCATGCTAAAATGAAACATGTCTATTAATACAAACACTACGTTCTGTAGTATTATTCAGTATTCTGTGGAATGCGTACAACACTTTGTGAAACACTATCCTATATCACACTTCCACTGTATGCCTTAAGGTTAAGAATGGCTTAGAAGCAACAGCCAGCTTTACCCACCACCGGTCCCTCCCATCAGGAAACTTGCACAAGCCTCTTAGCTAGCCTCAACCACCAGAGGGCTGACAGCAGAGGCAAGAACTACAATCCTGTAGCCTGTGGAACAAAAACCACATTCACAGAAAGATAGACAAGATGAAAAGGCAGAGGGCTATGTACCAGATGAAGGAACAAGATAAAACCCCAGAAAAACAACTAAATGAAGTAGACATAGGCAACCTCCCAGGAAAAGAATTCAGAATAATGATAGTGAAGATGATCCAGGACCTCGGAAAAAGAATGGAGGCAAAGATCGAGAAGATGCAAGAAATGTTTAACAAAGACCTAGAAGAATTAAAGAACAAACAAACACAGATGAACAATACAATAACTGAAATGAAAAATACACAAGAAGGAATCAATAGTAGAATAACTGAGGAAGAAGAATGGGTAAGTGATCTGGGAGACAGAATGGTGAAATTCACTGCTGTGGAACAGAATAAAGAAAAAAGAATGAAAAGAAATGAAGACAGCCTAAGAGACCTCTGGGACAACATTAAATGCAACAACATTCCCATTATAGGGGTCCCAGAAGAAGAGAAAGAGAAAGGACCTGAGAAAATATTTGAAGAGATTATACTCAAAAAGTTCGCTAACATGGGAAAGGAAAGAGCCACCCAAGTCCAGAAAGCACAGAGAGTCCCTAAGGAAAAACCCAAGGAAAAACATGCCAAAACACATAGCAATCAAATTGGCAAAAATTAAAGACAAAGAAAAATTATTGAAAGCAGCAAGGGAAAAACGACAAACATACAAGAGAATTCCCATAAGGTTAACAGGTGATTTCTCAGCAGAAACTCTACAATCCAGAAGGGAATGGGCACAGTACATCTAAAGTGATGAAAGGGAAGAACCTATAACCAAGATTACTTTACCCAGAAAGGATCTCACTAAGATTCAACAGAGAAATCAAAAGCTTTACAGACAAGCAAAATCTAAGAGAATTCAGCACCACCAAACCAGCTCTTCAACAAATGCTAAAGGAACTTCTCTAAGTGGGAAACACAAGAGAAGAAAAGGACTTGCAAAAACAAACACAAAACGATTAAGAAAATGGTAATAGGAACATACCTATTGATAATTACCTTAAACGTGAATGGAACAAATGCTCCAACCAAAAGACACAGGTTTGCTGAATGGATACAAAAACAAGACCCATATATATACTGTCTACAAGAGACCCACTTCAGATGTAGGGACATATACAGACTGAAAGCGAGGGGATGGAAAAAGATATTCCATGCAAATGGAAATCAAAAGAAAGCTGGAGTAGCAATACTCATATCAGATAAAATAGACTTTAAAATAAAGAATGTTACAAGAGACAAGGAAGGACACTACATAATGACCAAGGGATCAATCCAAGAAGAAGATATAACAATTATAAATACATATGCACCCAACATAGGAGCACCTCAATACATAGGGCAACTGTTAACAGCTATAAACGAGGAAATCGAGGGCTGCCCTGGTGGCACAGTGGTTGAGAGTCTGCCTGCCGATGCAGGGGACATGGATTCGTGCCCCACTGTGGGAGGATCCCACATGCCACGGAGCAGCTGGGCCTGTAAGCCATGGCCGCTGGGCCTGCGCGTCGGAGCCTGTGCTCCACAACAGGAGAGGCCACGGCAGTGAGAGGCCTGTGTACTGAAAAAAAAAAAAAAAAAAAAAAGAGATAATAATAGTGTGAGACTTTAACACCTCACTTACTCGAATGCACAGATCTTGCAAACAGAAAATTAAAAAGGAAAGACAAGCTTTAAATGACACATAGACCAGACAGATTTAATTGATACTTATAGGACATTCCATCCGAAAACGGCAGATTACACTTTCTCCACAAGTGCACACAGAACATTCTCCAGGATAGATCACATCTTGGGTCACAAATCAAGCCTCAGTAAATTTAAGAAAATTGAAATCATATCAAGCATCTTTTCTGACCACAATGCTCTGAAATTAGAACTCAATTACAGGGAAAAAAAATGTAAACAACATAAACACATGGAGGCTAAACACTATGTTACTAAATAACCAAGAGATCACTGAAGAAATCAAAAAGGAAATCAAAAAATACCTAGAGACAAATGACAATGAAAACACGATGATCCAAAAGCTATGAGATGCAGCAAAAGCAGTTCTAAGAAGGAAGTTCATAGCTATATAAGCCTACCTCAAGAAACAAAAAAAATCTCAAAAACAATCGAAACTTACACCTAAAGGAAACAGAGAAAGAAGAACAAACAAAACCCAAAGTTAGTAGAAGGAAAGAAATCACAGGGATCAGAGCAGAAATAAATGAAATAAAAACAAACAAAAAAATATAGCAAAGACCAATAAAACTAAAAGCTGGTTCTTTGAGAAAATAAACAAAATTGATAAACCTTTAGCCAGACTCATCAAGAAAAAGAGGGAGAGGACTCAAATCAATAAATTAGAAATGAAAAAAGAGAAGTTACAATGGACACTGCAGAATACAAAGCATCCTAAGAGACTACTACAAGCAACTCTATAGCAATAAAATGGACAACCTGGAAGAACTGGACAAATTCTTCGAAAGGTATAACCTTCTAAGACTGAACCAGGAAGAAATAGAAAATATGAACAGACCAATCACAAGTAATGAAATTGAAACTGTGATTAAAAATCTTCCAACAAACAAAAGTCCAGGACCAGAAGGCTTCACAGGTGAATTCTAACAAACATTTAGAGAAGAGCTAACACCCATCTTTCTCAAACTCTTCCAAAAAATTGCAGAGGAAGGAACACTCCCAAACTCATTCTACGAGGCCACCATCACCCTGATACCAAAACCAGACAAAGATACTACAAAAAAAGAAAATCACAGACCAATATAACTGATGAATATAGATGCAAAAATCCTCAACATAATACTAGCAAACAAAATCCAACAACACATTAAAAGGATCATACACCATGATCAAGTGGGATTTATCTTAGGGATGCAAGGATTCTTCAATATACGCAAATCAATCAACGTGATACACCATATTAACAAAGTGAAGAAGAAAAACCATATGATCATCTCAACAGATGGAGAAAAAGCTTTTGACAAAATTCAACACCCATTTATGATAAAAACTCTCCAGAAAGTGGGCATAGAGAGAACCTACCTCAACATAATAAAAGCCATATACGACAAACCCACAGCAAACATCATTCTCAATGGTGAAAAACTGAAAGTATTTCCTCTAAGATCAGGAACAAGACAAGGATGTCCACTCTCACCACTGTTATTCAACATAGTTTCAGAAGTCCTAGCCACAGCAATCAGAGAAGAAAAAGAAATAAAAGGAATACAAATTGGAAAAGAAGGAGTAAAACTGTCACTGTTTGCAGATGACATGATACTATAAATAGAGAATGATAAAGATGCCACCAGAAAACTACTAGAGCTAATCAATGAATTTGAAAGTTGCAGGATACAAAATTAATGCACAGAAATCTCTTGCATTCCTATACATGAATGATGAAAACTCTGAAAGAGAAATTAAGGAAACACTCCCATTTACTGTTGCAACAAAAAGAATAAAATACATAGGAATAAACCTACCTAGGGAGACAAAAGACCTGTATGCAGAAAACTATAAGACACTGATGAAAGAAACTAAAGATGATTCCAACAGATGGAGAGATATACCATGTCCTTGAGATTTGAAGAATAAATATTGTGAAAATGACTATACTATCCAAAGCAATCTACAGGTTCAATGCAATCCCCATCAAATTACCAATGGCATTTTTTACAGAACTAGAACAAAAAATCTTAAAAATTGTAGGACCCCAAATAGCCAAAGCAGTCTTGAGGGAAAAAAACGGAGATAGAAGAATCAGATTCCCTGACTTTAGACTATACTACAAAGCTACAGTAATCAAGCCCAGAGATAAACCCACACACCTATGGTCAACTAATCTACGACAAAGGAGGCAAGGGTATACAATGGAGAAAAGACAGTCTTTTCAATAAGTGGTGCTGGGAAAACTGGACAGCTACATAAAAAAGAATGAAATTAGAACACTCCCTAACACCATACACAAAAATAAACTCAAAATGGATTAGAGACCTGAATGTAAGACCAGACACTATAAAACTCTTAGAGGAAAATATAGGAAGAACACTCTTTGACATAAATCACAGCAAGATCTTTTTTGATCCACCTCCTAGAGTAATGGAAATAAAAACAAAAATAAACAAATGGGACCCAATGAAAGTTAAAAGCTTTTGCACAGCAAAGGAAACCATAAACAAAACGAAAAGACAACCCTCAGAATGGGAGAAAATATGTGCAAGTGAATCAACGGACAAAGGATTAATCTCCAAAGTATGTAAACAGCTCATGCAGCTGAATATTAAAAAAAAAAACACAACCCAATCCAAAAATGGGCAGAAGACCTAAATAGACATTTCTACAAAGAGGACATACAGATGGCCAAGAGGCACATGCAAAGCTACTCAACATCACTAATCATTAGAGAAATACAAATCAAAAGTACAATGAGGTTTCACCTCACACCAGTTAGAATGGGCATCTTCAGAAAATCTACAAACAAAAAATGCTGGAGAGGGTGTGGAGAAAAGTGAACCCTCTTGCACTGTTGATGGGAATGTAAATTGATACAGCCACTATGGAGAACAGTATGGAGGTTCCTTAAAAAACTAAAAATAGAATTACCATATGACTCAGCAATCCCACTACTGGGCATATACCCTGAGAAAACCATAATTCAAAAAGACACATGCACCCCAAGGTTCATCGCAGCATTATTTACAATAGCCAGGTCATGGAAGCAGCCTAAATGCCCAATGACAGATGAATGGATAAAGAAGATGTCATACATATATACAATGGAATATTACTCAGCTGTAAAAAGGAACGAAATTGGGTCATTTGTAGAGACGTGGATGGATCTAGAGACTGTTATACAGAGTGAAGTAAGTCAGAAAGAGAAAAACAAGTATCGTATATTAACGCATATATGTGGAACCTACAAAAATGGTACAGATGAACCGATTTGCAGGGCAGAAGTCGAAACACAGATGTAGAGAACAAATGTATGCACACCAAGGGGGAAAGCGGCGGGGGTGGGGGTGGGATGAACTGGGAGATTGGGATTGACATGTATACACTGATGTGTATAAAATGGATGACTAATAAGAACCTGCTGTATAAAAATTAAATTAAATAAAATTCAAAAGTTCGAAAAAATAATAAAATAGCAGGCTTCCCTGATGGCGCAGTGGTTGAGAGTCCACCTGCTGATGCAGGGGACACGGGTTCGTGCCCCGGTTCGGGAAGATCCCACATGCCGCGGAGCGGCTGGGCCCGTGAGCCATGGCTGCTGAGCCTGTGCGTCCGGAGCCTGTGCTCCACAACGGGAGAGGCCACAACAGTGAGAGTCCCGCGTAACACACACACACACAAATAATAATAATAATAATAATAAAATAAAATAATAATAGTAAAAAAGAATGGCTTAGAATAGCACTCTGCACTTTAGAAAACAAAACAAAACAAAAAATTATAAGCACCTTTGTGTAGAGCAATGTATTATACACTAACTCAGTGCAAAGACATATGTGTTACTACCCTGGCCCTTGAGAATCTCAAAGCTCTCACACAATGCAAAAGGCTTACACAAATACATTCAATACCAAGCAGCATGAAAGGCATGCTGTAAAAGTGGTGTGTCTTGGTACAGAATTTCACAGGTCCTTGCTATATCATTCCTGGCTGAAGTGAACAGTAATGACCTTTCAATGGAGGGAGAAAATGAGCTGGGGCTTGAAGGATATTCAAGTTTAGGAATGTCAAGTAAGGACATGTAAAGCAGAGAAAGCAAATACAATATCCATTTGACGGAAACAAATTCTTTCTATCACAAGGCATGTGTGATGGTTCAGTTTAATGCATCAACTTGACTAAGTTATGGTGCCCAGTTGTTTGTTCCAACATTAGTCTTGATATTGCTGTGAAAGTATTTTGTAGATGTGATTAATATCTATAATCAGTTGAATTTAAATAGAGATTACCCTCTATAGTGTGGGTGGGCCTCATCAAATCAGCTGAAGGTCTTACAAGCAAAAACTGAGGTTTCCTGGGGAAGAGGAATTCTTCCTAAAGACTGTAACAACAAAATTCTGCCTGTGTTTCCAGTCAGCCACTCTGCCTTACAGATTTCAAACTCAAGATTATAACATCAACTCTTGTCTGAGTCTCTAGGCTGTTAGCCTCTTCTACAAATTTTAACCTCAAGACTTCAACACCAACTCGTTTGCCTGTGTTTCCAGCCTGCCACCTTGCCCAGTATCAGACTTGCTAACTTCCACAACTATGTGAGCCAACTCCTTAATATATTATATATTTAACATATATATTTTATATTCCTTAACATACATACATGCATACACACACACACACACACACACACACACACACACACACATAAAATACTATTGGCTCTTTTTCTCTGGAAAACCCTGACTGATACAGCATAGTAAAAGTTAAAAAATCCAGGAATACATGGAAACCCTTGAGAAATAGATTTGGAACATAGAGCAGAGGCATGCTGAAGAATTCAGATGTGGGGAGGAACTCATGGAGAAGCCACTGAAGATGTGTGAGGAGAGGAGCAGAACAATCCATGAGGTGCTTTAGAAAGACAAATATGTCAGTAGTATTCTTGATGGATCAAAGAGAGAAAAGATACTAGATATAGAGAAACCAGGTAAAAGAAGGTTATTATCAACACTTAATAGTTACTTGCATTACTAGTACTAGTACAGAGACTAGTTTATTTTACATTTAAACTCACTTTTAAAGCAACATATCCCCCAAACTATATAAAATATCTTAAAATATACCCACTGAATTTAGAAAGCAAAAATAAAGGGGATTATCTTTGTCCAGTTTGCCCACGGCATATCATACTAATCTGGTAATATTTTTTGAAGAAGAAGAAGTTTTATACTAATTACAGTCATTTGCAAAGATCCTCCATTATTGTGACCATATGTGCATGCCACCAAAACTGCTTACGTGGTATTTTTTAATTAATGCTTTAAATTTAAATACTATTTTACACTTGTCCTAATCAAGAGAATCTAGGAAACCATGGATTTGCCATGCTAATTATAATTCCCTAATATACGTTATAATAGATATATAACTATTAAAACAAGAGCTAATCTGAAATGTGTCATCCAATATAACCATAGTACCACTAAGTGGTATATATATTCTACCTAGGAAAACTCCATAAAATTAATAAGTAAATTTTAGATCCTTCAGTTACACTCCACCATTCCTCGCTGAGATAGTGGTGTAAGATGTGACACATGAAGACCTTACTGACTCTTGTTTTCTGTAAAAGACAACATCCCCTTAGTGCTGAGAGATCTGTCCATCCCACAAGGCCTATCACTGGCCAGAGGGTTAGTGCACGTTCTGGTGATTTCAGGAAGCACGGCAAGTACTTAAGAATGGAAGCTACAGGGAGGCATATCTAAACTCAACGTATAAAGTCACTTCTATCACAGAGATTATAAAATGATGCTACACTATTAGGGAAGGCTTTTGGTTTTTTTTTTTTTTTTTTTTTTCAGATACAAGGAATAAGCCACATTTTCTAGTCATTTCAGTCAATGAGGTTTACTATAAAGATAAATGGGTTGGTAAGGAGCCGATAATCTTCTCCAACTTCTAGTAACCACTTTGTTTACACTGACTTCAGGCTGTGCTCTCTGCTTGCCCGTGGTATCTGATTTCTGCCCTCTCTCTGCACCTTTCAGCTTCAGTCAACCCACTTTCTGCTCATTCCCTCTGGATGATCTCACTGGGTCAGTATTTCCTTGAAGAATTGGGCACACCTGTTGACCAGAGCTCTTGCCAAGCCACTACTTAAACATCACCGACCCCTCGAGGCCATCTCTGGTTCATGAACCCTTGGTTAATGGGTTAAGTCATATGGTATCAAGCACTACTGTGCAAGCTAAATCCTCAGTATGACATTTAGGGGACTCTTCCCCATATTTTTCTATTGATTTTCTCACCTTTCTCTGATGGAGTTTACAATCTAGTAAGATTTTTTAAAATATTTGTATACAAACATATACAAGAGCAGACCATTTAAAACGCATGTCATAATAGTGTCATTCCTCACTGAAATCAAGGGAAATTACTTTGCTAAGGAGGAGGATTATAAGCTGGGTGTTGAAGGATTAGTGTTTTTGAAGCTTAGAAGTGTCAAGTTAGGATAGCCTAGGCAAGGAATCTCACAAAATAATACAAGGCCGCAGAGAAAAAGTAAGCTATCAGCTGAAGTTTAAGAGGTCATCAAACATTCTGAGGTTTCCTAAAATAGGACAGTTACCCTGGAAGGTGCCTTTTATGACCTGTCCAGTACAGACATTATTTTTATAAATTAAAAAATATATACAATTTTTATATTTTTTAATATATATATTTATAGGGAAAATAGTCTAGTTTTCTCATCCACCTCCATCAGGGATTATTACAGTTTTACCATCAGGTGTTCAATCTAAAGGATCAACTGTACCCTCACTTTCCATAGAAAAGACAGCAATGGTATATTTTGGAATAAACAAGTCACTGCACCCTTCTACCCTAAAAGTAAAAGCAAATCAATGTAGACTTTACCAGTCCTTTACAAACAAGTGTATGCTTGATGACATTTGCTTAGCTTGTAGCTAATAGTGGCCGCTGAAGTGTATTCGAGAGATGCAGAAACCTCTCACCTCAAGGTCTGCACACTTCTAGTTGACTCGAAGCCTAGTCAACAGTAAAAGAAAATAACATCAGCAGCAACAACAGCTACGCTTTTTGAGACGTTACCTCTCCAGATTCTGGGTTAAATGTTGCATATGCATAATCTCATTTAATTTTTTTCATTTAATTCATTTAATAACCCCGTGATATAAACCATTATTATTATTTCTATTTAATGGATGAGGAACCAGACAGTTCAAGTCAAACCAAATTCTCTCAGAAAGTAAGTAGCAGAGTTTGGCTTTGAACTGCCAAGGACTTTTATCTTATTCCTACATCTTACCTACCATGGTATATCCAAATTCGAACCTTGGTTCACACTGATCCACCTCCCAGGAATATTCAGTCTATCCCTTGATAGCTCTACAGATAAAAACATAAATAAGTAAAGTATGATAAAAACATAAATAAAGTACTGTGGAAACTCTGAGGAAGGTGTGTTTAGTTCTGCAGATAAACTCTAATACAGGTAAATTAGGTTACAAGATGAAAAATCATTGATTATTCAGATTCCCAGAGGCTTTATCGCACTGGCTTCCCACCACTCCATGTCTTGCTAAAGTACACCAACCAGCTAGTACCATCTCTAATCAGCAAGTTAGTAGATTATGCCTATGCTGACATTTCCATTCAAGCCAAATGGTCTGTTTGCTCAGTTGATCACTGTGTTCTCATTAGGAGTTCTTAGCCCATCAAAATCATATTTGATGAGTCTGGCAAAGTACTCAACTGTATTTGTGTTCTCTTTTGTTCTAACGCTAATTGCTGAATATTTTAACCACCCTTCTGATGAACTGAAAGCCCCAATTTAGATATCCAAGCAAACCAATCATTTTTCCGATGACTGATATGAGCACAAACACAATCTGCCAATTTGCAGATCACTGATAGGCTTTCTGATCTGTACGGCCAATGATACCTGTCACACGAGCTTAAAATCTCAATCATCTTTGCTTTGCTTTGCTTTTGGCTCCTACATGCAATCAGTAACCGAGTCCTGTTTTCACTTTCACAATCTCTCTCATTTCCCTCTTCTTCTCCAATTCTATTTTCTCTACTACCATTCAGGTTTTTATTCTCTCTTGCTTGTCTATCCAAATGTCTTATCTCTTGCTGGTCTAACTTGTCTCTCTAGCTCCAGTGTCATTCCCCTACAATCCACTTGCTATACACTACGGCTGGAAGGAACAGCTGTCCTGATGGACATCTCCATACCTGTCCTTCCCATACTCAGAAACATTTGAATTTTCCTATCCTCTAGCAAAAAATCTCCAACTTACTTAGCCAAATATTTACAGGCTCACATGGGCTGGCCATTTTAGCAACTGACTTTCTAATTGTTGTTAATAAATTCTCTGATACTCTCTAAGGGGAAGATCAACTTATAATAAAACTTGACTTAGTTAAAAGCTTTCCCCTGAATGTACCAAAGCAGTGGTTCCCAAACTTCAGTACCCATGGAATGCTTGTTAAAACACAGATTCTGGGGGTAGGATGCAGCCATTTCTGATTCAGTAGGTCTGGGATGAAGCTTGAGAATTTCACTTTTCAATAAGTTCCCAGGTGCTTCTGGTCCAAGGACCACTCTTTGAAAACCACTTGTCTAGACTAGAGCATCACAGACAATATTAACACCAAACACATCAAGAACTTCATGCGCATAATACAGTAATTCAAGTAAATACATTATACAATGATCTGTTCTTGTCCTTTATGGTTTTTGTTGTAGCTAGAGACTATGTTTCCCTCATAACTGTGAACACACACTGAGAATAAGCATGATTTACATGAGCTTTGGAATGTGTCAACTGGAACACCTCTAAGAATTACAGTTTGCCCTAGGATTTTACTTAACATACAGGTAGAATATAGACTATCACTTCCCACTGAATTTCTTACCTAAAATGAAAACAGCTCTACTTTTTCCAATTCTTAAAGCAGTGAATGCTCACTATAAACATTCAAATAATTTAGAATTTTAACTATATAAAATAAAGCTAAAAATCTCCACTCTCTCATTTCAACCGCTGTATTCTTAGAAGTTTGGCTTTCATTTTTGCAAATATTTTTTTTCTTTACACAAAGGACAGACACAAACATGAAGACAAAGGATTACAAAAATGAGATCACAGATTATACCCTATTTAGAAACTGTTTTTTTCCTCTGAAACTACAGTGAATATTTTCTAAGTCAATACATACAGACCCACCTTACCATTATTTAGAGTCACTTAAACATTATTTTGTAAGAATGCATTATTTTAAGTACTGGTAGACATCTAGGTGCCTAATTTTTTTTTGTGGGGGGGGTGCATAATCAAAAATACTCCCATTTACATATACCTTTGTGTTTATGGAGAACTTCTGTCTTGTTGAATTTAAGTTTTTAAGAAAACCTGACTTAGCTTTCTCTTCTTTTATAGTTCCTGGATTTGAATCATACTAAGGAGGCCCTTCCCTCAAAGTTAAAAATATTCCATATTTTCCTATTGTAGTGTGTGATTATTTTTATATTTAAATTTCAAGCTAATATACATTTTTTTCGTTTGAAGTATAAGTCTAACTACTAAAACAAGTGTTTGTTGTTTTTTGGGTTTTTTGGTGGTACACGGGCCTCTCACTGTTGTGGCCTCTCCCTTTGCGGAGCGCAGGCTCCGGACGCGCAGGCTCAGCGGCCATGGCTCACGGGCCTAGCCGCTCCGCGGCATGTGGGATCTTCCCGGACCAGGGCACGAACTCGTGTCTCCTACATCGGCAGGTGGACTCTCAACCACTGCGCCACCAGGGAAGCCCAACAAGTGTTTTTTTTTTTTTTTTTTTTTTTTTTATTGCAGTATCTGTTATCAATCCATAAACATGACATATTTAATAAACATTTAAATTCCTATCTATAATTTGTTTCTATTGAGCTATCTATATGTGCACAATTTTTTATTGTGCAGTTTTTTAAAAACTATTTTGGCTTATTAATTCTTATATATTTAAGAAAGTCCCCTATCCCCCTTACACAGTGACCTACTTCTAATAAATCCCTTACATTTTTCTAGCGGGTTTTTCTTCACATCAAATTTAGATTCATTGTTTAAGTTCTGCCCTAAATCTAAGTACAAAAATAAATAAATAAACCTGTTAAGATTTTTATCAGAACTCCAATAAATTTGTATATTAATGTGTGCACAACTGACATCCTTGAAATGATACGTTTTTCACAATTAGGAAGAAAGTGTGCTTTACTCTTCAATCAAATATTTGTTTTATATTAATTAGTAAACAGTAATACTTTTCTTCATGTAGGTCTTGTGAATTTCCTCTTAAGTTTACTTCTATTTTTCTTTTGTGTACTTGTTTCTCCTGTGAATATATTTCCTTTACACTTTTTTCTTTTTTTTTTTCTTTATTGAAGTATAGTTGACTTACAGTATTGTGTTAGTTTCAGGTGTACAGTGAAGTGATTCAGGTTTTTTTCAGATTATATTCCATTATAGGTTATTGCAACAAGTTATTGAATATAATTTCCTGTGCTACAGAGTAAATCCTTGTTGCTTATCTATTTTATGTATAGTAGTTTGTATCTGTTAATCCCATACTCCTAATTTGTCCCTCCACCATTCTCTTTCCCCTTTGGTAACCAAAAGTTTGTCTTATATATCTGGGAGTTTCTTTCTGCTTTGTGTATAGACTCATTCATATTTAGACTCCACATATAAGTGATATCCTATAATATTTGTTTTTGTCAAAAGAAAAAAAAAAAAAATATATATATATATATGTCACATCTTCTTAAGCCAGTCATCTGTTGATGGGCACTTTGGTTGTTTCCACACCTTAGCTATTGTAAATAGTGTTGCTATGAACTTTGGGGTGCATGTATCTTTTCCAATTAGGGTTTTTGTCTTTTAGAGATATATGCCCAGGAGTGGGATTGCTGGATCATATGATAGCTATACTTTTATTTTTTTAAGGAAACTCCATACTGTTTTCAATAGTGACTGCATCAATTTACAATCCCACCAACAGTGTAGGAGGGTTCCCTTTTCTCCACATCCTTGCCAGCATTTCTTATTTGTAGACTTTTCGATGACAGCCATCCTGACCAGTGTGAGGTGACACATCATTGTGATTCTGATTTACATTTTTCTAATAATTAGCGATGCTGAGCATCTTTTTCATGTGCCTGCTGGCCATCTGTATGTCTTCTTTGGAAAAATGTCTGTTTAGGTCTTCTGCTCATTTTTTGATTGGGTTGTTTGTTTTTTCGATATTGAGTTGTATAAGCCGTTTGTTTATTTTGGATATTAACCCCTTGTTGGTTGCATCGTTTGCAAATATATTCTCCCATTTTGTAGGTTGTCTCTTCATTTTTTTGATGGTTTCCTTTGCTGTGCAATAGCTTTTAAGTTCAATTAGGTCCCATTTGTTTACTTTTGCTTTTATTTCTCATCTTGGGAGAATGATCTAAGAAAATGTTGCTACAATTTATGTCAGAGAATGTTTTGCCTCTGTTCTCTTCTAGTTTTATGGTGTCATGTCTTTTTTTTTTTTATAGATCTTTATTGGAGTATAATTGCTTCATAATACTGTGTTACTTTCTGTTGTATAACAAAATGAATCAGCCATATACATACATATATCCCCATATCCCCTCCCTCTTAATCCTCCCTCCCACCCTCCCTATCCCACCCCACTAGGTCGTCGCAAAGCACCAAGCTGATCTCTCTGTGATATGCTACCGCTTCCCATTAGCTAACTATTTTACATTTGATGGTGTATATGTGTCAATGCTACTGTTAGGTCTTTAAACCGTCTTGAGTTTATTTTTATATATGGTGTGAGGGAGTGTTCTAATTTCATTGATTGACACATAGCATTCCCATCATCACTTGTTGAAGAGGCTCTCTGTTCTCCATTTTATATTCTTGCCTCCTTTGCCACAGATTAATTGACCATAAGTGTTTGTGTTTATTGCTGGGCTCTCTATTCTTCTCCATTGATCCATGTGTCAGTTTTTGTGCAAGTACCAAGCTGTTTTGATTACTGTAGCTTTACAGTACAGTCTGAAGTCTGGAAGAGTTATGCCTTCAGCTTTATTCTCTTTTCTCTGGATTGTTTTGGTAATTCTGTGCCTTTTGTGTTTCCATATAAATTGTAGGGTTATTTGTTCTAGCTCTACGAAAAATGTCATGGGTATTTTAATTTTCTTTACATTTCTGATTCTTATAAGCGAAGCTACTTGTTTTATTTATCTTATAGCTTTCTATATTACTAAGCTCATTAGTTCTAAAAGTTTCTAAGTAATTGTAAAGCTTCTATTGAAGAACTCACAACAGTAATCTGAAAATAGTAATAATTTGTCCCTTCCCAATATTTATTCTTAATTTTGTTTCCATTTTACCTTCTACAACCTTGAGAGCATTGTTGACTAAGAGCATTTATAAGGAACATGTCTGTCCTGTTTCTGACTTTGAACAGGAATGTTTTTAGTGTTCCCAATGAACTGTCATGTTTATCACTATTTTTCATAGATACTGTCAATCTTAATCATGCTAAGAAAGTTTCTTTTATTTTTTCCTAGTTGGCTAAGATCTTTATTGAGGAATGTCTATTTAATTTTATCAAAAGGTTTTCAACAACTATCAATATAATAATACGGAATTTATCTTTTTAATATATTGTAATGAATTATATTAACATACTTCTGAATATTGAACTCATCTTGCATTTTTTAAATAAATGTACTTGATAAGTTTATAGCATTCTTTTAATGTAATGAAGACTGTGATTCACCAATACTTACATAAGGAAACTGGTCTATAATTTTTGTTGTTATTTGGTGCAGCCCTTCCCAAATGTGACAGTATATTTTTATGTTAGCCTCTCAAAATATGGACTTTACCTAAAATAGAAGGTGTTCCCTCTTACTTTAAGTTTTAAAATTCTGAAACATTTTAAATCACTTGGTAATGATTGCTTCTTAAACTGCTTCCAGCACTTAACTATATAAAGCCGCTTGATTCTGTGTGCTTTGTAGAAATAAAGGTAAATCTAAGGCAATATTTTTCATTTTTCCCCCTAGGAAATTCATTTAATTGGGAATTTTTCTTTTCCTGAAAAAAATATTGAGACTGTTTTTTTCCTCCTCAAGTCACCAATTTTGTTTGCATGTATATATCAATAAAATCACTGACAATTTTAAGAATGTATTACATATCTATGGTCCTATACCCTTTAAACTTTAATAATACCTATCAGTGGACTTCTCATTTTTTCTGAATCAGACATGATAAAACTTTTTTGATTTTACCAGTCTTTTCAATACATGAGCTATTTTTAATTCTGTATATTTTGTATGTAAACACTTCATTAATTTCTGCTTTTTCAATTACTAATTTCTCTTCATTTGTTATGTTTGTTTTCCAGCCTCTTAATTATTTAGTTTACTTAATTTCAGTCTTTTATATTTAAAAAATGGAAGCAGTAATGTTTGTAAAAAAATCTCTGAGTATAAAACTGACCAAATATCAAAATATTAAATAAGTATGCTTGGTGAGTTTTTTTTAAGATATTGTAAAATTTAGTTAGGATTTCCTCTTCAAGAGTCATTCTGAAATTTTTTTTTTTCTTTTAATTTTCAAGTAGGTCCACTTTTGTTACTTGTTAATTTATAACTTTATTTCTCCCTCATTAGAGCATGCAACCAGTAAGATTTTTAAATTTTTAAATGTGGAACTTCCTTTAGATATATTATATAATCAATGTTCATAAACATTCCATACTTTTTAAAGAATGCAGACGTTATATTCGTAGAGTATAATTTTCAAAACATATCTTTGCAATAAATCTTAATTGAATTATAATATTCAAATGAGTGATTATCAAATGAGAAAAGAGAATCAGCACATATTACAATAACTTAAAAGCCTTATCAAAATGGATTAGGACGGATGCATAAACAAAGAAGTGTTTTGTTCTAAAGCTTTATTTTTAGTTACCAATTTATTTTAAAATTGGAATGACATTAAAGAAGAAAGTAGAAGTTTCTGTTATCAAAGAAGAGGTATAAACTTAAAATTGTAGAAAACATTATGTGTATGATTTATTTAGGATTTCTCTGACAGTCCAATTCTAGGAGATATGTTAAAATTTCCTAGTCCAGTAGCAGTTACGTTAATTAATCCTTAGATTTTTAAGATTCTAATTCATCATACTTGAATGCATGTTTTTCAGTGCATGAAGGTTTAATGCTACTATATCTTGGTTAATGGTTGAATTTTCATCAATAAACATAGTCCTGTAATACTTTAATACTTTATTACTTTGAAGTGTTCTTTGATATTGGTATTGTTCACTCTGAATTTCTTTTTTGGTAGTGGTGGTGGTGGTGATGGGAGGCTCTGTTATAATTTTGCACACCCTTTCATTCCATGAGTTGACAACCATTTTTGAGCCACATGCTCAACCATGCCAAGTGTGGCTGATACAATTATGAATAACCCTCTGATTATTTTGTGCCATTTTATTTAAATGTGTCATCTCTTAAACAGCATGTAACTGGGTTATACCTTTTACCTAATATAAGCGTATCTGTTTTGTAGTTAAGATTTTACTTACCCACTTTAGTCATAACTTGTATATATTCTATCACTTCATTTGTTTTTGTTTGTTTACATTTTATTGTTGTTTTCTTCCCTCAATTTTTTACTCTATTACTGAAGTTTTCTTTTTCCCTTTGTTATTTTCCAATCTGTAGTCATCATGGAGAGCCTCATCTTATCTCTTTTGCACTGTTAGTTATCTTAAAATACATAGGCATACCTCGGAGACACTGCAGGTTTGGTTCCAGACCACTGCAATAAACAAATATTATAATAAAGCATTTTGGGTTTGCCAGTGCATATAGTAGTTATGTTTACATTATACTGTAGTCTATTTAGTGTGCAATAGCATTATGTCTAGAAAAACATTGTACATATCTTAATCGAAACATAATTTTTTGCTAAAAAAGGCTAACAATTTCTAAGCCTTTGGTGAGTTTTAATCTTTTTGCTGATGGAGAGTTTTGCCTTGATGTTGATGGCTCCTGACTGATCAGTGTTTTGGGTGCTAAAGGTTGGGGCAGTTGTGGCAATTTCTTAAAATAAGACAACAAGAACTTTGCCACATTGATTGACTCTTCATTTCACGAAAGATTTCTCTGTAGTATGCAATGTCGTTTGATAGCATTTAACTCACAGTAATCTCCTTGCAAAACTTGAGTGAATCCTCTGAAACTCTGCCACTGCTTTATCAACTAAGTTGTTTTAATATTCTAAATCCTTTGCTGTCATTTCAACCATCTTCACAGCATCTTCACCAGGAGTAGATTCCATCTCAAGAAACCACTTTCTTTGCTCATCCCTAAGAAACAACCCCTCATCCTTTAAAGTTTTATAAGGAGATTGGAGCAATTTAGTCACACCTTCAGCCTCCACTTCTAATTCTAGTTCTCTTGCTATTTCTACCATATCTGCAGTTATTTCTTCCACTGAAATCTTGAACCCCTCAAAGTCACCCATGGGGTTGGAATCAACTTCCTCCAAACTCCTCCTAATGTTGATATTTTGATCTCTTCCCATGAATCACAAATGACCTTAATTGGCATTTACCGTAATGGATCCTTTTTTAAAAGTTTTCAATTTACTTTGCCCAAATTCATCAGAGGAATCACTATCTATGGCAGCTATAGCCTTACAAAATGTATTGCTTAAAGGCTAAGACGTGGAAGTCAAAATTACTCACTGATCCATGGGCTGCAGAATGAATTTTGTGCCAGCAGACATGAAAGACAAACTAATATGGTACATCTCTGTCAGAGCTCTTGGGTGACCAGGTGCAATGTCAATGAGCAGTAGTATTTTCAAAGGAATCTTTTTTTCTGGGCAGTAGGTCTCAACAGTAGGCTTTATATATTCAGTAAACCATTCTGTCAACAGATGTGCTGTCATCCAAGCTTTATTGTTCCATTTTAGAACACAGGCAGAGTATATTTAGCATATTTCTTAAGGGTCCCAGGATTTCGGGAATGGTAAATGAGCACTGGCTTCAACAGAAAGTCACCAGCTGTGCTAGCCTCTAACAAGAGAGTAGGCCTGTCCTTTGAAGCCAAGCATTGACTTCTCCTCTCTAGCTATGAAAGTCCTAGATGGCATCTTCCTCTGATATAAGCTGTTTAGTCTACATTGAAACTCTGTTGTTTAAAAGTAGCCACCTACATTCATTATCTCAGCTAGATCTTCCTACATTCATTATCTCAGCTAACTTGCTGCAGCTTCTACATGAGCACTGGCTGTTTCACTTGTACTTTTCTGTTATGAAGACAGCTTCTTTCCTTAAATCTCATGAACTAACTTCTACTAGCTTCAAACTTTTCTTCTGCAGCTTCCTCACCTCTCTCATCCTTCATGGAACTGAAGATAGTCAGGTCCTTGCTCTGGACTAGGCTTTGGTTTAAGGGAACATTGTGGCTGGTTTGATCTTCTATCCTGCCCACTAAAACTATCTCCATATCAGCAATAAGGCTCTTTTGCTTCCTTATCATTCATGTGTTTGCTGGAGTAGCACTGTTAAGTTCCTTCAAGGACTTCTCCTCTGCATTCACAACGTGGCTACCTGTTTGGTGCAAGAGACCTAGGTTTCAGCCTATCTTGGCTTTCGACATGTTTTCCTAAGCTTAATCATTTCTAGCTTTTGATCTAAAGTGAGAGCCATGTAGCTCTTCCTTTCACTTGAACACTTAGGGGCCACTACAGGGTTATTAATTGGCCTAATTTCAATAGTGGTGTGTTTCAGGGAATCTGGAGGCCCAAGGAGAGGGAAAGAGATGGATGGACAGCCAGTCAGTGGAACAGTCAGAACACATACAACATTTATCAATTAAGTTCTCCATCTTACATGGGTACAGTTTGTGGCACCCCAAAACCATAGTAACATCAATGATCACACACCATCATAACATATGTAATAATGAAAAAGTTTGAAATATTGTGAGAATTACCAAAATGTGACACAGAGACAGGAGGTGAGCAAATGCTACTGAAAACATGGTACCAACAGAGTAGCTCAGTGCAGGGTTGCCACAAATCTTACGTTTGTGAAAAATGCAATATCTGCAAAGGGCAATAAAGTGAAGCACAATAAAATGAGGTTTGCCTGTATAAACACACATACATATTTCTCCAATCTCAATAATTACACCATCTCTAAGAACCCCCCTTTAAGAACAGGGCTAGGAAATCACAGGCTTCTATTTCTTCACCCTGTATAACCTTTTCACCACAATATTCACAAATCACCTAGTTTCTTCTGAAAAAGCTAGGATTTTAGTTTTAGTAAAATAATTATTTACATTATGTTCTTTCTAGTTGAAGACCCTCTATGTTAAACCCTAAACCATTACATTAACATTCATGATGACATTATCAACAATAATTTAATTATATATTTTACTGGACTCATTACTCACAGGTTACCAAATGAGGCTAGGTATCAGATCACTCGAGAAACTTATTAAAAATACAGACTGCTGGGTCCTAGCTCATAGATTTACATACTCCATCCCTAACTTTGGACTCTAAGAAGCAGCATTAAAAGTCTCCTGGTGATTTTAATGCAGTCAGCCCACGGCCAGTCTTAGAACAGCATCCATGAACTATATATCATGTCCTCCTCCTTCACGATCCATTCTGATGCATTTTCAGTTTGGCTATAGTACTTCACTGCTTCATTACGTTTCCCCTCCCCTCTTTTTCCTTCTTTCCTTTTCTTTTTTTTTTTTTTTTTTTTTTTTTAAAGGAACAATACATTTGTAGATACTTGGAGTCCTTTCATGTTTCAGAATGTACTCTTTCCCTTCATATATGAGAAAGGGTATCTGATTAAAGAATACCAGGGTTGCAACCCTTTCCACCCAAAGTTCTGAGAAGAATATTGCACTGTCCACAAGCATTTTGTGTTAGGGATGAGAAATTAGGTAACAAATTCTTGTTTCTTTGTAGGTAACTTATTTTTTGTTTTTGTGTCAATTTTTGTAGTAATTTTCTCTTTATCCTTGGAATTCAATGTTTTCACCATGATATGTCTAAAAGTTTTAATTTCATTAATCTTCACCAGCCTGTGGTGAGTTCATTTAATGTGAAGTCTTTAAGAATGAGTCCAGCTTCGGGGAATGGTAATCTATTATTTCTCCTCCTTCCTCACATCTGTTCTCTATTCTTAAAATGCCTATTATTAGCTATGATTTGAGCCCTAGGACCTACCCTTCGTGTCTCATCTTCTCTTTTATAAACTGTTTTTTTGCTTGCAGTTATGTTCATTTTGCCAGACTTACAGTTAACTAATATGGTTTCCAGGAGAATCCTTTCTGATATTTACCATCTCTACAAATACTTGGTGTTTTTTTCCTGAAAGAATATTTTTCCTTTAATTTTCAATTTCCCCTTTTTGTCATGGTGGTTTCTGATTGATAAATGCAATAACCCCTGTGACTGACTGAAAACTTCAATTGGTATATCATTATAGTCCTTGTCTATATAGAGCTTTAAACTTTCTCTAAACAATTGTGGTTATGGGCTTTGACAGGCTACGTGGCCAGCAGACAGCAAGAGGAATGTTCCCCATTCCCTAAGTTTGACAAATAGCCCTGAGTCAATAAACAGGTCACAACAGCTCTCCCATCTCTCTCTCTGCATGAATGGGCGCCTCAGACATCCCACAAAATTTCAAACACATAGATGGGGACCCGTATGGATTTTCCAGTTGTGGGGCATAGTTTTCCCTTTACTTTATGTGGTAGGAAGTTGGGAAAGAAGAAAAGTCCAAACAAAATAAAAACAAATAAAACCTAATTAAATTGCACATCATGGTGTTACCTCCAATTTGTTTCACAGTGAAAAGATTCTTTTAAGTTCTTTGAAATCCAAACATATGTACAATGTGTGAACATATGTGAATTAAAAAGGAATATTTTTCAATACAATGAACAGAATTCTGAACAAAAAATACTTAATTCTCGATCAAATGGGAACCTCATGGCAATGAACAAACATGAGTATTCAAGTGCAAATCAAGTTGACATCATAATATGCTCAAATGAATAAAATGCATATAAGAAAACTACACTAAATTATATGTTTTGTTTCTTTTATCCTCATTCACGCCTACATTATATTTAGTCTTAAGCCTAGGTTTTCATTGAAAAAGAATAAAACTAACCAAAAAATAAAATATTGGGGATATTTTTAAAAGATGCAAGATCATTATCTTGTGTACAAATGGCAGTGGTTCTACCTTAATTTCAGATGCAAATATTCTAACCAATCAATTGATACCAAAGAATGGATACAGACTATTCCAGGTTTCTATTAAAAAGTGATGAATTTAGTTGACCTAAGCAGTTTATCTGATTACTGTCATTGAAAAACACTGTGATCATGGAAACAAGAAACAAGAATTCCTCAATACTGATGAACATACACAAACCTCACAATTCAAAAGTTAACTGCACTGGGCTTCCCTGGTGGCGCAGTGGTTGAGAGTCTGCCTGCCGATGCAGGGGACACAGGTTCGTGCCCCAGTCCGGCAGGATCCCACATGCCGCAGAGCAGCTGGGCCCGTGAGCCATGGCGGCTGGGCCCGTGAGCCATGGCCACTGAGCCTGCACATCCTGGGAGAGGCCACAGCGGTGATAGGCCCACGTACCACAAAAAAAAAAAAAAGTTAACTACACTGACGCCTGGTATTTGACTATCTTATTACTTAACATATTTGGGGTAGGAATGTATTCTATCCATTTTGTTTAGAAGAGGCAGCAAATCAGGCTCAGAGAATGAGATTGTCTTTTCCAATATTTTAATTAAACACAGGTTCACTGTGGGGATTACCATAATTTCACAAGCCAATAGCACACAGGGTAATGTCTCTTGAAAAATAAATAACACTCCAATCCAATGATAGATTAATCACACTATTGTTCCAGGTAAGGGGGGGGTGAAAGGAGTAAAGACCAAATTTAGTTTGAGGTGTATCTTTTTTTCTTTTTAACATCTTTATTGGACTATAATTGCTTTACAATGTTGTGTTAGTTTCTGCTGTATAACAAGGTGAATCAGCTATACGTATACATATATCCCCATATCCCGTGTATCTTTATAGGAGTTGGTACTGGGGAGAGATGCTTGACCAACCTAGAGCTGACTTCCAGCTGCCAGTGCAAAAATAAAAGTCCCTCGTTGCTAGAGCACGTTGCTAGGGAACAATAGCACTGGTGTTGGCAGCAAGACCATCCTCCTGAGCCGCTTAACAGCTTTTGCCACTGCTGGTAAAAGACTTGTGTGGGGCTTCCCTGGTGGCGCAGTGGTTGAGAGTCCACCTGCCAGTGCAGGGGACACGGGTTCGTGCCCCGACCCGGGAGGATCCTATATGCCGCGGAGCGGCTGGGCCCGTGAGCCACGGCCGCTGGACCTGCGTGTCCGGAGCCTGTGCTCCGCAACCGGAGAGGCCACAGCAGTAAGAGGCCCGCGTACCGCAAAAAAAAAAAAAAAAAGACTTGTCTGTACCAAGGCAGGAGCTAATGCCCCAAGGCATGTAGATCAGCAAAGAGTCACCTTACCTAGACCTCAATTCTCAGATTATCCTCACAAACTCAAACTCTGGGTACTTACAATTTACGTCCCCTCACCAGAATGGCTTCTCTAATTGTTTTTATTGATAAGCTCCCAGTGGGGACCCTCAGCAGCTGAGCTACTAACTGCTTATCGATTATACCACAGGAGACGATGACATCATGACATAACTTACAGCATTCTTATATCAAAACAACTTTACCTCTAAAAACAACTTTTTTGTCCATAAACAAGTGGATTAAAAAAAAAAAAAACTTCACTTAAATCATAAACAAGTGGATTTGAAATTATATCAAACCAATTCACAACATTATACTAATCATAACCAAGAAGTCCTCTTTTCACTTCCTTCTCTGAGATTCTGTGATTTATAAGAAATATACCTCGCCTTCATCCGTCATTCCTGGCATAGACCTCCCATAACCCTTGGAATTTCCTAATAAGAGCACTGGAGCATCTTTGGTTCTAACATTTAGTCTATGACTCTGGTTCCTAATCAAAGCTCCTAAATCTCTTGGAATTTCCTACATCATAGAAGTATCTTTTTTTCTAATGAGGCAGTTCTTGGTGGGCTACTAAATAGTTCCTGATGGGGACCGATTACCAGAAAAACCAAGCCATGATTAGAAGTTTAGAACTTTCAGTCTCACCCCCGCATCCTCAGAGGAGGGGAGAGGGACTGGAAATTTGAGTGAATGACTGAGCTTGCCTACATGATGAAGCCTTCATAAAAATCCCAAAACTCTAGGGATTTTCCAGGTTGGTGAACATATCCACGTACGTAGAGGGTGGCACACACTAAGTCCATAGGGACAGAAGCTCCTGTGCTCAGGACACTTCCAGACCTCCCCCTACGTACCTCTTCATCTGGCTGTTCATCTGTAACCTTTATCATATGCTTATTATATAACATAGTGGTAAATGTAAGTAAGTGTGTCCCTGAGTTCTTTGAGCTATTCTAGCAAATGATGAATCCAAGGTTGGGTGGTTGGGGTGTCATATGAACCCCTGAATTGTGCCAAGTCTGACAGAATTTGTGGGTAACCTGGTGACCTACTACTTGCAATTGGTTCTGATGTAGGGGCAGTCTTGTGGGACTGAGCCCTTAACCTGTGGGTTCTGCACTAACTCTGGTTAGTGTCAGAACTGCACTGAATTATAGGACATTCAGCTGGTGTCAAGGAAAGTTGCTTGGTGTGGGATTAAAAGAAAAAAAAATCCTCACGTATGGCGTCAGAAGCGTTGTGAGTGTGGTGGTGGTGTGAGACTAAAGGAGAAGTGTACTTTTCCTACACACTCTCTGTTGTGTGGTCCACCATGTGGATATCCTTCTGCCAGAACCTGGAACACCCTTGTGCTTCAGTTGCATCAGGGAAAATTCTGATCATATATCATCTTTGCTCCATCATTAATGATATCTGGAGCCCAAGACAGAAGTGGAGTCGCTCTTTCTACTTCCTTCTGCCTCTGTTAACACACTGATCACACACCAGGCTCCTTCACTGTACCCCTTGTGTATCTCCTCAGATCTCTCTCTTCACCTCCACTCTCCCCAGCCTATCACAAGCCACCCTCTTTCCTGAAGAGCTTTCTCTGTTTTGAATCTTCTTCCCTCCACCCATTTTTTATATAGCACTAAAATGACCTTTATAAAAGATCTGGCTAGGACTTTTTCTATTTATAATCGCCTAAAAACCTTCCATTATCTCATAATAAAGCCCAGATATTTTAACATGCCCTAAAAATTCATGATCTAGGACCCCTTCCTCTCCAGCTTCATCCTCCAGTATCCACTTGATTCAGCCACAAGTATTTCCATCTATTCCTAGAATTACAATATGTTTTTCTCTTCCTGCACCTCTGCATGTACATTTGAAGAAAGCTTCAAAACTCAAAGCTTTCTGCCCTATTTGCCTAGCTAAGACCTCCTTATCCTTCAGAACTCCATTCATTGGCTGCCCTGTTTTACTCACTCATAGCAATTAGTACTCATTTTTATCACTTACCACAGCCATAAATAAACAAAAATATGATTAGTTGTTTAGCATCTATCTCTCACCCCAAAACTTAAGCTCCATGAAAAGAGGGGTGTCCCCTCTGTTCCCAAATGTCTGCTCAGGATCCAGCACAGAAGTGTGTACAGAGGAGAAAGGTGCTCAATACATACTTACTGAATTTATAAACCAAATATGAAGATGGCATCAAGGGGAATGGGGTGCAAACTTCATAATACACACCCATGTGCACTGCTGAACCACACAAGGCACACCCAGCAAATGGCAACGCATTCCAAGCCCCTACTGAGGAAGCTGTAACAGACCTCAAGAAAGCCTTTAGATAGTTTGGAAGCACCACTAGAGCTATGTGATAAAATAAACCTGGGTTCTGACAATTTACTGAGAACTTGGTATGTGCTAGGGAATGTGTCATGAAGTTGGCCTGGATCCTATCACTTCTTCCTCATCACAGCCCTTTGAAGTGAGTACTATTATTATCTCCATTTTAAAATCATTGAAACTAGGGCTCAGAAAATTTATTTGGCTTGCCTGAAGTCACAGCAAAATAATTAATATATGGTCAGCCAGCCAGGACACAAACTCAGTTTGTCCACCTTCAGATCCTAAGCCCTTAACCACTATGCAGTATCATCTCACCAGTAGCATTTGCACGACCTTGGCCAAGATGAACCTCCTACAAGGTTCACCATGGCCTTTTGAGTAAAAGGAGGGTGTTAGACCAAATAACTGCCCAAGTGCTTTTCACCTCTAACAATCAACAGAACGCATATTTATACAGTCACAGAAGGAACACTGTGAGACTGACATTCAATGATAAAAATTTTTAAACTACAATTTAGTAACAAGTCCTTCCCATCCCACTTTAGCTTTTCCATAAACAAATCAGGTAATTCTGCATTTGATTGAACTATTATTTTTCAAGCAATTTTACTAATCCAAGCATAAGAAATTGGGGAAATAGAGGGGAAAGGAAAGCAAGGGAAATAAAAGGGTCTGAGTGAGTTTTGGAGTTCAATAACAAGGAAAAGGAAATAAGCATTTTTAATTTTCAAATTACATAACCAGCCAAGGCAGGTGGTACAAGGTTAAAGACAAATGTGAGCAAGGTTTGTCAAAGGATTAAACTAAACGTTTTAAAAAAGAGTCAGGCTGTGTCAAACGTATCTTATTATTGTTCAGCTAAAAAAAGACCATAGTGGGACAAACGTAATCCACTTAAACGCTGCTTTAAAAATGAAATAGAGCATTTTTAATGGCTGCTTACAGATCTCACTTCCTGCAAATCACCTACAAAAAAATGGCTCACCTCACACAACAGAATACTTCAACAGTCCTCAGAAAAAGCCAGTGAAGGGGGAAGTCTCAAACACCTGGCAGAAAGATAATCCGTTTAATAAAAAATCCATGGGGTAGAATACCTTTCATGAGGAGGGTCTCAAAACCAACCCTCTGATGTCTTTTGCATCCTTTTCCCACTGCTCTGAGGACCTACAATCCTTTCCCAATGTTCAGGTAAAACTGGCTTGCATCACCAGATGAAAAGCTTGATGAAGAACCCGAGATAGGTCAGGACAAGAGGTGACAATGGATGCCTAACAATTTTGTATTTTGTTTTGATATTTAATTTTTTAAATATTAAGAAAGTTCATAAGGAAGTGTTATGGGCATAGATATGGCAAGGTTTGGGCATATGTTGAAATTAACTGTTTTCTTTTAAAATGAAAAAAAAATGTTCAAACTCATGAGAGCAGTGTGTTCATACTGAGGAAAAAAACTCTTAGGGGAAAGATCTTGGTTAAAAGTATCAATTCTGGAACATTAATCTTACATAACCATCTCCCTGATTGGATCTGGTCTTGTGCTAAGACAGTCAATCAGCGCTCCAGGAACAAGATGTAGGCTTGATGCCAAGAGCACTGATTGTGATCTGAGATCATAATCACCCATCTCTCTTGCCTCTCAGGATTCCCACACCATGCATTAGGCCTCAGAGGTTGTGAGCTGAAAGTCCCTGGGCCAAATGTGGCACAAGGTATGTCCTGTCCAGCCCACTCAGTGCTGCCTGCACTGCCTTAGGCCATGGAAAGAATGCTGGATTATTTCCCAATATTCTAAAATTTGCAGATTTAACCCCTCCAAACAAACAAACAATCAAACAAAAAACAATGGATACTTCGTTTCTCTTGAAAAAGTGAAGATCTAGAAACAATGGGCTCAAATTCCCAAATGACAAAACCAGCAGCATATGCTGCCTGTTCTCCAGCCTTCCCTGCAGACTCAACCACTCACATATCCTATAACTAATCTGATTCTCCTGCTCTTTGTGGTCCGTGCTGGCAAGGACATTTTCACTTCTCTGTATCAGTGATGATTCACTTCATTGAGAGTCTAGGCTCTTTTCAAATGTGGAACAGGAAAGAAGATGAGGATAATTGGCCCAGCCATTTTCATCTAAGTGGCCAGCATTTATGACGGTTGTCTTTGGTGCAACGGCTCACTTTGTCCTTCATAATTCTTTTAGCAGTTGTTGAGACCACAATCACATTTGTATGGTAAGAAACTGTTAATTAAAAGCTTTGATTTCTCTATTATTTATGAAATGCATCTTAAGAGACATTGAGTATGTATGTACTGAAACATTAATGCACAAATAATAAGGACAGTAGACGTTTGGAAACATACCTAAACTTCTTACATTAACACTTTTGGAAAACTCCCCCCCCCTCCACTTTGTCTGTCTTTGTGTTATAAGCTGCATTTTCTGGAACATAAAATTTGATGTGTAACTTGGCCACTCTGTCCTACTTGCCAGGGTTGTTAAAAAGCCCTTCATTTCCATTTCCCATGTAGGACAGCATATTCAAGATTAAAGAACATGTGAATTAAATCCTGGCAACTTCTACTAAATTGAATCCAAACACTAGTCCTTGTAATTTAGGGTATGAGGTTGAGGCTCCAACTGTACTTTCAGTATAAGTGAAATCATCCTCCCTAATTTGGGGTTCTTTTCATTCATTCTGATAGATTCCTGGGAGTGATTTTATGCAAATGTGTTTATTCAGTCATGTTTCTTGATTGAAAACAATGATTTACTCTGCACCTACTCATGAAAGACAATTTCTGAGAAAATCTGAAGGGAAAAGTTTTTAAGTCAGCAACAATAATTCAAGATTAACTGAAAACATTCATTTAAAACTATAGCTACGTCAGTTACTGCAATGTGGAATGAATATATTTTAATATATAAAGCTAACATTTATTGGACACCTCCTATAAGCTAGCATTATCCTAGGACATCTCCCTGGATATTTCACGTGATCATCTCAAAAACCAATTTTTATAAATGAGGAAACAGGCTTAAATCTTAAAAAGCTTATCCAAAGTCACCCAGGTAGTAAGCAATACAGTCAGATTTGAAACCAGAAATTATGCCAGAGATGGTTCATTTTTAATTTTTTACTTTGTAGAGGTAATCCCCAATTTATACACACAAAACATACAAAGATTCCTTTCCCATTCATTTTCCCCTGTGAGAGTCTACAGTTTTACAAGTTCCTCTGCTGATCTTTATACACCAATCCTTTGGCAACTTAAAACCCGCTGATTCGAGGAACTCCTTCTCCAGCGCATCCTTTCCTCAGCTGGTTCTGAGTGATTCCACCAAGGCTAACCACCTCTCTTCTCCCAACCCCAATAAATACACGTGCCTTGTTCTTCCTTCTCCCTGGGATGCACATCTTCTCCAGATATTTTCATATCGCCTACCTTAAAACCCTCTTCCTCTAAGAAGCCATCATCCATCAGTCTCACTCTTATTACCCACCAGACCTTATGTAATCTACTTTATTATACTCATATGTGTTTACTTCATGTATTTCACTTTTTAAGTATTTTCTTCCATTTTCGCAAGTGTAAGAGTAAGTTCATATCAGAAAGCAAAACTTCTCTTTCTTTAAAAATCTCTTTGGGAAAGTAATGAAAGAAAAATGCCTCAAGGAGATAGGCAAGAAGAAAAGCAGGGAGGTTACGAGGAAAACTAGAATGAAGAGGTTCAGATATACAGATGTGAAATTTTAATGATCCCAAAATGATTGACAGACATAACATAAGCACCCCATAGACACAGGCTTACCTATTCCAAAATAGCCAGGTATTCACACCAGGAGGGCACAAAAATCTAACCTCTCAATACACATCATGGAAATTTGGGCAGCCTTCCTCATGGTTTCACTCAACTGCAGAACTACCAAAACAGGGACCAGAAGATTCGCATAGTTTTATCCTAACCCGACCACTATGTAATGCTGTGATCCTGTGATAAGTTACTTGACTTCTCTCAGTTTCCATCTCCTCATCTATAAAACAAGCATTCATTGAGAGTCTACAAAGAATCTTACAAGCCAATGGAGACAAAGGCTTCTCCAAATCAGGGTTCATATGTAGTTGCATGCTCATTCTTCCACACGCATAATGGGCAGGAAGTCCTCCTAGGACAATCACACCAGGAAACAAAGAGCTGACCACTGTCACTGCGTACTGCTGCCTCATGGTGGCGCTGTTTACGGAGGCTGTGGAGGAAGCTGAGCTATTGCTGCAATGGGATCTCCAGAGGGGCCCCGCATGCCACTTGGAGGTCAATTTCACTTCCTGGAGGCTAAGCTCATCAAAGATGCGTAGTTCTCGGGCTTCCAATATTCTCATGACTCAGATTTTTTTAATTTCCACAAACAGCCACCTCCCAGGTCCCGAGCCGGTCATGGAAGCACTGGCAGGAATGGCTCTGGCATCTTCCATCTTTCCAAAATGCCAACTCTTTTCCTTCAAAGATCACAAGGGCTTTTGCTTTTCAGTCCGACTGTACCCCTCTAAGGCAGCCCTGCTACCAGCCTGCCATTAGGGGGAAACTCGCACATATGCTTCTAAGGAGAGAAATTCTGGAATCTCTATCGATGGAGAAGAGAAAAAGCAAACCCAAGTAACCTCCCCGCCCCCCGTAGGACCTCATCGACAAAATGTAATTATGAAGCACGTTAAATGTTTTGGTGAAAAAGTAAACTTGTGATGAGAAAACAATAGAGGGAAATCGAATGTAAACTGGAGGGTGAAAGAAGTGCTTTCTGAGGAAACGGCATATAATCTGAGATCTTAAGGATGAATAGAAATTGCCGCGGGGCACCTGAGGAAAAATAAACCACATGCGCAAGGACTCTGGAGCAGACAAGCCGTAGATGTGTTTGAGAAAATAAATAGGCCAATACAGTTCATGGTGGAGAACAAGGTGGGGAGTGAGAAGATGAACCTGGAGAGGAAGGCCAGGTCCAGATCGGGTGGAGCCTTGGACTATGTGGTCCCCAAGACCGACCCTCCCGGACTCCGTGTCCACTGGCAACTTAGCACAAACAAATTCACTTAAAAATAGTTTTCAATCAAGTCAGGGAAAAGAGAAGAGTCAGGTCTTGTAATACAAAGGTTATGGGGGTGTTCTCTGATCTTAATCACCAGTTGTCTGAGCAGCAGATCCTGGGGGGCCCCAAAGTCTCTGTTCTCAGAAAAGTTCCCTCCCAGGTACAAATAATCTGTATTCACATGTCCTGTGGTAACGGGTGCCCCAGTTTTTCATAAAAGAGTCTCCATATTCAGAAGTTGATGGGTCAGGTGTCTGAGGCAAATTTCCACTGCTGTACAGGAATTAATTAATGCAGTCAGGTAAGACAGAGAGAGAGAGTTGGGGAATTCAGGTTTAAAATTAGCTTTCTGAACATAATGAGAAGATTATGTATAAGGCTCACTGGATTTTTTTTTTTTTTTTTTTCCTGGAAGCAGTCTTTCAGGAGAAAGATAAGTTAAATGAAAATGACTGTCAGGATGCCAAAGTCTAAAACACCAAAACACTTAACAAATCTTGGAAAGATATCTGAACCGAGAGAGACAGATGATGGAAGAGGTTTTGTTATTGTCAGATTTAGGACATTAGCTGTTTTGCTATCTATCAACTCTATTTACCACAAGCAGGACTTTTTCTCTGGTCAGTCCCATGTAGATAGAAAGATTCTAGTGACTTCATTTCCTCTGTATTTCTGGCTTTTTCATGGATCACACAGAGGATGATTAAATGGCTTTTCCGTATTGTTTGCTAAATTTGACTCTTCCCACGAATTGGGGGTGGTTCCCATGGGAACCTCTGGACATGGTATAAGAGCAAAACAGATCACAGATAATCATTGGAGTCTCTACTGAAAGTGCACTTGGCAAAATACTTTGTTGGCCATTTCTGTATGAACAATTCTCTACTACATATAAATCCTAGATCTAAGAAAGTAAAAATGTGTTTTGTTGTTGCTTAATCCTCATCCCAAATAAAACTCATGGAAATTTTTCCATTCAAAAAAAAGTTATTTTGCACACAAACTCAGTCAAGGACCTTATACCAGAAACTGCCACTAATGTCATTTGAGCAAAATAGGCCAGGGTCGCTGGAATGGCTCAGACTGGAATGGAATTTGAAGAAGAGAAAAATTATCATATTTTTCCATATTTATCCATAGACAACACAAATTATTACTTTGAAAAACAGCAGAATGTAACTTTTATAAACTAACCAACATAACATCATATTGCTTCAAATGGGCATTATTCACGTAGATAAGGTACAACTGGAAATAAACTATAAAAAAACCTCTCATGTGCATTTGTCATTTTCATTTGATCACAAAAACTTTCTAAAAATCTGTAAGCTACAGATCCCACACTACTGTCCTTCTAATAGCATTACCTCTTTGTAAAATTCATGCATGGCTTTCTACATCTACAACTCTAGCCAAAGCCAACATAATCTCTCACCTGGGAAACAGAAATGGCCTCTTTTTTTTTTTTTTCTTAATAGATCTTTATTGGAGTATAATTGCTTCACAATACTGTGTTAGTTTCTGTTGTACACCAAAGTGAATCAGCTATACATATACATATATCCCCTCCCTCTTGAGCCTCCCTCCCACCCTACCTATCCCACCCCTCTAGGTCGTCGCAAAGCACCGAGCTGATCTCCCTGTGCTATGTGGCTGCTTCCCGCTAGCTATCTATTTTACATTTGGTAGCGTATATATGTCGATGCTACTCTCACTTCGCCCCAGCTTCCCCCTCCCACCCTGTGTCCTCAAGTCCAGAAATGGCCTCTTAACTGCTCTCCCCAATTTTCACTTCAGACCTTTCTCTATACAGCAGCCAGAGCAATACTTAACAGACAAACAGATCACTATTTAAACCCTCCGACTACCTCCCACCTCAGTCAGAATAAAATTCAACACCTTTACCATGGTGTACCATTCCCTTTGTGAAAAGGCCACATTTAATCTCATTTTTATCCCCTTGCCACAATTTTTCTCACAACCTTATTTTACTTGCTACATAGAATTCCTCTCCTCCCATATTCACATTTAAACTCACTCGCTTGCACCTCCACCGTGCCTGTGAAACTGCCTTTATCAAGGTCAACAATGAACCACTCCCCCCAAAATAAATAAGATACAAGGATTTAATGTACAACACAGGGAATATAACCAATATTTTATAGTAACTTTAAATAGAGTATAAAAATATTGAACTACTATGTTGTACATCTGGAACTAATGCAACATTGTTAATGAACTATATTTCAATAAAAAATAAAGGTAATGAGGTTACCAAAGCCAATAACCAATACTTAGTAGTCATCTTTGACACAGTTGATCACTTCCTCCTCCTCCATATTGTTTTTGTCCACTTACTTTTTAGGCAATCCGCTTTTCTTCTGCCACAAGGGTTGTTCCTTTTCAGCTTTTGCTGCTGGTTGCCCCTCTTCTTCTAGAATTTTGTAATGATGCAGTAACGCAATCCTTGGTTACCTCCTCTACTCCATTCACTCCCATGGTGATCTCATTTCATCTTGAGGCTTTAAATATCATTAATATGCTCATAACTCCTAAATTTCTGTCTCCAGCCCAGACTTCTTCTAAACGCCAGACTGTTAGCTCCAAATCGCTGTTTTACTTCACTGCTTAGATGCCCTATTGGTGAGTTACTGCCATAAAACTTCTGCATAACATATTGCCTCAAAACTCAGTGACTGGGGGGACTCTACTCAATACTCTGTAATGACCTATATGGGAAAAGAATCTAAAAAAGAGTGGATATATGTATATGTATAACTGATTCACTTTGCTGTACACCTGAAACTAACACAACATTGTAAATCAACTATATGCCAATAAAATCTAAAAAAGAAAACTCAGTGACTTATTACAGAAAAAAACTTATTCTCAAGGATCTGTAGGTCAGTGAGGATCTGATGATCTAAGCTGGGCTCAGCGGGCAGCTCTGGTCTAGCTGCACTTGGCTGGGTAACTGCCTCACCTGCACTCACTGGACGACCGAGTCAGAAGACAACTATTGAGGGAAAGCTCTTCTCATCAAGGCGACAGAAAGCTCTTCTCACAAGAGACTGCGCCCAACCCTGTGAGCACATTTCAACCCCGCTTCATCTCACTGCTAATGACCCACTGGCCAAAGGCAATCACACTGCCCAGACTAAGTCAGGAGGGGGGATACAGTGTACCCGAGGTCACAAGGAACAGTAACCACAGTGTGTAACAGACATCTCCCACTTTACGTCTCCAAGCCCACCCCATCCAAACCTGCTCCAGCTCAAGTCTTTACCATGTTAATCCTCTATTTGTTCAAGACCAAACACTTAGAGTCATCCTGGACTCCTCTTTCTCACACGCTCCACTTCAGCCTACGAAATATATTCAGAATCTGGCAGTCTCACCATCTTGGCCACCTCCTTCTACGAGCCATTAGGTGTGTCTCCTGGTTCACTCCATTATTCTAGCAGGTCTCCCTGCTTATAGTCCCCCAGCCCCAGTCCACGCCCCTTAACTCACACCCCCAAGATGGCCGCTCATTTCATTCAGAGTCAGAATGAACTCCTGACAGTGGTTTACAAGACCCTGCATGGTATCACTGATTACCTCTCCACAGGCCTCTCCCACCTCTTTCTCACTCACTTTGTTCTGGCATCAGACACTTCCTTGAGGCCTTCTGAACAAGCCAAGCCTAATGCTTGCTACCTACCTCTTCTGCACTAGCTCCTACCTAGGCCTGGCAATTTCTTCTCCTAGATACTCACGTGGCTGACTTCCCCAGCTCCTTCAATATTTTGCTTGAATGTCGTCTGCTCTGTGAGACCTGTCTTGACTGCAGTATTTTAATTTGTAGCCCACCCACTCTAAACCTCCACACTAATTCTTTTCATATCACTGATGAGCTAATACTCCACATAACTTATTTATTATGCCTGTTTATTGTCCACTCTCCCCCAACACCTTCCAATGCCCTACCCTGACAAGATGTGCCATGAGCGGGAAAAAAAAAAAAAAAAAGGTTTATTTTGTTCACTGGTGTATATATCCCACACACTTGAATAGCTCCTGGAACCCAGAAGCCTACAGAAATGCACTCAGTCACGTATTGCCATTCTCACCCAGCCTGAACTCCTTCTTGCCTCAGAGCCCTGACACCTGCTGTTCCTTCTGCCTGGAACCATCTTTGCCTCTCATCCTTCACATCTCTGCCCACACATCACTTCCTCAGAGAGGCCATCTCTGGTCACCTTAACTAAAGCACACTCCTTCTTCTTGCCTCTTTGTATCATTTTCCTGCTTCATTTTCTTCATCATACTTTCACACTTTCAAAAATATCTTAATTGATTTGTTTGCTTATTACCGTATGTCTTCTCCTACAAGGGTGAAAGCCCCATGAGAACAGGGACATGGTCTACCTTACTCATCACTGTCTCCTCAATTCACCTGGAACAGTGCCTAGTGGGTCAGTAAGAACTGAAATAGTTCCTTAAAAAATCAAGGTCCCTTCTCAAAGGGAGGGCAATACAAATCTCATCCACCCAACGTGGAAGAAAAAATGATAACTGCATTGAAGGGAGGGCAAGCCTTAAGAAATTAAACAGAGGGAACATGAGTTTTGTGTTTAAACAGAATGCTCCCAAGTTCAGTCATTCTTAAAAGCTATAGGAGAGTGCACAATGCTTCCAAGAGAAGCACGCTTGAGAACTACTCTAGGAGGAAAACCAAGAAAAAGCAGCTTCTGGTGCTCACTTCAGGTTAACTATTTTCCTCAATAAGAAAACATGCATAAAATGAACAAGCAAGTTATTTGATGTTTACAATGATTAAGTGCAAGCTGGGATAGCTTTGAAGTAGCTGCCACAGAATCCCCAGGGGAGGATCTGTAGACAAATATCCACACTATCCCTTGGAAATAGATTTCTCCAACAAGGGGGAAAAAATAAAAAAAAATATGTCCCACACAAGGTAGAGACACATGCACTTTCACATTTCCAAAAAAGGCAAGGAAACAAAGAGATGCTACTTTTCCAAGAATGTTAACACGTAGAGCCATGTTAGGAATTAGTTTTCGAATACATTACAAATAACAATAACTAATGTTTAGCTGGCATTTTTATTATTATTTTCTTTCTTATTAAAACCACTGTTATCAACCTTTATTTCCCACAACCACCCCATGAAGTAAATACTTCTATCACAAGTTTAGAGATGAGGAAACAGGAACAGATAGTGTGAACAACTTGCCTGAAGTTACTTAGCTTAAACCCAGAGAGTTTTGCTCCAGAGTGTATGCTGTGAACCCCTGTGGTAAAAGCTTCTCAAAGGGTAATATCAGTATAAGGAGTGCTTACAATGAGCTGAGTATGGTGCTAAGCACTTTGAAGATATTGGCTTATAAATGTATATGAATCAACCTAATCATTATTTTCTGAATTCTAATCCTGCATGTCCACATACCTTACAACATGAAAAAATTAACAAAAGCTATTTCACTCTGTTCCGTATTCCGTTTGCACTGAGACCCAAATGTCTGCCTGATAACCTTGGGGACATCATTTTTAGCTATTGGACTAGCATGGGCCAGGCCTCTGGTTCTGTAATCAGTACAACAAAGTAAAAACACACAAGTTGACCAGGTAACCTACAAGGCAGCTGGCTCTTGCCATTTTACAAAGCACTAAAATAATTTTATATTACAGGGAAAACTCACTGCATCAACTTATATAAATATAAGCTTTACTATTCTTAAAAACCATGGGCTTAACTGCCTTTGTATAAAAATACACATAACCTAGGTTAGCATCTAAGTAGCAAGCTGTTTCAGAGACATCAAGTACAGTTACAAAATTTCAGACAGAGTTTCTTATGATCTAGGGATATGCTATTTTCTTACTGTGAAGGTCACCACCTTAAGCACATGGACCTGAAAGGTGCTTTTAGGGTAGAGCAATAACTATAATCCAGTGCGGCCTCTGAAGTGAGCATTAATCTCAAATTGATAATTAACGGTCTCGTGAAACACTTCTTACTGTATCCCTCCACAGACTAAACGTTGCCATCACCTACCTTCACAGGTGTCCCATGCTCTGCCTAAACACAATCAAGTGGAAGTTGTACACCTCTCACAAAAAAATAAAACCATTGTCTACTGTCCTGAGGTTTTTACTCTATCACTACTCTTTGTACTACTCCATCACTTGACCCAACTTGAGGACTGCCATAAGGCAGATGAACATTTCTGAAAAGATGTAAGAAACTAATAGGTGACCTGAAGGCTCAACACAATGTGAAACCTGCCTGGTTTGCTCTAAACTACAAAAACAAACCTCTCAGATTAGCGCAGAATCAATAAAATAAACCCAACTCAGTACAATTAAAGAAAACCTACAATATTTTGTATAAGTAATGAAAATTAATAGACTCAGTCAACAGATACACACAAAAAACCACTGGAGGAAGCGGGTATAATGTTTAAATGGCATCCAAAGGTAATCCGCTAAATGTTAAAAAGTATTAAATGTACATCTTACAAAAAATTACATTTGTCCTTGACTTTTGTTTCTCTCTGATCCACGTTATTAACACATCATAATACATTATATATGCCACATATTGTAACTGGCCCAAGGCATCTAGACATATGAAAGGAGAGATATTAACATTCACTGACTCATTTAATTTTGTCATCACCTGACAATTATTAAGTGCATTTATCAAGCCTCATAAGATTTATACAAACTGGATCATTTTACGCTACCATCATAGTCCAAGAAACGGTGTATGTTTAAAGCCCAAATTGTAAAATTGGAATTAATCTTACTACTATATTTGTGGGATTTTAGTATTTTTTACATTTTTTATAATCGTGAATTTTTCTTTTTATTTCTGCACTGCTATATATATATATATGTATTTTTTTGAATTATATTTTTATACAGCAGGATCTTATTAGTTATCTATTTTATAGACATTAGTGTATATATGTAAATCCCAATCTCCCAACTGATCCCACCACCATCACCCGCATCTCACTTTCCCCCCTTGCTGTCCATACGTTTGTTCTCTACATCTATGTCTCTATTTCTGCCTTGCAAACTGGTTCATTTGTACCATTTTTCTAGATTCCACATATATGCGTTAATATACGATATGTTTTTCTCTTTCTGACTTACTTCCCTCTGTATGACAGTCTCTAGGTCCATCCACATCTCTACAAATGACCCAGTTTTGTTCCTTCTTATGGCTGAGTAATATTCCATTGTATATATGTACCACATCTTCTTTATCTATTCGTCTGCCGATGGGCATTTAGGTTGCCTCCATGACCTGGCTATTGGAAATAGTGCTGCAGTGAACATTGGGGTGCATGTGTCTTTTTGAATTATGGTTTTCTCTGAGTATATGCCCAGTAGTGGAATTGCTGGGTCATATGGTAATTCTATTTTTAATTTTTTAAGGAACCTCCATGCTGTTCTCCATAGTGGCTGTATCAATTTACATTCCCACCAACAGTGCAAGAGGGTTCCCTTTTCTCCACACCCTCTCCAACATTTGTTGTTTGAGCAGCTTTACATGTGCCTCTTGGATATCTGTATATTTTCTTTGGATAAATGTCTATTTAGGTCTTCTGCCCATTTTTGGATTGGGTTGTTTGTTTTTTTAATATTGAGCTGCATGAGCTGTTTATATATTTTGGAGATTAATCCTTTGTTCATTGATTCATTTGCAAATATTTTCTCCCATTCG
The DNA here is from genome assembly GCF_039906515.1 of Pseudorca crassidens. Taxonomy (NCBI): domain Eukaryota; kingdom Metazoa; phylum Chordata; class Mammalia; order Artiodactyla; family Delphinidae; genus Pseudorca; species Pseudorca crassidens. Next base: position 93,604,504 of record NC_090305.1, on the reverse strand, counting down.
GAGGATTGTCTTTTCGTCTTGTTTATAGTTTCCTTTGCTGTGCAAAAGCTTTTAAGTTTCATTAGGTCCCATTTGTTTATTTTTGTTTTTATTTCCATTATTCTAGGAGGTGGATCAAAAAAGATCTTTTTGTGATTCATGTCAAAGAGTGTTCTTCCTATGTTTTCCTTTAAGAGTTTTATAGTGTCCGGTCTTACATTTAGGTCTTTAATTCATTTTGAGTTAATTTTTGTGTATGGTGCTAGGGAGTGTTATAATTTCATTCTTTTACATGTAGCTGTCCAGTTTTCCCAGGACCACTTATTGAAGAGGCTGTCTTTTCTCCATTGTATATCCTTGTCTCCTCTGTCATAGATTAGTTGACAATAGGTGTGTGGGTTTGTCTCTGGGCTTTCTATCTTGTTCCATTGATCTATATTTGTTTTTGTGCCAGTACCATATTGACTTGATTACTGTAGCTTTGTAGTATAGACTGAAGTCAGGGAGTCTGCTTCCTCCAGCTCCGTTTTTTTCCCTCAAGACTGCTTTGGCTCCTCGGGGTCTATTGTGTCTCCACACAAATTTTAAGATTTTTTGTTCTACTTCTATAAAAAAAAATGCCATTAGTAATTTGATAGGGATTGCACTGAATCTATAGATTGCTTTTTGGTAGTATAGTCATTTTCACAATATTGATTATTCCCATCCAAGAACATGGTATATCTCTCCATCTGTTTGTGTCATCTTTGATTTCTTTTATCAGTGTCTTACAATTTTCTGAGTACAGGTCTTTAACCTCCTTAGGTAGATTTATTCCTTGGTATTTTATTCTTTTTGTTGCAATGGTGAATGGCATTGTTTCCTTAATTTCTCTTTCTGATCTTTTGTTGTTAGTGTATAGGAATGCAAAAGAATTCTGTGCATTAATTTTGTATCCTTCAACTTTACCAAATTCATTGATTAGCTCTAGTAGTTTTCTGGTGGCATCTTTAGGGTTCTCTGTGTACAGTATCATGTCATCTGCAAACAGTAACAGTTTTACTTTTTCTTTTCCAATTTAGATTCCTTTTCTTTTGCTTCTCTGATTGCCGTGGCTAGGACTTCCAAAACTTTGTTGAATAATAGTGGCAAGAGTGGATATCCTTGTATTTTTCCTGATCTTAGAGAAAATGCTTTCAGTTTTTCACCATTGAGTATGATGTTTGCTCTCGGTTTGTCATATATGGCCTTTATTACGTTGAGGTAGGTTCCCTCTGTGTGGTCTGTGATTTTCTTTTTTTGTAGTATCTTTGTCTGGTTTTGGTATCAGGGTGATGGTGGCCTCACAGAATGAGTTTGGGAGTGTTCCTTCATTTGCAATATTTTAGAAGAATTTGAGAAGGATGGCTGTTAGCTCTTCTCTAGATGTCTGATAGAGTTCACCTGTGAAGCCATCTGTTCCTGGACTTTTGTTTGTTGGAAGATTTTTTTCTTTTTTTTTTTTTGCAGTACCCGAGCCTCTCACTGTTGTGGCCTCTCTCGTTGCAGAGAACAGGCTCCAGATGTGCAGGCTCAGTGGCCATGGCTCATGGGCCCAGCCACTCTGCGGCATGTGGGATCTTCCCGGACCGGGGCACGAACTCGTGTCCCCTGCATTGGCAGGTGGACTCTCAACCACTGTGCCACCAGGGAAGCCCTGCTGGAAGATTTTAATCACAGTTTCAATTTCATTACTTGTGATTGGTCTCTTCATATTTTCTATTTCTTCCTGGTTCAGTCTTAGAAGGTTATACTTTTTGAAGAATTTGTCCATTCCTTCCAGGTTGTCCATTTTATTGGCATAGAGTTGCTCGTAGTAGTCTCTTAGTATGCTTTGTATTTCTGCGGTGTCTGTTGTAACTTCTCTTTTTCACTTCTAATTCTATTGATTTGAGTCCTCTCCCTCTTTTTCTTGATGAGTCTGGCTAAAGGTTTATCAATTTTGTTTATCTTCTCAAAGAACCAGCTTTTAGTTTTATTGATCTTTGCTACATTTTTTTTGTTTTTATTTCATTTATTTCTGCTCTGATCTTTCATTTCTTTCCTTCCACTAACTTTGGGTTTTGATTGCTCTTCTTTACCTAGTTCCTTTACATATAAGGTTAGATTGTTTATTTGAGATTTTTCTTCTTTCTTGAGGTAGGATTGTACTGCTATAAACTTCCCGCTTAGAACTGCTTTTGCTGCATTGCATAGGTTTTGGATCATCATGTTTTCATTACCATTTGTCTCTAGGTATTTTTTCATTTTCTTTTTAATTTCTTCAGTGATCTCTTGGTTATTTAGTAATGTATGGTTTAGCCTCCATGTTTTTGTGTTTTTTACATTTTTTCCCTGTAACTGATTTCTAATCTCATAGTGTTGTGATTGGAAAAGATGCTTGATATGATTTCAATTTTCTTAAATTTACCAAGGCTTCATTTGTGACCCAAGATGTGATCTATTCTGAAGAATGTTCCGTGTGCTCTTGAGTAGAAAGTGTAATCTGCTGTTTTAGGATGGAAGGCCTTATAACTATCAAATAAATCTATCTGGTCTATTGTGTCATTTAAAGCTTGTGTTTCGATATTTATTTTCTGTCTGGTTGATCTGTCCACTGGCATAAGTGGGGTGTTTAAGTCCCCCACTATTATTGTCTTACTGTCAATTTCCTCTTTTATAGCTGTTAACAGTTGCCCTATGTATTGAGGTGCACCTATGTTGGGTACATATATATATAAAATTGTTATATCTTCTTCTTGGATTGATCCCTTGATCATTATGTAGTGTCCTTCCTTGCCTCTTGTAACATTCTTTATTTTAAAGTCTATTTTATCCGATATGCGTATTGCTACTCCAGCTTTCTTTTGATTTCCATTTGCATGGAATATCTTTTCCCATCCCCTCTCTCTCAGTCTGTATGTGTCCCTAGGTCTGAAGTGGGTCTCTTGTAGACAGCATATATACAGGTTTTGTTTTTGTATCCACTCAGCGAGCGTGTGTCTTTTGGTTGGAGCATTTAATCCATTCACATTTAAGGTAATTATCGATATGTATGTTCCTATTACCATTTTCTTAATTGTTACAGGTTTGTATCTGTAGGTCCTTTTCTTCTCTTGTGTTTCCCACTTAGCGAAGTTCCTTTAGCATTTGTTGTAGAGCTGGTTTGGTGGTGCTGAATTCTCTTAGCTTTTCCTTGTCTGTAAAGCTTTTGATTTCTCCATTGAATCTGAATGAGATCTTTGCTGGGTAAAGTAATCTTGGTTATAGGTTCTTCCCTTCCATCACTTTATTATTATTATTTTTTTTTTTTTTTTGCGGTACGCGGGCCTCTCATTGTTGTGGCCTCTTCTGTTGCGGAGCACAGGCTCCGGACACGCAGGCTCAGCGGCCATGGTTCACGGGCCCAGCTGCTCCGCGGCATGTGGGATCTTCACGGACTGGGGCACGAAACCGTGTCCCCTGCATTGACAGGCGGACTCTCAACCACTGCATCACCAGGGAAGCCCCCTTTCATCACTTTAAATATACTTTGCCACTCCCTTCTGGCTTGTAGAGTTTCTGCTGAGAAATCAGCTGTTAAATTTATGGGAGTTCCTTGTATGTTTTCATTTTTCCCTTGTTGCTTTTAATAATTTTTCTTTGTCTTTAATTTCTGTCAGTTTGATTACTATGTATCTCAGCGTGTTTTTCCTCAGGTTTAACCTGCCTGAGACTCTCTGTGTTTCCTGGACTTGGGTGTCTATTTTTCTTTCCCATGTTAGGGAAGTTTTCGACTATAAACTCTTGTATATTTTCTCGGGTCCTTTCTCTCTCTCTTCTCCTTCTGGGACCCCTATAATGCGAATGTTGTTGCATTTAATGTTGTCCCAGAGGTCTCTTAGGCTGTCTTCATTTCTTTTCATCCTTTTTTCTTTATTCTGTTCCATGGCAGTGAATTCCACCATTCTGTCTTCCAGGTCACTTATCCGTTCTTCTGCCTCATTCTGCTATTGATTCCTTCTAGTGTAGTTTTCATTTCAGTTATTGTATTACTCATCTCTGTTTGTTTGTTCTTTAATTCTACTAGGTCTTTGTTAAACATTTCTTGCATCGTCTTGATCTTTGCCTCCATTTTTTTTCTGAGGTCCTGGATCATCTTCACTATCATTATTCTAATTTCTTTTTCTGGAAGGCTGCCTATCTCCACTTCATTTAGTTGTTTTTCCATGGTTTTATCTTGTTCCTTCATCTGGTACATAGTCCTCTGCCTTTTCATTTTGTCTTTCTGTGAATGTGGTTTTTGTTCCACAGGCTGCAGGATTGTAGTTCTTCTTGCTTCTGCTGTCTGCCCTCTGGTGGATGAGGCTATCTAAGAGGCTTGTAAAAGACACAGACTTACTAGAGAATGGACTTGAGGCTATGGGGAGGGGGAAGGGTAAACGGTGACAAAGCGATAAAGAGGCATGGACATATATTCACTACCAAACATAAGGTAGATAGCTAGTGGGAAGCAGCCGCATAGCACAGGGAGATCAGCTCGGTGCTTTGTGACCGCCTGGAGGGGTGGGATAGGGAGGGTGGGAGGGAGGGAGACGCAAGCGGGAAGAGATATGGGAACATATGTATATATATAACTGATTCATTTTGTTGTGAAGCTGAAACTAACATACCATTGTAAAGCAATTATACTCCAATAAAGATGTTAAAAAAAAAAAGAAAGAAAAAAAAAAAAGCTTCCTGATGGGAGGGACTGGTGGTGAGTAGAGCTGGGCGTTGCTCTGTTGGGCAGAGCTCAGTAAGACTTTAATCTGCTTGTCTGCTGATGGGTGGAGCTTATTTCCCTCCTTGTTGGTTGTTTGGCCTGAGTGACCCAGCACTGGAACCTACAGGCTCTTTGGTGGGGCTAATGGCAGACTCTGGGAGGGCTCATGCCAAGGAGTACTTCCCAGAACTTCTGCTGCCAATGTCCTTGTCCCCGCCGTGAGCCACAGCTGCCCCTCGCCTCTGCAGGAGACCCTCCAACACTGGCACGTAGGTCTGCTTCAGTCTCCTATAGGGTGACTGCTTCTTCCCCCTGGATCCTGATATGCACACTACTTTGTGTGTGCCCTCCAGGAGTGGAGTCTCTGTTTCCCCCAGTCCTGTCAGAGTCCTGCAATCAAATCCCGCTAGCCTTCAAGGTCTGATTCTCTGAGAATTCCTCCTCCCATTGCCAGATCCCCAGGTTGGGAAGCCTGACGTGGGGCTCAGAACCTTCAGTCCAGTGGGTGGACTTCTGTGGTATAATTGTTCTCCAGTTTGTGAGTCACCCACCCAGTGGTTATGAGATTTGATTTTATTGAGATTGCACCCCTCCTATCATCTCATTGCGGCTTCTCCTTTGTCTTTGGATGTGGGGTATCTGTTTTGGTGAGTTCCAGTGTCTTCCTGTCAATGATTGTTCACCAGTTAGTTGTGATTCCGGTGCTCTCGCAAGAGGGAATGAGCACACATCCTTCTACTCCACCATCTTCAACCAATCTCTGCTCTTACTACTATTTTTTTACTATTATTTTCTCAGGGATAAAATCCCACCACCAATCAACTATATGGGAGCCATGAAATACTTCAATTTGAGTCAGACTGTACATGCCTTGAGACAAGAAGAAAAAGGACCCTACGCATTTTGCTAAGTGAAATAAGTCAGAGGAAGACAAATACTGTAGGGTATCACTTACATGTGGAATCTGAAAAAGTCAAACTCACAGAAACAGAGACTAGAATGGTGGTTACAGGAGGCAGTGGTAGAGAGCAGAAGGTGGGAAAATGGGGAGATGTTAATCAAGGAGTACAAATTTCCAGCCACAGGATAATTTCCAGGGATCTAATGCACAGCACTGGGATTACATAACTTAACAGTACTGTGTCATATACTTGAAAGTTGTTAAGAGAGTAAATCTTAAATGTTCTCACCACAAATGAAGTGGAAATTATGTGACACGATGGAGGTATTAGCTAACACTACAGTGGTAATCAAATTGCAATATGTGTGTAAATAATCAACACATTGCACATCTAAAACTTACACGGTATTATATGTCAACTATCTCATTAAAGCTATAAAGAAAGTTTTTTAATTGGTAGATTATTTTTTTCAAGGAATTTGCCCTTTTTTTTTTTCCAAATGCGTTTGCATTGTGTGGAGATGATATTATGAACAACAAAATGGACATATCTACAGGTAAAGTTGAGACTAAAAAAGAAAGAAAGGGAAGGGAAGGAAGAAAGAATGAAAGCCCTAGAAAGGAGCTTCAGAAAAACCATTGTCAATGGAAGTAATGTGGGAGTTAAGGGGGAGTCGATTACTAGAAGAATCACAATAAAACTGGCAGTTCTGAAAGGAAATCTGAAAATAGGACAATAGGAGCAGAGTTTCTATCTTCTACATAGAAAATAAAGGCACAGAGACTGGAAATTGTGAGATCTGTTTGGGGAATGACAGGTCATCTCGTCTGATGAGAGTAGTTAGTATGAAGAACAGATTAGAAACTAAAAGGAAATAAAGCTCCAAGGGTGGGCTGGACCTGTATCATGAAGGCTTCAATTCAGGCTGATGAGCCTGTGACTAATTTTGTTTTTTTGTGTTTTTTTTTTACTTTTTGGCCACATCTGCCAAGCAGCAGGCATGCAGGATCTTAGTTCCCCAACCAGGGATGACCCTGCACCCCCTGCAGTGGAAGCACAGAGTCTTAACTACTGGACTTCCAGGGAAGTCCAACCTGTGACTAATTTGAAAGATAACAAGGAGACAGTGAAATGAGGTGGGAAATAACATGATTAAAGCTTTGATTGAGAAAGACCTTACTGGCACCGCTACAAGAAAATGGGCCAGGAAGGTTAAAGAGTGGAGCCTGGAAAAAAAAGTCTTAGAAGGTTTCCAAAAGGTGGTCATAAAAAATAATTAACAAGTACAAGTAGTCATTTCCATTTGTGATACATAAAAGTTAACAAGTCCCTAGATTCTGTTCTGGTTCTTGGAACACTCAATGTGGGTCTGTTAAAATTACAAGATTTTTTTTTTTTTTTGGCTGTTGTTTGTTTTTATTGGGTGTTTTTTTAGCCCACAATATGAAGGACAGACATAGTTAAAATCATATATAGTCTAAGAATCCAATAGAATGCAGGTATGCCCAAACAACTAGATATTTTCTATCATACTATGAAATGATAATTAATGGCTGAAGTGTGAACTTTAAAGGCAACAGAAATGGACATTTGAGTGTCTACTCAGTAACCAGCCTCACAACATCCTGGCCAAGTATTCGTCATTTCACTGGTTAGGTGATACACAACTCATATATACTAGGTAAGGACCAAACCAGGGTTACCTGACTAGAAAAAAATCTCATTTAAACAAACTACAAACTGCAGGTTACAACCATATTGTGGGCCAGGACCAGCATACAGTTTAAAATGGGATATAAAATACAAAATATCAGTGAGCACTGATATTCTGGGTAACTACTATTTTAGGAAATGTTAGTTTCATACATATGTATTTGTATGTGTATATTTAAAGGAATAGTATTTATTCAGGGTCATAATAAAGTAGGTTTGAAAGCTACTGCACTGACTACAAGATGCTCAAAACACAGATGTTACTCAGCTTCCTTTTGGGAATAAATAAATTTGTACTCTAAAATTCTAACAGCAGTTACTCTAAGTTTGCGTATGAACTAATACTATTAAATTATTCCCCAAAATCACAGTAAACAAAATCAATAATGAATATTAACATACAGTAAAGTCTTGGATTCCTAGACACTGCTCAAATATAAACAAATATTACTACTTATTTTTGAAATAAAATAAACATCATAAATACACAGTGTAGCAAGTTTTCCTGTTTTCCAGATGACTTCTAAGTTTATGTAACATAACTGCTTTCTTAAAATGGTTAATTATCAATTTTCACAAGTGTTAAAAAAAAATGCCAAGACTTCCTTCTTAAATAATAAGAATTATTCTAGGGCAGTAATTAGAACATCCTGGGTTTGTATCCCAGACTATTATTCTAGGCGGTAGGACCTTAGTCAAATTACTTAAACTTTCTAATCCCCAAATATCCTGTATTAAAAGTAGGAATGATACTACTTACCATATAGGTTTATAAGGACCACGACGAGAAACCATACGTAAAGGGCAGAGCAAGAAAGCCAAGCTCTTAGAAAATGCTCAACAAATGTGACTGAAATTACATTTCATGTTTAATGGTTGGCATGATTAATTTATGCAAGAAGCCAATTGTTGCTTTCAGTAAATTTCATACAAATTAAACTGAGCGTGAGGCAAATGAATCACAAAAGCTAAAGTTGTGACGATAGTTCATCATTATTCCTGATGTTTTCCCAATTTATCTGCCCTTTCCTATCAGTCTTCCCACTCTCTGTTTACCTGGAAAAATTCAAAGCTCTATCTCACCTAGCCACCCTATTGTGTTTCATGTGATAATTTCCAAACCTGCAAGTGGCAAAGCTTTCAGTCTCTCTTCTGGAGGATTAACAGCAGCAATGACAAGGCCAAAGTCGCTACTCCAGCAAACAGCCAGCTTCACTTTAAAATCCCCTAAGTGGTTTGGACTGCCGTGGTGTGATAAATGTGGGACTGCTTTATAAAGAATCATTTAACAGTGGTTTATTTCTGGAAGGAAACAAAATGCCACGAGAACTAATTTGATGAAGTGACAAGAGAACACAGATTTTAGTTCTGGGTCACAAACTCTCTTCACCCTTCTGCTACTATATTTCCAAATGAGAAAAGGAAATTTGAGGTTAAAAACAACACTCTGTAGGGAGAAAATTATGAAAAATAAGCCCAGAGCACCAGAGGTTACCTCCACCTGGACATCAACTCTCATGAGAGAACCCTCCTCCCCCACAAAATGGTTTGAATCCACACTGCTTTCTTGGAAGAGGGGTCAGGATGTATAACATGGTGCAAAAGTCTTATGGTGGTAGCTTATCTTCCATGCATATGTATTCCTATTTACATAAGTAAAATTAATCTGGTATGAACAGAGTGACTCCAACGTTGAGAAATTTCTCCATGGACATCCTGGGCAGATTTCTCTCTCCTAGCAAGAGGATAGCACACCAGCCAGGCACTGCCTTGTCTTCAGGTCCTCAATTCCAAGTTTACCAATGAGCTTCACATGAGGACCTGGGGTCAGCCGGATGAATACAATACAACTCAGAACTTCAACAACCCATGTCTCCTGGTGGCCAAGTTGAATCAACTATTATAGGTAGGCAAGTGACACACATATCCCTCAAAACCACCCTTTACCTCCCTGTCCTGAACTCCTTGATCTGTGTGCCCAGCCAAGGCTGACCATTCTGCAATGGGAACCATGCTTAGGCAAATGTGTGTCTGTCCCTTCTAGAATCTTTATGAAACCCCATAAGTAGACACAAACAGAGATGCCGTTCGTTTATGTGAACTGTCATGAAACAGTCTACGGAAAATTTTTCAGGTAAAAGGAACTCATGTTTTATATATCTAGTAGCCAGGGAATCATTTTAAGGTTGGAGACTTAGAACCTCCCACGTCAAGAAGAATCCCAGGGCCCTGTACGTGGGCAGTGGTGAAAAACGAAAAAAGAAAAAGCTTTGCTCACATCTGATTTTAGTTTATCTTCTTAGCCCCACCCATGGCTGTAACTTACCAAAAGGGGGGTTCAGAAACACTATTTCTGCCTTACATCATTTGCCACTACAGTTCAAGAACATATGCCTCAGAAGGCCTAGATAGTAACCAAAATATTATGGTATAAATCTGTATATAAATATAAAATATAAAATATAAAATCTGTATATAAATATAAAAACTGTATTGCCCATTAAAATTACTCACGGCTGCCTTTAATTGGCCCCTTCACCTTTGATGGCTCATCACAAAGCAAGAGCTCAAACCGTGGAGGACACATCATGTCCGTTTGGTTCCTGATTCTGCACTGAGCTAGCAACAAAACCTCGGGTCATCTCTTAACCATAAACTCACTTTCCCATCACATAAATCAGAGATAATGATAGCTCACAGATCTGTGGATTGGACGAGTGAGTGTTAATAAAAGACTGGGAGCAATGGCTAGCACAGAGCATGCATTTAACAAATGCTAGTTATTAATACAATTGGCAGAGTGGTATAAGAGGAGTAAAACTTTAGATTTTGATGATCTCGGCTCAAAACTGCATTCTGCTGGTTACTCTCTGAGCTTCAGATTCTTTATCTCTAAAGGGGGAATATTTTCACCTATTCCAAAAAGTTGTTGTAAAGACAAACAAAAAAATGAATATTATTGAACCCAATACAGTTATGGCACATAGTTTATGCAAAACCAGAATCGAAAATCTTTGCTTTAATCTCACTAGCAACCACAACGCTTGTGAAGGTAACTGTCAACCAAATCCACAAACGAAAGAAAGAGAAAACATATATCCAAACAGAACAATTTTATTAATTAATTTGGCCACAGTTCATTCCACATCACAAAGAAAATGGGAAACCTTAAAAATAAAAACAAACCAAAAAACCCCTCCAGTCTATAAAACGAAGAAGTGAAGATGCACCACAAATCATGAGATGGTCAGAAGGTCTGTGGCCATACTGCAGTGCAGTGAACCATCCCCACGGAGTGAGCACCGCGCTCTGAGTGACCTTGATTGCTTATGCAATGAAGGCACAAAGCAGGACATACATTTGAATCTAGTTAGGAGAGAAAAGAGGTTAAGGCCACAGAGCATTCATTTTGTTCTTTCAGAGGAAAGCCGAAGTATAGTACAGTTTCACCATCTGACAGTTGCAAAAAATAGAGGCAGCTCATTCACGAAACCTGAAAGCCCCGTGAAAACTCGCTCCCCAGTTCTCTCCTAACAGCTTACATGATATGCCTGAAGCGCTGCTGCTTCCCTTTCTCTTTACCGCTCCTCCTCCGTGTTCCCTCCCCACCCTCCTCCTTCCTCAGACTCCTCCATGGCAAAGCCAGCTCTACAGTTTCTGAACTGGTAAGGGAGGGGAAGACTAAGAAAACTGTACTGGGAAATGAAAGACTATCCAAAAGCAGGAATGCAAAGCCCTAGTTCTAAAATGAGCAGAAAATGCTGGTGTATTTTGGACAGATTACAAAATACTTTTATCAGAAAGTATTATTTGCAATAATCAGATGTAGACACAGATGCTTCCACAAATACTGGGAAAAGATGTATGCACCCACACTGCATATCCTCTGCTTCCATTTTTGACTGTATGACCAGTGAAGATAGCCCCATGGAAAAGCAAAACAGTGTCCCAGAGGCTTATGTGTGGACCGTTAACATGCTGATGACAGAAACAAAGTGTCATAAAATGAATGTGAAATGTATCAGGATGAAGAAATATGTACTGACGGTAGTGAGGTCTAATGGCTAGCAGCTTGAGGTTTGCAGACTCACCCTCGGTTCCTGACTAAGCCCCTAATGGTCGGTGATATAGAGCATTTCAGTCTTTATTTTTTATTGAAGCTGGATTCATAAAATGCATGCATCTGCCAAAGGCTTTACGCTTTTTGGAGGTAATCACCAGAACCCCATGTAAAAAGAATTTGATAGTGAGAGTCCAGCTGCCTGAGCACAAAGATGGTATAATTCTGCTCGTGGTAAAACCGAGATCAGTGAAGCTGACTGTATAGTTGTCAGCCTGAGACACTGAGAGCCGTATTCTTCTAAAGGATGAGTTCAAGGTTAATTTTAAAAGGCTCAGTGAGCTTTCTCTGGTTTTTCAACTTCATGCCTGTATTTGTTTCCTAATGCTGATGTGACCAATCACCACAAACGTAGGGATCTAGAACAACAGGAATTGATTATCTCACAGTTCTGGAAGTCAGAGGTCTGAAATGGGTGTCACCGGGCTAAAATCAAGTGTTGACAGGCTGCATTCCTTTTCAGGGGTCTAGAGAAAAATCCGTTTTCTAGCCTTCTGCAGCTTCTGGAGGTGACTCTCAACCCCTGGCTCATGGTCCTCCTCCATCGTCAGAGCCAGCAATCGCATCCCTCCAACTGCTTCCGTCAACACAGCTCCTTCTCTGACTCTAACTCTCCTGTCTCCCTCTTCCCAGGGATGAGGACATCTTTGGCGGGAGCCATTATTCTGCCCATCACATCACGCCACATGACAACTTTGTCGCAAGCTGTCTGTTATAATGAAGAAAAAGCATTTAAAATGCTAAGGGGCTCTGCCTTTGAGAAATTTCCCCCCAACTCTTCCAGCAACTAGTATTCCAGCTGAACACAGGGCTAAATAGTATCTAATTTGAGGCTCCATATAACCCTTTACCTTGTGGACTATATACTGAATTTTGGTCTGGCTGGTAGATGATCAAACTTGGGAACTTTAAAGGAATGAAGCTGCAATTCTTAACAAAAGCAGAGGGTACTCGTGTCTCAATCAAACAGTCAACACACATATATATATAACAGACCTGGGCATATACAAGTAGAGATCAAATGAATAAGCAACACAGAAAAAACGAAAAAAGAAGACAGTATTATTCCAAATCCAAAATACAAAGTTCAACGCATACTCCAGCTTGTGCTAACATGCACAGGACCCAAAAAGAGAAACCATGCTTTCACATACACCTAACTCTGATCTGGGCAACAGAGGTACTCATCTTTTTGCTAATCATATAAGAAGAAAGATGTTTTCTCCCGAGTCATAAATAAATATTTTAAAAGATATGTTTTTTAGGTGTTGCAGAGTTTTGTTCAAAGGAAAAGACTGTACACATCTACGATAAGTGCCCAATTGATTGAGAAAAGGAAACACCAAAAGAAAGCAGAGTGGCTCCACCAAGGTAAAGGGTACACTTTGGCAAAGCTATTGCCCAGCCCTTGGTTCTGTAACACAACTGCTTTTACACTCCCCAACCAAGCTGTCTTGCAGGTGTGCCCTTAAACTCAAATTTCCATCATCACCCCTTCAGAACTTCACTGACAATTTACATCCACTTTTGTTCCCCATTTGTGTTCCAGGTAGTTCCAGGTAGTTCACAGTTTCAACGTTAGATTGCACTACATTCCTTCTGATGACATCATATCTCTGCAAAGGCGTATTCATACCATTGGTGTGACAAAACATGCTGCATGAAAGCCAACGTGGACTGGAGAGTGGCAGTGTCCAATCTAATTCCAATGTCTGAGAAGTCATGCCCCTGCCCAACTAAGACGTATTCATAAGTAATTATGGTCAAGACTGGAATAAAAATATTTTTCTTTCAATTTGTATTTTTTTCAAACAGAATAATTTTTTTCAAATTACATTAGGACATACATACTTGTTAATTTGTTTCAACCTAACTGCTTAATAAAGGAAACTATTGGGCATTTCCATTGGCATGACGTCTTATGAAAACACGACTGAGGTACTAAGGGCACCGTGAACCAGGAAAGTTGGGGAACCTTGGATCTATGCTGTTTCATTTAAGCTAATGTTTGCAAATACTGGCTTTCCTGTTTAGTTAAAAAAAAAAAAAAAAAAAAAAAGTACCCAGAAGACCACATCTTCATCTGTTAAAGGAAAAAAGATGCAGTACCCAAATCTCTGTCTAACTCGTGCTTTTCAGAATACTCTCCTCCTCTCCTCTTCCCATAAAACCACATGCATGACAATTCTTTGGCTGCCAAGCATCTGAAGCCTCTTCCTCCTTGGGGAAGTTCCCACCATAAGAAGGCGTATTGGGAGGTATTCAGCCCATTAGCGAACCCAAAAGAGCTGGCTACTCACTTTCCCAGTCTCCCTGTAGCTTGAAAACAAGTGCCTGACACGCGCTCAGCCAAAGAGATGCACTATGAATGGGGTCCAGAGAAGGAAAGACCAAGGAGCCGTGCGAACAAGGCAGCAAGAGGCAGCAACGTTCTGTCTCCAGGGGCCAGGGGAAGGGGTACCAGCAGAACGTCCAGCGTCCAGTGCAGCAGTCAGGGCTGAGCAGCAGCCGTGGGTGTTGATGGCACTGCTACCCTGGGAGGTTGTAGCTGTGGGGACACCTGCCCGGCCTCCTTGGAACTTGCCATCCTCTAAGACTGACTCTCCAATCTTCCTGCTGGACATAGTATCACTAAAAAATGCACTTCTTCCTGCTTCTATCATCTGCAGCTCTTTTCTGTCACTTACGAGTAAAGTCAGGATGAACACAGTTCCCCAAACACAATCTTCTTTCCACAGAAGATTCATAAACCTCCCAATGTGATAGTTACATGAAACAACACACAAATAGAACTTAAGCAAGTGGATCGCTTGCAGGAAACAAAACTCATTTTGAGTCAAGCATCTTTCCAAAGAATTCCCCCATCAATTTATCACATATGGGGAAGGAAAATGTGCAAAAATACAGAGAAGACATCTTGATCTGGAACACTGTACAGCTGCAGAGTTAAGCTGCTGTCCACACATCCCTTTGTCTATAGTGGCAAGGCAGGCCCATCGCTGATACCTGTGCTTAGTTCATTTAGAAGAAGACCTAAATCACTTTCTTTTTATGGGTAAGGCTGACATAACCTTAAGTAGAGCAATACGAAATGTGCCACTATAACATATGAAATTGACATTTCATGTCCATTTTAGGTACAGCTAGATGACCTTAGTCTAAAAGAGCCATTTTAAGTGAGAGTCAGAGTTTTATTTTTTGACAGATGGATGCCACGGCTAGAGAATTTATCTAGGTTATATCTGAACTCAAGTATGATCTACACAATTATTTTGATTCAATGGCTTTAGACACTGTGAAAATATTTTTCCTCTCCCAGGTTCTAATTTGTTATGTCACAGATGTCCTATTTAAGAACTTTTTTTTTTTTTGCATTTCAGCAATCATACGAAGCAGGATGACATGCAACTAGTCCTTCAAACTGATAATCCATATATTTCTATCTTTACTCATTCCATGTTGTTGGATAAGAAACGACTTCACAATCAACTAATTCTTACAGTACACTAATAAAAAAGCAAACACAGGCAATGCCGTTGAATGGTGTCTGTAATTACATATACCATAAAGTGTACTGTCCCTGTTTACACATCTGGAACACTGTAGGATTTCTTCCTTTCTTTCTTTTTTTTAACCAAGGAAGCACTGTCACCCTTTAATTTTCTAAGAATTATACTCTCACAAATTACTATCACATCACTTCCCAAATATAACTCTCTAAAGTATAAGAAACACCTTAAATAAAGCACTAATAGAGAGAGCCTGTGCATTTTGTTAAAACTCGCCAAAACACAAACATACAAAAATGGAAGAATATTATGAGTATGTTCACAAAGTCTAAGTAATGGAATATGAAAGACTAATCCATTGGAAGTTATTACTTGGATACAACACTTCCTCTCTTATTGAAAGTTTCTTCTAATAACTCAGTGTACCTTTTAGTAATTTATTCAGTTGTCAGTGAAAGGAAATATAACACAATCTGGTATCATCAAAATGGAAATGTAACGGTTTACATAACGGAATTCTGGGGCTATACTGGCTTCAGGTACAGCTTCAACCTGGAGCACAAATGATATGATGTCTCTCAGCTCTGTTCTCCTTTAAATTGAATACATTTTTAGTCAGTGCCTCCTGTCAGGATGGCAAGATGACGGCCAAGAACTTGGGGTTATATCCTCACACCTCCAGCTACAGAAAGCAAAGGAAGTAAAGAGTCTTAGAACTAGCATCAGTACACCTGAGTGGATCACCTAAGGTCATCGGTCCGTACTAGAAAGAGACTCAAAACCAAATGCCTCTGAAACCGTATGGCTACGTCACAAACCCAACCCTAGAGCCAGGGATGAAGTCAACATCTCACAAACCAAGGAGACGAAACATGAGGACAGGGTATCCCTGTGAGAAAATTAGTAAGTATTTACCAGAAGGCGGATGGAGTATGAACTAGCCTTTCTCTCCAATTAGACATAAGTTCCAAGAAGCCAGGAGCCATTTTCACTACTAATGATAACCCCATTCATTCTGAACAACAAATCTGGACACAGATCAGGCAATTAGAGATATGGACGATGACAATAAACAGTGTAGTTTAAATCACATGGTTTCCATACTACTCCTTCATCTGCATAGACCAGCTCCACCCCCGCAAACATAAGGCTCTGCCTACTCTATTACCCTATCACTAGCCCTGGAGAGGCAAAAAGATATGCCGATGACCCCCACTCTTTCTCTTGACTCTTCGTCCTGGTGACAAAAGTCCCAGAATAGTAACGTACAATCAAATTCTCTCTGGATCATTGTCTTGTGTTTCCAGTTCTCAAGGTTCAAGAACTACCATTAGGTCTTACAGAACAGAGAAGATGTACTATCTTAAATCTGATACTTATGCTCTATTTTTTAAGCGTATAAGATACATCATACTTGTATGTTATATACTGCCTACAGGAAGAATAATATTCCAATGAGCATGCCTTTTTTCAAACTCCTGATGTTCATTAGAACTGCTACTCCTCTTGTCCCAGGCCTTTTTATCCTATGTTCTTTCCCTCTCCTCCTCCTTATCTCACCTGGCTTCCTCGAGGTCCACACAGGCCATCCCCAATACTCTCTGGACCGGCCTGTCACCACCCTCTTTAATGCTGGTTCCCAGAACGTTTTTTTCAGAATGAAGCATTTCATTGCACTTCACTAGATCAGAGTTTCTCAACCTTGTCGCTACTGACATTTGGGGCCAGATAACACTTAGTTAAAAGGGGATGTGACCGTTCATTTTATGTGCCTACTTGACTGGGCCACAGGGTCCAGACATTTGGTCAAATATTATTCAGATTATGTCTGTCCCGGTGGTCTGGATGAGATTAACATCCGAATTGGAAGACTGAGTGAAGCAGATTGCCTCCCCTAAAGTGAGCAGCCCTTATCCAATCAACTAAAGGTCTGAATCGAACAAAAGGGCTGAGTAGAAGGGAAAACCCCCTGACTGGGACTTACACCATCAAGTCTCCAACTTGCCAACTGCAGATCTCAGGACTTCTCAGCCTCCATGATTGTCTCAGTCATTTCCTTTTAACAAATCTTTTTAGATAGAGAGAGAGACAGAGACGATAGAGATAGAATAAAGATAGGGAGATATATATGTGTATATATAGATATGTATATATGTACATATATATACATACATAGATATAGATATAGATATAGATATGCATGTCTCCATATAGACCTCTCCTTTTGGCTCTGTTTCTGTGGATAAACTTAACTAATATAGGAGCTCTCCCCTGAATTTTAGGGTGTTTAGCAGCATCTCTGGTCTCTACCCATTAGATGTCAGGAGATCTCCCTAACTGTGACAACCAAAATGTCTCCAAACATTGACAAATATCCCCTGGGGATAAAACTGTCCCTGGTTGAGAATCACCGCACCAGAGGTTACAATTGGAGACACCATCAGGACAACTGGGAACATAAAAATGTCTTAGAAATATCACACATTTTCAGCAGTGATTACACCATCATTCACAACATGCAAGTGTTTCTTAAATTAGCAATGTCTCCATGCTCTCTTCTTAAAGCT
Organism: Pseudorca crassidens; assembly: GCF_039906515.1. Classification (NCBI taxonomy): domain Eukaryota; kingdom Metazoa; phylum Chordata; class Mammalia; order Artiodactyla; family Delphinidae; genus Pseudorca; species Pseudorca crassidens. The sequence continues at coordinate 93,586,973 of NC_090305.1, read as the reverse complement.
TGTCTATGCCTCAGGCTAGATCTTGTCACCCATCCAATGTGCTACCCTGTCTATAAAGTAATGGTTCTCAGACCTGCGCTGGGTATGAATTCAAATCACCTGTGAGGCTTGCTCAGCACACCTGTGCTCTGGAGATTTCGATTTAACAAACCTAGTGTAGGGCCAGGGACTCCGTATTAATCAAAAGCTTCAGAGGTGATCCTGGCGCACAGTCCCAGTAGAATCACAATTGCCCTAAAATGGCAGCAAGGATCGAGAGGCACACGACCCCCAGGAAACCAAACACCTCTAGATATAGCAGGTATCCTGCCTCCGAAAAGAAGTCAGGGTGGGCCTCCCTCACCTCAATGGTTTTACCAATAAGTGAAGAAAGATCATGAAATGTCTGGTCACTTCTGTGAGCTAGTTCTTCAAATGATGTCAAATGTTTTTAATTCCATTAGTTCTAAAAGGATTATCTTTCTTAGCAGAGGAATAGGCAAAGTCATAGAAAAGAAATACAGGCTTTATAAGACACATACTCAATTTTCATAGTAAAATCATGAGAAAACAATAGGCTTTAAAACTGATTCTGGAAAGTGACTTTTAATAAATCAAAAGACTGTTAAAGGACTTAGCTGGTGATAAATTTGAAAAGGAAAGTAACTCTAAATTGAATAATGTATGAACTCAGACATACAAGTAATTTCCTAAAATTCTCTTACAACAATTCAAGCCGCAGTACATATATATTTACTTTGCCAAATTAGAATATGTTTCTCATTCTCAAGGGTTTTCATGTGTTCATTTTAACACTACAGACAATCAGTAAATATTATGGATAATGTAACTATATAAAACTTTTCCTCCAAGTAAAATCTATGTACAGCTAGGAAAAATACAGAAATCAGAGGTTTTTTTAAAAAGCTATGGAGAAACTTTGAGTTAATTCTCTTTTGAGACTAGATCAACACTGGAATATGTAATTTGTTCTTTATTACTCTTTGCAAAATACCATTATCTTCTTGTCCCCTCTGCTAGCGACAGTCACGAAACGCATGGAGACTTTAAATTTGATGAGACAGTTACACTTAAGAAATCTGAAGAATGACATGGGAAGACTGACTTCACAGAAAATGTCCTTTGATTCCGAAAAAAACTATAATATGAAGAGGACAATCCGTGTCATCATTTTCCTTCTCTAGGGAGAAAATGAACTAAGTAAAGCTGGAATTAATTACACATAGGGCGGTGTGAACCCATTAGGTGACGATGTGTCAACCAACCCTTAGTTGCTTCTTTCTCTCTTCCCCGACCCCTCCCATTCAACCTACTACAGATTGCTCTGGTGTTCCAGTGTCAAATTCCTCATTTCTTCCTCTTTGCATCCCTCCTACTTCTGTCTTCTTTTTTTGTTTCCTTACCTGCTTGCTTGAAACACCACCAAAGAACCAATTTCTCTTCAACAGTCACTCTGGCAGCCTTTCCCAATTGTTGGGAAGCTCTTTGTCCAAATGTTCTTCGACTCTTGCTGTCATTTTTTCAAAATCCACCACATCTTATTTCCCTTATAGTTTCCAGACAAAGAGTCTGTAAAAACAGAGAAATGGGTGCTGTCCTCTAGAATGAGGATCCATCAGATGGTCTAAGCATGGTTACTGTCATAACAATAAAGGACCGTTATTATAGAAAACCCCATTCTTTATGCAAAAATACATATGAGTGAAAAAAATGCAGACTTTTTTAAACTCCTGCAGTAAGGAGGAAGGATGACCACCTTGGCTGCCAGCCAACCACCAACACTCACTCTCTATACTTGCCCAGGGAGTACAGAGTGATCACTACCCTCACACAATGGCATATTATAACGAAACCTCCAAGGATATTAGAGAGAAAGACCTTGGTTTTGAGGTTGTCAAAACAATTATAATAAAACAGCTGCTCACCTTCATTTGAGGAATTTAACACATTATCTCCCATCTTTACAACAAACCTCTTTGGGATATCTACTGCTCTATAACGCACCACCCAGAAACTTCACGACTTATTACCATGGATTATTATTTCTCCTGTTTCTGTGAACGAGCTCAGCTGGGCAGCTGTCCCTTGGGGTCTTGCAAGCAGTTGTAGACCGATGGCACTTAAGATTGAAATTCTCCGATGGTTTGGCTAGGTGGGGGTATCCAAGATAGTTCACATGTCTGGCACATCGGTTGGGACTAATGGAACAGCCGCTGGCTGGCCAGGAGTGGCTCTTTCTCCACGTGGCCAGCTTGGGCTTCCTCACAGCATATTGGTCAGACTTCTAACACAGCAGTGGCTGCCCCCAGAGTGACTTAGTCACAGAAGTCATGCAGCATCACCTCCACTGCATCTACTGATTGCACAGGGCCAGCGCAGATTCAGTGTGAGAGATGACCACACAATGTAGGAAATACCAGAGGCAATTTGGGCCACCTCAGCTATCACAAAGCCTGCTACGTAAATGGAGAGAAGTATTATTTCTCTCAAATTACAAATAAGAAACAGACTCTTTGATTCCAGTTCTGAGATCCAAGATCTAGAAACTGTCCAAACTGGGACAGGAATCCAAGTTTTCTGATTTTAAGGTGCCAAAGTCAAAATGGATTATAATTAAAAATGTAAATCTGATTTTCATCCAAATGTTAATTTCAGCTGCAATTAATTAATCATCCATAGAGTGGACGTTTCAGGGCAGTCTGCTATCCCACATTAATCATACCTTCTTTTGCTAACAGCCATCAATCTTCCTTTAGGAATGTTGTTCTATCCACACTGGATACAGCATACCCTGCTCCACCCTAGCTAAAGGTAGCATGGGCTCAAGTATTTTCTAACCCTCTGGCATCTGAATCTTAAACAGAGTGGCAAAAGGCCTACAATGTTTGAAGCACATTTATTCTACTGGCAACATCCTGGAAAGACTGCCAAATAATTGTTATAAATAAGACCCATCCCCTCCTCCAGTTATCCGCTAGGCCTGGTACTCTGGCCACCTAATTTCTTTCCTGTAAATTCCCTTTGTGCTAATGTAAGCCAGAGTCTATGGCCTGCAGGTCAGATACACCGACAACCAGGCATGTAGTGTCTGGGATACGAAGCATATTATAGCAGTGGTAAGCACCACTTTGGGGTCTAACTCAACTTAGTTTAAATATGAATCTGCCACTTACTGGGTGTGTCCATATTTAGGCAAATTACTTAACTTCTCTGAAGCTGTTCCTCATTTTTAAATCAAAATTTAAAATGTCATCTTCTTCAAACAGTTGCAAGGTTTAAAAGAGATAGTACAAGTAAAGCACAGTGTATAGTTCATAGCAAGGTCAGGTATGGTTAGGTATTATGTTTATTATGGATTATAGGTCCATAATCCCTTATCTGCCATTCTAATCTTCAAAAAACTCTGAAAACCAAACCCACTGTCAGTAAAACCTGACTTGAGCTGAAATGGAACTCTTTGTGATGTTTAATCCCATTCAAGTGACTATTTTATGCCTCACTGTGGAAATGTCAGTATGTTTAGCTGCTGCATGTGATCCTATGGGAATGCCACGTGGCATATTGCACAGGTAGCATATTACCTTTCTAAAATGTAAAATTCTAAACCACCTTTAGCCCCAAGGGTTTCAGATAAAAGACTGTAAATCTATAAGTTATTATTCAAGAAATTTAAAATAAAAACCATACACATTGAGAACAGTGTCTAAGGAGAACCATGGATGATCCTATAAAACTGAAACTATTTATAAAAAAACAGAAATTATACTGGAGCCAATTCAATAACAAACATTTTATACTGAACTAGCACTGCTTATATAGGCAAATTGTACCAAAGGAACAAATTTACATATAATTGGATAAGCTACTCTACAAATATTGCACTTCTAGTTAAGGCATGTAATTAGAACTGCAACTTCTGACTTTTTAATTGAGTGTGTGTTTAAGAATTATATTTTATTACCTGAATTAAATACCATTGGTTCCACACTTGTAGGTTTCTCACAGGCTTGCTGTTCACTCACACTGTATCCTCTTACTCATAGTGAATTAGATAAATCAGAGGTTTAAATTATAATCCCATCCTGGGACTGCAGCATTTGTTTATACTGTCAGATCTGGCTCTCAATGGTCCAGAGCTCCAGAAAAACACACTAAACCACTGCAGCATCATTTCTCTAGGATGAAATTTTTAACTTTAGAAGAAACATTGTGAGGCTCGATTTTTAAAATTAAAACGGAAGGTTGAGGATATGTGTGCAAATCCCTACACAACAAAAATAAAAACTGTAATTCAAACCAGAATGATACATAGACAGCTTTATTATGTCTGATAATGAGCAAAGCTATGAAGTACACTATCATCTTTTCCACGGTAGTTCCCTTTTTTTTTTTTTTCCTTTGCCTGCATCACGCAGCTTGCAGGATCTTGGTTCCCCAACCAGGGATTGAATCCAAACCCCTTATAGTGGAAGTGTGGAGTTTTAACCATTGAACTGCCAGAGAAGTCCCCACCACTGTAGTTCTTTACATCCTTTTTAAAAAATTCTTCCTTTAAATGGATTCTAATTCACAGTGCAAATTTTGGGGCATGCAAATGATATACACCTAATACCAGGTTCAAAAAACCTTTACTTTAGAAAACATGTTTAGCTGCCCAAACTGAAAGACTCATTCATGAAATCACCAATATAAGTTTGTTTGAAAGGATCTATCTGTTCACATAAACATTGATATGAGGGATGTCATTTTCTGTACAATTTATTTAAGTAGATAAATGAAGAGACTGAGTTACATAAAACCAGGAAGTGTGCTCAAGGTCATGAAGCTAACTGCTAAGCAAATTATGCAAAAGACCATTTGTTAAAAAAAAAAAAAAAAAATCTGACTTTAATAAACAGGGCGAAGGGCTTCCCTCCAAAGTCTCCAGCATATTTTCAGTTTTCATGAATTTTTCAGAGAGCATCTGTTTTTAAGTAAGTAGAAACATACCCAGGGAACATAAGGCCGATTATAAGAAATTAAAATCAAAGTCCGGAAACATGCTCTACTTCTTTATCTGTGTGCAAAAGCAAGTTTAATACCATCAACATTTGATTACTTCTGAGAATAGAAGAGAATGAAAAATAGCATATCTAAAACAACTTTCCTTATCCATCCCACAAAACTACTGCTTTCTCACAGAATCACCAAGGAAGCTAAGAGTTCTTTTATTTCTCATTACAAAGAGCTGCATACAAGGACCATGGAAGGTCTCTGCATACAATGCTATTTTCTGTAGGTTTATACCAGCATTTGCAAACAATGTTCTATGGGCTCTTGATTGGTGCCACAGGAAAAGAAGAATTTTGTGGTATTTTAAAATAATAACAAAATAAAGTACATTTTAAAATCTTGGGAAATCCAGGTTTAAATAAACAGTTTGAAGAGTTTTGTTTTATTTTGTTTTCCTGAATAATTTTTGGGCCCTTAATGTTCTAATATATATTATAAATTGACAAAAGGTGCTTTTCCCAAATATGTATCCACAGAAAATTAGGGTTTGTTCTTGACATTGCACAGATTATTTTTGGGTAATGATTCTCTATAACACATCATAATCAACCCACTGATCTAAGATTTCTATAAAACCAAAATAGCCTATTTTTGAACATTTCTGGTGATGGGGGATTCACTACATGCTGAGACGGCCTATTTATTTTGAGGCCATTCCACTCAGTTGCCTCTCTATGGTTTCCTTTAGTATGTCTTGGTTCTTACCTCTGTGCAAATGCAAAACAGATCATCTTCCACTTGAAAATCTTTCCTGTATATGAAGACATCTACTGAAACCCCTTGCACTGAATTTCTACCACTAAAAGCTAAACATCTTAAATTCTTCATGGTTTGGGAGGCCCTCATTAACCAAACTGATCTCCTCATGATACCTCCTTGTTTGGGAGATACATGCAGTCACGTAGATCACAGTCCTCAGGGTGGGATCAAGTCAGCACAGGATTACTAAATGAGCCTGTTTTCCCAGGGCCTGAGCCTTGGTTCTGCTATTCACTATCTTTGAGACCTTGACAAGTTAGCCAATATTTTCTAAGTCTCACTCTACTCACTAAACAGTAGTAACTATAGTTCTTGCCATCATGAAGCTTCTGTGAACATTACATTTAAAATACTGAATCTGCCCCCAAAAAAGTGTTCAGTAAATACTAGCTAGTATCAGTACATCCATTTTGGAAACATGTGTTTTCTTTCAGTCAATTTATAATAAGTAAAATTCACCAAGTACTCAACAGTGACTGGCTCAGGGCTGTAAATAGCAGGTAAATGGAAGAGTGAGGAAAGAAACTGCCAGAGGATTAAAAATAAGCCACAGGGCTTCCCTGGTGGCGCAGTGGTTGAGAGTCCGCCTGCTGATGCGGGGGACACGGGTTTGTGCCCCGGTCCAGGAAGATCCCACATGCCACGGAGCAGCTGGGCCTGTGAGCCATGGCCGCTGAGCCTGCGCGTCCGGAGCCTGTGCTCCGCAACGGGAGAGGCCACAACAGTGAGAGGTCCGCGTACCGCAAAAAAAAAATAAAAATAAAAAAATAAGCTACAAATTATCTGCAAGCAGATAAAGCCTGACTGCATAATCGTTACTGAACAGACTCTGTCTTTGTCTTCCCATGTAGTAACATGTCAATTTCTTTTAAGGGTTTCAGTGAAACACACTTTACAAAAGCCTCCCCTGTGAATAAGAAATGGGGGTGTGGAAATAAACATCTTTTAACAACACAGACTTCAACTTTTTCCTGCTCTGCTTGAAAGAGTGTCATTCAAAGGAAGAAAAACTCAGTGTCAAGTTATTTTCTACTAGTGGCCTGATGCCACACAGCTTTGAGCTTGCTTTTGGCTATACCAGTGGAGCTCACAATCTTTTAATTTAGCACACAACTTATAGCTCCCTGTAGCACCTTTTAAACACTGGCAGAGTTCTACAATAATGATGAATGGGGCTCCATTTAGCCCAAACCTCTAGCATCTTATAGGTGGAAGAGTTCTTGGCACAGAGCAGTTGGACTAAACTTGGCATGTATTTCCAATATGGATTCTGATCCTTCTATGATTGGTGAGGTTGAGGAGAACTCTTGGCAGTAGTATGAGAAGTAGAGACTCAAATTCTCTCTTAAGCAATTTCTTTGATATTTTAAGAATGTCCTTGATTTCTAGCAATCAATTTAAAAAGTAAATAGAAGAAACAGACTAGTTTCGATCATGGAAGGGATTATGGAGCATCACATAGTTAAATCCCACTATTTTAGGATCATGTTACTACTCTCTCCCTCACTCCACCTAATGTGATCAAATATTGAGTTCTTTCCTAAATTTAAAAAAAAAAAAAAAAAAGAAAGGAAAAGAAAAGGCATCCACTAGGTTCTGAAAGATGATTCACAGAAAGGTACTTCTCAGAGTTCTCTGATGTACTTGTTATCTCAGATCATGAAGCTACCCCATCATCAACATATATTGGGGCTGTGCTGGACACCTGGTAAAGGACAGCTGATCACAACAGAGCAGCCAGCAGTATACCAAATGGCCCCTAGCAAGGGCACTGCCCCCAAACCGGGGAGATGGTGACTTAACCAATTCAGTTTCTTCTCATTAAAAAAGAGTAAGCAATTCATAGGAACGAGTAAAAAAAACCCACAGACCACACAGATGAGAAAGAAAGAGTAGGTAAATCATATTAACTGTGCCACAGTGAAATAGGGACCCATAAACTGCTAACGCCCCCAATCAGGTAAACATCACAAAAAGATCTCACATAACCTTCTAGTCCTAGACTTCCCTGTCTTGGTGAGGTCTAAGTGTACCATGGTTGTGTAGCTTTCCCAGTATTCCAATCAGAACCTTCCATGTGAAAGATATTCCTCTCTTCTTCATTTTTGCTTTTAACCTTCTGATAAACCCCCGTTACTTAACAAAACCTAGATAAATTTTCACTGCTTGTAACCAGCACACATGTAAAAGGAAGAAAGCGACTCCTTGATGAGTTTCCAACCATGTTTAAAGTTACCATCTCCCCTCCTCTTCTCAACCTCCAGACACATGTTAAAAGAAAAAGACAACAGAACCCATGTGGAGTCACTTGTGCTAAGCCCCATGTCACCAACCAGAGACTTAATACCTAACTTAATTACAGTTTCAGCCTCTCCAAGGAACAGAATCTTAAACAAGTCAATCTGGAATCACCTGGTCAGCACTAGTGGTTAATGCACTTGATAAGACCCCTGCCATCCCCTAAAGGAAAGTGACCTTGCCACAACTAATCCACTTTTTGCTGGTATAACCTCCTTGTTCCCTCTCACTGCTGACTATAAAAGTCTTTTTTTTTTATATACAGCTTGGATTTCCTTTCTATTTGCTAGATGGGATTCATGAATCATTGAATAAAGCCAATACGATCTTTAAAATTTACTCGGCTGAATTTTTTTTAACACACAGCCCTTAGTTTTCTATATCAAATTCACCTAAATTATTATTCCATTCAAAACAATTATGTGCTTAGGAGCTAACACCATCAAGTATACTGGCTATAGAACAGCAAGGTGCTCAATAAATCTTATTAGTTAATGATTAAATAAAGTCCACAGGACAAAAAAGTATCAAACCAATATTTCTTAATTATAAGGCATAAATCTACTAGAAACACAGATCTCTACTTCTTATTACCCAGAAAGTATAAGAAAAGGTGTCAGATAAAGGAACCAAAAGTAAAATTTACTCAGACCTTTATTTACTGAGGACTTTAATACTAGGAACTGTGAGGCACACACAAATGCCACATGCATTGGGAACACAGACAAGGAAGAAACAGTCAATTATCTCACACTCTAATGAGAGATATGAACAAGAAAACATCATAGCACACAATGGAGATGTTATTATGCATTTTCTACCCTACTAAATTAGAGTCTGTGGGATCTAACTAGATAGAGATCAGTGAGCGCCTAGAAAGTGTTCATTGGTGGACACTCCATAAAGGCATAAGATGTTTAATATTCAGACAGTCAAACGGCTATGTCCACAATTCCACAGTCAGGGTATGCGTGTGATAAGATACACTATGGGAAGGGCTTCTGATAACAACACGGAGTCACAATCGATGTCAAACATACCCATCAGAAGGGAAATCCTAACTATAACAGAACTTTTTAAATTAACACACGCAGGGACTTCCCTGGTGGTGCAGTGTTTAAGAATCCGCCTGCCAACACAGGGGACACGGGTTTGAGCCCTGGTCCAGGAGGATCCCACATGCCACAGAGCAACTAAGCCCGTGCGCCACAACTACTGAGTCTGCGCTCTAGAGCCTGCGAGCCACAACCCCCGAGCCCACGTGCCACAACTACTGAAGCCCGCACACCTAGAGCCTGTGCTCCGCAACAAGAGAAGTCACTGAAATGAGAAGCCTGCACACCGCAACCAAGAGTAGCCCCCACTCACTGCAACTAGAGAAAGCCCTCACGCAGCAACAGGGACCTAACGCAGCCAAAAATAAGTAAATTTATTAAAATAAAATAAAATAAAATAATAAAAATAACACACACACACACACACACACAAAACCAAAAAACTGAGGGACCCAGAAGTCTTAATGCAGACAATAGCTTTAAGAAATGTGTGACTTAAAAAAGAGAAAATAATCTATTACCAAGAAAGCCACCATGACCTAAAACTGACCCAGTTAAACAACATAACTAGTTGACCTCGTTGGCATGGTTAATGGGGGTGACAAAACAAGTGAGAATGGAAGTTGGTGCTGACCTCTTCTTTCTGTTACCCTGCTCATACTTTTTGGATAACTCCTTCCTCTCTCCCCTACCGCTTCACTTCTCCAAAATCTGTCAGTGAGTTGGGAAGTTTACCTGGCTTCTTCTGACAGACTCTCAGACAGGATATGCTGCCAACCTCTTGTGAGTGGTTTTTCCCTGACCTGCATTCTCTGTGTCAGCCTTGCCACAGGCAGATTCCTCTTACTTGCTCTTCATGCTTTGAGGGCCTAGGGTTTCGTTTTCTGGCTTCTTTGTCTTTGTAGAATCGTTAGATGTTTACCTGGATTCTTGGCTTTGAGTAGCCCACATCTTAAATTCTTTTCATCTGTTTATATCTTTAAAGATTCAACCAGGGCCTAATCAAGAAGAATTGATTTGGTCACGTAGCTTCTTCACTGCTCTTAATTGCTACACATTTCAGTTTTACTTAGAGTTGGGATGACCTTCCCTATGAGGTCAAGCTGCCTGGTGAACTCAAATGTAGTTTTGATATGTTAAGTGGTGCAAGACAGAGATGTAAATGTGAAACTCTAACACTCATCTCTTAGCCCCAAAACACAAAGTAAATTTCTAAGGAAATTTCCAACAATAAATCATCCTATGTCAGCAACTAATTACGGTCAGTGTGGTGCAAGAACAAACTACAGCATCTCAATAAATCTTGTGAGATGTCAGTTCAGAAACGTTAGGTTGTGGGTGCTGCCAGGGGACACGGCACTGCTGGATTCAGGACTAGCAGACTATAGCAGGCATATTAGAAGGATGCTAAGCAGCAGGGGTACAAAAGCTGGACCAACAAAAGATAGGGATTCTTTAGACAAGGCACTGTCTAAAATTTCCAGAATATTGATAACAAGGACCTTTTCAATGCACAAAGATTAGCAGAGTGATTCTAATGGCCAATTGAAATTATGAAAAATAAAAGGGAAATAATCATACGGAAGTAGGTATCTCTACATCAAAAATATTGGTGCCATGTGGAGGAGAGAACAGAGACTTTAGAACTGAAATGGCGGTCCTGACAATGATTAGTTATTAGGCTTTTTCCTGAAATTCCTGCTCTGCCAATTATTAGACGTTGAGAGGCACTCAGCCTCTCTGAACTTATTTCTCCACAACTGTAAAGTGCAGATAATAATGCCCACCTTGGAGGGTTGTTGTAAAGAGTAGAAATAACATAGGCAAAGATTCTGGGCATATTGTTAATGCTCAACAAATGAGAGCTATTATTCACTGTTAATATACCTGACTGCAAGTTCTCCAAAGATCAGTTAGGTTATCACTTTGGTAACCAAATCCTGAGGCTGCCCTAAGTTAAGAACATATATTCTTGGCATCTTCTATCCGCTGCACAAAATCGAAGACCAATTTTGACTGTCCAGTCACGACACTGTCTTACCTGTAGCACCTAATACCTCATAATATAACATGCAACCTTGTAGCTGAGAGGCCTTAATGAGCTCTTATAGCTGGAAAGGATAGAAACAACAACAATTATGACCTTGCACAAGAATGCCCTAATATAAGCTGTTCTGCCTGGGTACATGATCGTTTGTAAGGCTTTGTGAAAATCGCTAACATTGATTATAGAATGAACTTCTGCTAATCACTAAGGGGCTACTACATCATTTCAAAAGGGATAAAGACATTATTTGGAGAATGTAAATTGTGATCATTTCTTTGGAGGGCAATCTGGAAATAACAAATATTAAAAATGCAAAATGCACTACTTCTTAACTAAGAAATTCCAATGCTTCTTCCAGGAATCTGCTCTACAGATACACTCACATATGTTTAAAAAATAATGTTTACAGTAGCAAAGGCCTGTAAAGAGCATAAATGATGGTGATCAGGGGTCTAGTATTACGGTCTTGGTATAAGGGAATAAATATTCTGAGTCGTCACTGGTAAGCAAGGGATAGCTATGCATAGACTGATGTCTAAGATTTATCTTTAAGTAAGGAAAGGATATTCCATGCCATTGTGTTTTTTTTTAATTTAATTTATTTATTTACTTATTTTTGGCTGTGTGGGGTCTTCGTTTCTGTGCGAGGGCTTTCTCTAGTTGCGGCTAGCGGGGGCCACTCTTCATCACGGTGCGTGGGCCTCTCACTATCGTGGCCTCTCTTGTTGCGGAGCACAGGCTCCAGACGTGCAGGCTCAGTAGTTGTGGCTCACGGGCCTAGTTGCTCTGCGGCATGTGGGATCTTCCCAGACCTGGGCTCGAACCCGTGTCCCCAGCATTAGCAGGCAGATTCTCAACCACTGCGCCACCAGGGAAGCCCATGCCATTGTTTTTATAGTAAACAGTCACATATCTTTTTTTATTGAATAAGTATCTCAATATATATGTGCTCATATACATTAAATATCTCTGGAAAGACAAATAATAGTGGCATTGCCTCTAGGAGAGAGAGCTAATAGAAGGTGACAGAAAGGAAGCTTAGTTTTGACCAGATACCCTTTTATACTATTAAAATGCACACTCACAGACATATAACCTTTCGGAAAAATAATTTAAAAATACAAAGTGTTATAAAGGCAAAGTGAAACTGAAAGTTCAGACATTATCCAGGAAAATTCAACAACATTAATAGCCAGTCCAAATGAATCAAGGTCCCAGACCCTATTTCTTCATCAGTACCAGACTTTTTTTTCTTTTAAATAACATGGATAATTACCTTAACTGTTCATCTGAGTTTGTATACCTGAATTTTTCAAGATATGAAATGAAAACTCTGCCAAGTTGAAAGTTAGAGATTTGCTTAAATTATTCAGTGAGGGGCTTCATATACAGCACAAGTTCTAGAGTGACCTATTTTACAATTCTACAGAACTGGAGGACGCACATATCCAGGCACCTAATTTTTTACAACTGAAATGATATATTTACCATATTCAGTGCTGTACTGACTTCTAAGCTTTTGGTAAGGACTTGATTAAAAAAAGAAAAAAGGTAGAGGAAGTGGGGGGAGAAGCAGGGAAAGGAGATGAGAAGAAAATAAACAGTCATACAATTAAAATTCCAAAAGTCAGTAAGCGTAGTTTCAAGTGACTTGAGATACCGAGATAGCCTCTTAAAGTATGGAGAACCTTCCAGACCAACAATGTGACACTCTAAGATTTATAATCTCTAGACAAATATCCATGAGCTAGACTTAGACAGCAATCCATGCTCATCATGGTCATATTCATACCCAAAACAGAAAATATTTCTCTATTACCTAAATGCCTCATGTATGGTTTAAGTAATACGGAAGTTAAACATATTGAAAAACTGGTTAAACATAATATTATTAATATTAAAGGTAATATTATCTCTCAAATATACTCTCAAACTTGAATCCAGCTAAACTAACTTCAGTTACCCAGTGGAACCAGTTTCCTGCATCATTCTCTTCACAGCTTTCACTCCCAGCATTTTCCTTCACTCAGCCTTTGCTAAGGCTTTCTTGACCAAAGACCACTTGTTCATTTACACATGAAGTCAAGTTACGAATCAAGTTCTTCCTTGCTTCCTGTCCCTTTACATGCTATTTTCTTTGCCTGGAACTTTCTTCTCTGGTTATTTGTATGATTAGCTTCTTCTCAAGTTTTGGGTCTCAAAATTCATATTCATTAAGAAGCCCTGCTTCACTCAGCCATCTACAGTAGATCCCTCCCACCTTCCTCTCTAGCTTAGCACCATCATTCTCTCCTTCAGAGCACCCATTTCAGTTTATAATTATTTTTATTATAAGTATTAGTTATTTAACACTTTTTTCCATCTCCCCTACCAGACCCTAAGCTCCATGAAGCAGGATGCATGTCTGTTTTTCTTTTTTTTTCCTACCCACATGACCTAACTTGCCCCTAGCACAGAGCAGCGGTCAATATGTATAAGTAAAATGGATGAATGAAGTGAATTGTAGGATATTTCATTCACTTTTTTCTAAATTACCCTATTTTGACTAGAAGACCAAAGCCATACCTGAAAACCTGTAATACCACAAATTTGCAAGGAGCGAGACATGCCATTTTGAACTTTCTGTGCCCCCATTTACTCTCTATGACATTTATGAAATGGCCCAATTCATGGGGACACATCACCAGTGTTAGAGAGGGTAGAATTTGGTGCCATCCACTGCTCATAATTCTGCAAAAGTATGATGGCAACTGTGGACAAGAACATCCAAGTCAATTATTTGAAAAACAATGGGAGAACCTTCTTTAAACAGGGAGAGTAAGGAATCTTGGTGTAGTAGTCAGGGTTTTCCAGATAAACAGACCAAGAGAATGTATGTGCGTGTATGTGTGTGTACATTTACACACAAAATATATATGTATTAGAAAGAGAGAGAGATAGAGATTTATTTTAAGGAACTGGCGCATGTGATTATGGAAGCTGGCAAGTTCAAAATCTGCAGAACAGGCTACAGACACAGGGAAGAGCTGAGGTTGTACCTTGAGTCCAAAAGCAGTCTTCTGGTAGATTGTCCTCTGCCTTGGGGGACGTGAGTCTTTCTTAAGGCCTTCAACTGACTGGATGTGGCCCACATTATTGATCTGCTTTATTCATAGTGTCCCTACTTAAATGTTAATCACATCTTTAAAAATACCTTTATAGCATCATCTGGATGTGTTTGACCAAATATCTGGACTGTGGCCTAGCCAAGTTGACACATAAGATGAAATCACTACACTTCAAAAAGACTCTGTACTGTCATTTACACATTACACAATTTATCTTCTCTGGGAAAATGAAAGACATGCAACTGGAAACTTTTTCTACTTGTCATAACTGGATGCCCAGGCATGTACTTTTAAAAGGAAACATCATGTTCTGGGAAACTAATAAGCATGCATTTGGACCCATACATAAATCCCCTTAACTGAGTTTTATTGCCAGTAGTCAAAAGCACTCTTTCCCTTTGTTTAGATTTGTGGCCAGAGTAACAAAAATCTATCAAACTCAATATTTTCTAGAATCTTAGCAATACTTGGAAGGTTAGCTGTAAGAAAAATATATTTATACATTGAATTTTGAATATTCAAATAAATTCAGAATAATGAATATAAAATTACATACACAACTTACCAATCTATTATAACTGCAAAAATTCTATTTACATTCATATACCAATGTTTGTCTGAAAATCTTCCTATTTTAAAATGGTTCTTAACATTTAGTATGTATTCCCAAACCCCTATAGTTTATGAAGATGCACCATCCTTGCAATAAAATGTAGTTCTGAAAGCAATGTGCACATGCTTAGGTCTTTTAACCATATACTGATCACTAAATATAAAAATCTCTACTTTAGTGATGAATCCATACTGGTTAAAAGCTTTAGCTCACAGGCAGGCAGACCGGGGATATGACATCAGTGTGGCCATTTCCTACCTGTGTGAACTGAGTTATTTAATAACTGATAACTGATTCTCTGTTATCTCATCTAGGACCTAGAGGTCATCACAGCACCTAACTCATAGGATCATTATAGGTTTAAATGAGATAATATAATAAAGGCATTTAGCAACTTGCCTGGTACATTGTGAGTATATGATTAACATTACTCATTCTGATTAAAATTTACTTAGGAAGCCCATGTATATTTTTTTCTCATAGAATGTCTCCAAGGGCTCCAACTCCTAAAAAGAAGTTTCTATCATAATCACAAAAAAAGACATTTGAAAACCTACTCTAAAAAATATGACATGAGAGATATAAATTGAGTAAAACTACCTGACAGATGCGAAACAAAATAACCTGGGTGATAAGGAACACATACTAGGACTAAATGTCCCAACACGTATTCCAAAGAATATACCACAATATCTATGGTCTTCAACCCTGCTGCATTTAATAAAGTCATCTGGGAAGCTTTAAAAAATTATATTACCCAGAACCCACCTTCACCGCAAACCAACTAAACCAAATGATTCTAATGCACTGCCATGGCTGAGAGCCACCGCACTAGATGTTTCGTAGACCATCTTTGCACTGGGGAGGGAGGTTGTTTTTCAGTTCCTGTAGACTGAATGTGTATGTCCCTTCAAAATCCATATATTGAAACCTAATTCCCAATGTGATGGTATTTGGAGGTTGGGACTCTGGCAGGTAATTAGGTTATGAAGGCAGAACCATTACAAATGGGATTAGTGTCTTTATGAAAAACACCCCAGAGAGCTCTCTTGCTCCTTCTTTCATGTTAGGTTACAGTGAGAAGTTGGCTATTTAAGAACCAGAAAGTGGGCCTCAGCAGACACTGAATATGCTGGCACTTTGATCTTGGACTTCCCAGCCTTCATAACTGTAAGAAATAAACTTCTGTCGTCTTATAAGCCACCCAGTCTATGGTACTCTGTTACAGCAGCCTGAAAGACCTTAGTCAAATAAATTTCAGAAACGTATTTTCACAAGGCACATAAAGATGCTGAGAAATTCTAATGTAAGAAAACCTATTTAAAATCCAGAATTTCCTAAGGTCGGTCCTGCTGAGATTTTTTTTAAAGGGAATCTTATTTATACCTTGAAGAATTTGTGTTCTGCAGAACATGCTCTACTTCCTAAACCTGGCTGAACGTCAGAATCACATGGGGAGCATATTCAAAATACAGTAACCTAAACCTCATCTCCAGGGACTCTTATTCAGTACCTCTAGAGTGGGGCTATGAATCTTTACTTTCTTCTAAAGTGCCAGGTTTTTCTGAGGATCATATTTTGTAGCAATTACCCCAGAGACTTTATATTCACTCCTATAATCATGGCCTCCTCTTCCACTTCCAAGTTGAAGGCAGGGAATGGGTCTTTATATCTGACACTAGGCCTTCTGCAATGCCTTGCTTCTAACAGAAGATCAACAAGAGTTTAGTGGTGCATGACTACATATGAAAGAGTATTAGAAGATCATCAGGCCTGGGGTGCAACTCAATTATGAACACCAGGCCCAAGTTACACTCAGAGACTTTTATGCTCAGACTCCTATAAGGCACACTGGACAAAGACTAAGTCTCAGCCCATAAATACCAAGAGCCCTGGTTCCCAGAGTTAATGACAAGTTTGCAAGGTACGCCCACAGATCTATGCTTTAGCTCCTTACTGTGATAACAGAGCCTCCAGAAACACATTTGCACAAAAGACATTAAGCACTGACTAGACCAAGAAGGGAACTTTCAGCTGCTGATTTTATCAAACATCAGAAAGTACTGGCTGATATGAACTATTCAGAGAAGAACAAGCTTATTAAGAAACACCTTGGCATCTGCAGTTGTATGAGATGTTAGAACTCCTTCTGAAAAAAAACACTCACCCAAAACTGAAAGCCAGAGATAGGCAGGGGGATTTACACACCGAATTCCCAGCCAAGTTCCCCATCCTGCAGAACATCGGCATGAGAGTAGTTACCGTAAACTGAAGAAAATGCCATAGGCTCTCCAAGGGGATGACTTTTCCAAATTCCTGGAGAGGCCTCAAACTAATGAGTAGCGCACCCTGAAAAAATAACCTTTGTGTCTGTGCTTCAGAAGTTCTTGACAGAAAGATGAGGGCATAACACTATAAGGCATGTCGCAAATAAGAAGCACCTCCAAACATTTCCAAATACTAGGAGAAACTCTTTACAGTCCTTGGGTTGCAAGCAAGAATAGTGACCTCTGAGAACCTAGGGAAGAAGATACTCTATAAAAGTATATAAGGAGATCATAAGATAAAGAGAGAACGTGGGAATCAAACAGCTCTCAAATTCCCCAGGAGCAGATACCACTGGGCAGTCTGGCCAGGACACTGACACAGTACAAAGAATAACCGCTCCAACTCTTTCTTCATCCTTGTGTTACTGAGCTCATGATTCTACCTATGAGGAGAGAGGATCTGATAATCCATGCATTCAGAGGTGCTGGTCATATGCCTGCACCTTTCATATACTGGGACGGAGGAAGGGCCAGCTGAAGAAAGACGTCCTGGACCACTTCTTAGTGGGAGAGTGGGCTCTGGATTTATCAACCTACAAGACCACATACAGTGGAAGTGATTTTACTCTTAGGAAAGTAAGCTTGTTCTGGTGAATTAAATTTTTAAAATATCCAGTATCAATGGCTACTACTTGAAATGTTGTCAAACAGCATCAGTTCCCCTTTAACAATGTCTAAGGACAGCAAATGTTATTAGCAAAGGAATGTACCATAGCCACGGGAGAGCAATATGGAATGAAGCCAGAAAATATGGGGGGATAGCAGATGGGCACTGGATACCTTGCCATGTAAACCTCTGACATCTCAAATAAAACGTTTTTAAACGGAAAAAAAAAAGTGTCTTGTACTCAATTGAAATTGTACATTTGGAAACCTACTGCCAGAAGACAAATCTCATGCTACAATATAAAAGCATTTAATTACCTTGTGTAATGCTTTTTTTTCCATTATCTGTTTAAGAACAGTTGCTGTTTCCTCACTTTCTTAGTTTTCTAATTTAAATCCCAAATTACTTACTAATCCCTATGTATACTGGATTTAAATATGAAATACATTAAACAAGTATAAATATTTTATATAAATAAAATGTGAATGGACGTTTGTACCCAGTTTACTATAA
The DNA here is from genome assembly GCF_039906515.1 of Pseudorca crassidens. Lineage (NCBI taxonomy): Eukaryota > Metazoa > Chordata > Mammalia > Artiodactyla > Delphinidae > Pseudorca > Pseudorca crassidens. Next base: position 93,568,595 of record NC_090305.1, on the reverse strand, counting down.
TCTTACATAATTAACATGATCAGAAAATAGGAAATAAGAAATATTCATAGGTCAGACACACATCTAAAAGCTTAGACAGGTTACAGATGCCACTCAACTCACCACCCCCAACCCATCATTCAGATTTCCACATTAAATTTGGATGAATTTTTCAAATTTAGCAATCTGACGTCATTCCAGCCCTTTAAAATCGTGTAATGGCTTTCTATGGCCTATAGGATACAGCTCAGTTTTCTCCTATTCCCCAAAGATGCTACTTCATACAATTCTATGATGCACTAATCACACTATCTTTGTTCTTTGCCCAACTCTTGGGGCATCATTCACATTCTGGTCTATGCATTTGTATAAGGTGAAGATCCTGCCGCCACCCTCCTACATCCCAAAGGTCCACTCACACTCAGCTCTTTGCCATTCCCTGAACACGCCATTTCTCTCATGACCTCGTGCCACTGTACACACTATATCCTTTTTCTTAAGTGTACTTTCTAAACCCAACCTGCAAATTCTGTCCATCTTTTCACTTTAACTCAATTATCAATTCTTCCCCATAATCTCTTTGCAACGGCCACCATAATATTCCACATCACATTGTAATCTGAGTTGTCTTTTCACACCAAGCAAATAGCTCCTTGAAAGCACATTATACGTGTCTCTTCATACACACACACACATATACATATATGTGTGTATACGTGTGTGTGTGTGTGTGTGTGTGTATATATATATATAGGCTATGTAAGAACTCACTAAAGCTTGATCAATTACAATGATGGGTAAGATGGTAGATATTGTACTCAAGATCCTGACCTCAACATAAGCAAAAATGGCTTGAGATACTCTACTGCTAAGAGCTTCAAGAAGAACATGATGAGAACACGTTTCCAAGAAAGAAAACCACTTCCCTACAATGATTTCTAAAGCACTGTCTATTCCGCTCACGTTGACCATATTCTACCTGAATTTCTGATGTTAGCTACAATGGATGTGAGTTACATATCTATATATTTTATCTACCCATCTAGATTCTGATCATCCTTTGGCCAAGCGCTACTAGCCTACTGTACCTATCTTTAATCCTGCAGTATTGGGTCCTTAATATATAATTAAGCATGTTGAGTATATGTTTGACACTTATAACTAGCAGCAGGGAAGCAGTTGGTTCAGTTAGTTAAGAATATGATGTAAATCTTAATTCCCTGGTGGTCCAGTGATTAGGACTCGGTGCTTTCACTGCTGAGGGTATGGGTTCAATCCCTGGTCAGGGAACTAAGATCCTGCAAGCTGCGGCCATAAATTTTTTTTTTTTTTTTAAGTAAAGTAAATAAGAAAATTATTTTTTTTAAAAAAGAATATGAGGTAAATCAATGCCTATCAATCTTTAATGTGAACACAAATCACATAAGAAAATGAAGATTCTGATACAGAAGGTGTGATGTGGGGGCCAAAGTTCTGCATTTTGCACAGACTCCCATGAAATACTCATCTATGGACTACAATGACAGTAAGGTCTTGGGCAAATTACCCATAGGAATGATATTCTGTTCTGAACTACACACCGTATACCTACCCTGTATACCTAGGTCTCGCTAAAACGGATGTTCTTAGTCAATGAGAAGTAGGGTACACAACATCAAGGATCAATAGCAAACTCAAATAATCCCTATTGATGGACAATTCATTATATTATTTTCAGACATAAGAGAAACAGCCCCTCCACCCCTTCAGTTACTCACTCCAGGTAATTCAAATAATTGCAAGGGGTGAAATCCAGCAGTGTAATTATGTTTCTGTAGCTTTTTCTAACATCTGAAAGCCCAAGAAGCCAGAAATGGCAGGAATTCTACCACTGTTTCCACTGAAAATGTATACTTCAGGACATTCATGAACACGTGGTCTGGTGCTCCAAAGAATTACCTAAAAACTGTGATACATAGTTCACTTGGGAAATAATCTAACAGCAGAGAACACCCGGGCATGAATGATTAGAAGCCTGCAGTCAAGCCAATTTCCATACAAAGCCCCAAACTTAGATTCTATAGGTTATAAATTAACAGATGGAAGTCTGTCAATGAATTAAGATCCGGATGTGAGTTAGCTTAGTAGATAGTGGGTGGGGAGGGATGTAAAACACAAAGAAAAACAGTAAGTTCTCACTGTATGTGTTAGAAATTATAGAAACAAATATAAAGGTAATTAAAATATCTAAGTAATGAGGTTAAATGATGAACTATAAATAAAACAATATATAAGTAGTTTTGAATTCCAAAAACACAGTTTGTAGGTTTGCACAGTAAACCTACAAACAAGGAGGAAGTAGAGAAGCATTCAAAATAAAATTACTAAAAATATTTCATTCTATACAAACACATGGAAAATAAAATAACATTAGCTTGTTTCTCTTCAAATATGTAAAACTCCTTCACTGCAAGTATATTATACCAGTCATTACTGTTATGCTTTCTACCTTTCGAAATTCAAAGCACCCATAAAGAGACTATGTAGACTGATATTCTCCCAAGTAAACAGAAAGTCATTCCCCAATACTGCCAGTATCACACACTTTTAAAAATTGTATAAACCTTTTTAAAACTTTGAATCACATTTGACTGAGAGCAACTGGAAACATTTTTATATTTCTACTCTGTCACATGTCAGCATTTCTTTTTGCAGCATGGTAAGATGGGCTATAACTGAAGTGGAAAGAATACAGATGAGAGCCCATTCAGTAATTCATTCTTCATAATAAATAAGACTCTTGACCATAGCCAAAACCATTTCTCCAAAATGAAATCTCAAACAGTGCTAATCGCATCTCAGTCCTGATACAGTGGCTCTCTGTAATGGTCAACCATAAAACAACGTGCCATGGAAAGGATGCCTTCTCCTGTTTCTATGCAGCCAAGAGAGATCACATTGTCTATCCATGGATAAAGACACAGGAACAAACATACATCACTTTATTGAGTATTTTAAAAGAATAACATTTCAAATTTGTAAATCATAACTTTCACATATTTCATCAACAACATAGCTATCATACTGAATAACTGTATGAGAAGAATAAGATCATAATGATAAACTCAACATTTTTAGGGATCATCTAATTACGTGCCTGGCACCAGGCTATGTGTATATAGCATTAGCTCACTTCAGTCTTCACAACCCTACAAGAATACCCACATTACACAGATAAGAAAAATGAACCTGAGGGGTGTTAAATAATTTGGTCTAATCTTACAAATATACAAGTGGTAGAGCCAGAATTTGAATCATCAAATCGTTTTCAATCACCAAGTCTACCTACTACCTTTCTTTTACATCACATAACACAGTGCTTCCATCTGTGGAGACTGAATCCCAACCTAAAACATGGAACTCATTATTATGGGGACTGTATTACATTATGTCCCTTTTCTTAAGCGTTAATCTTAATATATTGATTTAAGGAGCTACATTATAAGAAAATTACTAAAATTTGTAAAAGCTCATTAATTCAGAAGAAGACTGCTGCTTTGAATAACAGTAATGTCTAAAAGAAAAGTACTAATTTCAGTTACAACACAAAATATAAATTACAATATACTAGTAAATTGTTACTAATAAAAGAATTGAGTAGAGTTCATGGAAATACAAATTCATAATAAACCCATGTTACACAGAGCACATACATACCTTACCACCACCTTAACAGTATATAGAATTGTTTCAATGTCTCCAATTCTGACCATTAGGTTCAAGAAAGAAAATAAAGCAAACAGACTAGGAATTTTTAGATAGGTTCTAGTAAATGGTAAATGAGAACTTGAAATGTGCTAAAGAAAATAAAAGGAACTTTTTTATACAGTAAAGATCATGTACTCAGAGTACAGACTTTTGAATGAAGTTTATAGTACCACAGGCAAGCTAGCCAACCTTCCACAACTGTAACACAGAAATCTTCACAAACAGGCTGCTGCTGCAAAGCATATCACAAATACATGGGACAATATTATCAAAGAAAGTTATTTTCTGTTTCTACTGTACCTCTCAGTACCCCAGTCAGGAAGTAGGGGAAGGGGAAGCTGAGAAGAGTGAAAATGGATATGACACATACACGCTACTATATATAAAATAGATAACTAATAAGAACCTACTGTAGAGCACAGGGAACTTTACTCAATACTCTGTAACAACCTATATGGGAAAAAGAGTGGATATATCTATATGTATTACAGATTCACTTTGCTGTACACCTGAAACTAGAGCAACCTTGTAAATCAACCATTCCTCAATAAAAAATTTTAAAAAGAAAAAAATGGATATGAAATATCCGTACTGTTCTCTCACAAGAAGGTGGGGAGGGAAGAGCCCTTCAGAGCCTCGTTCAGAACTATTCAAACCATTAAATATAGTTTGAATGGCTTGTATATTTGATTTTTTCTACTGCACAAACGACAAGAAAAAGTAAATAGAAATGGCTAGCTCACCAAAGCAAGGAGTCATATGTGACCCCCTGAAAGGCAGAGAAAAGCAGACAGAGGTCACTCGGCATAGGGACTTATGTTTCACCAGCACCTGAGGGGATCCTGTTGCACAGTCTGGTATAACATTCATTGTCTCAACAAATATAGAAAACAGCTGTACGTACCGTGTTCTATATAAACTGCCAAGAGTATAGTATAGGGCTAATTTGCTTAGTGCTTAGAATGTATTGTGTGCACTGTACAAAAGTATTAAACTCACGTCATTTAATGTTCACAGCCTCTCTGCAAGGTAGGCATGATCAACTTCAATTTGCAGATTTTTTAAAGTGCCTTGTAAGGGTTAGGAACATGTTCAAGATCACACAGCTGGTGACAGACAAATCCAGGTGGATCTGATTCAAAGGCCAGTCAAGGTTCTAGTCTAAACTACTAGACTATGTTCATCACAGTGATCTGTGTCAAGAAGGAAATCATATTTAGCTGCCTGTTTAAAGGGGAAAGTAATATAGTTTTACATGGATTTCCATTTTTTTTAAATCCCTATTGTTAGACTAGAGACAAACCTCTATTTACCATTACTTAATTCCAAGAATTCTAGATAACCATGTTCTTGCTATAATTTTTACTAGGAATTAGAAACATGACTTAAGTAAATATTCTCTCTTTACGGGTGTCATTCACCTAATTAAATAGCGTAAAAGTACTGCTTGGACTCCCAATTAATTCACTAATCTGCATGCAGTCTAGAATCAATAGCTAGCTAATAGCTAATCAAATGAGTCACTAAAGAAAAAACATCCACATTTATATTTGCTAGTTGAAGAGCAATCATAATACAGATGACAATATAAATGTGTACAACTCAAAATGATGGCAGTGTGCCTAGAATCAAGCCCTATAGGGGATTTGAGTCACGTCATTTTTTATTTGTTTTATTTTTTTCTTCTCCAAATGGGACCCATTTCAGCATAAGCACACTGGTTAACACCTGTCCTCATTAGAAATTTCCATGACAAACCTAAAAGTGATAGGCAACATGAATTATCAAAGTTATATTAGTACAATTGTGCAGGGTATAAAGTACTTTATACACAAAAGTTTAGCCCAAAGGTGGAAAAGCTATTTTATTGTAGTAAAAACAAAGGAGACTTCTGGATACATTTCTTAGAACCTCAAATTCATTGTGGAATCAGGAGTGCTGCCATCCTAACCCTCACTTTCTCATTACCAAATTCCCTTCCCAGAAATGCACCACTGAGCTGAAACTGACCTTGCCTAAATATGGAAAATATTTTCACTTTCCAAACCATGAAACTTATTGATTCTGGCTTTAAATAAGAAAGAAAAATAAAACTCTGTCAAAACAAAAAACTAATCTTGCAGCCAACTCTTGCTTTTTCAAGTTTCAAACATCAGAAGATCTTTGCCAAATATTTCCTAACCACTCTCACTGACTTGTTTGCTCCCCTTATCCCAAACTCCTGTAATACCATTAATGCTCCATGAACACGTATATTGAGTTAAATTGTCCTTTTGGTGCCTATCATGTTTTATGCAAGAGATACTCCAATATAAGTAAGATTAGTCAATTAAAAACTGTTTACTAGAAGCATACTAGGCTTTTCTAAGTGCTAGGTACTAGTATTAAGTACTAGGATGTACTAAGTACTTTGCATGCAGTACTCCACATAGTCTTCACAAACTCCTGCACCTTTAGGTACAACCCAAATTTATGGATATGTCCATCAATACACTCAGTGAGTTAATTTACCATGTCTTTTAAATATCTGAACAAGTCTACAAAATGCACATTATCCCATCATACAGCTGATGAAACAGAAACCTAGAAAGGTTGGTAATTTGCTATCACACACAATAATACATCTAGTACATAATGGACTCAGGACTGGTAAGAAATCTGTCTCCAAACTTCAAGCTCTTATCCACTGTCTCAAGAAACTCACATGGTACTGAGTGACACGTGAAGTAACTTTACAACGTAGTAGGTATGGTAATGAACTTGTCCCAATTTGCCCAGGACTTTCCTGATTTTAACAATGAATGTCCATAGAGAAGAGACTTCTGGTTGCCAAGGGGGAGGGGGAGGGGGAGGGATGGACTGGGGATTTGGGGTTGGTAGATGCAAAGTATTACATTTAGAACGGATAAACAACAAGATCCTAAGGTACAGCACAGGGAACTATATTCAATATCCTGTGATAAACCATAATGGAAAGAATAATTTTTTTAGAAGGGTGTACATATGCATATAACTGAGTCACTCTGCTGTACAACAAAGATTGGCATGACATTGTAAATCAACTATATACTTCAGTTAAAAAAAAAAAGACAAATATATTCTAAAAATAAAATAGATGAACTAGAAAAAACAAACAAACAAAGAATGTCCAGCACACTGGGGACCTCTCAGTCTTGGGATAACTGGGAGAGCTGGTCACTTTCATGATAGGTATTATACAAGTGGCATGAAAAACAACACAATAGGAATATGTACAGAGAAAGGAGACATTCTTTACTCCTCAGTAATATCAAAAGAGGCTTAACAGGGCTTTCCTGGTGGCGCAGTGGTTGAGAGTCCGCCTGCCGATGCAGGGGATACGGGTTCGTCCGGGAAGATCCCACATGCCGCGGAGGGGTTGGGCCCGTGAGCCATGGCCGCTGAGCCTGCGTGTCCAGAGCCTGTGCTCCGCAACGGGAGAGGCCACAACAGTGAGAGGCCCGCATACCGAAAAAAAAAAAAAGGAGGCTTAACAGAGTGACATTTGAGTTGAGCCTCGTGCAAAATATAGTAGACATGGTGGAAAAAGACAGCAAGGGTAGACCAGACAGAGAGGCAATGTAAACAACGGCCAAGTGACTGAGTTTTGCCCAGTGGAATGTGGGCAGGAGCCATGATAACCGTTCCCAGGCTTGAGCCTAAAACAAGTTCCTCTGAAACCTGTCAGGACACTTCTCTCCTCAAATGCCGTACACCTTGTCTGAACAAAGAGGACTGTGGGGACTCAGGAGAGGACAAAGCCACAAAAGGAGGAGGGACCTGATTCCTTGAATGACTCCATGGAAAGCCACTCCTGTGCTGTGAGCACTGCACATGAGCAAGAAGTATAAAGATTTTTCAAGTCACTGAAAATTTAGTTTATCTGTTACAACAGCTAGAATTAGCTTTTCACAAGGCCTTGTGGGACTCAGCTCTTTGGGAGTCTAAAAACATGAGAGTAAACCTCTCCATCGCTCTAATGCCATTAAATCACAAGAAGGGGCTTGAAAACACACACACATACAAATGGCATGGATGTGAGGGATACTGGAAGGGAGACAAATTTAGTGGAAAAAAAGCAAAATAAAACAAATTTCTGAGGACAAGTGGTCAGGGAAAGTTAGAAGGAAATGAACATGGGCTTTTGAGAGTTGATTGATAAGTTTACAGTACATCTGCCTCCCTACATGGTGGGAAGATGTGTGTCTTCTCATTAATTAATTGTGAAGATGCCACAAATACATACTGAACAAGAAGAAAAAAATGAGTTAATGTGGAAGTATGAAGTGTCCTGGCAAAACGTCCACTCTCACTGTGACCACCTCACATTTCCACCGGGGCCACTGGAAACCAAAACTGTACTAGGTGTTTTTGTAAAAGACAAATGCATAGGAAAGATGAGATGAGGCAGATTCTCTAATGGAAGTGGGACAACAGGATGAGAACAAGAGGGGTCACTTTGTTCAGAGGATACCAGGATAATAGCTAGCGGTCCCTTCAGTCATGCAGGAAATACTGAAACCGTTTTGAAAAGCTGAGCGAACAGGAGGAGGCTTCTTGGGACTTGGGGATGTTGATTAACAGCAATGCCTTTGATCAAAGGGAAGGTGAGGAGAGAATGCTTTAGTTGTGAAATTACCAGAAAGGATATTTGCTTGGGCTAAGAGATGAACAGGAGTTTAACTTCACATACTGCAGCATAAAAGTGGTAGCCCAGGTTCCCTGGTGGCGCAGTGGTTGCGGGTCCGCCTGCCGATGCAGGGGACATGGGTTCGTGGCCCGGTCCGGGAAGATCCCACATGCCGCGGAGCAGCTGGGCCCGTGAGCCATGGCTGCTGAGCCTGCGCGTCCAGAGCCTGTGCTCCGCAACAGGAGAGGCCACAACAGGGAGAGGCCCGCGTGCCGCAAAAAAAAAAAAAAAAAAAAAAAAAAAAAAATTAAAAAAGAAAAAGTGGTAGCCCAGGATTTCCAAAATGAAAGCTTAAAAAGAAGGTTAAAATTCAAGGAAGAAACCCTGGCAATATGTTTATCAGAAATGAGAAAGCATTTAGTTGGCGTGGAAGGTGGTCTTCCTTTAACTATCTGCTCCCGATTCTGGTAGGTATTCAAGATAAACCAATATCACATTTAATTCTGCTCCAGTATATTTCAGACTAGATGCAATCTTTTATCTTCTTTAGGATTTTTTAATTCTCCTCCAACTTTTTTTATATAAATGAAAAGAAAAGGTGGTCCAATGGCTACAACAAGAAAAATGTTGCAGCAAGAACAAAAAACTAGTATAGTGAAACTGCTAGGAAAAGTAATTCTAGAGCCGTACAACTTGGTTCAAATCCCAGCTCTGCCACTTGCTGGCTATGTCGGGCAAATGATTTAATTTCTCTAAGCCTAATTTACCTCATCTATACAATAGACACAATAATAATTCCTATCTAGGGGGGCAAAGTGCTTAGAAAAGTACCTCAAAAATAGTAAACACTATGCATGTATTAGCTCTTTCTATCATTTTTTCTTATATCTGTTCTAGTTTTTCTGCCAAGAAAACCAGGGATTGGGGTGGGGGTGAGGGGAGAAAAAAGAAGTAGAATTTATTGAACATGGAGGAAATATCACATACAATAATAGAATGTCAGACAATGATGGCTATTTCCCCAAGCCTTTTTTCTCCTTCCTGAAAACACAGCTAAACTACATTTCCCAGACTCCCTTATAGTAAGATACACACATACATAACTGAGTTCTGGCCAATGGAATGAAAGCAAAAGTGATATGTATGACTTCCACATCTGGGCAGTTAACACCCTGCAAGTCTTTCTCCTTCCAATGGCTTGATGCAGATTAACACAGTGAACCTGCCAAAGGTGGCAGGGACACAGAATGCACGAAGGCTGGATCTTCAAATCACACCTTGGAGGAGTGCTGCCAGGATCATGCATTATGGAACTTTACATGAATGAGAAATACATTTGTTGCATCTGAGGCAGTACACTTCGTTTCGATTCATTTGTTATAGCTTTTAACCTACCCAATCTAATACAGCCAAGCTCTACACCTATACTCCTATGTATAATACCTACCACGCTGCTTTGAAATAGATGTCATTCAAATTTTATAGCTAAGGAAACAGAGGCTCACAGAAGTTACGGAACTATCTTGTCCAATATCATGAATGTAATAAGTGGTAGGGCCACATTTAGGTCCAGGTCAATCTGCTCCAAGGTAAATGGGCTTTCTACCCTCCACACAGTAAATACTGTAACACAAAAAGTATCCTTCCTTCCCTCACTCATTTACTCCTTAGTTTCCTCACTTTCTGACCACTGGAATTTTAGCCTTTCAATGAAAACTTCATATATTTTTTCATCTGTATATCCAACTTGGGAGATCTAGGAAGACCCCTAGATCACATTCATCTCTTATGCCTCATTTCATCTACCTATGAGTCCATGACAGGGAAACAAGTGTTCCTAACTCATCTGTTACAGGAGACACAGATTCCTAGCAGTTTTGCAAGTGGCTACAGTATCAGAGATGATAAATGAGAGAGCCACAGATAAGGAGAGAAAGGTAAAAAACACCAATCCATCAGTGATCTCCAAAGCTGGGCGTACACCCTAGGGGTTGTACAAAACAATCCACTGGGATACAGAAAAAGAATATTAGAACTTCTGTTTCATGATTTTTACTTAACTTATCCTTTAGTTTCTTTCTGGGTATGTTTTATAAGTAGTATATCAACATAACAGTACATGTGTGTAATTTATAAATAACTTTTAGTGCTGCATGGTACCTAATTTTAAAAATATGAAGACCAATAAGTCTAAGTTAATATATCTGGTTTCCTTCACCAGACTTAAAACACTGTGTTATGGGAAATGAAAACAACAAAACTCGCCACATCTGTGTATACAGACATCTCTTAGCTTACCCTGTGAAATAGATTAATTCAATTAAAATCATATAAAAGCATGTTTCATACAAGATTAAGTTCTTTTTATAAAAAGAAACACTGAAACTAATGTATATTATGTCTATGTCTTCAAATAAAACAAAGAAGAATCAAACAGGTTGAAACCATGATCATATAAACTTGGGAAAAGAGTCAGAATTATAAAGGGGAGTTTTCTGTTGAGAAGTTTAATTGTCCAGGTTACCTTTATTTTTTTTAAGACCTAACTTGAAGTAACAGATGTCCTGTGTATCTTTCAGAAAAAGAAAAAAAAAAAATCTAGTTAAAAGATTTAGTGCTTAAAGGGAAGAAAATTCGAAGACCTACTTCTGACTAAAAAGGAGAGAGCGCTATGTAAAATAAGTGGATGATTTAAAATCAAAAAAAGCCAACTTTATTTGAAAGGCTTGTTCTCTATCCACCCTTAATGACCTACCAATATGAAATGACTAGGGAAAGAGGCAGCCAACTGACTGGAGGAGACAAAGTCCCCCAGGTTAAAGGAAATGAAAAGTGTTTGTATAAAGGCTGCGAATAAGAAGACTTGCCTCCATTGTAATTTCCAGGTGGCTCTGACCTGCACCCTTAAACAGCAGGTTGCGTCTCCTATAGTCTTAGCCCCTAATTTTAAAAGGTCAGTTTTTCAAGCTAGCCAGCAAACTTGCAGGGTCGAGACTGGAAAATAATCATGGGGCTTACCATCATGATCCCTCCTCATCAATCCAGAGCAGCGGAAGTCAGTTTAAACAAACAAAATCAATGGCAATTTATAAAGTGGCAAAAAACAACATTCCCATGGAACTTGTTTTTGATCCTTATCAATCTTATACTCTCACCACCCCTTGTGTTGATTCACACAAGTCTTGAGTGAAGTCAACATGAAGATAGCAAGAATAAAGTTATGGGTGAAATGTGAGTTTTCTCATCAACGCTGGGAAAACTACCTCAACGTGCCTGCCTCCATGACACAACGTTCTTTTTCACCCACTTGGGCACACACAGAGAAAACAAACTTGCTAATCAGTCCGACTGGCAGTGCTACTGCGTGGACCTGCCTGGATGGAAATCTACAGTCTTCATGCTCTTGCCCTTCTCCCTAAAGGACATAAACCATAAACTTCAAAATACAAAAATAAAAGCACATTCCAAATTACTATTGTAAGTGTCCAAACAAATCAGCTATGTGGAATTATTCCTTGAAATACCCAGTTCTCTTCACAGTAAACTGCAGGAGCTTCCCCAGCAATTAAAAGACTGACAAATATGTCCCCGCCCCTATGTTGATTCCGGTAGGAAAACTAGAAAAAGTTCCACGAGCCGAGCATTCCTCCCAGGAGCTCCTCCCTGCAAAGAACCCTCCAACACACCCCAAGATCCAACCCCACCTTCACGCAGACCACCCACCCAAGGTGATCTGTCACACTGATTGGCCCTACGAACACCTCCGCAAGCCTCTTCGCTCCAAATCTGTAGACCCCAGCCAACGACCCAACCTCCCAATCTTCGCCTTGCACGAAGCCGCCTCCTTGCAGGAGCTCCGCTGTGCTGCAGAATGTTCCCATGCATCAGACGCCCTGAGTGGTTCTGAGAGATTCAGGAGCCCACGTCCTCCTAACCCTCACCTCCACACCTTTCATAAACAAAAAATATATAAATACGCGAAGCACACTGAGAAGAAATGCACGCAGGTTTTGAGCCCTCCTTTCCAGAAGGAGAGCGAACCCGTTGGTGTCTACGGGGTGCCCGGCGCACATCTCGCTGATGTCTGGGTCCGGAGGGGAGACTAGGTTGTTGCCTTGGCCTTTCAAAGGAAACTGCAAATCCCTCCGAAGTTGCTGAAAAATTAACGCTACTCCCCACAAGCTCCGTCGGCAGCGCGTGGGTACACCAGGTACGTGCCACAAAAGCGGGGACCTGGTGGATGTGGTTCGCCGCTGCACCCCCAGCGCTTAGCACTGCGCCTGGCACACAGTGCGCGTCCCCGAAAATCAGCGTCTGTTCTAACACGGCTTCTTCCACCACGGCTACGGGATTCTGATCTTTTAGTCCCTTCAAACCTCAGCCCAAGTTCACCTTCCTCTACCGTGGGCTGCAGCTGGGCCCTCGGAGCCCGGGGTAACAACATCAGAGGGAAACTCTCTTGCCAAGAACCGTGCTCCGGGGCCGAAGGCGCACGGAGAGGGGGCTACAGCCTGAACCCGCCGGAGGAGCTAATTTTAAGGGTTCCCGAAGCATTACGGGCTCTGGGCTCCTTGTTTTGCGGCTGCCTCGCTGCGCAACAAACTTATTTTCTGACTAAAAAGAAGGGTTGCCGTGGGGGGACGGCGGCGTCCTCGGTGCCCTGCCTCCTCCGGGTTCAGGGCGCGCGGCGTCGGCTGCCCCGACCCCGCAGGGTAACCGGGCTCAAGGCGGTTTGGCCCACAGCCCCTCTCCCTCCCGGCAGGAGGGGGAGCCCCGAAGAGACCTTCTCCACCTGGCAGCCTCCGAGAACCATGCTCTTTCTCCAAATCCGAGAGCCGGGGTGCCCGGGGCAGCACGCACCCGGTCTGGAGCGGACCCCGTCAGCTCGCGCCTCACTTACCTGAGCACCTGAGCGCGGAGCCCGCTATCGCTTCGGGTGCGGCGCCGGCACAGCCCGACGGTCCCAGAGTAGCGGCGAAAGCGTCCTACTTGCGACCAATCCTGGTGCTGAAGCCGGTGCTATGTCTGGTGCCGCGCTCCCCTCCCTCCTCACGCTCGCGGCTGCTCAAAAAACCCGGAGCGACGGAGTTCCGGCCGCCGGCGCCTCAGCGTCGAGGAGGGCGAGACGCGTGACGGAGACTAGAGGCGCGGGGAGGGCGGGAGCCGGCGCGCAGCCGAGCTGAGCATGCTCAGTGCGCGGCCGGCGGAGGCGCGCGCCCGGGGGGCTGCACCTGCCCAGCCCTGTCGGCGGGAGAAGAGCCCTGGTGCCCGCGAGCAGAGCTGTGAAAGGGCACCTAGCCTGAATCCCAGGCACCCGAAGACCATCAAGCCGGTTACTGAGCAGGCGTGTAGAGGATGCGCAGCTTAGCGATGGGGAACAAACCGAAGCGATGCCGCTTTCCTTTGCAACCCGAGAGGGGGGGGCGGGGCGGGGCGCAAGGAGGCGCGACCTGGTTCGGTACCCAAACCTCTGGCCTCCGGGAGACGCGGTGCCTCATTAAGGCGCCCTGGCCAGAGAAGCACTTCTGCTTTGGGGCTGAGAGTTGCCGAGTTCAGGAGGACTGGCGGGGAGCGGCAGGGGGGTGAGGGTGGGGGGTGGACCCTAAACTTGAGAAGCCGGAAGAGGGGGCTTTTGAAAGGTTTTACCTACCTGTCTTTAGGGGGAGGACATTGGCCAGACAGGCAGCGTTACCGGCCTGGAGTCTCACCCATACGAGGGGGCTTTCAAGCCGGAATGTGTGTGTGTGTCTTTGTGTGTCTGTGTCTGTGTGTGTATGTGTGTGTGTGTGGAAGAGGAAACGGTTGCCATGAAATAGGTCCGAGGATCCATTTGCGGTGTTTGCGGGCACATTGAAAGCTTTGTTATTCAGAAACATGTGCTTTGGACAGTGACGTTACCATGGTCATTCTATAGTATGCATCTACTGTTTTCTCGCAGAAATGGCTCTTTTCACCCCAACTCCAAACCTCAGGGTAACCGTAGAGATGGGCAGCGATGCCCAGCCCCTTAACAACGCTGTGAAAAGTGAGTCTGACAGGCAGAGGAGAGCCAGCCGATTCGAACTCATCTGGAATGCATGTCCAGAAATCCCAAGAGAGGCCGGGTTCCTCTCCCAGGGAAAAAAAAGCCCCAGCGTTTGCTGAACTCTGGTCTTCCTGAGCGTCGCTCAGCAATTCAGAGCTACATAAACAACTTCTGACCATTTAGACGATCACGTAAACCTACCCTGACATCTCCATTATGGGGAGAAGACGTTAACTGGAAAACTATTTTTAAACTACTGCAGTAAGCAAACACCCAACTCCTACGAATATATGCAGCTGCCTTGTTAGTTCACACTATTTTTTTGGTTTTGGGTTTTTTTTTTAATTCCTGTTCAGGAAGAGTGGGCAAATTCAAACATGGTAGTGGGCATTGCTGTGGTCAAAATTTTCACCACTTGAAATTCCATGGCTCTCCTTGTTGCTCTAGTTAATACTAAGGAAAGGAGTTTTGTTGTTGTTGTTTTCCCCAGATTTCTGGATTGCTTAAACTTGGAAAGAAATTTTAAGCTCTTTCCCTCCTCCTTGTGTGGTGTGTTTCTCTAGTAGAGGCACTTCCGCAAAATGGAAATGTTGATAATGCAAATATATTACATGGCAAATTACTAGTTAAAATGAATTGTTTCTCCTCTCTGAAGGCTTTTGTGTTCCTGACAGAAACATTACTTCTAATTTTTTTTAGATTGATTATTTTTCTGCACCTAGTCAATTAAAAATATATATATATATATATATATATATATATATATATATATATATGTTTTCCAGTAAAAGTATATGACAAAAATGCCTGGCCAGAAATTCTCCAAGAAATATTCATACATATACATGCATACTCTTAACATGTTTAGGGAAAAGTGGTACTTTAGACTCAAAACAAAATTTCAAAGAAAAAAGAATAAAGCAAGCCGTCATGTTCTCCCAAGGAGACTACAAACTGAGGCAATTTTTAAAGTTCTGTGAAATTTTGGACAAAATCCCTTAACAGTGTTTCTGAATTTCACATTTAGATATTTTGTTTTCATTCTTTCCTTTAACCCTTCTTCCCTGTCTATTACATGCTGGGAATTGTATTCTAGCAGGGGCTGGGAAACAAAATGACCAAAACTTAGAATCTGCCCATAGTTCATCATGTAGTTGGGAAAACAGACAATATGTATCAGGAGAGATAGATTTGGGTCATGTTGGGGGAATGTCAGTAAGTGTTATGATGAGAGACATTTGTTTTTTTTTTCACCAACAGGATCACACGGATCAAATGCTAAGCTCCCCAACTTTTTTTCCCAGAACAGCCACAAGTTTAAAATGCAACAAATAATCCAGTCCCTCTTTTCCATCCCACAGAAAAGACATGAAGCTTACTGCCTGCCATCTCTGCCAAGAAAGGAAGCTTCTCACTAAAGCTCCCAGGATTGCGGAGTGTTCCTGGGAGAACCAGCCCCTGCCAGGAGACAAGAATGGTTTATTTTGACGACAACATCCTCACACATGTGTCCCCGCATATCCGGGACTGGCTGGGTGTCAGTTTCTTGCTCAGGGAAGTTGTCATTGGGATCCTCTCGGGGGGAAATGTTCCAAACGAATCAATTAACACTGCCAGCAGCAAGTTTAATACCACTGCACTGAGTCCCTACTCTGTATCAGTGCATGAATGAATTACTGGTGCTCACGTATTTTGCAAATAATCATCATTATAAGGCAGTGAAAAATTTCTCCTGCCCATTGGCCTAGGTAGCATCTAAGCAGAGACCCTCAATAACCCCCTATTCACCCCCCAAGGTAATTATTTACACACGTATGTGAAGTTTTGCTTCTAGGTCTTCTAATACAGTAGTATCTATGTGGACACAAGGTCACCTCTTACACTCATTAAACCAATCTGAACAGAGTCTGATAACTCTTAAGGGAAATCAATGCTGAAAATGCTTTTGACTTTTTGGAGACATGTGTGGAATACAACATCAGGTTAGACTCAGCATACAACAGTTCTGAAAACTCCAGAAAGGGCATTTATCTGCTCCTGTTGCTTCTTCCATGCACATCATGAGGATTTGGTGGAAGCGGCTTTAATATAAGAAGCAGAAAAAGGAAGAGCATCACAGGAAAATAAATATGTCTCTTCCAGACACATCTGATTTGATTTGACTTTCTTATACCTTGCATCCAGTGCCATTTAAACAAACTCACAAACACCACCCTCTTGGTTCCAAATGACTTGAAGAAAAGAAGGTCATCCAACGGCAAGAATGCTTCAATCAGATAACACATACCTTAGTTTTATAATTAGTTGTTGCTTATTTTTAGTGTACTAGGTAGCTGGATAAATCTTCAGGTGTGAAGCAACACTTGTATCCTATTCCCGTTTTTAAAACTAGTTCAGGGCTTCCCTGGTGGCGCAGTGGTTGAGAGTCACCTGCTGAGGCAGGCGACACGGGTTCGTGCCCCGGTCCGAGAAGATCCCACGTGCCACGGAGCAGCTGCGCCCGTGAGCCATGGCCGCTGGGCCTGCGTGTCCGGAGCCTGTGCTCCGCAACGGGAGAGGCCACAACAGTGAGAGGCCCGCGAAAAAAAAACTAGTTCAAATTCACTTTAATCAAGTGGATAAAGCAGTACTTTTTAAAGAACTGTGTCATGAAGAGTTTTGTGTTCAGTGCTGAAATAGAGTAAAATAAAACAGAGCTCAGGTAAGGACTTTCAGACTAGCCTCCCTAAGGCTCCTCCTGTGCAGTTGTTTTCGGTGACTGATGGATGCTTGAGCTTCAACCTAAGGACATCAGAACAATAATGGCCACATAGTGAGATAATGATAATTAGCAGACAAAAGCACAGTTAATTGCCATGAAGGTTGTGACACAGACTGACAGAGGCAGAGTACACTAGAAGCCTGACACCCCAGCCAAGACTTTTATAAACATGGCAGTTAGACTCCCACTGAATTTAAGCATAATGAACTGGAATTAGGAATCAATCAGCTGTGCTCCCCTCCACATTTTTCCAGATTTTATTAGATCCTTTATGCAAAATGCAAATATAAAGTTTCAGAGGACCTTGCTTTGAAAAAGTATGTACAGGTGGTTTTCATTGTTTGCAGTAGTTATGCTCTATAAATTCTCTGGGAACCCTGAATTAGTGAATACTAAAACCATTGCTCCTAGGAGAAATAAAGAGTTAGGTTCCTGTGAGCCTGTGGTGACAAAATTTTCATTAACCAATCAATAGAAAAAAAACCTTGTTTTATGTGCATTTCTGCTCAAAGGCATCGCATTTAATACATATTGCTGATTCATTAACATCGTACTCACAGTCAGCATCACTATAACTGAGTCCTGAACAAAGCTTGTCTGACACATGTATTTTCTCTGTAAGGCACAGCACAGACTTCTTGCCCTTTGGAACACAACATAGCACTTCGGCATTACGCTTCGGGCCATTTTGAATGGCAAGATCTCCAATAAAAAAGCACAAAAATGTGCCAAATACACTGCAAAAAGGAGACTTCTTTACAATTAATAAATGAAACAGGAAAGCAGAGCATCACCTTCTTAGACTTCAACTAGGAGAGTGGGCAATTTAAATTTCTCACCGCTCTGTGTGTGTCCACAAATGACCACAAAGGTGCCACAGGTGCTGACTTTGGGGTTACAAATAAATTTCAGTAAGTAGACAAGTTTGCAAATATGGAATCTGTGAATAATGAAGATGGCTATACCAAATATCCCCTTTAAATGGCTAGCCACATTAGTCCATATGGTATGTGATTCAAGTTATAGATATTCAGTTTACATGCTGTCATTTTGGAAACACATTGAGAGGGAAAAAAATTATATTTTGTACTATCAAAGGCTGTCTTCTGCCAGTTTCCTCAAACAAATTATATGTTACAATCACATAGGAATTTTCTGTTTATTACAGACCACGGTCATTTTGTGTTTATTTCCAAAGTGGATTTTGGAGTTTTTGTTGCTATTGTTCAACATGACAACTCATGCAGTTGTTCACAAAGAAGGATGACTTCAAGAGCTAGATAAAGTTAAGAGTAAACAGAGAGGAAGGTTAGTGAAGTGAAAGGTGTATCTCTTTAGCAGCTAAGAAAACTGGAGTTCTGGTCTTGGCCCAAGAACGTCATAATCTTAGATGAGACATAAGACAGACAATTATCTCTGCAGAAGGCTAGATGCAGAGGAAACCAATCCATGAGCTGAAATGAATGTCAGATTCTAATAATGGATTTTTTGTTCTATGAAAGGGATTTGGGAAATAAATAGTTTGTATATGAATCCTTTAATAATACTGTTAAAAGTTTAGAGTTGAGGTCTCAGCCCATGCTAGGAAATTTTATAAGATGGTCCCCAATAATCCATGCTCTCTAGTATTCACGCCCTTCCTTAATTCTCCCTTTTAACTGTTGGCTACACTTACTGATTCACTGAAATGATGGATGTCACTTTCAAGATTAGGTTACACAAAGATTGTGGCTTTTGTCTTGGGTACTCTCCCTCCCTCTCTCTCAGATTACCAGATATGATGGGACTCAGTTAGTCTACGGAAAGGCCCCCATGGCAGATAACTAAGGCATGACAGCGCTCATTTAGAAGTAGATCCATTGAAGCTTACCAACAGCTATGTGAATGAGCTTGGAAGCAGATTCTTCAGTCCCAGGAAAATCGTGAAATGGCTAAATCACTGGCCAACAGCTTGACTTTGATTTCATGGGACACCTTCAGTGAGAAGCACCCTCACTAAGAGGTACCTAGATTCAAGATCAGTAACATTGATTAATTAACGTTTTTGCATTTAAGCCCCTATGTTTTGATATAATTTGTTGATAATTAGCTAATACACCCCCCCAAGATATTCTGATTTGATAAGTTTGGGATGGAGCTTGGACGTGTGCATTTTACGAACAAACCAAGTGATTCTGATGCATGTGGTTCATGGACTACACTTTTGTAAACCCTGGTATTTGGTGATGAAAGAGTTGCAAAAAATTTAGAGTTCATCAAATCCTACATCTTTCATATTTCTAAACAATCAATATTATACTCACAGAAGAATAATTATAGATTTTCTTAAATATTTTCATGTTGTAAATATTGTTTCAATATGACTTTCTTCACTTACAGTGTGCCCTGAAATGTTTTCCTATCGTTGAATACTTTTCAATGCCCTAATTTTTAAAAGTTGCTTAATACTCCATTTCAGAATAAACTACAAATTAATCAATTCTCCAACAATCGTTGAACGTTTAAATTGCATATGTTCTCCCATGGTAAACTTTTTGATAAAGATATTGAAGTTAACTTTTACACACACCCTTAATTATTTGTTTAGAATAAGGTATTGTGATTTTGCTCATTCTTAATTATTAGATTCTTTTGGATAGATAACCATTACCTCCAAGAATTAAAGGTAGGTGAGAGCTCTAGGTCTTATTCTCAACAAACACCTTCAAAACAAAGTAACAAATTATAATAAAAGAAGATTCAAGGCTAAATTCTGTGTATGTAAGACCATAGCAAAGAGGCATAAAAAAGCATCATTCAAACTGTAAGCTCAACAAAGCACCAGCTCTCTATCCTACAGGCTCTTGTAATAGCCCTTTGAAAGAAAGATTCACTAGCTTCAGTGCAGCAATATTGCAAGGGCAGGATTCATTTAACATTTTAATTGGAGTTAGGCAACAAAATCCTCTGGAAAGTGATCAACACAGAAATGATTACAATCATAAGCATGGGACACAATTCCTAAGAATATAGGCTATTGCTCTCACAAGAACATAGATTCTTATGTTCTGCAAGAGCAAAACTCACTGCATTATTTCTAGTAAAACTCATATCTTGAGCACCACTCATTTCACCAGCGAATAATCATTGCTATCTTCAATTATGTCAATTAGCAAAGCTTTTATCATTGATCTTAAATAAAGTTAATTGGATCTCATGTGGGTTTCTGATAAGAGGCTTTCAGATGTTAACTATCTATGTCTGGAATATGCTCTCCTGATTAGAGAAATACAAATGTTAACAAACCACGGCAAGAGGGTAGGGAAGACTAACACACACACACACACACACACACACACACACACACACACACATCAACCATACATCACACCACTGCGCTAACATTTTTAAATAGAGTGAATGCAACACAGAAAAGTGGTGCACATTGTTAATATGATGTTGATTCCTTTTGCCAAAATTTATGTGAACTTACTCTCTCATCAGTAGTATATTTTCCCAGTTTATTCCATACTTGCTGAGTCATATTTTACCTGTAACTTTTCTAATTTGTGGACATAAAGTATTTCTCTTTTTTCTTTTCCTTGTTACTAGTGAGGTTCCATATTTACATATGTTTGCTATATGCATCTTATGAAATGCCAGTTTGTGTTCTTTGTTCGTTTACTTAGAGTGTTTATCTTTATCCTAGAGATTTGCCAAAGTTTTCATAATATTGAAGATAATAAAACTTTATCTTTGCAAATATTTTTGTTTGCTTTTTAAATTTAGACACATACACACATTTTACCTTTTTCTATAATTAGATTTACTGCTTTTTCCTTACATTCTTTTTTCTAGCTTTATTGACATAAAGTTGACATATAACATTGTGTAAGTTTAAAGTATACAATGTGATGATTTGATGTACAAATTGTGAAATGTTTACCACAGTAAGGCTAACTAACAAATCCTTTATCTTACCTAATTACTTTTTTTGGTTATTGTTGTTATGGTAAGAACATTTAAGATTTACCCCTTTAGCAACTTTCAAATAGACAACATAGTATTAATAACTGGAGTCACTATGCTTGAATATTAGATGTCCAGACGTACTCCGCTTACATTTTACATTATAATTTACATTCCCCTCAACAGTGACAAGGAGTCCCCTTTCTCCACATCCTCATCAGCAGTTTATATCTCTTGTTTTTGGGGTAATAGCCATTCTAGGAGGTGTGAGGTGATATCTCATTATGGTTTTGATTGGCGTTTCCCTAATGATTCGTGATGCTGAGCACCTTCTCACGTACCTGTTGGTCATTTGTATGTCTTCTTTGGGAAAATGTCTATTCTGTTCCTTTGCCCACTATTATTATATATTATTATGTATATTTTTGGAATTTCTCCATTCAGATCTGGTAGTATTTGCCCAACATATTTAGGGGCTCTGATGTTGCGTTCATACGTATTTGTACTTGTTGTATCTCCCTGATGAATGGACCCCTTTATCATTATATAATGACCAACTTTTTCTCTTGTTAATTTTTGACCTAAAGTCTATGTTGTTTGATATAAGTATAGCTACCCCTGTTCTCTTTTGGTTTCTGTTTTCATGGAATATCTTTTCGCATCCCTTCACTTAGAGCCTACGTATGTCCTTAATCTGAAATGAATCTTTTGTAGGAGGCATGTAGGAGGTCTTGTTTTTTATCCATTCATCCACCGATACCTTTTGGTTGGAGAATTTAATTTATTTACATTTAAAGTAATTATTAATAGGTAAGAACTTACTAACACTATCTTGTTAATTGTTTTCTAGCTGACTCTGTAGTTCCTTTGTTTCTCTCTTGCTATCTTCCTTTGTGATTTGATGATATTCCACAACAACATGCTTTGAGTCACTTCTCTTTACCTCATTCATAGATACTGTAGGGTTTGCTTTGTGCTAACACTGAGGCTTACATAAAATGTCTTATAACATTATTTCTAAATCTGATAACAACTTAACTTTGATCCATACCAAAAATCTTCTCTTTTACGCCCCACACATTTCATATTTTTGATATCATAATTTACATCATTTTTACACTGTGTATCCATTAAGAAATTTTTATAGCTATGTTAATACTTCTGTCCTTTAGCTTTTATACTAGAGTTAAGGAATTAATACACCAACAAATACAGAATTGGAGTATCCTGAATTTGGCTATATGATTATCTTTACCACTGTGTTTTATATTTTCATATGTTTTTATGTTACTAATTAGCATTCTTTCATTTTGGCTTGAGGACCTCCTTTCCAAGGCATTTCTTGAAAGGCAGGTCTAGTGTGATGAACTCCCTCAGCTTTTGTTTTTCTGGAAGGTCTTTATTTCTCCATTTCTGAAGGACAATTTTAATGGGTAAAGTATTTTTCGTTGGCAGTTTTTTCTTTCTTTCTTTGAAAATATTATTCCACTCTCACTTGACCCATAAGGTTTCTCCTGAGAATTCTGCTGATACCATTTTAGAGATCCCTTATAAGTTACTCTTTCTCTGATTTTTGACAGTTTTATTATAATGTGTCTTGAAGAAAATAACTATGTTGAATATTTTTCGAGACCTAAGACCTTCATGAGATTGAATGTCTAAATCTTTTCTCAGATTTGTGGAAAATTCACAGCTCTTATTTCTTTTCTAAAACAACAAAAAAAATTCAATTTATTTAAATTTTGAAAAATTTCAACCATTTGTCTCACCCCCTAACTGCCCACCCCAACCTCTTGCAATCACCAACTTATTTTCTATAAGCCTGTTTTTTATTTGTTTTCAGATTCACATATACGTGAAATCATACAGTGCTTGTATTTCTGTCTGATTTATTTCATTTATCATGATGCCCTTCCAGTCCATACATGTTGTTGCAAATGGCAAGATTTCATTCTTTTTTATAGCTGAATAATATTCTGTTGTGTATATATACCACACCTTTTTTATCCATTCATCCAGCAATGGACCCTTAGGTGGGCCAGGGCCAGCAGCTGGGGCTGGGGACAACTGTGTGAGTACTAGCAGCGGCAGGGGTCCTGGCTGTCAGTGTGCACTCATGTGGTTATAGGATCTTGCCATAAGCATGTGCATAGCAGGGGAGGCTGGTGACAGGAGTGTGTGCACAGCTGCAGGGGTTAGCCTGGAATATACACACAGGGTTGGGGGTCAGCTGTGGGAGGTGGTGTCTAGGCTGGTGTTTGCATGTGCATCAGCAGAGGTTGAGGCTTAGTGCAGGTGTGGGCTTCAACAGGAGGTGGAGGAGGGAGCAGAGAGAGACTCAGATATCTGGTGTCTGTGAATGTGAAAACTTCGGTGGCAAAACCTGCAAGGAGTATGTGGCACCTGTGCTGGCCATTGGTTTCTTCAGTGGTGAAATAATAGGGTCCTCTGAGGAGCAGGAAAACATGGTCACTACAATTGTGTGGCTGATATCGGCAAGCCCTGCCCTTCTTCCTTGTTCCCGACTATCTTCAGACATCTCAGCTTTGCAGGTCTCTGGTTACGATGAAACCAAAGCAAGTCCTTCATGCAGTGCTCTGAAAAGTTGGGGAAACTGCTCATTCCACTCTCCCATTCCTGGCTAAGGGAATTCTTTTTCCTCTAAATTTCTTCTTTTTTTTTTCTTAATTGAAGTATAGTTGATTTACAGTGTTGTGTTATTTTCAGGTATACAGCAAAGTGATTCAAAAAATATATATATATATAAAATAATATATATAATATATAATAATAGTGGGGAAAATAACAGAATAGACATTTTTCCAAAGAAGACATACAAAAGAATCAAGATTTCTTCTAAATCTAGAGGATCACTCAGAGACAATCATGCCACTGTCCCCACAACCAGTTTCAAAGCCATGGCTCATAGCTTTTGCACAGAGGGAAAAGCAAACCATATGCTCTCTGGGTAAAAATAAATAAATACAACACAATAAACAAGCAAACATATTGAGTTTATTTGAAAGAGTTTGAGGAAGTTCAATTCTAAGGGTGCTCTCAAAAACAATGAAGGTTTTGGTAGAAAGCAATTAAAAGGAGGCTGATAGCTTCATAAGAGATATTAGGTAAATCATAGGCCAGTAAGTTTACAAGAGAAAGACAGCTTAGAAGAGCCTTCCTTGGGTCAAAACAAACCTAAAACATTTACCTCGAGAATTATGCCCATAAAGCAACTTAAATTTAAGTGGGTCAGTCTCAGTCTAGGGAGCAATAATGCCCCTATGTTTTGTTAAACACAGACTGGTAATTAATAGAGCTTAATAGCTGATGTGATCGAGGAAAAAGAGAGTCTGAAGAGAGCCCTCCTAGAACAACTGTCTTCACAGGGTGACTGTGTGCATGCCCAGCCTGTGCTCTCTGAAGAACATAGCAGTCTTCACACTGTGAGAGAAGTGGACTTCACTATAATAGTCCATTGAGTGACTAAACAAATAAACAACAAAACAATAATTACAAACAGCTGAGGCAAAAGTACACTCTCCAGAGTTTTTACAATATATTATTTTAAATATCAAGTTTTCAACAGAAAATTACAAGACACACAAAGATTCAGGAAAGTGTGACCCACACAACAGGAGGGGGAAAAAAAAAGCAGGCAACAGAAAGTTCCCTTGAGAGGGACAAGACGTCAGACTTAACAGAAGAAGACTTCAAAGTAGCCATTGTAAACATGCTCAAAGAATGAAAGGGAAGCATGATTGAAGAAATAAAGGAAGGCATGAAGACAACTGTGCATCAAGTAGAAAATGTCAGGAAAGAGATGGAAATTATAAAAAAAAGACCCAAATGGAATTTCTATAGTTGAAAAGTACAATACTTGAAATGTAATCTGTATATGACTGTCCAGATTAATGTTATTTAGCATAGCCAAAAAGTGGAAACAACCCGAATATCCAACAAATAATGAATATGTAAATAAAATGTTATGCATCATGTATTTGAATATTATTTAGCCATGAAAAGGAATGAAGCAATGTTACGTGGTACAACATGAAAGAACCTTGAAAACATGCTAAATTAAAGAAACTAGTCACAAAAGACCACATACTATAAGATTCCATTCATATGAAATGCTCAGAACAGGGAAATCTATAGAGACAGAAAGTAAATTAGTGGTTGCTTAGGGCTGGGGATTGGCAGGGTTGGGGGGATGGAATAGTAGTTAAAGAGTACAGAATTTCCTTTGGGGATGATGAAAATGTTCTGAAACTGATTTTGGTGATGTTTGCACAACTATGTGAATATACTAAATATACCAAGTGTTTGGTATGAGAATTATATCTCAATAAAACTGTTACCAAAAAACCCCTGTATTCTCTTCTCATGGGCACATAAAAACCCACCTATATTTTCTGCTACCATATGTATGCTTTTGTTTAAAAAATATGCCTTTAATTCATCTGGCATTAAGTCTAGTTTATAGGTGATTTTTTAAGCTACTGTTTTTGTTTACTGAATGATAAGCCAGTTATCCCAATGTCATTGCATATAGCAGTTCAGCCATAATGTTATCCATTCTACTTTTGCCAAAGAAATAGCTTGCCCTTTAAATTATGTGGGAAAAAAAGATAATTAAAAAGAACACAATTAAGATGCTAAAGGAAATAACTTCAAGATACAGCACTTGGTTGGAAATATTTTACTCAAAGATCCTGCTTTGAGGAAGAATAAGTATGAAACAAAAAGGTGACTAACCCTTGGTAAAGGTGAATCTTCTCAAGTTGAGAGTGTAATTACTCTCATGAGAGTACCATGAGAGCAAACTGATGAACCAGCAGCAGGGGCAGTGGAGGGAGTGGGATGTCAAGTGAGAAGGTATTTGCTGCTGAAATAAAAATAACACCAAGTCATGCATATTTTATTTTTCTAACAAATCTGTTTTTCAACAAATCTGAAATGTTAATTTATTTTAATAAAATATGACATGTATTTAATTAAATATATATTACTTTATCCATTATATTCTTGGAGACATACACCAGTATTATTCTTACTAATTATTATATATGATATATTTTAATATTTGTTAGGACACATAATCATTTTGATTCTTCTTTCCTGGTCGGTTTGGCTATTTTTCTTTTTTTAGCTGACACTTCAGAATATCTATTTGAATTATTTTGTCAGATGAAAAATTGTTAGTGATATTTTAATTTGGATAACATAAAGTATGAAAAAATAATGACACCTACACACACTTATTAAGTGTTTTTGATGTGTTAGAAAATAAGCATAATCCTTACATGCCCTATATCAGTTGATCCTTATAAGACGTTTATGAGATAGTGTGGTTTTTTAAACTTCTAAAATTGTGAAATATATACACACAGAAAAGTGCATAAACGTAGAGATCCATATACTATTACAAAGTGGACATCTGTTTAACCAGTAAGCATATTAGGAAGCAGAACATTGCCAGCACCCCTAAAGTTCCTGATACCCCAATGACCACTCCTCCCTTAAAGATAGCCTGATACCCCCTTCCAATGTCCACTCCTCCTTAAAGATAGCCATTTTCCTGACAGCTAACGAGTATTATGTATTGTTATATTTAAGGTATATATCTTTCAATTAGTATGCAGTTGAGTTTTATTCTTAATTCCAGTTTGATAATCCTTATCTTTTAAGTGGAATGATTTTTCCATTTAATTTAAATGTAATTACTGACATATTTATGTTAAAATCTATATTATTATTTGCCCTGCCCGTTGTATGCTCTTTTCTTGCCCCCTCTTGCCTTCTTTTGGAGTAACTGTTTTATCAATCAATTTCCCCCTCTATTAGTTTGATATTTATCCACTCTTTTATTAGTGTTCTTTTGGAAGTATATGAACCGCTTAGGGCACACTGCAGTGGTCCACTAGTTCCCACCTGGTGTCCGCAGCTCGGCTGGAAGGAGCAGGGGTGGAAGGGGCCTCCTTGGTCTGAAGAAGAGGTCTGAGGTCCTACTTTAGGAATGAAAGGAAAGCCCTAGAGGAGCCATGATCCAGGGACCGTCACACTTCCCATGGTTGTGACTTGTCACCCCTGCACCAACCTGCATCTGTTTCCCCAGAGTGATTAGCAGTAAAAACCTTTAGTGGAAAACAAAACAAAACAAAACAATGTGGGCTGGGTTTATCTAGGTTGTTCTTCCCGCTGGAGTGGCTTATGCAGCTGCAGTCACCTGATTGCTGAACTGGGAATGGATAGTCATGTGTCTAATTGTTCGTGTTGGCTATTTGTTGAGCCGCTCTCTTCATATGGTCTCTCACCCTCATGGAGGCTAACCCCAGCTTCTTCACTTGCAGTCTACAGGCAGCAAGGGAGTGGCAGGCAAAGTCCCAAAGCCTCTTGAGGTCTGTACTCAGAAATTCAACATCAAAACTTCTTCCCTATTCTTACTAGTCAAAACAAATGGACTTACTAATGTAAATTCAAGGAAGTTAAACAATACACTACACTTCCTGATAGAAGGAATCACAGGCAACAGGGTCATGTTACAAAAATGGCTTTCTTTAGGGATGGGGAGAATTTCTGACTTTTTTTTCTTTCTGTCATTGGAAGAGCTTCTTGAATCTGTGACAATGTCTTTTTAAGACATTAAGTTTTATAAAACTCTCAGGCAACATATCTTCAAATATTGCTTCTGCCTGATTCCTTCTATAGTTTCCTTTTGAACTCCAGTTACCCATATGTTAGACCCTCTTACTCCATTTCTTATACATACTATCCTCCACTCTATATTTTTCTTTTTCCTTTTTTTTTTGTATTCATAGCTTTTTATATACAATCTGGATATTTTCTTCTGACTTATATTTTAGTTTACTATTTTTTCTCTTCAAATACATCTAATCTTCTTTCATACTCATACAAGGAGTTTTATAGCTCCAAGGATTGTGTTTTCAACTCTATTTGTACTCTAACAAAGTTCTCAATCTCGTCTTTCTCTAATGTAATATCCTTAGTTATTTTAAAGTCTGGTTAAAATAACTCCCTTATCCAGAATTCTTATGAATCAATTTCTATTTCTATGGTTGGCTTTCTTGCTCTTCATTCACACGGTCTTTATTCCTCATGTGCCTGGTTATTTTTGATTCAGTATGAGACATTTTATATGAAAAGTTATAAAAATAATTTGAGCCCTAGGATGATATGATCTTTTCCAGAGAGTGTTTATGCTTGATTCTGGTAGGAGGCTAGAGTCAATAGCAATATCAGTTTAACTTAATCTTATTACAGGAATTTAAGGTCATCAATATTCATAGAGGGTCAGTCTACATGATCCTTAAGTACACCACGAAAGATTTACCAAGGTACCTTTTTTTTTTTTCTGGAGATGAGACTCCCTTTATTCCCTTAGGCTGTTAAATATGTTGGTCATTTCCCCTGTCTTTTTAGGCCCTGCTCACATCAGGAATGGCCTTTGAGGATCAGTAACCCCCAAGTCCATGCTTATCTCAATGGCTTTCTTCCTTCTTGAAGACCTTGACTGTCTTGTTAGCTCTCTGATTCCTGCAAGCAGACATTTTTAAAGACTTTATTCAATATGTTATCAGTGGGAAAGGTGGTCTGAATTGCCTTGTCTGCCCTTACCAAAAGCAGATGTCCCAATAGTTTCTATTATTATCCTTTTACTAATTAGGAACTTAACAATGTTCACACATCTAATAAATGAAAGATTGAGAGAAAGTGACATGTTTACTGTACTAGGCTTTCCAATTCTGTAATGCTCAATTTCTTTGCAATTATAGATATTTATTAAAAAGAAAAGAGGGGCCTCCCTGGTGGTGCAGTGGTTGAGAGTCCGCCTGCCGATGCAGGGGACACGGGTTCGTGCCCCGGTCCAGGAAGATCCTACATGCCGCGGAGCAGCTAGGCCCGTGAGCCATGGCCACTGAGCCTGCACGTCCGGAGCCTGTGCTCCGCAACGGGAGAGGCCAAAACAGTGAGAGGCCCGCGTAACGCAAAAAAGAGAAAAAAGTAACATATGCCAATAACTTTATTCTTTTTTTTTTAAGAAATTTATTTGTTTATTTTATTTTTGGCTGCATTGGGTCTTTGTTGCTGCGTGCAGGCTTTCTCTAGTTGCAGCGAGAGGGGGCTACTCTTTTTTGTGGTGCGCGGGCTTCTCATAGCGGTGGCTTCTCTTGTTGCGGGGCACGGGCTCTAGGCACGCAGGCTTCAGTAGTTGTGGCTCACGGGCTCTAGAACGCAGGCTCAGTAGTTGTGGTTCACAGGCTTAGATGCTCTGCGGCATGTGGGATCTCCCCGGGCAGGGCTCGAACCCATGTCCCCAGCATTGGCAGGCAGATTCTTAACCACTGCACCACCAGGGAAGCCCAAGAACTTTATTCTTATAATTCAGTTCAATTAATATTTATTAAACACTTATTATGTGCTAAGCACCCAATAAAGCAATGGGAAGAAATGATATACACAAACAGCACAAATAGAACCCTCTCTCAGTTCTTAGTCTGTGGTTGGAAAAAGTTACTATAGTTCATAAACAGTTAATAATTACTTCGATTCAGTATATAACATGTTAGAGTAATTATTTTGGATTAAGTGATATTTCTATAAATATATATTTATATATCCAAGCATATCTATTTTTCTACCTGTATAATGTAAAATATCTGCTTCTTGAGCCTCTAATTCAGTGTCTTTCCAAATGTGGTTAAGGACCTTTGTATCAGAATCACTAGGGGGTGCTTGTTAAAATCACACTCCTGTTAAAATCACACATCCCAGAATAACAAAATATTAGTCTCTTTTTGTAAGGCCCTTGGAAGCTGCAAAAGCACCCAAATGATTTTCATGCACATTAAACATGGATATCTGCTACCTTAAGTGTATAGGTGTTCTTTAAGTCTTTCACAAAGAACGCTTAAAACTTAGTTTTTCTTGAATACTTTACCATTTTTCAGGACTTCAACTACCAATTTTAGTAAGACAAATATCAGATCTCCGTATTTAATCTAAATGTTTCTCCTGAGAACTGGACCTGTATGTCCATTTGTCTTCTGAAGAAATTCATGTGGATGTTCCATAGGAAAGAATGTCCAAATCTTACTGGTTGTCTTGACTATTCTCCTCATTCCCCATTTATTCATACTCCTTTGTTGCCTTCAGAGTGAAAGGTCTTACTGTACATTGAGCTGCTCAAGACAAAAACATGACCTTTATCCTTCACTCCTCTCTCCTCTCCATTATTTCATTCAATATTTTAATGAAATTAGAAGTCTGATTCAGTAGACTTCATCAATATGTCCCAAATTAACCCAATTCTTTCCATGTTTACTGACATAATACTAGCTCTAGGTTTCTGTTGGCTAGGGAGTAAACTTACTAAAAGCAAACAAACACTCTCAGCTTTAAGGCTCTCGTATCTGTGACCACTGACTCAGAATGACCAGACATGATGGCTAAAAATTCATACACTTGGGACCTACCTCATATTTATTCAATTGTAGTTATGGGAGTAGAGCCAGGAATCATTTAAAAATAAATATCTCCGGGCAATTATCATGCAAATATAAGTGTGAGAACTTCTGCTTTTAGAGCTGGACACTTTCCCTAGAACGGTTAAATGTAGGGTGGTTGAATAGTCAGAAATAAAAGAACTCTGGCACTCAAAGAATTTCAGATGTGAAAGAAACCAGAGAGATAATGTACTCCAACCCACAGAGGGAAAGCTGAGACAAATATGATCACCCAGGTGATTAGTGACAGACTCAAGAAAGGAAGCTAGAATAGGTGACTTCCAATCAAGAAATCTCCATTTTACTATGCTGCTGCCCTCTTTTCAATATATTCAAAATTAGAGACTATTTTAGGAAAATTGTTTAGTCAAACTAGAATTTGGTAATGATATAAACCACCCAATGTTATCTCTCATGTAAAATATATATCTTATTCATATTTTTTTGTAAAAAAAATGTGTTACTTAAGCATTTCATGGTCAAGATATCTAAATGCTTCTAAAGAAGACTGGTGCATATTTCTTATTAAAGGAAAATTTGTACTTTGTAGGTTTTTCAGTGTAACCCGCAAGTGCGTTTACAGTCATTTTAATTGTGAGGCAAGACTTTGAATTGGAAGCCCCTAAAGCTTTTCTATTCAAAGAATGCAAAGAAACTTTGAGATCTAGGTTTTAAGAAGTCATCTACCTAGAAATCTTCAAGGAAGTATATACTTGTTTAACTTCATTATCTAGCTCCAAACTTGAAATTGCAGTTTAAAAAAAGTAATAGTTGCTTTCCAATTATTAAAGAGACATGTATTTCTGAAAAGAGATGTTTAACTGCCTTATTAAAACTTGTTCAAAATGTCTTGCATAAACAGAAAAAAAGTTTCAAGTTCAAACAAAAAACAGCAGTCTCAGGAAGATTTGTGAAACTCAGATTATATTAGCACTTTAAATTTTCTTGAAAATCTCGAACAAACTTTTGTCCATGGATTAAAGAATGTGAAATCCCATCAGCATTAAATTTATTAGGTAGATTGCATGAGACCGGGGCTAAGTTTGGGGCTTTCTCAGTGTTCCTTCTCAACATCTCTGTGGGAGTCAAATTCAGCCCTGTATCAGTGGTTTTCTTAGGGAGAGAAGAGTTTCCTACCATCCTCCAGTGGTTTCAAACCTTTACTTTCTCTAAGATTCTGTGTGTCTAAGGGTTTCCTACATCCCCCATGTGTAGTTGGCTTTTGCTTCTATCCCTTCCTGGGAACCGGAGAATTTCGTAAAATGGCCACAGCAGATTAAGGATTTTAATGTAGTGGAGGAAAAGATCTGGAGATGTGGGTCAGGTTTCCTTCCTGTGTGGCATTAAAAGTTCCCTGTCTAGTGTTCTGTTTTGCCCACAGTCTTTTGTACAATTCTCACGAGAGGTCTAATGAAAAGAGTTTGCAGAGAGCAGACTCCCATTAAGATTGGGGATCAAAGTTAACCTTAACTCCCAGGCTAACCACACCTGTCATTTAAGAATTCTCCAGAATATTAGCAGTTTTCTTGCAAACTACTCTAATGGCAACCACTTCTTCCTCCCTTGCTCTGCCAAAGGTGGAACAGTTCATTATGTCCAATCTCTTCTGGGAGGAATGTGGCACTTCAGGAATTCAGTTCACCTAGTTGCATGCATATTTGGTGGCTCATGGGCTCAGAAAAAAAGTTATGATTTTGTAGTTTATTCACTCTGTCTTCTCATTCTCTTAATACTGTCTTTTGGAGAAAAGATGTTTTTAATTTTAATGAATTCCAACTTACCACGTTTTTCTTTCATGGATTACACTTTGGGTCTTGTATCTAAAGAGTCAACAAATTTAAGGTCACTTAATTTTTCTCTTATGTTATCTTCTAGGGTTTTTATAGGTTTGCATTTATTTATAGTTCTGTGAGTCATTTTGTGTTAATTTTTGTGAAAGGTTTAAGGTCGATGTTTAGAGTTTTGGGAGTTTTTTTGGGCATTTTGTCCGCTTTTTCCAGTACCCTTTGTGGAAAAGCTGTTCTACATTTTTAAATTCTTTTTTTTACACTGTAATTAAATTTGAAAAAAAAAATTTATTGGCCTGTCATTGAGTTAACTGAGCCTTTCTTTCTCTTCATCCTATATTTTGTTGTGTGTCCAATGAGTTTGCATTTTTGAAATTACGTTTTTCAAATCTAGAATTTCCAGATATTCTTTAAGCTTTGCACTTTGTCTTGAAATTTTCCATGTCTTCCGTCGTTTGATCCATCCTTCTCTGTGTATGCTTTAACCCACTTATAAATTTGTCTGAAGGGCTTGTCTACTAATTCTTACATCTGGATCATCTGTGTTTATGTCTCTGTTGTCTCCTTTTTCTCTTGCTTATGAATCATAGTTCTCTACTCCTTTGCAAGTCTACAAATTTTTATTCTGTGCTGTACATTGTGGATTTGGGGCATTTTTTTATTTTGTTATTTTCCTTCAGTGAATGTTGAGTTTTATCTGGTAATTTATTGACCATTCATTTTAATCATATTGAGGCTCAGTTTTAGACTTGATAAGATGGATTTATTTCAGTTTGCCATTAGTTCTACAGCATTGTTGCTTTTCTTGGATATGTTCCTTACTCTTAAGTAATGAACCTTTTGGGGTTTCAATGGAAAGCCCAATGTGTTTATCCAGCACCTTTAAGTTGACAAGATTTTAGCTCGAAACTCTGTGTCCCTGACATCAGGCAACTACTGAAATCTATGTTTAGATATTTAGCCACCCAGATGCTGCTTTATGATTTTTTTTTACCCAGCAAATTTGCAGTTTAGGACTTAGCCAAAGATAGGAGATGAATCTGTAATCATATTTGGTATTTTGGACTTATCCTTCTGTATTTGAGTCCTTTTGGGGATTTTCCCCTCAGTTTCAAGCCACTGTGGCAGTTCTGAACTCCAATCTCTGTCTCCTCAGCCCTGCCTCGTTATGCTTGATTTCTTCCCTGTTTGTCATAGTGAGCTGGGATGTGCCTTCAGGGAAAGTTCAGGTAAATATGTAGTTCACCTATTGTGTTTCTCTTCTTTTATACACTTACAGTTGCCATCTGAAAGGAAATTAAACTCTGTCCTTAATGAATACAGAATTCCTCCCTTCCCAATTATAGTTATCATAAAGTCCCTGTCTGACAATCGCAATGTCTCAACAATCCTGGATCTGTTCTTATGGTCTGTTTTCTTTTCCCTTTTGGTGTTTGGTCATTTGGTTTTCTTTCCTAGTATGCCTGGTAATTTGGGGTGCTGGACATTGAACATGAAAAATTGTAGAGTCTCCGGATGATCTTATCTTACTCTAGGAAGGATTAATTTTCTTCCAAGAACATTTAAAGTACAAGCATGTTATTTTAACAATCAGTGAGTGCGATATTCCAAAGCCATCTTTCAGATTGTCAGGCTGAGTTTAAAGCTGTATTTAAACAATCATGTTAACTCAAGGTGAGAAAGAAGGAAGTGTTCACTGGGAAAACATTTGGATCTTATATGATTCTGAATAGGTTCATTTTAAACTGCTACTACATCTGGCACTGGCTATGTTTTATGTCTTCTTACAATTATTAAAAATATATTTCACAGCACTTATTATCTATAAAATACAGCATTTGAATTCAAGTTCTAATAGAGAAAAAATGTGCCTAATGTTCATCTTAGAGCACTTATACCTTCTCAGACTGTAGGTGTCAGGAGACTTGGGGAGCTGAAACTTCCTGAGAAAGAAAATAGTGCAGCAAAATAAGTTTGAATTGGAATTTTTTAAATAGTCTAAGTAATTTAGCTAGTCAGCATTGAACTCCCAAAGACAATTTACATATTCTGAATCAAAAGTAGTTTACTGAATTGAATATGAATAAATGAAATGTCCAGGTGATAGGTTTATAATTTTCCCTAAAAATAAGATCATTCCTTTCTTTAAAAATCTCATTTTTTATTGGTTTCCTGAATACTCATTTCAAAATGGGGGCTTATGTTATTATGTTTCCAAATTTGGTAGGCTAAAAAGTTCCGTATCAGTTGTTTGCCAACTTCAAATATTGCTTTTTACTGAATGTGCAATGTGTAAGATCAAATTTGATCTGCCCTAGTTAAAGCAGGGATGAAAAAAGAGCCAATTTATCTGTTAAGCAGTACAGGCCTAGGACCTACAAGCTTTTAACACCTTCAGAAGATTTGAGAATTGAAAAACATGTCTGGTCTCCAAAAAAAAAAAAGGCTCAAAATAGAAATTAATAAACATTTCATTGAATATCTGCAAAATATATTTTGTTAACTACCCATAAAAATACCATCAATTTCATCACTTAAGAGAACATTGTATGGATTAGACTTTTCTCATTTTGCAAGAACTCCTGAATATGATTCCTGAGAAATCACAGACAATAAATTAAGTTCCTTACAACCATGCAATTTCAAAAACAAATTTATTAAATTATTTATAAATTTTTATTTACTGTGTAACATAGGTACATTTTATTGCTTGATAATATCTTTGAAGAGGAGGTCTTAAAATCGCAGCTGTGGGTTTCTTCAACCTCCTTCTTTCTGCAGAGGTTAAAGAGATTGCAACTTGAAAACCATAGTAGTTAGTTTTCTCTCAAGCCTCTCTAAACTTGTAACATTCATTATAAGATTAGTCTGTCTCAGGAATTACAGATTCGTTTTTGCACAATGAGTAAGAAGGAACTCTCAGTAGCTTCCATGTAGTTTATTTCATGGTTAGGATTGTGAATAGCAATATACAATAGCAGGTATATAAGTTAGGAAATATTTTAGTAAAGAAGTGAAAACAATTCCTGAATGATTTTCAAATTGTTCTTCAATAGCATTACTTTAGACATTTGAAAAAAAAAAAAAAAAAAACTAGGCTGTACTGAGAGAAGATATTTGAAACTCTGGACTCGCCACTTCTGCATCAGATCACTCCTTCTTATCACCTTACAAAAACTTATGGGAAACTTATCTTAAAGAAACTTATGGGAAGTGAACCAAAGTGCACACAAATACAACTGAACTTTTTAGATAAAATACATTATTTTATCTTATCATTTTATCTTTATCATTATGGAAGGGACTTCCCTGGTAGTCCAGTGGTTAAAAATCTGCCTTCCAATGCAGGATACATGGGTTCGAGCCCTGGTCCGGGAAGAACCCACATGCCACAGAGCAACTAAGCCCATGCACCACAACTACTGAGCCTATGCTCTAGAGCCCACGAGCCACCACTACTGAGCCCACATGCCACAACTACTGAAGCCCTTGCTCCTAGAGCCCGTGCTTCGCAACAAGAGAAGCCACCGCAATGAGAAGCCCGTGCACCGCAACGAAGAGTAGCCCCCGCTCGCCGCAACTAGAGAAAGCCCGCACACAGCAAGGAAGATCCAACACAACCATAAATAAATAAATAAATAATAAAAATAAATTAATTATAAAACAAAACATTAGGGAAGTAACAAGACATAGCATCTGGTTATATGTTAAGACACTGAGTTCTGAAAAAGTGTAATCTCTTGAGTTTTTAATTGAATGTCCTAGAAGCCTTTTTTTCTTTTTTCTAAAAGCCTCTTATATTAAGGTTATTCTAGTTCTACAAGTCAAGAGCAGCACATTTCCTTAGCTAGTTTTAAAGTTATTATTGAAGAACAGTGTTGTGCCTTTTTTTAGTTCAGTGAGAAAGGGTACACTCTCTATTGCAAAACAAAAATGTTAGAAACCTTTTTTT
This sequence comes from Pseudorca crassidens, assembly GCF_039906515.1. Lineage (NCBI taxonomy): Eukaryota > Metazoa > Chordata > Mammalia > Artiodactyla > Delphinidae > Pseudorca > Pseudorca crassidens. Next base: position 93,532,224 of record NC_090305.1, on the reverse strand, counting down.
TGAGAAATTTACAACCCAAGATACCATGAAACAGACTTAGCTAGAAGCATTTGCTGTTTAGTCTTGGTAATTTAAGCTCTGAATATAATTTAAGCATAATGTGTTTCTTGAGAAATTGTACCACCTCAGGAGAATTTCACATTTTTAACAAATGTTATTGCTGTGCAGGGCCCTTTTGTATACGTTAGCATTTGACTTATTGTTAAAAATCTGACCCTGATTAGGACCATAAAACCTAAGTTGCTTACTAAGTGCACCCTTTTATTCCTTTGGAGGAGTGATAAAAATACACATGTGGAATTATTTTTCAAAGAGCTGAGCATGAATGTATTTGTCCTTCTTCTTAATATTGACAGAATGCTGTAGTCCAGCAACTTTGCTGCAACCTATTATTACCTGAATAAGCCTTATTTGTTATTCATAAGCTTTCCAGTGCTTACTACTTCATTTTTTTAAAACTTTTCATTGTGTATAATTGCCTCTTAAATGTTTTCAAATAAAACTTCTTTACTTATCATTTCTATTCTTTCCAAAATCATTCCCTATAGTCAAGGTGAATCATCGCTACCCTGCTTTTTACTGTTGTGTGCTAAACAAGCATATTTTACTGTGGCCTATGGGACTAATGTCATTTACTGCTGTTCTAAGAGAAATATCCAAGATCACTGAAAGTAGTCTTAGAAGGATTGCTGGAAGACTACTTTTTGGTATGTACAGAATTTTGCAGTATCTGCTTCTACTTGTGCTTGCTATAGATCACAAAGTGATTAAATGATGGTATATAGATTCATTTCTGTATTGAGAACCCTACTATGACAGAGACCACTGTTTGACTACATTTCTCTCAAAATACAGGGGCTTTTCATGCAGCAAGTATGATAGAACAGGCTTTAATTTTTCTCTTATTTTATTATTATGAATATATTGAAACATGAAAGCTCAAAAAATTAGGTGTCTAGTTGCCTTGGTTCTAAGGTACAGAGAATTGAAATTATTAGTATCTACTTTGTATAGAGGAAAGAAAATAAAAGGTCTAATCCAATCAAACAATGAGTTATTGTTTGATATTAGCTATTTAAATCTGTCAGAAGATTAGACGTGTGGATGCTGGATGCCAGGGCTGCTGCTCGAACACATTCTTTACATGGACCATTGTGGCGTAGGAGCACCAGAGGAAAACCGACTTCCATCTTGACCAAATTTCCTGGGTTCTTGTGCATCTGCTGCTAGTTATCTTAAACATGTAAAGAATCAGGGAAATGAATCTCCAGGGACCATCAGACCCACCGTAAATACTAGCTGGGTCATCATGAAGGCACTGAAGGGCTCTTAAGATGTGGTCTTGGCTCACTGTGTCTTGAAAGTTGAATAGTATTCACAAGGCATTGGATTCAAGTAGAAGGTTTGAGGTAGGAGATAGCTGTGCCCCTGGGCCAGAGAGCTGGTGTTTGTCAAGTGGAGTAAAACTGATTTTTTTTTCACCCAGACACTCCAAGGACAAAGCTAGTGGCAGAAGCTGAGCTCTGCTGAAGTAAAGAGATGAGGCGCCCGCTCCTGAGGTCAAGGAAAACTTCCCTGTCTGCACATGTGCAGGAAGGCTCCCTGGGGGGCAAAAAGGGAGGGGCACCATCCCATAATAAGTGTGCACATACCTCCTACAGGCCTTTGCGGTGAGATCCATCTTAGCAAAAAGTTGCACACACATGTTGGGGAGGGTCCTGGGATGAGTCAGGTGTGAAAAAAGAAAAAGAACAAAAAGGTCAAATATAAACAAAGAGCCAGAAGGACTGTCCTGCCTAAGTGACTTAAATCACCTCCTCACTGCACTCCTCATTCAGGATGCCCACACTCCTCTCTGGGTATGTATTCTGCCTTGCTTCTGTCTTAAATAAACAAACTGTTTGTCTGTGTGCTCTCCCACATGTTATGCTTTGTCTCTAATCATAAACTTTGTACCTGTTTTTACAGTTTTTGCCTCCTTGAAACATTCTTGCTTTCAAATGGGGTAAGAATCAGGGAACTTGGCTTCTAGCCTCTAGCCCTTGGTGGACTGGCAGCTAGGTTCAATCCCTGGAGACGGAAATAAGATCCTTCTTCAAGACTACTGTCCCTCCGAGAACAGGTTCATGCAATACACATCCTTAGCAAGAGTTCATGCAGTTGAGGCAAGACTGATTACATATCTCATGAAAGCCACACTCTCAGACTACTGTTGAAATCTCGTCTTACTTCAGGCCAACAAATCAAGAACTGCTTCCTCGGCAGAAACAAAGTCTACTGAGATAAAGCACTAAAAACTCAACCTGGACTGGAGATTCGCCAACTTAATCAGGAAAAGGGAAAGGTGGGGTGGGCTACAAAATACAGAAACAAAAGTCAGCTTGTCACCTAACATTGCAATCAGGCTACCATTCATTTGCTCATTCATTCATTTATAGAAAAATATTTGTTTGAGCATCTTATTACATACCAGGCACTGCTGGGACAGCGGTATGGAGTGATGTCTGCTTTGTCTTTGCAACTCCATTACTGACTGGTTTTATGTGCTTAACACAGTCCTTGCCTTTTAGTTGCACGGCATGTATTCCAGTGACTGCAATATAAGACAGTCTGTTAGAGAATCATTAAAAATTAGAAGTCACTTTCAAATATTATGCTTCCATACTTTAAATATTTATTCCTCTTCTCCACCTTTGGCTTTTTCTGACTTTCAAACAGAATTTCCTATTTGTCTATTATTCTTCTCATTATACTCGTATTTGAAAATCAAATCTCATATCACAGTGAAAGCGTGGCAATCACAATCAGGCAGTAGCTCAAATTTAGATTTTTGATGTCATTTTCAAATAAGATAATATATAATATAATATCCCAGAAAGAGTGACAGAATTGAAAAAAGCAACTTTCATCAGGCATTGTTAAATGTAAATATCTGAAACATAATTTTGGTCACCCTGCTTGGCATTTCTTAATTTTTAATATGCCAAGGATGTTAGAAAATGGTAATGTTCGGGGTTTCTCTTGACATCTGAGGTGTCTGAATGGATCCCTATGAGTATCTATGGATAATACTTATATCTTATGTTTTCATGTAATTGTGACTGTGTTGGTTTCTATGATCAAATCAATGGCTTATTTATTTCTTAGTGATGGTTATTTTGACTAGAGTCTGTTACTAATACAAAAGTAGGTATAAAAATCTACCAGTCTTGAGATTCCTGAAAATAATAAGCACTACTTGTTGGGCTCAACAGTAACTCTATTAGTGCATTGGGAGGCCTAATGTGTTCTGTGGAGTTATTAGAAAATTAATTAACCATATTTTTGACCTATTTAGTATCAATTCCAATTATTGGTTCCTCTGTCCATTGGTCAGCAAGCTTCAATATTACTATCTTTCAGTATAGATGGTGGGCTTACACTTATGATTACAGATGAATTTTGTACCTATTACAGTTCTTACCTGATGCCCCAGATTGAACAATCTTTTGTCTTAATGGCAACCATGACCAAACCATGAGATCTCCATTGAACAGTCATATAATTTTTCCTAAGAGAATTAGCCTAGTGGCTCAGATTCCTGTCCTTGGTAGAATTCTTGGGAGGTTCACTGGCTCCAATCACTTATCTATATTCACTTATCTATATCTAAGTCCATTTATTAGGGTATGTGTGTATATGATACCCTTTTTTAGCAATAGACGTTCTTTGTGGGATGGAGGAAACATGTATGCTTATGGAGCTGCCCCTACAGCACTTTAACTTTTTAAATATCAGTAACAGTAATGTGAGAGCATAATAGTTGGAAATCTCCTGCCCTTGGCAACATTCACAGTCCTTCCATCTGCGTTCATTTTCAAGTATTTAACTCAGATTATCTGGTTACAAATCTAGTGCTTTGAGACATTCTGGCTCCTTTTGGTAGAAATACTTTATTTTGACCTTTTGGGTTTCTCTCCATCTCTTGTATTTTTTTCTGTGGAGCACGCTGGGGTAATTTTTGGAGAGCCCAGCTGATAATTCCTGGGCAAAGAACACCCAGTCTGAATATGCTAAAGATGCTAAAATACAGATTGCACATTCAAATGACTGTGACTTATGTATGTGACTTATATTCTAGTTATTTTACTCCCCAAACTCTTAATAACGACGTTCAGGGACAAAATCTGTTTCTCTTTTGAACTTTGGAAATAAAAAACAACATTTACATGCAGTTTTTTAAAGGCAACATGTTGGGTGAGCAAATAAAGCAGATTTAGTTGCTCTTAAATCTGTATTGGATTGTTTTAACAACTTTAATAATACTAAGATTGCTAAATTGCTGATGACTCTCCATTTATCTTTTGTTCTAAAGAACTTAGTGGCACATGTTTATCTTAAAATACTTTCAAAATAGGAGATGAAATTCACATTGTTGCATAGGCAAGTAAATAATATAAACATCACTAATACAGTAATGTATGATTACTGATGATAAATTGCATTTTTTATAGTTTAGAAAATGATTATCAAACATTAACTTATATTTTTATAATCATCATGATTATTACCATCATCCTCTTCTTCATGATCAATGTCTTCATCAAGGATTCTGGGGAGTTCCCTGGTGGTCTAGTGGTTAGTATTCAGTGCTCTCCTCCCAAGGTTCAAGAGATCTGCAAGCCGGGCACAGTGCAGCCAAAAAAAAAAAAAAGGATCTGTTTATTGTTTACACAATACAAAGCAATGCATAAAGTTTTGGGTTTTTTTTCTTTCTTTCTTTCTTTCTTTTTGGCTGTGCTGTGTGGCATGTGGGATCTTAGCTCCCTGACCAGGGATAAAACCTGTGCCCCCTGCAGTGGAAGCGCGGAGTCTTAACCACTGGACCGCCAGGGAAGTCCCAGCACTACATAAAGAATTGATAGACACAAAATCCACTCTCTAATCTTAAAGGTAATTTACTCCTTTTTTCCTAGTAAATGTATAGATGACTTGAAAATCTATTATCTCAATTTTTCCATATGATAGAAGTAAAATCGGTAGGGTGCCATCTCTATTCCACAAAAGGTAAAACTAGGCCTAAGATAAGTAAAAGTAGTCTCATTCTGTTAATAGCCTAGAAAATTCCCTAGCAGATTATTCTCCTTTGGAGGGAAGGATTGGAATACTTTAGTAACAGAGAGAGAATTTTCTGAAAACCCCTCTAAACAAAGTTCTTTTGTGGACCAATGAGAATACACATATTATCCAAAAAAGATTTCAATCTTTCTTTCAAATTTTAAAACAAGTGAACAAAACCACCAAAGAATAACCTTGCTTTTCTCTGACTATTATATAGAAAAATGACACTAAAAAAAGATGCCTGAAATCTCAGTGTTCTCTGCTGATTCCAAAATCAGCTCTAGATTCTGTTTTAGTTTGGGTCATTAGACTATATCTCTGGAGAATAATTTCACTAGAGGTCTCTTTGGATTAAAAATGCATCTTGATGACACTTTTTCATTGCAATGAACAATCTAATTAGCCTGTATGTGATCCTTTCCAGAATGCATGTAATAGAATAAATTGATATTTACAACAGCTTCTGATTAGAGGCAGACACACCCAAAATCTGCTGCTCTCATAGCAAAGATGAATATCGACATTTCACTTCTGTGTCTACCAGTGATTCAGAAACATGTGATCATACCTTCAGCCCTCTTGTTTTTCTGGCTATATATTACTGCATTGAGTTGTCAGATTTCATTCCGAGGTTCACAGTTGGGGCCCTTAATCATCACTGCCCATACTCACACCCTTCCCTTCTCTGTGCTGTCAGAACCAGACTGTTTCTCAGTGTTCTCTTGGTTGGGAGATGATGTTACACTTCACCAAATAACTCACAAATCTGTGCGCATATCTAGGGATCTGATGCCAAACTACTTTGCAAGCGTTTGAGGAGCATCAAGATTTGCCCCAACTCTGTCTTCTACCTTAGGTAGAAGGCAGGAGCATGGTGTTTAGTAATCTAAAGGCACTCTTCCTCACCCAGAACTGTAGCAAGCCTAGGTGTTTTCTGGATAGCCTAATACTTTGACAACCCTTCAAACCAAAATGCAATAGATATTTCTTCAATATTGATTTAAAAGACAGTTTGAGATATGTGTAGGAAACAGATGGAGTTGGAAGACCATGGCTGTTTGCGGTTTTCAGTCTCTATTTCATTTTCCCGAATCGTTCTCCTTTGGTGACAAAAAACAGCCCCCAATCAGAAACGCAAGACTTCCTAGTTAACCACACTGATTTTCCTTAGAAGACACCTTGGAGGTTCCTCTTTTGTGAGCACATACCTTGGAGCTTTCACCCCCATCCCTTTGTGACTCACCAAAGTAGTCTTTTCAAATGAGCTTTTCCTCACAAGGAATCTGTTAAAATTTTTTTTTTTCTCCATCTCATTTATATTTCCAGATAATTTTTTATTGCCTGGTGGAGTTTCAAGGCCCTTTATAAATGGTACTCCTGAAGGCTAACCCATAATCCCATTCTGCCCTTACCACCAGTTAATTTCCTTATCGGCCTCAAGCTTCCACAATTTGCAGGAGACACAGATTATTGGTAAAAATATTTCAGTACAATCCAATCCTTTTCATATAACAATAAGTGGGGGTCCCAAGAAAAGAAATTGTTTACCCAGGGTCTGCGAGCATTTGTAGTGTCAAAAGTAGATCTTCTGATCGTAGGTTAGTATTTGTTCAATGACTCTAATTAGATTAAAAAATTATATGACTGAAGGAAATAAAACAAAAAGCTATCACATACTCTTAGAGGTTTAAAACAATCTTATTAAAGCTTATGCAGGATCCCTCTTGATATCTTAACCTGTAATTTAGATTCTCTAGGACATATTTAGGGGTTTTAAATATACTTTAAAAATTTCCCTTTTCCCCTCTGCCTGGGAACCCCTTACATCCTTCATCTAGTTAATTTCTATGATTTCCTGTATGTCATCTCAGGTATCACTTTCTTGAAGAATCTTTGTTTTGACTACATCAAATTTTTTTTTTATACCCTAATAGTTCTTCTGAGTAGCACTCATCTCAACTGTAATTAATAGTAATTTATATTTGTTTAACGTTTTGTCTTGTATATGTACTGCAAACTCTGACGAGATCAGATACCATATCTGTTTTGATTATTTCTTCTATATTTCTTTTGAAGATCATACTAACTTTGGTCACAGGTTTTGACTTATGACCCAGGCTCCATCAATGAGTCCTCATACCTGTGTAATTGATCTGAGGAGTGGCATACAATCAGTGGTGGAATTGTCAAACTGTAGGTGGTGAGGAAGATAACATTTGTCCTCCTGGCTGGTAGGATGTAATCCCAGAATTATCTAATGCCCTGGATCCATCCTCCTAGGAGCAGCTGCCCTGAGTGAGATCAATGTGCATAAACAGGGAAGAGTGTAAGGAAAAGGGAGGAGGGGATGGTGGAGAGGGGAAGGAAGGGAAGAGAAGAGAGGAGAAGAGAAGAGAGGAGAAGAGAAGAGCTGTTATAGTCTCCGGACCAAGATATCCCCAAGAGGGCTACATTTCTGCCCCTGTCATAGTAGAGTTAAATGAGTCAAAAAAGCAAATTTTATTTTTTTTTGTTTATTTCGCTTAACCTAGTATGAGTTGAGTTTCTTTCTCCTGCAACCACATCTCTAACTAATAATTCACTGTATTTATAGCATCTCACAGACACAGTGTTTCACACACACTCAATTCTTAAATAAAGAATGAATACATGTATATTTTTGGGTTTGATTATGAAAACTAACCATCACAAGACGTGGTTTTAATTCATGTTTTGTGGATCAACTGAGATTTAAATGAAAAATATTTGATAATCCTATTGATTAATGACTTATAAGACTTTAGAAGAACCTTATAAAGCAAAGTTACATATAAATATGAAATTAATGGTAACTTATCAATGACATATTATTTATGAATCCAACAAAAACCTTACATTATGACTTCAAATTATAGAAGTTAAAAACTAAATCAAAATAAGCAGGATATCAAACAAATAAAATCTACATCAGGAATTCAGACACTTCATAAACCAGTCTCACAACATGATCCAGTGGCTGATGTGTTAACTCTTAGTGTTTGAGAATAAAGAAATTTATGACTCTTTTTGTCTGAACTTCTGTTTCTTCATCTGTAAAATGGAGATAATAATTATGGCATGGACATTTATCACACATGGAATGTATGCAAATCTCATTACTATTAGTACCCCTACTCACTTTGCAGGAATACTTGATTGTATGAGTTTTTGAGTAGAAAATCATGTTTATTCCACTACAGAATATGAAGATGCCAGATTCTTCTTTCTTCCCCACCGTATGACTTTGACTTGGCTAACAAAATGCTTTTTCCCTTTTTTCACTTGATCCAAGTATTTGGGAAGTTGTAAGGCATTCATTTAAGGAGCACTAATAGGGTACTAAACAGTCATTGCTTCTAGGAGACTCTTGGGATTCTTATAGCTTATGCCTCTGGAGATAATCTTGCTTTCTTTTTTAACCCAGAATCTGTAGGTCTTACTAATTCTGTTAACTCCCTAATATCTTTTTAATTAATTCCATTCTGCTTGATTTATCCAGAATCTGGTTGTGCAGTGAGAATGCTAAATAATACAAATACCTACTCTGAAAGAGCTTCAGTCAAAATTAAATAAGAAAATTGTGCAGGACACTTAATGGAGAGTTTGGTTCATGGACCTATTGCTATAACCTAGTGAACAGCATGGTTCCTGGCATATAGTAAGACTACTAAATATTTGTTGAATGGATACATAAATTACAGGAAAATTGAGAATGCTAAACTACAGTGCAGGCTCATGCAATTTTGCATTCTTCATGAAAAAAAAAATCCATGTCTTGTGCTTAATGTGTACACTAAACTGCATCCATTTGTGTTTAAATTGAAATTCTCAGTATCACAGAAATCATTCCTGGAAACAGCTTGGATTCCATGCCCTGAAACTTGCTTATGGCCCTGGGAATTAGATATGCTAATCCACTTAAGTTGGGGGTGTATTTAGCCTTTGTGCTTCAGTTGAAGCTGAACCCAACCCCAACTTAAGTGGATTAGTACATCCAAATCCCAGGACCACAGGTAAATTTCAAGGCATGGGAACCACGAAGGGCCAATTAGTTATGAGTAGACTTTTAATGAGGGCTTCTTAGAAAGAAGCTTCCTTGCACGCTATGAGAGCTATGAGAAATAATGCTCTCTAGACTTGCAAGAAGAGAACACAGTAATCTGAAGCTGCTGGGGGCCATTTTGTTACATCATTAAGAGGAAACAGCTACTGCAAAGGGTGAAGCAAATATATAGAAATAAATTAGGTTTTTGTAATTTTGCTGGCCAGCTTGATTCTGATGAACTTTTAGTTCTTACAATTACTTGTATCATTAACTACCTTTTTGTCTAATCCTATTTGAACAAGACATTCTTTCATTTATTACCAGTAGGTACCTAATGACTCATTTACTTTGCCTGAACTCAGATTAAATTGAGTCCTTTGTCAGATACTATCTGGTCTAAACCTATAATAATCACCAAGTGTTTCTTTTCTACCACATAATATTTTATCTTTTAAATCATCCAGGTGTCTCTGTGGTTGCTAATAAAAGATGCCCTTGGGGTATAAGTGTTAGAATTCTTTCACTTCCAAGTGACAGAAAATAAAGTCAAATTAACTTTAACAAAAAAAGGGAAATTTATTGCTCATATCACTGAACATTTTAGAAAAAAGTTTCATCTGGGGATTCAAGTCCTACTGACAAGTCATACTCTACCTCCATCCATTGGCTCTGTACTCCATTAGTTTAATTCTCAGTCTCCATCAAGTGGCCAGTTGACCATCAGCAGTTCCATCCCTACATCATTCTGCTTCCAAGGTGAGTAGGAACAAAAACAAGTTTCTATTTGACTAATTTAGAAAAGTAAGTCTTATGCCTGATCTCTTTGACCAGAATTGGGTCACCTCCCTCTATGAAGTGATTGCTGCGGTAAAGAGTCTATGATTTGGCAGGCTTAAGCCACATGTGCACTCAGAAGGTGAGAGAGATGGAGGTAATTCTGCCTGAAAATCTTGCACTGAGACTGAGAAAAAGGGAGATTCACTGTAGGACAACTGGGGACCTTGGTAATAGGCAAAGTGGGGATGGATGAGAAATGACAGACAACAGTGAATAAGCAAAAGCCAAATTCTAAGCACTTTATAGTTATTCAGCTGCCCCTTCGTTTCCACAAGGGGTTGGGTAGGGGGGTTGGTTCCAGGACCCCCTGCGGATATCAAGATCCGAGGATGCTCAAGTCCCTTAGAGTTGGCCCTCAGGCACCTTGTATCCAAGGGTTCTGCATCTGTGGATTCAACCAACCACATGGGTACTGGGGTGACCTATATTTTGAACTATAGCCCATATACTTAATACAATTTTAGAATTAGGCAAGACCTTAGAGTTTTGGCCTTCTCGGAAGTGGAAGGTATTTTTCAAGGCTCATATAACCAGCTGGTAACAGAGCCAAGTTTAGAACTCAGGACCCCTCACTCTCAAGAAAGTTCATTTTTTGGTATGCCTCTAGAATTATACAAAGAGCATGAACTGTAAAGCTAGACAAATCTGAGTCTCACTTTCTCCTTCTGTTAAATGGAAATAAGCTTATTTAGGGGATTAAATTAGATATTCATTGCCTTTGAAGCACCAAGTACAGAGTCTGGGAGAAAGGAAACCCTATTATGACTCTCATTGTATTTTGTTCTTTAACAAAGCTTTTTTTTTTTTTTTTTTTCCCATGCCCAAAAGATCATGTGCCTAAGTGGTACTATTCTCATTTTGTGGAAGACAGAGCTATCTTTTCTACACATTCAGCCCTAATGTCTTCAACACATTCACAGAAATCTTTCAAGGAATTTATTTCTAGAATACACATTGTCCCTAAGTCCAGGGGCAAGATTTACCCAAAAGGCCAACAGGTCTCAAAACTAACAAATAGCTAGTTTAAATATTCAAGGATACTGGACTGTTTCCCTGGGTCCACATTTAAACATGAATTACCTTTGTCATGTTACTCAACTTCCCTGACCTTTGTACCCTTGTTTGCAAAATGAGAATGACTTTCCACTCTTCTACACAGAGTTATTGGGATATTTAAGTATGCCACCATAGGTGAAAGCATTTAATAAACTGTAAAGCACTATAAAACTTTAAGATACACCATACTATATTTTATGCATGTTAGTAAAGCTGATAGATAATATAGTCTCCTTTGCATTGCTATGCATTTACCACTGATCTGTACTTACAGGCCAACTATTGAGTAGGTTGAACAAGATGAAATTGCCATTTTTACTCTCTATCAAGGATTTAATTAATGCAAGTTATAAGTATTTTTTTACTGTTTATCTCTTTTGTGGAGGACAAAGTTACTTCTTCCTTCTTTCCTACATGTATGGATGAATTGTGGAAAGGAAAGAGGGACTCTGGTTCCTTTCCTTCTGTTACTTCTTTATCTTTCCTCCCTCTTTTTAATTTTTTTTTTTAACAGTTGAAATAATTTCCTCTTATCACTGGTTCACAACCTTGGTTAAAATTTGAAAGACTTGGGAGCTTTAAAAAATCCTAATGCACAGCCTATCCCTCAAATCAATGACATGGGTATGTCTGTGGTTGGGACCCAGATATCAGTATTTCTTAAGCTCTCATGTAATTTTAGTTCCTTCCAAGCTTGAGAATCATTGCTCCAGGCACCACACATAGGCAGCAAACTTCCAACTTCCTTCTTATTGCAAGATGGCCTAGTACATGGACTTAACTAAGAAATGGTCACAGGAGTAAAATGTTCTTTTCCAGGAGGATCTGAGGTTTAATTCTGACAAAAAAAAAAAAAAAAATCAAAGATTGATACCAATTTTATTTTCTATGACAAGGTCTTATTTTCAATTTTCTAATGTTTGTAGTGAGAAATAAAAGGAATAGCAAATTTCCAATGATATCTTCTGTGTACTCTGTAGCAACTATTATCACTTTCCTGAAAATCATATTTTCACCTCCAAAGGTGTATTTCCATGGTTTGTTTGGTAGCATAATGGTTCCAGTGTGCGATTCACACTTTCAAAATAAGCCATGCCACATTTTGCTCACGTGCCTTTCTCTCCTAAAAGTTTTCACCTGCAATTGCATCTTTTAAAGGCATGTTTGCTACCTTTTATGGTGTGAAATATAAATGCCAAGGAAAAAACAGCTAGGAAGCGAAAATCAGGCCTGAAAGCTTATAAGTAAGACCACAGAAATCCCCGATAAAAGGCTTGGTCCTATATTCTCTTTTGCTTTATAATTCAACTCAAAGAGCAGTCAACAAGCCACCATACCAGAAGACCAAAATGAGAAATTTTGAGGGCCACTGCCCAGAGACAATCTATTTAGATTGAGGAAAAGAAGTGTATTGCAACAAGTTTATGTGACTGAGATACACAGTAGGAGCTTCCTGAGATCACAAAGCTTGAAATTTCAAATTCCCAAACCTTTCTGTCTAGTGGCCTGCATGGAGAAAGGATTGTATCTGCCTGTGGTTTCTGATTTACGTGCACAGTTAGAACATCAAGTATGTCATCTTACAGGGTGTAAGGTTTGTTCATACTCATTTTCAGTGCCCAGAATTATGTTTTTCTTTGGTGAGTAGAAGAAAATTAAAAAAAAAAAAAAGAAAATTATCAAAGAGAGGTTTTGGAAGATTGTTTTATTTATGATAAACAACTATAGTTGAAGCTATTATTTTTTTTAACTTATTTATTTTTTTTTAACTTATTTAGTTCAAAATTCACCAGATGGTACCCACCCCCTGATTTGAAAAAACAAAAGGAAAGAAAAAAAAATCTCTAATCAAATAGAGTGCTTAAAATTAAAAGAAAAGAAAAAAAAATAGAATATACTTGGAGGACAAGGAAAGAGAATGGTGACTGGAAGCCAACTCTGAGCTTGTCCTGTTTTTCTTCACAAAACTCAACTCTAAGCCTCTGGACAGGGAAAATGATAGGATATCCATTTCATATGCTTGATTAAAAACAAAATCATCTTGTGATCTTAGCCCCATCCAGTGTCAATAAATAATGTTGACTTAACAAGCAAATGCTGTGGAAACGATGCACATTTAGCACATTGGACAACATCAGTAAGGGGGTTAAATATCTGAGGGATATTTGTTAGAGGTTGGCTCTAAGAGGCCTTTTGCAGGGCAGTGGAGACTGTCGTACACTGGAAAGCCAATACTCATCTGAAGTGGACAGCCGGTATAGAAAGCCAGCCGACTGTGGCCATATGAAAATGGGAAGGAAGGCTTTCTAGATCTTCTTGGGGTTTTTTTTGGTTCTTTGCTTTTCAAGAGAAGCCAGAAATCTGGAATTTTAGGTGAAAAACTTCACACTATGATTACTTGACATAACTGATTATACAATATTGGGAGTTAACTGAATTTTTTAAAATGTGGGATGCATAGTATATAATTAAGGATTGAATATGGTCTATGGGTCACTACTTTATTGACATCTGATATCTTTGTATTTTAATCACTCAACTGTGTAATTTATTCTTCCAGCTCTCATCGATCTCTTGAACTGATTCTCAGTTCTACTTTGACATGTATCCAAAGTTGTTGTATGGGATTGACTTATGATTTAAATTAAGTTTATAGAATTTAGTGAACTTTTCCTCATCTGTATAATGGGAATGTTAATAGGATAAAGGTTATTTGGGGCCTTAAATGAGTTAATGTACACCAACCCCTGTACCTTTGTAAGTGATAAGTGCCTTTACTATAAGTCTATATTGAAATACCCAATGCATATATACAATGATTTTTCCATAGAGGATGCTTTTAAAATATGAATTGATTGATTGATTGGTAGATTGGTACGTTTATGGCAAAAAAAAAATACCCACTAAAGAACTTTTCTCAGCCTGTTCCACTTGTATATGACCTAATATTAGAAGGATGTGATTGAAAACAGTAAGATTTTAGTTTTAGTTTCTGATAGCATGTGAAAGTTTAATTCTTGAAATAATTATAGTATAAACATTTTCACAATAAATAAAATATGTCTAAATAGCTTCATAAATATTTAAACAGTTAATCCACAAAATCCCACCTGTGATCTCCAGGCAGCATAATTTGAAAGCAGGAGCATTTTCTTAGTATCATGTACACCATTCGGACACATATTAACACAAATGCAATGCTCTTCTCAAGCCACCTAAGCCACTTTTCATTCACTGGGAATATAACTGGTTCTTCTCTGGATCTGTAGCTCAAACGACTAAAGAAATGACAAAGCCGGGAAGGTAGCTTTTTGCAGGGGTAATAAAAATGATAAGTAGTTCTTCTTTTCTCAATGACACAGTAAATTTAGATATTAAGAAAATCACCTCCCCTTTGAAGATTATTTTTGTCAACTTTAAAATAAATGGATTGACTCAATGATCTCTCTCTTCTAGTCTGAAAAACCTGTGATTATAGTAGTAATAGCAGATCCATACAATTGTAATTATAAAAACAACACATTTTTCCCCCCTTTTCAGGTCCATTGGGGGGAAAAAAAGGTGTAGTTACCATGCAGAAATACATGCTCCTTTCCTTCAAGGAGCTTAACATTTAAGAGGGAATGTCTACATATGGGAAAAATCATACAAGAAGGAAACACAGTCTGGGGAAAATAACAGAATGTAAAACATTTTTCTATTTTTCCTGAAAAGACTTCGTATCGAAGCTAAAATCTGAAGGCAAAAAGAAAAACTTTATGGAATAGGTTCATTTAGGAAAAAAAAGAAAAAAAAAACTTGAAAAAGGGAAGTAACAGATTGAGCGGCTAGAGGCTCGGAAGAAGGAGCAAATAATTTGAAGATTAGTGTATGATTTTAGGAAAGAGTAGCAAGCAGAGAAGAGTAAGAAGTGAGAAAACTCTGCTTACACAATTTTTTAAATTCAGAGATGGACACGGCAAAATATAGTGAGGATACACTGAATTCTTCAAAACAGTTTGAGTCCACAGTCCAGTGACTACTTCATTTTTCACCGTCAGGAAAGAGTTGATTTCTCTGTGTCCTTCTCTACAGAAATCAGGTGAGGAGTGTTAGCCTATTTTCACAGGCTAAGAAAACATTAAAATATGGCAGGGTTTAGTATTAAATTATTCATGTGAAAGCCAATTGTCCTAAAAAGTAATGCTATAAAAAAGTTCAGGCCCTACAGAAATCGCTCCAAGCTCAACAGAAATATTTTGAAGTCCTGGTAGTATTTTTCTAATATATCAGGGCAGTGGGAATGACATTCTTTGATCATCAAAGAATCAAAGGGCACTGGGAAGGACACGGCTTTGCTCTACTGAGTTTCTCTACCTCATCATATGCACATTACATTTGGAAGACACTGAAATTTAATTTATAAACTTTATACACTATCATAAATGTTGCATGTAATATAAACACGTGGATGCATCTATGCATGTACCTTATGAATGTAAATTGGCTTCAGGTTCATGAGCTCAAAGTTGTCCTAGATAGTTACTAGAAACACAAAGAAAAATAGAAACACACTAGTAGGGGATGACTAACTTACTCAGTTCATGACACATCAAGTAGACAAACCTGACCTAAGAAACACAACTAACAAGGCTGATCTAACGATATTTGGATGAGCTTCAGTTTGCTACAAAGGGAAACAAATATCTTCTTTTTAACAGCACATGAAGCATTCATAAAAAGTAGACAAGTACTGGACTATAAAGTAAATTTTGATAAATTTATAAAAGTAGAATTAATACAGACACTATTTCCTGATCATGGTGCAAGAAAAGTATGAATAAATAATAAAATTTGTACAAAAAATTCTTTCACTTGGGAATATAAATACTCTATTTTGACCAACTCTCAGTTCAAAGAGGAAAAAACAGAACTGAAGAATATTTACAAAAAAATGAAAATAGACATGATACCTACAAGAACCTAAGGGACACAAAAGGGAAACTTATAGTTGTGAAACTTATATTGATTTTTTTTAAAAAGAAAAAAATGAGGAAAAAGAAATTAAGCATCAGATACAAAAAATAACATAAACTGAAGAAATGAATAAGTATGAAATTTATAATAATGGTAAATTCAAGAATAAATTTTTGTGAAAACTTCCAAACAATAGAAGTAATGTGCTCATTAAAAGATTATGGTAGGAAGACAAGTAAATGAATAAACTACTAAATATTCTAATCAAGAAAAAGGAAAAGGAGGACTAACATCAGCAAGATGGTAGCCTAGGAGGTACCAATGTTTGTCACCTTACAAAAACAATGATTAAATAACTAACCGCCAACAAAAATAGCTTGAGGAGAGCTCTAGAGCACACTGGAGAAACCGGAGTAACCAACTGGAATGCAAAAATGGAGGACGGCAATATAGAAAAGTGTAGGAAGAATTTAAATTACATCACTACATCTCCCCGTCCAGCACAGCTTAGTACCAAGAGGAATCCCTTCAGCTGCAACCTCCCTGCTGTGGGGTAAAACAAGAGCAGCTTTTGCCAGTGATGTAGACACTCACAGCTTTTGACAATAATGACCCTTGCAGTCTTCATCAACACTAAGTCCAGTTGACAGAGCTGCCAAGAGTTCACACTGCTGCATCCCACTGGAGAAGGAGCCACCACTGCCTCCCTATTCCAGGCTGCAGATGCCACTCCTCTGTGACCCCAGGCCTAGTGCCACTGTGCACACACCACGCACTTCAGTGCTGCTATAGCTCTGTGCACGCCCATGACACAGACACTGGTGCTGCCACTGTCTTGAGCATTTTCACACCCAGTTCCAGAGCTGCCCCTGCTCCATCTGAGCCTGTGTTCCAGTTCCTAATGCTGTTGCTGCTGCATGCATACTCACATCCTGGATCCTGGAGCTGCCACAGGCATGCCCTTGTCCTGGTCCTCAACGCCACTGCTCCACGCATGCCTCTGCCCTGGACACTGGCACCTCTGCCATTTGTACACTCAAGCCCTGGCCTGCAGCACCAAAAGGCTTCCCCTCAGCCACGATTTTCCCGTGTGTGTGCAAAGAAGAGCAGGAACAGCCTTTACCACTGAGGACCCCAGCAGCCTTTGCTGCTGCCATGCACATCTGTAGTCTTGGCCACCAAGGATCCCTACATCCTTCCCCAAAGGCTGACCTCAGCTAATGGAGCTACCCAGAGTCTACACTGCTGTACCCTTCCATCACCCAGAGCTGAAAACACTGCACCCCAACCAGCAGGCTGTCATACCCACCTGTAAGTGAAGACTGTTCCCTACCAAAGCCCATCCATAAAGTCTGAAAGAGGTGACTGAGGAAGAGGAAGGTAACTGAAAGAGGAAGACTGAGGTTTTCATATGCACAGACATGAATACAAGGATACGAGAAACATGAAAAATCAAGGACACATGATATATTCAAAGGAAAACAATAATTTTCTAATAACTGATCCCAAAGAAATGGAGATTTATCAATTGCCTGACAAAAAGTTTATAACTGGTACTACAGAAAAGACACTGAAAGAAATCTGTTTAAAAGGCAGATCAATACTTAATTGGCTTTTTTAGGGATAAAAACTAAAGTGTCATTGAAATTTTATATTGAAAAATAAAACTAAAATTTATGAAAAAATGAATTTATCTCATTTAATAAAGTGTAGGTTCTAATTTCAATTATATATTAATTTTTTAGCGAGGACAAAAAAATGCATCAAACGTTGATTTCTTTTTTTCTCATACAAAATTTCCAACAATAGCGATAACACAGTATATCATTCTTTACTTCTTAACTATTCCGGGAAAATCATAATGAGGGTCGTTTTTGAAGAATAATTTGGAGGTGTCTCAAGTTTTCAGAAATTTCTTCAAGGGTTCCTCATAGCCCTTTGGGTCACAAAGCATTCTTACTTGAATTGTCTATTATCTCTCTGTCCGCATTGATTTTTCTCTTCAATTTTAACTGGTCTATCTCTGTCATATCATCAATGGCTTTGCCTGGAGTTGCCGAGTTTTCCATAATTATCTTCAGTGACTTCTTGATATCTTGCATCTTGTACAAGATTTGCAATTGTTTACTGCAATGTTAATAGTCTGACCTACAAATACACTGATGATAGTCACAGATACACAGAATAAGTTGAGAAGAATGTTTGAGTGGAGGTTAATTTTCCAAATGGTCAATTCATTAGTGAATGCTGTGCAGTGATCACTTCTTTCTTATATGGTAGCTACAGGCTTGGGCTCAAATAAATGTTCTGATAATGAAGACTCAGAAACAACTTAGTAAACTGGGAATCACCTTTTTACTGGAAACTTCTAGAGAATGAGTGTGATTCTTTTACACATTGACAATGCATTTTATATAAAATTGCTCAGACCCAGAGAAATTGACAACTCTTTATTTCCCCTTAATTTAATTACATCAGTATAAAAGCCTCCCTTATTTCTTTTCCCAGTGATAGGAAAAAACTACCTACTAAATCCAAGAGTAAAAACATCATGTAGGCTCTCACAATGATTTTCTCCACTGATGATCGCTTTTCAAAAATAGACTGAAATTACTTATCTATGATACCTCAAATTTCACTAATAAAACTGCTCTTAAATAAAAATGAAATAGAGACATATTTTATCATTGCAATACTCACCTTCCAAAGCAACAAGCTAACCATTATCTAAATGGTTTTATTTTCTAAATCACCATTTATTTTTATTTTCTGAAAATGATGTGAACAAATGTTATTTTAAAATAGACTCCTAGAAACACAAATACCATATGATATCACTTATATGTGGAATATGAAATACGACACAAACGAACTTATCTAAGAAACAGAAACAGACCCACAGACACAGAGAACAGACTTGTGGCTGCCAAGGGGGAGGGGAGAGTGGGGCAAGGATGGATTGGGAGTTTGGGATTAGCAGATGCAAACAGATATATAGAATGTATAAACAACAAGGTCCTACTGTATAGCACAGGGAAGTATATTCAATATCCTGTAATAAATCATAATGTAAATGTAAATAAATCATAATGTAAAAGAATATGAAAACGGTTGTGTGTGTATATATATATATATATAAAACTGAATCACTTTGCTGTACAGCAAAAATTAACACAAGATTGTAAATCAACTATACTTCAATAAAATACGTTTTTAAAAAAGACTCACAACAGCTACTCCATGATGCTTAGACACTAAAAAAGAAAAAACAAAACCCCTAACCTGTTAACATTTAATTGGAATCATGCTTGGAGATTTTAAAGGCCCCTGGATTTGCAAGCATTGGGCTTTGAAAAAAAGAGTAAAAAGATACTTTTCAGAATTCCAAAATATAAGCTTTAAAAATAACATGGGAAGATTGTAAGAGTCAGCAAAGAATTTAAACTATAAGCTACAGAACAAGGAAAATGTATGGTGTGATCACGTTCTTCCTGCCCAATGTAAGTAAGATTTTTGACTATCTAGAAGCAATGGGATTTAGAGTGGGATGAGATAAGAGTATAGACGCTAATGGATGCCTAAGAAGGGGATTCTTATTCTAACTTTTCCACAAGTTTGTGGGGGGGACATTCCAGAGCAGAAAAGCTTACCGATGCCTGCATCCAGAAGACAGTGAAGCACGAGGACATTAATGTAGTAGTAGAATAGCAATGACTGTAAGAGATTTCTAGACCTGAGGGCAGTTTAAATATCTCAGTCAGGTGTGGAGAAGGCAGCTAGCAGTCCCTGAACTAAACAAGGATCAGTATAGAAATGGACAAAAAGAAGCCTCAAGTTCAGACCAGAGGTATAGAGGCATGGGCTTTGCTGATAGGAAGCAGGAAAGACAGGGGGCTGGCCCTCTAAGACCAGGTGTTGACTCACACCTCGACAGAGGCAACGAGGAACAAAGGCAGCGCATAGAGCAAAAGCCAGGATGGTGTAATATGTCCCTGCTCTACACGTAGGACTCACACTATCATGGAAGAGTGGGCAAGAGGAGGGGAAGGGGGAGAATCTTATATTTAATTGAGTATTTACCTAAAAGTGACTGAATTTTAAATAAACAATGATTGAAACACTTTGAATTAAATTAACAAGTGTAATTATTTTCAGTAATTCACTGAAATGGGAAATCATGAGCTACGTTGAGTTCAGTTACTGAAAAAATAAAATTACGTATTTTCTGACCAATGTTGTCCATATAAATTTCAACATCATCACATGTTGACTTGACTCAGCAAATCTCCATCTAGGAATTTGTCCAAGAGAAACATATGCTCACACAAATAAGCAAAGATTTGTGTGTAAGAATGTTAATTATAGCTTTTAATTTTACGGTAAAAAGCTGGAAGAAATCCAAATAGCCAGGTTACAGGGATTTTTGAAAATGAACTGTGGTATATCCACTGTACATATAATAGTATTCAGCTGTCAAAAATAGATGCTCAGGAATTAGCATTTTGAGGGACTTTATTGAAATTTAATTGAGGTGATTTGGCAAGTTACAAAGAATGTAAACCTTTGGTATTTATTATGAGTGAATTGTATTTATTATAAGGTGAATTGTTGACTATCATATAATGGAATAGATGGTCACAAGTAGACTTTTTTTCCCCACATCTTTATTGGACTATAATTGCTTTATAATGTTGTTAGTTTCTGCTGTACAACTAAGTGAATCAGCTATATGTATACATATATCCCCATATCCCCTCCCTTTTGAGCCTCCCTCCCACCCTCCCTATCCCACCCCTTAGAATCCTCTGTTTAAAGAAAGCTGCTTTCACATATGTACTGCATTAGAGAGTCTTTATTTTAAATGTACCAACCTATCTGAAATAGTTACTTTTGCTTGAAAACTTTGTGATCAGAGGACATAACCTTAGCTACTCATTGCATCATTATTTTGAATATGAGAGAACAGTATTAAGATGTTCTTTCTTCATAGGATTGCTGTGAGATATCAGTAGGCTTTATTTAACTGAATTACAAGTAAATCCCCTAATGCTTGGGGAATAAGGGGTTCTGTTTAATTAAATATTTCATTTTACTCAGTTATCAAATAAGCCATACATGGTTTCAACTTTAAGGTATTTGAAAAATGTTTTTTAAAAAATGTCGTAAGAACAAAAACTGGAATAGAACATACCTTAATTTTTATTTATTTTTAGAACCTTATAGTGTTTCAGAGTCAGGGGAAAAAACTGTTAGATACCAACCAGAGAGGTATGGCACATAGACTGAAAAACATTTAGCCTTCTTAAATTTACCTAGTGTATTACTCTGCTAGGGCTGCTATAACAGAATACCATAGAATACCATAGGCTTAAACAATAGGGATTTACTTCTCACAGTTCTGCAGACTAGGAAGTCCAAGATCAAGACACAGGCCAGTTTGGTTCCCTGTTGAGAGCTTCTTTCCTGGCGTGCATGTAACTGTCTTCTCACTGTGTCTTCACAGGGCCATCGGGGGAGGGATGGGAGCATGCTCTGGTCTCTGTTCTCCTTATAAGGACGATAATCTCATTATGGTGGTTCCATCCTCATAACCTCATCTAAACTTAATTACTTTCCAAAGGCCCTACTTCCAAATATCATCACATTGGGGGTTAGACCTTCAAACTATGAAATTTGGGAGGGACACAATTCAGTCCATTGGACACACTTTACAAAGGGGAGAACATCAGCCCAGAGAGGGAAGAAATTTACTAGCCTGGAATTGGTGAAGCTCAGCTGAGCCCCAAGGCTCCTGATTCCTGGTCAGTAAATTCTCTAGTACTTTATCAGACTCTCTTGTAGGACACATTTCCCTTTCTTGTTTACTATCATTATTTGCCCATAAATCACATTGATACTACCAAATTGTAAATTCCCTGAACAGTGAATCCATATCTACAGGATCTATTGATTTGATGTCCATATATTATTTTATTTTCCACAAAAATTAAGTGTAGATTCTGGAGGGCTGTTGTATTTCTGAATTTTCTAGTTGTTGTGAATTCAAATACATTGAGATTTACTGCACTATCTCCATGATATATTTTATCCTTATTACTTTTGTAATATTTAAATTTTATATAGTCTTACATTAATTAAATTTTGAGCAATAGCATTTATTATACATTATATATGTCTATTCTCCATGTTGCTAATCACTAGTGTTATAACTATGAAATGGAACTTTTCCTTATGTGGTTTTGGTTATATTATTTTTCATTAAAATTTAGCCTATATAGAAGGTGTATGGAACATGACAGTGCTATACACTGTGTCTCTTTGGTTTACTCCTTGGACATACGCTTTACATACAAAAGTTATTTCAGTTCACCATATGTGATCCATATTTAAATGCAGAAATGGAGCCTCACAGGAGATGTATCAAAATAGCACATGCAAACATTTACTATTTGTGCTAGTAAATGGATCTTTAGCAGAAAACTCAACAACTACCATATGCAGCAGCTGTTATTCAGGGGACCAAAAATAACGTCCTGGAACAATGCAAGCTGCAGTTTCAGCATATTTGAACCCCATCCACTTTCCAAAATCCATTCAGATGCCTAAAAGCCTCTTCATTTGCAATTAACCATTGTAATTGTTCTGACCCAGACATGCTAGGTAGTGAGAAGCACTCCAGGAAAAGATTTCCTGAGCTATCAGGTAATGGCCAGTGGGGGAAAAAACAGTAAACAAATTGTCTATTCTCCAGGATAAGTTTTGGAACTCAAAACAAAATATTTTTTTAATAATCCTTGGATGGTCAATAGGGCTGAAACAATACCTTGTACAATTTAAGAATATCAACCAGTTTATTAATCAGATGTCTCTCTGAAATACCACAAAACAGCTGTTTTCTTTTTATTTAAGGCACATCTGCTTTCATTTGTGAGTATACCAGCATTTTATTTATTTATTTATTTATTTATTTATTTATCTATTTAACATCTTTATTGGAGTATAATTGCTTTAAAATATTGTTAGTTTCTGCTGTATAACAAAATGAATCAGCTGTATGTATACTTATATCCCCATATCCCCTCCCTCTTGCATCTCCCTCCCACACCCCCATCCTACCCCTCTACGTGGTCATAAAGCACCAGGCTGATCTCCCTGTGCTATTAGGCTGCTTCCCACTAGCTATCTGTTTTACATTTGGTTGTGTATATATGTCAATGCTACTCTGTCACTTTGTCCCAGCTTACCATTCTCACTCCTTGTGTCCTCAAGTCCATTCTCTATGTCTGCGTCTTTATTCCTGCCCTTCCCCTATGTTTGTCAGAACCTTTTTTTTTTTAGATTCCATATATATGTGTTAGCATACGGTATTTGTGTTTCTCTTTCTGACTTACTTCACTCTGTATGACAAACTCTAGGTCCATCCACCTCACTACAAGTAACTCAATTTCATTTCTTTTTATGGCTGACTAATATTCCATTGTATATATGTGCCACATCTTCTTTATCCATTCATCTGTCGATGGACACTTAGGATGTTTCCATGTCTTGGCTATTGTAAATAGAGCTAAAATGAACACTGTAGACTCTTTCTGAATTATGGTTTTCTCAGGGTATACGCCCAGTAGTGGGATTGCTAGGTCATATGGTAGTTCTATTTTAGTTTTTAAAGGAATCTCCAAACTGTTCTCCATAGTGGCTGTATCAGTTTACATTCCCACCAACAGTGCAAGAGGGTTCCCTTTTCCTCACACCCTCTCCAGCATTTATTGTTTACAGATTTTTTGACGATGGCCATTCTGACCATTGTGAGGTGATACCTCATTGTAGTTTCGATTTGCATTTCTCTAATGATTACTGATGTTGAGCATCCCTTCATGTGTTTGTTGGCAATCTGTATATCTTCTTTGGAGAAATGTCTATTTAGGTTTTCTGCCCATTTTTTGATAGGGTTGTTTGTTTTTTTTGATATTGATCTGCATGAGCTCCTTGTATATTTTGGAGATTAATCTTTTGTCAGTTGCTTTGTTTGCAAATATTTTCTCCCATTCTGGGGGTTGTCTTTTCATCTTGTTTATGGTTTCCTTTGCTGTGCAAAATCTTTTAAGTTTCATTAGGTCCCATTTGTTTATTTTTATTCCATTTCTCTAGGAGGTGGGTCCAAAAGGATCTTGCTGTGATTTATCTCATGGAGTGTTCTGCCTACATTTTTGTCTAAGAATTTTATAGTGTCTGGCCTTACATTGGGGTCTTTAATCCATTTTGAGTAAATTTTTGTGTATGGTGTTAGGAAGTGTTCTAATTTCATTCTTTTACGTGTAGCTGTCCAGTTTTCCCAGCACCTCTTATTGAAGAGACTGGCTTTTCTCCACCGTATATTCTTGCCTCCTTTATCAAAGATAACGTGACCATATGTATGTGGGTTTATCTCTGGGTTTTCTATCCTGTTCCATTGATCTATATTTCTGTTTTTGTGCCAGTACTATACTGTCTTGATTACTGTAGCTTTGTAATATAGCCTGAAGCCAGGGAACCTGATTCCTCCAGCTCCGATTTTCTTTCTCAATATTGCTTAGGCTATTTGGGGTCTTTTGTGTTTCCATACAAATTGTGGAATTTTTTGTTCTACTTCTATGAAAAATGCCATTGGTAGTTTGATAGGGATTGCATTGAATCTGTAGATTGCTTTGGGTAGTAGAGTCATTTTCACAATGTTGATTCTTCCAATCCAAGAACATGGTATATCTCTCCATCTGTTTGTATCATCTTTAGTTTCTTTCATCAGTACTTATACTTTTCTGCATACAGGTCTTTTGTCTCCTTAGGTAGGTTTACTCCTAGGTATTTTATTCTTTTTGTTGCAAGGGTAAATGGGAGTGTTTCCTTAATTTCTTTTTTCAGATTTTTCATCATTAGTGTAGAGGAATGAAAGAGATATCTGTGCATTAATTTTGTATCCTGCTACTTTACCAATTCTTTCATTAGCTCTAGTAGTTTTCTGGTAGCATCTTTAGGATTCTCTATGTATAGTATCATTCCAGTTGCAAACAAGCTTTACTTCTTCTTTTCCAATTTGGATTCCTTTTATTTATTTTTCTTCTCTGATTGCTGTGGCTAAAACTTCCAAAACTGTGTTGAATAATAGTGGTGAGAGTGGACAGCTTCATCTTTTTCCTGATCTTAGAGGAAATGGTTTCAGTTTTTCACCTTTGAGAATGATGTTGGCTGTGGGTTTATCATATATGGCCTTTATTATATTGAGGTAAGTTCCCTCTATGCCTACTTTCTGGAGAGTTATCATCATAAATGGGTGTTGAATTTTGTCAAGAGCTTTTTCTGCATCTACTGAGATGATCACATGGTTTTTCTTCTGCAATCTGTTACTATGGTGTATCACATTGATTGATTTGCCTATATTGAAGGATTCTTGCATTCCTGGGATAAACCCCACTTGATCATGTTGTATGATCCTTTTAATGTGCTGTTGGATTCTGTTTGCTAGTATTGTGTTAAGGATTTTTGCATGTATGTTGATCAGTGATATTGGTCTGTAGTTTTCTTTTCTTTGTGACAACTTTGTCTGGTTTTGGCATCAGGGTGATGGTGGCCTCATAGTATGAGTTTGGGAGTGTTCCTCCCTCTGCTATATTTTGGAAGAGATTGAGGATAGGTGTTAACTCTTTTCTAAATGTTTGACAGAATTTGCCTGTGAAGCCATCTGGTCCTGGGCTTTTGATTGTTGGAAGATTTTTAATCAGAGTTTCAATTTCAGTGCTGGTGATTGGTCTGTTTATATTTTCTATTTCTTCCTGGTTCAGTCTCGGAAGGTTGTGCTTTTCTAAGAATTTGTCCATTTCTTCCAGCTTGTCCATTTTATTGACATATAGTTACTTGTAGTAATCTCTCATGATTCTTTGTATTTCTGTGATGTCGGTTGTTACTTCTCCTTTTTCATTTCTAATTATGTTGATGTGAGTCTTCTCCCTTTTTTTCATGATGAGTCTGGCTAGTGGTTTATCAATTTTTTTTTTATCTTCTCAAAGAACCAGCTTTTAGTTTTATTGATCTTTGCTATTATTTCCTTCATTTATTTTTCATTTATTTTTAATCAGATCTTTATGATTTCTTTCCTTCTGCTAACTTTGGGGTTTTTTGTTCTGTTTTCTCTAATTGCTTCAGGTGTAAGGTTAGGTTGTTTATTTGATATTTTTCTTGTTTCTTGAGGTAGGCTTGTATTGCTATAAACTTCCCTCTTAGAACTGCTTTTGCTGCATCCCATAGGTTTTCGGTCATCGTGTTTTCTAGGTATTTTTTGAATTCCTCTTTGATTTCTTCAGTGATCTCTTGGTTATTCAGTAGTGTATTGTTAGCCTCCATGTGTTTGTATTTTTTACGTTTTTCCTGTAACTGATATGTAGTCTCATAGTGTTGTGGTTGGAAAACATACCTGATATGATTTCAATTTTCTTAAATTTACCAAGTCTTGATTTGTGACCTATGATATGATCTATCCTGGAGAATGTTTCATGAGCGCTTGAGAAGAAAGTGTATTCTGTTGTTTTTGGATGGAATGTCCTATAAATATCAGTTAAATCCATCTTGTTTAATGTGTCATTTAAAGCTTCTGTTTTGTTATTTATTTCCATTTTGGATGATCTATCCATTGGTGAAAGTGGGGTGTTAAAGTCCCCTACTATGATTGTGTTACTGTCAATTTCCCCTTTTATGGCTGTTAGCATTTGCCTTATGTATTGAGGTGCTCCTATGTTGGGTGCAGAAATATTTACAATTGTTATATCTTCTTGGATTGATCCCTTGATCATTATGTAGTGTCCTTATTTGTGTCTTGTAACAGTCTTTATTTTAAGGTCTATTTTGTCTGATATGAGAATTGCTACACCATCTTTCTTTTGATTTCCATTTGCATGGAATATCTTTTTCCATCCCTTCACTTTCATTCTGTACATGTCCCTAGGTCTGAAGTGGATCTGTTTTAGACAGCACATATATGGATCTTGTTTTTATATCCATTCAGCCAGTCTATGTCCTTTGTTTGGAGCATTTAATCCATTTACATTTTAGGTAATTATCGATATATACGTTCCTATTACCATTCTCTTGATTGTTTGGGGTTTTTTATTGTAGGTCTTTTCCTTCTTTTGTGTTTCCTGCCCAGTGAAGTTCCTTTAGCATTTGTTGTAATGGTCGTTTGGTGGTGCTGAATTCTTTTTGCTTGTCTGTAAAGGTTTTACTTTCTCCTTCGAATCTGAATGGGATCCTTGCTGAGTAAACTTGGTTGTAGATTTTCCCTTTCATCACTTTAAATATGTCCTGCCACTCCCTTCTGGCTTTCAGAGTTTCTGCTGAAATATCAGCTGCTAACCTTATGGGGTTTCCCTTGTATGTTATTTGTTGCTTTTCCCTTATGGCTTTTAATATTTTTTCTTTGTGTTTAATTTTAGATAGTTTGATTAATATATGACTTAGTGTGTTTCTTCTTGGATTTATCCTGTATGGGACTCTCTGTGCTTCCTGGACTTGATTGACTATTTCCTTTCCCATGTTAGGGGAGTTTTCAACTATTATCTCTTCAAATATTTTTTCAGTCTCTTCCTTTTCCTCTTCTTCTTCTGGGACCCCTATAATTCGAATGTTGGTGTGTTTAATGTTGTCCCAGAGGTCTCTGAGGCTGTCCTCCATTCTTTTCATTCTTTTTTCTTTATTGTGCTCTGTGGTAGTTATTTCCACTATTTTATCTTCCAGGTCACTTATCTGTTCTTCTGCCTCAGTTATTCTGCTATTGATTCCTTCTAGAGAATTTTTATTTTCATTTATTGTGTTGTTCATCATTGTTTATTTGCTCTTTAGTTCTTCTAGGTCCTTTTTAAATGTTTCTTGTATTTTCTGCATTCTATTTCCAAGATTTTGGATCATCTTTACTCTCATTATGCTGTATTCTTTTTCAGGTAGACTGCCTATTTCCTCTTCATTTGTTTGGTCTGGTGGGTTTTTACTTTGCACCTTCATCTGCTGCATATTTCTCTGTCTTCTCATTTTGCTTAACTTACTGTGTTTGGAATCTCCTTTTCTCAGGCTGCAGGTTTGTAGTCCCTGTTGTTTTTGGTGTCTGCCCCCAGTGGGTAAGGTTGGTTCAGTGGGTTGTGTAGGCTTCCTGGTGGAGTGGACTTGTGCCTGTGTTCTAGTGGGTGAGGCTGGATCTTGTCTTTCCACTGGGCAGGGCTGTGTCCAGTGGTGTTTTGGGGGTGTCTGTGAACTTAGTATGATTTTAGGCAGTCTCTCTGCTAATGGGGGGGTTTGTGTTCCTGTCTTCTTAGTTGTTTGGCCTGGGATGTCCAGCACTGGAGATTGCTGGCCGTTGGGTAGAGCTGGGTCTTAGCGCTGAGATAGAGATCTCTGGGAGAGATTTCGCTCATTGATATTATGAGGGGCCTGGAGGTCTCTGGTGGTCCAATGTCCTGAACTTGGCTCTCCCACCTCAGAGGCTAAGGCCTGACACCAGGCCAGACCACCAAGACCCTGTTAGCCACGCGGCTCAGAAGAAAAGGGAGATAAAATAAAGAAAAAATAAAAAATAAAATAAAATAATTAAAATAAAAAAAACAAAAACAATTATTAAAATAAAAAAAATTAAAAATACTAAAAAAAATGCGGGGGCAACCAAACCAATAAAAAAATTCACCAATGATAACAAGCAATAAAAACTATACTAAGGGGGCTTCCCTGGTGGCGCAGTGGTTGAGAGTCAGCCTGCCGATGCAGGGGACACGGGTTTGTGCCCTGATCCGGGAAGATCCCACATGCTGCGGAGCGGCTGGGCCCGTGAGCCATGGCCGCTGAGCCTGCGTGTCCAGAGCCTGTGCTCCGCAACGGGAGAGGCCACAACAGTGAGAGGCCCACATACCGCGCAAAAAAACAAACAAACAAACAAAAAAAACACTATACTAAGATAAACACAAAAATCAGAAACAAGTCAGTCGCCGACAGCAAACCCCAAGTCTACAGTTGCTCCCACAGTCCACCGCCTCACTTTGGGGTTGATTCATTGTCTATTCAGGTGTTCCACAGATGCAGGGTACATCAAGTTGATTGTGGGGATTTAATCTGCTGCTCCTGAGGCTGCACGGAGAAATTTCCTTTTCTCTTCTTTGTTCGCACAGCTCCTGGGGTTTAGCTTTAGTTTTGGCCCCATCTCTGCATGTAGGTCACCCTCAGGTTTCTGTTCCCGCCCAGACAGGATGGGGTTAAAGCAGCAGCTAATTAGGGGGCTCTGGCTCACTCATGGCAAGGGGAGGGAGGGGTACGGTAGTTATAATTGGAATGTGGGGTGAGCCTGCAGCGGCAGAGGCCAGCATGACATAGCAACAGCCTGAGGCGTGCCGTGTGTTCTCCCAGGGAACTTGTCGGTGGATCACGGGACCCTGGCAGTGTCATGTTGCACAGGCTCAGGGAGGGAGGTGTGTGTGTGGTGTGTGGATAGTGACCTGTGCTTGCACACAGGATTCTTGGTGGCTGCAGCAGCAGCATTAGCGTTTCATGCCCTTCTCTGGTGTCTCAGGTGATAGAAAAAGGCTCTTTTCTATGTAAAGTATTTTACTTGATCAGATTTTTTGGTCAGTTGAGTTCATCAACATGGGTATGTGTTATTATTTGTTGGAATATAGTTAAAGTAAGATATTCCGGGAGCTAATTTTTTATGCATTGTTAAAATAATGCAGAAAACTCTGATGGCTGTCACTGAATGGCAGTGGGGAAAGCAATGCTCAGGAAACAAGGTCACTGGCTTAGAAATTCAGCTTTATCACCTGCTTTTAAGCAAGGTCCTTAGAAGCCTCAGTTTCATCTCTTACTAAGTGTGATGATAATAATCTCTATTTCTGATTATTTCAAAGGGTTATTGTACTTTCAAAAAACCCACAAGCCTAGACTAAAAAAATAAGTTTGGATTTTGCAATTTTTCTTATCACATTCAGCAACATACACCTCTAACTTGTGACTTAATGTCATCTATAGTTTCTTGGTTTTTAATATAATTTAAATTTTATTTAGAACACAAAGCTGATTTTTCAATATTTTCTTTTCCCTTACAAAATGTTTTTTTAAATTTGTTTTATTTATTTATTTTTGGCTGTGTTGGGTCTTCATTGCTCCTTGTGGGCTTTCTCTCATTGTGGCAAGTGGGGGCTACTCTTTGTTGTGGTGCACAGGCTTCTCATTGCGGTGGCTTCTCTTGTTGCGGAGCACAGGCTCTAGGAGCAAGGGCTTCAGCAGTTGTGGTACGTGGTCTCAGTAGTTCTGGCTCATGGGCTCTAGAGTGCAGGCTCAGTAGTTGTGGCGCACAGGCTTAGTTGCTGTGCGGTATGTGGGATCTTCCCAGACCAGGGCTCAAACCCGTGTCCCCTGCATTGGCAGGCGGATTCTTAACCACTGTGCCATGAGGGAAGCCCTAAAATGCTTTTATATTTTCCTCTAAATTATAAATGCAAAATAGACCTTTTACATGGCACAGATCTTTTTTTTTAGATCCCCTTTTATCTCTCTAAACTTATGTTTGCATGAGGAGTTTTTATTTTTTGTTTGTTTGTTTTTATTAAAGTGTAGTTGATTTACAATATTATTTTCAGAGGTACAACATAGTGCTTCATACATGAGAAGTTTTTTTAACCTGTCATCCTATTTTCCTACTGAAATTTCAGTTTTCATTTGTAATATCACCTGGAAGTATCTTGCTCCATTTCCTTATTTTGAATTTAGCTACGATTTTGGATATTTTAATACTTTGGGGGTGTAAGCTATCTTCAATCCATTTAATAGAAAGAGGTAGGTGTAAATAAAATAAAGCATCCAAATAAAGTGGATGACCATGAATTCATGAAACCCAGGAAATAAATTGTCTAATTTACTTCCACAAAATCAGACAATTCAGTTTTTGCAATTTTGGTAATGTAAAAAAAGAAAGAAAGGATAACTGTTACATATGTACATGTATATTTTTGATAATCATCTATTTGCCTCAGGAGTATATTTCTGATATTATAAGATATACTATAGAAGAAATTACTTTTATAACACATGCAGTGTTTGACATACTTGTCTAAGTGAGATACTATTATTATCATTAATATTTTAAGTTATGCATGGCAAGGTCAATTTTATAGAATAGTGCTGAAGAGCTGTATCAATACTCAAGACTTTTTGTTTCCTCTAGTAGAGAGAAGGTTTAAATTTTTTTTTTTTTCATTTCCTTAACTTAGAATATATCAAGCTACAAATAACCTTCTATCAACTCAGAAATGATCCCCAGTCCTCCCTGACCAGAGAGCAGGAGCCAAGCTCTTCAATAAATTTAGGTGCTGCCTAAATTCCTTTTGACTACCACTATGCTCCTTTCCACTAATGATTAAGCTGCTTCTCATAATTACCATCTTCCCTGACTCAGTTTGGCCTAGTCATTGGAATATTCCCTCTACTTCTGATTCCCTTATTTCAGCTAATGATACCACCAAGTCTTATAATTATGCTGACTTGAAATTTTATAGTCAGTTTAATACCTCTTTTCTGAAACCCTGTACTTCCATCCAGTCAATTTCCAAATTAGGTACATTCCATCTCCACAAAGCCTTTAACATTTTTAACCTTCCTTCTATTCCTGCTGCCTACACCTCAGTTCAGACCCTCATTACTTTCCTACCATATGTACTATAATAACCTGGTAATTGGCTTCTCCACTTCCATCTCTCTCTATCCCATGGATGCAAGATTAATCTTCCTAAATTGCATCTGTGGTCACAGAATCACAGACTCTCAAGATAGAAGAGAACTTAAAGGTCAGCTGATCCAACCTGCTTTCTTTTCTTTTCATTTCTTAATAAATATCAAAACTAGATATATGCACTTTGTTTTATTATAGAAGTGGTTCAGGGTTAAAAATATTAAATGGTGCAGAATACCA
Source organism: Pseudorca crassidens (assembly GCF_039906515.1). Classification (NCBI taxonomy): domain Eukaryota; kingdom Metazoa; phylum Chordata; class Mammalia; order Artiodactyla; family Delphinidae; genus Pseudorca; species Pseudorca crassidens. The sequence goes on along the minus strand of NC_090305.1, from coordinate 93,500,245 downwards.
CAAAATAAAAAGCAAAAACCTTATCCCCTCTGACCCAGTTTTATTTCCAAGAAGCAACTGATGTTTGTACTTTTAGTTTTGTTTTTTGTTCCTCTAATGATTTTCATGAAAACTTGATATCATATAGTTATAACTTTCTTTTTTAGATGTCATAACCTTTAACACTATATCTATTTACTTCGTTATGAGATGTGAGTAAATTGGTGCGTTTACTCCTTTTATGTACCTTTTAATTTTTGTTAGCTTGATTATTATCTCCTTTTTCATATTTTCAAGGCTTCTGTGATTTAAATTCTGTACTATAACTACACTTTAAGTCCTCAATGCTCTGCATATCGCTTAACTCTGAAAATTAGAAAAAAACTCAAGCATTTAAAATGTTATGATTTTTAAATCATATCACTGTAGAATCAGTAGTGTAGTTAAAAACCTACAAAGGGAAATGAGAATGAGCAAAATGATACAGGAAGAGGGTGGTCACATGGAGTTGAGCAGGTTGTGTCCTGCACAAGAGCATCTGGCCAAAAGGGTGAGAGTAAGCTAAGATCCCATGCACTACCCTGTGCACCTTAGCAAGAGGCTATCAATTTTTTTTTTTCCAATTTCCAAGAAAGTTTTCTGCATGCTAGTTGAGGTTCTAAGTGGAAGGAAAACAAGGTGAATACAAGGTCACCAACACTAATGAAAATTTCAAGCGAGAATGAATGATAAAGAGTGTCAAACACTTGAAGACACTAAATAAGAAGAGGATTGTGGTATTTCCCACTGGTTACCAATAGTTTACTGATTATTGGTGACCTTAGCAAAAGGTGATATATTGAATTCACCTGGGTGAAAGTCAGGTTTTGGTGCCTTGATGAAAGTGTATTAAGGCAATAAAGCCTGAGAATAGAGACAAATCTTTCTAAAAATTTAAATGTCCAAGTGAAAGAAAAGTTGCCTGAAGGATATTCAAATCTAACAATTTTTGTTCGTAATTTATTTTATTGCTTTTGTGTTTAGATATGTCTTCAGCTAGTTCATATATGATTTCATATTTAAAATATAATTTTAAAATCTATGTTATATATTTTCATAGACGGTATTATATAAATCTTTAATTTGAACTGCTTATAAATGGTTCATTGTACTGATAACCCATGTTCTCTCTGCTGAGCTGGAACATCACCTTTATCATATAATCAATTTTGACTTTGGGGGGGGGCATTTTCCAGATTTCTCTGTGTTCCCTTAATTCTAGTGCTTTTATAGAACTTCCAGTCATATATGACTATGTTGTCTTGAGGAGGGTATGTCTGATGTGACCTGACCATATGACAATTCAGAAGTAATTTTATTCCTTTTTAACTTGAAGACGTGCTTAGGTTTTCCTAAAACTAAACTAAACTAAAAACTAGAGGTTTTCCAGATTCACTCTTTTCTGGTCATTTCTATTTTGCTCCCTTCCTACTATCAGCTCCTCACCCTAGAATGCAATGCCTACCACCACTGGGTGTCCTCTACTCCTTCTGCCATTATGTATTCCTCGTAGTTGAAAAGATATAAAAAGAGACATTGAGGTGAGAAATGTAGTAGTAAAGTAGCCTTAATTTCTAGCCCTCATGTAGTTAGAAAGAGAAAGGAAAGGAAGGTAGATGGTGATAATGAGTTTTCTAGTAGGTAAAATTTACTGATATTTGAGGAAGAAGAAATCGGAAATTTCCCCCTAACTTTTCATTATGCTATATGGCTTGGCTTTATTACCACTTATGATAAAGACAATTCCTTCTGCTTCACGACAGATTTTAGTGCTCATAAAACTTCATATCTTTTTATTTGTAAATATTTAGATCAGCAGTTGGTGACTAATTTGATGTTTCATGTCTACCAATATGCTGCTTCAAAACTGTCAATAAGTCTCCCATCTCTTAAGGAACTAGAATAAAGCATTCCCTGCCCTGGAGCCTCTACAACATTGCCCCAACTTTATCTTATCTATAGTCTTATCTCTGACACTCTTTCCTTTGTTACTTTCTAGCCAAGCTGCTTTTATCTCCTTACTTGCTCCCTTCACTTTCCTGCCACCAGGATTCCTGGCATCTCATTCCCTCAGCCTGCAATTTCATTCACTTTTTAAGAGGAATCTTCCTTCACTGGTCATCTTCACAGGCTGTCAGATGACACTGACATGAGTGTATGGTCTTTATCTACACAGTGTGACATTATCAAAAGTCTTTGCTATAAAAACAGCCATTTAGGAGATGTCCTCATTTTACTTCCCCCTTCTGTTACTCAGAGAAGTACTGCTCCAAGTTGGTGCCAAACTTCCAGTTGCTCTGGAAGTCACCTAAATGACAGAGGTGACATTTGGGAGTGCAGAACTCTCTTCAACTGGCTTTATAAACCCATTTAAAAATTGTCAATTATTGACATCTAACAGCTTGGCAATGAAGTGTTCCTTGAAGGCTTGATGAACTCAGATTTGGGATACAGAATCAATTCAATTTCAAGAGTTTGGTTGAAGAAGAGGCATGAAAGCAGTAGTCTGGAAACTGGGGGAGTGAGAGCAGCATGGTGCAGAAAAAGTTAGAACTGGGTCTAAGCGTCTTCGTTTGGAGTCTTACATAACAGTTCAGATCTTAGCTTAGCATGCACTAGGTATGTGATCTTACACAAGTTATTTAACCATTCTGAGCTTCATTTTCCTCATCGCCAATGGCATGTTTAAGTTTAATGAGTGAATGGAATATAGAATACCTAGAATAGTGTTTGAATTAATGTTGACATTACTATTATCACTGTCACAGATCTGTACTACATTGCCATGTGACTCCATATATATTATTTGATCTTGCAAGGCTTTTCTTTTCTTCTCTATAAAATTAAGAAATTTGTCAGATGATTTCTAAGGCTGCTTCCAGTTTTTAAACTTTAGTTTTTTCCAATGGGGAGAACTGGTAGAATAATGTTTAGTTTGTTTTCATTCTTGTGTGTTTGTAACCCTGACTAATAAATCTTAAATCTTCAGAGCCATATCTATAATAGTTCAATACCACTTCTATGACAGACAACTCATTAGAGTGTGGCCTGACAAAATTTCACAACATAGTGCCTTCTGGCCTGCTAGTCAATCAATGAGAAAGTGATCTTGTTCTTTAGATTCGGAAGACTGTGACATCATTCATTAAGGCAACCAGAGTTGCAGGCAATGGACCAATTTCACCTGTGTATTTCCAAAGTTACCTACAGTCGTGGCCTATTGTACATAAGTGTCATTTAGGAGCAGGTCCTTGAGGAAGGCGCTGTTCTACCCGCAACATGTCTCTGGCTTATAGTTTAAATTTGATAGAACATTAAGGTGGAACTTAGAAGTGGGTAGGATAGGAGTATGCCAAGTTCAGCATGATTGTATTCTAAGAAAATTCACCAGACTTTTCATCTCTCTGAAACACACTTAAACCTAGTGTCTGATTCATCTTTCCATGCTGGTTGGAAAAAAGCTACTATGACATTTTAAATAATGAAGCCCATCAAAATGCTGGGAGATACTTAGATTGGTAAGTAGGAAGACTAATTGTGTGACCTTTGGAAAGTTGCTAACCCAACATGTGTATGTTTCTTCATCTATTAAAATAAGGGGTGAATTCAGATGGTGTATCTCTAAGGCAGAAATTCATCTATCTTTTTGAAGTTCTCATTTTCAAGGTTCCATCAGAATTATGTGATTTGTGTGTTAAAAATGCACATTTCCAGATCCCAAGTGCATTTATTCTGATTAAGTTAATAGAGAAAGAGGCCAGAAAATATGCATTTTTAACATGCATTTATGGGATTTAAGATACAGGCCTGCAGTGATGACTCTGGTGCTGATGATGCTGGCATAATAACCTCTCTTAATGGGTCAACTAAATGTACTATGACATAATAAATCTTCACAGAACAGCTTTCTGAAGTAGGTACTCTTTTAGTAATTTTACCTTTAAAGAAATGGGGTCATAAAGAATATGTAGTTAATAATTATAGACATACAGTTAACAGGTGGAAAGAACCAGGATTTGAGTGGATTGACCAAAACCAAATCCTATTGCCTTAACTTCTACTTTTTATTGCCTTTCTGGGTCATGCTAAAGTTTGCCTTAGCTGCCAACATGCCAGTCTTCATTCCTGTATTTTTGATAGACTGGATGTGGAATTTCAAAACCACCTAATTTAAGTTCACTTGTTCAGGCCTCCATGCTTGTGACTCTGAACTAGCTGGGATGGCGCCATGGTTGTTAATCTTGGAAGTGTAGGGAATCACAAAAGCGGCTTTCGCTCCTTTCATTCAGAGCAACTAGGGCACTGCAAGGACCCTATGGTGCCTTTGTATGAATTACAGAAAGGGACTTCCTCTGGGTGACCCAACTAAATCCCACCAGGGGTAGGCCTAATCTCAAAACTTCTTGGTTCAGACTGAGGCAGAACCACCAGGTTTGGGGCTTGGGAAGCAGAACTCAGGTTGAATTTAAGTTCTGATTTATGCCACTGACTGGGTGCCTCGTTCAGGATGTGTTCAGGGTAGATGTGCCCTGCAACCCCTACAGGGCTGGAGCATTTAATGTCTCTGTCCCTCAGTTTTCCCTTCAAAGTCCTATACTTGATGTTATAAAAACGTCCTATACTTGACGTTACAAACAAAAAAGGAGGTAGAAAATGGGGTATTGGAAACATAAAATATGTTTAACTTAGAGTCCTATATGTGGATGTCAACAAATAAAGGGCAAGCATATGCAGGAAAACTGAAGTCTATCCTGGGCATAATTTATCTTTGTCAGGTGTCAGTGGACCTGGCCTTTATTTGAAAGCAATTTAATTAATGAGATTAGAGCCCCTAAAGTTCTTCACTGCTGAAGTAAAGGAATCCATATATTCTAAAGTCTTGCATAGATCTCCTCCTCCCTCCCACCCCCAGTTTAATACACTTCTTAAATACCAATCATTGATTATTCCGTCATCAGAATTAAAAAACAAAACAAAAAAACACCCTAAATTTATGTTCGGATTTAAAGAAAAACAAAACAAAATAAAACACAGTTGATGGTGGTTGAGAGTGAAACCATATCAAGGTTTCTGTTCCAGGAGATTTGTTTGTCAAATAGAACCCCCCAACCAAAAACAGAAAGGAAAAAAACCACCTTACTTTGATGCTGTTCAAAAGCCCTGGGCAGCTTCTACCCTATTTGTATTTCTGGATTTTTTTTTCAGTCCATCTGTTTATTTTCTTTTGAGCCATCACAGCAAAACAGAAAGCCAGCTTCTGAGGATATGAAAGCAGGTAGGATTTGGAAATAATTTGAAAAGTATAATGATAAATTCTCAGAATAGAGGATCTCAGATTGTCTGATACTATAGGCATTTAATATTTCCTTTACATTTATGTACTATTTGTATGAGGGAGAATTTGTTTGTAGCGAGAAAATCTGAAATGTTCAAAATCATCTGAGTTGAGATCTTTAGGTTTTTTTGTTTTTTTGTTTTGTTTTTTTGTAACTGTGAGACATAATTTTGGATCTTTAAAAATATGAGAGGGGTTTTCCAAAATTCTACTAATAAACTCCCAGGTTATGACATCAAACCTAGGAGATATATTCTAAACTTTCCTCTTTAAATGTCCAAATATTTGATGCTGATGCAGTACATTTTGATAAATCAGATAATATAGACTTTTATTTAAATAGTAGCTTCAATCCAGATTGCTGAAAGTGATAACATCTAGAATACAATATATTTAAAAGTCCACATATTTCCCTAGGAATGAGGGAAAATGATGGTAACATTATCTTGCCTTAACTTTCATTTGACATTTTTTAATGACAGAATTTTGACATAAAGTCTTCCTTGCCAAGAATCTGAGCAAATGTCCCTGGTTTTCCTGGACTTCTGCCAAAAGGCAGTGCAGCTTTTTATGACTTGCCTCAACACACAAGGACAATGGTGACCACCATGGAAATTTTACACACCACTTTCATTATGGGTGAGCAGAAAGACTTCAGCTCACTCACATGTGGAAGGCTAGGGGTAACAATGAGCCCATACCCCAATCAGATATGCATCATCATTTCCAATTTCTATGTACTGAAAACTCAGAGCATTACTGATACTGTAAGTTGGCATGAATAATGGCTGGTTCTGTACATCCTGCTAAGAGCTAACACATAAAACAGATTTTGTCTTTCAAGTTAGGGTGTCTCTGAAGTGACAGAAAAGACATGCATGGATGAATGGATAACTCCATTTTTAACCTATGGACAATTAAACTTTAGTATTAGTCACATTAGCTTAGGTTCTGTTGACCTCCAAATCTCAGTCACTTAATTCAATGAGTTTCACATAAACTCTTATCCCAGTGCATATTGGGCAGCCATCCTGCACCTTGTAGTTATGCCATCTGAAACACACAGCTTCTAAAAACACTGCAGAGAAAGAGACGAATGGATGAAGTAGCTCAGCCCAGAGATAAAACATGTCATTTCCTGTCAGCATCCATGGGCCAAACTAGATATGGGGCTCCAGAATAATTCCTAGGAAGGCTGGGAAATGTAGAGAAGCATATGGAATAATTGGTGAGCACTAAATATTATGCAAAAACTACCCACTAATAGTCTGAGGACTTCATACTAAAATAGAAAAAAAATTTTAATGAAGAATATGGTTTTGCATATCACCTGAGGTTAGCCTTGGATGCTATTTTCTCCTGGTGAAATCTTAAAAGAAAATGAAAAGATACATGGACTTTATTGAGTTTATTTCTGCGCTTTGGGCAGAGCAATCAGCCATTAATTTACTGACTGAAATGAATCTGTTTACTTATACTAATACCCAGCACTTGAATGGAATAGTATTAAGAGCTTAAGCTCTAGGGACAATTACTCAGATTCAAAACTTGTCCCTACTACCTGCTAGCTGCAGTATGAGCAAGCTGTAGAACCCCTCTGAGGCCAAGCTGCCACACCTGTGAAACAGGAGTAATGATGCTAATAAAAGAGCAGTTCCTGGGCTAACGTAAGAAGTAAATGGAAGAGTGGTGCATAGTACAGCCTTTGACTCATACTACGTATTCCATAAGCCCTGGATATTTTAAATAAGAAAAGCCAAGATACTCATTTATTCTGTTGCCTTAGAGTTCCTTGTGATCAGTGTCAGTTAATACACTGACACTAGCAATAGTTGTTGTTGGACTCTCCACAAGTTTGTGCCCTATGAATTTATAGCAAGAGGCATAATACTGAAATGAATGAAGAATCAGAGAGGGGCTCCACAGAGGAACTTGTTACTTCCCTGAAGATGAAAAGTTAAGGGCTATATCTCACAGTATTTTAATACTCTCAAAATAATTAACTCATGCCTGGCAATCAAGTCTTCTTGATGTTATTACTGAATGAATAAATGAATGATATTTGGATAGTATCTTTGATAATGTCTGCTACTGAGAGGTAGCCTGAAAGATGTAGACTAATTTCCTTGTGCTATAGCCACACTATTATTTTGAGCTAAAATGTATACTTTTCAATGCTTTAAATTTTTCTCTGTATGTTTTTTATTAACCATCAAATTTCACAAAATGATGATTAAATTTACTTTTTATCAAATAATTAACTAGATACTCCTTCCATGCAATATTTTATAAAGAGGGTATAGTTATTACGTCTTACTTGTTTTTATTTTACTTTCACCTTAGAAGGCTTCAGTGAGAGGAGCATATCAATTTGAAGCTGCTATTCCAATATGATCCTGGTTAAACTAAATTGATGAATTTATCCACTGAGATTTGTGAATGGTTAAATCATTTGGCTGGCAATAAGCTATAGAATTTGAGTACCCCCTTTTTGTATATCTTAATTATATATAATGAAATGTTTTCTGGAACAAGCAAACTTCACGCATTCTTTCTATGCTGCCTCTACATCAGAGGCATGTTGTGTCAGCTGACAGGGTTCTTCTCACCACTTTGATGGCTGTGAGTGTAGTAATCAGTGACAAGGTCTAGGAAGGCACCAGAACTCAACTTCTCCTGTGTCACTGGCGGCTAGTAATGTGAGTTTCGTTTACTCATTTATTGATGTGAGAATAGCTGATACCAATTAAGCACAAATGATTCCAAATGCTAAGAATACATCCTCTAATGTAAAAATAAATCAGCAATTATATTCTTTGAAAACATTCACAACTGAGCACATTCCACTCTAACTAACGGCATTCATATTAATATTTATGGGCCATGGGATAACATTGTCCATTAAGCAGATCTTTATTTTAGAGCATGCATAAGAAATGACAGTGAAGAAACTTTCTTCAAACTGCAGAACATGTTAACATGGTCCATGTTTGAAAATGAATGCTGTAAAGGGGTAAAGTCTTAATTATATGAGATCCACATGATAGACAAACGGCTGTTAGATATTAATCTAGAGGAACTCAGGAAACAAGAAATCATTGGGGATCAAATAAAGGGCAAAAAACTTCAAGAGACAGTCAGAAAAGCTTTACAACTAGATTATCTTGAGTTTGAAACTTGTCATCACCTTCTCCCTTTCTTACTGTTGGTAAAAATTGGGTGTTACTTAGCTTCTTTACGCTTCAAGTTTTTCTTACCTGAAACAGGAAACAAGAGATATATGTCCAGCATTAAGAGTCATATGATGGTGTATGATAAGTGCCTGGAAGAAAACATAGAAAATAGGAACAGGTTAATCATGATTATGGTTTTCATCCTTCTGAATCCTCTCTTAATTACTGTGAAGCAGAGGACATAATACCATTCCCACAGTACTAACAGTTGCAGGCTACTGACTTCCCTGCTTAGAGACTTTGCTCTCCAGATTACCATAGTTACCATGTGATGTTATTAATTTATTTACATTACCTACCTATTTCCTATAGGCATATGAAGGAGTTACCCTTATGTAAAATCATAAGTAAGTGTTGATCAGGACCTTAGTTTTTACAAAATTCAGATGAATAGAAAATGAGGTGACTTGGCAAAATGCCTTGAACATAGTATTAACAACTAAATGATCCTAGTGTCTCTGAGCTAAAATCCCCAAGACTAACAATCATTTTGCAGTTTCCAGTTCCATAATCATTTTTCCTATGTTGACCTCTTTACATAGAATTTGGACCAGGAAGAAACTTCAAGAGTGCCCAGTGTGTACTATTCATTTGCCAAGTGAAAAAACTGAGGCCCCCCCAGGGGAAAAGATCTTAGCACAGTAAGATCACATAGTGTCAGAACAAGGAATAACCCTGGTCACCTTATTGACTGCTTAAAGTTTTTCCAAGTACATCTCTAATTTCTCCCTGAATGAGTTTACAAGCAAAACATTTAGTATTTTACCTGGCACAGAGTCAATACTCAATAAAAATGAGCTGTTAGAATTGCTATTTCCATCTCTTTCCTTTGTTCACTCTGTTTCATGAACCTATGATGTTCTCTTCCTTCTGCTTAATCACTATCTGACCTGTCCATCAAACTGCACTTTGGACTCTTGTTTCTGGTCACTACATATTCAAAACTGGCTCTTTCCTTTGTGAAGTCCAAGAGTGCTTAGTCTTCCTATCACTTCTCAGCACTGAGTCTACTGTCTAGTGTTGTTACTAAGTTTCTTTCTTATATGTGTATTGCTCAACTTCCCACAACATTCCAATTCCATTGAAGGGTGGAAGAATCTTCATATTGTGTTCACCTACACAGTGCAGTGTGCTCAGTATTTTGCTGATGGATTGAAAGGTGTGCACTTCTAGTGTTCTGAGGAAAACATCATAAAACTTGTGCCAACTCAGTAACCTGTGTCCCATGTCCTCTACAGCTGAAAACACCAGAGCATCACAGTAAAGTTTTGGCAAACAAAATTTTAAGGTAGCTAGATAGAGAACGCTATTATTTTTTCGAGAACTGCTAAGGTTGAAATTTACAAAGCACAGTGCCTATGCAACTGCCTAATGAAGAGAATATAAATTATTTGCTTCATTCACAACATTTCAGGGGCTAGATGTCCTATCAGAATTACAAGTATCATCACATTGGCTACACACCTGTCAATGTTTAGTAAGTGGGTCATATTTCTAATGTAGAAGGTGAACATGAGAACCAGAAGTAGAATCTGGTTAGGAATAAAAATAGAGCCCACCACCAAAAGATGTTGTGAAAATTAAATGAGATACTGAAATAATTCTTATAAAAATTTAGCATGGTGCCTGGCACCTGTGTTTCATTAATGTTAGTTGTTCTTGCTATAACTGTTAAGACATGACATTACAACAAAGATGAAGGCATTATATCAATACTTGGGTATTTGTAATCAGTGTTAATACAATTGCAGGCTCAGTAGAATAGATGGGCCCAAAAGTCAGACTGTAAGATATATTTTAAAAACGAACGGGGTATGGACTTCCCTGGTGGCTCAGTAGTCAAGAATCTGCCTGCCAATGTGGGGACACAGGTTCGAGCCCTGGTCTGGGAAGATCACACATGCCGTGGAGCAACTAAGGCCATGCACCACAACTACTGAGGCTGCACTCTAGAACCTGTGAGCCACAACTATGGAGCCTGCATGCCACAACTACTGAAGCCTGCGTGCCTAGAGCCCGTGCTCCGCAACGAGAAGCCGCCGCAATGAGAAGCCCAAGCACCGCAAGGAAGAGTAGCCCCCGCTCGCCTCAACTAAAGAAAGCCCGCATGCAGCAACGAAGACCCAATGCAGCCAAAAATAAACAAACTAATTAATTAATTAATTAAAAAAATGAATGGGGTAGGAGTAACACAGACCCTGAGAGCAAAGTGTCTCTAAAGAATTTTGATGGTCGGGAGAATAAGAAAGAAAATGGTGAGTTTATGAAGAAGAAGGGCTGAACTGGAGTCCATTTACAAATTCTGGCAAAGACTTAAGAATACCTTTGAGAATGTAGAGCAGAGCCCCAGCAGAGGGAGAGTTTGAAGATAAATGAGAGGAGAGCAGGGGAGGAGGAAATGCCTATAGACCTAAAGCAATTTCCACACCAAAGAGGTGTCAGAGTGAAATGGTGACACATGCAAACACCCTACCTGCACATACATCCACTTTTGGAAGAACACTGAGGAAGTAAAGTGATGGAAAATGAATTAGGCCAGGTGAAAAGTTCAGTAAACTCACTGAGCTCTCTGAAGCAGTGCCATGTATATTCACTGTCCTTAATGGGCACACTGAGAAGATTTCAAGTGCATCATATTTATGATCTATATGCATGCATATAGAGATATATAGTATAGAAAGATGGACAGAAAGCCTATTTCATGCGACTTATTTGCTCTTTTTTAGTCAATAGAGAAATTTGCTCTTTTTTAGTCAGTAGAGCAGGGCAACTAAGATTTCTAAAGATAAAATTCACACTGTTGATATGAAAATGTAACTAAAGGGAAAGTGGATTTCTGAAAATTTGAAATGTGAAAAGTTTCTGTAAATGATTGATGATGTGTCCTTTTATCTTACTGGCTCCATTTTGTATTTTAGCATGAAAACCTTTGTAAAACAAGAACATCCATCTCCAGTATGCTTTATTTTATGTGAGGTGTAGGGCTCATTTGTTATTTTGCCTGATCAGCCTCCATATCTCCTATTTTTAGGGACAGCTCCTTGGTTTCCACCTTACTCTCAGTCCTGCAGTTCACATGGGGTGATCAAATCCCTACCTCCTAGGATATTCATAAAACCCAATTTTAGCTAGACATAGTCCTAATTTGATGTCTCAAGTTTGGGAATAAGATTTATTCCTTTAACTCTTGCTGGAACTTTTGGCAAAGAGGTTTAACACTCTACGGAAGTGTTAAGCTGGTTGAACGTAGAACTCAAATTGTAGGAGCTACAATAGGAAAAAAGCCTTGCTGAGAATAAAGTCAGCACATAATTCTCTTTAACTTTGTTGGAGCATCTGGATTCAGCTCTGCCAGAAGAATGTCCCTACACTTAACAGTGATATGGCCAAAGCAGTTTGAATTAAATTTATATCATTTGCAAACAAAGAACATTTACTAATAAGTGAGAGTACAGATTCTGGTTTCCAAACCATACAAACTCATTGCATTTTTTTTATTTTTAAAAAATTGAAGTACAGTTGATTTACAATGTTGTGTTAATTTCTGCTGTACAGCAAAGTGATTCAGTTGTACATATATATATACATTCTTTTAAAATATTATTTTCCAGTATGGTTTATCACAGGATATTGAATATAGTTCCCTGTGCTATACAGTAGGACCTTTTTGTTTATCTATTCTATATACAATAGTTTGCATCTGCTAACCCCAAACACCCATTCCATCCCTCCCCACCTCCCCCTGGCAACCACAAATCTGTTCTCTATGTCTGTGAGTTGGTTTCTGTTTCGTAGATAAGTTCATTTGTGTCATATTTTAGATTCCACATATTAGTGATATCTTATGGTATTTGTCTTTCTCTTTATAACTTACTTCACTTGTATGATAATCTCTAGTTCCAACCATGTTGCTGCAGATGGCATTATTTCATTCTTTTTTATGGCTGCAAACTCATTGTATTTTTTTTATCAACCACCTTAAAATTTTGCAACCCTATGATCAGTCATTTCAACTACATTCTCATCACCTCTAGCAACCTAGAATATCTCATCACTTATTTGACTTTTGACAAAAACAATCTTTGACATTGTCAATCCTGTATATAAGACACAATACTGCAAAAGAGTAGAGCAAGTGATAAAAAAAAAAAATCCTATATTTTAGACATATAACTTTCCTTTTGACATTATGCCCAGGAGATGGAGTATAAAATTGACTTATTTTTAATTATCTTTTATGTGTAAGATTATGTTTTGAATGCAACTATATTTGAGGCAGCACAATGAGGCTACATGGCTTTTATATAGGTTATACTTATAAACAAATAAATGTAATTAAATGATATCACTGTTTTCATATAAAATGAAAAGAAGATACAGTGGGGAAACGAAATAGTGGGCAATTTGCAACAACATGGATGGACTTGGAGGGTTTATGCTTAGTGAAATAAGTCAGACAGAGAAAGACAGATACTGTGTGTTATCACTTTTATGTGGAATCTAAAAAATAAAACAAACTAGTAAATATAATAAAAAATAAACAGACTCACAGATACAGAGAACAAACTAGTGGTTTTCAGTGGCGAGGGGCAAGATGCGGGTAAGGGATTAAGAGGTATAAACTACTATGTATAAAGTAAATAAGCTACAAGGATATATTGTACAACACAGGGAATATAGCCAATATTTTATAATAACTATAAATGGAGTATAATCTTTAAAACTTGTGAGCCACTATGTTGTACACCTGAAACATATAATGTTGTAAATCAACTATACCTCAATAAAGAAATAAATATAAAAAAATAGTGGGCAGTCCATCGTGCAGGAGGAAAGTATCAGAAGTTGAGTAGGGAAAGTAGATTTTTAGCAGAGTCTTGAAAGATGAGTGTATATTTTGCAGATATCAGGCCACCTGATGTGTACGGGTTGTGTCTGGGGATGTTGGGAAGGCTTCAGGATGATCAGCCTTGCACAGAGTATACATTTCAAAAATATCTAATAAATTAAATTAAAGAAGTTATAAACATGTTTTACATTTTTAATGAAAATTCCATGTATCAAAATGGCTTTAAAAAAATAAACACCCAAATTACTTTAAAAACAAAGGGACTTTGTCTCACTTCTTCTTTCAACCAAACAAAGGATAATGTTTTGGGGCACCCCCTTATGTATAGTCCTGTGCAGTGGGGTGGAGTAGGTGGATTATGAAAGTCATGTAAGACTCAGGATCTAACCCTTTGTTGAATGTTAGTAGTATTCCAGAAGTAACACACTTGCTTATGTTATTGTATTAGTTCAGATTCTCATTGTGAGAAAAATGTATGAAGTATGAAGCACATAAAGAACACTTTCCCACTACAGGAAAAAACACATAATTCTACTTGTGAAGTCTATGTATTTATATACACAAATGCAAGAAAGAGTCTATACTACTGTACCTCTAAGAACATAGCACTACGTCTACCACAAGAGACTAAATAACTATTTGTTGAATGCATAAATAAATAGAATAATGCTATTTTGTCATTCTTGGACTTATGCCATGGAAACAGTATGTATGCAAATGTGTCTACAATGAAATCTTTTGGTTGCTTCCGTAATTAAAACATGTTGGATACACTTTAAGGAGGCACTGAATACTGAATTTTGTCTTGTGATGAATTGTGTTTTAACAAGGTGGTAATATACTTGAAAGCATAACAATGCTGTACTTACATGACACTAAATATACTAGATAAATTCTAAAAAGTTCAATAACAGATAGAGACGCATAGTTTACCATAGCCAGACATAAGGATATTTGAATAGGCATGGATAATTGATTGCCTTTTTAAAAACAATTTGTCTAGATGTTTTGCTGAGTATCATCAGAACCAATTAGCACTTTTTCTTTTAAAAGAAAAGTAAAGAGATTCAGAGTGCTAACATGGCCCAGTGGTCAAATATGGAGAATGTAGGAATTTGGTATATAATAAATCTAAACACACTTTTCAGGAATGGCCGAGTTTGTGGTGACTGTGATGATGGTGATGATAATGATAATGGTGATAAGGATAGTGATTTGACACTAGTGAATCTTAACTGCAATCCACCTTACTTTATTCTGCTTTCCATCTTGCAGAGTCAGGTAATGGCACAGACATTAAAATCAATTTTCTTGTTGACTAGATCCTAGGAAAAAGAGCTCCAGGTGAATTTTAACTGTCTAATGACAGATTTTATGACTAAGGCATTACGAAAACTGCTATCAACGTACAGGACCAATGAGAGAATGCGTGGTATATAAAGCCAAACAGCTTGATGACACATCTAGTACAGGTATTTGGGAAAATTCAGCTTCTGCTTCTGCTTGGTGTCCTGGGGTGCATGAGAATTCCAGTCCTTCTGACTTCAATTAACCTCTTTTACAAGTGAAGCCAAAAAGAAAGAAACGTGCATAATAACTATTGCAAAGAAATATTTCAAAGTCATTAAATGCACATTAATAATCTTGGGAATATATAATTTTGTAGGTGACAGATACTATTTTTACACCTGTTCTTTAGAGAAAGAATAAGTTTCTCTTCATTAAAGACTAATGAGTGACATTACATTTAAGTGTTCACATTAGATATGCTTCTTTGAATTTAATGATGGGGCAATGAGGCCTTAAATTAAATACTCGAAACTCTCCACTGGGAGAAACAAAACAAATTTATCTGCAATTTTAAAAAATAATGGAATCCATCTGTTATATAATAAAATTTTAAAATTTTGGATATTTAGACATATTATTATAGTACCTTTGAAAGCTTAGTTCTCGATACCCTAGTTTATTGGCATAACAAAGTAAGTAATATGGTAATTTGTGCTTATTATTTTTTTGTTTTGTTTCCATACCTTCAAAGTTCACTATGGAATACTGAAGAATTCCCTATAACACTTGAGTTGTTACTGTTACGGGCTCAGTATCCCACAATAGCGACAAATCTTTAAACAATAACTAAAAGAAAAACAATTATAAGATTAAAGATTGCTATCTAGAAATTGGATTATAACCAGTTTCCTAAATTATTCGATCTTACTAAATTAAATTTCCCCTATTTCAGACCACAGTATGTCCATTTACCCTATGCTAGAATTCACTCTGTATTTATTAAAAATATAAAATATAATTACAGTTATTAACATTTTAAAAATATTAAAATAGGAGCATAATAACATTACTGGATTTTCCCAGTAAGTCATGCTTAAATGAAATCATTTCTTCCATACACACTGTCATTTTAAAGGTTTTATAATTTCTGGAAAACCTGGAAGAGAAAAGCAGTAGTTAGGTGCAGCATAGTTAAGACTGCAATAAATCAATATATCACTTGGTATGTTTACTGAGCACTTAGTTTTGTTCTTAGCTCCTGCTATTGTCTAGTTTAGTTAATGGTCATCATTTTGACAAATATCAAAGAAAGACAAAGCAAAATGTCATTTCTTAAAAAGGGAAAGGATTAAAATGCCTTGAAGGGATGAGGAAGAAAAAAATAACTCTCTCACAGTCCATTTTGATGGACTTATGATAAAATCTTTCATTAGGCAAAGGCTTGGGAGGCCTACTGATATGGGATTAGATACAATTAGATGAGACTTAAAGCAGATGCTACAAAGCTTATGTGAGTCTGCTAATTATTGGTGGTTGACTTTTGCATTTTTCATGGAGCTCAAGTCTAATCTACAGGCTGCCTTACTTAACAGATTTACTGAGAATTCATATTAATAAGCAACAGATCCTGGAGGCTTTTTATCAGCAGACCAATGAAAGAGGTTGGGGGAAACATACTTTTCACTGAATTTCTGAAGATGCCATAATTTGGTGACCATGTGACACAAATAAGAAAGAATCTTATACCTTCAAGCTTTTGTTTATAAGAAAGAATTATCTTGAAATATTTTGATGATGTACTATGGGATGTAAAAAAAAAAATACTGATTTTCTATTCATACTCTTAACACTTATTTACCAAGCTCCTAAAGTGCCAGGTGTTGTTCTAGGATCTGAAGGTTAAGCAATGAACAAAAGAGATCAAGTATCTAACTTAGAGATATGGAACACCAATACCAAAACTTAATATCTGACTATGCAGTTCTTCAAAATTTGCAATATTTATTTAGTTATTGTCTGTTCATATTCTCTCTGTTTTGGCTAATATCTTTTGCTTTATCTTTCAGTTCACTCATTATTTTCTGTATTCTTTCCATCCTGCTGTTGAATCTATCTACTGAGTTTTTATTTCAGTCGTTTTACTTTACAGTTCAAACATTTCCATTTGGTTCTTTATACCTTTTATTTCTTTGCTGAGGCTTTCCATTTCTTTGTTGAGACTTTCATTTGTTTAAAGTGAGAATTCTAATTACTCAGTGGGACATTTAAAAATTAAAAAAATATTTTTTGACAAAAATAAAATGTTTACATTTTATTACGGATTCTTTGAAATTTTGTCAGGTAATTCTAACAACTCTGTCATCTATGTATTGGCATTTATTGGTTGCCTTTCTTCACTCAGTTTGAAATCTTTTTGGTTCTTGATGTGTTATTTTCAACTGAAACCTTCACATATTTTCCTTAGATTATGAGACAGGATCTTATTTAAACCTTCTGTTTTAGCTAGTTTCCTCTGATACTATAGTGGCAGGAAAAGGGGTGGCACTTCCTAATTTTAACTAAGAGAAGTAAAAGTCTAGGTCCCCCTTGCTCTCTGTTGACACCTGATGGAGTGGCAGTATCTTTACTGTTGTGTGGGGGCAGGGGTACAGGTTCCCCTCTAGGTGTCCACTGGTAACTCCCTGGCTTGGAGGTGGTAGAGTGCCATCTCACTGAAACCACACTGAGATGGTCTCTTGACACTGTACAGTAGGCATCTTCTGATACCACTCAAACCAGTGAGTGGGGCATCTCATTATTTCTGGGTAGAGGTGCAAGTCTAGACTTCCCACGTGGCCTCTACTGATATCGCAGTGTTGTAGGAGCAGTGGACCTCCTTACCACCTGATGGGGATGAAATTCCAGGCTCCCTACTCGGCCTTCTCCTGGTGGTGGTGGTGGAAGGGGTGTCGGGGTGCTGTGTTACAGTGCGGTGAGCATAGAAGACCCACTCCAACTTTGCTGGTGTGCGTGTACATGAAGCTGCAGAAGTAGAGTGGGCGTTATTTAAAATTTCTCTGTCTTGTTAGGCTGCCCCTTCCCTGGTCCTTCGACTTCTGAAGAGGTTTTGTTTTGTTTGCTTGTCTGCACTTGTTCTTTCAGCTACTAGCGTCTTCAGCCCAAAGAAGTCTGGGCTATATGAGACAAAGAGAAAACCCAGAAACCTCATTATCATGTTATCCCTTGGATCCTAAGGTCCACAGCCAGTCTGCCCTCTCCCTGCACCCTTGAGTCTCCTTTTACTTGTTTCACATATAATTAGCAGGATATTGATTGCACATAGTGAAAGGAATAGGGAAATGTATGTCTACTCCTTCCTGGAAATCAGTTTCTTTAAAAAAAAATCTGAAATTACTCTAGTTGTAGCAGGGAGACAAAACAGTATATATTAACATATTTAGCCTTATTTTACATATGTATTTGAAAGTATATTTTAAAATAATGACATAACCATAAATTTTTATTTTTAAGTGTATTGTGCTACAGAGATTTCTATAGTTTTGTGTGTGTGTGTGTACCTGTATGCATACGCACATACATTTTTATTTTGGGGGAATATCTCTTTTGTTATTATTATTCTTCCACCACTGAATTGTTCACAAGTATTCAAGTGAATGTCTTGATACTTCTCCCCAAAAATGTCACTTCAGTTTTATTACACAGATCATGAATTCTTCTATAGTTTCTCTTCTTCTATCAGATTGATTATCTATGTCATTTCCCTTCTGGCATATATAAGGCATAGTCCTTAATCAAAAATTACTATTTATATTCTCTCATTACTCTTTATATAGTTTGCAGTTATTCTCTAATTAAATATATGTTTTCCTATCACACTATTTGCATCCAATAATATTTTGTCTAGTTTATTCTGGTTAAAATCAAAGCATTTTTTGACCTAACAGAAATACAGAGAATAAAAATAAATGCTGTATATGTGTTACTTACATATAGTAAAAAGATTAAAAACAACTCAGGATCTGTCCTACAGCAAATCCTGATGCTCTTATATATTTAGCATCTCTGGATCAATGCTGTTTTTGTAAATAGTTTTATTGAAATATAACTATTCTTAACATATATGTATTGTCTATGGCTGTTTTAATGCTATAACAGCAGAGTTGAGTAGTTCAACAGAGATCAATGGATCCTAACACCTAAAATATTTACTATCTGGTCAGTTAAAGAAAAGTTTGCAGAGGATTGTAATTACTAAAACTTCTAGAGAAATAAGGTGAATATAAGCAATATGCATCATCTCTGAAGGATCTCTGATGCCCACATATGATAACATATTTAAGAATGTGTGTTCCTCTTAACATTTAATGCGAGGAGAAGAATGTCAGACTAATATAATGCTATTATACATTCAGGTAGCATTACACATTGCAAATTTAGGAGAATAAATAATAATATCTTCTCTTAGTATTTTGCTTTTGCTTTTGTAGGAATATTTCCCTTTTTATTTCTTCCTCCTTTCTGGCAATCTTTTCATGTTCTTTTGCATGTGTATCTACTTCTATCAGTCATTATATATAGTTCCAGAAAGTCCTGGACTTTATTTCAGTTCTTTTCCTAGGCAGCTAGACCCACAAAAACAACTTCATTTGACATGTACTCATGTGAGAACTAAATATCTGTAGCCCAGACCTCTCTTTTCAGATCCATACTTGTATATTCAGTTGCCTACTAGTGTTCACCAGATGACCGGTGTTAAGGCACATAAAAATGAATACATTGAAGACTGACCTTACCAGTCCTCATCTCCCATGCACCCACTGCTCTCTGTCTCAGTGGGTTGCCCCACCATCTATTACTTTGGACAAGCCAAAAACCGAGGAATCATCTTTTGTCTGTAGTGTTCTTCAAGTTTACCCATATTGTAGTTATGCTATTGGTTTTCATTTATTTTAATCTGGCTTTGGTGTTCTTCACTAAATTAAGTGTTCATTCTATGAATATTCTAGAAAATTCACAGCAATTATCACCAAGTATTTTCTTCTTAATTCTCCGTTTCTTTCCTATTTGGGATCTCTACTTATTCTGTTCTCCTTGTCTTTTTCCTATTTTCAATTTCATATGCTCTCTTTGATCTGTATAGATCTTCTGACCTATCTTGTACTTTAAAACTTTCTTCTATAATTTATAATCTGCTATTTATTTATTTTTGTTTTCAATTTAATACCTGTAAGTAATGTTCCATTCATTTTCAAGTGCATCTGTTATTTTTCCATGCTAAACTACTTTACTGTGATTTCTAGTCCTTCTATATTTTTTAATTTTAAACCTCATTTTGCTATTTTTTTCCAAATAATTCTGTTATTTAAGTTATTTTATCCAGTTGGTTGCATTAGTCCCTCATTAGAGGTTGTTAACTTGTTTTTAAAAAGATTTTAAGTTCCTTTTAAATTGAGATTGTGTCTTTTATGATGAAAGTCATGCATACATGGTATTTGTGGAAGTCTCTGATAAGTGGTTTTACATTAATTTTTTGATGTAACTTCTTTGGCCAGGTATTAGAATTTTTCTAGGATCTTTTACATGGAGGGCAAGGCATCCAGTGTCACTGCTTTAAACAAATATACAAATTCCAGCTCCTTGGAGAAGCTGGAGTCACCGCATTAGACAGAACCAAAATATATTATCACATAGCTATAGCACCAGCAGATTCAGAGACCATCTGTTCTGCCTTCTAAAGCTAATTAAATTTTAAAAAATCTGAGCAATTAAGAAACAACCGTCAGCCTAGAGTCTGAATCAAGAATAATTTGATAATAAAAGCTACAGCTATTACAAATACACCTAATTAGGAAGTACCTGAGTAAAAGTTTACAAGTCATTAAAGTAGTATTGAAAGAGTGAAGTATGGTTGATGGATATTAATGGGAAATTTTACCAAGGGAAAACTGTTACCTATAGCATTCTATTAGACTAATGAGTCTACACTGTCTAGGAAGGAATAGCACACAGATTTTCAAATTTTTATTTTATTATTATTATTTTATTTTTGGCTGCATCGGGTCTTCATTGCTGTGTGTGGGCTTTCTGTAGTTGCGGCAAGTGGGGGCTACTCTTCATTGCGGTGTGCGGGCTTCTCATTGCGGTGGCTTCTCTTGTTGTGGAGCATGGGCTCTAGGCACGCAGGCTTTCTGTAAGTTGTGGCTCATGGGCTCTACAGCACAGGCTCAGTAGTTGTGGCACACGGGCTTAGTTGCTCTGCAGCATGTGGGATCTTCCTGGACCAGGGCTTGAACCCGTGTCCCCCTGCACTGGCAGGGGGATTCTTAACCACTGTGCAACCAGGGAAGCCCTAGCACACAGTTTTAATAGTTTTAGAGAAAACTCATAATATACTTTTGGACTATTAAATGCCAACATATTTAACTGAGAGTAGAAAAGCAAACAAGACATTTCTTTATTATATGTTAAGTACCTAAGTTTTGTTCTTGGTATAATCATCAATAAAACCATGCTGATTATTTGGTTTTCAATGAATAACAGAATTGCTAAAACTTCTGTTGATGCTATGTAGGTGTGGTGATAAAATACTTTTCATTTAATATAATATTTTTCATGTGTTCAGTGGTTACAGATCACAAAGTATTTTACATTTTCACGTACTGTTATTAGACATTTCTAAAACCTGTTGAGTGAGTAAAGCAGGTAGGATTAGCCTTATTTGATAGATTAAGAAACTGACATTTAGAACAGGCTAGAGGTCACATAGATGAATCTTTATTTTGACTCAAGTTCACTAAGCTTTCTACTACAGTATGCTTTCTCTGTTAATCAGTTTATTAATATCTTTATAGGCAGTTCATAAAACTCATCTGAGGAACATTATGGAAAGATATTTTTTTCTGTAAGAGTAAATTGTGATGAATTCTCTAGCTAACTCGGAGATTGATGAGCATATGCTTTCACAAATTCTTGAAGTGATAATCATATTGTTTTCATAAATATCTAGTCTATGGGCAGAGAGTTTTCAATATAGGAAATGTATAGGTAGGCATTTCTGAGGCTGCAGTATATCAAGGCAAATAAGAGAAACATTCTACCTTAACTACTTCCCTGATTTTCGCCAACATTCCTCAAAGCATGAGTGGACCAATTGCTCATATCATTTGAGAATGCATTACAAACAAAGACTCTGTGGTCCTTTTCAGTCTAGATTCAGAGGCATTGTCTGGAAATGTGAAATTTTTTTATGAGGGCTTTCTGTGAAAACTATGCACAATGTAGTTTTAGAACCACTGCCTTGTGTGAATCTTTAAATTTAAAGTTGGAATGAAATCAAGTGTTTCGCCATCATGAAGAGATGAGGAAAACATCCAAAATATTATAGCAGTAATATGAACTTTTACCATCATAATTAAGTACACAAAAATCTCAGGTTTGAGCCACTATTATGCCAGGCTATGTGACATATAAAATAAACTTAAATCTGTGCAAAACCTCATATTTAGGAATTAATCAGGGAGTTAGGATAATTCCTTTTGTTCAATATTTGATCCTGAAAACAGACAGCACTGTTATGGCTGACATCAATCCATAATGGAAAAAAAATCAAGAGTAGTGTTATCTTCTGGTGTGGGCAATTGTCTTCTTTGTGTTTATAACTAAACCACAGGCTTCTGTTTAAAATGGCATCTGGCTAGTTGTCCCTGAGGCAGTCTCTCCCAACTTCTCTCTAAAATACTTATTAAGATACAGGAAAACTCACAACATCACAAAATATTAAGACTGACAGATAACCTATTGCTAGAAAATGGAAGGAATTTCCACTAACTATAAAGCCATTGGAATTAGATTGAGGAAAAAAAAATGGTGGTTTCATGAAAGGGAATAGCCATTACTGAAAAACATAGGAAGATACTTTATTGTCCTTAAGTCTCTTCCTTTCTTTCTTTTCTCCTTTGCTTTCTCTCTTTTGTTATACAGTCTGCCCTCTATATCAAATTTCTAGGACCTTGGACAGCCACTTTCCCTTTTTCTATATACTTGTTGCTTTTATAGGTAATCTCAATAATGTTTGTGTCTCCTTTCCTATAGCAAGAACACAATGGAGTAGGAAATGGGAGTATGAGAGCTTTTAAACAGGGATGCACGACATCCTAACAAAGCAGTATGGTTTGATACAGAGAGTGGAAAAGCTGTGGGAGAAATACATGCAGGGGACTTTCATGTACAGCTTTAATTTAGAGGGTAAGAACTCCAGGGTGTAAATAACTCCAGGGTAAGAACTCCAGGGTGTGCCACCTCTCTTAATTTCAGCAGAAAAGACCCTGGGAAATGGGCCAAGAACTGTGCACCTCAATTTACTTTTCATGTATATACCTGAGAAGATGATTAGATTTATAACCAAATGGACAGTAGCTGGGGCCAAGGGCATCCTGTTAATTGGTATATACTGTAAATAGGATAAATCTCCATTCATACAAAGAGGAAAACAAAACAACATGTGTCCTATTAAAGTCTAATTGCAATACAGGGAGGGGGAAAATAGAATATTGTTATGAAGCCTCATTTAAAAAAAAAAAAATATCAAAGGAACCAGAAGAAAGTGTTAAAATACTTCAGCTTGAATTAAACCCAATATGCAAGAAAAAATAGTATCTATGAATACATGAACAGTAAGTATGGAGAGTTTTATGAAACAAAAGGGGGATGGACCGGAAATAAAACAAGATGAGACACATAGACCAATGGCTGAGAAGTTAAGGAGTTGATCAAAATAAGGTAGAGCAAATTAAACTACAAAGGCATAATTAAAATTTGCATCAGAGGCAGTAAAGATAAGACTTACTATTGCAGCAAATGAAATCATTCATGTGAAGCACACAATTGAGATTCTTTCCTGCAAACAAAGGAGAAACACCAAGGGATTAAAAAAAACCTGCTAAAGAAAAGGTGAAGTATATGGAAATTAGAGAATGGGAATCTAAAATAAGTATTTTGGATTGTCTCAAAGAACAAACCAGAACAACTGAAATGGAAGTAATCATTAAAGGACACACACACAAAAAAAGATGAAAATTTCCATAACTGATAAAACTATGAGTCTTCTGATAAAAATGCTCCATATTATTCCAAGAAAGGGAAATGAAAAGAACCCACACCAAACTGAAAATTCTAATGAGAATAATCAAGATAAATATTCTTAGGAGAATCCAGAAAACAAAACAGGCGCCCATAAAAAAAAAAAGTAAAAAAAAAAAAACAAAACTTGAATTAGTCTCAGACTTCTCCACTTCAACAGTTACTGCAAAAAGGCACACATATTTCACAAAGGCAAAAATTATTCCATAAAGGCCTCAGGATTTTGATGTTGTAAATTTGAGACCTAAAAATGTAAACCAAATATTCCTCCATATATTAAGTCAACATAAGAACATTCTCAAATAAGGAAGTGCTTAAAAATGAAAATTTTATTTGCCCATAAATATACATTTTCTATATATATTTATATGTATCTATATATTTCTGTGTATATTATAGGTATCTTTATTTAAAATATGTTTTAGTACATACTCCAGCTGACTGAGAATAAAGTTTAAAACTCAGGAATAAGGAAAATTATAAGAAATTTAACAAATTTTGAAAACATTTAAAGTTTTTCAAGTATTGTAAAGTCAGAAACAGTTGATAAAAGGAGATGTTTAATATAATAATAATTTAATAACAATAATTTGGGTCTAAAACCAAATTTTCTCAAGTGAACAGAAGTAAGGCAGAGAACTACAAGCTTGTTACATTTCTTTATTTTTTGTGAACAGATAATAAATTAATAAACTATAATAATTTCATGACACTATAGAGAAAAATTGATTAATGAAGGTTATCATGAAAACAACAAGCAACCATGTAAGAAATTTAAAACTGGAAGAATCACTTTCAAATCCCTGAAGAGGGTGAGAAAAAAAAAAAAAATTCCTGTAGAAAAAGAAAACTGAGGCAAATTCCAGAAAGCATAAAATAAGTTTTACTTATGAATATAAGTATTAAATGTTTAACTCTTCTATAAGAAAATTAAGACAAGTGGATTTGGCTGGCAATCTAATATATAACTATATGAGCCACACAAAAAAAATGATGAAATTACACTAAAATATTGAAAAAACAAGGAATGATAATAATTTACCCAGTAAACAATAAGGCAATGGGAAACAATTTCAGATAAAGTAGAAAGCAAAAGCCTTATAAAAGATTAAAAAGGTCTTTTCACAATAATATAAACATCTGGAGTATCCATAGCAAAGAAAAACCAATAAAACTATAAATGAGCACAGATACAATTTGGTAAGGAGTAATGAGAGAAAACTTGTCCTACCGTGTATTAAAATATTATGTATTAAAATGAATATAAAAATCATTGATTGTAATAAACACCATTTTTATGTACCACTAAAAAGAAAAAAAATAATTTTATATGTTATCCTGTAAGAATCATCCTAATTTCAGAAATGTTTGCATATGATTAAGTGTGCAAATTAGAACTGATGAATGATATGGTATTGATGATGATATTGATTGATGATATTGATGATATTGAATGACATTGATTGATGAAAGGTATGATAAACCTTTCATGATTAAAATAGCATCAAGCTAGGCACAAAATATGAAAACAGAAATGTGACAGCACAAATACCCTTGAAATAAATGATTGCATAAATAATATCTTAATAAACCCTATAAGAACTTTAATTCATAATATGATATCCTAAAAGAAGCCTAACAAACTGATTGGAAAGATATATTCAATAAATGATATGAAGGAAAAATGCATCTTTAATAAAAATGTCATTAGTGTTCACTGGATGAGTATATTTGTTTAGATATAAAACTGATATAAAAAAAGACCAAAGAAAATGAAAGTGAATATTTAAATGACCTTGGATGATTAGGACTAATTATTAACACACTGGGGAAAAAACACAAAGGAAAACTTTTAACCATGTGAGAAGTTAAAATTTCTGAACATCACAAACACAACAAAATTCAAAGCCAGAAATTGGTTGAACCATATGGTATCACTATTTCTGTGGGTCAACATTGCCAAGTATTGGCAGTCTATAAGGATATTGGGAGAAAGTTTAAATAATATGAAAATTAAAAGTTGAATATCCTTGATTGATTAAATATCTATAAATTTAAAAAAATACAAGGAGATTAAGAGGTATACATTACTATGTATAAAATAAATAAGCTACAAGGATATATTGTACAGCACAGGAAATATAGACAATATTTTATGATAACTTTAAATGGAGTATAATCTATACAAATTTTGAATCACTATGTTGTACACCTAAAACTAATATAATGTTTCAAATCAACCATACTTCAATAAAAAGACAAATACAGTAACACCCTAACCACAAAAAAGTAGGTGGACAATAAGAGTCAATTTCTAGAAGAAATAGAAAAGGTCAGTAAACATAAAAACACTTCAGTTTAACATATATTTTAGGTAAGAAAAAAAAAAAAAGGAACTATACCAAAATACTACTAGTGGTTTTCTCTGAGTGTTGGGATTACGGATTTTTTTAATTTGTGGAGTTTTTGGTATCATTTTGTCTTGCTTATACTTTTCTATATTTTTAAAATCGTATTCTCAAATGAGCATGAGTTGTTCATTAACATCAGGAACGTATATATGTGCGTGTGTGTGTATGATTGGGATAGGAGCAGATGGTACTCAGCAGAGATAATAGAGCATGTGAAAACGGGAGGCTGAATGTAAAATGCTTCTGTTGGCTGAGGTTGGAGTGGAGGAAAAAACAGTTACTTGCCTTTCCAAACTCTATACTTTGACAGCACAGTGTATATTCCAGAGATGACAGTGCCTGAAAGGGACTTGATATCACCTTCAAGTTAGTAAGACTGAAAGCCTCAGAGGACCATAACTGAAGATGTCTAAAAAGAACACATGAGAAAGACTGTGTATCTAACTTGAGAGTGCCAACCACTTAGTGTTAAAGACCATCTCATTTTTTTTCTATCTTTCACACTCTGTCTTATATGGTTGATTTAAAGCAAGTAGCACATTGTACGTGTGAAAAATGAGACTTGCACTAATGGAGATACTGAAATTGCTAATACATCACAACTCCTAATGATTCCAGGTCCCTGAAATTGTGCATATTAATACAACCCTAGAAACTGAAATGTTATCTAGGTCAGTGGTTCTCAAAGTGTGATCCCGAGACCAGCAACACCATCACATGGGGATTTGTTAGAAATACAAGTTCTCAAGCCCCACTCATACCTACTGAATCAGAAACTCTGGGAGTTGGGTCCAGCAGTCAGTGTTTTAAAAAGCCTCCAGGGGGCTTCCCTGGTGGCGCAGTGGTTGAGAGTCCGCCTGCCGATGCAGGGAACGCGGGTTCTTGCCCTGCTCCGGGAAGATGCCACATGCCGCGGAGTGGCTTGGCCCGTGAGCCAGGGCCGCTGAGCCTGAGCGTCCAGAGCCTGTGCTCCGCAGCGGGAGAAGCCACAGCAGTGAGAGGCACGCGAACCGCAAACAAACGAACAAAAAAGACAAAACAACAAATGTCGGTGAGGATATGGAGAAAATGAAACCCTTGTGCCCTGTTGGTGGGAATGTAAATTGGTGCAGTCCCATTATGGAAGTTCCTTAAAAAAGTAAAAATAGAACAACCATATTACTCAGCTATCCCACTTTTGGATATATATCCAACAGAAATGAAAA
The DNA here is from genome assembly GCF_039906515.1 of Pseudorca crassidens. Taxonomy (NCBI): domain Eukaryota; kingdom Metazoa; phylum Chordata; class Mammalia; order Artiodactyla; family Delphinidae; genus Pseudorca; species Pseudorca crassidens. Next base: position 93,472,766 of record NC_090305.1, on the reverse strand, counting down.
CAGGATCTCAAAGAGATGTCTTCACTTTCATGTACATTGCAGCATTATTTACAATGGCCAAAATATGGAAGCCACCTAAGTATCCATCAATGGATGAATGGATAAAGAAGATGTAAGATGTACACATACACAATGGGATATTATTAACCATGAGGAAGAAGGAAATCCTGACATCTGCAAGAACATGGATGGACCTTGAGTGTATTATGCCAATTAAAATAAGTCAGACACAGAAAGACGAATACTGCATGATATCACTTACATTTAAAATCTAAAAAAGCAGAACTTATAGAAACAGAGAGTAGAATACTGATTACCAAGGGCTGGGGGAGGGGGGTGGAGGAAAGGTGAGATATTGGGCAGAGGATGCCAACTTCCAGTTATAAAATGAGTAAGTTCTGGGGATCAAATATACAGCATGGTGATTATAGTTAATAATACTGGATTATATGCCTGAAAGTTTCTGAGAGTAGGTCTTAAATATTCTCACCACAAAACAGAAATGGAAAATATGTGATGTGATAGAGGCGTTAACGCTATGGTGGTAATCACTTTGCAATATATATGTGTATCAAATCAACATGTTGCACACCTAAACCTTGCACAATGTTATATGTCAATTATATCTTAATAAAACTGGAAAAAAAGGCCCTCCTGGTGATTTTATTTTTCATGCTAAAGGGACAGATTTATTTTTAGCTAATACATTTTTGGTATGTCAGACCAATTTATATACATATATATACACATACATATATCTCCAAAGTAAAAAGTATATCAGATTTCACTGGATTCTCCAAAGAAGCAAATGATTATTTCAAAAGCATCATTTTTCAAATAGTGTTCTCCAGAGTCCTTGACAAGTAGGTGTTTTCTATGCCCTTAAAGCTTCAGCTTGTAGACTCACAGCTTATTGTACTAAGGATGCTAAGAGGTCTAATAGTAAGTGAACTTTTTTAACCAAGATAGTTTAATGTTTCCAGGTATCAAGAAATACCTGACCTTATCAGTTAATTAGATGTTTACCAAATAACATCATTCAAAACTGCTGTCCTATGAATCATCTTTTGTGAAACATTCTAGCTCCTTCCTTGTCGGGTCAAACAGAGAAAGGGAATAGATCATATTTCAAGTTGGTATTATAGTAGTCAAACCTTTGAAGCTTCTTTTCTTTGGGATGAATAAAAAGAGAAAAAAAATGAAAGCTTATGGAAAATTGTAACATGCCAAATAATGTTGTAATAAATAACATTTAGTGCTGCTCTTTTCCCATGGGGAATGTTCACAAAATAATCATTGATTTCATTAGCAAAGTCCCCATGGAATATGAAAATCTTGGTTATTCTCTTGAAAAAAATTCTTTCAAAAATTTATAGAAAAGAAGAAATATGGGATGTGGATTTAATTTAATTTTGTTCTATTTAAATTTGGAAGTAGTTGAGGTTTAGAAAAATCTTAAAATTTTCTTGCTCTAAACTTTAAGCTTGTTTCTGACTGATCATTTTTGCACTTCTAGTCCTTCCACTTGGAATGCTGTTTCCCTTATCTTTCCATAGCTGGTTCCTTCTTATTATTCAGAATCCATCTCAGGGTTTACATGAGTACCCATTGTAAATTAACAGCTTCACCCCAAACATCACTCTCTAAAGCAACTATATTCATTTTATTGTCTTTGTGAGATTTAGAGCTATTGGAAGTAATCTTGCACACTTCATTGTTGATGCTCTTTTCTTGTTTATTTATTAACTTATTATTCTGGAAGGTGAGTTCCAGAAAAGCAGCTCTGTCTTGATTGCCACTGTGTTCCTACCACATAGAAGAATGCATGGCCCATTAATAAACAGATGTTGATGAAAAAGAAAGAATTTGATGCTCTGTACCAGCATTTGTCAAACCTATTCTGTAAAGAGCTGGAACGTAAATCTTTTAGGTTTTGTGCTCCACATGGTTTCTTTCATCATTATGCATCTCTGCCAGGGGTAGTGCAAAAGCAGCCAGAGAGAATATGTCAAATTATGAGCATGACTGTGTTACAATAAAACTTTAGTTACCAAAAGAGGACACGGGCTGGATTTGGCCCACAGGTCATAGTTGGACAAACATCATAAATCGAGATGAAAACTAGTTCCCTTCATCAAAGATGTGAGCCAAGTGCAACATGACCTCCACAGAGCACTGTGATCCTTGAGGAGTCTTGGGTATGCCCTACTACCAATTACAATACTTTTTTAAGTAAACTTTTTTATTTTAGAAGAGTTTAGATTGACATAAAAATTACAAAAGTAATATAGCAAATTCCATTATAACCTGCACCAAATTTTCCCATTATGGTTCATTTGTTATGACTGAAGAACCAATATTAATGTATTATTATTAACTAAAGTTCATACTTTATTCAGATCTCCTTAGTTTTTAACCTATTGCACTTTCTCTGCTTCAGAATCCCATCCTGGGTACCACATCACATTTCATAATCATGAGTCTTTATACCAATTATTTTTAAAAAATATTTATTTATTTATTTTGGCTGCACCAGGTCTTAGTTGCAGCGTGCAGGATCTTTGTTGCGGCATGCAGGCTTCTTAGTTGCGGCATGCAATCTCTTAGTTGCTGCATGCAGGATCTAGTTCCCTGACCAGGGATCCAACCAGGGCCCCCTGCATTGGGAGTGTGGAGTCTTACTCACTGGACCACGAGGGAAGTCCCTATACCAATTCTTTTTAAGGGCATAAATTATTATCTCTTGACTTTCATGTTTGCTGATTTCCTCTCTTTCTTCTTTTTCTATTTCTCTTTATTCTCCTTCGAAGTCTGGACCAAACTATGGTGGTAGCAACTGATGTTGATCAAAAGGTGCTTAGAAAGGCAGCAAAGCATAGCAGAATCAAACTTGCACTCTGCTCATATCTGTGTCTTTTGGCCGGATGACTTAATTCTGTACATATTGGTTTCCACGGTTCTAAGTTAAGAATGCTAAAACTCTCCTGTCTGTTTCTGGGCTACTCTATGTGAAAACACTTTGCGTGAAAGCATTTTGCAAACTCTAAAGCACAATTCCAACATAAGGATTATTGTTATTGTGAAAGGTCATAAGTGTGTGGGCAAAGTGCCAATTCTTCCTGACTTCAAGGCTGGAAACTACTGTTAACTAATTAGTTCAATCTACAGTAAAGGGCAACAGGCAGAGTTAAAATTGGATTTCAAAGCACTTATGCTGAACTTCTAATGATTTTTTATACTTCAGACCAAACTGAATAATCATTAGATATTTTACTGCCAAAATAAAATCTAAGCAGATAAAAATGTATGTTCTGCTTAAAATTCATCATGGTGAATGGTAGAATATCATCAACATGGACATTTTACATGGATAGACTCAGTCAAGAGCCAACATGATCTTCTTCCACATACATCAGCATTTGAAAGTGTTACCTGTTTTCCAAGTGTAATGTAAGTAACATAAATATTGATTGGAAAAACCCCTGTTGTGACTCTGAAAGTTGAAAACACTTCAAAGATGCTTATAAATAAATGGGAAAATCAGGTGAGCCTTCATCAGAATTAGCTTAATGCTTGCCTTTTTTTCCCCCTTAGAGTCGGCCTGATCCTTTTTTCTTCTGGATCTTTCTCCTACCACAAATTATAGACTCTTCACTGCAGAGTGAATGCTTGCATTTGACTAAATTCTCTAAAGAGTTTGGGCTGTTATTTTGTTTAACATCTGTGCAAGTCCATTTTTGCATTTTGTGAAAACACTTCTCTATGATATTTCCAACCATTGTACAGCCTACTCTACCAACTATAATTATAAGTACTTCTCAGTTGCTGTAGAGCAGCACCATCCAACAGACCTTTCTGTGGTGGCAGAAATTTTCATCTGTGCTATCCAGTATGGTAGCCACTAGCCACATGTGTAATGTGCCTAGCACAACCAGGGAACTACTTTTTAATTTTAAAACATTTAATTGAATTAAAGTTAAATGAAAATAAGCGCATGTGGCTAGTGGCTACCATAATGGACAGCACAGATCTAGAAAGTTCTATTATCCTGTGTTTTTGAAAGGAAAGGAGGTTTAGATAATCCACATTTCCATTTCATTGAAGTCTAGTAACTGTATCTTGGAACCTTGCACTAACTATCCAGGTATAACATTTTGATTCGTGCAATTCCTGAAAATTTGCCACATTTGGGGCTAGTTCCTCAATTTTTAAAATTGCAAAAACAACTACATTGGAAGTTGAATTATCTCTCTCATTCTGTCCTCAAGTTGTTGTTGTTGTTGTTGTTTTTCCTAACATTTATTGTTCACTGGTAATTGAGGCTCTTCATGGCAGTCTAAGGCAGCCTGACATAATCAGATAAGGTTGCAGCACACATACAGATAACTGTGAAGTGAAAGAGGTGAAAAAACTTTACTTGTGGTCAAACTAGCGTTACCCTCATCCTTGGGACACTTATCTCAATTTTTAGGACTTCTTTTTTCTTTTTAATCTGTAAATGAATTTGATGATAGACTGTCTAAAGGTGCTCTCATCTCTAAAATACAGTGGCCTGGTTGGCATATTCCACCAATTGTGAATCGTTAGTCACTGGCGAGATTCAGCACAGTATATATCATCCTTAACATAATCATAGCCACAAAATATTGACAACTTGCTGTGTTCCTGGCTCTGTGTTAAGTGACTGTCCTGTCATAACCTCACAACAATCCTGAAGACAGATAACTGCTATTATTATCTCTCTTTTTCAGGTGAGGAAACTGAGGTGGCCCAGTTAGAAAGCAGCAAAGCCGAAGTTTGAACCTGGGAGAAGGATTCCCAAGACTTGCTCTCAATTCAGTCATTATGCATGCTGCCTTGTCAAAAACCAGGTGGAAGGACTCAGGCTATTCCAGCAGCTGAAGTACTTCCCACCTTGTCATGGGCTTGCCCCAATAAATTGGTGGTGAATTTAATGTGTTTGAACAAAATTCTCCTTAATATTTGAATAGACAGATTAAAAGAAAATAAGAAATGTGAAAACAAATAGATTTTCAAAGAATGCCTCCTTCCATGGCAGCAGTGCCCTAGAAGTAGCAGGCACTTTGAAAACGAGTCTCCAGTGAAGGTGCTGACATATCCTCGGAGGTCTAATTTATTTTGAATTGTTCTCAATTGCTTTCTATTTGAGAAGATGGCAGCACTCCCAATGGTGTCAAAATACTCCATATCATGAGTGTTTAAAAAATTAAGTCTGTTACATATAGAGAATTCAGCAACGGAAAAGTGATAATGGTAGTAATATTAGCTAACATTAATTAAACACTTACTATATGCCAGATATGTATCCTAAGAACTTCATGTGACTGATTTTTTAAAGCAATGTTATTCTAGAAATATTTCTATGAAGTAACTACTATTATTATATCTTTGTTATAGATGAGAAAATAGAAGCACAGAGAGCTTAAAATAACTGGCCCAAGGTCACTCAAATGGTGAAGGGTGGAGCAGGAATTCCAACCCAGGCAGTCCACATCCATTAGGTTGGGCTTTGTCTCTGTCTGCAATCCTCAATTTGGGACAAAATGCCTATATAGGGACATAGAAGGCTGCCCTCATATGGCCTTGATTAGCAAGTGTATTCCCATTTTTTTTTTTTTTTTTTTTTTTTGGCACAAGAGTTTGCCCAAGGAAAAAGAGAGAAAAAAAAATCCAATTATAAAGATGAATGAGATTCAGATTCAACTAGGAGGAGGAAATAAGGACACTTGGACTCTGAAAGATGAAGCAATTTGCTATATATAACAGAATGCTTCAAATTACCAGAAGACTGAATATTTACTGTCTTTAAAATTTTTTTAAATAAAACATTCCTATTTCTGATGGAAGGCAGTCAGAAAATTTGGGAAAAGGATACACTGAGAAATTACTCAGGTTCTTATGATGATTCTGAAACAACAACAACAAAAAGTTTCAATGAAACAGTGGAGTTCAGGGACACATATTCTGTGCAATCAGTCTTTTAAGAGACTTAATAACCACCAGAACCTCTAGGAATGAAATACTAGATATAACAATTTCTTAAAAGAAGAAAAACAACACTTTGATAAATTATAATGAAGACTTCTATGTGCTATGAATGGAATTAGCACAACTAATAGTGTTTTAGACATTTCATTAGGTTATTCCTCATGACCTTAGCAAAAAAGCTGTACACCAGTAGGCATACAGAACACCTTAATTAAAAACAAGTGATACTGTACTTAATAAAGTTTAATCTGACAGGTAAAACATCCAATGAGCGGTATATTTTATCTAAGTATTGTTCATTTTCCTGCAGCTGAACAACCAGGCACTCATCAAATGACAGTTGCTGGGACAAGTTATAGGTAAAATAATAAATATAAGTTTGTGTATACAGATGATTTGACTTACTGGAATCTTCGAGGCCATTGCAAAATAGTTAATGCTACAATGTAGACAAAATTTACTCAGAAGTAATGTTATTAAACCGAAAATCCTCAAGTCCTTTCAGAAGCAGAATAGAATCCTGAACTGAAATAAGGCATGATAATTTATGTCTTTAATGAAGATATAAAGATGGAATTATGGCTGGCTTAGCAGAAACAAAAGCATAAAGATCCTGAAAATGTTTCAACACCAGTTCACACATGATAGATCAAGATGCCTGTGGAAACTAATATAAGAGGCAATGTGGTCATGTAGGCAAGTCACACAGTAACCTAGTTTCCTCTTACATAAATTAGAAACAGTAATAACCTTTTGACAGTCCTCACTGCATGACTATGAAAAACAAGAAGGATCATGCAGAAAAAGTACTATGCAAATTATAAGACATATAAAATAATCATTATTATATAGGTGCAAAAAAAACAGGACCAGTACCTATAACTTGTAACAGTCTATATGGGCCCAAGGATGCAGGAGTTGGGGAGGGACTATAGTTTCTTGCGTTCCAGTTTCTTTCTCTCCAAATCGTCCCTATGCTTCATAATCACCTCAACCTAGACATGTTTATCGATATCTCTCTGTCTCTTTTTTCTCTGTTTCTCTGTCCTCTTCCCCCTCCCTCCTTGTTGTCTTTGTCCCCCTCCCCCTCTCTCGCCCCCTCCTTCCCCTCTCTCGCCCCCTCCTTCCCCTTCCTCTTCTTCTTCTCTCTCTCACTCTCACTCTGTCCTCAAAAGGAAATTAACCACCAAATAACTCTATGAAAAGGCTGAAAGAACCATCAGTTAAACATTCTGGACAGATGATGTTCTTATGGAGGAACAAAGCTAACGTTGAAGCATTTCATCTGTTAGAGAGTAAAACGCTTAAAATCTGAATTAAAATCAGGAATATATTAAAACTCAAAGATATTGTTGGTGAACTAAGTTAACCCAATTCAAAGAACATGTGATAAAAACAAACCTATCTTCTCCCCAAATTAAAATGTCAAATTTGACTTATAGCTTTCAGTACTAAACTGTTTATTACACTGACAGTTTGGTTTAATGTCAGCATTTAATTATGAAAAAATTCAGATTATTGAAATCCCTACAAGAACCTAAATCTGAGATAGTTGCACATTGGACTGTACAATTAACTGTTATTAATTAACATAATTAAGTATGACAATTCATAAATACTAGATTACGATTGGTAAAAATCTATATTTTGCAACTGTCAGAGATGGGGGAGAGAGCTAAGAAGGTCTCATCCCTTTAACCTTCCTCCCAGGTCAGAGAGGAAGTGTCAGAGTGAATATGTTCAAATGTTTATAGCAAACAGACACAAAATTACCCATTCCACTTTTCCTGTAAGGTCAGTGAAGTCCTAGCTCTCTGTCCATTTAGGAGTGACATGACATCATGTTCATAACAATCTTCTAATGGCAGGGTAATTTAATCATCTGGTGAGATTAGGGTAACAAAACTGTCCTAAGCAGCATTTATGCATCAAGCTTAAGACATTGTTCAGAACACTGATCCTTCTAGGTTCTTATACCATGTTCATGCAAGGATGGGAGAATCTCTACATGATTTCCAGACAGTCCACTTTTGTTGAACTCTACCAATTTAACAAGTGAAAGGCCAACTTTAACACCTTTAATGCAGATTACATGATGATTGGACATGATATACTGGTTATTGTAGCTACCTCTGGTGTGTGACTTTTGATTGGATGGGGCCTTCTAAATGTAAGCTAACCATCTGAAGACTAAATTTCTCATTTGGGCAACTGTTTCTAGATACAGAAACACACACACACACACACACACACACACACACACATGCACAGAGTCTATGCTAAAGTATGTTAGTTTCGGATAACAAAGAATAAACCAATCAGAAAGCAAGGTGATTCATGTAAGTCTGCATAATCAGTTATGACAAATAGGGTGAAACCTAATAAATATCTTAATTGCTGTCACAGCTATCTCTTGATCTTGTTTTTTGGAAAGCACCTGGATTGTTGGCAGCCTGCAATTATTTACATTAAAGCATAAAACTTCCATTTCAAAATTCTCTCTGTTTCTGAATATGATTGTTTATAAAATAATAAAGCAATTCCTATAATTTTATCTAATGAATTTCAACTAAACTCTGATCAATTTAACAGAGTGGAACACTATATAGCATGATTTAATTAAAAATAACACAAGCACAACTTCCACAAACCAAGCAATCATGAACATTTTATCAGAAAATAAATATTATTTAGGTCATTCAGTTTGATTTCACTGTTTGAAAGGAAAGAGCATCCTGTGCAAGAAACATTTGGGGGGGCAAGTAGTGAAGTTTCTTATTAACTCATATTAATTTTTGACCCTAGAAGTAAACATATTAAATGATTAATAGCTTCTCCAATTTGACTAACAACATATTGGCAAAGCTTTTATGAAAATACTATTGAATTTAGTGTTAGTAACTTTGTATGTAATGTGGAGAAGAGCTTTTAAAAATTTTATTCTATTTTCAAAATTTAATTATACCTGAGTTTGATTTTCAGTTACTCTGCTAGTTAGCTCTACTCCCTTAGGAATTTCCTCAGTGTTACATAACTTTTAAGAGATTTCCAATGAATGTTAGTGGCAACTTACTTTTATTGAGTACTTACTCAAGGTACTTGCACTTATTTTATTATCTGGTTTTCCTCCTAATAACTATGAGATTATGATCCACATTTTACAGATTAGCAAACTAAGGTATAAATAATTGTGTGAGATCACATAGCTAGTAAATAGCAGCTCTTAGATTTGAATCCATGGATTGTTTCCAGAATCTGTGCTCTTGAAAGCTATTCTATACTACCTTTGACATATATTTAATCAGATTTTTAGGTGAAAACCCTTTTTTTTTTGTTGACGAGATCCCATTAATTAATGGAACTAAGAATAGATTTGGAGAATTTGAGAGACTGAATTGGCTTTAAATTTAAATAGAATACTACAAACTCTCACCTGGCTAGGGAGATGAGGTGATTTTACAATTTCAAATAAAAAAAATAAACAGAATTTATTTTGGTTAGGGTGTTTTCTCTTACCCTTCTTCTGAAGATTCAGGAGAATATGGTCATAATTTTCATATCTCATCTGGCCTTGGATTCAACAACAGGTGGGACATCCCAATATTCTTGTATAATTATAACACATAATTGTATAACACATAATTGTATAATTAAATCACTCCACAGTGATTTAAACAAATTAAGAACTTGAAGTTCTTTGGTTTAGAAGTGAAAACCCAAATGGCTGTTACATCAGAGCTTTTTTTTTTTTTTTGCAGTACGCGGGCCTCTCACTGTTGTGGCCTCTCCCACTGCGGAGCACAGGCTCCGGACGCGCAGGCTCAGCAGCCATGGCTCACGGGCCCAGCTGCTCCGCGGCATTGTGGGATCCTCCCAGACCGGGGCACGAACCCGTGTCCCCTGCATCGGCAGGCGGACTCTCATCCACTGCGCCACCAGGGAAGCCCCAGAGCTTTTTGATCTTAATGTCTGATGGACCAATTTGCACCAATGTTTTTCTAAGGTATTAAGGTTAAGTCAGGGCAGCCAAGATGTGACCACTATGCTGGAGGAAGCATTTGGCGTATTCAGTAGGTGGCGCTCTTTCTTTCTATCTATTGTACAAATCTTAAAGCCCTAATGTAATACTGGGGAAACAGCTATTGGTGCCATTTCCCAGGAAAAAAAAGTGAAATAGATGCCAGGGACAGCTGTTTAATACTCAGATATTTTTATTTTTATTTTTTCTTTTTTCTTGAGAAATTGCATTGTTAAATTCTAAAAAGTAGCACATTTACCAAACTGTCCCTAAAACCTATCCAAAATTATCTGGCTCTCTACTTCTTTATAGTTTATACCTTTGTGGAAAATATATACACGTTCCACCGCTAACTAGCTATTGTAGTTAATAAATACTTAATAACATATGTTGAGAGCATGTTGGTAGAAAAAATTAATTTTAATATTGAATTCTGAAATGAGAACCGTACTATTATATTTCTGTCCTTATCATTTCATGTACCTATAAATGGTCATCACTTGCTTTTGAGTTACACAAAAATAATGCCTTTGATAACATCAATCGCTATTAATTAATCATCATCTAATCTCATGACCAAAGCAGGTTTTCTTCCATAACATCTATAATTTATGACATCTTGCAGGTCTGTGGACTTCAAATGTTACTTTGTTGTGGTCCTTTTACCAGCAGCATCAGCATCACTTTGGAGCTTGTTATAAGTGCAAATTTTGGGCTACACCCAACCCCTTTTGAATTTCTGGGATTGGGGACAGGAATCTGTATTAACAAGCTGGCCAGGTGATTCTTAAGCATGCCAGGGTATGAGAAGCACTGCAGTGGTTTAATGAATCCAATTAACATTAATTGCTAAAACACACCAGGACAAACGTACCCTTTTCCATGGGATGATGCATCTTTACTCTTTATTTCATTTTAAAATGAAGATTGGGACTAACCTGCAATATTTAAAATGTTTCTGATGCCCATTTTTGTGAGTGAATAGACATATGATTCTCTTTCCTTTTACTACAACTCTTAAGTAGATCTGTGACTTTGATATGTATAAAACAAGGGACCTGATCATGTTTTGAATATAAAGATTTTTTTTTTTTTTTTTTTTGCGATATGCGGCCCTCTCACTGTTGTGGCCTCTCCCGTTGCGGAGCACAGGCTCACGGGCCCAGCAGCTCTGCAGCATGTGGGATCTTCCCGGACCGGGGCACAAACCTGTGTCCCCTGCATCGGCAAGCGGACTCTCAACCACTGCACCACCAGGGAAGCCCAGATTTTTTTCTTTTTTTGTAGAAGATTACACCTTAAATCCCTTGGAATATACATACAGTATAAATTTAGAATATATGTCAATAATCTGCACAAAGAAAATGAGGATGATCTAAACAATTATTTCTTACTTCTGTAGAGTAAATTAGACCACGTTTCATCTGCCACATCTGACCTATCTAAACAAATCCATCCAAATTTACAATTTTACTGTACAGCAAGTGTGCTGGATAACTGTGAACAATTATGTTTGATTCTAAGTCCTTCAAATACAGAGTTAATTTAGAAATAATGACAATATATGGATAGGTATTGTTCCTGTACTTGGGATCAAATTGAATCTACAGTAAGAATTTATGGAGCACCTAATATGTCATGGTATAGTTTTAGAAATAAGAAAAAAAAAAAAAAAAAAACCTTGAACTTAGTCCTTGTCCTGTAGTATAATCCTTTCTTGTAATTTAAAATACAAGGCTCTAAAAAAGCTTTGGTCACCTCCACTTGAGACAGAGCAAAAGATCTTGGGAGCTTTTCAGTGAAAACTATGCTCATGGGTAGCCAAGAACTGGAGAAGAAAAAAATAAATTGTAAATTTCTTGCTAGCAATGTATAGGAATCTTCTTTTATATCTCAATGAGAGAAAAATGTACACTTATACATTTTTGAATATAAATTAAGCCTATAAAGATAATTATAGACCAGTATTTTTTGTTATCCTTACCTAGATAGTATATTGGAAGATATTAAAATAGATCAAATTTGCAGAATATACAATGAAGTGTCTCCATTCAATATAATTTGGAAAGGGGGATGACATTATATGTACAACTGTCCAAAAACTGGGTTTTACAGGTTCTATTTTGAATTGCAATGTATTATATGTCTTAAAGTATAGTTATTGGGAGTAATCTGCTAAAATCCCATTAATGCTAAAATGGAACATGACTCATTAATCTAAAATATCATAACTAAATTGATACTGATGTACTTATAACTAAATTGATACTGATGTACTTATAACTTGATATATAATGAAAAGTGAAAAATAGAAAATGAAAACATCAACTAACTCAAGACAACATTGGTAGTATAATGGTAACAAGCATACTATAGAATTGCTGGAATTCCAACTTTTCTTGTTTAGAGGGTTGCCAAATGTCATGTGGCAGCCAAAGTTCTTAGCAGAATACTGAATTGGAGTCTTCAATAAGCTCTAGCAGTATGTCAATTTCAGTTTAAGAATACCAAATCTTATTTACATTTAATAGTACATTGATTAGGTTAATGGTAAGAACCCCTTAGTTCTATTATGCAAAAGTGTGGAATTATACATCATTTACCTGTAAGAATTGAGCGAAGAACTTATACATTTTGTTTCAGTTCAGAGCACATTAAGAGGACTGCATTTAAAAATCATATCTATTGAGGGAGATGAGATATGGACACTAAAACTCACGAGAAAAGATGACGTTAAAACTAAAACCCACCAGAAAAGATGACAGTGGAAAGGATGTCTCTATGCAGTATATTATGTATAAGACCAAATATAACATATATTGTGCATATTAATAAGAGTTCAGACCACAGAAACATCATTTCAGTCTGAGAAATGGGGGCTTGAAGTAGACCTTGAATCATATGAAATATCTGGAAAGTAAAAAAGGAAGGAAGAATCCTGATAGGTAAATATTATGAATCAATGTACAAAAGTCAAGAGATATCTAATTACTAAATTTAAACTATTTATCTTTATAATTAAAAATAAGGAGAAAGATATATTAATTATAAATTTACAGGGGCAAACCTAAATAACAAAATTACATGGTATTTTTTTAGAAACATGCAAAATGTTTTCAATGATTTTGAATCCTACTGATATTGAAAAATGCTCATATATTCATATGACAGTGGAAGAGCTTTCTCAAGGTTGTTTAATTTGGGTATTTCATCATGTTTTTAAGAGTGGAGCACATTACTGAGTTGACAAAGGCAGTAAACTCTTTATACTAAAAAATAAGCCAATATTGTTGAATTATGTAAGGAAAAGGGAATGAAATTAGGGGAATTTTACAGGGGATGGATAAATATTTAAGCCATTCAGTCTTCTAGATTAGATTGTTTCATTAATCTTTGTATTACATTGATTACAAAAACATACTGAAGGTTCATCAGTTTTAATTACTAGGAAGCCAAGATACATAACTAAAATTGGAAGTTATTGTGGTTTCTAAGAGTCAGGTCACTACAAAATATCCCTCACCTCCATCTGAACTTTTATTTTCTTGCAGTAGACACCTTTTCATTTCTGTTTTCTTCCCCCTACTGTTAACTCTCTCCCTTCCCTTTTCCCTCCCTCGCACCTCCCCCCCCTTCTTTCCTTCCTTCCTTCATGAGTACACATGTGTGTATGTACCCTAAATGTTAGAGTTCTATCACTCTCTTTTCCAAAAACCTCAGAGTTACCACTATCTTAAAAGTAGTCCACATTATTCTCCTGCATCTTTTATAATTTCTGATATGTACACACTTTAGATACAAATAATTTTACATTTAAGTTAGTTACATCATATTTAGAAGTTAGATCACAATATTTTGAATATATAAGGGGGTCTGTCACCATCTCTTCTTAGAACTTCTTACTCTAGTGAAACTACAAGTTTCAAGCTTCTTAAACAAAGGAGTATTTTTGTTTTCCTATATAAAGTAAGGGTGAGGGGCAGTAAAAAAAAAAAAAACAAAACTCAGCAGTCACATGGCTTACTGCTTTCCAGTGGCTTGGGAATGATGCAAAGTGCTCATACTCACTTTCTCACCTCTCTTAATTTCAACAAATACCTGTAGCTGGCATTGTTCTTCATCTATTCTCCTACTTACCTCCTCTCTGTTCCCATGATAATCATTTTGTTGCCCCAAGAAGTAAAATTAAGCTTTATTTGTCTTGTTCATTGGCTGCTCTAAGATCTCTTAGGCCACTGCCAACATCACAAAACTTATAATTTCCTTTTCTTCCCCTAGTGTCTTAACCCACTCCCTCTCCTTGGCATGTGCAATTTCTGGGATAATTTCCTTTAACGTAATACCATGATTTTTTACATTTAAAAGTTGAATTGCATAAAGATGTTAAAAAAAAATAGCAGGTTGGGGCCAAGAGCAGTGCAAAAGCTTCTTCAGCTTGGTGTGGGAGAAAGTTTTCTGTAGGCCCCTTCTCCTAACCATTGTGCCTCAGCTCTTTCTGTTTTAATTCAATTCCAGTTTTGATATCAATGCTGTGTAGAAACATGTGCATTGACATGCTTGTGTAGAAAAATATGCTTATCAAAATTGTAGAATTAGGGGAAATTTTTCTTTGGTTTTCCTTTTTGTGCACCTGAACTTTAAAAAATTACTCTAGAACAAACATGTACCACGCGTGCTGTAATATTTGGGAAAAAACAGTGTCAGTGAGTTTAGTGAAAGTAACTAATTTTGTGACACTTTGAAACGTTGCCATTGAATCTTTTAATCTATAAAGGAGAGCACTGATCCCTTAAAAAAAAAAAAAAAGTTGAATTGCAAAGGCAATAGATTGATGGGTCCAGAAAGTTCAGGTTGATGTTTATCCAGTAGCAAGATATAGTGTCTTATGGTGGACAGTGAATAAGTATGCCCCTTATCTCTGCAAAAGATTAGAATATTTCCCAAAACAAAACAATTTACTGAAATGTACCACAAAATTTTGGCAAAACTAGATAAAACCTTTGATGCTTTTTTTTTTACCTAGTCATTCAATAAACCCTTCTCACAATTCCCATTAAAATCTTTAATGAAATACCTAATGATATGAACAGGTACATAGGAGCACAAGTTTCTCTTGCGTATACATACAGCTATGAGTGAAATTGCTGACAGAAATGTGAATATTCAACATCACAATTTAAAACCAAATTTTTCTACAATGTAGTTGTACTAACTTACCCTCCCTCCAGAAATAATTGCTATTGATTAATATCTTTTCTATTGGCAAAGTTCTTCATCTCTACCAACAGTGAGTATACACGATAACTCACTATGGGATTCATTTGAATTTTCATGATTATAAATGAGATTAGGCATGCTTTCATATGTTCACCCCTTACTCATGTTTATCCCCCTCTGTGTCTTCAGCTTCTAATAGTAGCATTTGCCTGTTTTTCTATTGGGTTGTATTTTTGTCACTGAGTTGTAGTTCTTTACATATCCTAGATACCAACCCTTTGTTGCTTAGATGTGTTGTTCTCCCAGTTTTTGAAATTATGGTATTTTGGGGATGAACAGAGTTCTTAGTTTTAGTGATGTAAATGTTTTCAAATTTGTCCTTAATATTTACTGCTTTTTGTACCATTCAATAAGTATTTCCCTAGCCCAAAGTCATAAATATTTTCTTCATTTTTCTCTGAGCATTTTGTACTTGGCCTTTTATGTCTAAGACGTGTAAGTTATCTAAAACTGAGTTTATGTACATTCGAGGTAGCAATCTAGTATCTTTCCCCCACACATACCATTTTTTTCCCCTTCAGTACCATTTTCCTTTTAATCTGCAACACCATCCTGTCTTTTGCTCAGGTTTCCAAATATAGCATTGGTTTAACTTTGGAATCTTTCTCAGTTGGTGAATTTGTTTTTCCCTGCAAGAATACCACATATCTTAATTACTACAACTTTATAATATCTTGATTTGATTAGCAAGTCTCTCCAACTTGTATGTTTTCTTCAAAATTACCTGGGCTATTTTTGTCCCTTTACCCTTTTATATAAATTTACCAACTGTTCCATGAAAAATTTATTGTGATTTTAACTGGTATTGCCGTGATATATAGTTTAATTTAGGCATATTGAATATTATGATCAATGAAGATGTTACATCACAATTTTTATTGGTTCTTTTTAAAGTCTTTAAAGAAAACTTTTCATAATTTTCTACTAAAATTTTCTGGGAATTAAAAAAATATTAGTAGCCTGGGTATATTTTGCTATCGCTATTGCCACTATAATTAGCATTTTAATTTTAATTACATTTTTCTTTTTCTGAACATCTTAAATATGTTTCTCATATCATGTACTTAATAATTCAATGTCTGCAGTGTGAGTAGATATAATTCTGTTGTACTCTTTCTGTTGATTCTTGCTGGGATGGTTGGTAAATCTAATTTTTAATTTTTTTTTAAATTTTGAGTTCATATTTAGTGGGACTTTATGTTTGGGAAATGTTTGATGGTTGGATTTAAAGTGCATTGCTTCAGAGGTGTGGCCAAGATGCCAGAGTAGGAAGACCCTGAACTCACCTCCTATCATGGGCACACTAAAATTATGACTATTTACAGAGCACCTATCTATGAGAATGATCTGCAAACTTGCAAGAGAGATTTTCCACAACTAAAGATATAAATAAGGAACCACAAAAAAGTTGGTAGGCGGGGCAGAAACATGGTATAATCAAGACCCACACCCCCAGGCAGGTGATCAACAAACAAAGAGGAGGATAATAACATCTGCAGAGATTCCTCCCAAGGAAGGAGGGGCTCAAGCCCTATTTTGGGCTCCCCAGGCTGGGGGTCTGCACAAGGAAGACAAGACCTAGATTGTCTGGCTCTGAAGGCCAATGAGGCTTGTGTACAGGAGAGCTGGAGAGGTGTAGGAAACAGAGACTCCCCTCTCAAAGGATGCATGCAAAATCTCACATGCCGCCTAGTCCCAGCGCAGAGAAAGTATTAATAGTTCGAAAGTATCCTGGGTCAGACCCATTTGCTAATCTTAGAGAGCCTCTGGGAGCAGCAGGAGAAAACTGGGATTACCCCTGGGGATATAAACACTGGCAGCAATCATTTTTGGGAACTCATTCTACCATGAGGACATGGTGCTGGTAAGCACCATTTTGGAGTCCTCTCTCTAGTCTATTAGTGTCAGTGACTTACCCACCCAACAGCCAGCCAGCACCAGTTCTAGAACCCCCCAGGCTGAATGGCCAGCTGTGCTGGGACCAGTCCCCAGCCAGCAGTGGGCTGGCACCAGCCCTGGGCCCCCTGGGCCATGTCCATCACTGGATCTGCAGCCAGCAAACCAGGCAGGGCCAACTGGGCCAGGGACCAGCCCCACCTACAAGTTTGCCCATAGTAGGCCAGAAGGGCCCATGTAAGGCACAGAAGGGGCACTCCAAGAGCATATAGCTCTGGTGACCATAGGGGAGTGTGCTACTGGGTCCCATAGGATGAAAGGCCACTTTTTTTTAACACAGGGAAATGTAACTGACCTACCTAATACATAGAAATAAACACAGAGAATTAGGCAAAATGACGAGTCAGAGGCATATGTTCCAAATAATGGAACAAGACAAAACTCCAGGAGAAGAACTAAGTGAAGTGGAGATAAGCAATCTACCTGAGAAAGAGTTGAAGGTGATGATTAAAAAGATGTATAATGAACTAAGGAGAAGAATGGATGAACAAAGTGAAAATTTTAGCAAAGAGAAAATATAAAGAACCAAAGCTGAAGAATACAATAAATGAAATAAAAAATATACTAGAAAGAATCAACAGTAGTTTTGATGATACAGATGAGTAGATCCATGATCTACAAGAGTAGTGGAAAGAAAGTGCAACAGAAAAAAGAATTTAAAAAAATAAGGCTAGTTTAAGAGACCTTTGTGACAACACCACTTACTAAAGCTAGGAGGAAGGTTAAAAGACAAAATAGTAAAATCACCTATATCCACAATAAGTAGTTAAGGGATACACAAAACAGATGTAAAATATGATGTCAAAAACTTTAAACATAGGAGGTGGTGGTAAAAATTGAAGATTGTTAGAATGCATATGAACTAAACAGATCATTACCTTAAAATGGTCATCTATATCTATATCATATATATATGTATATGTTTGTATATATATATATATATATCATGGTAACTACAAAACAAACACTACAATAGATACACACAGAACAAAGAGAAATAAATCCAAACATAAGACTAAAGATAGTCA
This sequence comes from Pseudorca crassidens, assembly GCF_039906515.1. NCBI lineage: Eukaryota > Metazoa > Chordata > Mammalia > Artiodactyla > Delphinidae > Pseudorca > Pseudorca crassidens. The sequence goes on along the minus strand of NC_090305.1, from coordinate 93,454,478 downwards.
TCAAATGACAATGTAAGATAGCAAAAGAAGAAGAAAGAAACAAAAAGACCTACAAAAATAACCAGAAAAGAATGAACAAAATGGTCATAAGTACATAACTGTCAATAATTACTTTAAAAGTAAATGGAGTAAGGGAACTTCCCTGGTGGCACAGTGGTTAAGAAACAGCCTGCCAATGCAGGGGACACAGATTTGATCCCTGGTCTGGGAAGATCCCACATGCCGTGGAGCAACTAAGCTCGTGTGACACAACTACTGAGCCTGTGCTCTACAGCCCACGAGCCACAACTACTGGGCCCGTGTGCTACAACTACTGAAGAACATGCACCTAGAGCCCATGCTCCACAACAAGAGAAGCCACTGCAACGAGAAGCCCGCACACCACAACGAAGACACAACGCAGCCATAAATAAATAAAAAAATAAATTTATTGGACAAAAAGTAAATGGAGTAAAATGCTCCAATCTAAAGATATAGAGTGGCTGAATGAATATGAAAATAAGACTTGGGACTTCCCTGGTGGCCCAGTGGGTAAGACTCTGTGCTCCCAATGCAGGGGGCCTGGGTTCGATCCGTGGTTGGGGAACTAAATCCCACATGCATGCCCCATCTAAGAGTTTACATGGTGCAACAAAGAAGTCTGCATGCAGCAACTAAGAAGCCTGCATGCCACAACTAAAGAGATCCTGCATGCCACAACTAAGACCTGACACAGCCAAAATAAATAAAATAAATAATAAATAATTTTTTTTAAAAAGAAAAGATTATATATATATATATCTATATATATATATCTATCTATATATATATATATATATATATACTGCCTCCAATAGACTCACTTCAGATTTAAAAGCACACACATACTGAAAGTGAGGGGATGGAAAAAAGAATTCCATGAAAATGGAAACAAAGAGAAAGCCAGGGTAGCAATACTTATATCAGGCAAAATAGACTTTAAAACAAAGACTGTAACAAGAGAAAAAGAAGGACATGACATAATGATAAAGGGACCAATCCAACAAGAAGATATATCAATTGTAAATATGTATGCACCCAACATAGGTGCATCTTAATACATTAAGCAAATATTAACAGACATAAAGGGAGAAATTGTCAGTAATACAGTAGTAGGGGACTTTAACATCGCATCTACATCAATGGTTAGACCATCCAGACAGAAAATCAATAAGGAAACAATGGCTTTAAACTACATATTAGACTAGATAGACTCAATAGATACATGTAGAACATTCCATTTAAAAGCAGAATACACATATTTTTCAAGTGCACATGGAACATTCTCCAGGATAGATCACATCCTAGGCCACTAAACAAGTCACAGTAAATTTAAGAAGACTGAATTCATAGCAAGCCTCTTTTCCAACCACGCCGAGCTATGAGACTGCACATCAACAAAACAAGAACAAAAACTTGCAAAAAACACATACTTGGAGGCTAAACAGTATGCTACTTAACAAACAATGGGTCATGGAAAACATCAAAGAGAAAATAAAAAATACCTGGAGACAAATGAAAATGGAAACACAATGTTCAAAAATCTGTGGGTTGTAACAACAGCTGTTCTAAGAGGGAAGTTTATAGAGTTACAACCTACCTCAAGAAATAAGAAAAATCTCAAATAAACAATGTAAACTTACGTCTAGGAAACCAGAAAGAAAGGAACAAATAAAGCCCAAATTTAGGAGAAGCAAGGGAATAATAAATATCAGAGTGGAAAAATAATGAAATAGAGACTAAAAGATAATAGAAAAGATCACTGAAACTAAGAGCTGATTCTTTGAAAATATAAACAAAATTAATAGATCGTTAGTCAGACTCACCAAGAGAAAAAGAGAGAGGGCCCAAATAAAGCCAGAAATGAAAGAGGAAAAGTTACAACTGACACCAAAAACATATAAAGGGTCATAAGATATTATTATGAACAATCACATGCCAATAAAATGGACAACCTAGAAAAAAGGAAAAAATCTTAGAAAGTACAGTCTCCCAAGTTTGAATCAGGAAGAAACAGAAAATATGAGCTGACTGATTACCAGGAATGAAATTAAAACAGTGATTAAAAAATCTCTCAATAACAAAAGTCCACGACCAGATGGCTTCATAGGTGTGTTCTAGCAAGCATTTAAAGAAGATTTTACACTTATCCTTCTTAAACTATTTTAGAAAATTGAAGAGAAAGGAAAGCTTCTGAACTCATTCTATGAGCACCACCCTGATTTCAAAATAAACAATAAAATGACAAAAAAAGGAAAATTATAGGCCAATATCCTTGATTAACATAAACATAGAAATCCTCAATAAATATCAGCAAACCAAATTCAACAAATACATTACAAAGATCACGATCAATTGGGATTTATCCCAGGAATGCAAGGATTGTTCAATATCTGTAAATCAATCAACGTGATATACCACATTAACAAAATAAACAATAAGACCCATATGATTAGCCCAATAGATGCAGGAGAAGCATTTGACAAAATTCAATATCAATTTATAATAAAAAACCTCAACAAAGTGAGTATGGAGGGAGCATACCTCTACATAATGAAAGCCATATAAGACAAACCTACAGCCAACATCATACTCAATGCTGATAAGCAGAAAGCATTTCCTCTAATATCAGGAACTAGACAAGCATGCCCACTCTCACCACTTTTATTCAACATAGTATTGAAGGTCCTAGCCACAGCAATCAAACAAGAAAAAGAAACAAAAGGAATCTAAATTGGAAAAGAAGTAAAACTGTCACTGTTTGCAGATGACATGATACTGTATATAGAAAATCCTAAATACACTAACAAAAATGACTAGAACTATGTATGAATTCAGTAAAGTGGCAAGATAGAAAATTAATATACAGAAATCTGTTGGGTTTGTATACACTAACAACAAACTCTCAGAAAAAGAATTAAGGAAAAAAATCCCATTTACAATTGTATCAAAAAAGAATAAAATGCCTAGGGATAAATCTAAACAGGGAGATCAAAGACTTTTACTCTGAAAACTATAAGATATTGATGAAGGAAATTGAAGATGACACAAACAAATGGAAAGATACACTGTGCTCATGGATTGGAAGAATTAATATTGTTAAAATGATCATACTTCCCAAGGCAATGTACAGATTCAATGTAATTCCTATGAAAATACCAATGACATTTTCCACAGAACTAGAGGAAATAATTGTAAAATTTGTATGGCACCACAAAAGACGATGAATAGCCAAAACCAAAGCAGGAGATAACAGACTCCCTAATTTCAAACAATTGTACAAAACACAGTTATCAAAACAGTGTGGTGCTGGCAAAAAACAGAATAGAGAGCCCCCAGAAAGCTATGTTTATGATTATGTTTATATAATCAATTAGTATATGACAAAGGAGGTGAGAATTTACAATGGGGAAAGATAGCCTCTTCAATAAATGGTGTTGGGAGAACTGGACAGCTGCATGCAAATAATCAAACTGAACTACCTTCTCACATCATATACATAAATAAACTCAAAATAAATTAAAGGGGTTTCCTTGGAGGCACAGTGGTTGAGAGTCCGCCTGCTGATGTAGGGGACACGGGTTTGTGTCCCAGTCTGGGAAGATCCCACATGCCACGGAGCAGCTAGGTCCGTGAGCCATGGCCGCTGAGCCTGCGCGTCCGGAGCCTGTGCTCCGCAACGGGAGAGGACACAACAGTGAGAGGCCCGCATACCGGAAAAAAAAAAAAAAAAATTAATTAATTAAAGATAAATGTAAGACCTAAACCCATAAAACTCCTAGAAGAAAACAGAAAGAAGACATAGGCAGTGCACTCTTTAGTGTGTGGTCTTAGCAATATTTTTTTGGTGTGTACTTCTCCTCAAGCAAGGGAAACAAAAGCAAATATAAACATTGAGACTACCTCAAACTAAAAAACTTTTGTACAGTGAAGGAAACTATTAACATAACAAAAAGACAGAATGGGAGGAGATACTGCAAATGATATATCTGATAAGGGATTAATATCAAAAATATACAAAGAACTCACACAACTCATCATCAAAAAAACCCAGACAATCTGATTAGAAAATGGACAGAGGACCCCAATACATATTTTTCCAAAGAAGACATAGAGATGGCCAAAAGACACATGAGAAGGTGCTCAACAGCACTAATTATTAGGGAAATGCAAATCAAAACCACAGTGAGGTATCACCTCATACCTGTCAGAATGGCTATTATCAAAAAACAACAAATAACAAATATTGGCAAGGATGTGGAGAAAAGGGTACCTTTGTGCACTTTTGATGGGAATGTTAACTGCTACAACCACAATGGAAAAAGAGTAAGGAGTGTCCTCGAAAAATTAAAAATAGAATTACCATATGATCCAACAATTCTACTCCTGGGTATTTTTTCCCAAAGAAAACAAAAACATTAATTCAAAAAGATATATGCACCCTATGTTCATTGCAGCATTATGTACAATAGCCAAGATATGGTAGCAATCTATGTGCCCATTAATAGATAAGTGGATAAAGAATATGTGGTACGTGAATACAGTGGAATATTACTCAGCCGTAAAATGAATGAAATATTGCCATTTGCAATAACATAGATGGATCTGGAAGGTATTTTGCTAAGTGAAATAAGTCAAACAGAGAAAGACACATACTGTATGATTTCACTTGTATGTGGAATCTAAAAAAAAATCATGGGAACAAATATAATGAAACATAAACAGACTCATAGATACAGAGAACAAATTGATGGCTGCCAGAGGGGAGGAAGGTTGGGGAATTACATTCATGGGAATGTAATTTATAGCATAGGGAATATAGTCAATAATATTGTAATAACTCTGTATGGTGACAGGTGGTAACTAGATTTATCATGGTGAACATTTTGTAACAAATAAAAATATTGAGTCACTATGTTATACACCTGAAAGTAATATAATGTTGTAAGTCCATTACATTTCAATAAAAATACATAAAGTGCATTTCCCCATTATGCCAGTTTCCTATAGGCACCAACAACCTATAACCACTTTCGTCTGAATTCTCTGCTTAGGACTTTTCAGACTTCAAAGTGTGATATTTATTCTGGCACTAAGACACATTGAGTCTTGATTTTTGGTTGAAAATTTCAGGAAAGTTTCCCCATTCTCTAAGACCTTACCCAAAACTAAGATGAACATATTTTTCTAACAGTTCTCTTTAATTGGTGAGCATTTCCTGGTTCACCCTTCATCAGTGCATTTGGTTCTTTGGGGTTTCCAGTTTTCAGTTTGAACACCTGACCCTACCTTGCACCTTGCATGGACTCTAGGCTATATTTCCAGTAACCATTTTGAGGCATTTTAAAAGCAGTCATTCCAAAAGTATACATTCCAAACAGAAGAGCCTATCAAATTCCCAGGAGTTCTTGTGAAAAATGCAGATTCTGATTCTGTAGGTCTCCAGTAAGGTCTGAGATTTTTAATTTCTAACACGCTGCCAATGGGTGTTGATGCTGCTGTTCTGTACACCACATTTTGAGTAGCAAAACTCTGGACCTCAAGAGATTAGCGTAAGTGACTAGCAAAGCTGCACCGCCACCCCACCCCCATGCTTGCCAGTCTCCGCTGATTTGCACTTTTGTGTTTTTGAGCAGCGGGAGATTTTCCTTACTTTCTTGCCAGCTCATGAATGCACTAAAAGGATGTTTAAAAATCTTTTAAAACTGAGCAGGTTTAAGTGTTTTCTACTAAGAAGGATTTTTAAGGAATGAAGTTCTAAAAAAATACTTATTTTTTTAGACTTTGTGTCTAGCTGTATGTGTGGAGAATTTGAATTTGTGTATTTGTTTAGATTTAGACCTTTGGATGGGCTTGCTGTAAAAGAGCAGTAGTGTTTACATATTACCTCATCTTAGTGTCAGGGGAAATTAAAATTTCTTTTTTCAATTCTGTTGATTGTCTGCAAAGCAAAGTCTGGAAAATAGCAGGCAGTAAACATTCACATTAGAGTTGTTAAGATCTTACAACTTGGAGTCGGAAACATAAGGATTCCAAGCAGATCCTACTACATTAAAGCTGTGTGACTTTAGGAAAAATACTTTTTGAAGTTTTAGTCTCCTTATCTGTAAAACAGGCTTAAAGGAGTTCTTACCTTAGAGTGTTGTGAGAATTTAGTGATAGAGTGAAGCTCTATTATTATAAATGTTTAAGCATTTGCCCTTTTAAGACACATAGGAATGTTTAGGGTAAAGGGACTATTGAGATTATATTAAAGAATGATTACGAGACTTTCTATTCAAAAGACAAACAAAAATAACACTCAAAATTATAATTTGAATAATGATTTCAAAATTACCCATTATGTTCATATTCTAGACCTGTGCTGTCCAACATAGTAGTCACTAGCCACATGTGGCCGTTTAAATTTAAATTAAAATCACATATAATTAAAATTTGGTTCCTCATGTACACAAGCCACATTTCAATTGCTCAGTAGCCACATATGGGCAGTGGTTACCACATTGACCAGGGCAGACATAGAATATTTCCATCATTGCTCTTGACCATATAGATAAAAAATATTGTTGATAAATATAGGACAAAAATATTGTACTATATTTACAGATGTTGTAATTACTGGTCAGTTTCAGTTTCCTTCCTGAAATGACTGATTTTTGTTGCTGCTAACTTGTTTTTTGGGTTTTTTTTTGCGGTACGTGGGCCTCTCACTGTTATGGCCTCTCCCGTTGCGGAGCACAGGCTCTGGACACGCAGGCTCAGCGGCCATGGCTCACGGGCCTAGCCGCTCCGCGGCATGTGGGATCTTCCCAGACCGGGGCACGAACCCGTGTCCCCTGCATCGCCAGGCGGACTCTCAACCACTGCACCACCAGGGAAGCCCTGTTAACTTGTTTTTAAACTGAGTCAGTGATTCAGTTTATGAAAAGAAAGCTTAAGAATTAAAGAGTCTAAAAAAAAAGAACAAACTGTCATTTCTGAAGTGAAACTAAGTCTTTGTTTCTATACTGTCATCTAATTTTGCTTAGATTATTCTTTTTTCTTAATGAGAAATGGTGGCTTCAGGGGAGCCACAAATATGTGTCACTCGGTTATTGGACCAAGAAGCAACAAACATATTTATAACGCAGTGTAAACAGGCTTAGAGCAAGATATTTAACTGGAAAGTCAACACATGCAAAAAAAGAAAAAGAAAGGTAACATAAAACCAAATAGTGGGGAAATTTCCAAAGTTTGCAAGGCAGCTTGAGGTGGCAGGAACAAAGAAAAGAGAATTCTTGGCTGTGTTTCTAGCAAAATAGATAAAAAATCAAATTCAGGGCATTGTTATCAATTTGACCTGACCTAGAGGAAGTACTGGATTGGTCATTATGGAATTCCTTAAGGAAAAGAAAACAGATTTGGAAAATATACCGTTTAGGGAACACCATGAAGGTGACTGTTGAAGAGATCTAGTATGTTGAGGAGAAAGGCTAAGGAAAGGGATCTTATTCTTAGAGGAAAGCAGTGCACTTCATGATGATTTAATTAAGTAGTTAAAATGGGAAAGGGGCTCGATTAATAAAATTGATCCGTAGATCATGTTCACACTTGTACAAAACATAGCTGCTGAAAAAGAGGAAAAGATACATTATAGTGTATTAAAGAAAATACTGCAGAGTAACTAGATTTGGACACAGTAAAGTTAATAAGATAACAGCATTGGGACAGTTCCAACTGTCCAATGTAATCATCACAACTATTTGATCGGAAACAATGTCAATAACGTATTCAAATAATCTTGAGCTTCCTATTGCAAACAGATGCATTCCCCAGCTTAATCTTATTCACATCTCCCCCAAAGATTGCTTGATCAAATTATGTAATTTGCAATAGCGTAAGAACTGGAATTTATTATTTCAGTGATATCTAGCTATATTCAAATATTCATTAATTTGAAGAGAATGAAACTAGAGACAACAAGATATCCTGTGTGTGCTGATTTATTTTTAATTTCAAACAGTTAGTGGTAGAGAGATTCCAGGTTGCAAATGACTTCATTGAAAACTGAACACCATGTTCCTGGAACACAGTAGGTGCTCAATAAATATGTGTTGCAAGCATCCCTTCTTCTGTATTAATACTTTTACTACATATATCATGGGAAGCACTTCAGAGACTAAAGAGAGAGTGCAAATGTGCTTTCACAAAGCCTTCATTTCAAGAAAGTTAGCTAACAAGCCACAGAACTAGCAGGGTTCTTCGCAAATTGTTAAGTATACATAAAGCTCAAAGGAAATTGAATTTACATTTTGAAATTGTTTCATAATAAGAATTGAGTTTGCAACCACGGTGGTTCTTCTTAGAACTGTCCTATTCTTAAAACATTCTTTATGTTGGGAGCAGTGCTAGGTCTTATCCACCTTTATAGCTATTCCTTCCTTCTTTTCATATGATCATGGCGTGTCTGTTACACACAATAAGTGCTTATGATACATGCCTGTTTAATTGATAAAATGGCCTTGGGGCTTCCCTGGTGGCGCAGTGGTTAAGAATCCACCTGCCCAACATTTGGCAAAAGCTTATTAAATCAAAAAAAAAAAAAAAAAAGAATCCAGCTGACAATGAAGGGGATACCGGTTCGAGCCCTGGTCTGGGAAGATGCCACAGAGCAACTAAGCCCGTGTGCCACAACTACTGAGCCTGAGCTCTAGAGACCACGAGCCATAACTACTGAGCCCATGTGCCACAGCTACTGAAGCCTGCGTGCCTAGAGCCCGTGCTCCGCAAGAAGAGAAGCCACCACAATGAGAAGCCCGCGCACCTCAACGAAAAGTAGCCCCCGCTCACCGCAGCTAGAGAAAGCCTGTGCGCAGCAACCAACACCCAATGCAGCCATAAATAAATAATTAAATAAAATAAATTTTAACAAAATGGCATTAAAAATGCTCCTGGAAAATCACTGTACAGCAAGACTGCCCTTTTGATGTGCTAATCCATTTTAAGTATGAAAATAAAATATTAAATAATCTTTGTGTGTCTCTAAAAAGGAACTATTTGATACTTAAACATAATTATGCACAAAATTCCCTTGACAAACAAAATTATTTTCCAGTGATTAAATTAAATCAGAAGACCTTATGGAAAAAGAAAATAGCTCAAACCAGTTCGCTTGTCAAGACTCCTGACATGCTTGTTCTGCTTTGTATACTTATATCTACTTTTATGGACTCAACAAAATAACAGTTGTGAAAGATACTCTGGCAATTTTAATCAATAAATGCCCAAAGTGAATATCCTCATTTTAGCAAGGGCCCCAGGTTTTGAGAAAATTGTTTGATCTCTCAGCTTGATTCAACACGCAGATATTTAGGTTAATTCACTTTAGTCCATGCGAAATTTTTAACAAAGATAATCTGTTTTATCATTTGCAACAAATATTTATTACTGTTCTCAGTAACCCAGTCAAATTAAGAAAATGTACTGGGTTTCATTTTCTGCATCACTTTGCTCATTAGTGAGCATATTATCTTGTATAAATGCAAAGATAAAGTGCTTTAAAATTCTACTTTACATAAGAGCAGTAACATCTTCAAGCCATTGAAACATTTTAGCAGTTGAAGAGGAAACTCTATTGCTCAATGTTCTGATTTTTAAACAAATGAAATAAAATATCCTATTAACATTCTGTCACATCTTAGAAATATTCAGTAAGATTTATGGTCATTTTCTCACCAGTAGTATGATCTTGCTAGTTTATATACTTATACATATTATATATTTATATTATTAAGGAGACTTTTATTTTTCTTGAGGTCTTGCACCATCAAATTTTAAAGGCCTTTTCATAATTACATCAACTTGTTATTTTTCACATGCTATAAATTTTTTTCTCTACTAGGACAATGACAACAAAAAAAGATTCAAACCATTTCAAAAATTACCATGGAGGTAAGAAAATGTATAAGGTGAGTAACGTTTTCTGTGTCTAGAAGAAAGTGTGCTGTGTGAAGTGCTTTTGTATATAAATGGTCTGAAATCTGATCTGGAAAGAGAAGGCAAATAGGCTGACTGAGCCACAAGAAGTATTTTAATGGAATATTCGAGGCTTTCACAATGGTGCACTGCTGTGACTTTCCAGTCTATTTTGATTATGGACTTATACATCTGCACTTTACACACTAAAGAAGCACGTAATAGATCTTCCAATTCTCTTATCTCAGCCATTTACATGTGGCTGGTGAGGAATTGAATTGCTGGAGCTGATAATGTGAATAAAAAAATATTGCATATTCAAATAACACATCACTGGTAAAGAAATGCCTTATACTCTGGGAACAGGGCAGAAGAACTGAGAGGACCAAATGAGGAAATAAATAATGTTTTAAAATTTGGTGAACATTTCATGAAGTACCAATCAGTTTTGAGAATACACTGAGTGAGTATTTAAACTGCCATTTTTCCCCTCATTTTCCAACAACCCCAAGTGCCTTTCAAATGCTTTCCTTTCAGTTTTCCAATTGTCCATATACTATATGTGAGGTACTATTGTAAAATCAATTTAAAAAATGTTCTTAAACTTATCCCACAGTTCAAAAGTATCTCCTCAAAAATTATAATGCATCTATTATGATGGTTTAAGTGAGGAAATAAACATAAACCCTTGACTCCTGTAAAGGAAAATGTGCAAGGTGGCTAAATGGTAACTTTGAGCTTTGGAAACAGTTCAAATACCTGTATGTTGACACAAGACAACTAGGAACACGTTGTATTTTGGATATTCATATTAGGTCCTCCCCACACACAGAGTAAAAGTGAACTGGAACTTTACTCACTGAGTACATCACAGTGCTCGGTGTCCTGGGCTGGCCTCATGAATTAGACCACTTCCTACCAGGGCTGCTCCATGCTCACGCATTCAAATCACTTAGGAATGAGCCCTGACATAGACCTTCCTTACTGTGGAGAGACTATTCCACCCCTCATACTGTGGCAAGTTCCACATATTGACCACTGGCCTGCTGGAAAGAATTCTGTATTAATCAGGAACATAGAAAGCTTATCACTGCCATCTAATCTTATATCTTACGCTTCACTTCAATAATGCCAGAACAAAAAGTCAAAATGGAACATCATAAAGCCAGAAATCCACAGGTTTTCCTTTCCAACACTGACATGAAGGTGTTTCCACAGACGGTGTGGTCTAGCAATATCATCTTGGTGATTGACATGTTTTTAAAATTTTTTAACTTGCTTTTGCACTGGGCTATCTATTGATTGTGCCTGCATGCTTCCACCCTATTGTCAGGCCTTTCAGACACAATCTGTCGTCGTCTTTTTTTTTTTTTTTAACAGAGTGGACATGTAACTTGGCAAATTTAATATGCATCATTTCAACAATTCTTGAATGATCACTGATACACAGTATAAATCTGAATCATTCCTGTTACTTCTTACAAGGCACGTGTTCCAAGCCAGTCATTTATCCAGCAGCAAACCTGGTCAATAGCCTGAAAAACATCCTCTCAGTGCAGCAATGTTGGCTGCTTCTCTCACTGCCTGTGTTGTCACCCTTTTAAGATGACAGTCTTCCTTCTCTCTCTTTTTTTTTTTTTTTAAAGGTCCATCAAGTGAGATGTAAAACAATGAAAACTGAAATGGCAGCAAGCTAGGGGTATGTTACACACTGTGGATGGCACGTGTCTCTCTATGGATCCATGAATCAGGATAAACTTAACTGTGTTAGCAATTTGGGGATTATGGAGTTTCAGGACATATCCCTTGAAGACTCTGACAAGCTGCTAGCCCTCATTTCCATCTTCAAATCAAATTGTTCCCTATGCACAAAATGCCCCCTCTCTGCTTCTTTTTTTGCTTTACTTTCCTCCTTATTGTTTTATTTTCAAGTATGATTGAGACAAGAATATATTATTCCTTTAAAATATTCAAACAATACATCAATATACAAACAATGTCAAAGTTCCCATCACCACCTTCTCACTCCTACTTTGCTGTCCAGAGACCACCACTTAGCTGTATAATCTGTGTCCTCCAGGGCCCTCAGTACTCAGTTATATGAATAAATTTACTCATAGGTACATACACAACCTTTTTATTTTTTTTACATAAATTGGATTCTAGTAGAATGTAAGTTCCGTGAAAGCATGGACTTTATTCGCTCTTGATATATCCAGAAGTCAGAGGAGTACTTGGTACATAGCAAGCACTCCTTAAATATTTGTTGGGTGAATATAACTTGCTTTTTCAACTTACTGCCTTGGTGACTCCCATGTCAGTACCTGGAGTTGGATCCACTTTATTCATTTTTTCACACATGTGCATAGGATTCTACAATGTGCTTGTAAGATAAATTACTCACCCACTCTAAATCCTGTTTTTTACTCTGAAGTTCAAGCATCTCCTTTGAATGAATCCTCCTCTGTGCACAATGTCTTCTTCTTGTATCTGACAATACATTTTGACCCTCATTTACATGATATCTTTTGGGGTTATTAGACCCCTGGAAGTGTTTGCCTTAGATTATGAGTTTCTGAAGGGAAGAGACTGTGTCACTTACTTTGATAGAAAAGCTATCCTTGGAACAGAGAAAGCCTAACAGACATTAAAAAATGAATAACTGTGAAGTTTAGGCAATAAGGCACATTGACACAATATCTACTTAGTTGGTGACTGATGTCTGGAGGAACAGTTGTACATAAAATATATTTGGTGGGGAAGATTACTATGACTTTTATTACATAGTCATAAAAACTATGACTTTTTTTTTTTTGCCAGATGGCTTAGAATTGTCGACTATAGATGCTGAACATATCTGCAGATCTAGAACAAGGTGGACAGAAAACTGGAATTGCCTCTTTCAAATGCTATTATCTTTAGATATTAATTAATACTCCGTACATCCCACTTTCCTCATTTAGGAAAGTTAACAAGAGCAGACAAATTTTTTCAGATGATAAGAGTTACACTTTTGTTTGTAACTTGCTTACTGGACATTTTTAAGACACCCCAAGTAATGCTCAACCATATTTGTTAAATTCTGCAAAAATCAGCATTTTGTTTCAGATTTTATTCAAATTAAATAGAAAGTAGGATGATGAAAACTGGAGAAAACTGTCAACCTTTCTTACAGTGACATAACACTTGGTAAGCTAAGCAAGTATTTTTTTATGAACTTAACTAATGATAAATCCACACCAAAGCAATATTTTTATCCTGAGGTAAGAGATTGTTTCTGTCTAATAATCTCAAAATATTGCCTTGGTTGTAATTGTTTTCTTGACATAAAAATGATTGTGAATGAGCCAATAAAATTTGTTGCTGAAACGGAAGACATTAAATTAGGCTCTGACTTTCAGTAAAACTTTCAGTAAAATAGGACCATATGGTACATTTAATTATAAGTTGAGGAGATATCTGAAGTTTTAATTTAAGTATTTTACTTAGCTCAACTCTTCTACCCAGATGTCTAACATCAAGCCACAGTACCACATATAGAAAACAACGCAAGAGAAAAAAAAACAAGACTGATGAATCATATACTTATTCCGCACATCGAAAAGATGTAAATCTCAAAAAATGCATTAAATGGGTTCGTCTCATAATGAATTCTATTTCTTCCCCCCCACCCCAATGTACGTTAATTATGTAGCTTGTGCTGTTGTTGCTTTTGCTTTCTTTGTAGTCACATGAATCTATCATGGGATTTGGGATCAGGGCCCTGGGTACAAATGCTTGTTTTCCCACTTCATTTTTTCATTTATTTATTCATTCATTAATCACTCAACATATATTAGTGCCTACCGTGTGCCACATATCAGTCTAGACACTGGGTATACAATGGTGAGCAGAAAAAGGCAAGATGCCTGTGTTCTTGGAGCTTAGAGTTCAGTTACTAGGACCTAATTAGCCTTTGACAAATTATTTATCATCTCTGAGCCTGAGTTTCTTTATCTGTAAAAAAGCCTACATCACAGATTTATTGCAAGATTTAAATAGAGCAATCATATATGTAAAGAAAAAGCATTGTGCCTTTTGCAGAACAGATACTAAAAAATGCCAGCTGCATTCCCTAGCCTCCCTCATCCCTCTCCTTGAATGAACAAAGAGATCTTTAATCACAGTAAGCCAGCGTCCTCAGAAAACACTGCTGTACTGTACAGCTTGAGGGTGGCATATACTGTCGCAGATGGATACCTTCTTGCCAGGACAATGGAGATTGATGAGGAGAGGAGGGGGAGGCCTGAATACGGGGCTCCATCAGGCAGTTGATGGATCCTAAGATCCGTGCACCTCTCATTTTGCTTGGTTTGAGGCAAGAGGAGCAGGGCCAGGAACAGCTGAGCAAACAAAGTAATCCTGATCATACTTGTGGTAATGGTGACAAACTCAAAGAAATAACATCAATCACTTCAAGCAATGACTGTCTCCTCAGACTGTGTTCACCTGGACTAGAGGAGGAAAATAAATAAGTCTTCCATTCAATACTCTTGAGTAAAAGCTCTTTTCAACAGGGATGGCGCTGTTGTTCTCTTATTACTCACTCTATCTTATCCTCAATATTCACTCTTCTTATTCTACCTTTACTTTCAGCATCATAAAGCTGACAGAGCATATGGTAAAACCTATTTATTGTGTGGCTTGTCCAGTGAATTATATTTATTCCCAAATTCAGGAAGGTGCTCTAAACAAACACAAGAGGAACCCGCATATCCCTCATTAGATCACCGTTAGGCAGAAACCTTAGCCTTCACTTGAAGACAGTACACTCTAGTAACTTGAGGAGCATATCACCTCCAAAGAATTTAATCAGGGATGTTGCCCCCAGTTGTGGTGAATTATTACTTTATGTTCCTGCTTCCGGTGTTCTAGTGCCTGGTGAGAACGTCAGCCTTCTCCTTCTAGCTAGTGGAGAGATGCTCTGGTAAGCCAGAGTGGTTGCTGCTGTTGCCTGCCTAGTACTTTTTGCCTGGTTTAACAACACTAGTACTTTATTATTCACAGCATCATTAATTAATTAATAAGAGAGTTGGTGATGATATTAAGGAAGCTGGAACCATTTCAGTTTAGATCGACACTACTCAAGACACTGGCACAACTAATGTTTGTTCAGAAATAGTAGAGGATGGCAGGGAATCTGGGATAGAATAATAGATGGCTAATTTGGACTCAACTAATTAGAATATCATCACAATTTGGATGGGGAGTAAGTTAGTATTTATCTTTTTACAAGTATAAAAATGATTTCTGAAGCAGTGCCATGAAGCAGTGATTCTCAGTGGGGACAGGGAGCTAGAGCAGAATCTGTTACCCAGAAGCATGCCAGGTTTGAAAAAGTATATTCACTACACTTATTTCTTACATAAGCCAGAAAGAAAAGCTGGATAAAACTTCCTGACTGGGAGAGATGGAATATATAGAATATAGAGTAAGAAATCAATGTAGAAGGCATGTAGAGTGGGAACAAAAAGTCAAGAAATACTTTGAAAGTATAAATTAAATGTTTGGAAGAGTATTTAAATTATTCATGAGAGAAAACTATTTTCAAGAACTTTAGCAGTATGTATTATATATTTTTAAAAGTCCTGGTTACCATGGATTTTAATAACTGGTATAGCAAAATCTCCCTTTTTATGTTTTATTACTTTTAAGTCTAGTTGGAGGAAGCACTGTAGTACAGCAGACAGGGTGCTATCGAGATGTACTGGCTTTGTTGCTATGCTGCAGTTAAATTCACTGAACGTTTTTGAGAGCATACTGAGTATGTGTTCTAGGGCTCAGGAGAGCCTTACTTCTTCCTTGAACCTCTTTTCTCATTGTAGGTTCCAGTGACTATTGTTGTGTACCAAGCCACCCCAACACCACTTTGTGGCATAAGACACCATGGCATCCTGCTCTCAGACATGGGTCAGGAGTTTGGACAAAATATAGCCTGTATAACTTGTCTCCATACCAGAAGTCTCAGCTGGGCAGTCTCAAAGCCTAGGGATGACTTGAACACTCAGGACAGGAATCTTCCAGAGGCATGTTTAGTCGTATGTCTGGTTGTTGACACTGGCTGTTGATTGGGCTGTCAGCACAGCTATTAACCAGAACACCTATGTACGGCCTCTCCATATGGCCTCTCTAGGTGGATCAGTCTGGGTTTTTTTCACAGAATAGCAGCTGAGTTCCAGGAGCGAGCATCCCAAAAGCCAAGTCAAAGTTGGCCATGAAAGATGCATAATATTACTTTAATCACAGTCACACAAGCCTACCTAGATTCTGGATGGTAAAACACGAACCCCATCTCTTTATGGAAGGAATGTGAAAGTCACATTGTAATAGCAGCTGTGAGATGGGAGATGTTGCAAACATCTTTGAAAAATACAGTTAATAAGTTTAATAAATGGTTGGTGAAGAAAAGTTTTGACTTTTAAAAATGAAGATCAGAAGATCAGTGGTTTCCAAGCAGCTGTAACATCATAGGAAATAACTGTATTTCTTCAAGAAACACTATGATTCCCTTCCTCCCTAACACCCAGGAGGTGACTGGTTTTGTTTGGAGTATGCTTCAATTATCTTTTTGGGTTGGTGGGGCATAAGGTTTTCAAAAACTCTGGTTGATAAAAATACATCTCTTGGTAATTATCTTTCTTAGGAAGAAGTTAGCCGGAGGTCAGCATGGGATTTGCATCCTGCCTCTACCACTTATTACCTGAATAACCTTGGACAAATTACTTAACCTTTCTTTGCCTCAGCTTCCCTGCCTATAAAATAGGAGATAATAACAGTAACTACTTAATAGAGTTGTTTTGAGAATAAAAAGGGATCATTCATGTAAAGCAATTAGCACAGTGCCTGGAATATACTAAGCACTCAGTAATGATTGATATTATTATTTAGAAGGATAGCTTAAACTAACTCTAAGTATTTATTTCACTAAGTTCTTAATAAGCATAGTTGTTATTCAGAGCAATAAAAGGGATTTTGATAGGAGGTATGTTAGAAGTGATAAAAGGGGTATATGGCAGAGAAACTGGAGGAAAAATGTTTAAAGAGTATTTTTTAAACTGAAGTATAGTTGATTATACTAGTTTCAGATGTATAACATAGTGATTCAATACTTTTATAGATTATTCTCCATTTACAGTTATTAGAAAGTATTGGCTGTATTCCCTGTGTCATACAATATATCCTTGTAGCTTATTTAGTTTATACATAGTAGTTTGTACCTCATAATCCCCTACCCCTCTTTTGCCCCTCCCCGCTTAAAGAGTATTTTAATGCAACATTGGTGCTGGTGTGCAGAACTAACAATTTTCCCTCTCTCCACTCAGAATCTTCAATGAAACTTCCATTTCCCATTTACGGGCTGTGTAGTTGCCTGTATCTTGTGGCTTACAATAGAGGTGCTGAGGCTTGCTTCAAATGGAGAGAGAATGAGACAGAGGCAGCCTTGAAAGATCTCATATTCACATTCTGTTTATTCTGTAAGAGTCCCTTCATGGGCTACAGAAGGGGAAAGGGCAGGTGCCCCTCAATCTCCTACCCTTGCCTCAATCAGAGCTATTATTAGGCTTTTCTCTCCTCTTATTTTTATGTTGTACATAAAAGAGCCCTCTCATCTATGAGGACAGACATTATTTGAAAACCACTGGGTCTACAGATTGCTCCAACTATGATAATTTTGAGACCTTGTTTCGTGTGTTCTTGAATATCACGTTTAAAGTTTTAGCTTCAATATCTTGGAGCTGTATGTAGCTTAAAGCGAGGATTTTATAAAAGTCAAGTTTTAGATTATTAACAGTACCATACATTATCAAAACAAAAGTTTACATGAATATGAGAATTTGTCTTCCAATAAAATTTGAGGAGAGAACGAAGAGTATGTGAGAATCAGTTTTTTTTTTTTAATCAAAACAAGCTCCTCCAAACACACAAACTCATACAAAACTACCACCACCAAAAGATTTAGCCATATCATTACAAGTGCTTTCCATATAAGCTTTTTTTTTTTTTTTTTTTTTTTTTTGCTACACTTTGTGCAATGGCTTTGTTCTGTTCCAATTTAGTTAAACAGCAGCTACTTCCTCAAAATTCCCTTCCTTGTGTGATTTCCAGATTGGAACAAGAGAAATTTATGGGAGATTTAGGAAGTGGAAGTGGAGCAGCAGCCAGTTTTACACTGTGCAGGTCAGCGTAGGGTACAGGCCACTGGAGCAACCCACGGATACTGTGGCTGATTTACCAGCTCACATTGATGGTGTAAGGCAGCACCCAGACTCACAGCTAACCAGCTCCTAAACCTCTTCTCCTTTGGTTTTTCTGAGCTCTGGGCCAGATGTGCTCGCACCTGACAGACTACTCACATCATCAAATGTGAAGGCAGTGAGAGACAAGTGGGAGCGGTCTCAGTTGGTCCTTCCTCTCCCTCATTGCCAGCTCAACACCAACTACAAAGGCAACAACCTTACGCAGTTCTTTTAACCAGTTTCCAACAATTGCCCAAGGTCTAATCTTTTTAGTAACTCCATCCCATGACATCACGATGATGTTACTTCTTTGCTTAAAGCCCAACTGATAACACCTAGCTTCATGTTTCTTAGCTATTTATAAGCCACACCTCTACAATCTTTTCTCACTTTCTCTTCTACATATCCCCAACAGCTAAGAAGATTTTATACTGTATATTTTCAGTACATTATATAAAATCAAGAGGCGTTGAGATCCGACTCCTGGCTACTTCCTCACTTGACTTTTTATCTTCTTCCACTCCCAGCCTAAATTCCAAACATACTGATCTCCTCAATGAGCCTCAAACCTCCTTAAATGGCACTCTCTTCCATCTCATGATGTTGGCAATGTGACACTTTCCTCCTGTTATTTACATGGCTGGCTTCCTTTCTCACTTTTCGAATACTTACTTAAATATCACCCCTTATGAGAGAAATTTCCTTCCCTTCCCTTTCTTTCTATGTGGCCCCTCCAAACTTCCCAATGGTGCCTATGCTGCATTGCACCCAAATTCTTATAATACATTTATTTTTTGTTTAGTATATTATTATCCATCTCACTCACTGACATGTACCTTTATCATGTCAGAGACCTAACCTTGTCTTATTCTCAATTGTATTCACATTTCCTAACACAATGTCTGAAACACAGCAGCCTTTAATTGGTGAATAACTAAATTAACTAACTAAATTAATGTATTAACATATCAGCCCAGTCATGTATGCACTTGGAATCACTCTATCCCCTTAGAGAATAGAAAACAAGTTTTCAAGTCACCATCCTCTGCCTTTGATAGGTAGTAGCTGTGTAAGTTAGAATTGAACTTGTCAGGAGAGCTATCACAAGTTTCCAGGTTCATGCCCACATTCTAAGTCATGTTAGAGTTTTGACTTTGGAAATTAAATTTAGCAGTTAGGGTATATATCTCTTCTTTCCCCAAAATAGTTGTCTTTGGAATGAGGTTTCTTCTGATGGAGGTGGTAGTTAAAAAAATAAATCTTAATAGTTATAAAAAACGATCATATATCTTGGTTATGATGTATGACCTAGTCCAAAACCGCCTGATAAAATGATACCAGCAGCCACTGCACATGAGAAAATACTAACAACCCTTTATTTCTTCCTGAATATTATTTATAGACATAAGCTTTTATAGAGGCACTGTGTCTAGTTGGAGATGTAAGAAAATACAACTCATCTCCCTGGGTCCACGTAGAAAATGGAAACGGTACTGTCTGATCAACTGTGCTATTTCTGATGCTCTCCAGAGTCACGTATCTAGAACAGAGCCAATAAAAATGAAAAAAAAAAAAAAAAGTCACACCTACGCCTACTTAGATCCACTCATTCTCTCTTTTTAAAGTTTTCATGTCTATTTCTATTGTCTATCTGCAAAGAAGCCAACTGCCGTTGGGCATTTGTTTCAAAACAGAAGGAAGAAAAGAGCTAGCTGCTCTGAAAAGGTAAAATATATGTTCCAACTCTCAGTTAGGAACCTTAATTCACTCCTAAACTACCTCATTTCCCTCCATTAAATATCACATCATTGTGTCTTGATATTCTCCTTAATATACTTTACCACATTGATATAAAAAAGTTAAGTAAACCTTAAAAAGGCTCTCTTCCATATGAGAGCATAAATTCTAATAGAGATTCTAGTAAGGAGATGATTATGTTTTTTTCTTATTTACTATTGTGAAACCACAGCCTCATACAGTGCCTTTCACATAACATGTTCAATATGTGTTTGTCAAATGAATAAATAAAGTGTGTCCTTAACAAAATATTACCAATATGGTTCCTTTTTACATACATTTTTCCTTTTCCACCTTCATTTCTACATGAAAATGGAGTGGCAAAAAATCAGACACTTGCAAAGTCTTGAGAACATCAGCACAGATGTTAGAAGACCCTCTGCTAACACATAACACCATTACATACATGTAGCTATAATAGTGGTAACAGTCATCTCTAAATCTGAGAAAACAGACTTAAATACTTGATAATATGCTTAGCCAACAAAGTGGCTGTGCATCAATTTTCTTTTTTAACACTAAGAACATCAAAGAGGCTTAATTCTTCATATCATGGCTCTTTCTCCATTGAAGGTGAAAAACCACATCAATTCTTCAACAGAACAATTTCCCTTAACTTTTCCCTTAACTTTCCCTTAACTGAAATTATCTTACATGTTTTCTCTGACCTCTTTTTTAAACTTTCAGCCTTGAAACTAAGTAGCATGCCTGGTAGACCTAGTCAGAAAGGAGGTGAAGAAGTGGGACAAGTCAGGATATGGCAATTAATCATACCAGTAATTAATCATACCACCTAGGGCACTGCTTCCAAATTTGGCTAAAGATAAGAATCACCTGGAGCATTTAATAGGAAAAAAAAATACTGGCTGCACTTGAGACCTACTGAATATGAATTGCTACGGGTAATCTATATATTTGATATATACCCCTTAAGGATTCTCATTGCCAGCCAAGCGGGGAAGAAGGACTGCTCAAGGTAGCTTAGGCTTGGGGATAAACCCAGGTAGAGGTTATAGGAAGTTGTTTAATAAATAATGAAGGACACAGCACACAGAGTACCGATAATTAAGGTAGGCACATCTGCTACACCAAGAAGCCAAAAAGAGACAAAACATGTTTCCCAGCAAGTTACCATGATATAGTGACAATAATTGTGGCATAAGGATATAAGAGTTCTAGTCAGATAAACGAGCTCATTTTTCTTAAGAAGAATTTATAATCTTGCATTTCTTGCTGTCCAATACCTGCAAATAGTCATTCTATAGATATTTACGGTTTTAAAATTTGCTTATAGTGATGTGATGAGTTTGAATCACCTCCTCTGTCAAAGCCAGACAAAATCTATAAGCTAGATCTTGGCCTCTGAGATGTTCACCAGCAGGTTGCAGGGGTGGTGTTGAATGGAAGAATTTTAGTCCTATGGCTAAACTGGTAGATACAAGGACTGGACATAGTTCTCAGAAAACAAAAATAAAAGCAAACAAACCAAAAAAGCCAAAACCCAAACAAATGTTTTGTTTTTTCTAAGCAAGTTAGCAAAACTATGACTCATGAATCAGAGAAATATCAAAAATGACCTAGTTTTTAGAGATCTGTTATGGGGCAGGGTTTAGACTCAGGAATGAGACCAAAACCCAATTATCTGCATGCGAACATGCTGAGTTACCAGCATATTATGATTGATTGCGAGTCATTCATGTATTTAGCTGGAGGTTCTTTAATTCCCTGTAAGCACAGGGATGGTGCTAAGGCCTGGCGTGATATTGTTTCCACAGGTGAGTATCAAGTGGCATTAGTGCTCAGTGATCAAGGAGGCATGGCCATGGAAATGTATAGGAGATGTGTTTTTTTGATGACACCAGGTAGTCTGATTTTATTAAGAGAGAGAGATTTGAATAATAAGCTGATCGTTGTAGTGACAGACAACCGTTTTGCTGAACTGGAATTTACAATAAAAAGTGGTCAAGGAGAATTCCCCTGCTCCTCCACATCAAAGATTCACTCAAGTAAAGAAGTAAATTCATTCAAGTAATTAACATAGCGCTTATTAATTACAGACTTCAAAAAGCTTTTATTTTCAAAGTTTAGAAGCACCACTGATGACCTTAACATGTCTTATTATGCACATCTTTACCTTCACTGGGGAAGAACAAATTTTAACTCTGATCTGCTAGCTAAAGGTATTAAATAAACGAGCATTTTAAACGGATGGTTCCTAGGCCACTTTTTTTTTTCTTTGAGTGTGTGACAGGAACAACAACAACAACAAAAATAACAGGAGTTTTCAAAAACTCCTTTGCTCTTCCTGGTAAAAGATTATTTGCAGGATTCTCTGTATCATATCCTGTCTACTCTAGGCCTTAACTGTGCACACCAGGAAGGAACGAGGGCTGAAAAAGGGAAACAGACCAGGGGTGAGATCACATTTGCAATAGTAGTAGGTAACTTGTGGCAGAAAATTGAGGGTAAGAGAAAGGAGGAGGAAGAAAGTGGATATTATTAAAAGGAGCTGACACTTTTTGAGCAACTACCATTTACCTGGCATGCTTGTAAATACTGTACAGGTATCAGTTCTTTTACTTTCAAGACAAGCCTAAAGGTAGGGTACGAGGCAATATTAGTTACACCCAATATTCTATTCCCCCCTTCTTTCTCATTAAGAGTGCTTCAGTTCTGTTTGGGGTGCAATATGCCAGTGAAAACTACTCACTGTACAAGCTTCCCTTGCAGCAGTTCTGGACAATGAGGTGTAAATGAACATCAGCTGGGGACTTTGGGGAGAGCTTTTACATTAGATACCAGTGTAACTCCTTCCTTCTTCTTTCCTTCTCTTGCCTTAAATACAGACATGATGGCTGAAGATGCAATAACCATCTTGTGAAGATGAGAGAATGGCCCAGAAAATTACAAAGCACAGACCCTGACATTGTTGAGTTCCCAAACCAAGGCCAACCACCATCTATTATCACACTTCTTGTATGAGAAAAAGATAAAGCAGACTTGTATAAGCAATGGATTACCTTTTCTTGAAGCTGAGCTCATTGTTAAATACTACTGGTAGCCAACCTCACTACACAGCTGAGAAAACTGTGTGACAGTCAATTTAAATAATTTGCCCAAGTTCACACAGGTAGAAAGCAGAGATAGGATTGATGAGGGGGCTTATCTGGGCTGACTTGAAGAGATGGATTTTAGAGCTTGCACTGGGTGAGAAAAGTGTTTGGAGAGCATCTCTAGAGATTATGTGAGATACTGAGAGTGATATTGTAGGGAAATACGATTTTTAAGAAATTTTGCTTTCTCTTGCAAACATGTTTTCCCTTTGGCATTTCTTTCAGAGAGAGTGGGGTATGGATTTAGATAGCCTTTATTTACTTGGTTGTTGGACTATGGCTCATATTTTAATGACATAATACATGAAAAAGAACATAGTGCATGGCTGGCATGTATAAAACATTCAGTAAAATTAGTTGTTACTAATATAATAATGATAATCATGAAAATACTGTGCAGTCTTCAAGCAAACCAAACTGGCTGTCTGTGGGTTAAACAAAGTCCTCTGCTAGAGTGCATTTGTATGGAAATCTTTTATTGACTAGTAACAGGAACAAAGATTCAGGTGAAAAACAACACTGCATGTGTAAACACACAACACACACACACAAACACACACACACACACACACACAGAGTCCATATTTGTTATTCAGTCAGTTGACTGGGTTTAAGTTTAAGAAACTAAATAACTTGGAAGTATCTTCATTTCAAAATTTCACACAAGATCGTATGATTATAATGCCATATTTAATGATACATATTACCTTGGTAGAATGTAAAGCACTGATGATTCAACAAGTATTTACTGAATGCCTATACGTATAAAATCTTATGGATAGAAGCTAGATGAATTAGACAGTATTTCTTCCCTGAAGAATCTCTGAGCCAAGTAGGAGATAGTATGTGCTATAGTATGTTCATACCATATGTTTTACTTTTATATAAGATTCAGATCTGTTTAGTTTTAATATCAGGAAGATTTAAATAAAGATATAATTGATGCATTATGGGAATTCAGAAAACTGAGTGATCAACTATGCTCAGGGGTAGTGAAAGTTCTTAGAGAGGTGTTCTCTTTTGAGCTGGAGGTTGAAGGGTATATTATGCACAAATTGATGTTAACAGAGAAAAGATAGGCATGAAACGCAGAGTATATTGTACAAACAAGAGATGGAGAATGCTTAGCAAGTGTTCATTGTTTGTTGAAGCTAAATTGTAGAATGTTTGGAAAGATGCACTAGTTTATACTCTTGGGAAAGTTAAGAAGCAGAGTCTTACTTTAGTATAAAATTAGGATTCTTTTGGCAGTTGAGGAATATGATCACATTTATCTTTTAGGAAAAACAAACAAACAAACCTGAGGCAGCAAATGTGAGGAGTTGACCAGCTGACAGATGAGATGTGGGAACAATAACCACCATGTTTGTTTAAACAAATGGTTTTCTTAGAGCTGTTTACATGCCTAAATGTTATAGAGGGCTACTATGGAGTCCGTTTTTACCCATGAGAAAACTGTGGCACAGAGTGTTTCAATTACTTCCCCTATATCACATAGGTAGTAAGCAGAAATAAGATAGAGGAGATACAACAGTAAGTATCTTTGAGATGATTAGGGTTATAACTAGTACAATATCAGTGGGACTAATCTAAGAAAGCTGAAGGAAGTTTTGGAAAATTTTGTAGGAATTGACAGGACTTGCAAAGAAAATCCAACCTGACCTGGAGGTTTACATTCTTGCTGAATGCAAACTTGGTGAATACAGGAGAAAATGCATTTTTCTCGGGGCGGGGGGCATCCATTGGGAATGTTTGGACTCAGGTGAAAGGTCACCGTAATACAGAAATGACCAGTGTGGAGGTAAAAGCCAGTGAAGAGGTATGAGCTCAAGTGTGGAACAAGAGATGCAGAATGGAGGAAGGAACCCAGGAAATGGAGAACCGGGGACATTTGGGAATGTTTATATGTAAAGGGATAGGTGAAAGAAGATCCTTAAATATGTTATTGGGTGAATTATTGCTTCCCTTTTTCTATGACATCTCATGCATGATGAAGTAGATTAAACATGGATGTTTTTGTTAAGACAGAAAATCATCATGCATAATCATTCAGATTCTTGATTCAGGTATTTTTCTGATTATTTTGTCACACATGCACACTTCTAAATTAGCTCTCAAAGTATTTCATCTGAAAATGACCCAATTTTCCAGTGAAAATTGTGGTCTGATTTCCAGGAGAATATTGGCTAAAAATGAGGAAACATCACCTGAATAAAATGAAGATACATTTGCAATAAACCCCATTTGCTTAAGAAAAAAAAGAAAAAGAAAGAAGCCGCATTTGTTCTATACATTCATCAGAGTGTGTCATGATGGGAATATCAACAAGAGGAAGCAGGTGTTTTGTCCTAATACACCTAACAGTCTGTCAGGGTCACCGTGACTGAAAACAAAACCACGCAGAAGAGGCCTATCCCTCCCTCCCCCATTTCCCCCTTAAAAATAATTCTTGGAGATTGTTGAAGGAACTAAAGCCACCTCTTCCATTTCTATACCGGGCACAGAGAATTTCTCCTGGCCTGGCTTTGAATACTTAATTTCTGGACACATCTGTTCCTCTTCAGGAGTTAACTTTTAAAAGTAACCTTTCACAAGACGAAAGGGAGGCATGAAACATTTTTATTTTCTTGAAGAATCTCATTTCTCTTATCTCAGTAGACAATTGCACCTGGGAGCTGTCTGGTTCACATTAAATGTGAGATACTTATCTCATTTAAAAAATAAGAAACAGGGAAAACAAGGTGTTTTGTAAGCAGACACACAACTTAAGCAGATTATCTTTTAATTTGGGCCAATCAGTTGACAAGGAGAGTATAAGGTTCATGTTGTTTTCTTAAAAAATTCTCTACCTATCTACTCCCCAAACATCGTAAATCCCAAACTCATTTTCCAAGTCTAACTTTCATGTTTACCACCTTGCTTTCCAACATTTGTACTGTCTCACTTAAAAAGCAGGAGGAATAATTGCAAACATAATTATGTAATGAAGGGACCCTTTGTGTGGAGTGTAGTTAATTACAGCTGCCCAGTTATACCCCTAAAGGCAATCCCTGATATTCTCTCTGCCCTCTGTCCTTTAAAGGCATTATTGAAAATTATTGCAACATATTGATTTTCATATAATTAGTAGTTTCAAATCAGACGATACACCAGATCATAATGAATTTAATTTGCAATTTACCCTTCCCCACCATTTGTGATTTAAGAATATGGGGAACTCCTGGGACAATAATATGCATTGTTTTCACATTAGTCATCCCACATAAATCTTACAGGGTCTACAAGACAAAGAGGGGATTACTGACTTCTAAGCTTTACCAGGAAATGTCTGTGGTGGGCCAGATTAGCAGTCATAAAAGTATTGCCTCTTAGGGTTTTTGCTTGTCTGCCTAACAGGAAGTATTGAATAATAGCATTTTTTATTTTAACGTCTTTATTAGAGTAGAATTGCTTTAAAATGGTGTGTTAGATTCTGCTGTATAACAAAGTGAATCAGCCATACATATACATATGTCTCCATTTCTCCTCTCTCCCACCTTCCCTATCCCACCCCTCTAGGTGGTCACAAAGCACAGAGCTGATCTCCCTGTGCTATGCAGCTGCTTCCCACTAGCTATCTATTTTATATTTGGTAGTGTATATATGTCCACGCCACTCTCTCACTTTGTCCCAGCTTATCCTTCCCCCTCCCCATGTCCTCAAGTCCATTCTCTAGTAGGTCTGTGTCTTTATTCCCATCTTGCGCCTAGGTTCTTCATGACTTTTTTTTTTTTTTAATTCCATATATATGTGTTAGCATATGGTATTTGTTTTTCTCTTTCTGACTTACTTCACTCTGTAGGATAAACTCGAGGTCAATCCACCTCACTACAAATAACTCAATTTCATTTCTTTTTATGGCTGAGTAATATTCCATTGTATACATGTGCCACATCTTCTTTATCCATTCATCTGTTGATGGACACTTAAGTTGCTTCCATGTCCTTGGCTATTGTAAATAGTGCTGCAATGAACATTGAGGACTCTTCTTGAAATATGCTTTTATTTCAAGGGATATGCCCAGTAGTGGGATTGCTGGCTATATGCCCAGTAGTGGGATTGCTCAGGGTATATGCCCAGTAGTGGGATTGCTGGGTCATATGGTAGCTCTATTTTTAGTTTTTTAAGGAACCTCCGTACTGTTCTCCATAGTTGCTGTATCAATTTACATTCCCACCAACAGTGCAAGAAGGTACCCTTTTCTCCACACCCTCTCCAGCATTTATTGTTTGCAGATTTTTTGATGATGGCCATTCTGACTGGTGTGAGGTGATATCTCATTGTAGTTTTGATTTGCATTTCTCTACTGATTAGTGATGTTGAGCATCCTTTCATGTATTTGTTGACAATCTTTATATCTTCTTTGGAGAAATGTCTATTTAGGTCTTCTGCCCATTTTTGGATTGGGTTTCTTGTTTTTTTGATATTCAGCTGCAATGAGCTGCTAGTATATTTTGGAGATTAATCCTTTGTCAGTTGCTTCACTTGCAAATATTTTCTCCCATTCTGAGGGTTGTCTTTTCATCTTGCTTATGGTTTCCTTTGCTGTGCAAAGGCTTTTAAGTTTCATTTGGTGCCATTTGTTTATTTTTGTTTTTATTTCCATTTCCCTAGGAGGTGGGTCACAAAGGTTCTTGCTGTGATTTATGTCAAAGAGTGTTCTGCCTAAGTTTTCCTCTAAGAGTTTTATAGTCTCTGGCCTTACATTTAGGTCATTATTCCATTTTGAGTTTATTTTTGTGTATGGTGTTAGGGAGTGTTCTAATTTCATTCTTTTAAATGTAGCTGTCCAGTTTTCCCAGTATCACTTATTGAAGAGGCTGTCTTTTCTCCATTGTATGTTCTGGCCTCCTTTATCAAAGATAAGGTGACCATATGTGTGTGGGTTTATCTCTCGGCTTTCTATCCTGTTCCATTGATCTATATTTCTGTTTTTGTTCCAGTACCATACTGACTTGATTACTGTAGTTTTGTAGTATTGCATGAATTCAGAAGCCTGATACCTCCAGCTCCGTGTTTCTTTCTCAATATTGCTTTGTTTCTTCCTGGTCTTTTGTGTTTTCATACAAATTGTGAAATTTTTTGTTCTAGTTCTGTGAAAAATGCCAGTGGTAGTTTGATAGGGATTGCTTGAATCTGTAGATTGCTTTGGGTAGTATAGTTGTTTTCACAATGTTGATTCTTCCCATTCAAGAACATGGTATATGTCTCCATCTGTTTGTATCATCTTTAATTTCTTTCATCAGTGTCTTACAGTTTTCTGCATACAGGTCTTTTGTCTCCTTAGGTAGGCTTATTCCTAGGTATTTTATTCTTTTTGTTGCAATGGTAAATGGGAGTGTTTCCTTAATTTCTCTTTCATATTTTTCATCCTTAGTGTATAGGAATGCAAGAGATTTCTGTGCATTAATTTTGTATCCTGCTACTTCAACAAATTCATTGATTAGCTCTAGTAGTTTTCTGTAGCATCTTTAGGATTCTCTATGCATAGTATCATGTCATCTGCAAACAGTGACAGTTTTACTTCTTCTTTTCTGATTTGGATTCCTTTTATTTGTTTTTTTTTCTCTGATTGCTGTGGCTAAAACTTCCAAAAGTATGTTGAGTAATACAGTGGTGAGAGTGGGCAAGCTTGTCTTTTTCCTGATCTTAGTGGAAATGGTTTCAGTTTTTCACCATTGAGAATGATGCTGGCTGTGAGTTTCTCATATATGGCTTTTATTATGTTGAGGTAAGTTCCCTCTATGCCTACTTTCTGGAGAGTTTTTATCATAAATGGGTGTTGAATTTTCTCAAAAACTTTTTTCTGCAGCTATTGAGATGATCATATAGTTTTTATCCTTCAGATTGTTTATATGGTTTATCACATTGATTGATTTGCATATATTGAAGAATACTTGCATTCCTAGGATAAACCCCACTCGATCATGGTGTATGATCCTTTGAATGTGCTGTTGGATTCTGTTTGCTAGTATTTTGTTGAGGATTTTTTGCATCTATGTTGATCCATGATATTGGTCTGTAGACTTCTTTCTTTGTGACATCTTTGTCAGGTTTTGGCATCAGGGGGATGGTGGCCTTGTAGAATGAGTTTGGAAGTGTTCCTCCCTCTGCTATATTTTGGAAGATTTTGAGAAGGATAGGTGTTAGCGCGTCTCTAAATGTTTGATTGAATTCACCTGTGAAGTCATCTGGTCCTGGGCTTTTGTTTGTTGGAAGATTTTTATTCACAGTTTCAATTTCAGTGCTTGTGATTGGTCTGTTTATATTTTCTATTTCTTCCAGGTTCAGTCTCAGAAGGTTGTGGTTGACTAAGAATTTGTTCATTTCTTCCAAGTTGTCCATTTTATTGGCCTATAGTAGCTTATAGTAATCTCTCATGATCCTTTGTATTTCTGCAGTGCCAGTTACTTCTCCTTTTTGATTTCTAATTCTCTTGATTTGAGACTTCTCCTTTTTTTTCTTGATGAGTCTAGCTAATGGTTTATCAATTATGTTTATCTTCTCAAAGAGCCAGGTTTTAGTTTTATTGATCTTTGCTATCATTTCCTTCATTTCTTTTTCATTTATTTCTGATCAGATCTTTATAATTTTTTTCCTTCTGCTAACTTTGGGTTTTTTTTTTGTTCTTTCTCTAATTGCTTTAGATGTAAGGTTAGGTTGTTTATTTGAGATGTGTCTTGTTTCTTGAGGTAGTATTGTATTGTTATAAACTTCTCTCTTAGAACTTTTGCATTTTGTTGTAACCCATAGGTTTTGGGTCGTCTTGCTTTCATTGTCATTTGTTTCTGGGTATTTTTTGATTTCCTCTAGATTTCTTCAGTGATCTCTTGATTATTTAGTAGCGTATTGTCTAGCTTCCAGGTGTTCGTAGTTTTTACAGTTTTCTTCCTGTAATTGATATCTAGTCTCATAGCCTTGTGGTCGGAAAAGATGCTTGATATGATTTCAATTTTCTTAAATTTACCAGGGCTTGATTTGTGACCCAACATATGATCTATCTTGTAGAATATTCCATGAGCACTTGAGAAGAAAGTATATTCTGGTTTTTTTGGATGGAATGTCCTATAAATATCAATTAAGTCCATCTTGTCTAATGTGTCATTTAAAGCTTTTGTTTCCAACTGCTGAACAATCGACGACAGGAAGACACTGGAACTCACCAAAAAAGGTACCCCATATTCAAAAACAAAGGCAAAACTACAATGAGACGGTGGAGGGGCACAATCACAATAAAATCAAATCCCATAACTGCTGGGTGGATGACTCTCAAACTGGAGAACAGTTATACCACAGAAGTGCACTCACTGGACTGAAGGTTCTGTGCCCCACGTCAGGCTTCACAACCTCAGGATCTGGCAATGGGAGGAGGAATTAGTAGAAAATCAGACTTTGAAGGCTAGCAGGATTTGATTGCAGGACTTTAACAGGACTGGGGGAAACAGAGACTCCACTCTTGGAGGGCACACACAAAGTAGTGTGCACATCGGGACCCAGGGGAAGGAGCAGTGACCCCATAGGAGACTGAACCAGACCTACCTGCTAGTGTTTGAGGGTCTCCTGCAGAGGTGGGGGGTGGCTGTGTCTCACCATGAGGACAAAGACAATGGCAGCAGAAGTTCTAGAAAGTACGCCATGGCATGAACCCTCACAGAGTCTGCCATTAGCCCCAGCAGAGAGCCTGGGTAGGCTCCACTGTTGGATCACCTCAGGCCAAACAACCAACAAGGAGGGAACCCAGCCCCACCCATCAGCAGACAAGTAGATTAAAGTTTTACTGAGCTCTGCCCACCAGAGCAACAGCCAGCTCTACCCAACACCAGTCCCTCCCATCAGGAAACTTGCTCAAGCATCTTAGATAGCCTCATCCACCAGAGGGCAGAGGCTGGAAGCAAGAAGAACTATAATCCTGCAGCCTGTGGAACAAAAAACACATTCACAGAAAGACAGACAAGATGAAAAGGCAGAGGCCTATGTACCAGATGAAGGAACATCAAACCTCAGAAAAACAACTAAATGAAGTAGAGATAGGCAACCTTCCAGAAAAAGAATTCAGAATAATGATAGTGAAGATGATCCAGGACCTTGGAAAAAGAATGGAGGCAAAGATCAAGAAGATGCAAGGAATGTTTAACAAAGACCTAGAAGAATTAAAGAACAAACAAACAGAGATGAACAATACAATAACTGAAATGAAAAATAGACAAGAAGGAATCAATAGCAGAATAACTGAGGCGGAAGAATGGATAAGTGACCTGGAAAACAGAACGGTGGAATTCACTGCTGCAGAACAGAATAAAGAAAAAAAGAATGAACAGAAATAAAGACAGCCTAAGAGACCTCTGGGACAACATTAAATGCATCAACATTCGCGTTATAGGGGTCCCAGAAGGAGGAGAGAGAGAGAAAGGACCAGAGAAAATATTTGAAGAGATTATAGTCAAAAACTTTCCTAACATGGGAAAGGAAAGAGCCACCCAAGTCCAGGAAGTGCAGGGAGTCCCATACAGGATAAACACAAGGAGAAACATGCTCAGACAGATAGTAATAAAATTGGCAAAAATTAAAGACAAGGAAAAATTATTGAGAGCAGCAAGGGAAAAATGACAAATAACATGCAAGGGAAGTCTCATAAGGGTAACAGCTGATTTCTCAGCAGAAACTCTACAAGCCAGAAGGGAGTGCCATGACATACTTAAAGTGATGAAAGGGAAGAACCTACAACCAAGATTACTCTACCTGGCAAGGATCTCATTCAGATTCAATGGAGAAATCAAAACCTTTACAGACAAGGAAAAGATAAGAGAATTCAGCACCACCAAACCAGCTCTACAACAAATGCTAAAGGAACTTCTCTAAGTGGGAAACACAAGAGAAGAAAAGGACCTACAAAAACAAACCCAAAACAATTGAGAAAATGGTCATAGGAACATACATATCAATAATTAACTTAAATGTGAATGGACTAAATGTTCCAACCAACAGACACAGGCTTCCTGAATGGATAAAAAAACAAGACCCATCTATATGCTGTCTATAAGAGACCCATTTCAGACCTAGGGACACATACAGACTGAAAATGAGGGGATGGAAAAAGATATTCCATGCAAATGGAAATCAAAAGAAAGCTGGAGTAGCAATACGCATATCAGATAAAATAGACTTTAAAATAAAGAATGTTACAAGAGACAAGGAAGGACACTACATAATGATCAAGGGATCAATCCAAGAAAAAGATATAACAATTATAAATATATATGCACCCAACATAGGAGCACCTCAATACATAAGGCAACAGCTAACAGCTAAAAAAGAGGAAATCGACGGTAACACAGTAATAGTGGGGGACTTTAACACCTCACTTACACCAATGGACAGATCATCCAAAAAGAAAATAAATAAGGAAAAAGAAGCTTTAAATGACACAATAGACCAGATAGATTTAATTGATATTTATAGGACATTTCATCCAAAACCAGCAGATTACACTTTCTTCTCAAGTGCACATGGAACATTCTCCAGGATACGTCACATCTTGGGTCACAAAACAAGCCTTGGTAAATTTAAGAAAATTAAAATCATATCAAGCATCTTTTCTGACCACAAAACTATGAGACCAGAAATCAATTACAGGGGGGGAAAATGTAAAAAACACAAACACATGGAGGCCAAACAATACGTTACTAAATAACCAAGACATCACTGAAGAAATCAAAGAGGAAATCAAAAAACACCTAGAGACAAATGACAATGAAAACATGACGATCCAAAACCTATGGGATGCAGCAAAAGCAGTTCTAAGAGGGATGTTTATAGCTATACAAGCCTACCTCAAGAAACAAAAAATTCTCAAATAAAAAATCTAACGTTACACCTAAATGAATTAGAGAAAGAAGAACAAACAAAACCCAAAGTTAGTAGAGGGAAAGAAATCATAAAGATCAGAGCAGAAGCAAATGAAATAGAAACAAAGAAAGCAGTAGCAAAGATCAATAAAACTAAAAGCTGGTTGTTAGAGAAGATAAACAAAATTGATAAACCATTAGCCAGACTCGTCAAGAAAAAGAGGGAGAGGACTCAAATCAATAAAATTTGAAATGAAAAAGAAGTTACAACAGTCACCGCAGAAATACAAAGCATCCTAAGAGACTACTACAAGCAACTCTATGCCAAAAAAATGGACAGCCTGGAAGAAATGGACAAATTCTTAGAAAGGTATAACATTCCAAGACTGAAACAGGAAGAAATAGAAAATATGAGCAGACCAATCACAAGTAATGAAATTGAAACTGTGATTAAAAATCTTCCAAAAAACAAAAGCCCAGGACCAGATGACTTCACAGGTGAATTCTATCAAACATTTAAGGAAGAGCTAACACCCATCCTTCCCAAATTCTTCCAAAAAATTGCAGAGGAAGGAACACTCCAAAACTCATTTTATGAGGCCACCATCACCCTGATACCAAAACCAGACAAAGATACTACAAAAATAAAATTACACACCAATATCACTCATGAATATAGATGCAAAAATCCTCAACAAAATACTAGCAAACAGAATCCAACAACACATTAAAAGGATCATACACCATGATTAAGTGGGATTTATCCAGGGATACAAGGATTCTTCAGTATAAGCAAATCAATCAATGTGATACAATATATTAAAAAATTGAAGAAGAAAAAACATATGATCATATCAGAAGATGCAGAAAAAAAGTTTTGACAAAATTCAGTACTGATTTATGATAAAAACTCTCCAGAAAGTGGGCATAGAGGGAACCTACCTCAACATAATAAAGGTCATATACGACAAGCCCACAGCAAATATCATTCTCAATTGAGAAAAACTGAAAGCATTTCCTCTAAGATCAGGAACAAGACAAGGATGTCCACTCTCACCACTATTATTCAGCATAGTTTTGGAAGTCCTAGCCACGGCAATCAGAGAAGAAAAAGAAATAAAAGGAATCCAAATTGGAAAACAAGAACTAAAACAGTCACTGTTTGCAGATGATATGATACTACACATAGAGAATCCTAAAGATGCCACCAGAAAACTATTAGAGCTAATCAATGAAATTCGTAAAGTTGCAGGGTACAATATTAATGCAAAGAAATCTCTTGCATTCTTATACACTAATGATGAAAAATCTGAAAGAGAAGTTAAGGAAACATTCCCATTTACCATTGCAACAAAAAGAATAAAATACCTAGGAATAAACCTACCTAGGGAGACAAAAGATCTGTATGCAGAAAACTATAAAACACTGTTGAAAGAAATAAAAGATGATACAAACAGATGGAGAGATATACCATGTTCTTGGATTGGAAGAATCAATATTGTTAAAATGACTATACTACCCAAAGAAATCTATAGATTCAATGCAATCCCTATAAAATTACCAATGACATTTTTTTACAGAATTAGAAGAAAAAAATCTTAAAATTTGTATGGAGACACAAAAGACCCCGAAAAGCCAAAGCGGTCTTGAAGGAAAAAAATGGAGCTGGAGGAATCAGACTCCCTGACTTCAGACTATACTACAAAGCTACAGTAATCAAGACAATATGGCACTGGCACAAAAAACAGAAATATAGATCAGTGGAACAGGATAGAAAGCCCAGAGATAAACCCACGCACCTTTGGTCAATGAATCTATGACAAAGGAAGGAAGGATATACAATGGAGAAAAGAGAGTTTCTTCAATAAGTGGTGCTGGGAAAACTGGACAGCTACATGTAAAAGAATGAAATTAGAACACTCCCTAACACCACACAC
Organism: Pseudorca crassidens; assembly: GCF_039906515.1. NCBI lineage: Eukaryota > Metazoa > Chordata > Mammalia > Artiodactyla > Delphinidae > Pseudorca > Pseudorca crassidens. The sequence continues at coordinate 93,419,499 of NC_090305.1, read as the reverse complement.
AAAAATAAACTCAAAATGGATTAGAGACCTAAATGTAAAACTGGACACTATAAAACTCTTAGAGGAAAACATAAGAAGAACACTCTGACATAAATCACAGCAAGATCTTTTTTGCTCCACCTCCTAGAGTAATGGAAATAAAACCAAAAATAAACAAATGGACCTAATGTAAGTTAAAAGCTTTTGCAAAGCAAAGGAAACTACAAGCAAGATGAAAAGGCAACCCTCAGAATGGGAGAAAATATTTGCAAACAAATCAATGGACAAAGGATTAATCTCCAAAATATACAAGCAGCTCATTGCAGCTCAATATCAAAAAAACAAGCAACCCAATCCAAAAATGGGCAGAAGACCTAAACAGACATTTCTCCAAAGAAGATATAAAGATTGTCAACAAATACATGAAAGGATGTTCAACATCACTAATCAGTAGAGAAATGCAAATCGAAACTATAAATCCCCCTTTATATAAATTGAATAAAGGGGATGAAGAGAAAGTTCTTCCTTTGAATAGGATGCCAACTAATAAATGTATTTAGAAGGAATAACAGAATTAGAAAATCACTGTGTGACAACTACCATGATAAAATCAATTCAGGGAAGAACTGCCAATAGATGCTAAAACGAGGGGGTAAAATTGGTATGAGCAATGGGATTTTACATAATCTTAAAGTTTCTGTGAAAGCAGAAACCCTGTATATCTTGTACACTTCTATCTGGGCTCAATAAATACTTGTTAAACTTAAATAGATCTGTGAATGGCGAGATAAATAGTACTTCCTCATGAAATGCTCAAGGATCAAACGACTTGACAGTAGGTGAATCCGTACTTAGAATGTTTTTGTTCTTATTTAGGTAGCAAAAAGCAATCCTTAGTCTATGGCTGCCCTCGTGAGGGAGACAATACTGATCGTGATTTGCACAATGGCTAAGCACACAGATCCTGAAGAGAGGCTGCCTGGGTTAGAATCCTGGTTGTGAACTTCAGTGATGTGTAAGTCTAGACAGGAAAATTCATTTCCAAGCCTTGGGGTCTTTATATGTGAAATGGGATGATAAAAGTACTAACAGCCAGGGCTCTGGGTGGTTGTAAATAACATAAATATGACTGCAGTGAAAGAGTTGGAAGAACACAGAAGAATTCACCTCTGCTGTTTTTAAGACATATGTAATATGTACAACACACACACACACACACACACACACACACGCACACACACACACAGAGGATGGTGAATTCTCATGATCCAGGAAACTGTAATGGGGCAATCATGAACAAGAAGGAAAAAGAAATACTAGACAAATGTTCATTCATTGCTTATTATTTATCCATTATTTGTTGAGTGCTCACTATATGCCAAGCACTGTTCTAAGCAGAGGGGATACATCAGTGAAACAAAATATTTAAACAGAGTTGGCCTGAACCTATAGTGTGTGTAGAAATCATGACCTCCTGCTCTGATAGTATGCATAGAAATCACTCACAGAGGTCCTGATCCTGTTGTCTGGACCGGGCTCAGGAAGACACATGTTTAATAAACACTTCTAGGTGCTTAGAGCTATTAGGACTTCTAACAGACACTAACAGACATTACTAGTAATATTAAAAATGTATCTGCCATTATCTCATTTATTCCTTACCATAACCCGATGAATCACGTACTATTATTACATTGTATGGTGGGTAACCTGAGACTTGGAGAAATCCATGTTTTGCTCTTGGTCATCTAGCCTGCAAGAGGCAGATTTAGGATGCTAACCCAGTTCTGTCCAACAGTGAACCCAGCTCTGTGCTAGCCTGCCACCTTAATTTCAGGAGGCAAAGCCACGGACTTGGGAATTCCTCACAGCAGATAGAGCAGTGCTTTGGCAGCAGTGAACAGCCTCAGAATGGCTGAGGCTCAGTGCCAATCTTTATTCCACGGGTGTAGTCCCGTGCTGACTCCTGGTTAGTGAGTGTGCTCAGTGGAGGTTCATGAACACATAAGTCACTGATGGAAACTCGAAAATAGTGTACCAAAAAAGATTATTAAGTGACAAATGTTAGCTATGGGAAAAAAAGAAGTAAAAGCAAAAAATTTTATCTGAACACTAGATGCCACTAAGAGATTTTAATCCTATGTAAACACTTACACAATGCTCATCTTTAATCCATTATGGTGTGGTAAAGAGAAAAACTGAAAGAAATTGAGGGTCCACTACTACCCCTTGTTATGGTGTATGCAATGTAAAATTGTAACCCTGACTGCGCAAACCATGGTAAAACCTTACTGTGTTCATGCCAAGTAGATTACTATATGCAGTTCTTTCCTGTCACAGGCCTTCTTGTTACCAGAAAACAGAGCATGGCTCTAAGCTGTATGGGTGAGGAACACATGAGGCTGAAACTCATTATTTTTGGTCTCTTTCTCTTTTCCTTTAAACCAAACTCCACACAAATATATGTCCCTCTTGGCCTCTCTCCCAGTCCCCGTTAGTCAAAGAGCCATCACTTTTTACCTTCTAATGAACAGGGGGACTTGTCTTCAGAGAAATTCAAGAAGCTCTTAAGTTGGTCGGTTTTGTACTTCAGTCATGATAGCCACAAGCTAAAAATGTGTACAGACTGCAGAAACAGACTCTAGATGAAGTTACTGGAGTTAATAGTTGAGGATGCCATTCACACTCAAACCTCATTGCCAAGCCCTTTTTCTAAAATACATTTTGATGGTAAGGAGTCTGCTTTGAAAGCCTTAGGAAGGATGCAGGGAGTGAAGTTTGGCATTAACTCCAAGACATTATTTCTTAAACACCAGAATCACCTGTAGTATGTGTTGAAAGTGAAAATTCTTAGGTTCCTCCAGACAAATGAATCACAATTTCTGCATTTTTAATGCATACTCAAATTTGAGCTCCCCTGCACTGACAGTTGATGCATATTATTAACACTGCTTTTTGTGAACAGTGTAAGGCAGCCATCAGGATGCCATGTTTTGCTTTTCTGTTAGACTATTCATTAAAACAACAAAAACAGCAACAGAAGTTGTCAGATTTTTTTCCATTGCATACTATAGGCCAGATAGGTATATGCTAAGTGCTGTATGTTCCTCTGAATTCTTACGACACTATAGCCAATTTTTTTTCTCATTTACAGGCAAGAAAACTAACACCGAGAAGAGTTGTAGGACCCGTCCAATGTCTCAGAGCTAATCCACAGAAGAGATGACACTGGGACCAGGGACTGCAAGACTCCTGAAACCATACCCTTAAATGCTATACTCCACATAAACAGCTCACATTTTAAAATACTTGGCAATTTATTAATTAAGAAGAGCTTTATGAAATTATCTCTTTCTCTCATATATATATATATATATATATATATATACACACACATATCTGTCCCAATTTCCTGCTAATATTTGATCTTTGACCCTGATTCCTGACACAAGTTCCTACCACCTTTGTAGATTCCACATATATGCGTTAAGCTACAACCTTTGTAATTTCCTTAGTGAGAGGTGTCTTTTGTTCTAATGAGGTGACTCCTGGTGGGCTCGTAGATGTGGGCTGGTCACCAGAAAGAAAAGTCATGATTAGAAGCTTGGAACTTTCAGCAGCACCTCCCTCCCAGGGGAGAGGCGCTGGAAGATGAGTTAATGACGAGCATGCCTACATGATGAAGTTTCCATAAAAATCCCTAAAGTATGGGGTTTGGAGTGTTTCCAGTTTGATGAACACATCCTTTTACCAGGAGGGTGATGCACCCCAACTCCACGGGGACAGAAGCTCCTGCGCTTGGGATCCTTGCAGACCTCGCCTTACATATATTTTCATCTGGCTGTTCATCTGTATGCTTTATCATATTGTTGGGGCCCAGGGGAGGCTGCCCCAAAATGCGCCTCAAGGCACATTCATTATTTTGACTTAAAGTTACTTAAAAATGGCCAATAGAATATGAACACTCTTACCCTCCTTTCTGACTCCCTGAAAGCAGAAAATAAACTCATGTTGAGAGGTGCACCCCCTGCATCTGTAGGTAGAAGGACATCCTTATTGCCAGAGACAGGGAATCTGGGGCCAAGAAGCCTGTATGAACAACCCTTGGTACTTCGGCTGACTTGGTCTTGGTACTTTACCCCAAGACCAAATTCTGTTTAGATTCTTCACTAATTAAAAACCCAAAAGCCTAAGTTTCTTTATCCTCTCAATTCCTCACAAATTTATTGTTTCTTTGTCTAAAACTCTTCCTTCTTTGGCCAATTTTTAGGTCCTATTTCTATGAGACCTCCACATGCACAAATTAAAATTTCTTTTTCTCCTGTTAAGCTTTGTAGTTTCAGTTTTACTATTAGTCTAGCCACAAGAACTCAAGAGAGGTGGAGGAGGAAATTTCCCCTTCCCTGACAGTATCCTTTGATTACATAATAAACTGGTAAATGCAGGTCCATGTTTCCCTGATATCTGTGAGCTGTTCCAGCACATGACTGAACCTGAGGAGGGGTCATGGGAATTTCTGATCTGTAGCCAAGTCAGTCAAAAGTGTGGGCAGCCTGGGGACCCACTATTTATGCTTGGCCCCTGAAGTGGGGGCAGTTTTGTGGGACTGAGCCCACAACCTGTGGGATCTGCACTAACTCCAGGCAGTTAGTGTCAGAGTTGCTTGGTGTGGGAAAGTCCACACACGTGGTGTCAGAAGTGTTTTGAGTGTGAGAGTAAAGAGCAACAACGAGTTTTTCCTTATACAGGTTTACATACATGACATATTGATTTGCATCAGAACTGAATGCATGAGGTAGGTATTAATAGTTCCATCTGACAGGCAGCTTTAGAGTGTTCCCACAGCCAGGAATTGGTTTTGCTAAGACCAAATCTTCATATTTCTATCGCCTTAGTTTCTGGCAGCTTATTTGTATCCTTCCCATATCTAGCAGGCCAAGAGCTTTTTGTTACTGTCTTTAAACCAGGCACTATTTTGCTTTACCTTTAGTAGCTAGCTGGCTGCTGAGCTGTTAGCAAGCATTTGGCCTATTTGAAAGCATTTGGTGATGACACCTGAGCCATGCTATTTGGCAGCTGAGAAGAATTGTTAAAGGTAGTAAGAGCAGCCAGAGAAACCTAATAAGGCATCGTTCCGGTTTGGAATGGCCACATCTTCTCGCTCTCTCATCCTTGGAGAAATGATTCCCATTTCATTTTCAAAAGTGGAGCTAGTGACACTGATTTTGAAAATAAACCTCAGGGAGAGTCTGAGCCCCTGGATTTCTTTCAAAGCTAATGTTGCTCCTCTTCTCATCTGGATGACACCAAGTGTTTCATAGGAATGTGCAACATGTACTCTTCCATTTGTAATAATTTAGTATTACCTGAGATATTTGAAAAGGGCTTTATGATCATTTCAGCCCATTACTTCTCACTAGCCCTGCGGTAATTCAGCACTGAAGTCATCAGGCAGATATTATTAGAGCTATTAATACCAATAATAGTGATAAGTTTAATGCTATTGTCATCTTGTCAAATGGCCTGAACCCCAAGGAGCTGAAAATGACGACCGTCGATCTACAAGTATGAAAAAATGGTTTAAATCACATTCACACTATAGTGTCTTAGGATGCTGGGAAAATGTGCTGCAGGAGATTCAGCTTTGCATGCAAAGCACCACTGTCAGATTCCCCAGATGGCTCACTTAAAAGACATCCCACAGTCTAGAAACAACAACAGCAACAACACTACACAGGAATCTCATTATGACAAGGTCATTGTCACGTGCAGATACACAACAGATCTATGTTGGATACTACTTAATACAAGTTTTCCCATTACAAGGAAAAGCATTTACGGATAGTCCCATGCAAATACACAAGTGATTCCACTTAGAATATATTTAAAATTTCTAACCGTGGCTTCTATGTCTCAGCAAGACTCATTCTTCTCTTATTAGTTTATCCATTGATTACATGGTTCAGCCTTTCTGATTCTTTAACTCTGAGACTTGTGCATGCTTTTGGACTTCTCAATATGCTTTCCCTTTCCCTGGATTGCTTCTCCACCAGATTGTTTCATGATTGGGTCCTTTTTATCATGCAAATTCAACTCAAGGGTCCTCTCCTCACAGGAGCCTTCACTGATCATGGTAGCTAGAGTCGGCCTTCAATGCAGATGTAGAACTGTTTCCTTTCTTCCTCATAGTGCTTATTAACATCTGAAATTATTTGTTCATGTCTATGTTTGATGTATCCCTCCACTCTGACCACCAGACTACTAGACTGTAAGCTCCGTAAGAGCAGAGAGTTTATCTGTTTTGCTCACCGTATGAGGAGAGATCCTGGAAAAAATTAGGTGCATGATAATTATAATACTTAATACTGCCTAGATCCATAAACCAGGCACACATTGCCCTCACTGCCTCATGTGTATTAATATATTTACTCCTCACAACAACCCTGTGAGTTAGGTACTGCTACAGACTGAATATGTGTGTTCCCATCAAATTCATATGTTGAAATCCTAACCCTCAAGGTGATGGCTTTGGGAGTTGGGATCTTTGGGTGGTGATTAGCTCATGAGGGTAGAACCCTCTTGTTTGGGATTAGTGCCTTATGAAAGAGACCCCAGAGAGCTAGACTGTCCCTTCTGCCATGTGTGATTACAGTGAGAAGATAGCTGTCTATGATTAAGCATGACCTCACCATACCTGGAATATGCTGGTGACTTGATCTTGAACTTTTCAGAATCCAAAACTGTGAGCAATAAACTTTTGTTTTTCATAAGCCAACCAGTCTATGGTATTATGTTATAGTAGCTAGAATGGACTAAAACAGGTACTATTATTGTTCCCACTTTGCAGATGAGAAAACTGAGGAACAGAGAGGCTAGGCATTTGCCTAAAGTTATACAACAGGTAACAGAACTAGGACTTCAACCCGTAACTTCTGGGTCTAGAAGACAATAGCACAATGAATGTGGGCTGAAGAAATCAATGAAATAATTAACACATAGGAACATACACATTTATACAATATGTTCATACATTTATAGGAACACATACACAGCCATGTATTTACCAAAGTGCACTTCATTTCTAGAAGTTTAAACAAACTTATGCTGATGCATCTACATGGTACATAACTTTTCAGGTCATCTGACTGGAATTACTCATATTAACTGAGAGTGTGGGAGGAACCAAAGAAAGAAAACTCTCAAGATATCAATATTAACCCCATGGTCATGAAGTTCTAATATAGTTGACAAGATACCTAAGTGCTCCAAAGATGTCATAAGGTGGAGTCATTTATAATGCACAAACTAATCATATCCTGAAATAAATTTAAAGTTACAGAAAACAGTTAATCTATTTAAAAATAAATTTCTAAGAACAGCAAGGTTTATAAAAATATACATTTTATAGAATTAAATAATCTAAAATTTTAAATGACCTTAAAAAGCATCTCATTCAACATCCCAAATAGTTGCACGATTTGTTGTTATACTCTGCAGAGCATTTTCATTTGTATACACACACACAGACGAGTGTATACGTATGTCCGTTTTCTCATTTGACTCCCTATATCACATAGAAAGACATATAAAATGATCCTCATTTTACCAATAAACAAATTGAGACTCATAAAATTTTGAGTAATTTGGCCAAGATCCACACCGCTCACAAGTATGGTTGGAGGAGAAGACTTGGAAGAGAAAATGATTAAAAATTTTTGCATGACTGCTATGTGTAAGCACTATGCTAGATGCTTTACATATGCTATTTTATTTAATTCTCACAGCAACAGTTAAAGGAGATCTTATTGGCTGTCCCCATTCACAGGATACAAATCCAATTTTAGAGAAAGAGAACAAATTGCCAAGGGTAACACAGCTAATTAACAGGAAGTGAGTGAGGAGGCAAAGCCATTTCTGACTACAACACAATGACTAGTTGAAATAATGATTCAATATTCTTATGTGCATTTTGTTATTACTAATGAAAAATCCACACTTACAAGGGTAAGTCTTAGTGATAGAGGTGTAAAATATTATAGTTGGGAAGAGGACTATGTTAAAATGTTAAAAGTGATTTTGGTCAGTGAAAACTATGTAAAGTCAATGTTTTAAAAAATTACTTGCAAATCTTAATTCTAACCATTTAGCAGGAAATAGTCTCTTGTCATCCAGTCAATTCCTATTTTTAAAGCCTATCAGCAAAAGAAAAGATAAAGAAAAAAATTAAAGCACTCATTGGTAGGAATAGATTTGTGAAATAATTTCTTCATATGTAAATAATTTTCAAGATAGTGGAATAATTTTTGCTATTTTATCTTAATGTTTGATGAGAAAAATTTTGCTAATTTAAAAGTTGGACTCATGCAGTTCTCACTTTTTAATACAAAAGCAAAAAGCATCATGGATAATTTGCATTTGAATCTCTGATGTAAAGTTTAAGTTATTAGGATGCTAGGCATAGCACAGCGTGAAATCTTTTATTTTAGAATTGAGCCATATCAACTATTTACATATAATCGTATAATTTCCCCATATCTTCTTTGCAGCATTAATTCACTATCTATTCCAGTGACTGAGCTTAAAATATTTTTCTCCATTTGATTAAGATACTTAAGATAATACAACAATGCTTTTATTAGTCAAAAGTTGTTTTCTTCTTGAAAATCTAAAATGGATTTTTTTTTTTTTTTCGCGGTATGTGCGCCTCTCACTGTTGTGGCCTCTCCCGTTGCGGAGCACAGGCTCCGGACGCGCAGGCCCAGCGGCCATGGCTCACTGGCCCAGCCGCTCCATGGCATGTGGGATCTTCCTGGACTGGGGCACGAACCCGTGTCCCCTGCATCGGCAGACGGACTCTCAACCACTGCGCCACCGGGGAAGCCCTAAAATGGATTTTATATATCTATATGGATATATAACTGCATATATATGAATATACACATACTGATAGCAGCTCTTTTGCCCTTTTTTTGTTTGCCCATTTCTGTTCCCCTGTAACCTTGAAAGAACCTAATTAAAGGAATGAGATCACTAGGCAGTTTAACCTAACTCGTGACTTATGCTCTCCTGAATGAGCACCCCAACTTGCCTAACGTTTTGATTCTTTTCCTAGATTAAAATAAGTAAGAATGAAGGATTAAGTAGTTAAGGAATCACTAGCTCTCTACTCCCAACTGTCCCCTTAGCAATCCTGCAGGCAGATCATGTGGGCAAGATAACATCTGAAGAAAGAATTGGTCTGCACGCAATGGAGAATGATGCAGAACCCAACCTCCTGCCTTGATGATTCACTGAGATTCTTCCCCCTTTTTTCTTTTAAACACTGTCATGGCTGAGCAGAATCCTTGAAGCTGATCTCAGGACATGAGTCCAACTTCTCCCCAGATTGCTACCTTTTCAGATTAAAGCATCTTTCCTTTCTACTGACACTTGCTTCTTGATTATTGGCTTTTGAGGGGCGAGCAGCCAAACCTGAGTTTGGTAACAATATGGATATTTATATATATATATATATGGATATATACATATAGAGATATGTCCTGATCTTGGCTACTAGGACATTTCTTTTCTTTTCACAAGATATTAAAATCAACTGGAGATCTATCTAATATCTATCTATCTATCTATCTACCGACCTATCTATCTAACTTTGTCCTTCCTATCATAGTGGTTTAGCATTCCATAAGGAATATACCAATTAAAATGAAATTATTCTATTAAGGAAGGAAAAAATGATGTAATTTCTTTGAGCAATATTTTGTTTTGATTTGAATATATGTACAATTCAACTAACTCTAAGCTGTCATTACTTCAGAAAAACGAGTAGTGAAAACATGATAATTGTATAAGTAATATCTTTGTTCTGCTTGAAATAAAATAGTAGTATAAATAATCACCATTATATTCCTTGAAGGTAGAGGCAAAGATACAGCCATTATCTTTTAAATTTTATAAACACACACACATCTGTATTGTTAAATAAGTTGTATGAAAAGTCTTACCTGCTGAAATGTGGATTAGTACTTAGACTTTTGAGAAAATCCAACAACTTCTTGTTACTTAATTCACAGAACTTAAAAAAATTATTTTACGTGTCATATGTATGATACTTTGGACACATATGGGCTGTTCCATGTTTTTGTTGTTGTTGTTGTAGTTGTTCCATGGTTTTAATGTTTACATATCTCATATTCTGTCAGTTTTTTTTGGAGTAAATGGTTGGAATCTTTTCTTGTGATGACACTAGCTCTATTACCAAAGATCAAAAAGACAGACTATATGGAAAATAAAACAGAAAATGTACATGAGCTAAAAGCAAATTTTTTATAACAAGAAATGATGAATGCTGGAACAGGTTACTTTGGTGATAAAGTTGGAATTATTTTCTCTGAAAATGATTAGAAATAGGACTGTGTGAATCTCTCTGTGGGTCGTCTATGTCATTCTGTTTCAAGGAAGGGCAGTGATTTTTATTTTTTAATGGAAATACTTTAAACTTTTTGCTTATAGAAATAAAATGTACTTATAAAATTATAATAGAAAAGAAAGTAAAGCAAACTTGGAATTCTATATTAGAGTACTACTTTGAATATTTTAGTGCATTTCATCCATGTGCCAAAATACAAGTATATTCATTAATTCATTCATTACTCCATATGTAAACAAAAAAAACCCATGAAGAATGTTGTTCATTATCCTATTATACAAAGGGTTAAGTCATGATCCACTGTAATTGCCCACCAGCATTGCACCCTGAGGGAAATTCAGGATGGAGAAAAACAGTTTGAAAAATTAGGTGTTTTGCATAAGGCCCCTAGATAGTTAAGATACAAATCTAAGGAAGAATTTCAGTGACCCCAGATTCTTGCATCTTCCCATATATGGAAAAACATTAAAATCATTAACTTGAGATATCTGGGTTTTTTTCTGTGATTAGCAGTAATCTTTTACCAAGATGTATGCTTGACTACATGTATTTCCAAGCACCCCCCCAAAAAAAAAATCGTATATATACTGGCTCCTCCCCAACCTCTTCAGAGCTACTGACAGGCTGTTTCCTGGGCTATAGTCCTTAGAAAGATCCCTGAATAAAACATAACCCACAACGTTTACATGGTGTGTTTTTGTTTAAGTTGTGATATGTGTACATTTATTCCTTCAGCAAATGCTTATAATGCAATTCTGGGTATCAGTCCATATTCTAGTCATTGAGGATAGTGGAAAAAAACAAAAACAAAAACAAAAACAGAAAAGACCATGGACTGGTAGGATTTATATTCTAGAGTGAGGAGACAGAAAAAAAAATCGGCAAGCAAATTCGTAGTTTGATTGATGATGATAGAAGCCTTGAAGAAAAAGCAGGGCTACTCAAGTAATGAGTCTTGCTAATTTACACGGGGTGATCAGGGAAGGCCTCTTTATTCAGACGACTGAGGAAGAGGCCTGAAGAGACTGATGCTCCCACTACAAATGACTTAATAATTTAGAGAAAGTAAAACAACAACATAAACCTATGTGACAGCCTCATGTATTAGGAATCAAAGGAGGCAGGATCATGTCAGGGTTAGACGGAAAAGATCTCCTCAAATCTTGACTTGAATTTCTACTATTCTTTTCTACTAGACTCTAAGCTTCTCCAAACCTGTCTATTTCTCTGATACCAACACAATATCCTTCCTATCATAGTGTGTTGCACGTAGCAATATTTGTAATCTGACACCTGAGATTTTAACCTCTCATATTGAATGCTGCTGTGAGGAATAAATTTGCTATGCAACAATGGTCTAATACATCTGATATTTAAGCACACTTTCCAAACCTCTCACAGTTTATATATGCTACTATTTTTTGGTTTATACAAAGAATGAAAGTTGAGTTTTCCTAGTTAATCTTAGAGAGTATACATAATGACAGTCTTTAACTTCTTCAGGAGACTTTTATCTATTAGCTGAGAATGAAGCAACTTTAACCTTTGGGTTATTACCAGAAACACCAGCTTTCCCAAGACACAAGATTTGCCGTATTGCATTTCTCCTTCACCATGATTATACAAAAGGGGCGAGGGACAGGATGATGGCTTTAGATATGCACAGTTCAAATGGCTATGATAATACATCGAGTAGTCCACCTATTAAATACATGAGGTTGTCCCTATCTATTATTAAACATTCTTTAATGTCAATAGTTTTTATTGAATTATTCCACATATAAAATTTAAAAGGAAAAAAAACCTTAATTTCTAATGCTTCATAATAGCAATGGAAGGATATATAAAACAAAGAATGTTGCCCACCATCCAGTTCTATAAACCACTACAGTGCTAACCTACAATACACTCTGAAAGGAATTCAAGGCAAAGATCGAGATGAGGTACTCTGTGTTCTGAGAATACCAGCAAAACAGGGTCTTAGATAGTTAGAAATACTTCCAGGAGAAAGTTTTTTATGAACCTGGATCCTTGTATCTCATACTTAGAAAAGCACTAAAACCATTAACTAAGATTATCTGTTCCTCGTGATTAGCAGCAACCTTCTATTAAGATGTGTGCTTGATTGCACATATCCCTTTGCCAAAATCATATATAATACTGACCTTCCCGCCATCTCTTCAGAACAGTTTGTCAGAGCTATCGGAGAGGCTGTCTCTCTGGCTATAGTCATCAGTAAGACACTGAATAAACTTAACTCACAGCTCTTATATATATATATATATATTTTGCATTGACAGATACTAGCCCCAAATACTTTTAAATGCAGAATTCAGAGCAGATAAACATCTCTCTTTCCAGAAATAAAAGCAACACTGAGATATCAAGATCTTGTTTGTATCTCAGAAGTTTATCTAGATTAGTTACCAGCTTTTCAGGGTAGAGATATTCATGTAATGTTTGGGGGTGGTGATTCTGTCATTTGCCTTAGAAGCCTTACCTTTAGTTACATACTTATGAATGCTTCTTATTGGTGGGAATGTAAATTGGTGCAACCCCTATGGAAAACAGTATGGACCTTCCTCAAAAAATTAAAAACAGAACTACCATATGATGCAGCAATTGCATTCCTGGGTATTTATCTGAAGAACACACCACTAATTCAAAAAGATATATGCTCTCCTATGTTCATTGTTTCATTACTTATAACAGCCAAGATATGGAAAGAACCCAAGTGCCCATCAATAGATGGATAAATATATATATATATATATATATATATATATATATATATATACACACACACATAATGGAATATTACTAAGCCATAAAAAGGAATGAAATCTTGCCTTCTGTGACAACATGGATGGACCTACAGGGTATTACGCTAAGTGAAATAAGTCAGACAGAGACAAACACCGTATGATTTCACTTATATGTGGAATCTAAAAAACAAAACAAATGAATAAACATAACAAAACAGAAATACGGTTATAGATATAGAGAACAAGTAGGTGGTTGCCAGAGGGAAGGAGGGTGGCAGAAGGAAAGAAACAGGTGAGGGAGATTAAGAGGTACAAATTTCCAGTTGTTAAATAAATGAGTCACTGGTATGAAATGTATAGTGTGGGCAATATAGTCAATAACTATGTAATATATTTGTATGGTGACATATCATAAGTAGACTTTATCACAGTGATCCTTTTGAAATGTATGGAAATAACAAATCACTATATTGTGTAATAGGAAATACAGTGTTGTAGGTCAATTATACATCAAAAACAAACTCACAGAAAAAGATATCAGATTTGTAGTTACCAGAGGCAGGTGCTGTGGGGAGGGGAACTGGATGAAAGTGGTCAAAAGTTACAAACTTCCAGTTGTCTGATGGAAGAGTGCTAGGGATGTAGTGTGTGGCATGGTGAGTATGGTTAACACTGCTGTGTGTTACATGTGAAGGATGTTAAGAGAGTGAATCCCAAGAGTTCTCACCACAAGGAAAAAAATGTTTCTATTTACTTAATTTTGTATTTATATGAGATGAGGAATGCTAACTAAACTTATTGTGATAATCATCTCATGATGTACGTAAATAAAATCATTATGCAGTACACCTTAAACTTAGTGCTGTATGTTGATTATAATCTCAATAGAACTGGAAGAAAAAAAAATAAAGCCCTTTCTTTGGTCTGATCTAAAACTCTTCTTATAGTTCAAGTCCAGAATATCATACTCTAATGTAATGAGGGACTCATATTATGTGAGGTGACAGAGTGTTTCTGCTCCAATTCATACGGCTGAAGGGAATTACAGATGACATTTTCTCCCGCCCTCCATTCATCAAGCAAATGAAGTAATTGAGACCAAGAAAGATTAAGTGACTTGACCTGGGGTGGTACAAGTTTTCCATGCGAGTCAGAGACAGAAAGTAGATGTGTGTTCCTTATTTCAAAGTGCCTATCTAAGTTACACTGAAGTGTAGCCAACCTGAAATCATGGGCAGAAACTTTACTATGGATAACATTTCAAAGGGAGATTCCATGTAAAAGGGGAAAACAAATGTAACATGTAAATCCTGCAGCAGTCAGTTCAAATTTGTCCTTTAAGGTCAGGCAAAGGCACTACTCCATTTCGTATTATCTGGGGGTCTGGATATGACTGAAAAATCAATATGGAACCTCATCATCTTCCAAAGTTATTGAGCATCCTCTGTAAATGTGGTGTTGAAGTAAATGCGCTGCACAGCAGCCTCTTTCACAGTCTGGCCCCAGGGCCAGAGCTGCAATTTCTGCTTGAGATGTTTGCCTCAGACTGGCTTGGTGGCTGTGTCCCAACCAAGTAACATCTTGTTTCCCAGCTAAAATTCTCATCAAAATTCCTTTTCAATTTAGTGATTCCTTATCACCAAACACTATGTTCCCAAATCTTCTAATGCACATACTTTTTTCCAATACTGCTGGCTGTTTATTTTGCATATGTCCTTGCTCAAAAGATTCTCTTAGTCAAGAGACTTTCTATGATTTCACATGGTATATACTCTGACATATTTGTGCCTGGATAAGACTTCTGCTGCTTATGAAAGTGTTTTTAATCATTATTCATGGAAAAGGTTTAATTGTGCATCACCCAACTAGGATGTACTCGGGCAGTTGAACCCAATTATAACATAAGCAGAAGAAAACTAAGAGCAAATAGATGCTGCAAAAATTACATAATGTCTCCACTAATCAAATGTAAATTAAGTTTACATTAGCTCATGCTTTGGATTATCCATGCTCCATTGGCTCCTGCTGTTAACTTTTACTATCCATAGATGTGAGATTAATGCGGATTGTTTTTGTTAACATTTGATGAATGTCAAAACATAGATTCTCACTTTCTACCAGTGACCTGTCTCTGATTTTCAGCCTATGCACTCTCATCTCTGTGGGAGTCGGATATATTCACCAGGGTTTTGCAAAATAATGAAATGGAACACTGTAATGAAAGTGCACATCCCTGGTGTCAGGTTTCTTTATGAATTCCAAAATCATTTAGTTCAGTGACTGAGGTTTAGAAGTGCCTTGGATGTGATTAAATGGGGATCAGTACACTCACAAACACTTACTCCTTTTTAAATGCTCACTTTCTAAAATGTCCCTCTCTTTAGAAATGTGAATTAACGTTGTAAAGGCACACATAAGGCCTTGGAAATGTTCTTTCATAATGTGGTATGCTACCTACATACGAGGTAGCATACGAGATTATTAAAGGGCATTTAATAATCTCCTTTTTCTTTTCTTTCTTTCTACAGCTCTGTTTACCTCAAGGCTGTGGGCCAACTGAAGGAGGCCAAAAGAGTTACGTGGTTAAAAAACATTGTTTGGCTTCTGTCAAGAACATATAGCTAGGCTCTTGACCAAAAAGTTATGCTGCTTGCGAAGTTGTAAACCAGATTTTGAATAATCCGATTAAATTAGCTATAGGTCCTCAGTCATGTAAATATATGTTCTAAGCATCTCCATGTTATGAATCTATATTTGTATCAGACCCTATCTGATGGTGGATAATGGGCATGTCACATTTTGGCTGACTGAGATTTGTAATAATTTTATATTTTGGAGAAATTCACCATCTTGAGAGTCTTGGCAAAGCCAGAGATGACTTGGTCCCTTCACTGGAAAAACCTGAGCATATTACAGAGTCCAGTTGGGCAGATGCACCTACTTGAGAATTGGACTCTCCAGCTTTTGAATTGAAGAAGCAGAGGCAGTAGAGAACCCATTTTGGTGGCTAGTGGCTGCCTTGTTAGCAGTCATGTCATATTTCTAGGGTCGTTCTAGCTGGGCACCTAGTGCAAGCTATATCCCCATTTAAATGGTTCCATGGTATAACGTTGGTGTTGGCCCTAACCATTACCAGTATTCCTTGTTCATGCACAGGTTTTGAAGCTGATTGACTAGACAATTTGTGAATTAGCCACTATCCTTCCAATACATTCACTGTCTGCTTAAATCATCCAAAGTTGGTTTCTACTGCTTGCAATTTACAGCCCTGAGTACTATTGTTATACTGTGCCATACATATTAGTGGATAATTATGTATTTTACATTTTGTTGATAATTTAGCTCCCTACAGGGAGTTTATCAATTGCTACATTGACAGGATTCTTTAGTGAATTAAAAAAAAATCACCGTTTTCTTTTTTATGACATTCTATTATTATATTTTCATCTTGATTCCACGGCGGAGATCCCAGTCTTTAGATTTAGTGGTGCACCATGGGCTGAACTTGCATCAGGGAGGATATAGTTTTAAAGATTTATAATTTGGTTCTATCTTGTTCATGTGTTTGGTTACTGAGCTAAATAGTCAAATGAAGAATAAAATTCATT
Organism: Pseudorca crassidens; assembly: GCF_039906515.1. NCBI lineage: Eukaryota > Metazoa > Chordata > Mammalia > Artiodactyla > Delphinidae > Pseudorca > Pseudorca crassidens. The sequence goes on along the minus strand of NC_090305.1, from coordinate 93,402,721 downwards.
ACCATAGTATTGCCACTACCAAGATTAAACCACCTCAAATCTTGATTTATAATAAAAAATATCCCCCTGGAGAGACTTTATGTATAATCCAAAGAGAAACAGCAGACCTGAGGCAAAGATTTAGCCTTCAGGGTTATATAACTTTATACTATGTTTAATGTGGGGTTTAAAGCTCATGCTGTTGGACAAGAGGTTTTAGACTTCTGAGCAGAAACGTGCTGTACTTCTGAAATGAAGAGCAGTGAGAATATAATTCCCTCTACCATCACATTAGCAGCAAGACTTGCTCTTCAAATGTTTCCTGCTGGTTCCCACAGAGCACAGGAAGCAATGTTCTGATGATTAGGCAGCAATATCATTATAAAAGCCAAATGAATAATCATTGTGTTAATGAACTTTATCTCAAAAAAGATTCGTTTTTTAATGTTAAGCCTCTTCCAATATGAAAGGGAAAATGTATTTCAATTCCATTTCATCAACCAGAGATGTTCATAATATATACAATTTTATATCCTGTCTGCACATGTCTCTGTAGGTCTGCACACACAGTGACTTCAGTGGATGCTGCTGCTGATTCTATTAGATCTCTCTCTGTCTCTAACACACACACACACACACACACACACACACACCTCTCCAGGAATAGAGCCACAGACTCTTTCATGAATAAGATAGATTGTATTTGTTAGTAACAAGCAACATGTGGTTTACAAATTAGTAATGACAATTAAATCCCTGAGAATCAAATTTTCCCACTTAAAAGAAATTTGGAGTGTTTCTTTAGAAAAAAATGAGATACTTACTAATTTTCTTTTGAAAAGTGATTTATGAGTTTTAGGTCAGGAGTTGTGTTCTGAAGACCAGTATCTTTTAAGACACAGAACATTTTTTCCAAATAAATGAGAAAAACATTTGCTAGACAGCAACAGAATAAATTTTTTGTCCTTTGGCAATGAACCCAAAATATCAGCATTCTCTGCTTTCTGTATCTTATACGTTCTGAAGGAAATTCCATGGACATAAAATGAGTTCTAATTATTGTTATTATCACCTCATTTACCTCTCTCTTTAGGTGCCACTGAACTGGATGCTAATATGAAAGAATGCTAGATAGGGTTCCTTCTGCGTAGGTACTCATAACTCAAAATGGACACTTTCAATCTGGACAAAATCATCCAAAAAGAAATACTGAATTTTTAAACACCCCAAGGGAGCTGTCTAGTCAAAAATTCTGCTGATTTTTACCTTAACAATTCTCAACTGTCGTGTCATGGACCAGTGACAGAAAAACCATGCATATTTTTTATCTACACTGTAGCCCAGTGTTTTGCAAAGCTTGGTATGTAGCATCATTTTAGATGACACATGAGCAAATATTTAATAAAATATGTAATTTAAACTACCTGTTAGAAAAAAATGTATTGATATCAAATTACAATGTGATTTCTTGCATGATTTTACCATCGTAAAGACTAGATAAAAAAGTTAATCAGGAGGAGGGGGAAGATGTCGGAAGAGTAAGATGCCGAGATCACCTTCCTCCCCACAGATACATCAGAAATACATCTACACGTGGAACAACTCCTACAGAACACCTATTGAAAGCTGGCAGAAGACCTCAGACCTCCCAAAAGGCAAGAAACTCCCCACGTCCCTGGGTAGGGCAAAAGGAAAAAAGAATAAACAGAGAGAAGAGAATAGGGACAGGACCTGTGCCAGTGGGAGGGAGCCGTGAAGGAGGAAAGGTTTCCACACACTAGGAAGCCCCTTCGCAGGTGGAGACTGCGGGTAGCGGAGGGGGGAGCTTCGGAACCGCGGAGGAGAGCGCACCAACAGGGGTGAGGAGGGAAAAGCGGAGAGATTCCCGCACAGAGGATCAGTGCCGACCAGCACTCACCAGCCCGAAAGGCTTCTCTGCTCACCCGCTGGGGCGGGCAGGGCTGGGAGCTGAGGCTCGGGCTTCGGTCGGAGCACAGGGAGAGGACTGGCGGCGTGAACACAGCCTGAAGGGGTTAGTGCACCACGTCTAGCCGGGAGGGAGTCCAGGAAAAAGTCTGGACGTGCCGAAGAGGCAAGAGACTTTTTCTTCCCTCTTTGTTTCCTGGTGCGTGAGGAGAGGGGATTAAGAGTGCTGCTTAAAGAAGCTCCAGAGACGGGCGCGAGCCACGGCTAACAGCGCGGACCCCAGAGACGGGCATGAGACGCTAAGGCTGTTGCTGCCGCCACTAAGAAGCCTCTGTGTGAGCACAGGTCACGATCCACACCCCTCTTCCGGGGAGCCTGTGCAGCCCGCCACTGCCAGGGTCCCGGGATACAGGGACAACTTCCCCGGGAGAACGCACAGCACGCCTCAGGCTGGTGCAACGTCATGCCAGCCTCTGCCGCCACAGGCTCCCCCTGCATCCGTACCCCTCCCTCACCCCGAGCCTGAGTGAGCCGGAGCCCCGGAATCAGCGTTTCCTTTAACCCCGTCCTGTCTGAGCGAAGAACAGACGCCCTCCTGCGACCTACACACAGAGGCGGGGCCAAATCCAAAGATGAACCTCGGGAGCTGTGAGAACAAAGAAGAGAAAGGGAAATCTCTCCCAGCAGCCTCAGGAGCAGCGGATTAAATCTCCACAATCAACTTGATGTACCCTGCATCTGTGGAATACCTGAATAGACAACGAATCATCCCAAATTGAGGAGGTAGACTTTGAGAGCAAGATTTATTATTTTTTCCCCTTTTACTCTTTTTGTGAGTGTGTATGTGTATGCTTCTGTGTGAGATTTTGTCTGTATAGCTTTGCTTTCACCATTTGTCATAAGGTTCTTTCCGTCTGTTTTTTGGTTTTTTTTTTACTTAAAAATTTCTTTTTCTTAATAATTATTTTTTTATTTTAATAACTTTATTTTACCTTACTTTATTTTATTTTATCCTCTTTCTTTCTTTCTAATTTTTCTCCCTTTTATTCTGAGCCGTATGGATGAAAGGCTCTTGGTGCTGCAGCCAGGAGTCAGTGCTGTGCCTCTGAGGTGGGAGAGCCAACTTCCGGACACTGGTCCACAAGAGACCTCTCAGCTCCACATAATATCAAATGGCGAAAATCTCCCAGAGATCTCCATCTCAACACCAGCACCCAGCTTCACTCAACAACCAGCAAGCTACAGTGCTGGACACCCTATGCCAAACAACTAGCAAGACAGGAACACAACCCCACCCATTAGCAGAGAGGCTGCCTAAAATCATAATAAGGTCACAGACACCCCAAAACACACCACCAGACGTGGACCTGCCCACCAGAAAGACAAGATCCAGCCTCATCCACCAGAACACAGGCACTAGTCCCCTCCACCAGGAAGCCTACACAACTCACTGAACCAACTTTAGCCACTGGGGACAGACACCAAAAACAACGGGCACTATGAACCTGCAGCCTGCAAAAAGGAGACCCCAAACACAGTAAGATAAGCAAAATGAAAAGACAGAAAAACACACAGCAGATGAAGAAGCAAGGTAAAAACCCACCAGACATAACAAATGAAGAGGAAATAGGCAGTCTACCTGAAAAATAATTCAGAATAATGATAGTAAAGATGATCCAAAATCTTGGAAATAGAATAGACAAAATGCAAGAAACATTTAACAAGGACCTAGAAGAACTAAAGATGAAACAAGCAATGATGAACAACACAATAAATGAAATTAAAAATACTCTAGAAGAGATCAATAGCAGAATAACTGAGGCAGAAGAACAGATAAGTGACGTGGAAGATAAAATAGTGGAAATAACTACTGCAGAGCAGAATAAGGAAAAATGAATGAAAAGAACTGACGACAGTCTCAGAGCCCTCTGGGACAACATTCAACACATCAACATTGGAATTATAGGGGTTCCAGAAGAAGAAGAGAAAAAAAAGGGACTGAGAAAATATTTGAAGAGATTATAGTTGAAAACTTGCCTAATATGGGAAAGGAAATAGTTAATCAAGTCCAGGAAGCACAGAGAGTCCCATACAGGATAAATCCAAGGAGAAACATGCCAAGACACATATTAATCAAACTGTCAAAAATTAAATACAAAGAAAACATATTAAAAGAAGCAAGGGAAAAACAACAAATAACACACAAGGGAATCCCCATAAGGTTAACAGCTTATCTTTCAGCAGAAACTCTGAAAGCCAGAAGGGACTGGCAGGACATAGTTAAAGTGATGAAGGAGAAAAACCTACAACCAAGATTACTCTACCCAGCAAGGATCTCATTCAGATTTGATGGAGAAATTAAAAACTTTACAGACAAGCAAATGCTGAAAGAGTTCAGCACCACCAAACCAGCTTTAGAACAAATGCTAAAGGATCTTCTCTAGGCAAGAAACACAAGAGAAGGGAAAGACCTACAATAACAAACCCCAAACAATTAAGAAAATGGGAATAGGAACATACATATGGATAATTACCTTAAATGTAAATGGATTAAATGCTCCCACCAAAAGACACAGACTGGCTGAATGGATACAAAAACAAGACCCATATATATGCTGTCTACAAGAGACCCACTTCAGACCTAGAGAAACATACAGACTGAAAATGAGGGGATGGAAAAAGATATTCCATGCAAATGGAAACCAAAAGAAAGCTGGAGTAGCAATTCTCATATCAGACAAAATAGACTTTAAAATAAAGACTATTAGAAGAGACAAAGAAGGACACTACATAATGATCAAGGGATTTATCCAAGAAGAAGATATAACAATTGTAAATATTTATGCACCTAACATAGGAGCACCTCAATATATAAGGCAAATACTAACAGCCATAAAAGGGGAAATTGACAGTAACACATTCATAGTAGGAGTTAACAACCCACTTTCACCAATGGACAGACCATCCAAAATGAAAATAAATAAGGAAACCCAAGCTTTAAATGATACATTAAACAAGATGGACTTAATTGATATTTATAGGACATTCCATCCAAAAACAACAGAATACACATTTTTCTCAAGTGCTCATGGAACATTCTCCAGGATAGAACATATCTTGGGTCACAAATCAAGCCTTGGTACATTTAAGCAGATTGAAATCATTTCAAGTATCTTTTCCGACCACAAAGCTATGAGACTAGATACCAATTACAGGAAAAGTTCTGCAAAAAATACAAACACATGGAGGCTAAACAATACACTATGTAATAACAAAGTGATCACTGAAGAAATCAAAGAGGAAATCAAAAAATACCTAGAAACAAATGACAATGGAGACACGATGACCCAAAACCTATGGGATGCAGCAAAAGCAGTTCTAAGAGGGAAGTTTATAGCAATACAATCCTACCTTAAGAAACAGGAAACATCTCGAATAAACAACCTAACCTTGCACCTAAAGCAATTAGAGAAAGAAGAACAAAAAAAAAAAAAAAAAAAAACAAAGTTAGCAGAAGGAAAGAAATCATAAAAATCAGATCAGAAATAAATGAAAAAGAAATGAAGGAAATGATAGCAAAGATCAATAAAACTAAAACCTGGTTCTTTGAGAAGATAAACAAAATTGATAAACCATTAGCCAGACTCATCAAAAAAAAAGGGAGAAGACTCAAATCAATAGAATTAGAAATAAAAAAGGAGAAGTAACAACTGACACTGCAGAAATACAAAAGATCATGAGAGATTACTACAAGCAACTCTATGCCTATAAAATGGACAACCTGGAAGAAATGGACAAATTCTTAGAATTGCACAATCTGCCAAGACTGAATCAGGAAGAAATAGAAAATATGAGCAGATCAATCACAAGCACTGAAATTGAAACTGTGATTAAAAATCTTCCAACAAACAAAAGCCCAAGACCAAATGGCTTCACAGGTGACTTCTATCAAACATTTAGAGAAGAGCTAACACCTATCCTTCTCAAACTCTTCCAAAATATAGCAGAGGGAGGAACACTTCCAAACTCATTCTACAAGGCCATCATCATCCTGATACCAAAACCAGACAAGGATGTCACAAAGAAAGAAAACTACAGGCCAATATCACTGATGAACATACATGCAAAATCCTCAACAACATACTAGCAAAAAGAATCCAACAGCATGGTAAAAGGATCATACACCATGATCAAGTGGGGTTTATTCCAGGAATGCAAGGATTCTTCAATATACACAAATCAATCAATGTGATACACCATATTAACAAATTGAAGGAGAAAAACCATATGGCCATCTCAATAGATGCAGAGAAAGTTTTCGACAAAATTCAACACCCTTTTATGATAAAAATCCTCCAGAAAGTAGGCATAGTGGGAACTTTCCTCAACATAATAAAGGCCATATATGACAAACTCTCGGCCAACATCGTCCTCAACGGTGAAAAACTGAATGCATTTCCACTAAGATCAGGAACAAGACAAGGTTGCCCACTCTCACCACTCTTACTCCACATAGTTTTGGAAGTTTTAGCCACAGCAATCAGAGAAGAAAAGGAAATAAAAGGAATCCAAATCAGAAAAGAAGAAATAAAGCTGTCACTGTTTGCAGATGACATGATACTATACATAGAGAATCCGAAAGATGCTACCAGAAAACTACTAGAACTAATCAATGAATTTGGTAAAGTAGCAGGATACAAAATTAATGCACAGAAATCTCTGGCATTCCTGTACACTAATGATGAAAAATCTGAAAGTGAAATCAAGAAAACACTCCCATTTACCATTGCAACAAAAAGAATAAAATATCTAGGAATAAACCTACCTGAGGAGACAAAAGACCTGTATGCAGAAAATTATAAGACAGTGATGAAAGAAATTAAAGATAATACAAATAGATGGAGAGATATACCATGTTCTTGGATTGGAAGAATCAACATTGTGAAAATGACTCTACTACCCAAAGCAATCTACAGATTCAATGCAATCCCTATCAAACTACCACTGGCCTAAATGTAAGGCCAGAAACTATCAAACTCTTAGAGGAAAGCATAGGCAGCACACTCTATGACATAAGTCACAGCAAGATCCGTTTTAACCCACCTCCTAGAGAAATGGAAATAAAAACAAAAATAAACAAATGGGACCTAATGAAACTGCAAAGCTTTTGCACAGCAAAGGAAACCATAAACAACACCAAAAGACAACCCTTAGAATGGGAGAAAATATTTGCAAATGAAGCAACCGACAAACGATTAATCTCCAAAATTTACAAGTAGCTCATGCAGCTCAATAACAAAAAAACAAACAACCCAATCCAAAAATGGGCAGAAGACCTAAATAGACATTTCTCCAAAGGAGATATACAGACTGCAACAAACACATGAAAGAATGCTCAACATCATTAATCATTAGGGAAATGCAAATCAAAACTACAATGAGATATCATCTCACACCAGTCAGAATGGCCATCATCAAAAAATCTAGAAATAATAAATGCTGGAGAGGGTGTGGAGAAAAGGGAACACTTTTGCACTGCTGGTGGGAATATGAATTGGTACAGCCACTATGGAGAACAGTATGGAGGTTCCTTAAAAAACTGCAAATAGAACTACCATATGACCCAGCAATCCCACTACTGGGCATATACCCTGAGAAAACCATAATTCAAAAAGAGTCATGTACCAAAATGTTCATTGCAGCTCTATTTACAATAGCCAGGAGATGGAAACAACCTAAGTATCCATCATCGGATGAATGGATAAAGAAGATGTGGCACATATATACAATGGAATATTACTCAGCCATAAAAAGAAATGAAATTGAGCTATTTGTAATGAGGTGGATGGACCTAGAGTCTGTCATACAGAGTGAAGTAAGTCAGAAAGAGAAAGACAAATACCGTACGCTAACACATATATATGGAATTTAAGAAAATAAATGTCACGAAGAACCTAGGGGTGAGACAGGAATAAAGACACAGACCTACTAGAGAATGGACTTGAGGATATGGGGAGGGCTAAGGGTAAGCTGTGACAAAATGAGAGAGTGGCATGGACATATATACACTACCAAATGTAAAATAGATAGCTAGTGGGAAGCAGTCGCACAGCACAGGGAGATCAGCTCGGTGCTTTGTGACCACCTAGGGGGTGGGATAGGGAGGGTGGGAGGGAGGGAGGGAGATGCAAGAGGGAAGAGATATGGGAACATATGTATATGTATAACTGATTCACTTTGTTATAAAGCAGAAACTAACACACCATTTTAAAGCAACTATACTCCAATAAAGATGTTAAAAAAAAATAGAAGTAGAGTGAGATTATGCAGTTGAATATTCAATGGATTCAAATCTAATTTAAAAAAAAGTGAATCAATTTTAAACTCACTTAGAAATGTTACCGAGTAAATCATAGTACAGATGCTAATGCTGACAGGACAAAATCATGATGTTTATATGTGACTGAATGACATCAGAGAAGCACTATTTTAACCTTAGTGAATTACTATTTCAGATAGGACTCAATCAAAACAGTGGATAACCATTATCCAAGTTTGAGTTCTACCCAAATCAAACCCCAAGACAAGAATTTGGATCCTGGCAGTTTATTTGGAGGTAATTCCAGACAGTACAGTGAGGTAGTGGGGAAGAGAGACATGAAGGTGGGGAAAACCATTCAGTGTGCATTAATATTGTGGGTAATTTCAGTCCTGTCCCATTGGGGACATTCTGATAGATGGTGTAAAACACACTAAAGAATTGTCCCACTGAAAGGCATGGATGCTGGGGTGTTTGCCCACAACTTTCCATCCATCTCTGGTTGGTGGTCACTCCTGGGGACATCAGGCCTCTGGCTTTTTTGTCCTGCCCTGAGGGGACCAGGTGATTTTTGGCAGAGATATGGGAAATGTTACGTGGTGTAGGGACCTCGCCTATACTTCCAGTAGCGTCAAAAGACATGGGAGATATCCTGACCGCATCTGCTTCAACCATTACTCTAAATGCTATAGAACTGATTTAAAATGGTTTTTAAGCGACCAGTAACACATGCCTTAATTTCCAGAGAAATTTTAAAATTGTATTGTAATTCTGAAAAAATTATTCACACCAGTATAGTATAAATGAGGTAAATTTATTAACCAAGCTATCTCCTCTACAACTAGATTGGATCAACAAGGATCTAATTCTATTCATTTTGCATTTTGTATTATAAATGGTGTTTGAGGAATTGGAAGGTGATGAGTTAATACTCATATATTCAACATGCCCATGAATATTTTCACATCATATGCTAAAATTTAATTCTGAAAATCAGGGATGAGAGGCAAAATAGATATTTGCAAGGAAAAATAGAAGAAAGATCAACAAATAGTTCATAACTGTTACTATCCAAAGGGGTTTTTAGGTCATCCCTTCTTCATTTTCCCTCTTATCACCAAACACTAATCCTTCTTGCTCAAGTCCATTAGTATTTATTTTCCTCGGCTGAATCCCAATTCATTTTACGCCAGCCATCTCTGAGGAGCTCAAGCACCTCATTTTTGGCTCTGCACTTGCTAGAGTCTGCACCATTACCCCACTGTTCTCATCTGGAAGGTTAATCTATCTCTATTTTCACTCTTTCGGCCTGCTGACAAGAAATAAATGTTGTGCCCTGAACGCTTAGTTTTTCAGAAATCTAAATATTAATTGGGATATAAGTGCCTATCTCAGAGGCTCAGGTGAGAAAGTTCAAGTACTGTTTGGAGCTTTTTAATTGATCTGACTTCAGTTGGGATGGGAGTTTGCAGCTGAAGTAAGGGAGGTCCATGGAAGATTGCCCTGTCACTTTAAAATATGTCCTATTTTGCACCACTGTGTCTCCAGCACCAGCCTCTCACTGAGAGCAACAACTGGAGAAATAGGATATGTTTAAAAACAGTAACTTGACTCCTTAGCCACGCTTTGGCAGAGCTCTTCACTATTGATCAGAAATGGACTCGTAGTCTTTCTTCTCAGATTGCAAATTTATTTTTGCTCCTGCACAGTTCTGTAGCAAACTCCAATTCAGAATTGCAGTTGTACTCAGCCCTCTCCTCTGAGACACTGTTGCTGATACTCACTCTGGGAACACGTTTTGCTTCACATTCCATAGTACTATCCTTTGTGCAAAAGGCAAAATTGGAGTTAGTTAATTAAAAATCACTAGAAAGCTGTTGCATGCACATAGGTCCAAAAGAAATCACAGCCATTCTTAACTGAAAGTACATGGTGGTTCAAATAGGCATCGCTTATTTGGAGAAAACTAGAAACTACATGTGAGAAAAAATGCTAACCTTGGTCAATTATTTCTATGGCCTTTTATCTTTAATCTTCACATCTTCCATAAGGACTGACACTAGTTATGAATTTAGTCAGCAATAATAGATGTTCAGTAAGTGTACTGAGTGAGGGAAAGGGTTTTAGGAATTGGAGATAGGGAGATCAATTAAGAATAGTAGGAGGGGATTCAGACCAGCCCTGCTCACTGTGACGCCTGGAAACACAGAGGGAGCTGGGTGAGCCTCGCTGCCCCTGCGCGGGGTCAGGAACATGCTCTGCCCTGGCTGGAGGCTCCCTGGCCAGCCGGGGCCTGCAGAGTGCGCGAGAGGAGCATCACACAGACGTGCTCCATTGAGCTCTCCACCCACAGGTCTCCTGGACTAGGCTCCCCATCCAGCAGTGTTTACTCGGCTCTTGGGGTCCCCTGGCCCATCCAGGATTCCCATCCACTCTTCTGCACTGCTGGTGACATGCTTTGACCCATCATTTGGTTCTCTGGCCCCAGTTTTAGGACTGGAACTCCACAAATGGCGCTGACTGTGCATAGAAGGATTTGGCTTTAAAAAAATCCCAGACGTTATCATTCTACCTGGCCTAGCTTGTTCTCTCTTTTCATTTTACAAAAAAAAAAGTACTATAATTTAAAAGTACTAATAAAAACTGATTTCTGTAAAGGAACTTCTTTGTGGTACCTCCAACAAAATAATTGAAGCCACAAGGTCCCGGTCTTTTTAAAAGCAAATTAATTAAAATATTTTGAAGATGGTGAAAGGGGCTGATTTTAATAAGACAGGTTAGGTCAGAAACTTTAAAATCACAGTGCCTTTCACCTTGAAACCTGGACCCGGCACGGTGACCTTCACCGCTTTGGTTCAGTAGAATATAAACAGAGTTCCTTAATGCAAAGGGAAGTGTTTAAGGGGCTGCAGCAATGCAGCCACGTTCATGTAGCAATTCAGATATAAAAGTTCTATCCCGTAATGCCTGACTTTCCTAAAAACACCGACAGCCTCCGTGAGCAGACACAACTTTCTGTCATGTTCCAGCCGCCCTGCGAGTCTGACCCAGATCACTGGGAATGCCACAGGGCGTGGGGACGCTGTGGAAGGTAAACAGACCCACATGTGCTTATAAGGAGCCCATCATGGTTGTTCTCCTGGTAACTGGAAAAGGGAAAAAACTTTAAACGCCCACCCAGCCCACACGAACGAGTTCACAGGGCTTCCAGCAAAAAGGCTGTTCCGAAGCGTGACGCCAGGACGCAGGGCAGCCCGGGGGTGCCTGTTCACCCGGCATCGTTCCCGGGTTTTCCTCGCTGACGCCTTTTTCCGCGGGTATCGTGATGACTGTTCCTGCTCCTCGTCCTCAGGCGTAGACACGCGGAGATTAGTCAGCACACCTAGACCTGAGCTTCTGCGTTCAAATAAATACACGCAAAGGCCACTGCCAAACACTGTTTGCAGCCCTCCTCTCTCATAACGGTGTTAGTGATTTAACTGACTTGAAGCGAAATAGCACACCTTATTTTGTGTCTTTTGTTGGATAAAGCCAGTCACCGCCCCCATCCCTCCTTTTTTCCCCAAGCTGTGGAGGGAGAGTTGCCCTCACTCTTCTAGAAACGTTTCCCTTGCCCATGTCTCCCCGTATATTTGGTTCTGTTCTTGTTCACGTCCCTCATTCTAAGGCCCGGGCTGAGGGCCTGTCTCAGCCTCTTGCTGGGTGGCAGCTCTGCCGGGTCCCCACCTGCTCCTACACCCACCGAGGGCTGGTGGCTGCTGCTTGACACAGCAGAGCCGCTTGCACCCTCAGAGAACAAAGGAGGACCAGAGGAGCCTCCAGGACCTGCATGTGGTGACTGTGAGCAAGGAAAACTCTCTGCCCTCTGGACGCACGTGTCAGGGAGACACAGGGGTGCCCGGCCCGGGTTGTCCTTCTTGCCACATGGGGCCCGGAAGATAGATCTAGATTTCCACGGTTGACCTGGAAACAAACTGTGCCTTCCAAAGCGTGGCTTTTCTAACTCAAGGTTGGTTACGTGTTAAGCGTGCTCCTAACTTAGTAAGTTCATTCTCCTTTGGAGGAACTTTCTTACATGTAGTGATTTGTAGTCAACAGTGGCGGGTTGCCTCCTGGATACCTTTTTGGCATGCATACCAATTTAGTAAAAATCTTATACTTTGCCTACGTAGGCCTTTTCTGCAGAATTTTTAAAGTTACCCGTGTTGTTAAGCATCTTCAGCTCTGATGGGTGAAACGTCTTGCATACAAAATGATGAAGGAGTTGTTAAAAGTGCACACAGGAGGGGCTTCTGCTCAGAGTGTGTCAGAGCAGCTCTTGTACTTCATGCCTTCAACTCAACAAATGACCATATTCCTTAAAATAAAATGTGAAGTTGTTTTTTAAACAAACAAACAAAAGAATGGTTACTTCAAGTTGCTACAGTGTCCTCATTTGGGGAGGAAAAAGCAAAGTGGTTTATTCAGTTAGTTACGAGAAGTTGAGAGACTTGAAAGGAGCATAGAGAAGGGATTCACGTTCTCTATGGTGAGCACACATGAAGGGGACTCTTTTGCCTCCTCAGCATGTGGAACTGAATAAGAGTGTTGAATGAGCTCTCTATTCCATTCCATTGATCTATATATATCTGTTTTTGTGCCAGTACCATACTGCTTTGATTAATGTAGCTTTGTAGTATTGCCTGAAGTCAGGGAGCATGATATTTCCAGTTCTGTTCTTCTTTCTCAAGATTACTTTGGCTATTTGGGATCTTTTGTGGTTCCATATAAATTTTAGGATTATTTGTTCTAGTTCTGTGAAAAATGTCATGGGTATTTTGATAGGGGTTGCATTAAATCTGTAGATTATTTTGGAGAGTTTGGACATCTTAACAATATTAATTCTTCCAATTCATGGACATGGGATATCTTTCTATTTCTTTGTATAATCTTCAATTTCCATCACAGAAAAATAATAAAAAATTAATTTTAGAAAAGAGCTGAATGAGAGGCTGCAGGAGTGTGAAAGGAAAAAAAAAAGGCATTCATTCTGGAAAGAATTATATTCCAAACACGAGCCAGGACTGTGGAGGATATTTTTTCTGAGTCCTTTATTGTTTATTCTATAAACAGTTATTACTCCTTACTATGTGCAGGGAGTGTGCTTTGGTTCAGGAACAATGATCAAGATCTTTTGCAAGAAAGCAAAGGGAGAAGAAGTAATTTATAGGTTAAACGACATGGTAAAGTTGTATTAACTAATCACAACAGATAGGAGATTATCTGTATCCTGATTCAAACACATTTTTAGAAAATTACTAGACAATGGGAAAAATTTGAACACTGACTAGCTATTTGAAGTTATTCATGAAACACTGTCATTTCATTGAGGTTCGACAATACTATTATGTCTAAGTTTTAAAAGTGTCCTTATCTGAACCTACCGTATAGCACAGGAAACTCGACTCAATACTCTGTAATGACCTATATGGGATTAGAATCTAAAAAAAGAGTGGATATATGTATATGTATAACTGATTCACTTGGCTGTACAGCAGAAACTAACACAACATTGTAAATCAACTATACTCCATAAAAATTAATTTAAAAAAGAAATACACCCTGAAATATGCACAAATAGAATAAGAACAAAAAATAAAATGAAATTTAAAAGAAAGATCATGTCCATGGCTAGGCAGCTCTCAAATAATACATTGATTACTATACTAAGGCAGGGTCTAGTCTGAGAGCCTTAAGCAGTTAACGATCGTTTATGTTGGCTTGTCATAAACATTTATGAGCCCTTAGTATGTGACTGGAGTAAACGTGTAATGTAATCCTTCCCAACACCCCTTCAACAGCCCGCTACCAGGCTCTTTGTTCTCATCTCCATTTCTTAGAGTTGAGGCCAGAGCATGTCACCTCCCACTTCCAGGCCCTCGCTCCAATTTGTTGGGTTTCAATGCAATGGCTATTTTGGACAAGTGTCCTTTCACTGGGTACCTGCACCAGTGGAATGAAAGTGGTGTGACCCATAAACGAAAATAATTAAGGCATTTACCAAGTTTCAAAACAAATTCCACTTGAAATTAAAAAGCTATAATTTAAAACCATTTCTCTGTTCCCACGACATGCAAGAGAAACTGCTGTCTCACTCAGGTGCCTTAAGAGAGGTAAATGTTTTCCACCAACCAGAGGGATGGATTTTAGAAGATGGAATCATCGTGGAAGGCCATTATGAACATAATATGAGAATTCCATTTCTCAGCATTTCTCCTTTATGAATATAGGAAAATGGATTCAGAAAATAAACCTAAGCAAGCATTTGTCACTGATAAACCTTCCAATTGTTTGAAAAAAAAGTGGCCATTGTCTTGTAGCCTGAACATTTTTTCCCCTGGATGAACTAGAATTCATTTGCTTTATCTATAGAGCATAATTGCCTCTGTACCTTCCTGGCTGGAATTATACTTTAATTCTGCCTGATTATACTGTCATTCACATCTGCAATGAGAACAGCAGAAAGAATAAGCAAAATATTAAACAGAGTTTGTTCTAAAGAACTGTTTCCTAGCCTCTATGTCAGGAGATGAACAGAAGCATTGCCCATACAATTATGAGCAAACCCTATTTATAGCACAAGTTCTTCCTCAAAGCACCCTTTTTTTTTCTGTTGAAATCATGCCAAATGGCTTAGTGTCGCTTGAGTAAATATTGTGCACTTACCAGTTTGGCTTGAAAGTAGTTTGGGAATTAGCTCTTGATCCATCAATGGGCAGCAAGGAAACTGCAGCTACTGAAAGGTCTGCTAACATTCTCCCCTGTAAGCAGTCCCTCAAGTCAGAGTCATTTTCTACTGCAAGAGTTGATTAATGGGAAAAGAACTCTCGTGCTAAAATAAAATGTCAATAATTTGGGCACAGAACAGTGTAGCTGGGTCAGTTTTAGAAGGCTTGCTCTGTGTACATTACAAAATGACTCATTCGTTCATTCATTCATTTGTTCACTCATTTATTCTTTTATTCAAACTATTCCCTGTGGGTTCTAGGATAAGGATGGGAATACAAAATGATTATGATATACTCCCTAACTTTAAGAAATCAATGATATAGACTGATAGATAATACTGTCAAAGATGTATTGAACATTTACTTAATAATTTGCTGAATGCTATTTAAAGCATTTTTGGTTTTTTTTTTAATCGAGGTAAAATTGGTTTATAAGATTATGTTAGTTTCACATGTACAACATAACACTCTGATTTTTGTATGCATTACAGAGTGATTACTACAGTAAGTCTAGTTACCATCACCACTATACAATTGGCCCCCTTACTCATTACACCTGACACCCAATCCCCTTCTGTTCTGGTAACCACCAATCTGTTTTCTGTGTCTATAAGTTTGTTTTGTTTGTTTGTTGTGTTTTTTAGGTTTTACATATAAGTGAAATTGTACGGTATTTGTCTTTTTCTGACTTATTTCACTTAGTGTAATACCTTCAAGGTCTATCTGTGTTGTCACAAATGGCAAGATGCCCTTCTTTTTAAAGGCTCAATAGTATTCCATTATGTATATATCTATATATATATCACATTTTCTTTATCCATTCATCCACTGATGAACAGTTAGATTGTTTTCATATCTTGGCTATTTTTAAAAATGCCGCAATGGACATAGGGATGCATGTATGTTTTCAAATTAGTATTTTCATAGTTTTTGGATAAATGCCCAGAAGTAGAATACCTGGATCATATGATAGTTCTATTCTTAATTTTTTGAGGAAATTCCTTACTATTTTCCATAGTGGCTGCACCAATTGACATTCCCACCAACAGTGTATAAAGGTTCTCTTTTCTCCACTTCCTCTCCAACACTTGATGGATTGTTTTATTTCATCCTCACAACACCTTTATCAGGTATATACTATTCTAATCTTCATTCTCAGATGAAGAAACTCATCCTTAGAGGTGGTATTTACTCCTAAAAACTATAGCATAGTGGGGCAAATGCTGTAAGAATGCAGAAGCAGGAGTGATTGATTCTGACTGAGGTTTAGACTACATACTTCAAAGGATGAGTAGTATTTAGATTTCATTTTGAAAGACAAATTGCAATCTCGTCCATGCTCCCATAGAAATTCTAATACAATTCTGTTACAGTACTTAGTATATTATATTTTATTTAATTGTATACATTTATATATTCCTCATGGAGTTACATCTTTACAGGCACCATTTTGACTGCCCAATGCCTTGAACTGTGTTCAAGACAGAGAAAGTTTTCAATACATTTATTCTGAATGCATATATGAGCAAGATTTCATTAGGTGTAGTAAAGTGAGATTTCCAGAAAAACAGAACAGCATTAGACTTGGCACAGAGATATGAATGTAATTGTGTTATTTGAGTAAAAATGAGTATACCCCCAGTTAAATGTAGGGTGTAAGGATTATAACTGGAGGAGAGGTCAGGAAAAGAGAAAACTGGAAAGGCAAGTTGCCTTTTGATTATGAATTGGTTTTTACTTGAACTTGATTCAAAGTCAGTGGGGGAGGTGATGAACATATGACCTGAGCTATGTTGGTAGATTATCAAGCCCAACATGAATTAACAAAAGGGTTAGTTGGAGGGTGAGATGAAGTTTTCTACCAAAAAGCTGATGGCTGGAATGGAAGTAGATACAGAAAGTGAATCAACAGCATTAATGACTGACAGAATCAAGGTGATGCTTCAGAGAGAGGAACAGAGTAGAATAGTAACCTTGGACTTTGAAGTGTGTCTGGGAAGAAAGTCTAGCTATTAATGTGATAAGTTTCAGGGTTAGAAGCAGAAAAACTTGGGTTTTAAATTCTCAAAATTCACAATGAATAGATCAACAAAAAAGCATGTGTCCCAAATTCCTCAGGGTTTTGACTATTAAGTGTCTAAGACATTTCCTGAGCTACTTAATCCAAAATTCTAGAGCAGTCTTCTTTACCTAAAAGATAGACTATCTGGCATCAGCTATCCTGAACATTCAAACATAGTCAGTTACATTTTCTCAAGGTCTCTTCTATACGAAAAATTTTTAGAATTCAAGTGAACTCCTGAAGAAGCCCCAAATGTATCCATAGTCTCTAAATGCCCTGAGGTGGAGCACACAAACAATGCTTGTGTCTTTGCTATAAGACTTGTAGAGCAATTCAACATGTTAGTCTATTGAGCCATCTAGATCCAGAAATTTCTTCGCAAACGTTCTAGCAGATTAGGACTGTATTAGCTAGCAGAAAATAACAGACACCCCACCTCATGCTGACTTGGAAAATAAGGATATTTATGGCTTCCCATAACTGGGAGTCTAGAAGTAGGGCACATATCAGGATGATCTTGCTTACGTGTTCTTTCTCTGGAATTCTCTGGAAACCACTTTCCTCTGTGTGTGGACTCAGTTGTCAGGAAGGCAGTGAAATGACTATAGGATTCGAGCACATGACTGTGTTTAGATAAAGCATGAGAAACAGAAGCTACTGGAAAGAAACCATTCCAGAAAATAGAAGAAAAATTACTCCAAACAAACAGCAAATGTTTCCTGTACTCTCACTGGCACAAATTGCACAATATATGTTCATGCTTGAGCCTATCACTGGCAGTAGGGTGGAATTACTCTTAGAATCTATCAGTGCCCAAGAGAAAAAAGAAATACAGGTTGCTGGTAATGAAGCTATTACAAGGGCAGAGTGAGCAATGGGGTCAGGGAAGTGACCCAGAGATCAGTAACTGCAAAAACCACTATTGCCTCTATACCTGGAGAATAAAAAGTGGGGAGAGCAGTGTAACCCAGTGCTGCTCCTGATAGACTTGCCTGTCACTGGGTAAGAACAACCCAAGAGACCTCTGCTCCACTCCCTTTGCTAGAATCCATTGTCACCTGCAGATTCTCTTTGCCGGAAGCAGAAAGACAACAGCTTTGCTCTTCTTACTCCTTATTTCCCATCCGGCGGCTCACACTGGCAATACCCATCTGCATGACAGTCTAAGAAAAGTCATTTGCAAGAATGATTCCGGGCTCAGGGTCTACAGACAAATAATCAGCATGCTCTCAGACCAAATAAGCCTGCACATGAAACCGAGAAGGATGCAAGTGAGGGTACGATTATAGCAGGTATCAGTTGCCCTGAAGCACATGGGCTATGTGGGTAAGAGACAAATACTGAATAAAAGTGGGTTTTGTTAGCATGGAAGAAAGGAGGATGGATATTGTGCAGGTTAGCAATACCATACGCAATAGCACTGACAATTAAGCCTACGATTCATCTTCAGTGACTAATACAAGTTTGAGAAAAGACCTTTGAAAATATCACTTGAATTAAAATCACATAAATAGTGTGTGTGTCTTGATGGTCTGAGAAGATTTCTTTGATTGCTTTTGATTTTATCGGTGAAACACCCTACGTGGACCAAGAGAAACATTCCTATGGGGGATATTGTTATCATTACAACACAAAACCTAAGAGGAGTAATTAATGCATTAACTAAGATCGCCTCATTAAGATGGAATGTGTTAGACATGCTCACACATTCTCAGTAAGTCTGACTGCTTTATCGCTTATTTGATGCTAACAGATTTCCTTCTCTGAGTTTTCACTTCACGTTGGCTCAGTGGGAGTCCAAGTATCATCACAACTGAGCTGGGAATAAAGATTTTGTCAGCTCTTTTCCTTGATGATCATATCATTTAGGACAAATTCCAAAGGGCAAGACAATCTAGGCTTCCAGTACAGCTAGAGTCCCATGCTGCAGTCCCACTGGACCTATTTGAGCTGCTTGGCAAAATATCAAAGATTGCTCCACTAACTTACTTCTATCCTTCCTGCCCTCTAGAAATTTCTAGTCTCTATGTCTTGTCAAACAAGAAAGACTTAAAGGCTTAAAGACTCTTCTTTCTCCTTGGTCATGAATACAACTCAAATGACAAGCCAACCTTTTATGAAATGTGGACTTATCCATATTTCACAACCATTTATGATACCATGTGATCATCCATCTGCTTTTTTGAACTACTCTTGCAATTCCATACTTTCTTTTGGTCAAATAAGTTCTGACCATGCTCTTGTTCTTTTTGGTTTTCTTACAAAATATGCTTTTTGTCCCTATTTTAATGCTCAAACACTCAATAATACTTATCATAACTGTAATTACATTAATTTTTGTCTTTTTTAAAAAAACTACAAAGAAATGTAAGCTAGTCATAACAATTAAAAAAGAATAGAGGAATAGAAAATAAAAATAATCTTTTCTTCCCACCCTCAAATGTCTTCCTATTTTTGGAAATGATGTTAAGTTTGTCCTTCTAGACTTAAAAAATTTATTAAAATGTTTAAATATGGGATATTTCAAACATACACAAAAAAGTAATGACTGAGTTAATATAAGTTAAGTGTTCTAATCAGTGCCTGGCATATAGTAAGCACTATTAAACTTTTGTTTAAATAAAAATATATCAAGTTATCCAGTGTCCAGGTTTGATGTGTTAATATTCTTCTATATTTGCATCAGATTTCTCTGTGCTTAAAGAGAAATAAAGCATTATAGATTCACTAAAACTTCAGACCCATGGCTTCTTACCCATCTCTCTCTATGCTGCCCGCCCCCAGCCATCGCCTCTGTCAAAGCTCTCCCTCTGGACTGTCTCAGAACAGACCTGTTCATAGGGAACAAGGACTGGCAGAAACCTCAGAATCTGATGCTTGGTATATAGCAACCTCATATGTGTTTTGGTAACTTTTGTACATATATATGTACGTCCATAATCAATATATGCTATTGTTTTGTGTATTTTTTAAGTTTACAAAACTGGCATCTTACTGAACACATTATTTTCTAACTTCATTTCCCCACTTCTCATTCAGATCTCCCCATTTTAACTCATGGAATTCTTGCTCACTGATTTTAATTTATGTATATTTTTCAATAGTATGATTAAATGGTATTTTATTCACTCATCTTTTGTTGACAGACTTTCAGGTTGTGTAAATTGTTATTACAAAGGAGGACAAAATGAAAATCTTTGTTCATGTTGCCTCAAGTACTCATGAAAGGCTTGCTCCAGGGTAAAGACCTAAACACACACTTTCTGGGTTGCAGTATCAGTGCATCTTAAAATTCACGAGGTATCATTAAATTATTCTCTAAATTAGCTGTATCAGTTGCCACTCTCACTGTAAAAGCTTAAGAGTTTTCCTCTTTCTTGCATATTCACTAACTACTGTCCTGGTCAGACACTGAAATTTTGCCAACGGTATCTCTTAATAATTTTAGTTTGGCTTCCTTCGACATTTTTGAGGATATTTATCTTTTTTGATATGTTGGTGGGTGATCTGGCTTTACTTTTTCATAAACTATCCTTTGCTTATTTTTCTATTGGGCCATCTGTTTTTTCAATTGTTTTGTTCACTATTTATACTTGATATAGATTATTTCTTGGGTATTTACATTATAAATATTTCCTCTAGTATGTAGTTTATACTTACTCTGTTTATGGTATCTTTAATTTTAAGGTAGTCAGATTTCTCATCTTTTGCCCATTGTAAATGTTTTTTACATTCTCTTTGGAAAGTTTTGAAGCTTAGCTTTTCGACATTTAGACCTTTAATCTGTCCAGAATCTATATTTGTGTATTGAGTAACAGAGATGCAGTTTTTTTTTTCTTTTTCCACACGAATAGCCAATTGTCCCAGTATCATTTATTCCTTTACAACTTTTTAAAAAAATGTCAGATTTGTGTTATCCTAAATTCCCATATGTTCAGCACATTTTTCTTGGCTCTCCATTAGATTCATCTGGTCTATTTTTCTGTCCTCCTTTTCTATTTTACATCTCTCCACTATCGCCATACTCTTTTAATTATTAGATGTTATTTAAAGAATTATTAGCTAGATTTCTTGATACTAAGCCATTCCTATTAAAAATGTTTTTGTTTTTTGTTTCTAACATGTGTATTTGTTTATAGTGGGACAAACTCTTGGCATAATCACACTTTTTTTTCTATGTTTATCAAATACTATGTGTTTCAAAAAAGGTTTTTCAGTATATAACCCTAAGAATTTTTAGCCTACTCGTTTTTCGCTATCCAGGTACAATAGCAAATGAGCTTCACATTCATTGCCTGACCCAGATGGAGGAGAAGGCACAAGAAAAATTTTGAAATTACACATTAGCAATAAGAACCTTCTGTTTTCTCCATACCTCTCACCACCTGCTGTAGATTATGTATATTCCAAGGGCTGGAATGAGAGTAAATATGAAGTGAAGACTGTTTAGTGGTGGGTCCCCAGGGAAGGGCCACTGAAGCTCAGTTTCTCTTAGCCCTCTTCTTGGTGGGGGTTGGGGGGGAGCAGTGATAATAAGAGATGAAAGAAACATCAGATAGACTTGGAGTTTGCAAAGGAATCCCCAAGCAGACCCTATGGTAGCATAAATATTCTAAATTTCCTTCATTCCCAGTGTGTCATTAGAATAGTAGAGGAGAAATGATTCTATCTACGTCTCTAGGACAATGGGCCCTGCACCCCTTACAAAGTTTCCCAGGTCTCCAGAATTGAACAGAAACAGTAAATGAGTTCCCATGTGCTTAGGAACAGTATAGAAGTTGTTGAAGGACTTAGAAAACTTAACTAATTTCCCCACAGCCTCTTTGTAGCAATAGAACTGCAGGACTTTTTGGCCTTGGTAGCCAGAGGCACCTTCTGGATAGGCAGAAGTCAATGAGCTTGTGGAGCCATCTGGTCCTGGACTTATGTTTGTTGGTGGAGAGATATACCATGTTCTTGGATTGGAAGAATCAATATTGTGAAAATGAATATACTACCAAAAGCAATCTACGATTCAATGCAATCCCTATCAAACTACCAATGGCATTTTTTACAGAACTAGAACAACACATCTTAAAATTTGTATTGAGACACAGAAGACCCCAAATAGCCAAAGCAATCTTGAGGGGAAAAAAATTGAGCTGGAGGAATCATATTCTCTGACTTCAGACTATACTACAAAGCTACAGTAATCAAGACAATATGGTACTGGCACAAAAACAGAAATACAGATCAATGGAACAGGATAGAAAGCCCAGAGATAAACCCACACATGTATGGTCAACTAATCTATGACAAAGGAGGCAAGTCTATACAAGGATATACCACTTCAATAAGTGGTGCTGGGAAAACTGGGCAGCTACATGTAAAAGAATGAAATTAGAACACTCCCTAACACCGTACACAAAAATAAGCTCAAAATGGATTAAAGACCTAAATGTAAGACTGGACACTATAAAACCCTTAGAGGAAAACATAGGAAGAACACTCTTTTACATAAATCACAGCAAGAACTTTTTTGACCCACCTCCTAGAGTAATGGAAATAAAAACAAAAATAAACAACTGGGACCTAATGAAACTTATAAGCTTTTGTACAGCAAAGGAAACTATAAACAAGACGAAAAGACAACTATCAGAATGGGAGAAAATATTTGCAAATGAATCAACAGACAGAGGATTAATCTCCAAAATATATAAATAGCTCATGCAGCTCAATATTAAAAAAAGCCAAACAACTTAATCAAAAAATGGGCAGAAGACCTAAATAGACATTTCTCCAAAGAAGACATACAGATGGCCAAGAGGCACATGAAAAGCTGCTCAACATCATTAATTATTAGAGAAATGCAAATCAAAACCACAATGAGGTATCACCTCATGCCGGTTAGAATGGGCATCATGAGAAAATCTACAAACAACAAATGCTGGAGAGGGTGTGGAGAAAAGGAAACCCTCTTGCACTGTCGGTGGGAATGTAAATTGATACAGCCACTATGGAGAACAGCATGGAGGTTCCTTAAAAGACTAAAAATAGAATTACCATACGATCTAGCAATCCCAGTACTGGGCATATACCCAGAGAAAACCATAATTCAAAAAGACACTTGCACCCCAATGTTCATTGCAGCACTATTTACAATAGCCAGGTCATGGAAGCAACCTAAATGCCCACTGACAGACGAATGGATAAAGAAGATGTGGTACATGGGGCTTCCCTGGTGGCACAGTGGTTGAGAGTCCGCCTGCCAATGCAGGGGACACGGGTTCATGCCCCGGTCCGGGAAGATCCCACATGCCGTGGAGCAGCTGGGCCCGTGAGCCATGGCCACTGAGCCTGCGCGTCCAGAGCCTGTGCTCCACAATGGGAGAGGCCACAAAAGTGAGAGGCCCGCGTACCACAAAAAAAAAAAAAAAAAAAAAAAAGATGTGGTACATATATACAATGGAATATTACTCAGCCATAAAAAGGAATGAAATTGGGTCATTTGTAGACATGGATGGACCTAGAGACTCTCATACAGAGTGAAGTAAGTCAGAAAGAGAAAAACAAATATCGTATATTAACTCATATATGTGGAATCTAGAAAAATGGTACAGATGAACCAGTTTGCAAGGCAGAAATAGAAATACAGATGTAGAGAACAAACCTATGGATACCAAGGGGGGAAAGCAAGGGTGGTGATGGTGGTGGTGGGATGAATTGAGAGATTGGGATTGACATATATACACTAATACGTATAAAATAGATAACTAATAAGAACCTGCTGTACAAAATAATATATAAAACAAAAAAACAAAAACAAAACAAGACAAAACAATAAGAA
This sequence comes from Pseudorca crassidens, assembly GCF_039906515.1. NCBI lineage: Eukaryota > Metazoa > Chordata > Mammalia > Artiodactyla > Delphinidae > Pseudorca > Pseudorca crassidens. The sequence continues at coordinate 93,378,842 of NC_090305.1, read as the reverse complement.
CAAAAAGATTTGAGGGGGAAAAAAAAAAAAAAGAAGTCAATGGACCTGCAGAGACCTGTATGGGCTTTTGCCCACAAAACAAAGATAAAAACAAAAACAAATTTGGCGCCTTTAAACTACCCTGTGCTCCCTGTAGCACTACAAACAATAGAATTCTACATATCACCTGTATTGGGGTTACCTAGAGGTCTCAATGGGAAGTCATGATCACTTTTTTGGTGTCTAATGGTAGTGAGAGGAAGGTGGATTCAGCAATTAACTTAGAGTGCCATTGACCTTGAATCTCCTGATACTTTCTTTCTCATGAATTTAATTAAATTATTTTATGTAATTATATTTTTAATGACTCACTCCCCAAAAGACTGAAAGCACCTTGAGAGGAAGAATTATGGTTGCCTGTTTACCACTCTATCCCTAAGCCAAGCAGAGTGCCTGGTGCATAGTGAATGTTCAGTAAATAATTGTTTAATGAATGAATGCTCAAACCATATACACACACACACACACACACACACACACACACACACACACACACATAAGGCTCGTATCTAATTATAATAGAAAGAGCCCTAGTGTGGGATTTAGGTGTTCTAGGTATAATCCTTATCTATTCACTAATTATGTGTGACCTTGGCAAGTCATAACCTTTTCAGAACTTCAGTTCTTCTGCAAAATGGAATGATTAGATTTAAATCAGTGATTTACGAAATGTCCTTGCTCTGCAGATATTTTCGAGAACAGGACAGGATTAGAGAATGTGTGCAGTGGGCAGGCTTAGTACCTCTAGTGTCTAACTCATTAAGAACAAGATTAATTTATTTTAAATATTAGGCTTAACATTTGAAGAGTGTGTCTGTAGCTTACAAACACACACACACACACACACACACACACACACACACACATACCACACAATCGGGGAGAATATCTCCAAGTTTTCTTACGTCTTCTTGAGATAGGCTGGTCTATAACCAGAAAAGACAGCAGCGTGTTTCTCTTCATCTTAGCTTTATAGTAAGTTGTTAAAAACCCTGTAAGCATTGTTAAGAATCTGGATTGTTTAGTCAAGAATTGGTAGAAAAAGAGTTATAATAACCTTTATAGTAACAGGAATTGCAATAGTAAGCTGGTCCTGTATTGTTCTGTATCTAGAAACCTCATGTATGTATTCTACTGAACAGAAAAAATAAATAAGTATTCTCGTAAGTGTTTGATGTGTGTGTGTGACGTTGACATATCTGCAGTTACCTAACTTTTACCATGTATTTTACTAAGAATTTTTTTTAAAACTGATAAAATACAGCAGCACTATAAAGTAGATACAATTCTCTTTCCTTTTTATCTCTCTTCAGTCAAAATGTTTATTGGGTATCTATATATCCTTGTTAACATTCAATGGAATGGGCAATGAATATGAAAGTAAAGACATACAAACTCCATGCTTTCATGGCACTAATATGAGAATTGAGTGGTGGGGACAGAAAAAAAAAACAGATAAATAAATTCATAATATACTTTGAGGGATTTCCCTGGTTGCGCAGTGGATAAGATTCTGTGCTCCCCATGCAGGGGGCCCAAGTTTGACCCCTAGTCAGGGCACTAGATCCCACATGCATGCAGCATCTAAGAGTTCACATGCCACAACTGAGAAGCCCACGTGCTGCAACTAAGGAGCCTGCTTGCCGCAGCTAAGACCCAGTGCAACCAAATAAATATTAGAAAATATACTTTTAGATAGAGATGGTTCATCACTCTTACTAAAGATATTCAGATATCTCTAAAAAAAATAAAGAGGGCAATGGAATAGAGCATGATGAGGGTGGAGTTGGAGGAGAAGAAAAGTTACATTTGAGAGAGTTGTTGGGAAAAATCTGAGTAGAGAACACTTGAGCTGAGATCTGTGTAATGATCTTGCAGACACTAAGCGTGAACTCCAGATAAAATACAAACAACTATGAGAAGACAACTGGGGAGTGAGCAAAAGTGATGATATTCTAGAGGGGAACTGACATTTGGAAAGAGGAAAGAGCACAAGGTGAATTTCTGGTGGCTACGGTTTTTAGTCTGAGGGTAAGTCATAATCAGTCTCACACAGGCAATTAAAACTCCAAAAGAAAACTCGGTGTTTTTGGCAAGGTGCACTGGGGGGTTAGAGTTTGAGGAACCACTTCCCCTCGAAAGTCAGACAGTAGTCCTTCCTGCAAAGGAGATATTCAGAAAGGGGAGACCCAAGTCTGTGATTTAACTCTACTGACATCCTAGGCTGACCTCTGAAACGTGCCTGTGTGGACCATGCTGCCAGAAACTCAGCTAAGGATGAAGGAACTGACATTTTAGTTGCTTCCCTTAGGGGAATGAGTTTAAGAAAAAAATGCATAGTGCTCAGTTTAGTCATCTACTGAAAGGAATTAACAAGACTGAAAAAAATGCAGAAGTATAACCATGGTATTATTTCAGAAGACAATATCAAATATTGTTGATATCAATCTTACCACAAATTGATCTCTATGTTTTATGTCTCCCTATCATAATTCCAGCAAACCTGGTTTTAAAATTCATATGGAAATGTTGAGGACCTAGAATATCCAGAGCAAACTTGAGAAAGATAAAGTTGGAAGATTATGCTACATAATTTCAAGATTAACATATGGTGATCAAATAATTATTTTACTGGCACAAAGATCAATAAATGTGTTAAATTAATAGGATAGAGAGCTAAGAATTCAATAGGTACTTATATGTCTATTTTATTTTTTTAGACAAAGACATGAAAACCATCCAATGGGAGATAAAACAGTCAACAAGTGGTGTTGGAAAAACTGGATATCCCCAGAGAAAACAATATACCTAGACACCTACCCTACACTTAACACAAATATTTATTTGAGATCTCTTATAGAATTAATTATAAATAGAAAAACTATAGAGCTTTTAGAGAAAAATACAGGAGAAAATTTTTGTGAGTTGGGTGTAAGTAAAGATTTCTTAGGACACAAGAATCAAAACCATAAAAGAAAAAATGATAAAGTTAGATTTCCTCAAAACTAAATATTTCTCCTCATTAAAAATAAAATCTCACAACTTTGAAATGAAAACATGCATAAAATTTATAAAGTGTAAGTAGATAAATAGTTAAACAACACAGAGTTAGCTTGAATGGGCTCCCAATGGCCTAACTGGGAACAATGTGGACCTTACAATTAATGAGTAATGGATTATAATCGTTTAAGTAAAAATGATCTGTGAAACTACTGATAAATAAGTAAATAAATAAAGTACATGGGGTAGTAACATGATTCTAATAGTAGAAGGGCAACCAATAAAAGACTAAGTGATGATAAAATTGAGACCCATTATTCTGCAGCTATCTTAGGGATAATTATTGTAGGCAAGCCATCAGTAGGTGCTAATATCTGTGGGTGAAATTTAAATAAGAGAGGATATTCACACGGTCTCATATATATATGCTGAGGTTACTTATGAATTATGAATGAACAATGGTAAGTTTAAAGTGAAGGAATCTGGCAGACTCTACCTTTAACCAAGAGATCAAAGTAAACATCACTAGTAATGGGACAAACTGATAACATTCACTTCTTCAAGTGATTCACTGAAAAGGACACAGCATTACTCACATGGTCTTACATGAGACAAACCCAATTGAGGAACATTCTACAAAACAACCGACCTGTACTATTCAAATGTCAGTGTTATGAAAAAAAAGAATGAGAAATTATTCCAGATTAAAGACTAAACAACCATGAGACCTGAATGTCATGCATTATCCTAGATTAGTTCATAAATGGGTGAAAATCCTATTAAGGACAATTAGTGAAATTGAATAAGGACTTTATTATTAGTATTGTTAATGTCAAATTTTCTGAATGTGATCATTTGTTTCACTTTGGTTATGTAAGAAAATGACCTTGTTTTGAGAGAGAGAGAGAGAGGCATATAGCAAATGCAGTGAAAGGTACCAATTTCTGAAGGATATATGGGTATTAATTGAATTATTCTTGTGACTTTTAAGGTTTAATTTTTTTTCAAAGAGAAAAATTCAAAACATAACAAAAATAATCTAAATACAATTTTTTTCTGCTGTTTACTTAGGAGAGATTCTCTTCACACATGGATTGATCTTAATCAGTGATTAGGGCCTTTCCTCAGCACGTGGAGGTTTTTTTAATGATATCATTTTTTAATGTCGCTTTTCCAAATGTTCTCATGCTTCTTTTCCACCATGAGAAAAAGTACTTTTCTTATATTTTTAATGCCATTATCCATCCCACATACTTTGTATATTTCTCTTCCATTTTTAATGAATATATTTTAAAATATTTCTGCCCTATCTTTCTGCCTTCTAGTGGCTCTTTTCAAGATTGTTCTCCAAATCACTGATTTTATTTCCACACTGTTAAAATTCAGGATTCTACTACTGCATACATCCTTTCCCTAAACCTCTCTGTTATCATTTTATATTTCAGCTCAACCTATTTTCTGAAAATCTTGCTCCTACTTTTTCTTAGAGTTTTTTTCTACCTGCATCCAAAAGAAGATGCCAGCTTCACCTAACACTTCTTAGTAAGTCATTATCAGGGGTTTTCCTTTCTGTGAGTTTTCAGATAATGCTTCTTTTCTTGTCATATACTGCAGTATTTTGTTTTCATTCTCACCTATGAAACTGCTGACTCATCCAAAAAGGATGAGAGGGCAAGCTAGTCTGCCATTTGCTAATAGAAGACTTGTCTTAGTGCAGTGCTCCTAATCATTCTAATGCTTCTATGTTAGACTGAGTTGAGGTCTGTACCTTTACCTCATGCTGGCTACCTGAGGTATGTTTTATATGAGGAGAACTTTCTAACTCTTCCTGCAGGATGTGCTCACAAGATTCCACTTCCCAGTATTCAAATTGCCTTTACAGTTTTCCCCTCCTTGCACAATTTTTTTTTTTTTTTTTGGTGTTTAGTCACTAAATGCTTGGAGATGCTCCAGATCGTTGTCTGTATATTAGAGAGATAAGTAAGTCCTATATGCCTGTTGGTATAGATTTATTTTTTTAACTAAGAAGGACAGGTAGTAAAGGAAGGCACAAGTGTCTTTTTTCTTTGTTTGTTTCCAAATATTTATTTATTTATCTATTTATTTTTATTTATTTATTTTGGCCACACTGGGCAGCTTGTGGGATCTTAGTTCCCCAACCATGGATCGAACCCGGGCCCGCGGTAGTGAAAGCACAGAGTCCTAATCACTGGGCTGCCAGGGAGTTCCCCCAAATACTTACTGGGTTCCTGCTCTGTATCAGGTACTGTTCTTACCATTTTACGTTCATTATCAAAAGTCACAAGAGTCTTGTTACTACCCTCAGAACATCATAGAATTGCTGGGTCATAAATGATTATAATTTTACCCCCTGTCCTAGACCTATCAAACTTTTGGAACTAGAATTTGGATCTAAACCAAACTTTTAGGTCCTGGCAATAAACTGACTTCCTCTCTTAGAATTTTTAAAATTGAGTATTAATTATTTCCTGTGGCTTCAAAGTCAGGCAAAAGTGGGTAGAAGATTCATCAGAGTCAGATAGTCTAATCATTTTAGCTAAGTTTCCCCATTATTTTTATCTTTAAAAAATAAGTTTTAATTAATGGTAGAATAAACTTTTGAGCAAAGAGTCAACTAAGAAAATAAGAGATATAATTTTAATCCCAGTGATGAATGCCTATTTTCCTATCTTGAATTGAGTCCTTTTGTTTCTTAGGTATATTTTCAAAATTCATATTTTGTGTTCTGCAGTAACTACAATATACTGGAGCAAGGGCATGTTCTTTACTTTGAAAATTGCTTTGAAGGCGTATATCTTAAAATAAATCAAGTTAAGATATAACTTTTGTTATTAGTTTGTAGTTGTATAGTTGTACATTGCAGTGAATGTGGCTGGATTTATATCTACTTTTAGGGATTTATTGGTGTTTTCTTTATGGCTTGATATATAAACAATCATTTTAAATGTTCCACTGGCTCTTGAAAAGAAGGAGCAGTACTTACATAGGATTTAGTATTTGAAATACAGTTATACATAAAACATACCCTGTTAATATATTACTCAGGCCTTTCTTTTTGTTTACTTGCTCTATCAAAGACTGTTAAAAAATTTCAATTAAATTTGTGTCTCTGGCTATTTCTCTATATATTTCTTAGCATATGTTTTAAGTATTTAAATTCTATGTTAAATACTTAAAAGTTTACTACTATTTCTACTTTCGGTACACTGGGGCATGTGTTTTTAGCATACAAACGTGAACTATAAAAATTACATATATAATATAGTAATTCTTTTCTTTTTTGGATTATTTCATCCATCAAAGGCTGATAGGTTATATTAAAAAATTCTATGACTGTTTCTATTTCTCCTATGTCTAAGTACTTATTTTATATATTTAGATAATAGGTTATCACTTTTTGAAGTCTCATCACAGTTGGACGCTCACCATGGATTGTATGTTTTTAACCTTTATCTGCTTAAAAGCTCACCTTGAACTCCACTTTCATGTTGTTATTGGAATCCCTGCCTTACTTTTATTGCATTTGTATTATATATATTTGCCCTTCTTTTTCCTTTTAGTCTTTCAGGTGTACTTTTTTTCACCCCGCACCTTGCTGAAAGTATATAGTTTATTTATGTATATGTATATATATGTCTACTTACTTATTTTTTAGACTATATCCAAGATTAAGTGCTTTCATTGAAGTATAATTTACATGTAGTGAAACACACTTCTTAAATATATAATTTGGCGATTTTGGTGTGTAACGAATACATCATTCAAGAAAGAGAATATTTTCATTACTGCAGAAACTGCCCCCTCACGTCCTTCTCTAGTAAACTCTGTTCCCAGAAGAACCACTCTTCTCATTTTTATAATCACAGATTAATTTTTCCTGTCATCAACCTTTCTATAAATGTGACCATACCTAACATACTGATATGTAGTCTGGCTTATTTTACTCCAAATGGTGTTTTCAAGACTCATTTTAAATTTCAAGACTCATTTAAAAATTATTTTGTTGCTTGAATCAGTAATTCCTTTTACTCATTTCTGAGAAGCATTTCATTACACAGATATACTGTAATTTTTATACTATACTATTCTCCTTTTGATGGAGAATACTTAGGTTATTTACAGTGTTATTTAGGTTGTTTCCACTGTCATTTAGGTTATTTCCATTGTCATTTAGGTTACTGCCACCTTTCACTTATTACGAATAAGAAGCTACTATGAAAATTCTTAGATGAGTCTTTTGATATGAGTATACATATTTAAAGCTTATGTATGAAATTGCCACATAAGTTTCCATAGTGATTATATCATTTTTAACCCCACCTGCAATGGAACAAGTTGCTCTACAACAGCAGTAGTTGAAACAGAGTGTGTACACACCTGGAGTTCCTGAGACCTTTTCAGGAGGTTTGAAAAAAATTCAAACTATTTTCCTAATAATACTAAGATGGTATTTCTACCATGTTGATATCTGCACTTTTGGAAGAAAAGCAATGGGGGCAAGGGGGGAGGTAAAAATAAATCTGATGTTTATTATAGCATAATTAGAGCAGTAGCACCAAACTGTACAGATAGCCATTGTTTTCTTCACTGCCATACACTTAGAGTTAAGAGAAAGAGATAAGAATAAAGAAAGAAAGAAAGAAAGAAAGAAAGGAAGGAAGGAAGGAAGGAAGGAAGACAAAGAAAGAAAGAAGTCAGTACTACAGAAGAATGTCCTTGCTGAAGCAGTAAAAATCGCTAATTTTACTAAATTTTCACCCTTTAGTACACAGGTTTTTTTTTTAACATCTTTATTGGAGTATAATCGCTTTGGAGTTGTGTTAGTTTCTGCTGTATAACAAAGTGAATCAGCTAAATGTATAGATATATCCCCATAAACCCTCCCTCTTGCGTCTCCCTCCCACCCTCTCTATCCCACCCCTCTAGGTGGTCACAAACCACCGAGCTGATCTCCCTGTGCTATGCAGCTGCTTCCCACTAGCCATCTATTTTACTTTTGGTAGTGTATATATGTCCATGCCACTCTCTCACTTTGTCCCAGCTTGCTCTTCCCCCTCCCCGTGTCCTCAAGTCCATTCTCTATGTCTGCATCTTTATTCCTGTCCTGCCCCTAGGTTCATCAGAGCCATTTTTTTTTTAGATTCCATATATATGAGTACACTTAATTTTAATATTCTTTGCGAGAAATAGGAAGTACACATAAATCTCTACTATTGTATTCTGAAGTATAATGGCTATCTTGACAAACAGCACCTTAACTGTGAGGGAAACTGGCTGCCTTTTTCATGGAACACCATTTTTACTTAAAAAATGACTGACAGTCTATGATTATTCAGAGTGGATATTTGTTAAACATTTTTTCAAAAATTAACTAATTGTGTCTGTCACTCCAAGGAAAACAACTGACTGTACGTGTTACCAGTGATGAAAGTTGAGCTTTTAAGCAAAAATTAGAATGCAAAAAAAACTTATATGCACTGGCTTCCCAATATTTAAAGATGTAGTTGATAAATTTGGTGGTGATATAAATGAATGCGATAATGCATAATGAAATATGTCAACATTTAGAAGATCTCAATAACTTAGTAAAACAAATATTTTGCAAATAAACAATGTACAATGTTATAAAATCATGCTTGAGTGAAAGATCTATCCAAAGTTTGATAGATCATTTGATTTTAATGTAACAGAATGCGAAAAGCTTACTGATACGTGTTTTAGTTTCTAAAACTGCTGTAAAGAATTACCAAAAACTTGATGGCTTAAAATAGCAGAAAGTTATTCTCCCACATTTTTAGAGGCCATAAATCCAACACCAAGGTGTTGGCAAGGCGGAGTTCCATTTCAAGACTTTAGGGGAGAATAACTTTCTGCTATTTTAAGCCATCGAGTTAGTGCCTCACCTAGATAATCCAGGATAGTCTCCTCCTCTCAAAATCCTTAAGTCAATCACATCTTTTGTCATAGAAAGTAATATTCACAGGTTCCAGGGATTAGGACATGGGAATATTTTGAGGGAGGCCGTCGTTCAGCCCGCTACCAGATGGTTTTGTATTCCATGTTGTAACTAACATTTAAGGCACTACCGCATTTTGAGGTTTGGTATATTATAAAAGAATATACACATTAGCTGAAAATTCTTTAAAAAATACTCCTTCCTTTTATAGTTACATTTCTGTTTGACACTGGATTTTCTTCAGCTACCTCAGCAAATACAACTTGTCACAATAGAATGAACAAATCAACAAATATAAGACTGCAGCGTCCATTAAGCCAAATATTAAAAAAAATTTACAAAACCAGAAAACTATGCTATACTTGTCACCAAATATTATTTTTATTTTGGAAAACATAGTAATTTTTCAAGAATATTTGTTGTTTATTTTAACATTTACTGGGTAAATTATCATAATTTTAAATTCAGTAATAAATTATGTGTTTTTAAAATTTTCTGTTTTATTTTCTAATGTGGTAAATATGATATGAAAATCCACATTATGCAAAGCTCTTTGGGGTTTTCAACAATTTTTAAGAGGGTAAAGTAATTCTGAGACTACAAAGTTTGAAAAGCACTGCTCCACGTCCTTTACAAAATTTGTGGTCAATCTTTTAAAATTTTGTGACTGTAGTGGCTAAGGAATAGTATCTCATTGTGGTTTTAGTTTGCCTTACCTTGATGACAGTGACATTGAGTACCTTACTGGTTAATCCATATGCCTTTTTTGAAAAAAATGCAGCTTCTTCTAATTCCTTGTAATATTTTATTTGACCTAATCAACACATAAAATGTGTTGCTTAATTTAAAAATAATTTGAGGTATATATTTATAGAGAGAGAGAGAGTTTACTCTTGAACAATGCAGGGGTTAGGAGTGCAAACCCCTCCCCCTTTATAGTTGGCCTTCCATATCCTCAGTTCTGCATCTGTAGATTCAACCAAACTCAGATCATGTAGTACTGTAGTACATATTTATTGAAAAGAATCTGCATGTAAGTGGATCAGTGCAGTTCAAATCCATGTTGTTCAAGGGTCAACTGTATATATGTCATTGATTTTTAATTGATTTATGTTATCATCAGAGAACATATTCTGTATAATTTTCACTCTTTCAAATTTATAGAGACTTATTTTGTGGCCCTGTCTATGGTCTATCTAGATAAATGTTCCATATTCAATTTAAAAGAATGTGTAGAACTACCATATGACCTAGCAATCCCACTATTGGGCACAATACCCTGAGAAAACCGTAATTCAAAAAGAGTCATGTACCACAATGTTCATTGCAGCACTATTTACAATAGCCAGGACATGGAAGCAACCTAAGTGTCCATCGACAGATGAATGGATAAAGAAGATGTGGCACATATATCAATGAAATATTACTCGGCCATTAAAAGACACGAAATTGAGTTATTTGTAGTGAGGTGGATGGACCTAGAGTCTGTCATACAAAGTGAAGTAAGTCAGAAAGAGAAAAACAAATACCATATGGTAACACACATATATGGAATCTAAAAAAACAAAATGGTTCTGAAGAACCTGTGGGCAGGACAGGAATAAAGACGCAGACGTAGAGAATGGACTTGAGGACACGGGGAGGGGGGAGGGGTAAACTGGGACGAAGTGAGAGAGCGGCATGGACATATATACACTACCGAATGTAAAATAGCTAGCTAGTGGGAAGCAGCCACATAGCACAGGGAGATCAGCTCAGTGCTTTGCGACCACCCAGAGGTGTGGGATAGGGAGGGTGGGAGGGAGACGCAAGAGGGAGGGGATATGGGGATATATGTATATGTATAGCTGATTAACTTTGTTATACAGCAGCAACTAACACAACATTGTAAAGCATTTATACTCTAATAAGGATGTTAAAAAAAAGAATGTGTACTGTGAAGATTTGCTTGTTTGGTTGCATCTCTCCTTCCTCCAGTAATTACTCCACACCTTCCTAAAGGAGGTCTGATGATGACCCACCCTTCCTTAAAAATCGCTCGTGGCTCTCTAATGCCAAATTCTATGGGGATCTTTACCTACTTTTCCAGATTCATGTCTAATTTTGTTACCTGAGCATTTGGGGCTGTTCCTAGAACATGCCGTCTCATTCATTCTTCTGTACCTTTCCAATCCCACTTCCTGTACTTCTGAGTACCCTATCTTCCTCACACACCTTGTAAAGTCTCACACTCAAGACCTTCAAATGTCACGTCCTGTCTATGACTTGCATAAATATTTTTTAGATTATTTTGTTAGGAATGTTATTTATATGTTCTCTAGGCTTTCAAATTTTCTTTTTTGTCCATTTCTTTTATAAAAAATGAAGAGAGAAGTATGAAAACTTCCACATTTAATTTTCAATTTGTTTACGTCTCCCCTAGTTCTATCAGTTTGCCTAATACATTTAAGAGTTTTTCTTCTGAATTGCACACATGTTTAGAATTGTTATGCCTTCGTGTTGAACTGATGCTTTTTATCATTATGAAAAGGTTCTCTTTATCTCACAATATTCCTTGTCTTGAAGTTTCCTTCATCTGCTATAACTAAAACCACACCAGCTTTCTTAATGTTTTCATGGTATATACTTTTTCATATACTTCCAACATTTTTGTGTCTATATTTAAACTGCATATCTTGTAAGTACCTTAGAGATGTTTCCTGATATTTCTACTTAGTCTGACAATCACTGCCTTTGATAAAAATGTTTTGTCCATTTATAATAAATGCAATTATAAAAAATAGTAAGTTTGCCTCTTTGTCACCTTTGTTCCTCGTTTCTTGCCTTCTGTGGATGAACTGAGTGTTTTTTTATGATTATATTTTAATTCTTCAAATGGCTTTTCAACTATTCTTTCTATCTTGGGGGATATGGCTTAATTTATCATAGACCACCATGAATTAAGATTGTACCACTTTCCATATAATTGGATTATTATTCATTTATTCTCCCTGCTTCCTCTGTGCTATTGTTATCATATATATATATATATATATTACTTTTATGTGTTACAAAATCCCAGAATATATATATATTTTCAGTATAAGAAAAGAAATAACTAGTCATTTTAATTTGTATAATGTTTCTTTCTGATGCTATTCATTCCCTCCTACAGTTATAAATTTCCATCTGGTATCATTAGGTTTTCCAGTTGAAAAATTTTATTTAGCATTTCTTTTTGTACATTTATTTTATGCTGGTGAAAATTCTTCCAGCTTTCATTTATCTAACAATATATTAATTTCACCTTTTCTTGAAGGTTATTTTTTACTGCATACAGAATTTTAGGTTGACAGATTTTTTTTTTTTTTCTGTCAGCACTTTTTAAAGATGTTATTGTACTATTTTCTGGACTCTTGTTTCTGATGAAGTCAACCATTATTCTTATCCCTGTTCCAATATGATCAAAAGAAATATGTTTCTTTTATGCTGGCTGACTTTAACATTTTCTCTTTTTTTCTGGCATTTTCACTTTTGATGTGCTTTCATATGTATTTCAACTGCTTGGGGTTTACTGAAGTTATTAAATCTGTAAATTTATATTTTTCAGTGAATTTGGAAAATGTTCCTCCATTGTATCTTCAAATATTTTTTTCTGCCCCATTTTTCCTATCCTTCTGTGATTCGAATTACACATCAATTAGATTGTTTGATACTGTCCTAAATGTCACTGAAATTTTATTTTCTTTCAGTCTTTATTTTCTGCGTTTAATTTATAATAACTTCTCTTCAGATTCAATGATATTTTCTTCTGATGTGACCAGCTTTTTTTAGGTCAATCCAAAATTTTTTTCAAATTCTAGAAGATTCATTTAGCTTTTTGATACTGTCATTTCTCTAATGGTGTTTCTCATCATTTTATCAGCTCTGTCCTCTTACAGATTTTTAAACTTATTTATAATACCTACTAAGTTATACATCTAGGACATGTGTTGATCTTCTATTGACTGCTTTCTTGTCCAAATTATTTGCCACATTTTTCTTATGCTTTGTATGTGTAGTAATTTCTTTATCACTGCACATCATGGGCAATATGAATGATATACTGTAGAGCCTCTGAATATTATCTGCCTCTAAAGAACATAGGGTTTTATACTTGCAGGCAGTTAAATTACTGGTAGATCACTTTGATCCTAGAGAGACTTGGTTTTAGGCTTAGTTATAATGGGTAAATTTTGGTTTTAATTTTACTCATAAGGTATGTAGTTCTGAGTCCTGAGCTAACTTGTAAGATATGGTTCTACTGAGGTGTTAAGGGAAAGGCCACAGCATTCAAAAAGCTATTCAATAAACTTGTTGGAACTTGTTTTGTAAACTCTGTCTTCCTACATGCAGGCAACTGCTGAAATCTCTGCCTCTTGCATACTGCTTTCTTCTAGGCTTCTTGAATCCTCCCTCTGCATACATATTTTAAAATATTGTTCAAGAATCTGAAGCAGTTACATGCAGAGTTTAGAATTTCCCCTCTTTGGCTTCTTCCTTTCCAGGAGTTTCCTCCAATTCCCAGCTACTCTGATAGCACTAAGCTCTAACTTTTTTCTCTTCAGCCTATTTCTGTTCAAACTGTAATCTCACTCTGTGGTAGAACACTAGGAAATGCTTTTAAGGAAAAAGCTATTCAAACATGGCATTCTTTCTCTCAAGAATTATGTCCTCTACAGTTTCTGGCTGTTTGTTTATTGGTAGCTTTAGGTATTTATTTTAATATTTTGTACAGAATTTATACACAGTGGTCACAGGATTAATGTAACACAACCTTTTCTGCCATTTTCAGAACTGGCATTCCCCTACTGATGAGAAAAATTTTCTTTCAATAAGAATATTAATTTCATTACCAGTGAAAGTAACAAAAATATTTGATCTGTTACTTTATCTTACATTTTCTGTTTTATATACTTTTTTGATAATGTTTGTATTTTTCAATCTAATTTTTTCCCTTTGATAACTTGATAGACACAGAATAAAAAAGGAAAAGATGGACTGTTTGGTAGTCATGGTCCAAGTAGCACAATCATTTTAAAACTGTTCAATTGATCAATAATATATTAAAAGCCAATGTATCTGTGACAGCCCCTTCCTTCCAAAAGTCAGTCAATCAGAAACACATTCACTCTAATACATATGCCACTAAGTGCCACACAATCAAAAAGAGTTTCATCCAAGTAACTATGCTTTTACCGATGATGTCACCCCACGTGCACCTCTGAGATTCCACCAATCTCTGAACTCTATGATTTTTAAAATTCTCATGTATGATTAGTAGTCTGCTCTGCCTGGAGAGACTGTGCCTGATTATCAACATTCTTCTATACTGTAATAAGCAATAAAATCATCTTCAGAATTTTTTTTTTAGCTTCTCAGTGATGGTCGTGTCACCCTTTAACAGTATAAAGCCTGTTGTAAATTTTACTAATTATTACTATTATATATCCCTATCAGTGTCAGGATGAATGCCCTCTTCCCTCTCAGTCTTCACTCTACTTTTGTTGAACTACCAGTTTTTTGGTGTGATATTCACGGTTCATTTTATATATTTATCTGATTATCTTATACTTAAATATGTTTTTCTTTTTTCATTAAGATGAGTTCTAATTTATATCCATAATTATACAAGTCATTACAGTTAATTTTATATTTAAGTTGCTTCTTTGTGTGTTCTTTATTTTGATTCATTTTTGGATTACTTGAAATTTGCCCCTGGGTAATTTTTATCAGGAGCTCTTCCTAGTTTATTTCCTGCATTTTTATATATCCAAGATTTTTTGTTTTGTCTTGTTCTGCCTTCAGACTATAATAATAATATGTTTGAGTACAGCCTTTGTTGATACAACCTTTCAGCCTTCACCCTGAACACCTAGCCTCTTGTTTTGTAGTATTACTGTTGCAGAGCTGTAGAATCATGATAACCTATACTTTCTGCTGTTGTTGTTAGTAACCTTACATTTGTTTTCTGCCCTGATGCCTTTACGGTACTTTTACCAGGGCTCGAACCCACGTCCCCTGCATTGCCAGGTGGATTCTTAACCACTGCACCACCAAGGAAGCCCTACAGTGAGTCTTTTTAACCTAAACTACAGTTCTTTCCTCTTTATATGGCATTACTTCTACTATATCTTTAAATATTCATTTATTTTCCACTTAATTTATTCCCTAATTATTATTGTAGAAAAAAACCCAAAACTATACATCATGGAATACGTCTTTTATGATCCAGTCACTCACTATCTTTTACATTTATCTTTCAGTGAATCCTTTCAACTCCACACCTGATGCTTTAGACACATAGACCTGCTTTCTGAATCCTTATTCAACATTCATAATCAAGATTTTCATTTTGTATAAAGCATTTCTAGAACTCCTAGATAGAAATGTTCAATGTCTCCATTCTACTACCACTGGTACCAACAAATATTTTATCAGAGCAGAGATGAAACTCAATTACTTTTACATGTTCTCCTTTACTAGACTGTAGCTATTTACAAGGTAAGTAACCTATATGATTTGTCCTAGTGTCATGTGCATTTACCATAGTGCTTGGCATAGAGGAAGTGCTGTTCAATAAATGTTTGCAGAATGAATGAATGGACTTACAGTTGGCATTTATTGATATATTGATCAGGGAGTTATAAAACTGGGATTTTATCATGCTTGGAAACCTCCTAATTATTTGATTTTGTAGCTCTGTGCCCTTGTGTTCTCAGTTGTACTTTGGTGGGATTTAGGTACGTAATTAATAAGTTCTCTTCTAGCTCTGAAATGCCATGACTCTCTAATTACATTTCTCCCTGCATCTTTATTTCTTCTGGATAGTAGGTAGGTCTGTATAGAAATTCAACAAAAACTTAAGTCCATCAGGGAAAAAAAAGACAATAACATAGTTTTTACTATATGCAAGACACACAGTTTATCTCATTTGATCATTACAACCCAATCATGTAGATAATATTATTATCCTCACTTTACATATATACAACCTGAGACATATAGAGATTAAGTACTATGCTCATGTTCACACATCGCCTGTAAGTGATGTAGCTAATATTTGGAAGCTAGGTAGACTTACTCTTCTGTTCTGTGCTCTTAACTAGCATTCTATGCTGCTTCTCATTGTTTTAGACAGCTAGAATTCCATTTAAATATAAATCTTCTTTTTCAATGAAGATCATTATTGCTTGCTCATAGTAGGTGTTCACTGTATATATTTGTTGAATGACTGCATAAACTTTCGTGATTTACCTGACCAACGTGTTGTTATAGCATGCACACTATAGCTGCAAGCACTCTGTAAATATAACATAGCACATCTAATTAGATTTCTTGCACTTTTCCATATTTATGTGTAGTGAATGCTAAAATAAAACACAGTTGAGATCTTTATAAAGCACCAAAAGCAGCATTAAAAGAAGAAAAATTTAAAAACTAAAATATTTTTCAAGTTCTTATATTTCAGTTCAACAATGCTACAAATAAGAGCATTATTTACAAAATACGGTGGTAATAATGCCTCCTGCAGATTAGCATAGAGAATGTATATCAGCAATAAAATTGTAAATGTATTAGGCAGGTATAATACCCTGTGTTCAATGTTCTCAGGACATAGTGGCATTCAAATCTGAACAAAAATTCAGATGTTAGTATAGTCTTTATAGCCTTTGTAATTTTAAAAATAGAATTAAACAAAATCCCGTTATGGTGGGTACAACTCTATTAAAATGTTAATATGTATAGTTTAAGATTAAAAGTACCATAGAGTCACTATATAAAATATAGAAAACACTGACAAGCAAGAGGATTTAATCCTATAATCCTACAATTAAAAAATAATCATTGGCAACATTTGGGTATGTCTCCTTCCTGTCTTGTGTAGGTAGGGGTGCGTGTGCATGTGTGTGTGTGTGTGTGTGTGTGTGTGTGTGTGTGTGTGTGTGAGTGAGAGAGAAAGAGAAAGAGAGAGAGAGAGAATTTGAGCATATTCCAATATGTAGATGAGGATATGTTGGCAATGACACTGATATTCCAAATGCAATGTCTCCTGCTCCCTCATAATCTTCAAGGACACTCCACCTGTTGCAGAGTCCCCATTATTTTTGGAACGACTAGCATTTGCTTTGATTTCTCTGTTGTTTCAGCTTCCCAGTCTTAAATACTTTCTGTTCAAAACCACTTTGCTGCTGCCACTACTGATACAGCCCAACGTGAGAATATCTGTGTCTGTGCCAAGAGTTCCTGCCTGATGTTGGCTCCATGCGGATTTAGGAAGATCACTCCTCTCCCCTACTCTGTAGTCTATATTGTCACCAGGAGCTGACCATGTGGGATCTCCTGGCCTCTGTGAGTCACACAGTAATTCATGGAGACACCTCCTTAAGATTCTCTCTCTAACTACCCTGTTTATAGGGACCCCGTACAAAAAAAAAAAAAAAAAATGAGATCAGATGAGCGACCAGGCGCTAATAAATCCATTTTATTTCTTGACTCTCTTCTTTCTGCAATAACGTACTAGGATCCACCATACAAATTCATCAATACTCAGCCACTGTTTACATACAAAAATCAGCAATTTTCACATGCTTTGACATAATGACATTCTCTTTCTGGTCTTTGAGCCTGAACCCCAGAGGCCCTGTGGCTAATTCCTAACATTCCTCCGCCATTCATTCTCTTTGTATTCTTCCTTGTAGTAACTGAGCCCCCTTTAATTTTAATTAGACACAGCTACACAGAGACTAGCTTTGCTTCTATTCCTCCAGCATGGCATCTATCTAGCATACCCACACGCAGCGCAGCATTAATGTCCTTTGTGCTCTGCTCTGGATCCAGAGTCAGAAGATAGGGGCTTGCTCTCTGGGTCTGTCAAATCTAAGGCAGACGGCATAGTAAATCTCAACTAGTTCTCCTGGCCTCAGAGGCGTCCTCTTGAAGGACAGGGAATAGACCAGATGCCTGGCCCATTGCCTTCATGCAATGGCTGGTTTCTAGTATACCTTCCAGCTTTAAAATTACGTGGTTCTAATGAACATACACAGTCTCTGTTTAAACTTTTTCAAAGTTACTCACGCATGTAGGTAATTTTACTTTCTCCCTTTGGATATTTTTCACAAATCTTGATTTAGTGCCTAATGCGATTATAAAACAAGTTTAGCTTGTATGTCATACGTACGCATGTGCCTACATTTGTATTTTGTATTCCTCATAGCATCTAACAATAAGACTCATTAAATACTTTTCAAACTTTACTTAATTCATGGTAAGAAGATGGACCTTAGTCTTCTCAATACCTAGTAAAATTTAGTGCATGAAACGTGAGCGATAAAATTCAAAAACAGATTGCTTTGAAATTTTAAGCAACTAAGGTGCTATTTAGTAATATACTGCTTAAAGGTTCTAGTTAACACTTTCATGGCCTAAAAGGATTAATGTGGTTTCCAAATAATAATAATAATAACAATAACAATTATAATACCATGTGTTATAATGCATCATTTTTGTAGCACTAAGAAAAGAAAAAGATGCCAATTAAACTATGACTGACTGTAAGATATATCCTGATTTCAGAAATACAAAAAAGGTAAAAAAAAAAAAGTCTTAGAATTGATAAATTACTGAAGCAAGAGATAATAATAACCACAGAAACAGTGCTAATACCACTATAACTCTTACGGTGTTAGTAAGATAAAGTGTCTTACAAGCATGCTCTTATTTATACCATGAGGTAGATGGTTCGATTTTATGAACATAAAATGAAGGATTAGAGAAAAATAGCAATTTTCCCAAGGTTGTAGAATCTGGTAGATCCACCTCTATCAGACTCTATATAGAGTGATTTTTTAAAGTAAGTATACTATAATCTAGGTGTGGTGTATTTCTTTCAAAAGCAGGCACTTCTAACTGGAGAAATTAATTATGTTTGGATTACTTGGTTTGCACCCTAAACACTGGTGAATTGGAATGAAATCTCCAGAGTATCCTATTCTACATGTATTTTTCATACTCAAGGCTAATCATTTTTCTCTGTTAGTAAATTGCCTTGTTTTCTTTCATTCTTTTTAACAAGATGCCAGGGGGACATAGTATTGACTGTGGGATGAAGTTCAAGTGTTGTAAGGATTCCCTAAACAAAATGTATTTCTGTAGTTCTTAATCAGGCAATGTGTGAAGGATTTACATCAGGATCTTCTGCACAGATGATGAATGAAAGTCCCCCAATTTCACATCCTTGGAGACATAAAATATAATTGGTGTACTGTATTAAAAAGCTAACAGTTAGATCTCCTTGTTGCTGATCAAGGACATATTTTTTTTTTGCTCCAGAGGGAGTAGAAGACAAATTTGTACTGTCAATTTTCAGTTATCTGGGTACTGATTGTTTAGTTCTCTCTCTCTTTCTTTGCTGGTGTGAGGCCCCTGAAACACATCTGAGATCTTTAGTACTTGGACAATGAACAACTTGAAAGCGAAAAGATATACCTTCACTTAATTTTTCAGCTTATTAGCAGCTCTTGAAGAGTTTAGATGGATGAAAATGAATAAGAACCATGTGATTGTGAGCAGACTACACAGCTACATAAATCCCGAAGGTTAGTCACCAACAAAACCAAGATGGCAGTGTCTGTCATTTACTAGATGTGTGGCCTCAGATCAAATATGAACCCTGACAATCTTACAAGGTTTGTGTGTGTATTAAAAAATGTATTTGTATTTTATAAACTGGAAAGTGTCTTATAAGTTGTAAAGCACCTATACATTAGCATTTTATTTTCCTACTTGCCATTATCAACTTACTGTTCATTTGATCAGGTTAATTATAGTGTCAATATCACTGAGAATTAGAATTATTTTAAGGCAACACTTCTCAAATGGCTTGCCATAAAGGACCATTAAAACTCTAGCATGGGCTTCCCCAGCGGCGCAGTGGTTGGGAGTCTGCCTGCCGATGCGGGGGACGCAGGTTCGTGCCCCGTTCCGGGAGGATCCCACATGCCGCGGAGAGGCTGGGCCCGTGAGCCATGGCCGCTGGGCCTGCGCGTCCGGAGCCTGTGCTCCGCGATGGGAGAGGCCGCAACGGTGAGAGGCCCGCGTACCGCAAAAACAAACAAAAAAACTTTGGCATGGACATAGATACACTACCAACTGTAAAACAGATAGCTAGTGGGAAGCAGCCGCATACCACAGGGAGATCAGCTCGGTGCTTTGTGACCACCGAGAGGGGTGGGATAGGGAGGATGGGAGGGAGACACAAGAGGGAGGAGATATGGGAACATATGTATAACTGATTCACTTTGTTACAAAGCAGAAACTAACGCACCACTGTAAAGCAATTATACTCCAATAAAGATGTTAAAAAAAAAATAAAAGAAACTAAAGAAACATTAAAAGAAAAAAGGTACACTTTATTATGTATATTTAAATCACAATAAAAAATACGCCGTAAAAAAAAACACACACTTTTTTCATCCATTGTGAACTGATAATTTTATACATAGCAAAGAAATTGATTATTAAAAAATAATATAAATAAAAAGAAAGATATTAAAAAATACAAATTTCAATTAGTTGTCATTAAATTCAATGGGCATAAAATTAATGTGCTGAGTTGCTATAAAAGTTTCTAAACTCTTCCTCCTCATGACTGTATTTATTTCATTGTGAATTGGTTATTAACTTTTCAGAGACCAGTACTGTTCTGATCACACTTTTAGTAGCACTGGACTTGGGGACCACACAATATGGTACTTAACAGGGTTACAAGACTGCAAAACCTGGACCCCGATTACTCTCAGTGCTGGTCTTCTCACCATTCTTTGAAGATGTCACCCTCACTCTCAACATCAAGACCATCAAGACTTGAGCATGCTGCTTCCTCTGTCTGGCACGATCCTACCACCATGCTTTGCCTTGATGATACCATCTTTTCCTTTAAATTCCCAATTATACTTCACTTCTTCAGGAAACCCTTTCTTGAACTCTCAGACTCAGTTATGTTACTTTGTTATAGGTTCTCATTACACACCTACTTCTTCTTTACATTTCCTTTACCTATAAATTCTGTTTGTGATAATTTGTTGCCTATTAACAACCACACACTGAAACCTTCTCAAGGCCAAGGACTGTGTGAATGTCTTTCAATTTCTGAATCCCGGCGCTAATAACTGCTTCTCACATAGTAAGAATGTGACAGATATTGCTGACTTATGGACTATTTTTCTGGGCTAACTAAGTTTAAGAGTTGGTTACACAAAAGAATTTCCCTTAATAAATGCTAATACCTGCCCCCTTTCCCATTTTAAATTATTGAACACATAGGTTAAGTGTGCCATTTTAAATATGTCAACAACAAAGCAAATTCTGCCAAACTTCATGTGGGCAGTGAATAAAATATAATAGGCATGGTTATTTTTTCATATAGTCATGAGAACTATTCACTGAAGTACAACTTCAAGAAATCAATTTGTTAAGGATTTTGTGTCATTTTCATGCAAGCAGTCAAAATTTTCTTGACAGAGCAATATATTGTGGCAATGACTTTTACTACTACTTGGTATCTATTTTACAACAATGTAGTGTTACTGATAAAAATCAAGACGGCTCAATTTTGTGATAGTACAGCAATTTATGTCTTCTCCAGGGAACCTCAGAAACCTCATTTTGTTTCTCTTAAACATTTATTCCAAAAATATTTACATGCCATAGATTTATGTTTACTTATTGAATGAACAAATATTTCTATTCATGACTTGAAATTCCCATATAGCACATACACTTACTTTGGCATGGCCAACTTAAGATATTATTTCATCATTTGGTTTGTATCTATGCTATTAAATTATGATTTAAGCTTATATGGTCATTTTCCAAATTTTTCACTTTCTATTAACCTTTCTAACAAGGAAATTTTCCATCATTCATCCATCTACAAATCTACATTTATAAAAGCATGAAAAAAAACTAAGAAATATGCTAAGCATTTAGTACACTTCTCCACTTTCTGTAATTTAGTTTAGAGATAGGATATTTGGTGGGTTATGTATGAGGGAGTGACTGTCTTCGACTTCTTATTTATATGCTTTACAAAGAAGCAGTGAGAATAAAATGTACTGAATAAAATGTATTAAGTAGAAGCAGGCCAATTTTACTGCTGTAATAAATAGAAAAAATCAGATTAAATTGAAAAAAAATATATATTCTTAAAGGCATTAAGGAACTGAATAAATAAGGAGGACTAAATATATTAAATTTCCTTATTAGTTTACCATAGCTGTGTAACAAATTACTATCTTAAATTGAGTGGTTTAAACCAGCACCATTTTTAGCTCATAGTTCTTTAGTTCAGAAATCTGTGCCCAGCACGACAAGGCTCTTTGGGGTCTTACAAGACTGAAGTCAACCTGTCACCTGGAGATGTAGTTCTTACCTGAGGCACAGAATACTTTCCCAACCTCACTGGTTGTTGGGAGTATTTATTTTATTTTATGGTGGTTGTAAAAATGAGGTCCTAGTTTTGCTGTAGCCCTTGGCTAGGGACCACCTTCAGCCCCACAGGGAACCCCTCTCTCTTGGCACTTCACAGCATGGATATCTGCCCTCTTCAAGTCAGATAGAGTGCTTATCTATGATTTCCTCTTCTGCAACAAGCCAGAAACAACTCTGTGATTTTAAAGGGCCCTTGTGATTAGATTAGGTCTACCTGGATCTAATTATGCCATATAACATAATCTAGTCCTAATAGTAAATTTCATCATATTCAGGACTATGCAGAGCAATTATCCCAGGGGTAGATAATCTTGGAGGATACCTTAATATTCTGATTACCAAAACATTCAATGAGAGGAGAAATTAATGTATAAATTGAGAATCACCAGCTACTTTTACTTGTGGGCATTTAGTGATTCTGAGTTGGACTAAGGATAAGTCTTAGTCCATAAAGACGGCACCTACCATGCAAAAGAGAAACCAACAAGAGACTGGCTTGATGAATTCGAAACCAGAGGAGCCCCAAACAAGACATTTGTTGAATTCTGGTAGGCTGGGGCTACAAAGAGCAAAGCAGAGTAAAATCTACTGCTGTATCATGGTACTTAGGAGACGTGGTTCCTATAGACAGCAGATATTTTCCACAAATGAGTGTTCAACTATCTTGAGGCTACTTGGGCAGAGATAAAGAGCTGGGCTCCAATCTGCAAAGGCATCCTTGTCTTTTAGAGTTTAAGGGACAGAGACAAGCCAGATTCTCAATCAAAAGCACTGCCATACCTGTGGAACAGAGACAAACTAGTGGTGGACTAAGACTTACTAATTGCAACCCAGCTCTGACCCAACTCAATCTTTGACTAGGATATATTGACACATCACCTCTTTTAACTGATTAAGGGAGGGAAGGGTGAATATTAGCTGGTGGAAGGTAACATCTGAAGCTTCTGTGATTCATTTATACATAGCATGTGGCATAAAATTTTAAAAAAATTCTAGACATAAAAAGAGTGGGGTAGGGCTTCCCTTGTGGTACAGTGGTTGAGAATCCACCTGCAATGCAGGGGACACGGGTTCGTGCCCTGGTCCAGGAAGATCCCACATGCTGTGGAGTAACTAAGCCCATGTGCCACAACTACTGAGCCTGCACTCTAGAGCCCGCGAGCCACAACTACTGAAGCCCGTGCACCTAAAGCCCGTGCTCTGCAACAAGAGAAGCCACTGCAATGAGAAGCCCGCACAGTGCAACGAAGAGTAACCTCTGCTCGCGACAACTACAGAAAAGCCCATGTGCAGCAACGAAGACCCAATGCAGCCAAAAATAAATAAATAAATAAATAAATGTATTTAAAAAAAAAAAAGTGAGGTAAATGTGACTCATAATCAAGAAATAACACAAGCCATGGAAATATACTCACAAATGAAACTGTGATTGGAGTTAGGAACCAAGAGATTGACAATAATTTTGATGAATATGGGAAATAAAAAAATAGAAAAGATGGACAAAATAAAAGTATGAAGAATTTAAAAACTGTAATCTATAAAAATAATCAAAATATAATTCTAGAAGTAGAAAAATTAATATCTGAAAGTAAGAGCTCATTAATTGAACTTGAAATAAGAGAAAAATAAATTAGTAACCTTAGACATGTCAGTAGAAATTCTCCAAATTATAGTATATGGAGAAAAATTAGAAGGGAAAGAAACAAAAGAGACCAGAAGAGGACAAAAAAAAAAAAAGTGTAATATGTATATTTGGAGTCCAGATGTAAAGGAGAGAGACTAGAGCAGAAGAGATATATACAGGGGTAATATCTAGAATTTTTCAAATCTGGTGACATATACCAACCCAGACCACAGATCCAAGAAACCTACTGAATAAGAAGCCCAATAAATATTAGAAAACTACACATAACAATAAAGTCAATGAAAAGGAAAAGTTAAAAGTTAAAAGAAGCACTACCTTCAAAGTTTCAACAATAAGACTAACAGCTGACTTTTCAAAAGAAACTGTGGAAGGCAGAAGACAATGTAATGATATGCTTATAATGCTGAAAGAAAAAGATCAAAAGAGCCAATGAAAAAATTTAAGTAATTAACCAGCAAAATGAACATGGAATAAATAAGACAGAAATTGAGAAATTCTGTCACTAGCTACCTGTCAATACTAATCTTAGTGGAATTAAATTAGAAATTAATATGAAAAATAACTAGAAAATCCCCAATTTTTGGAAATTAAACAGCTTAATTCTGAATCACCTATAGATCACAGAATAAATCACAATAGAAACTGGAAAATATTTTAAGGTAAATTACATATAATATGCAACATTAAAATTGAGGGATGCAGAAAATCATTGTTCAGAGGGAAATATATAGCTCTAAATAACATTATAACATTGATATATGATATTGTACACATGAATAATATTCTATATGTAAATATTCTTATATAATTTCATTATTTTATATTTATTTATATATAAACACATTATTTCTCTCTATTTACATATTTTCATCATCCCAACATATATTTTTCATTAGCATTGTGAAATGCCACTCTATTATAAAATCATTACCATATATTTATGTATGATGATTTTTCAGCCTAATTAGATTATTTGATAGTATTACAGATTTCATAGTTTAATAAACAAAAGTTTTCATCCTTCCTGCTGATTTACTTAACTTTAAAGTGAAAGCAATCCTTATCTTAAGAACAAAACTTTGGAAGTGATATAAAAGCATTGTACAAGGAGTCAGTAGAAATTAAGAAAATAACCAATTGATATATAGTTCACAATGGAATTTTTATTTTAAAAAACACACCAAATTTTTCTCTGAATAATATTAAAAATGACAAGATCATATGATTGTGAGGTTGGTGTCTTGGTAACATCAAGTAAAATATAGACAACTTAACTTCACCAAGTAATATTTTTCCTTAAGGCTACTGCACTCTAGAAAAAGGAAATTTTATAAAAGTCTATAAAGTTCTATAGAATACTTAGAAGGAAAATGAAATACTATTAACTACAGGCAGAAGGGTAAATGTTAATTGCAAGATTACATCATTATCAAATATTTAAAATAAGTTGTGAAATTTTGCAGCCTTAAACAATGGCCATTTTCTAGATGACCTCAGTTAATGTGTTTTGGTACCTGGCACAATGGAATCTGAACACAAATGAAGCACGGAAAATAGTGTTTTGTACTATTAATCTGGTAAGATTTTTATGGTAGGACAAAAAGACAAATGTTTCAGTAGAAAGAACAGTCAGAACCCAGTTCTTTGCATAATTACTTGTGCGAACCTGGGCAAGTCATAAACTTTTATTTACATGGACAAACTCTGAAATCATACAGATACAGATGACATAAATTTCATATTTCTCATTTGGAATTTTCACACTGAATGTATCTTATTAAAACAAATAATAGACTTGCCATTGAACCTTCAAAACCTAGGAAAACTTCTGCTCTATTGAGCCTAATACTGGTGAAGAACTTTATACTTTACAAAATCTTTGTATATCTTTTCTCACTAGATTATCCTAACCAGCCAGGGATTTAGGAAGGCATAAGATAATTAGCAGTTTATATGTATTTATGAGCAACATGATCCGACCTACATGATCACCAAACCAAATCTGTGGTCAAGTACAGCACTTTATAATGGAGTTTTGCTATTTCACATAGAATTTAATTTGGTCAAACAATACAAAACAAGGAAAACCTATGTTCATATCATATAGCCTCATCTGTATTCACACTACCTCTTCCAGATCACAAATATCAGCAGGGATAAATATGTAAGAATAGTTTCAGGAGTAATGAGTTATGCCTTGCTGTTTGACACTGTTGGAAACGCTATCAGAAGTACAGGCTCCAGGCAAGGAGGAAGAAAGCTTTTTCATATGGGGAGAATAATGGTAATTGGGCAAGGAGGCTCTCATTACTTCCTACAGACACTGTATTCCAGCGTTTCACTCAAGTGAATAATGAACCTGCTTACACTCTTTACGACAGCTGAATCTCTTGACATACTCATTAGCGAGCTAGGGTCAAGAAAGAGTTCTGAAAGCCCAAGATGGGTAGGGGACTGTTAGGCACGTTCCTTTTTTAGCTATACCATTCATAACATGTGTGGCTGATTTCTTAGTTTTAGTTAATTATTTATTGATTCATTAACCTGTCATTCAAGATCTTGAACCAGCCTTTGGGCCTGATCTACTCTGGAGTTCACCCTCATTGGGCAACTTCTTATTCTGCAACAATTTCCTTCATAAAGCACATGTATTATATTTTTAAAAAACACAAAGGTCCATAGTGACCACTTTCAGAACAGTATCATTGAAGAAGCAACAGGAAAGACCATGACTTAAACAAGGCTAGGATATGGTGAGAACCCCAAGGAATGCAGTAGAGGACAGAGGCAGCTATCAAAGGAAAATAAAGCAGGCCTCTAATTTGGAAGCAGCTGCAAGGAAGGCAGTGGACACAGAAGCTAGTTAAGAAAAATGCTGAAGCTGAGCCACCAGAGACAGTCACGGGTCTCAGTAAACCACACGCTCGTTCAGAACCCCTGCAAAAGAATTTTTAAGTCAAGGTGCAGAACCCTGCACTTGCCCTGTTGCATTTCATTTTCAAATATTGAGGCCATTATTGTAATCTGCAAAGACCTTTTCAGAGCCTGCTCTACTAATCAGGTGTTTGGTATTCTGCTGTGTTGTATATCATGTGCAGATGTGACAAGCTCCCCCTCTATAGCGAGTTAAGTCACAGATAAAAGTGCTGAAATAAGAGAAGGCCAAAGGAAGAAAATCATTAAAATTGCCACTTAAAACTTAAAATTCCTTTCATGTCTCCCATTTAGGAGTTTTCTTTTGCTATAATCTCGAACTTTAATGATCTCCTACTCTACTGTCATTTGTTAAAATTCTATGTCATTTTTTGTGGCCCAGCAACAGTCAACTCTTTCAAAAGCCTAACAAGATACCACAAGCACAATCTGACAGTTACATCTGCTGATTATATAGGGCTACTTATAGGGCTCTTGCAAAGCTTATCTTCTGCCTTGTTTTAGATACACTCCCCTATTTCCTTACCCAGTTTTACAACTCCATGAGTTCTGGGATTATGTCTTATCTACCATCTTACCCTGCCTCTACTTAGCAGAGGTTTGGGCTTTTTGTGTAGGATGTATTTCCCAAATATCTGCTAATGAGTACCTATTATCTAAGCACTCTGGTCAGGCCTATTAAAATCAAGAAGCAGGATTAAAAGATTAAAGTATGTTCTTTCCTTACAATGAATGTTTTCTTCCATCTGTTTATGGAACATGGAGAACTTTTTCAGCAAAACTAGCTCTTGCATTCATATTTTTCTCCTCAATTGAAATCAAAAGCAAAAAAAATCAGTGCTACCATCAACTCTTTTCCTAATGTTATCCTCCTTGGTCTGATTTAATAGATTTTATGGAATTTAATGGCACATGAGCTGGCTTTTCCTTTTCTCAGCTTAAATCACTAAGCAATTCAAAATATGGACGGTCCATATTTATGAATCCTCTGCCTCAAGTAGAAGAGAATTAGGGGTGACTAAAATAAATCCTTCATATACTTTTGGAGCTGAGTCCTTCATGAAAAGCCTTACCAGCTACGCCACAAAGATTACAGTTGCCAAAATACAATCAAGCAAATAAATAGGACAGAATTCCATCCAATAAGTGAGTGTCGCATATTTTATTCCACAATGTGGTTATCTATGATTTATAACCTTCCATTTTTCATGCAGAGAACGTTGCATATATTCCAAGAGGTTATAAACCTTGATTTTTTTTTGATGCATAGTTCAATCTGCATTATTTGCTACAGAAAACAATACTTGTGGGACACATAAATTTTACTTTACCTCCACTGGCATAATATAATAAATGATTCATCAAGTACACTGTAAAGGGGAGAAAAAACACTCTAGCTATATACAGTTGTTTGGACATTAATTTGTTCCCATAATAAGGCTCTGCTTTATGATAAACTGTGTGTAAACCTGGTTTATCCAATATACTTTGACACCATGCTGATTCTATATGCAAGAATTGCCTGCCACATTAACTGTGATATAACCAAGTGAGCTATCAACCACTGAATAATATCTTCAATAATCTGATGGCTCTGGCTCCACGACTTGCAATTATTCAACTCAATAGGTCTTGATAGTCCAGGACCATTACTTTGGAAACATCAGCTGAGAGAATCTGAGACCCACCTAACTGCTCTGCTATGTCCAAAGGAGGAAGGAATCTAGCTTTGGGCTTCCGGTGACAAAGTTACCCAACGTCAGTACTATTTCATATGTAGATATGATATAGATCTCAAGTTATTGTCAAGATCCTCCATTCTGATTTTTTGAACAGAGATGCCTAGATAGACTACTTATCCTTGTTCATTTGGATAAAAATTATCTTAATAAGAACTATTTATTGAGTGCCTATTACTGTGCCAGTTGTTTAATATTTACTATCTTGTTTTATGAGTTTTAAGAGCCTTATGTGTTGGAACTGGTTCATAATGGCTCTTGAGAACACATTCCACTCATGTCTTCCCAAGTCCGCATTCACTGATATTGCAGTGATCGTCTGATTGGCCATGGTGAAAGTATGATACCACAAAAATGGACAAATACTACAAATAAGGGCTTTTCAAATTTCTGGTTTAATAGCATACCACTGTGACCTTTGGAAGTAGATATTATTTCTATCTTATCAATGAAGTAATTAAAGCTCAAAGAGGTGAAGTATCTTGCTTATAGTCAGTATAGTCAGTGTGTAAATTTCAGACAGAAGTTTGCATTGTAGTCTATTACACACCAGAACGCAGGCTCTTCCCAATATGCGTAAATTTTTGAGGATGCTTACACACTCAAGCGGGGTCAGCCATTGTGAATAAATTGACTGTTCTTCAATAAATTCAATCAAATGTTTACTTTCCCTAATGCGTTGGTTATATTGAATTTTTTTAAAAAAGTGCAAATAGCCAGTTATCTCAGTAGAGTTTTTGCATAATAAAACTGTTTTTGTTTGTTTTTTTCAGTTTACTGTGTTTTTTATGGGGATGACTGCTAGGATGAAGTTTTGGTACCTTCTTCTCTTAGTGATATTGACAGTATATTTTAACATTCACATCACAACTAACAAATTTAGCAGGAACCACAAGGGGATGGAATGGCAGGAAGAAGGGAGAGGTGGGAAAGGAATTTTAAAATGTATCATGACATAAGGAACAACGAAACATTTTTTTAAAAAAAGCATGGTGAAAGTACATTTAGAAGTTGTAGCGATATTTCCTTCAACAGATTATCAATAGCAAAAAGATACATAGTTTTTCTCTCTACAAGCAGGATAAAATTCCATGTCATTCTTTATAGTAATCCAGAACAGTTTCTAAATTCAAACCATTTTACTTGTTTGACCGCTTGTCTTGTTTCTGTAATTTGTTGATGGAAATGACTAAGATGTCAAAACATTGCTCTGTATGGTCCCACAAGGGAAGGAATGTTTTAGGAGGAAAATTCTGAAGGCGGTTTAGAGGCAAACTAAAAACAAATTTGGACTTTGCACTGAAAAATCAAAACACATTTTTTGCTTGTCTGTGCTTTGATTTTCAAACCACTTCTCCCATGTGGACACTTAATACTCTAGTTTGTGAAAGGTCCATGAAGCCCATTTTCAGTTGTTTACCATACACTCATGAACCTGAATGAGTCAATGACACCATTTCTTGCTTGCACACTGGGAATAATTCAACCATTTTGATTGAGTTGACTAGCCAAATATAAATGAAATAAATCAAACCAGTTATTTGGAATAATGGATAGGCTAAATGATTGCTTAAAATATCTGCAGTCTATCAATATCTTTCTATTATTTTGTGAATAGAGACATGTGTTACAAAAGGTCAACACTTTATCAAGTGTAAAATCTATTATCCTGAAATGTTTATTTTAAAGATCAAATGAATTGCTATAATTTAAATATACGCTTACAATGAAAACGTGAGTTTCAAAACACCATTATAAAAACATGTATTTTTGTAAACACGTACATTTATTCTTTCTCATTTTAGGGCAAAGGGAATGACTGCAGTACTACTTTCAACTTGCCATTGTATGGCTTTTGCAAAAATTGGCCAAGGTAGTGCTTTACAAATAATAAACCTAAACCATTGACCTCACTACCAGGATTCCATGGTGGAGAGAAGAAAGATTAAGAAAGAAAGATTAAGATTAAGAGATCTGAGATTTTGCAGTTAAGACCTAGGAAGAAAGAACTAGAATATTTATCCTATGGAGGAAAATGTGAGAGAATGCAAATGTATTAATATAACATGGGGAGTATAAAATATTTTACTTTAGATGTTCTGGAGGTTTACTTTGTAGCATTGTATATGGTCCATTTTTATAAATGTTTCAGGGCTGATTAAGTAAAACACATTTGCTTGATTTAAAAAAAAAAAGCAAACGTGTAAGAACCAATTTCTGGGACACAGTCGTCAGTATGCCAGACACCCTTCATAAAGGTAAATTCTGACATGTCCGAGTCTTTGGAAGCAGATTTCTCTCTTGGAAACCACGTCAGGTAGATGTGCTGCTGCCACTAACCTGGCAAGTAATGATCTGCCAGGGTGGTCTACAAAATGTTAAAACTAAAGACCCCTAGTGTCGAGTTTTCCTTCTCAGACAAGCCACTTACCCTCCATGTAATCTTCATCTTGAACCCCAATGGTTCATAAGCTCCATAGTGAGGGGGACCATATCAGGATTATTTAGCAATGCATACATACCTGGCTACTAGCACAGTGCATGGTAAATAGCAGTTTCACAATAAATATTTGTGGAATGAGATTTAGTGAATCCTAACTTTTCTCAGGGTCCATGTATTTATCTGTAAAATGGGAATGGACCAAATATAACTCAAAATGTGGTTGTTGAGAAGAAAATTGAGATTCTGTATGTGAATGTATTTTTTAAAAGGCTACTCTTAAATTTTTCACTTTACAAGTATTTCTCCTTTTTCATTATTTATAGCAGCCATATGTAAAATACATACATTCTTCACCTGGAGAGGATTGGTTGTAGTAGATATTAGAAAAAAAAATTGACATTAAAACCAGGTGATTTTTTTCAACCTTGGATTTTCCTCTTGCAAATTTGATGGTTATTTTTTTAAATGGAATTATTTCTGCATTATTATGAACTTCTGGCAGTATTACCTTAGGCAGATTGAAATTATTTCAAGATAATTATTCTATTATTTAACGGTATCATGTTACTGCTCCCTTTGCTGAAACAATGTTCTGTGGTCATATACCATGGAATTCTCCAGGCAATGCTTAAAATTGTATCTTTGCATATTTTATGTTTTTCTCTGATTGAATTTTTCTCTAAGTGTTGAGTCCCTGTGTAATTCCTACTTATCATTTTTAGCTTCAGCCAGCTCTATATAAGTCCCTCAATGTTACTGCTCCAGTCTCCAAACAAGGGAATTGATCATAGGCTTAATATTGATGACCTAATTTGATAAACTATAACATGAGTTATTCAATGAACATCTATATTATACTACAGAAAACTCATAAGATAGGGACAGATTACATTTGATCCCTGCAATTACTACTGTTATTGTAATATCCTAAAGTTCTACCAAAACTATTTTAAAATTAGTCTACAATATTAAATACTTTTGTCAAGAAAGTAATTTTCTTTAAAATAATGAAGAATAGCGACTCCTTTAAAAAGAAGAAACAAATGCATTTTGAAAAGGAGAAGGAAAAAAAGCTGTTTGTTAAGTCTACAATGTGCCAAGTACTGTGACAGGGAATTTACACATATAATCTTCAGCAGCAGGTCTGAGATATTATCTCATTTTACATATGAGAAAATGATTCTCAGACACTTGCAGTAACATGATTGATACCACACAGTTAGTAAGTGGTGCAGAGCATGTATGATTTTAAAATAAGTATTACGTTTTAGGATAGTGCTAGATTTACAGAAAAATTGTGAAGACAGTACACAGAATTCCCATATATCCCCAGCTATTAACTTTTATGTTAGTATGGAACATTTATCACAACTAATGAACTAATATTCATACATTATTATTATTATCTAAAGTCTGTATTTTATTTTTCTTAGCTTCTACCTAACCTCGTTTTTCTTTTCCAGGATCCCTCTGAAGATACCACATTACATGGAGTTGTTATATATCCTTAGGCCTTTTCTTGTCTGTGACAGTTTATGAGATTTTCCTTGTTTTTGGTCATCTTTACAGTTTTGATTAGTATAGTATAATCCTTGCTCTGGCCCTAGAATCAGACATTTCTCCAAAGAGTTCTAATACCTTTTATTGGAGAATGGTATTGGAAACCAGGACACCAGGTATTGGACACCAGGTTCCCATTTCCATTGCTCCTAGGTGTGGTGTGGTTGCTTCTAGGACTCAGCGATAGAGCAGGGAAATATTTTTGAATATACTAATCTCTCTCTCTCTCTCTCTATCTATCTATATATATGTATATACATATATAAAGTTCTCTATGTTTATATATGGTTTTCTATCTCTATATATGTACAAATTTATAAATATTTCTATGTGTTTCCATCTGTACCCATAGTAAGTTAATATGAGTTTACACTGATGTCTCAGACACTGGATGGTGGGAGACAGGTGTTTCACTGTTGGAGTGGGACATTACAGATTAGCAAAGCCGGGAATAAATGATCCGTGAATCCTTACTAACAATTAAAAAACAAAACAAAACTGTCTCTCACCATCCACCATCAATTTACTTAATTTTTCAATTTCAGTGTACATGTATAATGGTTTCAGAATTGTCAGCTGTGGTCTGCACGAAACAATTTTACCAACTGGAGTACAGGCTGGAGACCCAGGGAAGAGCTAATGTTGCAGCTCAAGTCTGAAGGACTTTTGCTGGAAGAATTTTTTTCTTGCCTAGGGAAGGTCAGTCTTTGTTTTATTAAGAACTTCAACTGATGGGATGAGGCCCACCCACATTATGGAGGGCAATTTACTTAAAGTCCACTGTTTAAAATGTTAATCTTATCCAAGAAACACGCTTACAGAAACATCCAGAGTAATATCTGATGAAATATCTGGACACCATGGCCTAGTCAAGTTGATACATAAAATTAATGATCACACCCTTTATTTTTGGTTTCTTGAGAGTTTCTGTCATGAATGGGTTTGAATTTTGTCAAATTCTTTTACTGCATATATTAGTATGATCCTTAGTTTTTCAGTCTATTTTTTTATCAAAGTTAGTTGATTTACAATATTATATTAGTTCCAGGTGTAAAACATATTGACTCAATATTTTCATAGATTATACTCCATTTAAAGTTATTATAAAATATTGGCTATATTACCTGTGCCATACAATATATCCTTGTAGCTTATTTACATTATAGTGGTTTTTTTTTACTACTAGTTTTTTACATAGTAGTTTTTACCTCTTAATCCCCTACCATACATATAGCTGATTCACTTTGTTATACAGCAGAAACTAACACAACATTGTAAAGCAATTATACTCCAATAAAGATGTTAA
Source organism: Pseudorca crassidens (assembly GCF_039906515.1). Classification (NCBI taxonomy): domain Eukaryota; kingdom Metazoa; phylum Chordata; class Mammalia; order Artiodactyla; family Delphinidae; genus Pseudorca; species Pseudorca crassidens. The sequence continues at coordinate 93,344,690 of NC_090305.1, read as the reverse complement.
AAAAAAAAAATTCCCCTACCAGTACCTTGCTTCTCCCTTCTTTTCTCTCCCTACTGGTAATGGTTCAGTGTATTAATATGATGAATTACATTGACTGATTTATAAGTGTTGTGCTGATCTTACATTACTGGAACAAACTCCACTTGGTTATTATCCTTTTTATGTTTTGCTGAGTTTGATGTGCTAATAATATGTTCAGGATTTTTGAATCTATGGTCAATAAAGGTAATAGTCTGTAGTTTTCTTGTAATTTTTTTGGAAGTGTTGCTTCTACTTCTAATATGTGGCAGAGACTGTGTCTTTTTGCTACAAATGTAACTGTGCTTATATAATCCTGCTATCAACTTGTTCTCCAAACCTGGTTGACTTATATCATCTCTAGATCTAATTCTCCAATGGTGGAATTAAAGGGTATGTTTAGATAAAGTGTCCATTTCAGTTCCAGAAATATGATATCCATTCGTACATGTAATAACAAAACCCCAAATTAAATGATTGTTTTAAGTTTCATAAAAGTCATGGTCATTGTATTATTTCATCCTCCCAACTACTCCCTGTGGTTGAGTAAATCAGGTACTGCTTTCACTATTCAGGATGAAGCTACCAAAGTTCATAAAAATTAAGTTTTCCAAGATCGCAGTTTCTAAGTGTTGTTAGGATTCAAACTCAAGGTCTTTGGGCCAGCATGTCAAATATTTTCATTTTTACAAGACCACAGATTTATTGCATTCATAAGTAAATTCACTCCCCAAAGACCATTCTTCCAAATACCATATTCTCCCAGAGACTATTCCTGCTCTTGCTTAGAAACTTGTTCCATGCATAAGAGGCAAACTGGAAGGAAAGTTCTCAGCAGCTCTGTTGTATAAAAAATGGAATATGCTCAGAAGCCTACCTGTTCTCTTCTTTCTTTCTTGTGCTGTACTTACTAAGTTCAGTTTTCTGCTGTAAATGTAAATCATATTATTACATTTTAAATTTATTTTTTCAAAATGCAATTTGGCCTAACCAGCAAATGTATAACTGTTCTGCAAGCCCAAATTGCAGAATGGGTATTAGAGGGATATAATTAAGTATCAGGGGGGAGGAGGGAGAGTTTCTGTACCCTGCCCAAGGAAAGGAAGAGTGACTTCACAGTCTTCTGCATTTGCCACCATACTGATATCTTCATATCCTTTTAGCTACAAAGAGCTTTGTTAAGCATTGCACTCCACAGTAATAACAGATTTATAATATATGGATCACTTCCTGAGGCTGTCTGTCAAAAGTGTTTGCTAATGTGCTTTCAAAACAAAAGTCAGGTCTAGAGAGTTTCTAACTCCTCATGGAAATGATGTTTGACTTTTGCCATTACACTCCCACTCCATCCTCATCAAACTAAGCAGATTTGTTCTGAGTCTGGTATTTATCTGCCCCTTAGAGGAACAGACATTTTCCCCACAGGTTTGCAGATGAGTATATTGGTTGTAATGTTGCAAGAGCCGTAATTAGTGGTTGTGGTCTAGATAATTGCAAAAAAATTAGAAGATATCAGAAACTTTGTGTTTATGGAGGATTCTGGGTTTGCCTGTGTCGGTGGAGATTCACCAAGAAGTAGCAGTTCTTGGCAAAAGCATTTATCGTATTACCTTGGTTGAAGCTTGGAACATTTTTCAGAAATTGGACTCTGGAGATATGTGATGAGAAAGGAGGATGATGAACATAAAATAACTTGTGAATGTGTAAAGGGATGATCTGTATGTTCATGAAACAGCAGTCAGATAATTTGTAATGACAAGCAGTTCTCGAGAAAGAGAGCCCATATTAAGGTACTAAGCTGTGATTAATCAAAGATTTTCCCTTCATCTGCTTATCTGGGGGAGACCATCACCCACGACTGGAATCACATGACAATAACCACCATCATAGAAACAGTTACCTATTATTGAGTGCTGTGCTAAGAATTCTGAAAAGTATTTATGAGCACATTAATTTTCACACTAACCCTATGAAGCAATTACTAATATTGTCCTCATTTTACAGATGAGGGAAGTGAAGTTAAAGAAGTTGAATGACTAGTTAAATGACATTCAGACAGTAATTGGAAGAGCTAGGATTCCAGGGAGGTCTGCCTCATTCAAAAACTCCTGCTCTTGGTGGAGGGGCAAGATAGGCATAGGGATTAAGAGATACAAACTGCTATGTATAAAAGAGAAAAGCAACAAGGATATATTGTACAGCATAAGGAATTACAGCCATTGTTTTATAATAACATTAAATGGAATATAATCTTTAAATATATTGAATCACTATGTTGTATACCTGAAACTAATATAATATTATAAATCAACTATAAAAAAAAGCCTCCTGTTCTTAGCAGGAGTATTACATTGCTTCACTATCTGAACAAATGAACAAATGTATGGTATCTGAATGATGATGCATAAGTTCTTGGAACCAATTCACGCTTAATTTTATATACCACATCAGATGCAGCAGGGTGAAGTAGAGAAAACAAAACAAAAACAAAAATAAATAAATAAACATGGGCTTTGGAATATGACAAACTGGAATTTCATCTCCTATAAAGGGAAACTGACCAAAAAATATAACCCAAAGGACCATGCTTTCTGGTAGAATAGCCAGAACTCTTAAAGCTTGCCAAATGTTGGTGTATTGTATTAGTTTTCTATTGTTAATGTAACAAATTATGTAATAATTGTGGCTGAAACAGCAGAATTTTATTATATGATAGTTCTGTAGGTTAGATATCTGATACAGATCTCAGTGGGTTAAAATCAAGATGTCACAAGGCTTTCTAGAGCCTCTAGAAGACAATCTGCCTTTTGTACCTTCCTTGTCTCATGATTCTTAATCTCCGTATTCAAAGCTAGCAATGTTGCATGTCTCTGACCATTTTTCCATAGTCACATCTCCCTCTGACCACAGCCAGAAAAAGTTCTGTGATTTTAAGGACTCGTGTGATTATATTGGGCCCAGGTTGCTAATCCCAGCTAGTCTCCCCAAGGCAAGGCTCTTAATTTAATCACATCTGAAAAGTCCTTTTTGCCATGTAGCAGAAAATATTCACAGCTTCTGGCATTAAGACATGGACATCTTTGTGAAGCCATTTTTTCTGCCTACTTCAGTGTACAAACCTTAGAACCTCGTAAATACAGACTAAGATCAAGTACAAGACTAGATAACAAATAGGAAACACTGTAAAGGCCAACCTCACAGTAAGATAATTTTCTAAACATCAAAGAGATGTGTTTTCAATTCTGTCCATCTTTCTCATCTTACAGCTATGAAAATATCCCCCTTTCCTAGAGCTTGATCAAGTCTGCTTTTCTATTCTTCCCTGCAAGGTGCCAGCAATGTTAGAAGCTGGAACAGAGGGGCACAAAGACACCATGGGTCTCATCTTTCCAGATCTTGCGCAATTCTACCTTTAGACTGTGAAGCTAGCTTCTCCTAGAGGGATAAAAGTCTCTGTCAATTGATCTTTCTTGGGAATAAATGGCCTTTCAGAGTTTGGAGGGAGCAAGATTCTATGGATAACTTTACCTGGTTCAGGTCAATAATGAGCATCATATTCTTCTTCAAAGAACACTATTTCCAGTATTCACTCCTGCATACCCATATCAAAAAATTATATATATTTAAAAAATATATATATATATATTTATTTAAAAATATGTATATTTGGCCTTAGAAAGGAAGGAGGAAAAGGGTTGTCACTGGAAATTGCTAATAGGATCTACTCAAATCCCACTTCTTAGCTGTGTTTAAAAACAATAACAACAAAAACAACGCCAAAGAGTTCACCTCTAAACACTGATATCCACTTCAGAATGTCCTCTGAGGGAATTTGAAGTACCAGAAACCCTTAAAAATACACGAACACATTCTTTCCCAGCCACCCTCTATTCAAAAAATGAATTGCTGAACTTTACATTTAGGGGATTTATGTGTGAAATACAAACAAATGCACTCAATCTATCATCCGTGAATAAACCTGTCACACTGTCACAGGAGCAGGGAAGAGTTGATTGCTAATATCAAAGTCTGTAAACAGGTCCACCTTTGAGTTCCTAGGGAGTGATCCATTTTTACATCAGAGCGCAAGTGGGCAGCACAAATCATGTTAGAACAATATCAGTGAAATGTTGAATTCAAAAACCCCACTTGGACAAAGGAAAACAACCTCATGAAAGTATGTTAGCTGAAATATCCTAATATTGCCAACATATTCACATACTATAAGTCAGAGCCCAGATATGTTTTTTTCCCACCTCTAAATGTAATATTCTTCCAATTTGGGCAGGTTAACTCAATTGCTGAGAGTCTAGAAAAGAGGTCAAGGATGCAAGAGTTTGCCTAATATAAGAAGAAAATTATGTTCTATCAATACAGACTATTCTCAAAATCCTGGCCAGTTACTTCAGAAGTCTGGCATTATGGGGATAGATATGAGAACACAGTATAGTAAAGGAAAAGATTAAACTACTACATCTTAGTCAGTTTGGTGTTTGTTACCCTAGGTTGCACTGGGGTAACAAACACCAAAATCTCTGTGGCTGAACACAATCAAAGTCTCTTTCAAAGTGTGCTTTGGGTTTGAATGAATCTCCAGGGCAGCTCTCCTGCATGGGGTACTAAGAATTCCAGGCTTGTAGCATCTCCACTTTGCATAAGGCTTTTACATCCTGCTGTGGCAGGAGAGGAAACCCTGCAGAGATAGATATTGGCATTTACATATATTGGCCATTTATACATATTGGCCATTCCCAACCTTTTTTCCAGAACTAGGTATTGTAAAGCAGCTGGGGAATATATTTTCAATGTAGTAGAACTCAAAACATTGGCGAGAACTAGTGCTGTGTATCACATACAGGTAAGATAAAAAACCTGGAGTGTATGAAGGTCATGGCGCGTGTGTGTGACTGTTAGTGAAAAACAGATATTAGGATACGGCGGGTATTCTATAGGAAAGGTACTCGGAGCTGAAACATAATTTACCAACTGCTAGTGGTATAGATGTTATTTATTCATGCACAATTTAAACCTTTCCAATCCTGGTGAAATGAAGCAGGAGAAATGGAGTTATAGCAACTTTGGTCATTGGTACACTGTTGAGAAAACACTGATCCACTTAGTCATATACAATATGTTGATGAAGATCACTTCTGCAAAAAGAATGTTAGATATATTCAGTATCCGTAGGGCAAGTATCTGCATTTAATATACGCCTTTTCTTTTTACTTTTAATTGTAACGGAAGAGCCAAATCTGACTGCATGTTGGATCTGTTTCTTTTACTTTAACCTTTGCTTTCCGCTGTTTTTGTTCACTAAAAGGATACTGTCTACACATAATGCCCTGCCTCAGGGAACCCTGCCTCTCTGCCTGAATGTTAAACCAAATTGTCTTTGTTCAGGGAAGCATCCTGACCCTGTCCACCTCTGATGGCTGCAAGAAAGAAGAAATTAACACATCCCCTCCCCGAGGCTGGCCATTCCAGGGGATATTTGCATAACTTATGGCCTTCTTACTTTACTTCCTTATCTCCTCTCCCTCTCTGTTCTATAAAAGAAACTGGCATCCAAACCCCAATGTTTTTTTTGAGACATTAGTCTACCATCTTCTGGGTCTGCCAGCTTTCCGAATAAAGTGGTATTCCTTGCCTCAACACCTCATCTCCCGATTTATTGGCCTGTCATGTGGCGAGCAGAGCAAGCTTGGACTCGGTAATATAATAACTTTGGATTAATATATTTTGTTGACTAATTCACTTGCTAATGATAAATTCCTTTAGCCTTAAGACATTTAAACTGTCTTCTTTCATGATTACATGAGTTATACCCTTTTTTTCCTAGTTATTCAAAATGTGGTGTTCACTTGTGTTGTTTTAAAATTTATTCAACTATTCATGCCGGGTATAGAGGAGAAGATGGTATAATTCTTCTAAGTTCTAATGGGATGAGAGTTCCCATATCCCTCTGGGGACATTCATAGCCTTAACAGCAATGTTCCATGAGACACAAAAATGCCAAGAACACATCAAAAGAAGATGAGACTATCAGGTGAGACCTTCAGAACAAACATCCCTGCACTCAGAGCAAAGTTCACATTTGTAGCCAGGCTCGTTCTGTATCCAGTGATCGTGCCCTGACTGATGGGAGAAGGAGGAAGTGGAAGGTCATACTGCAGAACTTGGAGGTTGTGTAGTGTGGTGAGAGCATGATCTTCATCTCAATGTAAATCTTCTTTTAACTTTGCTCCTTTGAACGGACTGGAGATATTTCATTTGTTGCTCTTGGAAATGAGGTCAATGAGCCTCACGATATCAGTAAATTTTCCCATAATTCTGCAAGCCAGTCTGGTCTCTGTAGACAGTTTGCATTAACTGTGGACAACTGAGTAATTCTATGGTGTCTGTAACAGGAGACATTCCTGTAAGAAGCAGGAATGACTTCCTCACTTTACAGGAGCACTCACATTTATTTAATAAGACATTTTAACCACCTTCTTTCCTCATTCCTTCATATCTTTCCTTCTTTTTCCTTCCTGCAACATAGTATTACTTAAAAATTTATTGTGTACAAATCACTATGCTAGGTACAATGGAATTTGACAAAGATGGGTAAGATACGCTCCCTGATGTGAAGGAACTTAAATAGGAATCTTTTTTCCACAGGGATACTGTCTGTTTTCTACTCCAAAGCCCTATTATGATGTCACAGGTATGTGCTTCGAATTACCTATAGTTTTTCCTTTAAAGTCGGATTCCCCGCCAAGAGTAAAACAAACCGAAAAAACAAAAAACAAGTATGTTTCTGTGTGGCTATTTTTGCTTCGGCAATTCAAAGTGTAGGGTTTGCAAAAGTCTTTGATTTTTGGACCTATGATTGTGCAAAGAATCCATGATGCCTATATTCCCAGAACATTTTGAAACAATGTGCTTTACTTTGCAATTATAGAAATAACTTCATCTGCAGACCACCGCTAGGCATTTATTTCCTTTTTTTCTCCTCCCTGAATACTCTTAAGCAATGTTGCCTTTTAATTCATACACTGTAGGAGAACTTATTCACTTGAAATAAAAAGTGACTAATGACATAAATGGTCAATAAACATCCTACAGTCATCTCTAGAGAAAGAACACGTTCAGCCCACTTTCCCTCCATTTTCCTCATTTGGAAAGACTGACGTACTGTGAAAGTCTAGTCAATAGTTGTTAGCATTTCTGAAAGCCAACCAAGTGAATTAGCGATACGTAGAATTCTTTGGCAGAATTTCAGAGTCTCTGATCCACTAAATAACATGGAAGTTATTGTAGCAAGACCTTGTTTAAGAATCATGTCATTTTTCCCTCCTGGAAGACTTGCTTTCTTTAGCCATTCTTTTTCTTTTTTTTAAGAATGTAAGAACTTATTGAAATTGAAGTCAGTGTTGTAACACATGTTGGATTAGTCATGCCAAGCTTAGGGAAGCTGTATGATGGAATATGACAACTTCAGAAGCTTGACAAGAAATGCAAAATGAAAGATCTGTCTTAAACTATTTTTAGCAGAAATAGGAAAAAAAAGATATTTACAAACATGGAACAAGTGTGAGTGTGTTTTCCTCATTTTTTCAGCATGGATAGTGTCCTTATACAGTTAATTGTAAGGGTAACTAGAGTTAAGACCCACTGCTGGGCACAGATGGTTGGTTTGCATTTTGACTCTTTAGTAAGAGGTACTGCTATTTATAGTCATTAATAATCCACACCATACGGTACTTGGCATTGTCATAACATGGAAGCCACCGTGAGGCGCTCCTATGAAGCTGCAATCAGTTCCTGTGATTATTGTTATGAATGTCAAACTATGAGATACATTCACTACAGACTAGTCAGTGTTTCTGAAACTTTAACGTGTACACAAATCACCCGATGGGATGTAGATTTGGGTTCAGTATGTTGGGGTGGGGCCTGGGAGTTGGTGTTCATAACAAGCTCCTAAGTAATACTGATGCTGCTGGTCATCCTCGAATAGAAAGGAAGTAGACTTCATGTGACCAAAGCCATACAAAGAGAGAAGAAATTCCCTGGAATAGCAAGACAGGGCTGTCTGGTGAATAAGTCCATCAGAAAAGGACTCATTAGGCAAATAAGTGTGGATTAGAAGAAGAGCGAGCCACTGTAGCTACTATCATTAATGCCCATCCAAGCCCTGTCTACTGCCCAGCGAATTTTGTTTCACACACCACACACACTCTGGTTCCATTGCCAAGACCATCTATATTGTGTGATGGTTGCATCAGGGTAACTCTAGTGCAGTTAAACATTTTGTTTGTTTTATCATCATCTGATTCTCTGCTCACTAGGAAATTTTTCAATTATAATTTATCCTCTGGTGTTGGACTATTTAAGAAGAGAGAATAAGGTTAATGAAGTTTGAGTAATTAGATGAGATTTTCTCATTGAAAATTACTGACTTACAATAGGAAGAGAATCTGCTGATCAAAGAATGTTGGGTATTCCAATATCTCTGACTGTAGATTTCTTTTTAAATTTCTTTTATTTATTTTTGGCTGTGTTGGGTCTTCGTTGCTGCGTGTGGGCTTTCTCTAGCTGTGGCGAGTGGGGGCTACTCCTCGTTGCAGTGCACAGGCCTTGCGTTGCGGTGGCTTCTCTTGTTGCGGAGCACAGGCTCTAGATGTGCAGGCTTCAGGAGTTGTGGCTCGAGGGCTCTAGAGCGCAGGCTCAGTAATTGTGGTGCACGGGCTTAGTTGCTCCACGGCATGTGGGATCTTCCTGGACCAGGGCTCGAACCCGTGTCCCCTGCACTGGCAGGCAGATTCTTAACCACTGCACCACCAGGGAAGCCCCATGTTTATTTAGAAGCTCTGTAAGCAGGTCATGGGTTTTGGTTATTTCACCGCAGGAAGTCTGACTGGAAACCCAAATTAATTTTGTCCCAGATATAGTGGAACATCTTACCACGATTTATGGTCACTTGCTACGTGAGAGGGGTGGCACTGGAACCCCATGATGAGGGCAAAATTAAGAAATTCGTAGTGTAATCTTAGCAACAGCATTCTGATTTCTGGTACCACTCTCTCATCTTTGCAATATTTTCTTCATTTACTCTTCTAAGTCCACCAAACATATCGTATTTTAAATGTAGGTATATGCTCTTAGTTCAGCTGAGTAGACAAAGATCACTGTAAATCTCAATAGAGTAGATTCCCTGGGAGTTATGAGTTTAAGGAGAAAGATACAACTTGTGAGTGGGGAAAATGATGAAAATCTTTGTGAAAGAATACCATTTTATCTAGAGAGTAAAAGGATAATTTCAATAGAGACAGTAGGGAAAGTGGCATTTCCAGCCAGGGAAACGATAAGGTTACTAAAATTAAGAGTGGTAACATATGACCCCAATATGGACTATAGGAAAATACTCACATGTTCCTAGACTGTGGGCTATGGAATTTGTGAGGAAAAACTAGAAAAGAATCCATCATAGAAAGTCTTAATTGGGAGGCAAGACATTTATTTAATAGGTTGCAAGAAGCAACAGAACTTTTATAGAAAGCCTACAAAAATCATCACAGTTGCAATTTAGTGTGTAAAAAAACATGGATTGGACTGGAATATGAACATTGTAGACAGAAAAGCCACTCAGGAAATTATTGCATTAATAAACATGAAATTGGGGCTAGAGAATGAAAATTAATTCTGGAATTGTTGCAGATGTAGGACCAAAACTATGACAGATGACTGGCTATGGCAGACAAGAGACAGAGTCCTCTCAAATAGAAGTATTTGGAAAGATAATGGAAATGGAAACTGGAAGAAGATTAGCATAGGGGGAAAAAGTTCGGTTTAAATTTGTTGAGTTAGAGACTTGTTCATGTATCTCACAAGTGGCATCATTTTGGAGGTATAGACTATGGAGAGATGATGGACATACAAATATAATTCTGGGTGTCTTCAGCAAATGGGCAATACTGAAACATGAAAGAATGGAAGGATGCAGTAAAATTGGTGGATAGCTCTGAGAAAAAGGAGAAGATCAAGGGTAGAACCTTAGAAGGGTAAGTATATTAAAGAAGTTTGAGGGGTAAATAGTGATAGGGATAAGTGGGCATATTTGCCTGTTTTATTCACTGCTGCATTCCCAATACCTGAAATTGTACCTGACTTATACAATGTCTTGATAAATATTGTTTAATTAATTAATGTATAAAAGAAAGGGTTTAAAGAGAAAGAGATTTGTGAAGAGTGTGGAATACTGCCTAGGAGGAAGAGAAGATGAAGTCTGTAGAGGAAAGTGTATTTTGCATTCAGGAGGTTGTTCCTGATCTTTGAGAGACCAGATTCAGAAGAAATGAGAATGGGCAGGATTAAGACCATTTGGTAAATCATTCTATTGTTTACACTCTAATATTCTGAGGATTTATTCTATCTTTTCAAACCAGAACTTTTTCTGTCTATAATATCCAGGATATGGGCTATGTATGACAGAATTTTATTTTCATTTTTTCAGAAGACTATTACCCTTGGAGCTTTATGCTTTACTGAAAAACAAACAAACAAACAACTGTTAATTAATTAAATCCTAGGAACACAACGTCAGTTCAACATACAATTCAAAATACTAATTCAGTGTTTGGATAAAATGGGCTTTGTCCCAAATGCTTAAACATCGATTTTGCAAAGAACAATAAACAGCCACCATGAGTGATATATAGAGTTAATTATTTTCAGTTAGTTTCCCAAGCATTAAATTATGAGGCTCCTGCATGTGTGTGTGTGTGTGTGTGTGTGTGTGTGTATGTGTGTGTGTATCTGGAAGGTAGTGTTTGCGTTAAGTCACAGCTTTTTGTCTATGTGCCAGATGACTGATGAATTTCAGACATCAGTGCAACGAATCTCTTTGAACAGAAGAGAAATTCATGTGGGAAATGCTCAGACTCTGGGGGAAGGTAATTGCATTCTAGTTTAAGACATTTTATGTGTACCACTTAGGAGTGTGCTTTGCATTTCTTGTTTACTTACACATTTTGGTTAGCATCATTGCCTGAAAGTGCAACCTTTGGGCTCCCCAGAGAAAAGTAACAAAAGCATAGCACTAAGAAAAACACCAATTTACTCTGCAGGTACCAGAGGTATATTTACTTCATACCCTAAAATGAATGGTTACGTGGTACTTACTTTAAAGCGTATTTTATTGCAAGGCCACGGGATAGATTGTGTTAGACTGGACATTTTGTCAGTGCAAAATAGATGAAGAGTATGTGTAAATCTTACAGACATTCACTCACAGTTAAAGGATGTCTTTGGTAGATGACTTACTTTGAATTATGCAACTTTTAAAAGTAACAGTTTCAAAATCTCAGCAGAGAAGAAAAAAAAAGCTCTGCATTCAAACCTGTGACATTCTCTGTCTCTTACTCACTCTGTGTCCACAGGCAAGCCACATAACCTCTGTGATATGCTCATCTATATAAAAAGCAAATATGGCAGAGTCATAGGTATAGAGTCCTACCAAGTATGGGTATTTGCAAAGATAATGCAAATACAAATTTAGGAAGAAGTTTAGCTTACGGGGGAAAGCTGATAAATTCAGTGTAGGTTCATTGTGTTATAAAAGTGTTGATGTATCCAAGTAGAGACAAACTTTTAGGGGTGGAGACTATGAAGATTGTAAGGTTTAATATGAGAATTCAATAACAATTTATTCAGCACACACCACAATATATACAGACAGGTATTACGCTAAGGATTTTCTTCATTAACTTTACAATTACTGTATAAGGAAAGAATGGTTATAACTCCCTCAGTTTACTTATAAGAAAACTGAGGTTTGGAAAGAGTGACCTTGGATAAATGTCATGCATATAAACTGAATTAGAGGTCAAACCAGAGCTGTCTGGGGCTAGGCTACTAGCCACAATGCATCCCCGCTTCCCAAACGCAGCGATGCATGTGAAAGTGCTCTTTAAAGTAAGAGTACCACCAGAATCTAAAGTGACATACATACCTAATCAGCACATATTGTGCATGAAGACTGAGTTAGTACAATCACGATAAGTTCTAATATTTATAGCATTCTTTCTCTGTGCTGTGCAGTACTCTACATGCCTCCAGCTGTTCACTCATTTAATCCTCAAAGGAACTTGACTGCAGGCAATCTGGTTTTAGAGTCAATACTTCCAACCAGCCACCATCTCACCTCATCTGTGTGTGAGGATGATTCAACCGGCAATAGAGATTTTCTCAACGGTGGAAAGGAACTTCTTTGAGAAACTTAGTTTTGTGAGATGTTTTGTGTCTTACAAGAGCAAGGGCTAGAGTGTGTAGTCAGATTTTCATAGAATAGAATATTCTTGCCATAACAAGCTGAGTTGTTTACTTGTTTTGGTTTGATCTTACTTTGATTTGACTAACTCTGATCACCAATTGACACGGGTCTTATGAAGGGAAACCGTAGCACATTCCAGGAAGAAATAAGCAGCAGAAGCCTTGCCTAACACCTGACAACCACTGAACTGAAGGAGCTGAATGTCAAAGTGGTAGTTTCCTAGCATCTACCTTCATGATCTCACTGTGATCTTTACTACTTTCTACCTCACTTTCTTCCTCTTCTTCTTAGTTAACAAATAAAATACAGATTTTCTGCTACAAATATCAACAATCCTTGGTTTGTGCATTGTGGAGAACTTTAGGAACAACAGTATGCATTTTCTAAACATATATAGGCAGGTGTTTATTTTTTGGTCTTAAGGCATAGAATTGCTTAATATTTTAAATAAAGTATATCTTTAGCTTAGGTCACAAACATTCATTCATTTATTCAATCATTCATTAATTCCTGTGTTAATTGAGACCTTACTATGTTGCTATGCACTAAACTAGTCAATAGGAATATTAAAATAAATGAATCTTTTCCTTCAAAATCTTATCTTGGTCCTTATTTCAAAATTATTAGTTTTGCTTCTGTTTTCCTATTTACTACTTTGTTTAAGTGCCATTATTATTTGGTGACTAGCAATTTATCATATATTACATTAAAATTATATCATATATAATATTACATAATATATATAGTATACATATTATATATATAATTCCTTTTACATTTTCTAGCCATATTTTCCATTAAGTTGGGAGTACCTGTGGATTCTTTTTCATTTTGGGGGGAGAAATTTAGGTATTTCCTTCCTAAGTTTCAGCTGTTCTTAAACTGTTCTTTCTTTGCCTCACTCAATTTTTTGTCTTTTTAATAGATTAAATTCCAGTAGGTTTTTAACCTAGTCATCCTCTCCGCTCTGAGTACAAAAAAAAAAAGGATGGTACGGCTTCCCTGGTGGCGCAGTGGTTGAGAGTTCACCTGCCGATGCAGGGGACACGGGTTTGTGCCCCGGTCCGGGAAGATCCCACATGCCGCGGAGCGGCTGGGTGCATGAGCCATGGCCACTGGGCCTGCACGTCTGGAGCCTGTGCTCCACAGCAGGAGAGGCCACAACAGTGAGAGGCCCGTGTACCGCAAAAAAAAAAAAAAAAAAAAAAAAAAAGGATGGTACTTTCTCCAGGAGGCTAACGCTGCTCGTTGATAATAAACAATAAACCCGTAAAATTTATTAGGCAGAAAAGAAAGCAAATGCCTGAAAATACTGTGCAACTCCAAAAACTGGACTTTACCTTAACCTGCCCTATTAAGGGTATAAGATTTTTCATTTGTTTGTTTTATTAAACTTATTAGCATTGAAATTTTGAGCACTGAAATTTTGAGCAGTCTGAAATCAGCAGTGAATCAAGGATGGGATTTAGGAATTCCTTGCTCTTATTTCATGAGTGGGGAGGATACTCAGCGCCCTGACAAAGCATGTGCCTGCACAGGAGACACTCAGCTGTGAACTTGGAGAATTGTTTCCACTCGAATGCTCAGGCATTATAAAATCCATAACTTCTATGACTATTTTGAGGTAGTAGAACTAAGGAGCATCTGCAAAATTTGCCACGATTTACAGAGCTTTAAAAGCTAATGTTTCACAAACTAATCACTTCAGAGGTGCACATTTTCCTTTTCTGAACACAAACTAATCATGGAAGATTTTGCATTTGTATTGCCTCTTGCTCCCTTCTGCTTTTCCAGCTTGTGAAAGACAAATTGCCTGTGATGCACTAATATACCTGGTGACCCAGTTCTGCTCTTCAGGTAGAGATACTGGTGCTTCTTTTAAATGACCGATAGATACAACGTTTGCCAAACTAATTTAGTAGTTAACTTGACTTTTGAGACAACTGTCGCCAATAGTGATGGGAGGATAAAAGAGGAAAAAGCTACCATTACTTTACTGTTGGTTTAGGAGCAACAGTAACATTAATAAAGCAAATGGAGCAATTAGAAGACATATACGACACATATTATTTTCTGAGAGGAGGTCGAATTAAAGGAGAAACATCTAAACAAAGGCTTAGATGGAACAGAAATAGCCTACAGACTTTGAAAAATATTACACAACATCTATGTTATTTTAAAAAATGCCAACCTGCCTTATAGGGATAGGGATGGTTAGAAGTGGAGGGGTCTTCGGGACCATTGAGAACAATCTTAGAAGAGGGAATGAATCGTGAGAGTTGAAGGATCTGATACTGACCAGGGTTCTTGGCCTTCCCCAGTCAATAGAAATTGACTAGAGGCCAGACAAGAAATTCAGGCAAGGCTTCATTGGGGCCCCTACAGATGCAGGAGGGAGTGAAAACAAGTAGCAGGTTCCCTTGCTTGCTCCCCAAGGCGGGGCGAGCTGGTTCCTTATATGGGGTGAGGGTGGGGGTGTATTCAGGGGTTGGGCTGGAGGGGTGGCTTAGGTGTTTTGCCCACCCCTCAAGTGGTGTGCAAGCAGCGGGCATGCACAGTACCCTGCTTTCATTGTTGATACCCTGTTTTTGCTCCCGGCTCTTCAAAGGTGGCAGTTGCAGTTTTGAGTCTTTTTGTATCTTTTTGTGCAGAATTTGCCCCAACTGTGCATGCACACAGTTATTTTTAGTGCTATATAGTTTCTTTGTATTTTGTTGCTGGAGGACAGGTTTGTCCAGGTGCAAGCATTGCAACACTGCAGCAAAAGGTCCCAGGTCCCAGCCTGTCTCAGATCTGCTCTCCCTCACAGTAACCAAGCAAGAAGAACTCAAGTCTCTGGATTCTTAGGTTGATGGTCTCTTCACACTTAAATGTTAATGGTTCCAAGGTTAAGACTCCTACAACTAACATCTACCAAGTGTCAAAATGAACCCATTTTGGTTATTTATAAAATGGTAATAATAATGCCAGCCTCTTGGGTAGACAAATGCTTATAAAGGGAAAGACATCAAACACTGTTAACTTTAGGATTTAATAATAATAGACTTTTTGGTCATGCAAGTGGCTATTACAGATGCACTGGAGCTACAGGCACATTTAGACAGCCTGGAAGTGAGTGAGAGGAGGAATTGCTTATGCAGCCTGGGTTCTGCTACCCAGTGGCAGCCTAGCACTTGCTGCTAATAAGTGTAGACCTCCTGCCTGATCCTGTATTGCTTCCTTTCTGTAGCTCAACTGGGACTTATCTGGAGTTCATTGAATGGGTAAAGTGCCCCAGACTGTATTAAATTATTTTCAGTGTTGCTGTTAACATGGGGAAAGTTAGCTACAATTAAGTTAACCCAACTCAGGCCAAGGTGGGCCTGCTATAATGAACTCTCTGAATTATCTGAAATTACTAAATTCAGTAGCATGAGTTCTTCATTGAAGAGAAAATGTAGTTTTCCCCTAGATATGGAGACATGAATATTTCACTAATGAAAACTAGGGGAATTCTGGCCCTGATTTCAAACACAAATCAGAATGTTTGGTTATTGTGAGTTTTGTATGTAAGTTTTAACTACCTTGTGAAATTCTAGTAAGGTGGACTACTATAATTTATTCTATTTGCCACAATGTATGAATAAAACACTATTTTATGAACACTGTAAGTAGGGATAAAAATACAAAGTCCCAAATGTCAAATAATCAAAATGAGTACATAATATATGACTTGATTTAGAAATTATTATGATGAATGGACTATAGAAATAACAGCTGAGGAGGAAGTAAGGCTTAAGGCATAATAAGAGGAAGGTATAAGATGCGTACAATAACAAAACAAACCAAACAACCACACAAGTCAACCTGGCTTATACAAAATTAATTTGGAACCCAGAGAATTGGTCCATTTGATTTACTTTCTGCAAACCTAAATCTGTTCAACACCTTTGTGCTGTTTATTTTTAACCAATCTAAGTAATTATACTGTATTCTACTCTAGGTGGATTAATCATGCTCAAATAAACGTAACTCAAGTATATACTTGAGTATATTCTCCATATAATGTAGAATATACATTAACTGGGAGCACTGAAAACTCATACTCATCTATTTTTTAATATTCTCTATATTATTAAGGATACTTTTTGCCTTTTCATCTTCTATGAGAGTATATATTTCCAGATGTGTAAGGCCATTATTTAAAAAAAAAACTCATCTATATATAACATTTACTAACATTAAAATGAAGCCGAATTGGTCAGGCATATTTTTGAAAGCATGGTTATGTTTCTTGGAGTTTCATGTGTAATTAAGACATAATACATTACTGATAAAATTTAAGCTTTGATCTTTTTCTGACAAAATAATCTTTTAATTAATATTTAATTAATATTTTAATGAATATTTAAACTGTAAAGATGTGGGGAATCAATAAGAAAGACAAATAAAATAATACTTAAAAGAAATATATATATATATATATATATAAATACCATAACATATTTCTAAGTACCACAGTACATCATACCACTGGTGCTTTCCAGACATAAATTAAAATCTTACCATGTTTCTTCGGTACATCAAAATTAAAGAAACAGTGGGTACATCAAAATTAAAGAAACAGTGGGTACCTACAAAACTGTGTGACAATGAGAGGGAACAAAGGTAAAGGTTTTAACATTTTAATGAATCATTCGGTGTACAAAGATAAAATTTATTAGCTTTTAATGAAATGACCAAGAAGCAACTATGTTATATTTACTGTGTTAAGTCCTGATATAGGACAGTGTGCAAACACAGACACTGTCCAGGCCACTGTGGAATTTATAGTAGGGTAGATGAAGAGGCATGACATAGTCATTCATATAAAAGTAAAACTACAGCTGGGAAAAGCGGTATGACAATGAAGGGCAAGGTTCTTTGAGAGCACATGGCACGAAGAAATTGACCTAGTTAGATTGTAGAAGGTTTCCCTGAGGAAATGATAATTGAATGGAGACATGAAGAGTTCAAGTGAATTAGGGGAAGGGGGCTGGTGAATGGTATTTTAAGAGCAGGAACTGAACTGATAAGTTCAACAGCAGAAGGAAGCAAGGTTAATTAGAAGAACTGAAAAAGTTGCATGTGCTTGTATCACAGAGAGAGGGAAGGAGTGTTTTATGAAGGAAGGCAAGAGGGAGATGGGGACAAGGCTGTACAAGGTCCCGGTGGTTATGTTAACGATTTTAGTGTTTGTCCTAAGACATTGGGAATCCCTGGAAAGATTTTAGTAGCGGGTGAACAGATTTGCATTTTAATCTGGATTCAGTCCAGTAACAGGTCAAGGTAAAAACAACAAAAGAAATAGGGGGATCAATGTGTCTATTGTAGTAGTCTAGGTAAAAAATAATGTTGTCTCGGCAAAGAAAATGCAAACCAGCCGGATTTGTTGATGTATTAGATGTGGGTTGGGGCGTCAGGAGGTGTCACAAGCAGCTTCCTATGTTCTAGTTTTTTAATCTGCCTTTCTAGGAAGCACATAGAATAGACGTACTATGCCTTAGGCAACCCAGGCTTCTTCTCACTTGATTCTAAAAATGCCTGGTGTCAAAGAGGATAAAAATCTAGTTTCAAGGTTAATCTACTTTTAACATCTTTCGGAAGTGGTATTTCTATTGTTGTCTGGGCCAAATTATATCTTTTTACAATACAATTAAAAATTTTTCCACAAGCATCTTTTAAAAAATGAAAATTGTTAAAACTTACTGAATCCTCGGCAAGTGGCTGGTCATCCAAAACAGCATTTAAATTGCAAAAATTTTAATACACGGCTTTGAATAAATTAATACAAACATGTCTAGAATGCTGGAAGTAAATTAGCAATCATTTATATAGTATGCTGGTATACATCTTACAGCATTTTGTTTTACTCTGTCGCACTGATTCTTTTCAAGTTTTTTACTTTCCTGTCTTGATACCACCATGAAAATTTATCTTTTACTTATACTCTATCTTGTGGGAATTAAAAAAAAAATCACTGTATAATTCTTGGAATACTCTGAAGTCCTTCAAGTGAGGCTCTGCTATACCTTTGGGATACTCTAGGTAGTTGGCATTATTTTAAGCCTACTTTATCGGAGTAGCACAGGAGCTAATATATTTTTCCAGTGCCAATTCTTCTATGTTACATCTGGGTAGAAAAGTGATCTGGAAAACTACAAAGGGCCCAGTAAAAACTATCATGTTCTACGTATATAAAGCATATATATTTGCTAAAGGTATGTTCAAAATGAGTAGAAGAAAAAATGTTAGAAGATGAGAAATATACATGAAAATGATTTCAATTTTTTTCTCTTATATTTATAGCTCCCAGTCAATAACTAACTTGTATGAGGTTAAACCCTCTTCTATGTTCTTATCTACAGAATGGATACAAGAACATGAAGCCTGACTACTCTTTGGTCTGTAGTACAGTTCAAATATAATATAACTTGCATAGGATTGGACAAAAACATAATATACATATATATATTTCATCAGTCCTCATTCCCCTCTTTTGGGCTGCCATAACAAAATACCACACAGTGGGTATCTTAAACAAGAGGAATTTATTTCTCAGTTGTGGAGGCTGGAGGGCCAAGATCGAAATGTCAGCAAGGTTGGCTCCTCCTGAGGCCTCTCTCTGGCTTGCAGATGCTGGATTTCTTGCTGCATCCTCACATGACCTTTCCTCTGTGTTGCCTCCCTGGTGACTCTTACAAAGACACCAGTGGTATTGGGTTAGGGCCTCACCCTTATGATCTCTTCTAACCTTAACTGCCTCTTTAAAGGCCCATTTCCAAAGCAGACACATTGGGGGTTAAGGATTCAACATATGGATTGGGGGTCTGAAGGGGCAAAAGTTAGTACATAAACACCCTCTTTGATATTCATATTGTTCAGTGTGTACTCTACATTCAAGCATATAAGCATCACATATTTCGCCCGTGCACTGATTATAAGAAAGTCTTAAAACTTATGTATTGCTGAATGAAGGCAAGTGTATACTAAGGTTTATTTCTCTTTGTCTTTCTAAAGAATTAGGGGGAACTATCTAAGGGAGACTTGCAATGAAGATACAGCTGCTCATTTACTTTTATACAGAGCCAAACACACGAGGACACACTATTTCTATGTATCTTTGAGAAATAAGGCAGGTATGTTACAATTAAATGCCTGGGAAAAAATGTACCCAGAAAGAATAACACAGCAAGAACTCTGCTGAATCCATGCCACTGAACTGCTCTTCTTTTTCCCATGTTTCAATGATTGTATATTTGGAGTAGACCATATGAAATTCTATATTTATTAATGGTACACAGAGTACAATGTAATAAACTTAGAATTATTCTTTTGTTCTAGGGTAATTTCAGTAAAGTGGCACATTATAATTATAGACAACCTACAGTGTTGCTACAGTTTAGAAAATGTTCTTTTTTAAAATCATATAATTGTACAGTTTTTATGTTGGAGAAGGAAAATTATTGATACTTTTCCTCTACTTCAACTAAACAACATGTGCGGTATCACACCTAATGTGGGTTTCTTCCAGATGGTCCCTATGTTTTCACATTTTTATCCAGCCTTGGAATCTCCACATGACTGCACACTGGCTTGGAATCCCACAAGTTATAAACATCTAGGGCATGAACAAGATGATCTAATAAGAGTGAATCAGGATGCAGATTTTGTAACTGGCACTGAATAGCAAAAGAAAGTCTTGAACAGTGACAAAGAACCAGGTCATCTTTTGAATGACAGACTGATTTACATAACCATATTCCAGAAGAAGATTTAAGGTAGCTTACAAGGATACATAAAGTATAACAAGATATTTTAAAAGGCAAAGGTGGAAGGGAAATAAGAAAACACAGATGAATAGAGAAAAATGAAATGAGACTAAGAAAATGGCATGTTATGCTCATCTTTACACTTGCATCAGCATGTAAATTTGAGCTAAGCTTTCCAGCAGCCTAACTGGAAGAGGGAGATACAGTCAGTCATATAGTTCATAGTCTCCAAAAGATAAACCAAACCAATTAAGCTTAGAAGAAGCACAATTATTCTCTGTACTAAAATTAGAAATTTATTCTGTGGATACTCATAAAAGAGACAATGTATGACTTGGCAACATTCTGTTAAGAATTTATTAAACATCTTCAATTTCAGCTAGAATATATCAAGAAAATCCACTAAAGAGAGAATTGTTTGCTTTTTCAGGGAGCTTAAGATACTATTTTTCAGATGTATGACCTGTTTTACACCTATTGTCTCAACGTAATTATTCAAAATACCAAATACACTCTTGAAAATGTCCCAGTTAGGATAATAGATTACATGCTTACTCTAGTTAAAAATTAAGTGTTTTCTATTTTATGGCAAGGTATATGTGACCAAGTTACTTCACTTTTTGAAGACTTCAAACTCCTCACATCTAGTATGGATGGTACAGAGAATAACTGTCATTTAAAATTTGTTCTCAGTGTATTGGTTTTCTAGAACTGCCATTACAAACTTCCACAGACTGGGTGGATTAAATGACAGAAGTTAATTTTCTCACAGTTCTGGAGGCTACAAGTTTGACATCAGGGTTTGGAAGGACTAGTGTCTTCCGAGGGCCTCTTGCCTTAGCATGTAGATAGATGGCTATCTTCTCCCTGTGCCTTCACATGTTCTTTCCTCTGTGTACGTCTATAATCTCTTCTTTTACAGACACCATTCAGATGGGTTAGGGCCCACCTGTATAACCTCACTGTACCTTAATTACCTCTTTAAATACCTTATCTTCAAATACAGTCATATTCTGAGGTACTGAGGGTTAGGGTTTTAACCTAGGAATTTGGGAGAGAAATCAATTCAGCCCATAATACCTAGCAAATGTATTTATTTTCTCACTGTTGCTTGAGAATATTTTATATCAAATTTCAAATAAAGGGTCATAACGAAGTTATTTGCATCACTTTCCTCATTATTTTTACAGAGCACATAAAGTTTCTGCTAAGGTTCTGAATAAAATTAGAGGGGTGGTGAAATTTGCTCCATCATTCTTTAAATACTTGGTCCTAGTGTAGAAAGGCCAGATGCATATAGGTTTCAGCTTTAATGCCATTATCTTTGTATCCTACGTATTTCTTAGTATACTTTCTAATCTATAGTACACTACTCCATTTCCCAAACATGCTTTACTGATTCATATCTCTTTTTCCCCCTTGACTTAAAAGTTTTTCCACACCTATAGAAATATCACATATGATTCAAATTCAAAATTAAGAAGCTTCCTTGACTCAACCCTCTGTAATTAGTTGACCTTTCTTCTGCCTTGTATTATGGTTAGCTGTGTTTTTATAATATCCTTACTAGACTATAATTTCATGGAGATAAAGGTTGTATCTTTTTTTACTTTTACATTGCCACTCTCTGATCCATCCCCCTTTCCCAATTTTTCTCCTTAACCCTGGATAAGTATCATAGTTTTTTTTTTGGTTTGTTTGTTTGTTTGTTTGTTTTTTGCCGTACGTGGGCCTCTCACTATTGTGGCCTCTCTCGCCACGGAGCACAGGCTCCGGACGCGCAGGCTCAGCGGCCATGGCCCACGAGCCCAGCCGCTCCGTGGCACGTGAGATCCTCCCGGACCGGGGCATGAACCCGTGGCCCCAGCATCGGCATGCGGGCTCTCAACTGCTGCGCCACCAGGGAAGCCCAGTATCATAGTTTTCAATGTTCAGCCTCAGGCCCAATGTATGGTTACTGAATAAAGTGACCAAAAACAGGCATTTGCTTTCTACATATTAAATCTAGCATTGCCTCACTACAAGGTAAACATCATGTTCTCCATGACCCATGGTGGCCTTTTTTCAATTCCTGGAAAACTCAAAATTCATTTATACTTCAAGGCCTTGCATTTGTGATTTCCTCTGCCTGGAATGCATTCCTCCTAGCATTTCACCCTAATTTTAATCCAGGTCTCAGTTCAATTGTTATATCTTCATTAGTCTGTTCCTAATCCCCTTAGTTAAAATTGTTTTTCTGTTAACTCATCAGTTTGATTTATTATTTTAGAATATTTATTACTACTTGAATTTATTTATTTATTTACATTTATATACTAGAATGCAAGCTCCAAGAGGGCAGGAAACTATCTTTTTATTAGTTTATCTCCACTGTCTAAAACAGTATATTATAGGAACTCAAAAAATGTTTGATGAGTGAATGAATCAAAGAAGCTTATATTTCATGCTATTGTGCACCTCAGTAAAGAAAATATATCCTTCTATTTTTATTTCATTTTGATGAAAAACGTGTTGTCAAAGTAACAATGGTATATATTTTATTTAATTAATGAAGATTATGTCCATGCAAGCAAGATAAAACACTGATATTACTTTCATGAACATGCATCTTAATACTCTGAATTACCCTCATGGATATGAAATAATTGCCTGCTTACTATTTGTGTGTGTGTGTCTGCCCGTGTGTATGTGTTTCATTGAAAAATACTTATGCACCAAAAGCACAAGCAACAACAACAAAAAATAGATACACTGGACTTCATACAAATTTAAACTTTTGTGCATCAAAGGACGTTATTTAAAAAGTGAAAATAGAGCTTGTAGAATGAGAGACCATATTTGCAAATTATATATTTGACTACAGGTCTAGTCTCTCAGAAATATAAAGGACGCTTAAAACTCATCAGTAAAAAGACAACCCAATTAAAAAAATGGGCAAAGTAGTTTAATTAGACATTTCTCGAAGAGGATATGAAAATGGCTAACAAGAACATGAAAAGATTCTTAACATTATTGGTCCTCACGGAAATCCAATCAAAACGACAATGATGTACCACTCCATAACCACTAGTATGGAAATAATAATAATAATTTAAAAAATGAATAGTAAGTGTTGGCAAGGAAGTCGACAAATTGGAAGCCTCATACATTGCTGGTGCGACTGTAGAATGGTTCAGCCACTGTAGAAAACAGTTTGGCAGATTCTTCAAAAAGTTACACATAGAATTATCATACGACCTCATGATTCTATTCTTAGGTATATACCCAAAAAAGCTGAAAAAAGGTACTCAAACAAGTACATGTACATTTTTAACAGCACCTTTTACAATTATTATAAGGCGGAAACAGCCCAAATGCCTTTAATGAATGAACTTCAAAAACATTATTCTAAGTGAAAGAAACCAGACACCAAAGGTCACATGTAATATGATTCCACTTGTATGAAATATTCAGAATACATAAATGGAGAGAGACAGAATACATATTGGAGGTTGTCGGGGGCTACAGCAAGAAGAGGTTGGGAAAAACTTCTTAATGTATAAAAGATTTTACTTTGGAGCGATGACTGTTTTGGAATTAGTTAAGGTGGCAGTTGCACAACATTGTGAATATACTAAATGCCACTGACTTGTTGACTTTAAAATAGTTAATTTTAGGTTATGTGAAATTCACCTCAATAAATTATTGTCAAAACTTATGGTTCTTATTCCTCTGGACAGCAATATTTAATTTGATTGATGAAGACACTGAATAAGTCTCTTAAAAATAAATAAAATGTAGGATAAGAAATTTATTGTATATACTGATTATGTAAAAATATATATTGCTTAAACAGTACACCACCAGTCAGTGCCAGCTGTCTGCTTGTCTTTAGAGAGTGAGAATGTTCTTTCTTTTTTAGGCTGAGAGAAGATTTACTGTACTACATAGAGATTTGCCAATTTAATTTCTTATCTCAACCTTCAGTAACCACAGCATTCCCTGTTGGACAATAATCAAAATTCATAATAGGTACATTAAGATATTCAACATGATTTTCTTGATCAGTAAGTATTCAAATGAGGCATTTACAATTAATTATTGAATTCTTCTAACTAGGTATTCTTTGGATCATTAAAGAAGCAATCCTATCAGCTGTACCAAGGTATCCCATGGAGACTCATAGGAACTAGTACATAGTGAGACTGGACGTCATTCTGAGGGAGAGACCTGGAGGGCAGATTCAGCTTTGAATTCTGGGCTATGGCCACCTCAGCCTATTGTCCTGAACTGCCCTCATCACATATGCTCTGAGAATAGGTGAAGAGGATAGACAGCTCAGTCATTCTGGGCCTGTGGTCTCCATAAGGAGACATCTATAGTGAACCTCACATATTTCATTTCTTTAGTGGTTAAACGGTTGAATTATGTCCCCTCAAGATTTATATGTTGAAGTCCTAACCCCTAGTTTCTCATAATGTGACCTTGTTTGGCGATAGTTTCTTTGCAGAGGTAGTCAAGTTAAAGTGAGTTCATTAGAGTGAGCCCTAATCCAGTGTAACTCATGTCCATGTAAAAAGGGGAAAACTGGATACACAGATAAGCACAGAGGGAAGATAATGTGCAAAGACATGGATTAAAGATGGCCATACACAAGTCAATGAAAGAGGCCTAGAACAGATCCTTCCTTTGCTCACAGCCCTCAGAAGGAACCAACCTTGTGGACACATCGATCTTTACTGCTAGTCTCCAGAATTGTGAGAATATAAATCTCTGTTGTTTAAGCCACCCAGTTTGTGGTATTTTGATATGGCAGCCCTAGCAAACTAATACAATTCCAAACCCTTGTCTCCTTTGTCCGTTTTCCCCAGAGAGAGTAGGGGAAGAAACCCCTAAACTTAAATATTCATTTTCTTAGTCCTCATTATGGTAGAGGAGACAGCATTGGTCAATAATGATTAATTTCTACTGAAAAGATACAAATATAAATTTAACTTGTTCAGCAAAATTAAATGGAAAGCCTTTGGGGAAAGCTTTATGGAAAACTTTAGCTTTCCTAACAAAAAGAACACATGTGACTAGCCTCTGTCCTTTGTATTTTTTTTGATTTTTTATTTATACAGCAGGTTATTAGTTATCCATTTTATACATTTTATTGTATATATGTCAATCCCAAACTCCCAATTCATCACACCACCACCCCTCCCCCTGCCACTTTCCCCTCCTTGGTGTCCATGTATTTGTTCTCTACATCTGTGTCTCTATTTCTGCCCTTCAAACCAGTTCATCTGTACCATTTTTCTAGGTTCCACATACATGTGTTAATATACGATATTTTTTTTCTCTTTCTGACTTACTTCACTAGGTAGGACATTCTCCAGATGCATCGACGTACCTACAAATGACCCAATTTCATTCCATTTTAGGGCCGCATAATATTCCATTGTATATATGTACCACATCTTCTTTATCCATTCCTCTGTTGATGGGCATTTAGGTTGCTTCCATGACCTGGCTATTGTAAATAGTGCTGCAATGAACACTGGGGTGCAAGTGTCTTTTTGAATTATGGTTTTCTCTGGGTATATGCCCAGTAGTGGATTGCTGGGTCGTATGGTAAATCTATTTTTAGTTTTTTAAGGAACCTACATACTGTTCTACATAGTGGCTGTATCAATTTACATTCCCACCAACAGTGCAAGAGGGTTCCCTTTTTTCCACACCCTCTCCAGCATTTGCTGTTCGTAGATTTTCTGATGATGCCCATTCTAACTGGTGTGAGGTGATACCTCATTGTACTTTTGACTTGCATTTCTCTAATAATTAGTGTGGTTGAGCAGATTTTCATGTGCTTCTTGGCCATCTGCATGTTTTCTTTGGAGAAATGTCTATTTATGTCTTCTGCCCATTTTTTGATGGGGTTATCTGTTTTTTTAATATTGAGCTGCATGAGCTGTTTATATATTTTGGAGATTAATCCTTTGTCCGTTGATTCGTTTGCAAATATTTTCTCCCATTCTGAGGGTTGCCTTTTCATCTTGTTTACGGTTTCCTTTGCTGTGCAAAAGATTTTAAGTTTCATTAGGTCCCATTTTCTTATTTTTGTTTTTATTTCCATTTCTCTAGGAGGTGGATCAAAAAGATCTTGCTGTGATTTATGTCAGAGAGTTCTTCCTATGTTTTCCTCTAAGAATTTGATAGTGTCCAGTCTTACACTTAGGTCTCTAATCCATTTTGAGTTTATTTTTGTGTATGGTGTTAGGGAGTGTTCTAATTTCATTCTTTTACATGTAGCTGTCCAGTTTGCCCAGCACCACTTATTGAAGAGACACTCTTTTCTCCATTGTATACCCTTGCCTCCTCTGCCATAGATTAGTTGACCATAGGTGTGTGGGTTAATCTCTGGGCTTTCTATCCTGTTCCATTGATCTATGTCTCTGTTTCTGCCAGTACAATACTATCTTGATTACTGTAGCTTTGTAGTATAGTCTGAAGTCAGGAAGCCTGATACCTCCAATTTGTTTTTTCTCCCTCAAGACTGCTTTGGATATTCGGAGTCTTTTGTATCTCTATACAAATTTTAAGATTTTTTTGTTCTAGTTCCGTTATAAATGCCATTGGTAATTTGATAGGGATTGCATTGAATCTGTAGATTGCTTTGGGTAATATAGTCATTTTCACAATATTGATTCTTCCAATCCAAGAACATGGTATATCTCTCCATCTGTTTGTATCATCTTTTATTTCTTTCAACAGTGTTTTATAGTTTTCTGCATACAGCTCTTTTGTCTCCCTAAGTAGGTTTATTATTAGATATTTTATTCTTTTTGTTGCAATGGTAAATGGAAATGTTTCCTTAATTTCTCTTTCAGATTTTTCATCATTATTGTTTAGGAATGCAAGAGGTTTCTGTGCATTAATATTGTACCCTGCAACTTTACCAAATACATTGATTAGCTCTAGTAGTTTTCTGGTGGCATCTTTAGCATTCTTTATGTATAGTATGTCATCTGCAAACAGTGACAGTTTGACTTCTCCTTTTCCTATTGAATTCCTTTTATTTTCTTTTCTTCTCTGATTGCTGTGGCTAGGACTTCCAAAACTATGTTGAATAACAGTGGCAGGAGTGGACATCCTTGTCTTGTTCCTGATCTTAGAGGAAATGCTTTCAGTTTTTCACCATTGAGAATGATGTTTGCTGTGGGTCTGTCATATATGGCCTTTATTATGTTGAGGTAGGTTCCCTCTATGCACACCTTCTGGAGAGTTTTTTGTCATAAATGGGTGTTGAATTTTGTCAAAAGCTTTTTCTGTATCTATTGAGATAGCATATGTTTTTTCTTCTTCAATTTGTTAATATGGTGTATCACATTGACTGTTTTGTGTATACTGAAGATCCTTGCATCTCTGGGATAAATTTCACTTGATCATGGTGTATGATCCTTTTAGTGTATTGTTGGATTCTGACTGCTAGTATTTTGTCGAGTTTTCTTGCATCTGTATTCTCAGTGATATTGGTCTGTAATTTTCTTTTTTTTGTAGTATATTTGCCTGGTTTTGGTGTCAGGGTGATGGTGGCCTCATAGAATCAGTTTGGGAGTGTTCCTTCCTCTGCAATTTTTTGTAAGAGTTTGAGGATGGGTGTGAGCTCTTCTCGTAACATTTGATAGAATTCACCTGTGAAGCCTTCTGGTCCTGGACTTCTGTTTGTTGGAAGATTTTTAATCACAGTTTCAATTTCATTACTTGTGATGGGTCTGTTCATATTTTCTATTTCTTCCTGTTTCAGTCTTGGAAGACTATACCTTTCTAAGAATTTTTCCACTTATTCGAAGTTGTGCATTTTATTGGCATAGAGTTGCTTGTAGTAGTCTTTTAGGATGCTTTGTGTTTCTGCGCTGTCTGTTGTAACTTCTCATTATTCATTTCTAATTTTGTTGATTTGAGTCCTGTCCCTCTTTTTCTTGATGAGTCTGGCTAATGTTTTATCAAATTTGTTTATCTTCTCAAGGAACCATCTTTTAGTTTTATTGATATTTGCTATTGTTTTCTTTGTTTCTATTTCATTTATTTCTGCTCTGATCTTTATGATTTATTTCCCTTACTAACTTTGGGTTTTGTTTGCTCTTCTTTCTCTAGTTCCTTTAGGTGTAAGGTTAGATTGTTTATTTGAGATTTTTCTTGTTTCTTGAGGCAGGTTTGTATTGCTATAAACTTCCCTCTTTGAACTGCTGTTGCTGCATCCCATAGGTTTTGGATCATCGTGTGTTCATTGTCATTTGTCTCTAGGTATTTTTTTTTTATTTCCTCTTTGATTTCTTCAGTGATCTCTTGGTTATTTAGTAACATATTGTTTAGCCTCCACGTGTCTGTGTTTTTTAGGTATTTTTCTCTGTAATTCATTTCTAATCTCATAGCATTGTGGTCAGAAAAGATGCTTGACATGATTTCAATTTTCTTCAATTTACTGAGGCTTGATTTGTGACCCAAGATGTGATCTATCCTAGAGAATGTTCCATGTGCACTTGAGAAGGAAGTGTAATTGCTGTTTTTGGATGGAATGTCCTATAAAAGCAATTAAATCTACCTGGTCTATTGTGTCATTTAAAGCTTGTGTTTCCTTATTAATTTTCTGTTTGGATGATCTGTCCATTGGTGTAAGTGAGGTGTTAAAGTCCCCCACTATTACTGTGTTACTATTGATTTCCTCTTTTATAGCTGTTAGCCATTGCCTTATGTATTGAGGTGCTGTTATGTTGGGTGCATATATATTTATAATTGTTATATCTTCTTCTTGGATTGATCCCTTGATCATTAGGTAGTGTCCTTTCTTGTCTCTTGTAACATTCTTTATTTTAAAGTCTATTTTTTCTGATATGAGTATTGCTACCCCAGCTTTCTTTTGATTTCCATTTGCATGGAATATCTTTTTCCATCCCCTCACTTTCAGTCTGTATGTGTCCCTAGGTCTGAAGTGGGTCTCTTGTAGACAGCATATATATGGGTCTTGTTTTTGAATCCATTCAGCAAGCCTGTGTCTTTTGGTTGGAGCATTTAATCCATTCATGTCTAAGGTAATTATCGATATGTATGTTCCTATGACCATTTTCTCAATTATTATGGGTTTGTTTTTGTAGGTCCTTTTCTTCTCTTGTGTTTCCCACTTAGAGAAGTTCCTTTAGCATTTGTTGTAGAGCTGGTTTGGTGGTGCTGAATTCTCTTAGCTTTTGCTTGTCAGTAAAGCTTTTGGTTTCTCCGTTGAATCTGAATGAGATCCTTGCCGGGTATAGTAATCTTGGTTGTATGTTCTTCCCTTTCATCACTTTAAGTATACCATGCCACTCTCTTCTGGCTTGTAGAGTTTCTGCTGAGAAATCAGCTGTTAACCTTATGGGAGTTCCTTGTATGTTATTTTTCATTTTTCCCTTGTGACTTTCAACAATTTTTCTTTGTCTTTATTTTTTGTCAGTTTGATTACTATGTATTTTGGCATGTTTCTCCTTGGGTTTATCCTGCCTGGGGCTCTCTGCGCTTCCTGGACTTGGGTGGCTATTTCCTTTCCCCTGTTAGGGAAGTTTTCAACTATAATCTGTTCAAATATTTTCTTGAGTCCTTTCTCTCTCTCTCTCCTCCTTCTGGGACCCCTATAATGAGCATGTTGTTGCATTTAATGTTGTCCCAGAGGTCTCTTAGGCTGTCTTCATTTCTTTTTCATTCTTTTTTCTTTATTCTGTTCCACAGCAGTGAATTCCCCCATTCTGTTTTCCAAGTCACTTATCTGTTCTTCTGTCTCAGTTATTCTGCTATTGATTCCTTCTAGTGTAGTTTTCATTTCAGTTATGTATTGTTCATCTCTCTTTGTTCTTTAATTCTTCTAGGTGTTTGTTCTGTAATTCTTCTAGGTCTTTGTTAAGCATTTCATGCATCTTCTCGATCTTTGCCTCCATTATTTTTCCGAGGTCCTGGATCATCTTCACTATCATTATTATGAATTCTTTTTCTGGAAGGTTGCCTATGTCCACTTCAATTAGTTGTTTTTCTGGGGTTTTATCTTGTTCCTTCATCTGGTACATAGCTCTCTGCCTTTTTGTCTTGTTTATCTTTCTGTGAATGTGGTTTTTGTTCCACAGGCTACAGGACTGTAGTTCTTGCTTCTGCTGTCTCCACCTTCGTGGATGAGGCTATCTAAGTGGCTTGTGCAAGTTTCCTGATCGGAGGGACTGGTGGTGGGTAGAGCTGGGTGTTGCTCTGGTGGTCAGAGTCCTTTCTATTTTTATCTGTCCTTGAATTAGACAAGCAGTGAGGGGCTTCAGCTGCCACCTTGGCAGCATGAGGTGAGAAGTAAGCACACTAAGGATATTGGAGTGGTAGTATACTAATGTCCTTGACAATAATATCATTGAGTAGTTGAATGAATACTTATACTGACTCCAGAGTATCCTTGATATGGAAAAAATTAATTTGTAATATAAAAAGCACTATTAGTTAGGCATATGTTAGCTGCAGTCAATGGTTCTTCTGATACACCCTGCTAGAGTCTTTCTCCAAAGAAATAAATACAGATCTTCTTTTATTTTATTCTTTTTACTCATCCATGGTTTCATCACACTTCTTTGTCATTCCTTCAGAAGGCTCTTCACATATAATAAGTAAATACAAATGAATAAATTAGTCTACTTATTAAAGCTAAAATTAAACACCTCAAAATAATGGCAAATGTTATCCTTGCATATGGGAAATATGGGTACTTTTTTTCCTTATGTATTCTGTATGTTACAAGTTTGTTTTTTGGTTTTTTTTTTAAGAAATATTATTTTCCATAGACCTTATTTCCATTTTCTGTTTAGGCGTCTGTGGAAGTACAACTTAAGATACTCAGTGGCTTGAGAAGTGGGAGCTGCAGACCAGTCTTCAGCAGCAAGCTAAGCACTCTTAGTCTTCAGTAGTGAACTGCTGGATTGGCACTGGGGAACCTGCACACTTTCAGACCAGTCTGCACCTCTGGGTTGAGTAGCAGTAATCTCAGGAGCTGAAGCAGTCCATTCCCCCTGAAATTCCTCCTTGGTA
Organism: Pseudorca crassidens; assembly: GCF_039906515.1. Taxonomy (NCBI): domain Eukaryota; kingdom Metazoa; phylum Chordata; class Mammalia; order Artiodactyla; family Delphinidae; genus Pseudorca; species Pseudorca crassidens. The sequence continues at coordinate 93,313,520 of NC_090305.1, read as the reverse complement.
GTGACATTTTCAGCAGGAACCTGCTCTTCATTTTCAATCTCATCAGAATTTCTATAGAAACAGAGATTGGGCATGACCTCCCATGGGTGTTCACAAGGAATTAGTGCTACGCATGTGCAGAACTTTGGGGCCAGCATCCACCACATTAGACCTGCTGAGTGAGCTCCCTTGTTGTTGTACTGGATGACAATGTCCACATGGCACAGACAAGAAACTGTTTCACACAGTGATAGTAGTAGGCTAACCAAGACACCTCTGTGAGAGGGTGGTGGTCATCCCTGGCAGTTACAGCTCCCAGAGACTGCCTGGATCTAATTAGTGAAGTTTCCCAGAGTGAAGTGGCTAGCAACAGCAGTGGCTCCAGGGCCATCAGCAAACTTCAGCTCAGTTTACTGGGATAATTCCTGGACCACATGACACTGACATCAGTCAGGTTTTCAATGGCAATAAGGGTGAAAGCTGTTAGCAGAAACTGCTCCAGGTTTTCTTTAGATTTATGATGTAGATGACATTACTTAACTTTCTATAGATGTACTGTTCCATTTGGAAGTCAAGGTTGGTGCCACCTAAGTGGGTTCCTGCTGCAAGGAATTTGAGGACATACTCCTCCTTAATTTTCAGGACATTAGGGGCTCTAGACATTGTGATCGTCTCCCTATAAGGCATGACAGAAACCCAGAACAATACCTTATGGACCTTTCTCTGGGTAAGGTTCCAAGCTGTTTCTATCAATGGCATATATTACTTTAAAAAATCAGCACAAAATAATTAATGTTATATGAAGAAAGCTACAGTAATGTTTATATTCCATGAATATGGGGACAAACTAGCAATCACTAATTTAAACCTATTAGTTTTATTATATCAGATATGGTTTTGCTTAAATATTCATTTATCATTAAAATGTTTCACATCATGTTAAGAGTTTATATCCACTGAAATATCGAATCTTTTCCCACTCACATTTTGATGTGATTTTTAAAATGAGTATCCAGTTACCATGGCAATAAATGACATAGGAATGTGTAGATTAAGTTGGAATGGAATCAACACCAGATAAACTCAGAATCCATGCAACACTTTCATTTCAAACAAGTACTTTTTCTCTCCCCACCACCTTCATAAATGGTAGTCAATCCAAACAATCTGTCCTAAAAAAGTTATGCTCCTAAAATATGCATTTCTGGTTATTTGAATCCAACACAGTCACTGCAAAAAGTTATGGTGACATTTTATGTATTTCTTTTAATCATGGATTTTTTGACAAATGGATAAATGGCTATCAGAATTCCATGGCCACAGACAACTAATCCTTTGTCTTTTCTGGCAAAAACAAGTGAAATTTTGAGTAATGGTATACTGAATAAAATTGAAAGGGATAAATAATTAATATGATTAGGAATCATATTTTCTCAATAATGGGATATATTTATATCTAAATATCTATATCTGTATCTTTCTATATATACTTCACTTGGCACGTAGTCACTGCTTTTGCCTTCACTCACAATTTTACCCAGTATACTTTGTAATAGGCAATACAAAATTTTAAAGAATAACTATATGTTTGTTTATTATGAAAAACTATTTGATATATAATTCAAAGCCCTGGTATATCTTCTTGTCCATTTGGCCTTTGCTGTTTGATTAGCCATTTTGTAACTTTTGTTCATAGTTACTAATATAATTGATGTAAGTGACCTGAGTAAGATTAAAATACATCATTTACAAGTGAGTTCCCCAAGTTCTTGTAGGAGATGGAACCTTGTATTTTTAAAAAAATTCTATAGAGACAAGTAGAATGTTGAGTACATACAAAAAGTTATTTATGAATTGATGATTTTTCTACCTAAAATGATTTTAATAACTTAAGTAAAACCATTGAAATAAGATAGTTTGACAAGACCTATAAACTGGCTTTCTTTCACTTATAAAACTTGCAATTTACAATTTAGAAGGCCCTTAAGAGGAAAGAAAAAGTTAAAACAAAACAATTTCCTCTTTTTAATTCTATCAACACATGGGTTCTATTACCCATGTAGACAATGAAAGGTTTGGGAAAGTAGATTAATTTATGAGTTTCCTTAAACATTTCACCAAGAACCGAAATCTACCTTAATTGATGGCAGTTATTTTGTTATAATTACACATTTTCATTTGTCAAGAGCTGTTGAAAAATATTTTGAGGCAGTTTAAGTCTTGATGGTTGACTAAATGATGGGTCTTTTTCTACTTTCCTAACAAAAGGCTACAAGATACTGTTAGAAGTTCACTTTCCCAGGGTGGTTCTCCCCCAAGCAAATAGTGTTTCCAGAGAACAGTTGAGATCCCCAGTGGTTTGACTGGTTGAACTTCTATTCATCTTTTAGCCACAAGCCAAGAGTATATTGGAAAACACTGTTCGGTACCAAAAAAAAAGTAATAATCTTTATAAGAATGTCTATACACTAGTAAACCTGTAGGGTCTTAAGAAGCACAAAGTGATTGTGAAAATAGGTCTCTTGGGTTAATAGTTGGGAATCAAATGCATTAGGAAGTCCAGCAGGAAGGGACTGATAAAGAATATTCTTTGTTCCTTTGGATATAGTAATACTTAAGATAAAACTCGAGTACATTTTAGAGTTCCTGAGTCTAACTTGAGAATAAAACATGGGATGAATATTGAAAAGAACTGAAGGAAAGCATTAAAAAAATTTCACACTAAGCTAAATATTTGTGGTTCAAACATAAATTATTTTCAAGTAATTTTAAGGACTCTCTAGTTTTGAACTCTCATTCACAAAGAAGAGCGACTGTCAGGTGTCTCCTAAAATAGCCACAAGGAGTACTCAGTAAAATAAATATATTTATAAAGATAGTTTAAAATAATATTAAATATGACTATTAGAATAATTTGTTGTATGAAATAAGTTATGTGCATAAATGTGTGGGTTAATGAACGTTATCTATTGTAGTACTTTGAATTACAAAACTAACACGTGCTATCCCCCGCCCTTAACAAAATCACATGTATCCTTTTTTGTTGTTGATTTAAACATGTACACTTGTTTATGTACCATATACTTTATGTTTACAAATAACATTGTACTTTATATATGTAGGAATAAATGAAGACCAATCAAATGAGAATGAACAGGGAATATTTACACAGAATTTGCTACAGCGAGGGAGTCAGCCACCATCATTTCTTTGGGCACTCAAAGGCAGGCAGGGGAATGGGAGAGCTTTCTAATGGAGAAAATGGAAGGCTTCAGGTATGCCATGATTGGAGATGGTTGGCATGGGGAAGCTGTAGGTAGGCAAGCTAATTAATATTGGGACATCCTATGTGATTGGTTAGGGGTGCATATTTGGGGTTCTCTGGTTTGTCCTAAGTTGGAAGTGGGACAAAAATTAGGGAAGCTGTCAGTTATTAATCAAATCCTGGCCATGTGGGGCCAACTGTTACAAAGGTTATTGTTTGGCTTCCTGAACTGGTAACTAGAGATATCAGTCTGACTACCTATAAGTCTGACTTATAAATAGGGTGGCTGTATGTAGCTAGATAATGAGTTGATTTCCTGGATTATTTGTTGTGGATCAGACATCTATCTATCTACCTATCTATCTATGTATCTATCTACCCATCTATCTATCTATCTGGTCTGGCCATTGTCTATTTCCTTATTCAGTCTCTCCTGGACTTCTCAATAACTTGATATTTTCATTTAAAGGCGAATCATTGCCAGATCTGGAATCAGTGCATGCATGTTTTCTTCATTCTTCATAATAGCTGCATAATATACCACAGTATAAGTAGACGAAAATGTAGTCAGCTGTTTTGAAGGACATCCAGATGGCTTTCAGTGTTTTGTAATTTCAAAAAATTCTGCAGTAAATGTCCTTAACTAAGCATCTTGACTTAATGGTATCATTAACAATATTGGTCAAATACTTAGAATTTAAATTACTGAGTCAAAGGTTATGTTTATTTGAAATTTTAATACATACAAATGCATCATTTTAAGTTCTTTTAACAAAGCCCCTATAAAGGCCTTCGCTGTTAGAAGCTAAGATCCCTGATGCCCTAGCTTTTGATCTGTAGACATCAATAAAGATTAGATGGTAGATTTTCATTTCAAGGTGGCAAAATACGAATATGTGGCAAATTCACAGCACCCCATTCCTAAAAGTCACTCCCCTAAAAAGATAGCTGAAACAAGGGAATTTTGAGCGATCATTGGTAGATAGAAGCTGTGAGCAATCATTGGCAGATAGAAATTGAAAAGGGAAATTGTAGCTCCAAAGATCAAGAGGTATCACTTATTTAGAAAGGATATTGCTACTGTATAGAAAAGTAGAAGAAGTTCCAGAAGCAATTTCCTGGATCAATGAAACAATCTGATAGTTCAACCTCTGTTAAATGCCTCTTGGAATAGGCAGCTAAGACCTATGTATTTGTTTCCAGGAAAGAGCAGTGACTAAGTGAGTTTACATCAGAGATTCAGGGCAGTACCTGGTTATCTGGCAATAAATGACTGAGAGGAATGAGGAGCATTACAGATAACCAGCTGTTTGGTCAGGGTTTAGTTCTATGCCATACCCATTATCACTAATAAATGGCAGAAGTTAAGGCCATGGCTGGAGCTGGTTAGTTGTGCAAAGAATAAAAGAGATAGCCTAATAGGAATTCTCAACTACTAAGATGAATACACAATTCCTTCTCAACACTTGCTGAAAGTTTACACCACTGAAGAGGAAGAGCAAACAACACTGGCATAAACTTACACGTATGGAAACAAAAGCAAGAGAACAAGATTTTGAAAAATTAAATATAATGTTTTAAGAGTGATACTATATTTTATTCAATTGTAAGACTAGGTGGATATAACAAAGAACTAACTAGAGTCATTAAAATAAAAAAATAAAATTGTAGAGATAGATAAGCTAATGTGCAAAATGGGCATGGCTGTAGAATGACTGAGAAAGCTGGAAAATAAAGGGGGGGATAAAAAAAGGAAAAAGTTAAGAGACTTAGAAAATAGGTTCAGGTGCTTAAAAAAAAAAAAACATCTAAATGGAGCTTCAAAAGAATAATATCTACAGAGTAGGCAATAATTAAAGAGATAAAAAAAGGAAATTCTATTCTAAGTAAAGAAAATATGAGATTAAAAAAGGGCACACTCAGTGTTGGGCAGGATTTACAAAAACAAAGCAAAGCAAATCAAACAGAAAACAAAACAAAGTAAAAAAAAAAAAAAAAACCCAAAAAACCTCCAAGTCAATTGGTACCAAATATGTTTGTATATATCTGAAATTTCAGAACATTAAGATTGGAATAAAAATCCTAATAGTTTCCAGAGAAAATTGTAAAAGCCAGGACTAGTGACCACAATTAATTTATATAATTTGTTTGCTGGGAGGCTGCCACATCATTTGCTATCCATGATGGTATATTTGTAAGTCACCCTTGAAGGGCTCTGGTATGCATCTCTGCCTCAGTCTCTCTGTACAAGATACGGTTCCATCTCTCTGGCAACCTGTCACTTTCACTCATTCTTAAGTTTCATTTAATCTGCTCTTTTGACCTTTGACTCAATGCCCTATTTTATGTCTTATCTTCTTCCAAACAGATTCTTCATGCAAAGACTTACAGTTCACTGATACTACTTTTCTGAGTTGGCCTTATAAATTGTGTCCTAGAAAACCCTACAGGCATGGCATAGCCTTCCTGAAAATGACCTAGTTCCTGCTTGCAGCCTCCTGGCAGTCTGCTGTCAAGACATTTGTGTACTGAAAACAAAGAAAGAGATTTTAAAATATTCAAAGCACATATTTTAGACCTTAATAATAGTCTGTAGTTTTTAAAGCCTTTATGGTGTCTGAACACATTTAAAAACTATTTGTGTTGTGTTTGAACACATTTTTAAAATGTTTGTTATACATTAATACTTTCTCCTTGAATAAATAAAATATTACAGATAAAGCAAAAATCTTTCATTGGCTACCATGCTGAATTTTGGTTCTTTTTCCCATCTTTAAAATTGCCAACCATCTCAGTTTGAGGTGTAGCATTCCAGACTTTATTCTCTATGCAATTATCTAGGTATATTTGTTAAGAAATATAGTATTTTTGATGTGTTTAAAAATATAAATGGTATCCAATTATATATTTTGTCCTTCACTTTGCTTTATTCACTCCAATACTTTCCCATGTGAGTGTGTATAGGTCTTTATCACTTTTGAAATATATCTTATCCTTTAGTACAGATATATCATTATTTATTTAGTCATCACCTTATTCATGAACATTTAGGTTGTTTCAAAATGTTTGTTTTTATAAACAGTTTTGTAATGTATATCACTGAGCATTGTAATTATTTGTTATTCTAGGATAGCAGTGAGTGGCAATGTTGGGTCACAGGACCTGCTTGTTTGCATTTTAATAGATATTACTAAATTTCCCTATATTAAGTGACATTTTCATTAGCAGTGGAAGAGAGTATCTATATCCTCAAACTCCCATAGACACAGGTATTATCAAGCTTTTAAATGTGTACCTATTCACTGGGTGAAAAATGAAATTTTGTGGTTTTAATCTCCATTTACTGTTTTCATTACATTTTCTTGTGTACCTTACACTACAGGACTGAACTTGAAATCACTAAGGTATGCAGTGATATATATATATATATATATATATATATATATATGTATGTATGTATATATACACATACACACACACACATACACATACACCCTGAAATTTGAAAGCCATCAACTGTTTCCATATACTTGGAAGAAAATTTAATTTTTTAAAGGAGTTTTCCATCAAGAATCTCTTACCCTTGGCTAAATGAGGGAGAGTTCTTTCCAAAATGAATAACACCTTATACAGCCACCAAAAAATATTTAAATCATAGAGCCATTTTTAAGCATAGTAAAGGCAAATTCAGATATCTGGTCTATGAGTTCCAAAGGTAGTAGTCCACATTCATGTTCTGTCCCATACAATTGCATTCCAGATTATATTTTGTTATATTTGCATCATTGACAGCTCGTGATTTGTTTTCTTTGTTTCTTCTGTTTTTCTTTCCTTCTGTTTCCATTTCTTTCCTTTAAGTGTGTTATTTGAACATATATTTAGGATTCCATCTTGATTTATTTATAGCATTTTTGAGCCTATTGCTTTGAATACTTTTTTGTGGTTGTTCTGGGTATTACAATATGCAAATGTGAATTATTATAGTCTATTGGTGTCATCCTTTAACTACTTCCAGTGGAGTATTTAAAACTTACTTCCATTTAGGTCTTTTACTCTCCCAATTTAAAAAAATCTATCTATCTATCTATCTATCTAGTTGTTCCAAGTATTTCCTCTCCATACTTTAACAAAACAGATATTATTTTTTTTATTTCCACCAACGAATGTGATCTAAGAGATTCATCAGGATAAGTCTATTATATGCCCTTCTATTATTATTTTACTACTCTATTCTACTATTATTCTATTATTATTACCATGCCATTATTATTTTCTTTCTGAAGTTTATGCCTTCTTCTGTTATCATTCGTTTTATGCCAAAGAACTTCCTATAGATATGCTTTAAAGGTTTATTTGCAACATATTTTCTTAGTTTTTTTTTTTTTTTCACTCTGAGAATGTCTTCATTTTCCATTGAAAAATGTCTTTATTTTCCATTTATTTATTTTTTATTTATTTATTTTTTTTTGCAGTACGTGGGCCTCTCACTGTTGTGGCCTCTCCCATTGTGGAGCACAGGCTCCGGACGCGCAGGCTCAGTGGCCATGGCTCACGGGCCTAGCCGCTCCGTGGCATGTGGGATCTTCCCAGACTGGGGCACGAACCCGTGTCCCCTGCATTGGCAGGCGGACTCTCAACCACGGCGCCACCAGGGAAGCCCTCCATTTATTCTTGATAGATGGTTTTCCAGGTATAGAATTCACATCTGACAGTTCTTTTCTTCTTGCATAGAAAAATATTATGTGAATTGCTTCTAGTCTCCATAATTGCAGACGAGAAATCAGCTGTCACTTGATTTGGTATCCCCTTGGTTGCTTGTAAAACTTTTTATTGTCTTTACAATAAACGTAAATTGTTTATATCATTTCAGATGTTTAATTATGATGTGTCTTGGATGGATTCCTTCATGTTTATCTTATTTAGATTTGCTCAGCTTTTGAATCTGTAGGCTTATATATCCCACCAAATGTGGGTAATTTTTAGCCACTATTTATTTGAATAACTTTTCAGCCCCCAGTTCTTTCTCCTCTTTTTCTGGGACTTGAATAATATGAATCTTAGATCTTTTGTTATTGTATCAGTTTCCTAAGGCTCTGTTCTGTCTCTGTTTTGCAGTGGGGGGAAGGGAGAGGAGGAATTTTCTGTTTTTCTCTCTGCTGTTCAGATTGAGTAAATTCCATTGTTCTAAGTTTCTTGGTCTGTCTTCTTTCAACTCCATTTTACTACGGAGTCTATCCAGTGAGTTTTCTATTTTGGTTAGTGTATCTTTCAGTTCTATAATTCCTACTTGGAATATATATTCTTTTGAACAAGTTATATAACAGGTATTAGCAAATAATAATGCCCATATTTTGTATTTTTTCACTTGTGTTGGGAATTTTTAATCACTTATTGAAGCTATGTTATGATGGCTGTGTTAAAGTTTCTGTCAAATAGTTACAACATCTGATTCATCTCAATATTAGCAATATATTATCTGATAGTCTTTTCTCATTAAAGCCATGCGTTTCCTGGTCTTGGTATAATGAGTCATTTTTGGGTGTATTTTGGACATTTTACATGTTATGTTAGGAGACTCTTGATATTATTTAAATCTTTTAATTCTAGTAGGAAGTCTCTGTTTAAGTTTAGCATGTAGGTTATGGCCTACTTTTCTGGGTTATATTCCAAGGAGAATTTTAATTTTCTGATCTCTTGCAATGCTAATCTGGTCTGCTTTGTTTTTCTAGTTCTATTTTGCATTCCCACTGACTTCTTTCAGGAATCACTTTGGGGATGGATGGTATTTCCATGAGCCATTGGGCGGGGGACACTAGACTCATGATATGGAGAGTACTTCCTCTGACCTATTCTCTAACCATCCAGTGCCAGTGGGTATTCTATGCTACCTTTGCTGGTGCCTCTGGGGCAGGGTAGCTGGTCTTCCCTTTGCTAATCCTTTGCCCAGAGAAATCAGGCTTTACTTGTTTTTTTTTGTTTGTTTCATTTTGTTTTTGTTTTCTTCCTATGCCTGTAGGCAGTTCCAGATCGCAGCACTCTCCAGTGCCCAGTCTAAGACATATGATAGATAAAAAGAAAATCCAAGAAATTTTCTATGGTTTCATACTTCAAGTTTTAAGGTTCCTTGACAGTCCAACTTCTTATTTCCACCATTCAGTCTTCTTTTTATTTGCTGTAAAATATTTTTCTAGAGCATACAGTTGTATTCAGAGGGGAGGGGTAGAGAAAATTGAATCTATTCCATCTTGTTCCCTGAACTACTTTTTACAATCTGCAGTACACTCTCATGTCTGTCATCTCACTTGTTCCTCCTCAAAGCTCTGTGGGGCTTGCTTTTGTGAAAGTGTGACTCCATGAGGTAAAATTCAAAGGGTTGGGATCAAATGTAAAAGTATGTAACTTCTAGGTAGCAAAAAGTTAAAAAAAAAAAAAAAAGCTTCTTCTATAACACAAAACACCCCAAAACTTACTAGCTTAAAAAAATCACCTATTCAGCTCATGATTCTGTGGGTGAATTGGATGATTCTGATTTTGGCCAAGTTGGCTGATCTCTACTGGACCTACTAATGTGTCTGTGGTCATTCATTAGGTCTGAAATATCTTGAACAGCCTCACTCACATGTCTTGTAGTTGTTGGATGTTGGCTGGTGTCATGGAGATATGAGGTCACATATCTTCTTTTGACAGGCTTTCTCAGTCTTCTTCTCATGGTAGTGGAAGGATTCCAAACAGAACAAGAAAGGGCAGGCCTCAACAAAAAACACTTTTCAAATCTCTTCTTGCTCTATGTTTGCTCTTATCTCATCAGTCAAAGCAAGTCATAAGCCTAAGCTCAGAGTCAGTGTAGGTGGTGACTCCTAAAGAATGCAGACATAAGGAGAGGAAGAATTTGTGGCCATTGAACAATCTACCATGGCCACAATCAAGGTCTGAGCCATAAATATTCTCAAGTTAGCTCCTATTTGCATTACTTTTATAATTTATGATGTCTATTATATCGATTACCTCACTTGTTTTTATGAATATCTCATGTTTGATATGTGGGAAGGCATAATTGTCCTCTCTGATAAAAAATTCCATATGTTTATGGCTAGTCCAAATATAACTTATATGTTGACACTGAAACAAACAGTCACACAAGTAAATGTATAAGTAAAGTCTTGATATGCATTATATTAGGACTTTTTCCAGGTTCACTGAAGTGTTAGCTATAAGATCTGATGTTTTTATTCTTTGTTACCTTCCCAAGCATAATTGGTATCTGCCAGTTATTTTATTCTAGGTTTTGTTGAAAAAGTCCATGTCTATCTTAATCACATTTTCCATGACTTTATAAATGATGACTATATCCTCTGTGCAGATGGAAAGAATTCTTACTTGTAGTTTATTCTTACATAAGTGAGAATATTAAATTTACTGATCATATTTATTGCTTGATGCAAAACCATTTTACCATTCACTATATCTTTGTTGAAGGGGCAGTTATAACAAAACAAGCTTATATGTTTAGATTTACCATAATTTACCTGGATGTTAGGAGAATATTGCCTTTGTTATTACTACCTATATTTTATCCTACTAAAAAATATATATATAAAATATATATATATTTAACTTCTTTATTGGAGTGTAATTGCTTTACAATGGTGTGTTAGTTTCTGCTTTATAACAAAGTGAATCAGCTATATGTATACATACATCCCCATATCTCCTCCCTCTTGCATCTCCCTCCTACCCCCCATCCCACTCCTCTAGGTGGTCACAAAGCACTGAGCTGATCTCCCTGTGCTATGCGGCTGCTTCCCACTAGCTATCTATTTTACATTTGGTAGTGTATATATGTCCACGCCACTCTCTCACTTCGTCCCAGCTTACCCTTCCCCCTCCCTGTGTCCTCAAGTCCATTCTCTATGTCTGCATCTTTATTCCTGTCCTGCCCCTAGGTTCTTCATAACCATTTTCTTTTTTTTTTTTTTTTTTAGATTCCATATATATGTGTTAGCATATGGTATTTGTTTTTCTCTTTCTGACTTACTTCACTCTGTATGACAGACTCTAGGTCCATCGACCTCACTACAAATAACTCAATTTTGTTTCTTTTTATGGCTGAGTAATATTCCATTGTATATATGTGCCACATCTTCTTTATCCATTCATCTGTCGAAAAAATATATTTTTAATGTTTTCTATCTTTGGAAATCATTGGTCCCATAATTTCAGTTTTAAAAAGTCACTTCTAGCTTTTCTTTAGAGTGAAGACTGATAGTTTAGCATCCATTATTTCATAAGAATAATTTAGATTTCCTCTTAAACATACCACTCAATAACTGCAGTAACAGAGGTTTATAGTCTCTTTCTGAGGTGTCTCTGAAATCCTTGTGAGTTCTTTCCACAGCTTATCTTCATTGGCTTGTAACTACTCAGATAAGCTTAGCGTCATCTGCGAACTTAACATATTCCATTTTGTACTCTTTCTTTTAGATCAATTATGTGAGAATCTGATCTTTATCAAAATGTGAAAAAAGGCTAGACAGAGTGTTTATTCCCAGGTACCCTACTGTAAACGATTCTCCATCCATAAAATTGATAAGCTACCCCTTCTCTTTGTTGTCTTTGTTTGTGTTATGTAGGTGCATATTTCTGAAAATACCTGCCCTCTAACATTCAGTTCTAGAGTAGAGGGAAATAGGGTTTGATAAATGTATGAGAGAGTTTAATACATTGCAAAACGCTTACTAAACTCAATAGTTGACAGCTATTCCTTTCCGTTTTGTCTAAACATTTATTTTTTCTGTTGGAGCACTCTGGAGAGAAAGGATTTGTACTATTTATCCTTCGAGTAACAATGTGTCATGCCCTCCGCCCACTCCCTCTCCTGTATACATTATGCTTCCTTAAGTGTGCAATGAACCACTCTACCTTATATATTGCACCAATCTGTTAGGCATGCAAGAGAGAGTTATTGGTCTGAAATTCTAAATCTTTCCACAATGCTTTTTTATGGATGGTGTCAAAACAAAGGCAAATTCAAAATAAATAAAACCACCACTCTCATTTATAATGTTAGGGCTTAAGACAAGCAACAACAGGCACAAATACACCAGTACATTCCAATACACTTTTTCTTAGTCATGTTAGTGACACCACCAGTGTCAGACTAGCGATCCCTCACTGGCTTATTGAAATATAAGATACAAGAAGCTTTCTCTTATGGTGAGTATCTTAGTTCTCTGAAATCTTTGTTTATGCCAGTGGTTTCCACCTGGGGAGAGAATTTGCCCTTCTTGGGACATACGGCAATGTCTAGAGACATTTTTGGTTTCTACAACTTGGGCATGATGGTGCTACTGTCATCTAATGGATAGGGGTCAGGGATGCCACTAAACATCCCACATTGCACAGGTGATCTCCTTACAACAGATTACCTGGCCCCAAATGTCAATACCAGCAAGAGTGAGAAACAGTGGTTTACATCATCTTCTTTTGCATATGTTTCCTCATTTGGTTGGCAACAGTTGTCCAGTGTAACCAAATGTTCACCATAATCCTGAACACTGATATTTGTTTTAATAACTGTCTTGTTGTGCATATGATGTCACAACATATGAAGAGCATATGTTTTACAACATACCCATATGAACTATAAGATTTCACTTTTGCCTCAATTTTAATCTGGTTATTGATACTTAAACAATAATTGCTTTGTAGCAAATTATCTTTGGACAACTCCCACAAATTATTTTTTTCCCACTGACTCCTGGGTTCCCTTGTAATTTAAACACTGTTCATCATACCTAAAAGAACTGCAACACTTAGTAGTAGTGGTATGGATTATCAACCTTCAGGATAAATCTGATTCTGAAATTATTCCCATTAACATAGTGTTTCATAGCAGGTACTGAACTTGGAATCCACAATCTACAACTTCTTGAGCTGCATAAGTACAGTATAGAAATAGATCCAAACACAACAGCATTGTTTCAAAGCAAATAATTGTTTCCAAGAAAAACTGACCAAAAGTAAAATAATTGAGAGGTAGAAATGATCAGATGTCTCTTAGGTCCAATGGTTTAATTCATTTAGACCAAATTTAATTTCTTTCAAGCTAAGGCATATGAGGAAATGCTAATTTGTGTGAGTTCTTTAGCAGTAATATTCATTAAAACTATTATGGTTCGTTGCAATGTCAAAAGAAACTCTTTTTTTTTTCTTTTATAAGCTGATATGTATTAATGTCCCCTCTTTCTTCTGTGTGTGACCGACAGAACAAGAATCACTAGGATAAAATCAGCAGTTTCACAGTTCTTGTTCTCTGTCAAAGGGCAACACACTGACGGATCCTTCAAGTTTGATTCATTAGGCAAGTTTTTCATATGTAAGGCTAATAAGCTATGACGTTTAGCTCTCAGTAAATTTAATCACCATGCAATTTATGTGTGCTTATTGACTTTATTTCACTATTCAGGAGGCATATGTGCTTTAAAATATAGTGCCATATGTGCATGGAATCAGAGGATTTTAAAGCTTGAGATCATTTAGTCTCAACCTTGTCATTTTAGAGTAGAAACTGAGGCATATGATGAATGCCAGACTGCGAAATAGTGAGTCAGACTGTGAATTTTAAGTTTCTAGTTCACTGTTAATTCTCTTTGAGCTACCATTTTGCTCCCATTATAAGGCTTCAAAAGTAAATTCAAACTTGATTTTATAACATGATTGATTATTCTTTTCTTATCAAGAACATTGAAATAACTATTTTACATTACAAACTATAGTTGGTAACTAAATATTCTCACTAGTAAATAAGTGGGAGATTTTTAAAATAATGGATTATTTTATACAAATTGTTCTTTAGAGTATCAAAAGTACCTTAGGAGTAATAGCAGTGTTTTACTTTTACATCAGGTCTTCTGTCTGCTATCTTGTAGGCAAAGGAATAATGAACATACCATAGATTAAAAAAAAAAAATTATTACTTACTATTTTGCAACTTGGGCAGATCACTGAGCCTCAGTTTCCTCACCTTGAATAAGAAAAATAAGTGATTATCCATGAACCTCATAGACAATGTTCATGAAATAAGGTAAAGTAAATGAGATCACCTTTGTAAACTAAAAAAAAAGATTTATATAAGTTAATGTTATCATATTAGTGAAACATTTTTTGTTCAGACCCAAAACCAATGTTTTCATGGCTCCATTCTACTTCTTCTCCAGTTACTTAGTTTTGTTATTTGAACAACTACAAATGATACTTCCTGACATGTATTTTTTAAATACGTTAAAAAATTGATAGCAGTTGATTAAACCTTACAAAAGATTTGTTTTTAATAAACTTTATTTTTTAGAGCAGTTTTAGGTTCACAGGAAAATGAAGTGTAAAGTACAGGGAGTTTCTATATCTACCCTGTCCCCACACATGTACAGCATCCCCTACTATCGACATCCATCACCAGAGTAGTACATTTGTTACATTCAATGAACCTACACTGATACATCATTATCATCCAAACTCCATAGTTTACATTATGGTTCACTTCTGATGTTGTACAATCTATGGGATTTTGCAAATGATTAATGATATATACCCACCATTAGGGTATCATGCAGAATAGTTTAAGTACCCTAAAAATCTCTGTGCTTCCTTGCCCCTAATACCTGACAACCAATGATCTTTTTAACGTCTCTGTAGTTCTGCCCCTCCAAGGTGTCATACAGTTGGAATCATACAGTATGTGGCCCTTTTGGACTGGCTTCTTTTAGTTAGGAATATGTATTTATAGTTCTTCCTTGTCTCTTCATGGCTTGATAGCCCATATCTTTTTATCACTGAATAATACTCATTGTCTGGATGTACCACAGTTTATTTATCCATTCACTATCTGAAAGACATCTTGCATGCATCCAGGTTTTGGCAATTATTAACAAAGCTGCTATAAACACACACGTGGATGGTTTTGTGTAGATATATGTTTTCAAATCCTTTGAAAATACCAAGAAGTGCAACTGCTAGATTGTATAGTAAGAACATGTTTAGTTCTGTAAGAAACTGTCCATCTTTCAAAGTGACTGTACCATCTTGCATTCCTATGGGCAATGAAATAAACTTCCTATTTCTTTATAGCCTCACAAGCATTTTGTGTTGGTAGTGTTTGGATTTTGGCCATTCCAATAGATGTGTAGTGGTATCTTATTTTAATTTGCAATTCCCTGATGACAAATTGTGCAGAACATCTTTTCATAAGCTTATTCATTATGTGTATATCTTCTTTGGTGAGATATCTGTTAAGTTTTTTGGCCCATTTTTAAATCAGGTTGTTTATTGTCTTATTATTGAGTTTTAAGGGCTGTCTGTACATTTTTGAATAACACTACTTTATCAGAAGTGTATTTTGCAAATATTTTCTCCCAGTCTGTGGCTTATCTTTTTATTCTGTTGACATTGCCTTACACAGAGAAGTGTTTAATTTTAATGAGGTCCAGGATATTAATTTAGTGATAAGAGGGACATCCTTGTCCTGTGACTGAAATTAGTGAGAAACCTTCAAGTTACTTAGCATTCAGGATTGTGTTAGCTGTAGGGTTCTTTTGGTAAATATTTTTTATCAAGTTGAGGAAGTTCCCTTCTACACCTTGTTTACTGAAAGATTTTATTATGAATGAGTCCTGGATTTTATCAAATGCTTTTTCTGCATCAATTGAAATGATCATGTGATTTATAAGCCTATTAGTGTGATGGATTTCATTAATTGATTTTCAAGGTTTGAACCAGACTGGAAAAACTGGTATAAATTCCACTTTGTTGTGGTGAATAATTGTTTTTATACTTCATTGGATTTGATCTTCTAATATTTTGTTGAAGACATTAGCATCTATGTTCAT
Organism: Pseudorca crassidens; assembly: GCF_039906515.1. Lineage (NCBI taxonomy): Eukaryota > Metazoa > Chordata > Mammalia > Artiodactyla > Delphinidae > Pseudorca > Pseudorca crassidens. Next base: position 93,297,395 of record NC_090305.1, on the reverse strand, counting down.
GAAAGATATTGGTCTGTAGTTTTCTTTTCTTGTAATGTCTTTGCCTGCTTTGTGAATCAGGGTACTACTAGCCTCATAGAATGAGTTAGGAAGTATTCCCTCTGCTTCTGACTTCTGGAAGAGTTTCTAGAGATTGGTATAATGTATTCTTTAAGGTTGAATTCACATATGGACCCATCCAGGCCTGGTGCTTTCTATTTTGAAAGGCTGTTAACTATTGGTTCAATTTCTTTAATAGTTACAGGCTTATTCAAATTGTCTATTTCTTCTTGTCTGACTTTTGGCAGTTTGTGTCATTTCAAGGGATTGGTTCACTTCAACTAAATTATCAAATCTGTGGGCATAGGGTTGTTCATATTCCTTTATTATAATTTTAATGTCCATGGGATCTGTAGTCATGTCCCCTGTTTAATTTCTATACTAGTAATTTGTTTTTAAAGTGGGTTTCTTGTAGAAAACATATAATTGGGTTTTTTGTTTGATCTGCTCAGACAATCTCTGTCTTTTAATTAGTGTATTTAGACAATTGACATTTAAAGCGATTATTGACAAACTTGGATTATTATCTATCATATTTTTTCCTGTTTGTTGCCCTTGTTCTTTACTCCTACTTTTGCCTTTAACTCTTTTTCTGTTTTTTTTTTCTGTATGTGTGTGTGTGTGAGCCTGTGTGATTTTAATCAATCATTTTATATGATTCAACTTTCTCTCCTTTCTTAGCATATCAACTTTTCTTCTTTTTTAAACATTATTTTTAGTGGTTACATGGCTAGGAATTTAGTTTGCAGGTGGAATTAAGGTTGCTAATCAGCTGACCTTAAGATAAAGTAACTATCCTGGATTCTCCATACGGGCTGAATGTAATCACAAAGGTACTCAAATGTGGAAGATGGAGGTAAAATAATCAGGTTGAGAGTTATATGACATGAGATAGACTTGGCCAGCTATTGCTGGCTCTGAAGGTGGAAGGGGATCGTGAGCCAAGGGATGCGGGTGGCCTTTAGAAGGTGGAAAAGTAAAAAAGAAAAAAATTTTACTCCAGAAATTTTTATTTATTTTGTTGAATTTTTATTTATTTTGTTGAATGACAGGGAAACAGTATTAAATTACCATCTTTAATTTACATGTATTATGTCTGCTTGGGGTCCAATCTGTCATGAAAATTATACTTCTTGTTCCTATCATTTACGACATGGCAATGGCAAAGGAACAGGCTTCTGTTACCTAGTGAGTTGGCTGGCCTGTGGTGAAAGGCATTGATTGCTCTGGCTTTCCTGGATTACTGGCTGCTCCAGGACACAGTTTTTTATGTGGCTTTCTTTTCCCAGAAGCAGGGCAATTTGGCAGTACTTAAACTCAACCTCATAATTCGTCATCTTCCTATGCATTTTAGCTCAATTACTTCACCTTTAATTTTGAATCTTAAAATTGTGACACCAAAGCACTTTACTATCTCCTGCAAGAAAAGACTCTTACCTTTTCCTCCTCCTCCTCCAACTACTGTTATTCCCACCACTACTTCTACACCTCCTGGCAGCTATCACTGATCAAGAATTTTAGAAGTGCAAACACTTTATGAAATGCTTTACCTCTCTTATCTCACTTAATATTTGCAAAACATGATTATTATCTTCATTTTACAAATGAGGAAGAGGAGACTCAGAGAATTTTTAAGATAACTTGCCTACAAACATAATTAATGATCTATCCAGTATTCAGCCTAGAGCTGTGGGACTTCAAAGCAGGCGCACTGTAACTAAAGGTTATTCTGCCTTTCTGTAACTTTTAACTCTATATTTACTGGTAACAGCTACTGTTTTCAATGAATTATTTCTCCATAACAAAATTAGGTAGTTCCGAGGAAGTTTTAGAAGAGAAATCACGATGAATTATTTGTATTCATTATTGAATGTGCTCTTGTATTTCCTCTTCCGGGACACAGTATGTTTCTCTCCTTTCATGCTCTCTTATGATGAATGTACATGCACAAAGAATGCCATAACTAAAAGTCAGGAGAAGCTTTTGTTTCAGACCAGGTTTTACACTTGCATTACTAGATCAACTGATATAGGATAATGATAGAGTTAAGAAGAGAAAACAATAGAAGATTCATGAAAAGAAGAAAATATGTGAGGAGAAGTTTTTTGCAAGTCTTTCTATTCTTTCCTGTCACATCATCTCTAAGCCAATTTGCCCCAAATGGAGAGAGTGCCATTTAGTCTATACTCTCAACCTGTCATACTCCCATCTTCCTTGTTCTTCTTAATGTTCAATACAAAAGCCATCTCTCAGAGCCCTAAAATAAGTTCAATCTATGGTAAACTGTTCACAGTAACTTCTCTTTATGCTTTTCAACACACTGTAGAATAGAGGGCTTTTCTCTTCAACTTTGCAATGTTTTATTTGGTCACTTTCAAACGGGCCTTATTTTTGCTTGTCTTTAGATAGATAGAATATCTCAGCAGACATTAGCTTAAATAATTATCAAAGCACTGACATTAGGATATAGTGTTATTAACTGTCTTCCAGTGGTTCATTAGGGATAAACTGACTTCTGTGTTGCATTATCCTATGGTTTATGGAGAGACATTATTGAGAGTCTAAATCACTTGGCAAGGAGAATCATAATCTCAAGGAGATCAGAGGTTTACTGAATAGATGAATGCCCTTATGGACCTCTTTCTCAACATACTCTAAAGCATATATTGCAATAGACCATTCCTTTTGTTTTCCCACATAACCCCGCTCCTGCTTTATAGGTCCTCAAATCAAAGAGATTTGTACCATGAATTCATCATATTTATTCCAGAATTTGTATAAATCTCTTTCTTTTTATATTTTGATCTTGTTCACATTGCTTTTGCTCCCTTGTTAGCATATAGAATGGCCTATATTCTGTTTTACAGAACTGAACAAAAAGAAGATATGCTTGTCAATATCACTGCCTAGAAAATCTGTGATTAAAAGTTATGTTGCTCGTTACCACAGAAAATCAAAGTGGTAACAATGCTTACTGACCATTTTTGGAAAAAAATTATTGCTCATTGCTTTCTGTGATCTTTCTTAAAAACAAAGCTGCAAATTGCCACGTTTCACTGAGATGTCAACACAGAGTGCAATTTATATTTATGCAAAAAGATCCTATTACTCATTTTTCTTTCAAATTAGTTTGTAAGAGTTTCTACCTTGAAGGAGTGCTACCACAGGTAATTATTTTAAGATGCGTTACCTGGTACTTTACAGATCAAAACCTCTATGTTCTTGGGTCGACATATAACTATCAATGGCATTCATTTTCCCAAGGATAATGGTTGGAACATGTGAGCCACAAGTCAATAACGTAAATGATTATGTGCCAGTGAAATCAATGGATCTAACTCTTATTAAATGTACCCAACATGAATGAAAAACATTATGATAATGAAGGCATGTTGGCAAAGTAGAGTGAAGCTCTGAGAGACCCTCAGTTTGTTTACCAGCAGCTCAGATATGGTTTTATTAATAGTTATAGAGACAGTATCAAACTAATGAAACAAAGTTAGTGACATAGAAGCAAAATAAGCTGAAACATAAACATGTTTTCGAGGAGTCAAAGGATTATTACGAAGCTCATGTAAAATCTGACAGCTATTACTTCCTCCCCGCCAAAACACATCATGGCATATTGACAGTGGTGTCTGTCATCATCTTAAAGTGATGAGTGATATTAAATATCATTGGGTTCAATCCTTCATCTGATGCTTGTGTTTCTTCTACTGTGATTTTACCACGTATTGTAAAATGCCTCCAGGGTTGGGGGATTCACTATCTTTCCATGCACCCCGTAACAGAAAAAGACAGCAGAACTGGATACAATAGTATAGGAGTCCATAGGTAGAGTAGATCCCAAAGTGTCCCCAATAATTATTTTGCAAAGAAATCATTATGCTCCAAGAAGAAAAGGGCTTACTTATGAGCTACATTTAAACTGGTATTTATTAAAATTTTGACACATTTAACAATATTTTGGGAACAAAGCATTAGTGTTCTAGAAGATTTTACTGTATACATCAGCTCCTTGCTTGTCCATGAGATAAAAATGAAGCCTAATAACACTGATTTTAAAAGCCAAACCAGAGCTCATCACTGCAAAGCATCTGCTTTGTTGTTGTAAGGTGAATGAAAAAGACATTATGTCTATGAATGTGCAAAATGGCATTAGAGCTTTCAGAATTGGGACCAAGAGGGTAGGAAAAAACGAGGTAAAAAATGTTCTTTTTAAGCGTATTGTCATGATCTGGGTTGAACCACCAACATTTGAGCCCTGATGTCATTGGCATCAAGAGCTATTTGACACATAATGAGGACAGCTGGGACTGACCTATGGAGGATGAAATGGAATATGAACCAGAGGCAAATCAGAACTATGGCTTAACTTGGTGAACAGCCTACTTCTCAAATAACCCATGCTGCTTGCCAGGGAGTCAATGAATACTCATGACAGCAGTTAGTATGCAGTGTCAGATTTAGGAATCTCACCAGCCTAAAGGTGAGCATTCCTTAGCCAGGTCACCAGGATTGTATTTGTATGAATCCAAAGCATAGACACTTGTTCCACGTTTAAAAAGGTAAATTTTAGTTTAATATAAAGAGTATCTTTCTGGTTAATGAAGCTGTTGAAAAACTGAAAGGGCTATTTTATGATATGAATTTCTGGTTCTTGCACATGTTAAAAAAAAGATTGAGTGACCACTGTTGATTAAGAGTTTAAAGATGATCCTTGATGGGCCCTTCCATCTCTGCAATTCAATCTAGTCATTCACTCATTCAAGTAACAAAATTTGATTCTCTGATTATGACACAAAATTACATTCTTATTGTTTTTATTGTATCTTGAATCTGAATTAACTAGATATTATGAAAATCTGAAATAATCAAGGAAGTAAAATATATGTAAGCACTCAGTTTTATTTTTCAATGTATAGAATCTCGTAACAAGTGATCTATTTATTTCATTGACCACTAAAAAATTAACTTTTTACTTATTCTTTGGTATCATATAGACACTGATTAGCAGTATTTTGTAGATTTTATTCATAGGTTTGTCATAGCTTGTTGCCTCACTTCATTCAGGGCTCTTTTCAAATATCACCTTACTGGAAAAGTCTTCTTTTCTCTCCCTATGAAAAATGGCATTCCAATTCCATCACTCTCTCTGCTCTAACCGTGCTTTATTTTTATTGATAAAATTTATCACCTCATGATGCTCCTGTTTGTCTTCTGTCTCCATCTACTAGATTGTAAATTCCATAAGAATAAGGATTTGACTGTTTTGTTCACTTCTATCTTCCTATTGCTTGTGATAATATCTATCACGTAGTTGAGATCAAAAATAATGTTAAATGATTGAGTAATGAATGGATGAATGAATGAATGTAAATGCCTGAATCAATAAATTATTTTGAATAATATGAGTGGATTTTGATTGCAGATACTACTTTAATATCATAAATAAATTAGCCAATATAATAAAAGCTTTTTTTTTAGTTCATATTTGAATGCTAACTTACTTTCACAAAAATAAACTGAAAATGATTAAGGGAATAAGAATATTTTTTAAAGATTTTTACCCTCCCATTAGAATTTAATCTTCCTTTATGCCTTAGAAAAGTAAATGAAATTCAGTTGAAAAACAAATATTTTAAAAATGTGGTTAGATTTCTAAGGGTTCCAGTTGAATTTAAAGGTCCTCCTTAAATCACATAAGACCTATATTAAATTTAACGAGGGAGACTTTTGTAAGTAACTTCTACAATTATTAACTCTCAAAGGCATTCAATTTGCCTATATGAATTCATGTTACATGATTGCTGGAGAAGATGGAAACACTGAGAAAAAGATGTTGTTCTGATGCTTCACAATATGCTGGAGATTTTGTAATATATCAAAATTGTATGTGCCCACTGACACTGTTAAATAAATGTAACCTGTATAATATTTTCCTGACTGTTGGCCCATCATGGTTTATAGGTCCATATGAAAATTTAATGTTGAATACTAATATTCAAAAACAAATACAGTTTTCTATATAGATGGCAAATATTTTTGCTAGTTATGATCTATCTAGTTATTTATTTTAGGTACTGCATTATCAAAATCATATGGAGTCAGTGGAGTTTTCTTATTATGGTTATATCAATTCAGCAATGCAGCTTACCTAGAGAGTGGCAAAATATGTATCATTGTGAATTTGGCCTTGCATTGCAGCAAATTGCATGTATACATAATGGATTTCTGAACATGTTTAGAAGGGATTTTTGTGATTACATGCTAAAAAACTAAATATAACTCAGTAAACCCCCAAATATTTTATTTTTTCAGTTGCATTGTAGCTCTTAATCTTTTGCCCCAAATGACGAAAAAAATATTTTTCTAATTAACTTTAGTTTGAAAAGCAGTATTTGCAAGAGCAAGGAATACTCAGGTAGTTCTTGATTGCTTATTATGAAAAAACGGTAGTGTGGTGTATTAGAAATAGCACTGGCTGACAGAAATCTTGGATTGAAATAACTTTTCAGCCAATATTTATCTTTGTAACCCTGAATGAACTATTATTAATGCAACTACACTTGGTTCTATGTAGGTCCGAAATACTATGTAAATATCAATTCATAGTGTCAATTATTGTCCTTAGAAAATAACGTAGAACTTATGTCCTTGGAGTCTCTAAGAAATCACTTGAATGACATAAGAAATTAGAAGAGTCAGCTTTAATGAAATAGCAGAAAGTCGAACCAATGCACTCAGATAACGTTAGAGTTCAAGTATTCCAGGGATCATGATATCTGATTTCTTCCTTTTAGATATGAGGAAACTGAGTCCCTCAGGAGGGTAAGTAGCATAAATTCATACAGCTAAGTAGTAAGACAACAGTAATTAACAGATGAAAAACTGATGTCTTCAACAAACATTCTAATACTCTTTTTTTCTTTTTCCTCTCTCCCTGCCCTCCCTCATTCTCTCTCTTCTTTTCTTTCTTTTTTTTTTTTAAACACATTTCCATTCTCTCTCTTTATGGTTATATGATTTGTTATTTCTCCATTTTTTATTAAATAAATACAAACAGTAAATTTAGAAAATCTACAGACTCAAAGAAAAAAAAATCCATAATGTTATCACTCAGAGACAGTTATTTTCTATAAGGGACCTGTTTAATTATGAATAATTAGAGCTATCCTTTATCAGTCACAATATTAAACCTTCAGACTGCAAAAGAAAAAATGCAATGGACCCTTATCATGGTGAAAATATTCAGTCCTTGCTCCTGTGACTATAGAAAAATTTTTGTCAGTGCAGCATTTTGACTCTTTAGAAAAATAAAGACCAAGGACTTTACATTGCTATTTCATTAGTTGAAAACTGGCTGGGAACATCTGTGTAGCATTTAGTTTTGGGCTTGCCTGATTCATATCAGTTGGCGTGAGCAACAGGACGCATAAAAGAATTAAAATGTGTCAATTCACTTTAGTTTCCTTAAAATTGGTATGTAAAATATGGCAGCGTCCTTGAATATATACTAGGTTTAAATGGAATATTTGAAGCATTTTTTTTTGTCATTAAGTCAACGAAACTGCTTTCTTATTTTCTTAATTTTTTTTTTTTTTTTTGGTGGGTAGGGAGATTGTATTACGGATAGAGCTTGAATTCATTTGTTTAGTAACACATAGAAATAGGCTGTGTGCCTTCTGTTGAAGACCCTATTCAATCCTAAGTAAAGTCTTGTGTCCCATGCAAGCATGAAGACATGTGAATATTAATAAAGATCCATTTCTTCCATAAATAACAATAGATAGGAAATGAGCAATTGGATAGGGCCATGCACGTGCACATAAGTTCCTTATTAGAACCAAATTTACCAATGGTAGTATTGCCAGTTAAAATACTATGATATATATAGACAATGAAATCATATATAGTTTAAACTGTTCTCACTTTACAAAATAGACAATCGAACAACTGTAATTGATTCATGTACTGCAATTTTCATTCCATTAGTTAGAAGATATATCCAAAATTGGGGCTGTCAATCAGAGAAAATGAGTGCATGTTTTGTATTTCATAGTATTAATTGCAGGAGGGAAAATCATTCTTTCTACTTAGATTCAACAGGACTATACACATTTTAGTTTACACAACAGTAAATGTACATGTTTCCTCTAATAATATAATTAGTTTGAGCATCTTGGTAAATTCAAGAAAATAGGTTAATGTGAAACCCCGTGAAATATTAAAAGTGGCTTTCATTTAAATTCACTTTACTGATTGTATTACTTTTCAACACTGTCATTTTATTGACTCTTGTATTTACTTTTGTATTTTGTAGGACTCTGTATTTGTTCAGAGTCTATAAAACTATACTGAACTACTAACCCAAGAAGGTCACCTCAAACCTCTGTGGATCTATGGACTGAAGGATTTTGTTAATGAAATGTGGGACAACACACACACATAGATGTAAATATTTATGTTATTGAATTCAAAGATATGAAGCTGTTCTTGAGTTCTTACCGACCTTCCCCCCAGAATACCATTTTCTTGGTATTTTAAGCTCTTGAACTTGGCTGTAACACTTTATATGTTCTCTGTGTATCTGATTTTCAGATTCTTCTAATAATCAGCTTTGAGTGCCATTTCAAGAATGCCCTAAAGTATACTAGGTGTTAAGTAATGTATTTTATGTATTGAGTATCAGCTAACCTAGTTAGCTTCATAAGAGTGATGAATAAGCACAAGTTTGGGGAAATATCAAGTCTAACCGATCATGTAATGAGTCTTAATTATGATGAAATAAATTTTCTCATATTCTAACCTTCATGATATTTGTGATGTCTCTTTGTTATTCTTTTTTACTAAAATAAAAATAATGTGGAATTTTAAAGAATTGTTATCTATGAATATGAAAAGTATAAATGATTTATTAAAGGCCCAGTTTTCATTAGCTGAGCCATATGAAATCGTTGCTTCACTGTACTATGTTTTCAGATAAAAAGAAATCTAACTGGGTTTTTGTACATAATGTTATTTCAGTATTTCAGCAGATAGTGCAATCAATACATCAGACTGTGTGGCAGTTTCTGACCTAGACTATATCATCGTAGCAATCAATCAAATTGTAGAGACATTCAAAGTAAATCCCCGCCCTTGACAGTCACAAAGCTAAGAGAGAAGGCTGGAGGAAGGAAGCAGCATTTTAGATAACAAATGAAATGGGTTTAGGAAAAAACACCTTTAGAGGTCACTAGAAGAGAAATGTTACATGACAGCTCTCTGATTTGGTCAATATTTTGATAACTACGTTTCCTCCTGTGCCAGGTTTAGCATACTGTGGCTAGTTTAGTGTGCACTGGAAATATATAAGGATAGTAGTTAAGGTGGTAAAGGAACCCCAATTGGTACCAGAATCTTGTGAGATTGAGTTGGATTGCTCTGGAGTTTTGCCTTTTCAATTATTAGTTTCATGTATTACTTGGGATTACACATTATTTAGTAAAAATACAGAATGCATAAGCCCGCCATTTGAAAATTTGAGGGAACAGTAACAATTTAAAAAGAAAAATATAAAGTCTTATTTGCTTCTTATATTTCATCATGTTAAAGGAACTTCAGTCGACCTGCTCTAAGGCAATTCCATTAGGGAAAGCTTTAATTAGAAAGAGTAAGATACCACTTAATGATCAGAGAGTAAAGAGTAAACAGAGATCAGCTTGGAGGTTACTGAGAAGCCTGTTTTTCTTACTAGCTGAACAGAGAAATCTTTTGCCAACAAGGATGAAGAAGTGAAGTTTCATTTTGCTGTAATTTGTAGCAAGGAGACATTAAGTGATCAAAAAATAATCATAGACTAAAGCTTTGGAATGGTGATTATGGGTATGCTATTTCAAATTTTTTTAAAACAGTTCTTTAACTTAAGATACTTTGACATTCATGAGAAATCATAAACATCATCTGTGCAAGATTAGTTTCTTCTCATTATTTTAAAAAATTATTGTCTCTTCATTTTTCTTCCTCACTCACGCACAGGTAGCCTCTGTAAAGTGTTTAATACATGACCCGAGACCTGCATGCTTCCTTAAAAACATAGAGTATAGTTTAGTATAGTTTTTCTTGTGCAGGCTTAATTCACATGAAGAGCATTGAGCTAGCATTCTTATTTTTTTCCATTAAACACTGTCTTTTTGATTTATTCATTTTGCTATATATAACTCTCGTTCATTATTTCTGCTGCATCATTGAAAGAATCCAATGCATTTATTTTATTTATCACCTTTGCAGAGCATCTTGCTGCTTTCAATTTTCTTGTTTTGTAAAACAATGCTGCAAAGCAAATTCTGTATGTGCTCTGCACATACAGGGGAAATGTTGAGAAATACAGATCTGAAATCTGAAGACACGTTGAAACACCCTTGTTTTTCCACGATTATAGGTTTTACTGAAATTATTCTAACTATAACTAACTTTACTTGTGAATAAAATCATACTATTGTCGAAAACAGGGATGACTTTACATCTCAGGGGTCAAATTCGGCCCACCGTTTTTTTCAAATAAAGTTTTATTGGAACACAGACACATCCTTTTTTTTTTTTTTTTTTAAACATGTTGTCTGCGGTTGCTTTTATGCTAAGAGACAGAACTAAGTAGCTGTGGGTAAGACCTATGGCTTGCAAAGCTGAAAATATTTACTATCTAGGCTTTTACCAGAGAAGTTTGCTAACCACTACTCTAAAAGAAAGCCCTTGGGAATTATTATTATCATATTGTAGGAAATTATTATTATATTGTAAAATTTAAATTTAGACTTAGTAAAACTTGTAACAACTGTTTTGCTCCCTTTCTGCAATTGTCCCAAAGTGTCCAGTTGGCTTTGAAATGAAGAAGACAGAATTTGGTTATAAGGTCAGGAGAGCCAAAACTCCCCCTAAAAGGCACGCAGAGTCATTATGCCTTCTTACAGGGTCTTGAATTTAGGTAGTGAATCTACTTAGAGTCATGTGAAGCAAATTGCAAGGCAAACTTTGAGCTTTAAAGCCCTCTGGGAGTCATTTGTTTGATTCATTGACTGTTCTACAGATGTCCTCACATTAGGGTATCAGGGTCCATAAAATGTGATAAGACCTGGGAATGCCTCTAAAAGCGAGACCATAAAGGCAGACTCCTCTTCCCTTGAGCCTCTGTGAACTCTTCACTCTAGCGCCCCCTCCCCCAACTTTGACCCTTTCTTTGCTTATGCCTTTGCTACCCAGGTAAGTACTCACTGGTAAAGCTCTTGTCAATTTCGTTACCATTCATGTGCAAATATTTGCAATCCCAGATTCATTTATTTTATGGTTCAGAAACACATTAAAATACTAAAAAAAAAAAAAAAAAAAATCTACTATTAAAATAGACCATCTGGGCTTCCCTGGTGGCTCAGTGGTTGAAAGTCCGCCTGCCGATGCAGGGTACACTGGTTCGTGCCCCGGTCCGGGAAGATCCCACATGCCACGGAGCGGCTGGGCCCGTGAGCCATGGCCGCTGAGCCTGCGCGTCCGGAGCCTGTGCTTCGCAATTGGAGAGGCCACAACAGTGAGAGGCCCGCGTACCGCAAAAAACAAACAAACAAACAAAAAACCCCCCAAAAAAACATCTTTCAATGTAAAATAGGAGGTATTTAGAAATTAAACTTCTAATCAGGTGGTAAATGTGCCACTGTTGATTAATACCCTTGTTATATAGTATACACTTTGTTAAAAATTTTTATATAGTGTAAAATTTCATAAGTATGGGCAACTACTAGATATTAAATTTTTTATCTGCTTAAACATTTTTTTCATATTGAAAAAAAGGAAAAACTTTCCCTTCCTCACTGGCATTTAATTAAATCACTTTTATTTGAGAGTACATCTTTGTCTGGGAAGTGTTTGCATATTTGAACTTAAACAACAACTAGACTGGAAATCCCTTCATTCAACAAACATTTGCTTAAAGGTTACAAAGTTATAAGCTTTCTGCAAGTGGTGAGGATATAAAAATGGTTCCACATTTAAATAATATAATCCATTAAAAATAGTAACATTGAGAATAAGAATTATCAAAATATAGAGGCAGAAGCCAAAATTATATTCAGAGAACTACTCATGTATTTAATATTTTTCTTCTTTGAGGAATGAAAAATAAAGAATTCATCTTAAGAAATAGAAAAAGAGTAATAAAACAAAATTAAAATAGAAGAAGAAAGTGACAGAGATACAGCCAAAACCCACCATTTTTTAACGAAAAATAGTATTGTTAAATTTAACACATAGTTTTGGGGAGTGAGCGGATCTGACAACATATGAATATAAACAGTAGAAAAAGATGATCTCCAGACAAAACTAATCAATGAGAAAGCAAAAAACAAATAAACCAAGGTTGATGAAGGGAAACATAAGAATATACAGGAAGGAGTTAAAAATAAAATATAAATGAATATATGCAAATATACATTGACACATGGGAACCTCATTTTTAAAACATATATTACTTTGTAGTTTTTCATAGCTACTCTGTTTTACTCCTAAATAACTTTACCTATGAATTGTCTTTAAAATTCTGTAAAATATTTCTTCAATATTTTACGCCTATTAAATAGAAGGAGTAAGAAAAAGATGAATTATTCTATCCTGAGGTAAGACCAAAAACAATCTTGATTTAGTTTCTAGCTACAGGTTGAAAGCCAGGTTCTTGTTGGTGACTACAGTGTTTTGCTTTGTTTTGTTTTTCTTTTTAAACAGACCTTACTTTTTAGAAGATTTTTAGGTTCACAACAGAAAAATGTGGCAGAAATTAGAGAGAGTTCCCATGTACCCCTGCCCCAACATATGCACAGACTCTCCCACTACCAACACCCCCCACCTGAGTGGTACCTTTGTTCCAACTGATGAACATACACTGACACATCACAATCATCCAAAGTCCACAGTTAACCTTAGGATTCACTCTTGGTTTTGTACATTCTGTGGGTTTTGACAAATGTATAATGACATGTGTCTACCATGATGGTATCATACAGCATGGTTTCATTGCCCTAAAAGTCCTCTGTTCTCTGCTTATTCATCCATCCCGGCCCTCTAAACCCATGTCAACCACTGATTCTTTTACTGCCTCCATAGTTCTACCTTTTCTGGAATGTCATATAGATACAATTGCACAGAACATGGACTTTTCAGGTTTGCCTCTTTTACTCAATAACATGCACTTAAGATTCCTCCATGTCTTTTCATGCCTTGATAGCTCATTTCTTTTTAGCACTGAATAATATTCCATTGGCTGGATGTACCACATTTTATTTATCCATTTACATATTAAAGGACATCTGCATTGCTTTCAATTTCTGGCAATTATGAATGAGGTTTCTATAAACATCTGTATGCAGGTTTTTTTTTTTTTTTTTTTTTTTTGCGGTATGTGGGCCTCTCCCGTTGCGGAGCACAGGCTCTGACGCGCAGGCTCAGCGGCCATGGCTCACGGGCCCAGCCGCTCCGCAGCATGTGGGATCCTCCCGGACCGGGGCACGAACCCATGTCCCCTGCATCGGCAGGCGGACTCTCTACCACTGCGCCACCAGGGAAGCCCCTATGTGCAGGTTTTATGTGGACATAAGTTTTCAACTCATTTGAGCAAATACCAAGGAACTCAATTGTGCAGCATTTTTTAAGAAATTTAACTGTGGACAATTTTAGATGAGACTTGTTTTCTCTAGTTTATTATGAATGCCAACATTCTCTATATTATTATATCATGCCCTCTTACTTTTTTGTGTTACTTGCTTTGGCATTTGATATTCAACTACAATAAAGGGGGTTTATTTATTTTATGGCAAGAGAGATGCATTTTTCATCTAAAAAAACCCTTCATACATAAATTGTAATTATTTTAATTCACCTTTGATTTCAGGAAACTAGACTGAGGATCCCTAAGAAAGAAACCCCTGACTTTCATTAGTTTCCTACAGGAGATTGTGGAATACTTTTCTTTAGACATGTTTTTCTAAGTATATTCTCCTAAGGGCGAGGCAATAGCCTTAGAATGCCTGGTTTTGGTCTGAATCTTGTAGAAAAAAGCTATGACATTTCAAAATATGCTCATTTCACAACAGGTTTATGAAACATACGAGTTAAATAAAGCCTTTATGTTGTACACAAATATCAAGGAGAATTCTGAGTGACCTTTAATTTTATACTCTACTAATACAACCGAGAAATAGTTTGAACTTCTGAATCAGTCAAGGTCCACTTTATCACAGGGCATTCCTTTAGTTGATAGGATGGATTAGACTAATGAATTATGAGGTTGTTACATGGGGGTATTGCTTTAGAGTCATTCCTTTCCTCGAGGGTCCACACCACTATGGAAAATAGAGCCTGACCAGGGAGGTACTGGCTTAATGCTATGAACCCATTGTTACCATGGTCTATTTTATACTGCCAGAATCTACTGACAGAGAGTGTAAGGTGATAAGAAACTCATTATAGGGCTTCTTTAGATACGGCCAAGTGAATGACGTGGAGTAAGGAGATATGGTAAAAATTTGTCATTGCCTCTAGGTGGAAACATAGCTCCTTACTGAAGAAAAAGTGACAGTTTTTTTCAAGTAACAATTATCTGCACAGCTATGTGTCTTAATGACTAAATTGAGTGTAAAAATGGCATACAGATCTATCAGGGAGTATATGCATAGTTAATTATGTCTGAAATAATAAAAATATGATTTCCACAGGATAAGGTAAACAGCCAATTAAAATAAGATATGATATATATTTTCTCTATTCATTTGTCAAAGCATAAAACATTTTAACATTGCCTAAATAATTTACTTGTGTTAAAGGGAAATGCTTAAAACATTAATAGGGTACTTCACAATCTTGAGTCAATAAGTTGTTATATGACGGTTACGTAAATAATTCAAGACTCCGTTCAGCACAAAGGGACTAAGGCATTTTTGCACAGTTCAAATAATTCAAAGTTTGCCATCGTTTTCTCCACTGGGCCAAGCTGTCTCCAATGGCTTCTCACAGATGAAGCCTGGAGAGATTTTGGTGCTAATATTCTGTTCTCTTTCCATGGGAATATTATTATTTGTGATTGTTTCATTTTTATTGATTGTTGTTCTGATCCGAGCACTACTAGGTGCTATGAAAGGGGACAAATAAGTGTGGTCATACTTAGTTTCTTGAGGAAAAATAAAAGCGATAAGCAAAAAACAAACAAAAATAAATAACAATAACTTATACATATATCAGATAACAATTATTTTAGCATTAGAATCTCAATTAGAGTTCATAATTTAGTATGTATGAGAAATCCAATGTTTGCAGAATAGTTTGACTGAAGTTAATACATAAACTAGATTATGTGCCCAGAATGTATAATATAAATAAGAGATCAGGAAGTCAAATGATTACAAAACACCTTTAGTAGGATTCACTTGAAATGCAAAAGTGGGTAAGATTTGAAGAGGTGAAGGGAAGAGGGCACAGAGAGCCATTATGGGAGGGAGTGTGTGGAGTAGTCCAAGTGAAGCCCAATCAGAAAGGAAAGGTTCAGGCAAATACCCCCGCTTTTGACTAGCTTATATGGAAAACAACAAAGTGGACATGACTCTCCATAGAGATGACATGTTCTCAGTGTTTTACCTTACGGAACACTCCAATTCCCTATCCTTAATAGCCTCATCCCAAATGAATCTTTCCAAAGTTTTAATTCTCTGACTTGTTTGGCCTATGGGTCTTAACAGATGTGCATATGCTTAAATGAAATAAATGCTAAAATAAAAGAAGTGATTGAATTAAATAACAATGGTGTGAATATATATATATATATATATATATATATATATCAGAATTTGTCATTTTATTTTGACACATCCATTTATAGGGAGTAAACTAGGGATCACCATGTTATATAGAATGACTGTGTGTGTTCCTTGATGGCACTAGGAAAATAAAGGAAACAACGTAAAAAAAAAAAAAAAAAATCACTGTTGCATTTGGCTTAGCAGTGCACCCACACTCTTAGCAGCCCTGGACTCTTATACATACTTGGCATGTATCCTTGCTCCAAGATGTTCATCAGCATTCCTTGAACAGTTCATAATAGCTATTTGGTCACACCAGAAAAAAAAAGAAGGACCACACTAACCCATTTTTCATCACTAATGGATTATATAATGGGATTCAACTGCATTCAATGTATTCTACCTAAGTGTGCTCGAAAATGCAGCCAGAGTATTAGAAGATGTTGCTACAAAATGCTTCCGTTCATCTGGGAAACCCTTCTCCAACAACAGACTGCAAGCATTATCAGAATTTCTAGAGACAGATCATTCATCATTTTTTTTCCACCTGACCTAAAAATACAGAGTGTAATCACTATCACATATAAAACTACAGATAAGTACATGGGATCCCAGAGTGAACACACAAACACACACTCTTTCCACCACATTCCTGTTGGGACATGATGGTTGATAGATGGTTACTTAATTCGACATACATCCCTGTTCTCAGCTATAATGAGCACCACACAAAGAATTGGCTGATTTTTAAAAACATAAGCACAGTAAAATACATCTATAACTGAAAATTTATAGTGCATGTTTTAATCCTCCTTTTTTAAAAGGGCATTTAAATATTGCAGGGTACCAGAAAAAGAATTACCAAACTGATTGCTATATATTATCACTGTACCCTTTCAAAGTGTATAACAAACCATAATTCAGCAAAGAGTTCATTGTTTAGATATATTCACGGTGATTATTAGTTTTGGGGGTTTTTTTGGGCATTTCGTCTTTAACTTGACAAACAAAAGATGATATTCCAAAGGTGATTTCGTTTGATTTTTTTGTTTGTTTAGATATCAGGTAAATGATCATTTAGTAGATTATCCTAAAGCTTACATACTGATTCAAGAACTCTAGCAAATCTGTAATGTATCTTTACACTGACAACTTCAAAGTAAGTAGTAAACCCTCCCCAAACCATGATTATTATAGCTCTTCTAAATTTGAATAGCTGTGTTTTCTTGCTTTCATAAATGTGTTTCTGTCCATATTAGAAATGATGTTTGAATGAACAATTTTACATTTACTGTATGCTTTGAAATATGAAATGTCTAAAAATGTCATTAAGATACTCAAAACATGTCCCTGAAAGGTGAGTTTGAGGTATCATACCCACCTAAAGCTTAGAATTTTCTACTGATTTTGCCTTTCTGAGCACCCTAACTTTATTTTCAATATTCAATGTCTGGTATTTTCTCAGCACCAAAGAGAAGATGCCTCAAATTAACATTGTTGCAACTGGGGACACAACTGATTCGGAAAGTAATTTTTTTCTACTTCCTATATCTTTTCAGGTGCACAATATTAAAACAACATCCTATTAAAAAGCTTTATAACGTCAAAATAGGTAAGACAATCTCAAAGTCAAGCGTTTCAGCTAATAAACCTGCAGGGCTGTTAAATCTATGCTCTTTACTAGCCTTTCAGTTTATACCCTACTAACATAAAACTTACTCAAATAAGGAAAGCAATTTTAGCCTTCCTAAAAACATTAGATGCACACCTATTTGGAATAGGATGAAAATTGAGGTTTTACTTTTTCTGGGTGCTCCACAGCATGAACCTGCGTAAGGATGTGGGGGTAGATGAGGGTGGAGCAGCAGAGGGCTGGGGATATCGAGAGTTGCGCCATATGACAGAGACAGCTGTGTCCTCGTACATGGTAGCCACCGTCCACAGATGGCTAAATTAAACAAATTACATTTGTCACAACGACTTAACTGCTATTGTAGAGTGAAAATATCCATAGTCAATATATAAATGAATGAGTGTAGTAGCTGTGCTCAAAAAAAAAACAAAAAACTTTATTTACAAAAACAGGGAGTGGGATATATTTGGTCCGTGGTCTGTAGTTTGCCAACTTCTGATGTTTGGTTTTCCACTGTGTGACTATCCCATGTCTATTCTTCTTCCTGTTGATGGGCATTTGAATACTTTACAGTTTGGGTTATTATTAGTGCTATGTGAACATTTAGTTCACATTTTTCATGAATATTTGTAATTCCCTTCTTGATTTTCTTCTATCTGGCATGCTTCCCCCTGTTCAGGCATTTATGGGTTGGATTGTGTCACACAACAGGAGCTTGAAGTCCTAACCACCAGTAGCTGTGAGTGTGACCTTATTTGAAAATTGGGTCTTTGCTGACTGTCAAGTTAAAATCAGGGCACTAGGGCACATTGTAATACAATATGACTGTGTCCTAATAAAAAGGGGAAATTTGAACACTCACATAAGCACAGATGGAAGACAATGTGAAGACAGGGAGAATACCATCTAGAAGCCAAGTAATGGCTAAGGCTCCCAGAAACTAGAACAGATGGCATAGGACAGATTCTCTATCATAGTCCTCAGAAGAAACCAACACTTCTGACACCTTGATTTTGGACTTCTAGGCTCCATGGCTGTGAGACAATAAATTCCTGTTGTTTAAACCATTCAGTTTGTGCTACTTTGTCATAAAACCTTGGAAAACTAATATACTCCCTTGGAGAGGTCTTCCTTTATCACGTGTATCTACAATTACCACTCTCCCCATTTCTATCACTTGGCCTTACTTATTTTACTCAATACTCATTTCTTTTGTTTGATTTCTGTTTTCCCTGCTACAATTAAATTCCATGAGAGTAAAGTGTTCATCTGACTCTTGCTCCACTCAGTTTCCCTTACCTGGCAAACTGTAGATGATCAATAACTATTTTTGAGATAAATAAATGTGCAATGTGTCTAGTGCTGCAACTTTTATCTGGCATTTGGGAATTGGACGTAATTGGAGTAGTCAGATCCACAAGCACACGTCAGCTAATTGTGAAAGAATTAATAGACTCAGAAGACCCAGAATGAATGACATCTTTACAAGCGGGTAAAGAAGAATGTTAAGGAGTGAAAAATGGAAGTTAGTCTCTGAAACTCGTATTTTTTGAACACCTACTATGAACCAATTACTACACTAGGCATTTTCATGTTGTACTGTTCTGCTATCTCCTAGTTTATTTAATTTCTGTAAGCCTGTTTCTTCATCTAAACCGTGAGAAAAGTAGTGTTACCTCTTCTATTTACTCCTATCATTGAATGGAGTAAATAAGAAAATGCCTACAATCCACTCTGCATACTGCCCCCCACCCCAGTACAGCAAGTGTGCACTCAATGTGGACTTCTAAAATTCACAATGCATTTAATAGCAGAGGAAATAAACACTGACATCTTTCGTTCAAGAATCCACAGCTTGTAAGTAGCAGAAGCAAGTTCTGAACTCAGGGTTTTTTTGGCCTAAACAATCATCTTGCATTCCTTTTTATATACTCTTTCTGGACATTTTATAGCTATTGGTTTGATTAATATTCTTTCTGCAAGGGTAAAAGACTTTTTTTGTTTGTTTTTTAAAAGAGAGCAAAATTGGCTGCTTTGAAAGGTTGCCTCCGCTATTTTGAGATGTGGCCAGTGCTCACAACGGGAGGTCTTGAGACTCATGTCTGGGACGCAAATTATACACCTGGACACTTGAAATAACCATAGTTTACGAGCAACGCCAGGTCAATTCACACCTAATTCAGTGATGACATCACAAAGGTCTTTCTTACTCTATGATTTCACACATGCAGAGCCACTTTATTTGGAGAGATTTAAAAATGTTTGCTCTAATGATGGGAATTTGGAAATCTGAAATCTTAATAGAAAGACTGAACATGATTTTCAGCATTGCCAGCAATGATCCAGTCCAGAGAACAACTTTTTCAGAGCGGTGGGTGCCAGGCAGCACAGGCAAATCACGACCATCATGAATGACTCTGCAGCCTTCAGATATGAACACGTCCTAACATGACAATCTGGTTGGCTTGTTTGTAAAAGACATTTTTCATCTTTTGCCTCTAATATAATACTTACATTTCTCTGGCTGTAAAACAAACAAATATGCTTCAGGTTTGTAGAAAATCAACATTTTTTTTCCATCAATTTAAATACTTGCCAAATTTGAATTACAAGGAAAACAAAGTTTTAATTTTAAAATGTTGACAGTCAGTACTCTGTCACTATATTGAGGAATGTAAATGTTCATGTAAACATACATCTGCACACAAAACACTGATATGAATTTGGTTCATTTAATGTGATTTTTGCTTTTGGGGGAGGAATGTATTTTGGCATATTTCTATTCATAAACTCAAACCTTCTATCATTTAAGGACATGCATGGTGAGAAAGGATGTTCAGAGTCATCTACTGGGAGCAGTTAATGGTCTCTAGTTTCTGTCAGGCCAGGCAGCTGGAATAACAATTTTATCAATGTGTACCAATGTCCGTCAGACCATGAATCTAAAATCAGAGGGCATTTGCCACATAATATAGGTAATGCGAAGAGAGATAACAGCATCCTCAAGGGCAAGGCCATTTCTGACACCTACTTGAACTCCTAACCTCATGTTCTTTAGAGACTTTTAACCCTAAATAGTGATCCAGTTTTTCCTTTTCACTCTCAACCTGTAGTTGACAAAAAATTACAGAGGATTTAGCTTTACAATATTTCAATGCATTAAGCAGAAATAAAATTATTTCACATTATGAATATGAACTTCATCCTACCAAAGAAACACACACACACACACACACACACACACACACACACACATAAACAATGTGCATGGGACAACTGTGTGAAAAATACGCAACTAAATATCACAACTGAATGCCCAGCCCTTCATAGAACCAAACTACATAATGTCTTTGTGGTTTAACTTTTTAGCTGCTCTTGGCTGTCTGATTCAGTATTCCCTATTCAGGGACATGTCTGCCTCCTTTGGGACATTTTCTGCCTGTGATGACAAGGATGCTGTTCCAAAATGAAATTTGGAACCCAATTTTAAATTGAATCTCACCCTCCAGAGTAAACAGTAGATGGAAGCTGCCTCTTAAATCATCAACTTTTAATTAAATCCTTTGCAGCTGTAAGATCCCCATACTCAATAAGGTGATAAATGCACTGTATTTTAATTTAGTTGTTTTTTGTACTAAACTCACTGCATTAAAGGAGTGTATGATATTCACCAAGTTACTAAGAATGGTTTCACTATGACTTCTTGATCACAGCATAGTGAAATGTTTAAAAACACCGCAGTCAGCAACTTGAAGTCAAATCTTGGCTCCAGGGCCTGCTAACTCTGACCTTGGCCAAGTCAAATGATCTCTTAGCCTCAGTTTCTAAGCCAGATTGAAACACTGGTTCTGTTCTCCCCTGACTTCTCCCTGTATTCATACCATTACCATGACCTAATTGTGGATGGAGCATATTACTCATGCTTTTGACTTGGAGCTTGACCATGGGAGTTGTTTTAGCCAAAGAACTGTGGAAGGAGGACAATGTGCCATTTCTGGACCTAGGTCTCGAGAGACCTTGTGTTTTTTTGCTTGCTCTCCTGCATTTTATCATCCCCAAGAGAAAGTCTTATCCTGGGTAGCTGCTTCTGTTTGACCCTGAATCCCATGATCAATACTTGTGAAGTTGAGCTCTTCCTACCCAATCTACCCTAGATGAGCTATCTAAGTCGACTTCCCATGTACATGAGAACTAAATGCCTATTTTATGCCATTAAGATATTGTGATTATTTATTACACATCATTATTGCCGTAAGAGTGAATTGATACATTTTTCCTATAGGTGAAATGAGAATAAAGATTGCCTCTTAATCATAGAGTTGTTGAAAAACTAAATTGAACATTTATTCATTTAAGGGATATTAAATGCTTGCTATCCAAGGAGACCCTTTGCTTCAAGCTTGGGAGATCAGAGAGGTAAGGTTCCTGCCCTCAAGAAGATCACATTCTAGATGTACTGTGTGTATTTGAATGTTCATAATGTGGTACAACATGGATTCATAAAATGGTAAGCACAGCAATGAATACTAAGACAACAGTATGTAAAAAATGTGCTACTAATTAATGTTAGTAATTTTATTCCATGCTGATGTAATGGAGAATGACAAGCTTAAAAGGGAAACCATAGTACAGGATGAAAATAGAATACCCAACAGCTACATTTTGGGATTAAAAAATTCCAATAAGCACTTGTTCAGAGATGGATAGTAACGGAAGAAAATTGCAACAAGGCAAAACATATGTCTTGAACTTAGCAATTTTACTCTACAGGTTTTTGAAAACTGAGAAGCTTAAAGAGGAAGTAATTTTAATTTATGGACATCACATAGTATGATAGTTAATTTTGTGTGTCAGCTTGCCTGGCCATGGGGCGCCCAGATATTTGGTTAAACATTGCTCTGGGTGTGTGGGTGAGGGTGTTTCTAGGTAAGATTAACATTTGAATCACTAGGCTGAGTAAAGCAGATTGACCTCTCCATTATGGGTGGGCATTATCCAATCTGTTGAAGGCCTGAATAGAACAAAAAGGTGGAGTAAGGAAGAATTCATTCTCTCTGCCTGGTTATTTTCAAGCTTGTGACACTGATCTTCTCCTGCCTTTGGACTTGGACTTAGACTAGAACTTACACCATTGGCACTCATGGGTCTCCAGCTTGCCAATTGCAGATAGTAGAACTTCTCAGCCTCCATAAATGTGTGAGCCAATTCGTTTCCTTAAATCCTTATTTCCTTATAATAAATCTCTCTCTTTATCCATCTAGCTAGCTAGCTAGCTACACACACATAAAGTATACACACACACACACACACACACACATTCTATTGGTTTTGTTCCTCTGGAAAACCCAAACTAAGACACTAAGGCACCTAGAAACTGCTCCTTTCTTTTTGACATTCTGTCAAACCACACCTAAATATTGCAAATCTATAAACACATATTCCAAAACAGAGCAAAACGATCAGAGCAAAAGAGATCTCAATGGAAAGGGATGTCAAAGATTTCCTTTGCTACTATTTTTAATCCTTATCATAGAACATGCATGCAAAATTATAATTTACTTCTGTAATGGTGGAATAATAATTTTGAAGTGACACTAGAAAGTCATTGAATGTTAGAGTTGAAAGGAAAATCAGAGAAGTATTCATCCATCATTTTACATGAGAATATTTCCCCCAGGGAGGAAACTCAAATTTCCCAAGGTCGTAGATACTGACAAAATTGAGATAATTGGTAATAGTAACACATATCATTTATTGAGTACTTAGTATGTATCTCCCACTGTGCTTTACATCCATTATTGCACTTGATAATCACTGAACAAGTATGTCAGTTGGGCATTATGATTACTCCTCGTTTTTCAAATGAGGAGATAGTTTAGAAATGTTAAGAAATATGAAGTGGGGCCCACAGTCACATGGTCAAATCAGGCTTAAAATCAAGCCATTTGACTTTAGAACAGTGCTTCTCAAACCTTAACACGCGCACAACTCACTTGAAGATTTTGTTAAAACACCTGGCCCTCGCCTCAGAAAGTCTGATATAATTGGTATGGGGTAGCCTTCTAGTGTCAGAGAGTCTCTTCCAGGGGATTCTAAATGTGCACACCTGGTTACAACCTCTACTTTGAGCACGTATGGCTAAGTTCCTTTTACGTATCCCTTATCCTTTAGAAAAAGCAATGAGAATTAGGCCGTGACTCAAATTATAAAGTACATAGTCTTCTTGTCCTTAATATGGGATTTGATTTTTAGTAAGCAGGAAAAACTGAAAAAGAGCAGTGATATTTGGTGGGGTGGGGGGGAAGGTGTCCTTAAAAAGATGTTACAGTTGGGCTTCCCTGGTGGCGCAGTGGTTGAGAGTCCACCTGCCAATGCGGGGGACATGGTTTCGTGCCCTGGTCTGGGAAGATCCCACATGCCGCAGAGCGGCTGGGCCCATGAGCCATAGCCGCTGCACGTCCAGAGCCTGTGCTCCGCAACAGGAGAGGCCACAACAGTGAGAGGCCCGCGTACCGCAAAAAAAAAAAAAAAAAAAGTTATAATTAGGATAAAATGGGAAGCTCACTTGGGAAAATGAATGCCAACATGGCAATGTTACAAACCAAAATAATACCAGTAACACTAACACAATGTTCCAATTGTTTTACACTAAACTGTAATATTTCTCTTACTACAGTGGAGATTGGCTTAATCTTCCCAATTAATTTCCTCTTTGTGATAGAATTAAACATTCAAGACCTTTGCCATATGGATTTCCAGCACCTCCCACCAGAGTAGGCAAAGAATATCTCCTGCCTACTAATGTTGGCTTAGTATCTGATTTTCTTTAGCTGATGAACTTTAGTGAATATGCTGATGCTGCCAAGGCTTTAAGAGAACGTGCAGGGTTCAGACTGGCCTTTTGTGCTTCTGCCATCAATTCTGAGATTTT
Source organism: Pseudorca crassidens (assembly GCF_039906515.1). Taxonomy (NCBI): domain Eukaryota; kingdom Metazoa; phylum Chordata; class Mammalia; order Artiodactyla; family Delphinidae; genus Pseudorca; species Pseudorca crassidens. The sequence continues at coordinate 93,272,980 of NC_090305.1, read as the reverse complement.
GTGTGATACTGGCACCAGAATGAGAGACACGTGGAACAGACCTGAATCCAATCTCTAACCTGTCCCATGCAAGTCCAGCAGAGTCACAGCTGATCCACAAGCTGTGAAGGAGAAATAGATGCTTACCCGTGTAAGCCACTATGTGCTGGAGGTTTTTGTTGTTGTTGTTGTTATTCAGTATTAAAAAAAAGACTTGACTAATACAATTATATTTAAACAAAAACATCCTGCATGACCTGTTGATTATTCTTTTCACTGACCAGCATCTGAAATGCTCCATACCTTCCTAATGTTTCTGGAATTCCTGAATTAATTCCAGGGTAAGACAGCTATCTGACTACGAAAGTAAAAAGAGGCCTCTAGGGTATGGGCATGTGACCAGGGTCAGCATTCAGCCACACCCATTTAGTTATTTATATCTCATAGTGAAACAAAAGAGATTGTGGCAAATTATTTTTCTAGGGGAGAGCAGAGGAGAGATGTAAGTGGTGGCATCACATTCTAGTGATGGAAGTGGTACAAGCTGTGAGCACCATATTCATGATGTAACATGATGTCTGCACTGGGCTGGGTGGCTTCTGGGGCTCTACCTTGGCTGGCCTCAGGCTGCCTCTCCTTCCATTTTCTCCTGCTTGTTTTTCATGCCTCATTTTGAATCTTTCTAGCTCTTCTCTAAGCTGATGAGGGTCTTCCAATAAATATGATTTTTCCTTAAATCTACCAGGGCAATGTTTCTCATCTCCAACTAAAACGTCTTCATGTCCCATTTGCCTTTGTGCATTTAATTCTTAAGTATTTAGCTGGTACCTGTTATGTATCAGGGACTGTACTAGACTCTAGAGATAAAAAGAAGAGTGAGGTCCCATTGCTCTCAAAGGATATATATGTCTACCTACAGTGGATTCTTGTTATTTACTGTAGTTATGTTCTAGAAAATCACTGAAAACCATGAATTAGTGAATACTGAACCTTGCTCTTAGAAGAAATACAGGGTTAGGTTTTTAAAAGCCTGTGGTCACAGTTTCATCAGATGATCAGCACATAATCTTCTTTTATGTGTGTATGATTAAACACACCTTATTAAATCTTACTTAGTAAATACTGTTTATTCATTAACATTTAACTCATGGCCAACAGCACTATAACTCATGCCTGAACAAAGCTTATGTAACTCCTATGCTTTCTCTGTAAGGCACAGCACAGCCTTCTTCTGCTTGGGAGCACTAGCCAGCGCCTCAGGCCTACACTTAGGGGCCATTTTAAACAGTAAAATCCCCAAGAAAAAAAATCACAATAATGTGAAAAGAGAGCACTAAATATAGTCTGAAAGGGATACTTGTTTACAGTATGAGACCTGAAACAAGAAAGTAGATTATTACCTTTTCTACCTCAGCTGGGAACATGTGTGTTGGGTGACTCAAAAATTTCTCCCTTCTGTGCATGTCTGCTAATGACCAGGAAAGTACAGTGAGTATATCGATTTGGGGGTGAAAATAAATTTTAGCATATAGGTGAATTCACAAATATGGAATCTGTGAATAATGAGGATTAACTATATACATATAGATTAGAGACAGAGTTAGAGATAGAGGTATGCAGATATGTTTGTATATAAATAAATTACTATGTATGTTATGTTTTTAGTAGAGAAATACAAGATGTAAGGTGTGTGAGAAGTGGATAGGGAATGCAAGGACAGTAAAGGAAGGAAAGCACTGTGCTTGGTGATCAGAATAAGGATGACAAGATAACACATCATATTTGAGGTGCCCTTTGGAAATGAACAAGAGGTAGGCTTTTTAGTTAAAGGAAAAGCCTACACAATGTCCCACACACAACTTTGCATCACAAACCTTTCTGGAAATAACAGACTGTGAATTAGGAAAAAGGGAATTTGAGGGAGTTGGAAAGAAACATTGAGTTCTGAGAATAAATTTATATCACACTGATGTGTCTAGTTTATAGAGTAGGTCATGTTCAGATTTGAGCTTTGCAAAGATAACTTCCATGATAATGTAGTGGTTAGACTGACAAGGAATGAGGCTGGGGATGGGAATTCCAGATGGGAGTGACTCATAAAAATCAGGTTAATGGCATGAAGCTGAACTAAGACTGGGAGAAGAGCAGTAGGCAAAAGATTCAAATCCACAGGATTTAAGGAGAAATCAACTATTATAAAATGGGAAGAAGAAAAGATTAGGGGATAAATAAATTTAGTTATTACTTGGGAAGACTTCCACAGAGCCTGGGCACACAATGGGTAGGCAGTTTTGCTGGTAAAAAACCTGCGCCTGGTTTTGTACATGCTGAGATAGAACTGACGGTGAGATGGCCAAGTAAAGTATCTCAGTCATTAAGAAAAGTAAAAAATATTATTGTTCAGCATAATTTTCTGATCTCTTGGTTCCTTTATTATCAGAAATAGAAACAATGAAAAGATATTTAATAAATGCTGTCTTGATGATAAATTTGCTATAAAAAGAATTCCCATAATTCTCCTAACTCTGAGTTTGGGGGACTGATCAAACAGCACTTTGTAGACCATTGAAAAGGATGTTGATTCTGACACTGAATGAAATGATGTGCCATTGAAATGTTTTGAGCAGAGAAGGGACACAGTATGACATCATTTAGAAAAGTAAACGGGGCAGCTGGACTGAGAACAGACTATAGAGGAACAATGGTGAAAGGTGGGGAACTCTGAGGTAATTGCAATAAACTTTACTTCCTAAAAAACTTTAACCACTTTTCATTAAAGCATAAAATGGTTACATTCTGCCAACTGATAGAAAAAAGATTGTAAGTAACTATCAAAGATGTAGAAGACCCTGTTCTTCTAAACCTGAGGAGACTGCACACACATAAGTAAATAAATTAAGGGCGAGGAAGACGCTTTGGCTTCAGGAAGGAGTTAAGTAGAGACTGATTGTAAAAACAGTCAATTTCAAGGTTTCAAAATGCCCCCACCCAGTTTTATTGAGATAAAATTACCACATAGTATTGTATTTGTTTAAGGTGTACCACATAATGATTTAATATATGTATGTATATTAAAATGGTTACCACATTAAGCTTCATTAACACCCATCACCTCACATACTTATAATTTTTTTTCTTATGATGAGGACTTTTAAGATTTACTCTCTTAAAGCAACTCTCAGATATACAATACAGTACAGTTAACTACAGTCACCACGCTGTATGTTACATCCCCACAGCTTCCTCATTTTATGGGTGATTCCATATTTTAATCAATCCTCTAGAAATAAAGTATGGCCGGCCGTGAAGAGAGAATATAGAAAAGTGGCTTAGAGTTTGAATTTTTGAATAACTGTGTCCAAAGCGTGGCTCTAATATCACTAGCTATTTGACTCTGTGCAGGTTATTTGATTCCTCTATAACTCAGTTTCTTACCTGCGAGTCAAATAGAGAAAATAATAGTGCAATCTCACATTTCTTGGGTGATTGGATGAGATGATTATTATAAAATCCTTGGCATGCTGGAGCTACTCAATAAATTAGTATTGATGTTATTAGCAATAGTGGTGGTAGTAGTAGCTGCACTAAGTACTTTCCAAAACAAACTTCTCAATTCCTCCAAGGAATATATATTCCCAACAATGTCCAAGAACATCTACAAAGCTCTCTTAGACTGAGAAGATGACAGGCATGGATTCTCCTGGTGGTCATTATTAATATTTATCAACTTTCAAGTATGGATTTCCTGCATTATTTATTTCTACCTATATTTTCATAAAGGTGACATTTGCTTTAGAAACACAGGACTAAAATAGTGTTGGAAATAATTACCGTGTATTAAATAAAAATTGAAACATTCAAACCAATTCTTTTTCACTTAGGGGTAGCATATTCCATTTTCTAAGCATTCTAAAGTGATATGTTTGATTTTGTCAAACCTCTGCCATTTCCCACATGTGCTATATAGACTTGTTATCTTGGAAGTGATTACTCATACTTATTTTTTGGAAGCAGGTATCTAAACCTATAATCCAGTAGGTATGACATGCTTAGCTTCACAAATGTTCCAAAGCCTAGAATCTCCCTCTATTCCTGCACTGAGAAACTAGAGAAAGTAGGAAATGAGAATGAATTTTGTGTTTACCCATTTGGTGTCTAGATAGACTTACTATTGGGATATGTGACAGTCTACCTAAGTCATATGGTCAATAGAAGTTGGAGTTGATAATAAGTAATAAGGCAGAGCCCACTTTTGATCTCCTTTGCCTAACAGGAAATGCAGCGTAGGAATAAATCCAGGAAGGAGTGCTGAAATTAAAAGGCTGGAGTACCCAGTTCTATCACCCTATCTGGACTATGATAAAGCTGTAGTAGCATTTTTTGGGTAGAGATCTGAGGGAATAGTTAAAATGACAAGCAATAGTAGGTGCAGTGAATCATAAACCCCAGTCCAATGGAACACACAGCTGCCACTATTTTTACACAGAGTTCTCCAATTAAGGAAAGAAAACTTCATTATATTTTAATACATTTTTGAATGGTCTTTAAAAGAATTTCAAGGAAAAGTTAAATATACCAAAGCATCCATGGTTCAAAAAAGATAAGAACTTGCCTTTTTCCCTTGCTCATTTTAGGAAGATATTAAGAACAAGAGGACTTTAATAAGCAATATTTGTTTATGATCATAAAACTATATAGTATAAGCCAAAGTAAAGTAGTAGCTCTTATCATGAGAAACATGGACTGGGGTGGGGTTGGAGGATTGACCACATAGTGGCATAGCATGAAATTAACTCTTCATGATAATAATAGTGTAATGCTGACATTAATAGGAAGAAGAAAGCTATGTATGGGCTTGACCACTGTGGCTACACTGAGATGAAATGGGCTATAAAATGTTTGCTATTGTTTTGAAATGGGATAACAGCATACATTTAAATTATGCTCTCATCGAAATTGCACTGTAAACCACAGTGACCTATTTTTATGTCTTTTAATGATAAGATTTTGCGTTTTTTATTAAAAAACTGAATGCTTTCAGTTTAGTGGCATGATTGAAGGTACAGGACTCAGTACTAGTATATATAAAGTGCTCAGTACATTGGCTGTTAATGTGAAGATTTTAATGTGGTTGGGACCTCTTCAGCTCAGCCTAGGACACTTAGAAATCATGAGATGAGCTAGGGTTTTACACAACACCCACACCTAACTTCCTCCTTCCAGGAAGTGAGATGGAAAAAAAGCGAGGTTGTGGGTACACAGTATGTATACAGTTTCCTCTGTGTTCATGATAATCAACCATGACATTCCTTACGTGTAAATAGCACCTTAATCTTAGAATTAGTCGCATATCTGCTTTCATGGAGCCACTACTAACCAACTGACTGGAGGTATCATGCTGAATAAAATCCATTTTCCATCCTTTGGCTAGATAGAGGAATGGAGAAAAACATCTACAGAGGGATATGTTTAAACATGTAATACGTTTCATTCTAAAGGTATACTAAGTATTAGATGCCTGATTCTGCTCTTTATTATAGACTTAACCATCACTGGAAGCTCTAAGCAAATATAAGCTTTATTTATTTTTAACATCTTTATTGGAGTATAATTGCTTTACAATGTTGTGTTAGTTTCTGCTGTATAACAAAGTGAATCAGCTATACTTACACATATATTCCCATATCCCCTCCCTCTTGCATCTCCCTTACTACCCTCCCTAGCCCACCCCTCTAGGATAAGCTTTATTTTTGAAGGGGCAAAGGATCCTATAAGTTCAACAAAACCAATGCCTACTCTCCTTTGTGCTCCACTGTAACCAATCAAATTAACATTTATATCACATGCATACATCATGTGAACGAATTTCACTGGGCTAATTATCTTGCTCTCATGCCCCCCTAACATAAGGACTTTTCTTATAATGGCATTTTAACTGCTTATGTAATTGTCTATCTCTTCTACCATACTGTAGGCACTCTTCCTAGAGCCTGGAATAATGATTAGAAAATAGTAAGCACGGGCTCCCCTGGTGGCGCAGTAGTTGAGAGTCCACCTGCCGATGCAGGGGATGTGGGTTCGTGCCTGGGTCTGGGAAGATCCCACATGCCGCGGAGCAGCTGGGCCCGTGAGCCATGGCCGCTGAGCCTGCGCGTCCGGAGCCTGTGCTCCGCAACGGGAGAGGCCACAACAGTGGGAGGCCTGCGTACCACAAAAAAAAAAATAAAAAAAATAGTAAGCACTAAATACAACTTGTTGAAAGGAGGAAGAACTGGTCTGAAGTCCAGAAAAATGCCTTTGACATTCCTATGTGTACTATTTTCTATGTTACATATAAAACCTGGGGAAACTCTTATTTATGTGTTGATGTTGACTGTTTTTCAACTGTAGCTTTTATAGATGTCTATCCTTAGAATGACAATAACACTACTCTACACCCACTAGGATGGCTATTATAAAAACAACAACAACCCCCAAACACACACACAAAATGGAAAATAACAAGAGTTGTAAAGGATCTGGGGAAACTGGAAATCTTGTGCATTGCTGGTGGGAATGGTATAGCTTCTGTGTGGTATGGCAGTTCTTCAAAAATTTAAAAACAAAATCACCATATGGCCCAGCAATTCCACTTCTGGGTATACATCCAAAAGAACTGGAAGCAGGAACTCAAACAGGTATTTGTACACCCAAGTTCATAGGAGAATTATTCACAAGAGCCAAAAAGCGGAAACTGTCCAAGTGTTCATTGATAGGTGAATGGATAAACAAAGTGTGGTACATACACACAATGGAATATTATCTAGCCTTATAAAAGAAGGAAATTCTGACACATGGTACAACATGGATTGACCTTGAGGCCATTACGCTAAACAAAATCATCCAGTTACAAAAGGAAAAGTATTGTATGATTCTACTCATAAGAAGTACGTAGAGTAGTCAGATTCACAGAGACAGAAATTAGAATAGTGATTGCCACAGGTAAGGGCAAAGGGGAAATGGGCAATTATTGTTTAATTGGTACAGAATTTCACTTTGGAAACATGAAAAAGCTCTGGAGCTGGATGCTGGTGATGGCTGCCCAATAACCTGAACGTGCTTAGCGGTGTTGAAGTGTACACTTACAAATTGTTAAAATGGTAAAATTTATGTTATATATATATTTCACCACAATTAAAAAGTTTAAAAAATATATCACATAAAAGGACAATAATAATGAATATGGTACAACTAAAATTTCAGCTCTCTCAGTTGACTCAGGCTATTTGAAGGAAGGTATCTGCAGGTATCCATCCCTAGTACTGAACTTGGCGGGATTCTCTGCATGTTAGCCACATAATAACAATGAAATGATCAACTTATTAATAAAATTTTTCCAGTACATGGACGGAGATGTCTTGAACTCATCTTTGATGAGGTTATCTTACAAACAGGCATTGCAGAAATTGTTGTGGAATGAAATTACAGTAAAGCAGATCAGGGAGAGTCAAAGCGTTTCTAAATCAGTTCTGTCTCTACTATCTTGAATATTCATATGTTCATTGTGTTCTCCACGTTGTTGATCATATCTTAGTGCTGACACGCTATCATTAGGTTGCTCAAGAAGAAAAGCTTAATAACTCTGAAATGTGAAGCTTAAGTTTCTCCATTTTCCACATGATACAATTTCCTGAATTATTTAAACATAAGCCAAGACAGTTTAGGGAATTATTTGAAATAAATATTGAGAAAGAGATTTCATTTAAATGAGTTAATCCTCCCAGAAATGGATAGCAACCAGATATTTAACAACTGCATATCCAGTTAAATCACATTCAGAAACTGCTGGAAATATAGACTAGACAACTTCCTTAATTTAGAGGACAGTGTAATACTTAAGGCTTTAATCCCCTTATGATAGATAATGGATTTGGACTTTGGCACAGTTTTCATGATAAAACCCTTGCTCTTATTAAGATGCTTTGTACATGAGTCAGTAAAAGTCATTTGTAAATCAACTAAATTCACTACAATAGTCCTCTAGTCTTTTCTTCTTGAGGAAACATGAGTAATGACATTTTTACACCTGATATGACTATTTTTTTTGCTTTATCTGTTGCTCGGAAACATTTTCTAAGACTGATTTAAAAATTAAAAAAAAAAAAAAAAAAAAGGAGTGGCTCCATTAACATAGAAGATGAGAAATGCCCTTATTGTAAAATTTCTGTAAATTTGCTTTCAGTGCTAAAGAAGAAGAAGAAAAAAAAAACAAAAACATATCATATGGCAGTCAGACTAGCACATAGAAACCATATGGCTTGGGCTGTTTTACTAAATGGAATGGGGATAATAAATTTTTATTGACATATGTCATGTAAAAGTTATGAAGCATTCTCCATCAAGGGCTCAGAAAATTAAACTAAAATCTTATATTTTATCCCCATGCCAGTAGATGATATAAGCCTCAGTAGCAAAAAAAAGTCCATGAACAGATTTCCATTTAAATTCCTCACTGTATGAAAATAAAAATCATGGAAAAAATACAGTCTATTAAATGATTTGTCATCAAAAATGCTGTAGTAAATCTTATATATACTTACATGACTTAATAAATCTTTACCCTAAAGTAAACAACTTGTAGAACTAAAACTCCTCTGTGAAAAGAGTACATTAATTTATTGACATCACACATTAATTTACTGAATCACATAATACCCACATAAGCTGAATATAAGTTGCCTTTTAATAATCTATAGTCTAAGAGATTTTAGGAAAGCAAAAAGAAAAAAATACTTATTTCTAGAGATCAAGTTGGCAAATATAGCTGTAAATATATTTTATTCCTTGGGCGCGTACGTTTTGAGAAAATATAAACAAAGCTTCAGCTTGAGAAAGTGCCTATTGGATTATTGAACTAAATAACCCACGTACTTTTCAATAAACATAGCAGAACTTGCCAGAGTACTACACAGAGTCTTGCTTGCAGTCACTTTTGCATTTGGCTATTGAACAACCTTCAAGAGCACATGAATATGAGCTTTTTTCTTTTAGTTTTAATTTTTGAAACTTTAGATATCCAAGAGTATATTTATGAAGAGTAATTATTTTCTTTGGGCTCTGATTCATGAAAGCCACTTTACCCAGTGATTTATTTTCAGAATAAAAGTAGTATCATTGTTGTTTTATTATAAGAGACAATATGCTTATAAAAGTCAGACCAACTCAGAGGAGTATAAAGGAAAATGTGACAACTATTTGTATGCCATAATTCAGAGATCCCCATTAATATTAACATTTCAGGGCATATGCTTCCAAACTTACTTCTATGCATAACTGTGCAAACATATACATGCATAAAATATACATTTACTTTAACAAGGATGGGATTGTATAACACTGTGGCTTTGTACTCTATTTTTTAACCTTTACATTTTTGGCATAATCCTTACCAATAAAGGCTCTTTGTCAAATTTTCAATTAGCTGCTTTATATTACATTATAGATGTGTGTGTATGATTATTTAATTATATAATTTATATATAATCATTTACAATGATTAAAATATACACTATGTATAACATATTTTACAATAATACATATTATTCTATTTATTATGATCTATAATTATTTCATCATGATTTATTTAAGCAGTCACCCACTGATAGGTAGTCTTGTTTTTCACTTAATAAAATACAAGTATAGAGGACATTTTTTTATTCATGTCTTTCAGAAATTGAAAGAGCAAGTAGATAAAAAAGCAAGAGCACACATATATGATTATACATATGAAACGTATATATATGAGATTATATAATGATTTGGATAATAGAATCTACCTTGATGTTTTATATCCATTAACACACACACAAATACACACTCATGTTGTTATTCCCTGAAGAGGATATATATTGCTCATTTATGCCCATCAAACAAAGGAAAATAAATCAGTAATGAAATAATGTCACGTATTTGGCTGCAAAGAAAAACTCTGCAAAGTAGAAATTTTATACGAAAAAAAATCTGCTTATGTGCCTTATACAAAATTAGCAATCTAAAACAGAATAACCCTCATTTCAAAGAACAAATAAAAATGCAAGTAGTGCTCTTTGCAGACTCAGAAACAAAATACTCATATCAAAATCTATAGAGGCATAAACAGCTCTCCTTGGAGGAAAATATATAGCTTTAAATATTTTATCATAAAAAAGGAGAATTAAGTAGTTACCTAAAAAAAAAAAGATTTTTGTGATTTCTTCAGGGTTAACAAAATGAAATCTTAACTTTTCAGATTCAAAATTCTACCTTTACACACATCACACTTGGAACTATGTACTTTCTTATTTTCCCCTTTCCCGTTTTCTCTTCACACATCTCAGTTTCCACTTCCTGTGTCAGTATTTACCAGTAAAATGAACTTCCGACACCATTATTCCATTTCTAAGTTCCACACCCTATCATTGCTAATCTGCTGATGCAGAGACTGTCCTGGATCAACTAGGCAGACCAAATGTAATCACAATGATCCTTAAAAGAGTTACAGGAAGATGTGAGTGTGGGGAACCAAGGAGTTGGCAGCTTGAGAAGGACTGAGACTGATGTTACCGGCTTTGAAGATGGAGCAAGAGATGCCACAAACCAAGGAATGCGGGCAACTTCTAGATGCTGAAAAGGCAAAGAGCAAGAGCCTCCAAAATAGGAACACAGGCCTCTTGACACCTTGATTTTAGCCCAGTGAGACTCATTTCAGACTTCTGGCTACAGAACTGGAGGACAAATTTGCCTCATTTTAAGCCTCTAAGTTTGTGGTAACTTATTATAGCAGTGATACGTAACCAGCGCATCAGCTAATTCAGCATATTAAGAGTATGCTTGTTATGTTGATAGCAGCATTATTCACAATTGCCAAGATATGGAAGCAACCTAAGTGTCCATCAACAGATAAATAAAGAAGATGTGGTGTATATGTACAATGGGATACTACTCAGCTATAAAAAGAACAGTATTTTTTCATTTGCAGCAATATGGATAGACTTGGAGGGCATTATGCTAAATGAAATAAATCAGAGAAAGATACGCTATCACTTATATGCGGAATGTGAAAAGTAAAACAAACTAGTGAATATACAAAAAAGAAGCAGACTCACAGATATAGAGAATGAACTAGTGGTTCATTGGGGAGGTGGAAGGGGAGAGGAGAAAGGAAGGGGGAATAGGGTTAGGGGATTAAGAGGTACAAACTATTATGTATAAAATAAGGTACAAGAATATGTTGTACAACACAGGGAATACAACCAATATTTTATAGTAACTACAAATATAGTATAATCTTTAAAAATTATGAATTACTATACTGTACACCTGTAACATATGATCATGTACATCAAGTATACTTTAAAAAAAACTAGACAAAGAAAAAAAGAGTGTGGTTCTTACAAAGATTAAATGACATAATGTGTGCGAAGTGCTTACCCCAATGCCTTGCACAGGGCAAAAAATCAGTAAATGATAGCTGCTATTAATCTAATTATTTTACAACTCGTAATATATTATTAGTATAATACTGACAAAATGCTGACTGAACAACATTCTGCTCTAAACAATAAGAAAGCTTGAATCACTGGTATGTGATATTCCAGGGAATGGTTGAAAACCTTAACATTTATGGTAGGCAGGATATAAACTGTGATAAGTATTAACATTTATTTAGAGAAAACAGAAACCACGGGAGAGACCCAGTATTCTTTTTATCCTACTGAGCACTTTAATGAATATATTTAAATACTTGGAATAAATCTCTGTGTTTGTTTCAACAAAACTTGATAGCATCAAAATTCCTAAGGTTTAAGATACTTAGAATTTCCATTTTCATGAATAGCCTCACTTTACAGACAACTGAATATCTCTAATCTCCATAGGTTGAATTTTGATGGGAATCATTTTAGATAGCCCCCGATCCCCCTAGTCCTAAAGATGAGAGAAATCAATTTTAACAGAGCATTTTATTCCAAATGACATCCTCTGTCCACAGCTTCAAAAGTGATTATTCCATGATACACACGAGGCTTTGAATTGTCTTAAGGTAAAGCATTTTTAATGATATTTATCATAATCATTTATACAAAGAGTGTTAATATACTCAGATTCCATGTTCTGGTTTAATCCCTAGCTTTTCATTTCTGCTTTCTTAAATGCATGAGTTAATATTTTAAGTTTAAAACAGTGCTTTGTTCTTGTTTCAGAATCAGGCAAGAGTTTTGAGCACTAAACTTATATTTAAATTTCTTTAATGAAACTCCTCCTTAGAAACACATTTTATATATTTTTATGCCCCTGATACTGGGTGATATTGCTCTACTGCTCTTCTCCATTCAAAATCTAAGCTAAGCACTATTCTGATCAGTCCCACAATTGAACTGATATAACATGGGTAATATAAATAATGTCTTACCTATAATAGAGATTTAGTGGTCAGTTTGATTTTAGTCAGCCCTTTACACAGCATACAATAGGAACTTAAGGACTTATATTGGGTTAAATTAATATATTTCATTCATTTGTTTATACAAATATGTATTTATATTACATAAAATACTTATTTTAAATATTACAGTAATATGGGGCTAATACAAAGATAAGTAAGGAGCAATCAGTATCTCAGTGAGTGTACCATAAGTAGGTAGGATAAAAGTCAGGATTAATGCACAAAATTTATACTGTGAACAAGACATGGAATAACTGTGAAGTTCAAAGTATAAAGTTAGGATACTGTTTGGTACGTAACGAGAACCCTCAATACTAGAAGTTTCAAAAGTTTTGTGTTTGTAGCATATTTTCAGATACTCAAATTATCATGTGAAGTCAACAAAAGATTCAAAACAACACTTTATGAAGTAATTTATAAATACAAACACAACTACAATGTAAAGGTGGTTCACAGAGTCTACAGGAGTATCCAGTTTTTAGCCTATTCTTGGTGGCCCCTCAGTAATGTAAATTTTCTGAAAGATAACTGTTTACTGCCACAACTCCCTTGTTCACCTGTAAGGACAAACTCTTGACTATGTCAATAGCCCTTTCTTTTTTGGGATTTTCTTGATGTCATTTTCTGTTTACACTTCCTTGTGTCATATAATCTGCTCAATTATGTTCTTTGCTCTTAAGTATGTAACATTTAAACATCCTCTTCTTGGTTCATGGATATATTATTTTATTCCATCTTTATAAGTATATTAATTATAGTATTTGCAATTTTCCTCTATCTGCTTTTTTTTTCTCTTTTTGCGGTACGCGGGCCTCTCACTGTTGTGGCCTCTCCCATTGCGGAGCACAGGCTCCGGACGCGCAGGCTCAGCGGCCATGGCTCACGGGTCCAGCCGCTCCGCGGCATGTGGGATCCTCCCGGACCGGGGCACGAACCCGCGTCCCCTGCATCGGCAGGCAGACTCTCAACCACTGCGCCACCAGGGAAGCCCTCTATCTGCTTTTTATTACATATTTTTTCTTCCTAGTTTCAGTTTTCTCCCTATTTTGTCTTTCAATGTTAGTGGTTTTCCTCAAGAATCTGACAATTCTTGTTTGTCTAGTCATATTTGAGATGAGGCACTTAACAAGTTCATTGGCAACTCTGCAGGGAATTTACGGTTGTCCATTTTGGGCATCTATACAGGATGATGATCTGGCTGAACCACTGTGTTGGAGACCTCAAAATGTATATTACCTTCAGTGTATTATTTGGATTCATCAGATTCCCAAGAGAACAATCGTCTAGTCTCCTGCCTGATGTACAGCATTCTAGGAATTGAAGGCACTGCGATTCCAAACATTCATGATGAGGAAATACTTTTAGAGACCTCCAATATACTTTTCGGGAAGAGAAGGAGTAGGAAACTGGTGCTGCAAATTCTGAATGTGTTTGAGGATTTGTGTTACAAATCAGGTTGTCACCCTGTCCCTACACCTAATTTGAGAGTCATCTTCCTCCTTCTCCTTCCCTCCCTCTCTGCTTCCTTCTGCCTCCTTTTTTTCTCCCTCCCTCCCTCCCTTCCTTCCACAAGACAGAACCATGGATCACTCCTTCAAATTCTGAATTCATTCGTTCATTCCCATTCTTTCTCTTTTTCTTTGTTTTTGTGATTCTATGCCTTACGACATAGTGATAATGAAGGGATACACATGTGGATATACACACGCACATACTTCTAGTCACTTCAGTGAATTTTTACGGAGGGAATAGAAATAAAAATAAGTATGTCTTAAGTCTTTTTTTTTTTTTTAGGAGTCTCCTGCAGGTGTTTTCATTAGGTACTGATCGTACAGTACAAGAATATGAATTTCCACATGTAGAAAGGTGCAGCCCAGGGCTTCTGCCTTTTCACGGATGCCTCTTTTCATTTATATCCTGAGGATCATTTATGCAGAAAACACAGTTCTCTGTCTCCCTCTGACTGTAAGATACATGGTCTTATTTCCCAGGCTTACATAGGTAGACCTTAGCAACCTAGCACAGTGGCATCCATTTGATTCAATTTTCCTTGTTATGGAAGGAACTCCCTTTTTTCCTAGCACGTAGATATTCAATATTATAGTTGTGTACTTAAATCTACATTTACATATTTAAAAAAAAGGTATACTTTATCAAGCATATAAGTTTGCAGTGGGAGTGGAGGCTTCTTATGCCATATCAGTTCTCCATCTTGATTGCAGTCCTGTTATTAAAATACATTAAATATTGATGCAATTTCTAATGCCACCTTAATTATTACAGAAAATAAATAAGGAATGAGGTATGTTTGACATATATGAATAGATGGCACTTATATTTATATTTTCAACTTATATTTATATATCTATGTTGCTTCTGGTAGCAAGGAGGCTCACTGCATTGCTAACTTACTGTGACGTGTACTCAGCTAAATCTTTGATACTTTCTTTTCTACTCTGCTAATAAGATTCATACTATTCTCTGCCTTGTGTCTTGGGTTGTCTATTTTTTATCTTAAATTATTGTTCTCATCAGTATTTTTAAACATCTTTACACTTGTCTCTCTAATAAATACTTCCATCATTATTTTCTGGATTATCTCCAATACTTCTACAGTTCTATTAAGCAGCTGCCAACACTAGAGTCAGGCACATGGGTACACGCTGACCAGAATGACAAGAGAAAATGGAAAGAGGGATTATCGTATCCTTGCTTTTCCCCAACAGTCTTTTAAAAATTTCTTTTTTTTTATCGATAGGTTTTCATGTTTAGTCAACAATGTTTATACCTTTCATCATGACTGGCTTTGATGTTTCACAGTTATATGTGCATGGATGGGTTATCCATTAGAATTCTGCACAGTGTTTTTACTGGGGAAAAAAGAAAGACTTTTAGATGGTTTGATAAAAGACTGGCCCATAGCTTACAGGGACCCATTTCGTTCATCTCCAGTTCCATTTCTGAGGACAAAGTACAAGTACATGAGGAGGGTGAAGTGAATGGGATGTGAAGAACGGGAGATGGCTGGACAGGTACTGATGGTTGTTATTCAGCCCAAAGTGACAATATGGGCATTGTTTCGTGGGTTAATAAAAATAGATAACCAGGTCATGAGCTTACTTATCTAGTACTGCCCTGTTTCAGTTACCCCAGGAAAACATATTCAGTTTCAGAAGTGGATGGTAAATATATGCATTTTATATCATATTGATTAATTTTTAAGCCACAATGTTTTTTTCTTATTTATAATTATTTTAAAAGATTATATATACACTCTAGAAAAAATGGTAATATTATTGTATTCAGTTTATATTGTAACTATAACAATACAGTATATAACAGTTTTTGTTTTCACTGAAACTAAGATGTTATCACACATAGGATGCACCATTATTTTATGTCTATCTGTGCTGGGAATGAAGCTACTGTGTCTCAGCTTCAGACCCATCCTTTCATGTTCTGCTATGGTGTTGATGATGGGACTCTGAGACCATGCTTCTCTTTTGCCAGCTGGCTTGCTTTAGGATCTCCCACCAAGAATTGCTAGAGGGAGAGTATGAAGGCCGAGGAGGAAGGGACTTTCTCCTTCCTATTTGTTTTCTGTTTCTCTCAGTGTCACTGAATTTCTTGTTGCGTAAATGTGTTGAAAGTATTTTCTCTCAATCCATGGTTTGTCTTTTCATTTCCCAAAGGGTGTCCTTTTAATTTTCATTTGATTTTCACTTTGTCGAAGTCCAATTTATCGAAAAATTTTCTGCTTTTAATCCTTTCTGTCCTGTTCAAGAAATATTTGCTTATTCCAAGGTCATAAAGAGAGTCTTTTGTTTTATTTTAGAAAGTATTGTGTTCTCGGTTTTATATTTGTGGCTATGATCAATCTCAAAACATTTTTCATGTACAGAATTAAACAGGAGTTGAGGCTAATTTTATTTTTAAACATATGAATATCCACTTGTTCCAGAATCATTTATTAATATAGAGAGTATCCTTTCCCATTGAATTGACTTGTCATCTTTGTTGAAAGTCAATTGATAATATAGTGTGAGAATATTTCTGGAGTCTTGATTCTCTTCCAATGATCTAATTTTCTCTCTACACATCAATACTACTCTTAGAATCCGGGGGTTTGAAGCCTCTACATCTTTTCCTCCTCCCCCTCCTTCACCTCTTCCTCCTCCTTCTTGTTTTGTGTGTTCTAGATCCAAGATTGTTTTGTGTGTTCTAGATCCAATATTGCAGCCACTTGTCCTATACGGCTTTGAGCACTTAAAGTACAGCTAATCCTGAGATGTGGTGTAGGTATAAAATATATACTTATTTCAAAACTTAGTTTGAAGAAAAGAATGTAAAATATCTCATTAATGGTTTTGCAATACTAATCCCATATTGAAATGATAATATTTTGGATATATTGGGTTAAATAAAATGTATCATTAAAATTAATTTCACAGTTTACTTTTTAATATTGCCATTAGAAAAATTTAAATTACAATTAGCTCACAATAATTCTATTGCTGAGTGCTATTCTAGAGCCTTTTGAATTTCCGTATAAATAGAACTTTTTTTTTTTCCGAAGTGTACACTGAAAATTTTGATATGGCTTCTAGTGCATCTGTGTCTATTTAAGGAGAATGTGTGTCTCAACAATATTGATTCTTTCAATCTATATTAGACCTCTGCATTTATTAAGGTCTTCTTTAATTCTATCGATTAATTGTACAAGTATAGAGGGCTTTTTTATCTTTTTTTTAAGCTATAGAGATAGGTATTTAATGAGTGCTAGTGTTTTGTGAATAGTATTGTGTTCAAACATTATTTGTAATTTTTCACTGTTTATCTGCAGGAATACAGTTGATTTTTACATGTTAACTTTTATCCTGTAACTTAAGTAAATTCACTTATTACTTTTAGTTTGCTTGTAGATTCCTTTAGATTCTTTATTATACAATAATATTTTCGCTAATTAAATGCAAGTTTATTTTACTTTTCCACTCTTTGTGCTTTTCTTTTTTCCTCTTTCATTATTGCAAATCCTAGGACAGAAAGTACAGCAATTTTAGGAGAAAATCATTCAAACTTTCCTTACTAAATATCATGTTAACTGTAGATATTTTGTAGATGGCCTCTATCGGCTTGATAAAACATCATTTTATTACTAGTTTGCTAGGAGTTTCTATTATGAGTGGATGTTGAATTTTGTCAAATGCTTTTCCTGTATGTAGTGGGATTATCATTAGTTTAATTCTCTTGTGTATTTTAGTAATTAACTTTTGAATATTAAACCATCCTTATATTCCTGGAATAAAATCCACTTAATTATGATGTATTAACTTTTTGTACTATTTAAAAATTTGTTAAAGATTTTTGCATGTATGTACCTGAGGGATATTAATCCATAGTTTTCCTTTTTTATTTTTAATTTTTAAAAAATGTTCTTTCATCCCACCACCACCCCACCACCACCCAGCTTTCCCCCCTTGGTGACCATACGTTTGTTTTCTACATCTGTGTCTCTATTTCTGCCCTGCAAACCAGTTCATCTGTACAATTTTTCTAGATTCCACTTATATGCATTGATATACGATATTTCTTTTTCTCTTTCTGACTTACTTCACTCTGCATGATAGTCTCTAGGTCCATCAGCATTTCTACAAGTGACCCAATTTTGTTTCTTTTTATGGCTGAGTAATATACCATTGTGTGTGTATATATATATACATACACACAATATCTTCTTTATCCATTTGTCTGTCTATGGGCATTTATGTTGCTTCCATGACCTGGCTATTGTAAATAGTGTTGCAATGAATATTGGGGTGCATGTGTCTATTTGAATTATGTTTTTTTCAGGGTATATGCCCAGTAGTGGGATTGCTGGGTTGTATACTAATTCTATTTTTAGTTTTTTAGGAACCTCTATACTGCTCTCCATAGTGGCTACATCAATTTATATTCCTACCAACAGTGCAAGAGGGTTCCCTTTTCTCCACACCCTCTCCAGTATTGTTTGTAGATTTTCTATGATGCCCATTCTAGCCGGTGTGAGGTGATACCTCACTGTAGTTTTGATTTGCATTTCTCTAATAATTAGTGATGTTGAGCAGCTTTTCATGTGCCTCTTGGCCATCTGTATGTCTTCTTTGGAGAAATGTCTATTTAGGTCTTCTGCCCATTTTTGGATTGGGTTGCTTGTTTTTTAATATTGAGCAGCATGAGCTGTTTATATATGTTGGAAATTACTCCTTTTTCTGTTGAATGGCTTGAAAATATTTTCTCCCAGTTTGAGGGTTGTCTTTTCACCTTATTTAGAGTTTCCTTTGCTGTGCAAAAGCTTTTAAATTTCATTAGGTCCCATTTGTTTATTTTTGTTTTTATTTCCATTACTCTAGGAGGTGGGTCAAGAAAGATCTTGCTGTGATTTATGTCAGAGTGTTCTTCCTATGTTTTCCTCTAAGAGTTTTATAGTGCCTGGTCTTACATTTAGGTCTTTAATCCATTTTGAGTTGATTTTTGTGTATGGTGTTAGGAAGTGTCCTAATTCCATTCTTTTACATGTAGCTGTCCAGTTTTCCCAGCATCACTTATTGAAGAGACTGTCTTTTCCCTTGGTATATCCTTGCCTCCTTTGTCATACATTAGTTGACTATAGGAGCATGTCTTTGTCTCTGGGCTTTATATCCTGTTCCTTTGATCTATATTTCTGTTTTTGTGCCAGTACCATATTCTCTTGATTACTTTGTAGTATAGTCTAAAGTCAGGGAGTCTGATTCCTCCAGCTGTTTTTTCCCCTCAAGATTGCTTTGCCTCTTCGGGGTCTTTTGTGTCTCCATAGGGATTTTAAGATTTTTTGTTCTAGTTCTGTAAAAAATACCATTGGTAATTTGATAGGGATTGCATTGAATCTGTAGATTGCTTCAGGTAGTATAGTCATTTTCACAATATTGATTCTTCCAATCCAAGAACATGGTATCTCTCTCCATCAGTTTGTGTCATCTTTGATTTCTTTCATCAGTGTCTTATAGTTTTCTGAGTACAGGTCTTTTATCTCCTTAGGTAGGTTTATTCCTAGATATTTTTTTCTTTTTGTTGCTATGGTGAATGGGATTGTTTCCTTAATTTCTCTTTCTGAGCTTTCGTTGTTAGTGTATAGGAATGCAAGAGATTTCTGTGCATTTATTTTGTATCCTGAAAGTTTACCAGATTCAGTGATTAGCTCTTGTAGTTTTCTGGTGGCATGTTTAGTATTCTCTATGTATAGTATCATGTCATCTGTAAACAGTGACAATTTTACTTCTTTTCCAATTTGTATCCCTTTTATTTCTTTTTCTTCTCTGATTGCCATGGCTAGGACTTCCAAAACTATGTTGAATAATAGTGGCAAGAGTGGACATCCTTATCTTGCTCCTGATCTTAGAGGAAATGTTTTCAGTTTTTTACCATTGAGAATGATGTTTGCTGTGGGATTGTCCTATATGGCCTTTATTATGTTGAGGTAGGTTCCCTCTATGCCCACTTCCTGGAGGGTTTCTATAATAAATGGGTATTGAATTTTGTCAAAAGCTTTTTCTGCATCTACTGAGATGATCATATAAGCATATGATCATATAACCGTATTTTTCAGTTTGTTCATATGGTGTATCTCACTGATTGATTTGCGTATATTGAAGAATCCTTGCATCTCTGGGATAAATCCCACTTGATCATGGTGTATGATTCTTTTGATGTGTCATTGGTTTCTGTTTGCTAGTATTTTGTTGAGGATTTTTGCATCTATATTCATCAGTGACATTGGTCTGTAATTTTAGTTTTTTGTTGTATCTTTGTCTGGTTTTGGTATTAGACTGATGGTGGCCTTGTAGAATGAGTTTGGGAATGCTCCTTCCTCTGCAATTTTTTCATTATTTTCCTTTTTTTATAACTTTTTCAGCTTTTGGTATTAGAATAATGCTGGCCTACTAAAATGCAAAAGTTAACCTCCATTATTTTCTGAAAGACATTGTATAAGAATTATTTCTTACTTAATTGTTTGGTAGAATTTACTGGTGAAGTCTTTGCAAGAATATACCTTAGGTGAAAGTTTTTTTGAATAAATAATTTTCCTTTTTATAATTGCAAATATTCAGAATTTTATTGATTCTTCTGTCATTTTTGGGAATTTGTGTTTTTCAAGGATTTGTGTATTCATCAAAGTTATCATAACTATTGTCATAAAGATGTTCATTTCTATCCCTATTCTTTTATTGTCTAGAGGCTATGAAATAATGTTCTTTTCTTTCTTTCGTGATACTGGTATTTTGTGTTTACTCTCTTGTTTTCTTCGTAACTCTTGCTATGCTTTTATAATTTTTTTGTTTTTTTCAAAGAGCTAACTTTTAACTTTGTTGCCTTTTTATTACTTTGTTCTACTTATTTGATTTTATTTTTAATATTTCTTTTCTTTTTCTTTCTTTCTTTTTTTTTTTTTGTGGTATGCGGGCCTCTCACTGTTGTGGCCTCTCCCGTTGCGGAGCACAGGCTCCAGACGCGCAGGCTCAGCGGCCATGGCTCACGGGCCCAGCCGCTCCACGGCATGTGGGATCTTCCTGGACCGGAGCACGAACCCGTGTCCCCTGCACTGGCAGGCAGACTCTCAAGCACTACACCACTAGGGAAGCCCTCTTATCTTCTTGTATTGTTTCCATCCCTCTGATGAAATTCTCCATCTAGGTACACAGGCAAGCCATTTGTTCCTCTAGATCCTTCATACTTATTTTAATGTCCTTATCTGATAATTCCAACCTCTATGCCATTATTCAGGCTGTTTCAATAGTTTTCTCTTTTAACTGTGTGTCACGTATTTTCTTCCCTTTTCATGTGTCATGTAATTTTTATTTTGTACTGGGCATTTTATGCAAAAGAATATGGAGACTAAATAAGTCATACTTATTCCCTCCAATGGCAACGTCTTCTTTTCTCAGGATGCCAATGTGAAGAATTACAGTCTAGCCAGTAGTGGAACTTGATCTGGTTTTGGTGGCAATTTTGATTATTTTCACTTCATCATTTGCTTCAAACATTTTTTGATGAGGAAAAGAAATTTCCTTTCAGTTCAGCTTGTGATTTGAGTTTGGCAAGATTTCAGAGCTCTTTCTTCCTCTCCCCTCTCCCCTCTCCCCTCTCCCCTCTCTCCCTCTCCCTCTCTCCCTCTCCCTCTCTCTCTCTTTCTCTCTCTCTCTCTTTCCTTTCTTTCTTTCTCTCTTTCTCTCTCTCTCTCTCTCCCCCCCCACTCTCTCTCTCTCTCTCTCTCTCTCTCTCTCTCTTTCTCTCTTCCTCTCTCTCTCTCTCTCTCTCTTTCTTTCTCACAGCACAGCATGTGGGAACTTAGTTCCCTGACCAGGGATCAAAACTGCACCCCCTGCATTGGAAGCGCAGAGTCTTAACTACTGTACTGCCAGGGAACTCCCCAGAGCTCTCTTCATGCTTTACTGTTGAGCTCACACCTTTCTGAACTGTGGGATATAGTTCACTTCTTTCCAGCCTGGATCCCAGATTTTGGGTCACTGGGGATTTCTTTTGGCTCTTCAGTCCTGCTGCCACATTTCTGGGCTTTGGGAGATTTCTTGTTACTCTGCTGCTCTGCCCCTCAGCATTTGGGAGAATCTCTGCAGTATTCCCAGTAAAGACCCAGAGAGCCTTGAAAGAAGTTCTCTTAGCTATTATGCCCTGAGCTCAGACTTTGCAGGGTGACTATAGGGTACAAAATGAAGGTCTAGAATGCCATAGAAGGAAATTTCTCTCCTCTGCTGCCCTACTCTTAGCCTTGATGGCCAACCTTGCACTCATTAAGGTACAGTGTGTCACAGTGAAATTGCTCTTTCTATCCTACCCATGATAAAGACATTATGTCTCTCTCAGGTCTTCTTTCTTGATCCAGACCAGGCAAATTACCCCTGAGAATTTGCTCAAGGTCAATGGGAAGAGCTGGCAAGGAGATGGAAATTCTCTGCATGGTAGATTGGGTTTATTTAGTCTTCTTTGTATTTTTTAAGCTACAATTTTATAGCTTATACAGCTTGGTATCTTTGTTATGGTGGATGTTGGTCACTTGCAATCAGCTTTCTAATCAGGAGAAACAGTCTAATATAAACTTGCCTTAGAATTATATTTTTAGATTATTCCTTTCTTATCTCATCTGTTTTATTTCTTTTACTCTTTGCTCTTTGTCATCTCAGTCTCTCTTAACTAACTGCTTCTTACTTTTATTTCCAAGAGGCAATGTTTTCTTCAACTTATAAAGATGTAAGACAGTTCTATAAAATTTTTAAGCAAAAATATTAAAGACCATTTATCAAGTATTTAGGCTCTATGTAAGGTGTTTTACCTGAATTACTTATTTGAATTCTAATAATAAGTAATTTTGAGGTACTCATTGTTATCTTCCTTTTCAAAACTGTGAACTGAGGCATAGAAGCATTAAGTTACATGCTTAAGGTCATACCATTAAGTTAGTATATAATATAATTAGGGTTCTAACAGAGCTTTGTCCAATTCTAAATCTCATGTCCTTAAACACAATACTGTATTGTCCCTTGCATTTGTATTTTCTTAAAACCAGTGACCCAAGAGCCTCAACTTCTGAGCCCGTGCGCTCTAGAGCCTGTGCTCCACAACTAGAGAGATGCCTGTGTGCCACAACTAGACTCGATGCAGCCAAATAAATAAACAAATAAATAAATATTTAAAAAAAAAACCCAAAACAGTGACCATTCACTAGAGTGAAGATATCCATGTATTTTCATAGGTACAGATACTGATTCTTAACGGCTGTTAACTGATGGGAGTAAACAGACAGTTTTCAGATACAGTTTTCAGATACAGTTTTCAGATACAGTTTGAACAGTTTGAACTGTGAGGCAACAACTGCAGTTTTGAATGAAGTTCCAAAATACTCTAAAAAAGTGGGAAATTGCCCATAATAATATCTAATAATCATGTTTTCTTTGTGGATTTAAGTTTTTACATTTTCACTGTATCATAAATGGTTTAGCAAAATGTAGACAGGCTGAACTCATAATTGCTAACCAGATGTCGTTTAAAACCAGAAGCTCTGATTTAATAATTATGTGTTATTTTTCTAAGTCTGAGAGCTCACTGGGGATCTCTATATGAGAGATTTCAGCAATTCACCTTAGCAATGAACGTTATATTTGAATAACATTTTAAAAAAATTCTAAACTCTGTAAAAACTCACTTCTAAAAACTCATAGCTTAGATCTGGAAGTCAATATTTAAATTCTCATTTTTATTTAGTAATACATAGACTCATTCCAGAAATAAAATATGATCCAACTTAAAAATATTTAAAAATTCAGTAGAATTAAAAAAATAAAACAACTGGTGATCTATTTATAGCAAAGTAAAAAAGAGCATAAAACCAGGGATAGGTTACACAGAAATATACTTAATAATATCCTATGCATATTATTGTTGATAAACTATGAATGTAATCTGTTGTGATAATCATAGTGCCCTTACAACAAATACAAACCATTTTCTAAAGAGAAAATTAGCTTTTCTTGCTACTGAAAGATGCAGATTCCATTAGGCTCTCTTATTTCTCATATCCAAGATGTGGAGAAGAGTTGTGAGATTAAAACTACAATCTCTAGCAAAAACATGGAGTGCACATATTTTACGTGGATAAATAAAGGCATATCTATAGATTTTGATCCCCAGTAAAGAAAATGGAGTGGGCTAAGCAGAACTACTCCAATGGAAACATGGTATCCTAACAGTTTACCTAAGGAGTGGTTAGGAATTTTTTTTTTTTTCCTGAAAATAGTTCTGAGTAACTTACACGCAGAAATATGCTCATTTGTAATTATTCAGAATTATTAATAAAGTGACAAGCAAAATGATTAAGAAACAAAACAGACAAAAAACAACATCGCCCCAAACTATACCATGAAATAAAAACCTTACACATACATATATATATATTTTTGCGGTACGCGGGCCTCTCACTGTTGTGGCCTCTCCCATTGCGGAGCACAGGCTCCGGACGCGCAGGCTCAGCTGCCATGGCTCACGGGCCTAGCTGCTCCGCGGCATGTTGGATCTTCCCGGACCGGGGCACGAACCCGTGTCCCCTGCATCGGCAGGCAGACTCTCAACCACTGCGCCACCAGGGAAGCCCCTTACAAATATTTTAAAATCTTTTTAGGGCCACCTAAAATGATGTTAACTTTTTTTCATATTTTTTAAATTTAAAAACTACATTTACTAAAGCATTTCTTTATTTGTATTCTAGCTATAAGCTGGCTTCTGTGTGATTAACAGAGCCTTTAATCTTTAGGTACAGGCACAAACATAAAATGTGCATTATTAATGTCTTTTTATGTCTTCCCAAAATTCATATTGATTATGCCATACGTTGTAGAGAATCACTGATCACTTATCAATTCTTTATGCAGAGTGATGAAGTCCAGTCTATAAATCTATGGCAGTAAATCCGTTAGTCCAATTTTTTCACAGGAAATTTCCAGCATTCCAGTTTATGAGGAACTTTATTGTACCCACTTCCAAACACAGTACAATTTACTGACAGCCAGGCATTGATTGGGTGTGTGTCCCTTTAAATCTTTGGATTGCCTGGGGTTGAACGATTTAGGCATCAGCAGAGTGCACTTTAATTAGCCCTGAGGAAATCACAGTGGGGATGAAACAAGTTGGCTTGTTATTTTTCTGTTTGTACTAACGGCAAATAAAAGCATGTAATTGGATTTTTTAAAAGCATTGCCAGTCCTCTAGAGTATGGCGTGTTTACAGTTATGATAGCCCTATCTGAGTGTCACAACTCCCTAAAAAGGCCTTTTTCAGAGTCCTAAAGGTGTTGCTCCAGGATGACTATGTAAATTGTGCTTCGCTGTTCAGACCTGCACTTTATGCATTTAAAATGAGGGCCTGCCAGAGGACTCTATCCTGCAAGCTGTCTGTTGAAGCTGTGCTGCCCAGCACTGTTATACCAATGGTTTCCCACTTGGAGCTGCAATAACAGAGAAAG
Organism: Pseudorca crassidens; assembly: GCF_039906515.1. NCBI lineage: Eukaryota > Metazoa > Chordata > Mammalia > Artiodactyla > Delphinidae > Pseudorca > Pseudorca crassidens. Next base: position 93,247,499 of record NC_090305.1, on the reverse strand, counting down.
GGAAACCAAAGTTACAGGGGTCTATTTGAGAGAGTAAGCAATTTAGAGGCTCTTCTGTACTTCATACAAGTCACAAGGGTCTAGGAAAAGAGGCTTACTCCCTTGTATCCTCTTGGGCACAATAGCTGGCACTACTTTCTTTCACAGAATATCAGTCTCAACTTTGGAAGAATAAAGGAAGATATAAACTAAACACATAGGGAAAACTATCTTAAACACTTGGGTAAAAATATCCTTCAAATTAGGAGTCAGTATTTTCCCCTTGTGTTTGATCTCCCACTTCTAAATTAAAAACATAAAGTACAGACATATTTTAAAATCTAAACTTGTTAGAACAAAACACAGGGCTAATATTTCTGTGAAATAATTTCTTTTGGATTTGCTCATGAGTGAAAAAAAAAGCCTTTCTTTTAAAAAAATTATTTGGATTGAATGAATGATCTTTGAGGAATTTTTTATATATATACAAAAACAAGACAAAAAAGTACAAGAAAGCTGAAGACCAATAGCCCTTAAGAATAAACATGCAAAAATCGTTAACAGACTATTTGGAAGTAATATTCAGAAATAAGCAAAAAATATTTTGTGATGGCTAAGTGGGGTTTACCCCAGGACTAAAAAGTGGTTTCACATTTGAATATCAATCAGTACAATTAATGATATTTACAGAATAAAGGACAAAACCATATGATCATTTGGCACAAATTATTTGGCAAAATTCAATAACTATTCATAATAGAAATTTTCAATAAACTAGAGGTAGAAGAAAACTTCTAAGCCTGATAAAGGCTAATGTCATACTTTAATCATGAAAGACTAAGATTGAGAATAAGAAAGGGATGTCCATTTCCATCACTTTTATTATTCTACTGGATGAATTAGTGCATAAGGGAAAAAAGCAGGGAGTGAGGGGGGACATGGGTAAACAAATTGGAAACAAAGAAATAAAACTTTCTTTATTCATAGAGCATGATTAAATATGAACAAAAGGAATCTATACAACAAACTATTCAAACTAAAGTGAATACAGAAAAGTTTCAGGATATATGTGATCAACATATAAAAACAAATGCATTTTTATATACTAAAAACACATATTTAGGAAATAAAATTTAAAAGCAATGCCAAAAATATGAAACACTTAGGAAAAAAATTAATCAAGAATATAAGACCTATACCCTGAAAACTACAAAAGTTGCTGAGAAAATGAAATGAAACCTAAAAGTAAATGAAGAGATATGCCATGATCATGGACTGGAAGATACAATATTGCTAAGATTTCAGTTCTCCTCAAATAGCTCTATACTTTCAATATAATATTCTAGCAGATCTTACTATTTTTCTTAGAAGTTGAAAAGCTAATTCTAAAATTTTTGAGGAATGCAAATGATCTAGTAGCCTAATATTTTTTGAAAAAGAACAAAGTTGATCAAAATATCAAATCTGTACTTGATTTCAAGACTCTCTATCATAGTGTAGAAAACAAGATGTAAGCGCAGACATGCAGATTAAGGGAACAGAATAGTGTCCAAAACTAGACCACATGGATATGTTCAACTAATTTTCTAAATGTATGCATAGTAATTCAATGGGAGAATGCATAGATTTTTAACAAATGGAGCTAGGACAACTGCATATTGAAATGGAAAAAAATGAACGTCAACATGTATCTCAGAAAATGAACAAAAATAAACTCAAAATGGATTACAGTCCTGAATATAACAGTTAAAACTCTAGGACTTCTAGAAAATCATGAGAAACAATCTTCGTGACTTTAGGTTAGGCAAATTTTTCTTTAAAAAGACACAAAACAGAAAAGATAAACTGATAAACTGCACATCCTCAACATTTATGATTATGGCTCTTTAAAAGGCACCATAAAGAAAATAATAATTCAAACTATACATGTGTGTATATATATATATATACACACACATATATATATATATACATATATATCTCAAAGGTCTTGTATCGGTAATATATAAATAACCCTTATAACTCAATAAAAAGACATCCTGCTCACCACAATTGGCAAAAGATTTGAACAAATATTTTACAAAGGAATATATACGTATGGCCAATAAGCACATGAAGCAATGCCCAGTAACATCATTTATCAAGGAAATTTGTACTAAAACCACAACAAGGTATACCACGTATCACATTAAAATAACTAAAACTAAAAAGACAGTGCCAAGGGTTGGTGAGAATATGGAGTAACTGGGATACTCATACAGTACTGCTAGGAATGTATGATAGTAAAATCACTTTGAAAAATAGTTTGCCAATTTTATAAAAAGTTAAATATATACTACTTATCATATAAACCAGCAAATACACTGTTTGGTGTTTAAGAGAAATGAAAACACATTTCTAGACAAAAGATGTATATAGGAATATTCATAGCTGCTTAGTTAAAATACCTTTAAACTGGAAATAACCCAACATTCCATACAAAAGTGAGTGGAAAAACAAATTGTGGTATATAAATAGAACTGAATCCTAATCAGGAATTTTTTTTAAAAAGGAAGGAAATAACTGGTATGCAACAACATATATGAATCTTGAAAGTATGACCAAAGAAAGGAATGTAATCCCAAAGTAATACAAGCCCTTTAGACATTCTGTTTACCAAAGTGACAAAGAAGTTATAAAATTATTACCAACGTGATAAGAGATGCATTGCTAATGGGCACAACCATCGGTGAGAAGTTTAGTGGTGGATGTCCTCTGTAGGCCATGGCTAACTATAGGAGACATTGTTATTGAACTGCTTAAACCAGTAGCTATTAGGCTGACAGAAACTCAAACTAGTAGTTTTCTGGTAGAACTAAGATGTGTGCAATTATCTTAGTGAGTGGCAAGGTCAAACAAGATCAGAGTGACTGCCTGACATGTAAAGAGCTACGGAGCTGGCTAAACAGAATATGGTGTTCTTAGGGTATCAAATTAAAGATGTACAATTAAACGGTCAGGTTAACTACTAAGGTTTCCAATCCCGAGTCAGTTCTCAGATTAAGAACCCATTGATTGAAGGAGAGGCCCAGTTCCTGGAAGGAGGGACCATTCAACACCATAGAAAGTATATACACTAATGATTCTTCTATATCTTCCCCTAACAAACCACAGTCATTTCCTGGAGAAATATTATACATACATTGAAGAAAAAAAGAACATCCAGGCATTTCGTTGGATACAAAATCCAAGTTGACATTTGATACTCAGGGACTGAATGTGTCATCATGACCCCCTGGTTAGAGTATTGGTATGTGAGGACCATGTAATAAATCGAGTCCTGACTTAGGTCCAGCTCATCTTTGGGCCCGTGGACCTAATCAGTGATCTTTTTACCAATTTCCAGTATAATTGAAATGGACATATTTAGTAGTTGGAAAAACTCATATTGTTCCTTTGGCCTATGCACTCTTTGAGGGAGGAGATATTATAGTGCGAAAGGCTACCCTCAAGACTGTAAATCAAAAATAGTAACACATTCCAGGGGAATATCAGATATCAGAGATTAGAGCTATCCTTAAGCACTTAAAGGAATAAGAACTGGTGACTTTCATCATCTCCCAGTTTAATTCAGCTTCCTGGTCTTCACAAAATCAGTTGTATCCTGGAAGATGACACTGGACTACTACAAACTTAAGCAAGCAGTAGCCCCAATTGCAGCTGCTCTTTCAGGGGTAATATCTTTGTTGAGCAGATTTATACCACCTCCGGTACATGGTATGTGGCCAATAATTTGGCAAAGGTGTTTTTTTCCATCCCCATAAAGAAGAAAAATAAGTAATTTTCATTCAAACGAGACAGACAAAAGTATATTTAAAGTTCTTACAGGAGAGCTATATTAACTCTCCTGCTCTGTCTTAATATAGTCCATAAGGATTTGTTTCACAGAACAGCATACCACCCCATTACATCAATGGCATTCTATCAGTTTGGCCAGTGAGCAAGAAATGGAAAATATATTGGAGGTCTTACCGAGATGTCGGTAAGACCTCCAATATATTTTCCATCTCCTCTTCTCCAGAGAGCAGGAGATAAAAGCTGACAGTTCAGGGGTTAGTGGTTACATCCAAGATGGGGCATGAGCAGTGTCACAGGGCACAAGTAAATTTCATGAGTAGATTGTCAAGAACACCAGGTCATTTGCCACCGATGCACTAATGCCTCTCCCTTAGCATACACCCAGGCCCTCATGGGGAGTCCCTCTGATAAGCTGATGGAGGAGGAACAAGGTCAAATGTGGCCTATGGTAAGTCGGCTCAGTATGTGAGTGCAGCCAGAATGGACTGCTGCTGCACTATGGTCCCACTTGGCAGAAAGATGATAGTGAGAGAAAGTCTCCCAGCAGACTGCGCTTTGGACTGGTCATTCATTTTATTCTGGTCAAACATTTTATATGGAAAGAGAAGTGAGTTAAAGTAAAAATACACACAGGAATTCATGGACAGTGACAAGGACCCTATCTGTTTAGTCTGGAACTTGGAAGGAGAAAGCTCAAAAGACCAAGGACAAGGAGATCTGAGGAAAAGGCCTGCAAATGGATTTATGGAGTGAGCAGAGAGTATAAAGAGACTAACAAATCTTTTGATGCCAGGATGATTACATTAAAACCCTCTATCTGGATGACGGAACATTTCATTTTGATTGGGATTGACAAAATTTGAAAGTATGTGTTTGTCTTTGCCTCCTCCAAGAATGGAAGCAGCAACACTATCTGTGGACTTAACAGAGTATGTGTTGCATTAACACAGGATCTTACATAATATTTTCTCAGACTAATAGACCCATTTTATGGAAAAGGAGCTCTGGCAGTGGGGCACATAACCATGGGGTCCATGGATCCTATCACCATGTATTTATTAGGTAAGGATACATGAGTCTGAAAACCCACAGGGGAGGTGGAATTGCTTTCCTCTTCACAACTTTAGGCTCTGGGGCTCTGGAGGTCCTGTTTCATCTACAAGGGGTAAGGTTAAAATGCTATTTAGGTTTCATCTTTGTCTGACATCTGTTCGTTTGAAGCAATCACCACACTGGTAGGGGATTACTGACCTTCATTACCAAGAGAAAATAGGGATACTATGACACAATGGAGTACAGGGAAGGGCAGGTTTGGCACTTAGGTATCTCTTGGCAACCTGTTGACCAATTTAATCCTCAATGGACAAAGCAATAGCCACAGCCTAGGAAGTACATGGTGACCATGGTCTCAAATGCCTCAGTGAAAAGGTTCTGTGTCACTCCACTAGCTAAGACACCTTGAACAGCAGAGGAAGTAGCAGGGTGTGAGGGAAATCTAGAGTGGGAAGTACAGGAGGAAGATGAGGAGTATCAGCTGCAGCCTTAAGAAGAGCTGTGGCAGTGAGAGCTGTGATTCACCCCACACACTTTGCTCTGGTATGTTTCCGGAGGAAAGAAGACTATACTGAATGCTGAAAAAGCAGCTCCCAAGGAAGGTGAACTCACTATAAGAAGCGAGTTCATCCTAGAAGCACAAAGGGTACATTGCAGGGAATACCATGGTGTGCTGACCAGATCCTTCTGAGGACTGAAGCCCTCATTTGCCCAGCCATCTGGAGTGCTGGCTGCTGCTGGCTCACAGAGGTGTTTCTTTGCAAGCATTACCCCCAGCCTAAAGAAGCTGCTAACAAAGGTTATGATCTCTCTCCAGGGTTGATCTGCATCCAATATCTGGTTGGCAAGGGGATACAAAGACCTGACACCCTTGCTTAGTTTGGAACAACTCTGAAAGGTGATTCTAGCTCCAGAACTCCCTCTTGGAACAGTTGAAACCTCTCTTGTAAGTGAAATGCTGTTCAACTTGTCTTTCTGCCTGCTTCCCTCGTTTACTTACATATGTTGTTGCTGAATGAACGCAATATGTTGCCTGCACACAAATCTCCATCTTAGTCTGTTTTTAGAGATTTGACTAGAGAAACAGAGCATATTGGAGATAGCACTTCCCAGACCCTTACAATTAAGAGGGGGGCATGTAACAACTTTAGGCCTTTATTTTTATTAATAAGATTGATTGAAGTGTGTCCTTCCCTGGTTGAGGCAACAAAGCCCTGGGTATGACTCTTTGGTCGTTCAGGAGTTTGATGCTATTTTTACCTTTGGTACCATGAAGTTTACCTGGGTATTTATGATATAATTCTTTTTCTGTTTATATTTATTTAACTGGATTTCTTTGTGACCAAAGTGAGCAATCTGATGACTGCCTCTTGTTTTGAGGCTTCCCTTAGTACCAGAAGATCATTTGTACAGGAGAAGGAATTAGGATATTTATTTTGTCAGCATTTTATTTTCTTGGATCATTAATGGGGCAGACTGCCTTTTGGCCAGAGACCAATAATTTGCTATTGACCAGACTCTTAAGATCAACCTCACCCAGCCAGGAGGAGTTTCTTGTGGTCCTGAACTAGACTGTACAGTATAAATAATGAGAACACTTAGCCCCATTTAAGCTTGGTTTTACTTCAACCAAAATTACTACATGAACTTAATGACTTTTTTATTCTACTACACAGAGGTCACCACAGTGAGATTTATTTGATTTTGCAGTCTGGCTAATTAATTTGTTCATTCTGTACACTCAGCATCAGCACTGTTTTTTGGAGCAGTGCTACCAAAGCAATAGATTAATTTACATGGTACCATGCATCTAGAATAATCATTACCCCATAGAATTGTTATTGCTTGAATTCTAAAGAGAGAGAAGATATTTCCCCACTGAGAGATCAAGTTTCTATTGTAGTTTTCAGGGGGATAAAAAAGAAAAGGAAAATGTGTATAACTTCTTTGAACAGGAGAGCTTTCTAGAACTTTTAATTTAATTACAGTATGTTCTAATGCACTATTTCAATGACCATTCTGGACAAATATCATTCAGCAGCAAGGAACAGAAGCCCACCTAAAGCTGTATTAAATAAATGATACAGAGGAAACTTCTAGAAATGTATGGATGGCAACAAGTGTAGGTACCTTTATTGGAGAAAGGCACCAGGACTGCACATTTGTATTTTCTAGTTCTCAAAACAGCTTATCTCTTTTCCATGACATTCAGACCTCTCTGTCACCAGTTTCATTTTCTCTCCATGGGAATTGCTTCTTACTCTCCCTCCTCTATTTGGACATGGCCCATTATGGCTTACGATAAAGTGGCAGCCTAAGCCCCTGAATCATCAGTGTTATTAGCTCAGCTACCCATTGTCCTCCGGCATATCAGATGAATCTGACGGACTTAACTTGGATCACGTGAATACCACAGCCCCCTTGTAGGTAAGCAGGGAGGTGGAATCATGGGTTTCAACTGGTTCTCTGAGTACATTCCTTCTGCAGTGACACTTTGTGGGCAGGCATGCCCAAAATATATCTATAAAACTGGTCCAAAATTTGTCAAATGTTCTGCTCCTCAGCAAAAAAATAAAAATTATTTTATAGCCAAGTTTACAACTGGATTCAATGACAGTAATTAATTAAATTATAGGGCCAAGAGATAGTCCATGGTGTAGCATGCATTAGACTAAGAAGTTATATCCACTTCTGAAGCAGGTCAGAATAACGAAATCAGGTGATGCACAATAGATGACTGAATGATTAAAAAAAATGAAAGACAAGTTGTCACAATGGCAGCCATTTGATGCATGCAGATACACTAAGCTTTGGCCATTGCAGCAGATATGCAGGCAAAAATAAAACATCTCTAGCAAATTTAATTTTTTTCATTCTAAGTAAATCTATATTTTGTCACTTAAATGTTAATTTACAAAGAAAAATTCAGAATGATTCAATTAGAAAGTTTGATGTGTATTTTTTTTCACTCACTAGCACATTATTGGCCTAATATATAATTGTTGTATGAAAAGTCTTTCCAGCATTTGAACTGCTATAAATGTAAAAAATGGTAACTGTCACATCTGAAGCAAATCAACTCTTCCTGTCACCTGATGAAAAACTGAAATTAGAAGGCTGTGATCATAGTTTAGGCGTACAAAAATGGAGTTGGGCAGCCACTGAGGATCTGGTCTCAGACGGGTCCTTGCACCACTGAGAACATGAACTTTCTTTGAATCGTACCAAGCCCAAGGACACCCCCGGCCCTGTATTTAGAACAACATCTGTCAACTGCAAACTTATGGTCTCAAGTTTCCCCTCCTTGTAACTATGCAACCATTTCAGACCCCAACCAACCCTTGCTTAACAATCACCCTTACTTCTTGCCAGTTCCAATTAGAATTTATGAAAACAACTATGTAACAAACTGTGGCCTTGTACTGTTGTCATTATAAGCTCCCTCCATTTTGTAGTTGGGCAGAGCACAATTTGAGGGCCTCTTGAATCTGTGTCTCCTGGGCTGCAGTCATAATCCCAAATAAGTGTCTCTGTTTCAATCAGGTCTCAGTTTCTGAAATTTTGGTTAATAACATCAATACATGGTGTTAGCAGTTGTGTATGGTCATTCCAATCTTGGCCTTCCCCCTCCATATCATATGTAGTGTGTTGCATTTGTGTCAAATTTATAATATTTTATGATTACTAATCTTATCTTGCACAATAAGTGCAAAAATTTCAGTTACATTTCTACCTTATTTTCATTATCAACATAACATGTTCTACATCACTTATTAGATAATAGACACAAATATTGACTCTGAAGTCAGAATGATAATGATTCTAGCTCTGTTTCACCAAAAGTTCGTTAATCTGTGATCTTAGTCAAGTTGTGTAAGCTCTATGAACCTCAGTTATTCTACCTGCAACATTGGGTTAATAGCATTATCTATATCATAGTGCTAACATTAGAATTAACATTAAATATAAAGTGGCATGCATAGTACCAACAGGATAAATTATTAACACAAATCTGCAGTTGTTAAGAGGTAGCAGGCTAATATGGTTAGAATATGGGTCCTCAAAAGGAAGGAGAGAAGGAGACACAGTCCCTACCACCAAGGTGAATGGAAGATACATGCAGTTTGACAAATCTTGCAAATGATCCTATATCCTCTTTCTGTCTTCTCAGTTGAGAATTAATGGTATAAATAGTTTTTTTTTCCAAAAGGGTAGAATGGAGGTTATGCTTTCGTAATACTCTTTATTAAGTCTCTTAGTAAGAATTATTTTTTTTTTGTTTATCCATCTGTTATTCTTTGGTCTACATTATCTCAGCATAGCAATACATAACATATAAGTGACAGGACATATTTGTTCACAAAAATTACTTTTAGCTATTGAATTGTATTTCAATTTTTTTTTTCTTGAATAACCTTTTTTTTTTCTGTTCGTTCAATTCCAGTTCCCGAGATATTCCTAATTAGCTACCTGGGAAGGAGCCCTGCCTGCCCATCTCATTTTTTGGCCAGCTTATTAATCTCCTGGATTTGTCTCAATGAAGTATTTATCCACAGTCTTTTCTGGTCTACATTTGGTATTTCAAGAGCTGGCATTTCCCTTGCTTATTTTTGGACACTAATATTTAATCATAAAATCATAGGAGTTGGAGACGGATGAGACCTAACAGTTCACTCTCCATTTGCCTGCCAAACCTGATGTTCCCTATTATTTGGCACTGATTTTTACAAAACTGGTGATTTATCCACTCACATAGTTTATTTATTTATTTTTTTTTGCAGTACACGGGCCTCTCACTGCTGTGGCCTCTCCCATTGCGGAGCACAGGCTCCGGACGCGCAGGCCCAGCGGCCATGGCTCACGGGCCCAGCCGCACCGCGGCATGTGGGATCCTCCCAGACAGGGGCACGAACCTGTGTCCCCTGCATCGGCAGGCGGACTCCCAACCACTGCGCCACCAGGGAAGCACCACTAACATAGTTTTAAGTGCCATGCTTTTGCACATATACCAGGAATATCTACTATCCAAAGTTTTATGTTATTCCAGGTGTATGACTTTTAGATAACTTCACCTTTCAAAGTAAGTGGGTACTCATGAGAAGATATATATACAGAATACCCATATCTGCAGCCATTGTGGTCAGTTTAGTGCACCTGTTATTTCAGTGAGCAAAATATAAATCCAGCAAATGGGTGAGACAGAGATAAAGAGCCTATTCAGTCAAAATTTCAGATCTAGCCTCCAAGTATCACTATCAGCACTCTATGATTTCTTAACAGTAAAATACTTTCTCAACATTTAAAAAGGCATTACAGAGTCCTATGGTCTTCTATTTCTTTTAAAGAATAAGTCCTTCCATTTTAAAGCTTCTATCATATTCTAAAGGGACATGGTTCAGGTAGAAAGCTTATTAAATTTCAGATGCATGGTGGTAAATGGATTTAAAACATCAAAACCAGTAAATACTACATTTATCTCCAAATATTCTCCTGCCTGTGACTCACTCTTGACTCGAGCATTCATTGCACTTCTCAGGCTTATGTCCACGAAGAAATATCACTGCACAAGTATTTGGAAAATTACCTCAAAATAGGGCTTTATGAGATTATTCTGATATGAGAATGTGATTTATATATGACCCCTTCATGTAGTGCTTATCATGTATTCACACAGGTAGAGAACATTCTAAATCAGAAGATGTATGCTGGCAGGCTGAAGCATTACCCACCTCCACAGTCATCCTCTTCTTTAGCCTTAGTCAAGGACTTGGGACAGTGGGTTAAAATGCCTCCTTATTTTTTTTGCCATATAAATCCCTAGTATTCTGATTTGAAAGCCAGATAATGGTGAATCCATACTAATTCCATTATACTCTGCTGCCCCAGTTACACACACACACATACACACACACACACACACACACACACACACAAACACTTTACTGAAATTCACCTTGAGCTTATTCATTCTCCTACACTATTTGTGTACCAGTATAACTCACCCACTTGATTGTAAACTACTTTGAGAGAAGATGCTATAATTTGTACCTCAACATCCCCTGCATTTCGCACACTACATGTGATTTGTAAACTCTAAATGAAAATACATTAAATAAAACACAAACCCATCACTGGTTCTTTATGAGTTGTAAGTGATTATGACAAGATTTTCTATAGTTCAAGGGTACACCAAATGGTGGTGGTGAGGGAAATTACCCATAATTTCAAAGGATTAACCGGTCTTTGGGAAGTTTTGTGTACCTCTAAGTTAGACAAGGTAAGACTCAAAGCTGATACATGAAGACGCTGGCAGCGATAACTGTGAACTGACAAGTTCCTCACTAGTTTTGAAAGTTTATAATCTCCTCACACCTCTAACTGACCATAGAATCCCAAACACATGTTCTTTAAACTAATAAAACACAGGATCCCTCTTCCTTTGAAGACTACTATTGCAATCCTGTAATAGAGCAATGCATCTAACTTATATAACAGAGACTTTAAAAGATTGCCTGACCCTCAGTGTGAGCACTTGGATGACATTTTGATTTTAAATCTTGCTAAGTATAATTCCATAAGAGAGCCAGTTAACCTCTTTTTCTCAACAACAAAGTAGGGATAATAATACTTGGTTATGCTTACTTTGTGAGGTTGCTATAAACATAAGATAATAAAACTTTTATCCCAATGCCTGGCACATAGTCACTGTAAAATAATTGATAGCCATAACAACTGATGTCATCCATCACAAAAGATACCAAGGTTTGAAAAATGTTACCACATTTTCTCTCTGATGACTTCTTCTTAGTCTCCAAATAATTGTTTTACTTGGGCATGATAATGAAATAAAAACAAAACTTATTTATGTATGTATTTATTATTTATTTATGAAAGCAAGAATAAAAGCATTGCTTATTGAAGGACATGATCCAACACTATCCTTTAAAAAGTGGTAAATTAATTAGTGAAAAATTAGTTGAAGAGTAAACAAAAAGAGCAATCACCAAAAAAGATTTGCCATCTCATTGATTATTTTATCTGAGATGACATCAGCGCCTCCCAGGAGTCTTTGGACAAATTCTAGAGATTATGCAACAAAGGGATTCTACTAAGTAGTTATAATTTCAAAAAATAAAAAGCGTTTTAGGATTCCTCTAAGGAAATTCAGTAAAAGAAAGGGTGCAGGGTGTATATGTCACCCTATTTTGAATATCTGGCCTTAAAAATAACTTAATGACCATAAATACTTATTGCCAGAGTAAATGCTATGTATTCAATAGCTTTCCTAAGAAATGGAAATATAGAAGGTAACACTTTTCCTAAAACAATACTATAGAATGTTTGTGAAACTTAAGAGATATGTCTCTTTCAGAAAGTCAACAAAAAAATGCAAAAGTACATGAAAGCATTTATTCTGGACAGTCAAGGACAAATATAGAGAGAAATAGAAAACATTCCGTCAAAGGTATATGTGTGGCTTATTTTAGATAAGCAAAATCCACAAGTTTAGCAGTGAGCAAGAAATGTGCAAAGTCTTATCTTGGAATCACACAAAATGTGTTAATTCTTTGAATCCTTTTTAGAAATCTTTTTTTTTTTTTTTGTCTCCAGTCTGTCCAAAGTTATAATGTAGTTGTCATTAATACATACTGCATTTCTTCTGTAGGGACCAATGAAAAATTTGATCTTAATTTGGTAGTGACTCTTTCATGTCTGAAAACTTTAGAAAGCATAGTTCTTATAGTATATAAAACAAAATTTTGTTACCTTTTATATTTCCAGAATTTTTTTCATTTTTTAGGAAGATATTATCACCTTTTTGCTTTTTGATCTTTGTAAACGTTTGTTGCAGTTCTGTGTTCTTTCCCAAAAGGCTATTTTGAGGGAAAAGAGGCACTTATCAACCATACAGTATGACAGATACGGTATTCTTTAATACAAATTTCAATGCCCAATGAGCTAATTATATATATATTTATATATTCTGATCTGTAAACATATGGTAAACAGTATGAGTATTTGTTAATAGATATTCTGGTTATACTGAACATAAACACAAATGTCTCATTACAGTGTTGCCAATCCTAGTTAACCACCACCTGTACAATCAATTAGTCAGTAAATGTCATATAATATTTCTGTTTGTTAGAAAAATACTTAGTGGTCAACTATGAGTCAACTGCTATTCTAGGTACTGAGGGAGTACCAGTGATGAAATTCATGATTCCTGCTATGATCTCACAAAACCCATATTCTGGTCAAAAGAGAGAGTCAGTGAATAAGTAACCAAATAAAAAGATAAAATGTCATAGAAAATGTGATGAAGAATATGTTTCAGGCTAAATTGGTAAGAGTAATAAAGAAGGAGTGCCACTTTCGATGGATGTGTATGTACATGTATTTATACTTAGGTATATATAAATACATATGAATACACACGTACACATATATGTGCATTTTTAGAAAAATAAAATGTTCTTCATATATATTTCTACACACTTAAATTTTTATGTTTTTGAAAACTTTCAGTGTTTAAAAACTTTCTACTATTTAGTGTTCAGCATCTCTCCCTTGCAAACTGTGTTGTCATGAACGTGTACATTACTCCTTTGCTCCTATGTGTAACTGCTTCTCTGCAGTACTCTATAAGAAATGGAACTGTAGAGTCCAAAAGGAGGCACACTTAAAATTTTAATAGGTATTACCAATGGAGGTCCCCTAACAGAACTATTTCCCTGTTTCCTTGGCAAAATATGATGTTAAACTTTTAATTTTTGCCCATTAGGTAAGTAAGATAATGAACACAGCATCTCTTTGTATGTGAGTTTGCATTTCCCTGCTTGTTAAGTTAAGCAACTTTTTCTTTACTTTAATGACCATTTTATTTTCTCTTTTTTGACTCTTTGAGTTGTCTGTTCGGATCTTTGGCCCTTTACTCTTGGATTTTTATGTAATATTTATTCATGCGTGTGTGCTTAGTACAAATACACACCATTTACATACAAATAATAAACACACACTATATGCATCATGCCATGTGTATTCTTATGTGATTATATATTAATACCTTTTTATATATAACCACAGAAGAATACAAATTCAAAAATATGTATAGTGCAAATATTATTTCCTCTACTGTTACCTTTAACATAGTTTCATTTTTACCACAGAATGATTAAATATACCAGTTAAATTTATTAATTAATTCCTTATGGCTTTTGTGTTGTATTGTTTGTGAGTGTGTGTGTGTGTTTTGTCTTATTCCTATTCTTACACTAAATAATAATGACCTATATTTTCTACTAATATATTCATAATATTTTTTCCTACATTTTGAACTTGAAATAACTGAATTTAGTTTTGTCAATTTGGGGAGGTAAGCATCTAATTTATTTTTCTTCCTCCTGATAGACAATTTACCCAACACTGTTTTTTGCCAGGGTACCCTTTTCGCACCACTTCAAACTACCAACTTTTCATGCACTAAATTCTCATGGGTCTGTTCCTGGACAGCAATCTCTTTCTGTATTTTTATGTCAATATTACATTTTCTTAATTGTTCAATTTTTATAATAAGTTTTCAAATATGGTAGGCAAATTTATCTCTTCTTACCCTCTTTATCTTTTTAAAATGTCCTCTTGGTTACTCTGCCATACTTCCCTTTCTAAATGAAATTTAGAAAGAGTACTCTGAGTTTCATGAATAACGTTAACAGGATTTTTGCTTACATTGTTGTGTATTTACAGATTAATCTGGAGGAGTGTTCTTATCTTTGCAATATTGAGCCACCCATTCAGAATATGGCTTAGCTCACCTTTTATTCAAATCTTCTTTTATGTCCTTCAATAAAATTTTATAGTTTTCTTCACATACGTCTTATTTTTATTAGGGTTATCTTTATGCATTTTAGTTTTGTGGCTATTGTGAGGCAGATCTTATCATCTATTATATATTCTATTATTGCTAGCTTGTAGTAGAGCTATAGAAAATTGCATCTTTGTTATTTCTAATATAATGACATATTTCTTCCTCCTTTTGAATAGTTATAATTTATTTCTCATTATTTCTTTCCAATATTTATACTTTTTTATTTTAAAAAAAACTTCCTGGCTTGGTGGATTGACTAGGGGATCTAGTACAATGCTGATTAACAATACGATAGTAAACCGCCCTTTCTTGTTACTGATTTTAAAGGGAATGCTTCCAATATTTCACCACTAAATGTGATGCTTGCTTGATAGTTTTCTGGTAGATAAATTGTATTAAATCAAGGAAGTTCCCTTTTACTTCTAGCTTGCTAAGAACTTCACTTATTAATTTTTTAATCAGAATTTGGGGGAACATTTTATAAAACAGCTTTTAAACATGAACTTTTCACCCTCATAATCGTTTAATGTAGCAAATTAGCTTTGTGCATTTTCTAGTGCCGAACAAGCCTTGCATTTCTTGGACAATACAAACTTGGGGATGATATATTATTACTTTCAGGTTCTGCTGGAATTTATTTGCTGATATCTTCATTAGGTATTTACATTTGTGTTCATTAGTGAGGCTGGCCTATACTTTTTTTCTTTTAACATCTTTATTGGAGTATAATTGCTGTACAATGTTGTATTAGTTTCTGCTGTATAACAAAGTGAATCAGCTATAAGTATACATATATCCCCATATCCCCTCCCTCTTGTGTCTCCCTCCCACCCTCCCTATCCCACCCCTCTAGGTGGTCACAAAGCACTGAGCTGATCTCCCTGTGCTATGCAGCTGCTTCCCACTACCTATTTTACATTTGGTAGTGTATATATGTCAATGCCACTCTCTCACTTCGTCCCACCTTACCCTTCCCCCTCCCTGTGTCCTCAAGTCCATTCGCTACCTCTGCATCTTTATTCCTGTTCTGTCCCTAGGTTTGTCAGAAGCTTTTTCTTTTTTTTAGATTTCATATATATGTGTTAGCATATGGTATTTGTTTTTCTCTTTCTGACTTACTTCACTCTGTATCACAGTCTCTAGGTCCATCCACCTCACTACAAATAACTCAATTTCGTTTCTTTTTATGGCTGAGTAATATCCCATTGTCTATATATGGCACATCTTTGTTAACCATTCATCTGTCAATGAACACTTAGGTTGCTTCCATGTCCTGGCTATTGTAAATAGTGCCACAGTGAACATTGTGGTACATGACTCTCTTTGAATTATGGTTTTCTTGGGGTATATGCCCAGTAGTGGGATTGCTGGGTCATATGGTAGTTCTATTTTTAGTTTGTTAAGGAACTTCCATACTGGTTCCTTAAAAACCATAGTGGTTGTATCAATTTACATTCCAACCAACAGTGCAAGAGGGTTCCCTTTTCTCCACACCTTCTCCAGCATTTATTGTTTGTAGATTTTTTGATGATGGCCATTCTGACCGGTGTGAGGTGATACCTCACTGTAGTTTTGATTTGCATTTCCATAATGATTAGTGATGTTGAGCATCCTTTCATGTGTTTGTTGGCAAACTGTATATCTTCTTTGGAGAAATGTCTATTTAGGTCTTCTGCTCATTTTTGGATTGGGTTGTTTGTTTTTTTGATATGGAGCCGTTTGAGCTGCTTGTATATTTTGGATATTAATCCTTTGTCAGTTGCTTCATTTGCAAGTATTTTCTCCCATTCTGAGGGTTGTCTTTTCATCTTGTGTATTGTTTCCTTTGCTGTGAAAAAGCTTTTGTTTCATTAGGTCCCATTTGTTTATTTTTGTTTTTATTTCCATTTCTCTAAGAGGTGGGTCAAAAATGATCTTGCTCTGATGTATGTCATAGAGTGTTCTGCCTGTTTTCTTCTAAGAGTTTAATAGTGTCTGGCCTTACATTTAGGTCTTTAATCCATTTTGAGTTTATTTTTGTGTATAGTGTTAGGGAGTGTTCTAATTTCATTCTTTTACATGTAGCTGTCCAGTTTTCCCAGCACCACCTATTGAAGAGGCTTTCTTTTCTCCTTTGTATATTCTTGCCCCCTTTATCAAAGATAAGGTGACCATATGTGCATGGGTTTATCTCTGGGCTTTCTATCCTGTTCCATTGATCTATATTTCTCTTTTTGTGCCAGTACCATATTGTCTTGATTACTGTAGCTTTGTAGTATAGTCTGAAGTCAGGGAGGCTGATTCCTCCAGCTCTGTTTTTCTTTCTCAATATTACTTTGGCTATTTGGGGTCTTTTGTGTTTCCATACAAATAGTGAAATTTTTTGTTCTAGTTCTGTGAAAAATGCCATTGGTAGTTTGATAGGGATTGCATTGAATCTGTAGACTGCATTGGGTAGTATAGTCATTTTTGGCTTATACTTTTATTTGTTCTGCTGTCCTTGCTCAGTTTTGTCTACTAGTGGATTTTTCCCTTTGTATTTCTATAAAATGAACTTAGAAGAACTATTTTCTCATCCATGATCTTAGCAGTTCATATAATATGGGGATTTTATTTTGTTTTTTAAAGTATATTTTAGATACTTTAGATCTGACCCTATTTCAGGGATAAATGTTAGTACATCCCTTAATTTTATTTACTATTAATTAATTTGTTATCTATATGTTTTTGAGCCATTTTAAATAACATATACTTCTAGACCATCAAGTATTTCATCTAAGTTTAAAAATTTGTTATAAATAGTATTGTATTCTCTTTGTCATAGATATTACTGTCTTTGTTATGTATTTTTGGATTCCTCCTATAATTATATAAGCCCAGTTTTACATTTCTTATCACTTTTTGTACTTTGTTTCTTTTTATCTTGAAAAATATGTCTAATTTTTTACTATCTTATAAATTATAGCAGGTAAACTTTGATTTGTTGATAGTCTTTACTTAGTTTTGTCATATTCTCCCAATTATCTATCTCCATTTGTACTGACCTTACCTTGGAAAAGACACTCAAAATTCAGCCTTTTTTATTTTGTGTGACTCCAAATTATTATCTCCTCAGACAATTTTTTGAGAAGGGGCAAAGGAAGAAAAATATTACTTTCAAAAGCTTCATGATTTTGTTTTTCTGCTTTCAGGAAAAACAAAAGCGTCTAAGCTCATGTCTTTCTTTTAGAGTCTTACTGAACACCCCTGTAAGGAGCCAAAACCCCTCAGCAGTGTGATTTTTCTACCATTGTCCCCTAATTCTACAGCTTCCATGGGTGATTCATTGGTGTCCAATGTACAAAACATGTGACAATTTAACCAAACATTTTACAACTATCTGAAGTAATACTTCAAGTGCCACATTTAAATAATGGGTCTTCAATGACCTTGACCCAGATAATTTTCTATTTTAGTATATTTTCTTTGCAATACCCCATTCCTTATACCATATGTTGTAATTAAAACATTTATTTGCTTATATGACAAAGACACTACATGTGTGTCTGCTCCAGGGCCATTGTTAAGGCAGAGTTCCACTTCGTACCCTCTGTGGCTCTCTTGCTTCACAGTCTTCCATCTGTCGTCTTTATTCTTAGCCTCGTAGTGATTTGGCTGCATCAGTTCAACGTGTCATGTATGGTCATGGTCCCAGAACAATCTTGATTTTGTTGTATTAAGGATGTACAACTTTTCAGACATAAACCTCAGTGGTGAGGGTAAGAGGTGGGGGTGGTATTGTTGGGAAGGGAGTGGGCAAAGAGGAATCTGCCATTGCCATTTGTTTCAATAATTTAATAAAATTAAATGAAAATCCATAGGATATGAAAGGGGACATTATTTTTGCCTCTCAGCAGAGGGACTGCATTATTTATTAGTATTTTTACTTTTGATTCAGTTACTCTCCTATTATCTCCATATAATAATGCTGACCTCCAAAATTCTCAAATGTGAGCTCTTCCACTTAAAATATTTTTGATTCCTTTACATTGCCACTCTTATATGTGACCATACAATGTTGTGATGTTTTCAGTATCACTGGTGACTTTTCATAGTTCAAAGCAGTCATCTGTTTACAGTCAAACCATAGTTTATATTCTTTGTATGACAACATCAAGGAACAAGTATCCTATTTTTCACTCACCAATTCTTAACTGATACAATTGTTCATTCTTCACGAATCTGCCTTGTCATTAATCTGGAGAATAGTTGCCAATCAAGACTCTCAAACTGATCAAATCTGAATTAATTAAGCACACATTTATTGTTTACTTAATGCCAAACATTTTGTCAGTTAGTGTGTTTAGGCTAAAATATAATCAGTTATGTGGATGTTTGACTGTGAAATTATTTAAGAAAACAGATTTAGGAAAGTCTGCCTCTAGCCTGTTACCAAATACAAACTCTGCATTGCTCAAACCTTGAGAATAAGTGACTTAGTAGCACGGTTTCTGCTTCAAAATGTCTGTTCCTGGCTCAGAAAGCTTTCTGCCTAGATTAGTTAAGCTTACCATCTTGTCTTTTTTCCTCAATTCCATTGAATTTCCTGGTTTCTGTCTCAGATCTCAGCTGTTTAATGCTCCTGCCTGCCTAACTCTTATGACTTTGGTAACTTTTGCTCAAATGAGATACTAGAATGCACTCTCCAGACCACCTGCTTAGCTCCTAATCCCTGCACACTCTGTCCTCCTAGCTTCACTATCTCACCTTGGGCATGGGCTGCAGGGCACCTCTCTCAAGTCAGGCTAGTTCTATGCTTGTACTGTATTCCTGCAACTCCAGGCATGTGTACTTCAACTCTACAAATCACCTGAATCTCTAAAACTGACTACTCTATGGTCTCATTGGACTGAATTGATTGAGCTCACTGAATGGAACTAATGATTTAGGGCTTTGGTTCTAAACCCTGGCTGTAAGTTAATATGGGGAGAGCTTTAAAAAATTAAAAAAGAATAAATATATCAGCATCTCAGTCATGGACATTTTTAAAAGTCTCCAGATGATTATAATGTGCAACCTCTGTTGAGGACCACTGTTTCAGAATAAAAATGAAACAGGCAGAGTCAGGGAGCACAGCTGGATTCCCTGTTTAAAGGGACTGGAATAAAACCCTGTGATATTCTCCTCATCTTTCTTGCAGTGTCTATCCCACTACTTTTTTTTCTCCCAGCCTCGCTCATTGACAATGTTTACAGGAGTCACATCAAAAAGAAGTACTGAGAGACAGTAAATGGGGGAGGGAAGAAGCAGACAGAGTCCCTGTTTTTATTCCCCCCTGCCCCACCAGAAGCCTGGAATTTACTACCATGTCAGCTATAAAAGGCAAGCTCCTTAACTACAATATCCTGTATGAATAATACCCAGGAAGGAAATTTTAAATCCACCCCGAATGTAAAAAAGCATCACTAGAGAGAAATAATTTATGAGTAAGACACCGAGGGCTACATACTATAATTTATTTTTATATCGTGATCTTTGTTCAGACCACTGCAAACTCCTCTTCAGAAAGAGTCCATCAATTATGAGCAAGAAGGAACAGGGAGACTTTCATACTAGAAAATATATCTTTCATACTTCCTATATGCTTATTTATTCCCACTGATAATAGATACTTTGTTGGTTCAAATCATTACAAGCTGTGAACCACAAAGAGAAATGAGCAATAAATAAAGTTTCCTGCTTCTTTTAATAAAATGTCCCCATGTCACAGCCTAGGGAATGCCTTGTAATCACAATGAGCTCAAATATGCTCTACCCAATTCTTGGAATGTAAATACTGTGACTTCTTTAAATTAACTTTTGGAATGCCTTTAAGCCTTATATTACCGTGATCAGAAAAGTTAGAGGATGACTATATATACAAAATGAAGTGATTGGATTGTTGGTATATAATTAAATCAAACCTCCAGATGTTTATGAAAAAGTTCTTTAAGCATGTATTGGTAACAGTTAACATTTATTGAGTACTTTCTATTGTTAGATACTTCCCTGAGTACTTTAGATATATAAATTTATCCAAAACTAACAACCCAATAGTACCAACTTTAGAAATGAGAAAACTGAGCAGAGAGAGATTAAGTGACTTGTACAAAGTCAACAGCTAATAAGTGCTAGAACTGGAATTCTGACCCAGACAACAGAACTCCAGAGTCCTTGTTCTTATCTATGGTGGTATACAACCTTAGATTCAACCTTAAAATCAATCATTATATTAGAACATTTGGACAGAATTATTATTTAAGGAGTTTCCAACTCTGAGTCTTGATAGGAATAAGCTGTAAGAATTCCTTAGATATAATTTCCTAGCGTTGTGGAAGCTTTGACGGTCTTCTCATGAGAGAACAGATGATAGGGAATAGAGGATGATGATGTTGTGAAGGGCATGAAATTAGTTCCAATCATCAACACTCATTAAAGAGTGAATTAGACTTAATAATCAAAGAGGTAGAAGATCCAACAGTGCACAAGATACCTTGACCTAGCAGCTCCTGAAGTCTAGTGGGGAGCAGACATTAACCGAAGATCACATACATATTCATTACAATAATGATAAATGCTGGAGAGTGGGTGGCTACTACGTGCTAAAAGAACATATAGTTGGGCATTTAACCTAGTCTGAGAGGGATGGGACACACTGAAAAAGTCACATTTAAGCTGAAAGATAAGCAGGAATTAACCCTGCTCACAGGGCAAGAGCGTTCCAGGTACAAGGGAATAGCATGTGGCATCCTGAGGGAGAAAGGAGGGAGTTCAGTAGGGTTAAAATTAGTTATTCATCGGGTGTAGAAAGAAAATGTTAGAACTTCTATTTACAGTCACTTAGCTCAACCTCTAAAATGTTTATTTTTTAGAGTAGTTTTATAAGATGCATGCAGTATCAGTTTACTAATATTTGCATAAATGTTATGAATTAGGACTGCATGCTCAAGAAATTTTACTGATGGGCATGCAGAGTAAGAAATGTTTCAGGACCACTGGTTTCACTGGTTTAAGCAACTGCAAAAGGAACAGGGGTTCCTTTGCAGTGACCTCAAGGGTTGGTGGTGATGGGGAAGTAGAACAGGAAATTACACTGGATGACACTGGAGACTTTCCACATAGGACCTGGTGGGCCAGGTCAAGTATTCAGGGTTTAATAGCAAAGGGAAACAGCTGAAAGGAGAAAATACACACTTGTCCATTGGGCAAACAATCTAAGATGGCTACCAATTAAAATGATTCAGAAATAGGTTAATGAAGACAAAAAGGAAAGCTTCAGAGTGGATTTGAAAGCTGCCTTTTTAATATTAATCTATATGCGTGTTCTCTCTCCTTCTCAAATGAAAGCCATGTGCTAAGGACTGAATATTTGTGCCCCTGACAAAAATTCATATGTTTAAATCCCTGTCCCCAATGTGATGGTATTTGGAAATGGGGCCTTTGGTAGGTAATCAGGTCATGAGAGTGGAGCCCCGATGACGGGATGAGTGCCCTTGAAGAAGAGACAGAGAGAGCTGGCTTCCTCTCTCTGCTCTCTACGTGTCAGGATAGCAGGAGAAGACTGCTATCTGCAAACCAAGAAGTAGGCTCTCACCAGACACTAGATTTGCCTGCATCTTGATCTGGATGTCCCATCCTTCAGAAATGTGAGAAGTGTAAAAAACAAAAAAAATGTTTAAGCCATCCAGTCTATGGTAGTTTGTCATAGCAGCCTGAACTAAAACACCATGTGAAACATGATTATTTCATCCATCACTTATCTCCTTTCCTTACATAATCTGTTAAATACCCCCTCCAAGTAGACAGCAGAGTATCTGGCCTACAGTAAATGCTCAGTAGCTTTGGCATATAAATTATATCATGACCTCAAGTTTAGCACATTCCAAATGAATTTAATTTATTTTCCCCAATACATGCGTGTCTACCTATATTCCCTGTCTCAATGAATGATGCACCCCCTCTCAGGACTTCAAGTTGGACTACATGTTTCCCACGACACCCTTATACCCACCCCATGTCTCGTCAGACCTTAAATCTTATAGATCATATCCAAGGGAAGCCTCAACACTCAGCCTCTCCTTGTCATTTCCTTGCCTTTGCCATAGCCCTTACAGTTCTTCCTATTTAGTAACCAATTCCAGATAACCCTTTCCCTATACTTATTAACTAAAATTCATTGGATTCCAAGTATGTGCCACACACTGTAGTTAAGGCCTTAAATGCATGATCTCCTTTAATCAACATAATCCAACGACAAGAGTACTATTATTACAATCAGTGGGTTTTTTTTAAGAAATTAAGGTTTAAAAAGTTTAAGTGACTTTTCCAAGTTTGCCCAGCAACTAAGAGATAGAGCAGCTATTCACACAGTCAGTCTTCTCTTGGGCTAATATTCTTACCAACTGTGATATACTCTACTCTGCTCCCACCTGAAGTTTATTGCAACTGCAGTATATTCACCACAGTTGATTCATTGATTTCTTTGTGTCTTCCCTTATTCACTCATTCATTCACTTATTCTCTACTCATTCACTTACCTATGCATTTAATGAATGATTGCTCACTTTTACCTATTTTACATGTTGTACAACTTTGGTGAAATCCAGGCACTTGTGAAGCATACCATCTATTAAGGGGCAAACATTAAACCAAAATTACTTAAATAATTATGTAATGGCAATAAATGCTAAGCCAAAATATGGTCCTTTAAGTATAAATCTGATCATGGTAGTCACACCTCTGCCACTGAAGAAGTGATTTTCTCTCCCAGAAATCCTCTTCCCTTTAATCTACTAAAAAATAATCACGTGATCTTTAAATGCTCAGATGTACAACTTTCTGTCACTTCCAAGTCAGAATTCATAGTTCTCTCCTTTGTGTCCTCAAAGGCAATACTTATTAATCCCTGTATTGTAGTAATTACTGCATATTTCAATTTCTTAGGTAGATGGCTTGACATTCTTCAATTTACTCAGGAATTTTAGTGGTATTTCATATGGTTTTGTGGTAAAAAAAAAAAATATATATATAATGCCTATGGAGCACCTAGAATATTGTAAGTTCTCAATAAACACTAATTATAAATGTATCTATTTTACCTATTAACATGTCTAAGCTTCTCAGGAGCACATTTTTTTGTATTCATTCACTAAAAGAAAAAATGTTATCTTTCAAACATAAGACTCTATAATTGCAGGTGATGTGGATAAATCTACGTATTCACATTTGGTGACTTGTTTACATTTTATTATCTGTTCTTTTACTTCTTTTATTTTTTTCTATTCTCATATTAATGCTGGCAGCCTAAAGAGGACCACAGTTAGCACAGAAGGTAGAAATTTGGTAACAATCCTTGATTCTCTCCATCCCCTTAAAGCCATCAGAAAATCTTGTGGCTTCTTAACAATTGTATCTCAAATCTTCACTCTAGGTTGCAAAAAAGCATCTGAAACAAACTGTTAAAAAAGAATGACATAGATCCTAACAGACTGACATAAAACAGGTCTAAGATATATGATTAAGAAAATATCACTTAATTTCAAAATGTTGTGTGTAATATTAAAATTTGAGAGAATGCATCAGTAAACAGTCTCTCTTCTTTCCATCTTGATTGCTGCCCTTTTAGTGCAGGCAAACCAGTATTATTATTTTTTTTAATTGTCATTGATTTCTATCTCCTTATTTCTACTTTGACCATTCTGCAATCAGTTCCCCACCCAGTGGTAAGAGTGATTTCAAAATATAAACTATATTATGTTTCTTCATTGCTGAAAAATATTCTGTGACTTCCCATTACATGCGGAGAGAAGAAAAGTCTACAAGCCCCTGCCTTTTATGGCTTCTGCCTAGCCCTACAGCCTTATATTGTGCCCCTTCTCCTAACTCATGCCACTCTAAATTTCTTTCAGCTCCTCAAAGATGCTGAGCTCATTGGTGATTTAAGAGCTTTTGCCCTTGCTGTTACTGTATTGTCCTGTAATGTCTTCTGCCCTTCTCTTCATTCGGCTACTACTCTTCTTCCCACAGGTCTTAACTGTCACCAAAGGAGGGCAACTCTCACCTGCAGTTCCTATTAAAAGCTATTACTTGTTACCTTGTAACAGTCAACACAGTTGGAAAATATTTAATTCATTCACTTTTGATCCTTTTAAAATTACTTGCCACTTATCTTAGTTTGGTTATTCCTAGTAGATCCTGAGTCAAAGATACACATTTAAGTAGCTTATTGTGGATATTATTCCAGGAAGCACCAGTAAGAAAGTGTAAAACTGAAGGAAGGAAGCTAATTTAGGTACATCACTGAGCAGGCAACTGTTACTGGCAGCTGAGGCTCAGTTCCAAAAGGGAAGTCTGGGGATAGTGTAGACATGCCTCAGAGTGGGGTGAGGAGGCAGGGGTATTTATGCACCCAATAACATCAAACTGGTTTAGGGTTGATCCCCAATGGTACATAAGCCAAGAGGGCTCCAGCAGTTTGCAGCAGCCAGAGAAACTGCTCAAGCAAATCTTGGCAAGGTTTGAGTCAGTGGGCCTAAGAATAATGAGCATGGGGAAAATATGGATGTGACATGAATGGCATTGGCTACTCCACCTCTCCAGGGCCTAAGCTCCATGAAGGCAGCAGCAGGAGTCTTGTTCAAGACTATATAACCTGGTACTTGGTACAGAGCTGGTGCTCTGCAGATTAAAATGAAAGAGCAGATAATAGGGCTAAGGGATAATACTTTTACAATACAGAGTTTAATTAGATTAAAAAAGTTGGTTTGGATCTATGGTTTATCTAGATCTATTCACCAGAGGAGAATCAGACAAATCAACTTTGTGACATAATAACCAGAGCTAAATCTAGTAATGACTCATTTATGTTACAAGTCTCTATTTACTTCCTAGAGCTACTATATCAAAATACAGCAAACTGGGTGGCTTAAAACAACAGAAATTTATTGTCTCAGAGTTCTGGAGGCTGGAAATCTGAAATCAAGGGGTCAGCAGGGCCATGCTCCCTCTAAAACCTATAAAGAAACCCTCCTTTGTCTCTTGCTAGCTTCTAATTATTTGCTGACAATCTTTAGTGTTCCTTGGGAGGCAGCTGCATAACACCAGTTCCTGCCTTTGTTGTCATAGAGTGTTCTCCCTGTGTGTGTGTGTTTTATAAGGATGTCAGTCATATCGAATTAGGGCCTCACCCTACTCCAATCTGATTTCATTTGTACTTAACTAGTTAGATCTGCAACAACCCTATTTCCAAATAAGCTTACTTTCAGAGGTATTGGTGTTTAGCACCTCAACATCTCTCTCTCTCTCTCTCTCTTTTTTTTTGTAGGACACAGTTTAACCCATAATAGTATCCTTGAAGTTAAAGCCTAGGGAAGAGCAGATTACACAGTAAAAACTAGTGTTGTGCGTTCAAGTCTCAAATCAGCCTTCAAAGTCAACCAAAAACTTGTGAGTTTCAGGAAGGTGAAAAAGAAAGTTTTCAGGATTTTGAATGGTCCAGTCTCACATATAATGTAACAGTATGTTGGTTGCATGTCTGCTTGCCAGGAGGCAATCTGGTCTGTGCAGTGAGCTCTGGTTCCAGAGGGACAATACAGAGAACATGTGGAAAGAGGGCAAAATTCAAGGGCAGCTCTGGAATCCCCTTGTGATCTCCTAAAGGAGACAACTCTGGGGCTTTCCCAGGGGAAAAAAAAAAAAAAAAGTAATTTCATAAGTCTCACAACTGTGTCTGTGAGGCTTATTAGAGACACAAATAGAAATATTTACCTTTGGATTTACTGCATACACCAGGTATTTTTCTATCCTCACATGTAATTTCCATAAAAGCTGACAATAAAAGGCTGTTTTGTACTTAGCTGCTAAGAATCATTTTGTCACTTTGTATAATAGTGAAATGTTTGATCACAGACCTCAACTTCTCTTAGAGATCAATGTGACACATCAAAGACCCTCAATGTAAAAGAGACACAACTCTATTTAAAATGCCAAAGTCCATTCTTGTTCCATATGATCACGGTGATGATTCTATTTGACCATTTAACCCATGATTTTCAGGCACTGTTATTAACAGCAATATTAACAACAATATTAATATGTGATTATATAGGCAGAATCAAGTGATGAGTAAAACCAACAACAGCCAAGAGTCAGGATTTAGGTATTTTTAATAACTGAGACTTGGTTGTGTCAGATAGCTAATAGCTCTTCCCACAGATTTATTAATCTACATTTTATGAATCAAGTGGAAAAATTATTTTGATTTTGAAGCTAAATGTAAATCCTGTCATAACTTATCTCTTCACTTATTTATTTATTTTTTTAATAAATTTATTTTATTTATTTATTTTTTGCTGTGTTGGGTCTCTGTTGCTGCGCACGGGTTTTCTCTACTTGGGTCTAGCGGCAGCTGCTCTTTATTTTGGCGAGCGGGATTCTCACTGTGGTGGCTTCTCTTGTTGCGGAGCATGGGCTCCAGGCCTGTGGGCTTCAGTAGTTGTGGCTCGCGGGCTTAGTTGCTCCGTGGCATGTGGGATCTTCCTGGACCAGGGCTTGAACCCGTGTCCCCTGCATTGGCAGGTGGATTCTTAACCACTGCGCCACCAGGGAAGCCCTATGTCTTCACTTATTGTAATAGTTCAAAAGTAAATACTTATATGAAAATAAGTAATACTATACTTGAACACAATTTTGCATGCAAGATGAATGTTTATTCAAAAGTGAAATGTTTTGTTTGTATGCTACTTAGCTTTAAACGTACAAAAGCCACAAAATGCTTATATAAATTAAATAATCCTTACTACTACTCCATTACATTTAAAAAGAACCATATTTTTTCCACTATCTAGAGAAACAAAGATTGGACGTTAATGGACAGAGAAGTGTGGATAATTTGTGTAATATCTAGTTTTTTTATAAAAAGTTTTAATCCCTCACCTTGGTTTATTTTAAATATTTCATCTTCCATCCCCCTAAAGAATTTATATCTCATAGACAGGATAATATAAAAAGTGAAAAATCTCACTTTATCCTTGATGCCATAGATAACCAATGGAAGAGTTTGGTAAATATTTTCCAGAATTAGGTGTGTATATGTGTCTATGTGTAACTTAGTGTGTATTTTCTGAGTTTATCCTTATATATATTTTCCCAGATTTAGTTCCCAGTGGAAATACTGTTTGAAATAATATTTTTCTATATAACAATGCATTCTGCCTCTCTTTCCATGCAGAGACTGAGAGGGATTATTTTGCAACTTTATATTCCACTGAAAATATTAATATTATATAACATTAATTTCATTACATACTAATCCTGAGATTTTTAAAAAATATCTTACCATAACTAAACTTTCCACATTATGGGGAGGTGAACACAATTTTTTCTTGCAATTGCAAATGGGAGTTGTTTTGCTTCAAATGGGAGTTGATTTGAATCATTTCCAATTTGCAGTGATGGCTGTGAATTATAGTGACCAATCATGGCTCTGTTATCTCACTTGAGACTTGTTTTATTTAACTCATTAATGAGAGAAGTAGAAGGATGACAAAGCAGGTTCAAAGAAAAGAGAATTTGAGAAATGAGATTTTTACGGTCTGGTGGTGGGAGTGAGGGAAGGCTGCAAAAATACAAGTCAGATTAATGTCTACAAGACAAACAACAAGAAACAAACAAACCATAAATTTTGGTAAAATCATATCTAACAAGTTTCACAGAACAAAAAGTTTTCTGGGTCCTAACCTATTATGTAAACAAACTTCCGTTCTCCTAAAGTAGCAGATGGAACTTGGGTGTGGGTTTATAAGAAAATGCCCTAATATGCAGTAGAAAGGATTTACAGTTATTCTTATATCTTCTTCCAAGTTTTGGATATTTGTCTCATTACCATTAAAGTTTATTTTGTTTTTCTGAAATATGGTGTCTACCTATCTTGGTAACATTAACTGAAAACCATGGTCATAACAATTTTTAAAATTTCCTTAAGTTTAGACTATCAAAGGAAATTTGATAAACATTTTCTTGAAATATATTTGCAAAATATTTCATTTTATGGATGCCCTGTATGATAGGAAACATATGCCCCACTTATGGACATTTAAGTTATTTCCAGTATCTCACCATTTTAAATAGTTCTCAATAAATAGTTTCATCACTTTTAACTTCGCACAACTCTATGTATATATTCATAAGCTAAATCCTAGAAGTGGAATTGCTGTTTCATAATTTAAATACATTTAAATATTGTAAACAAAATTGCCAAATTTTTCTCTAAATGAAGTGCATTTTTGCATTCACAAGGAATCACAGATATATTTTAAATAGAGAGCCATTTGGGTCATCTGTTATGTTGTTTTTGCATATGTCTTTACATAATTAATCGATTAGCTATCTTAAGTTCCCTGGTCATTATTAAGCTATTTGAGAAGGAAGAACAATGAGAAATGAAGGAGGGAAGTTCCAGAGAGTTCAGGAAAAATTGGAAAGCAAATAAACCAATGAACAAATAATGAATTTAGATAGGAAGGCATAGAGCTTTCCAGAGACACAAGAGAAAAACTAGCCAGGAAATAAGAGTAAGTGGTTATTTGAAACTTATGAGAAAATAAATGGCAAATAACGCAATTCCCTAAATGGTTAGAGATGAGGCTTCGGGCTAAAGTCAAAGCTGAAGG
This sequence comes from Pseudorca crassidens, assembly GCF_039906515.1. Lineage (NCBI taxonomy): Eukaryota > Metazoa > Chordata > Mammalia > Artiodactyla > Delphinidae > Pseudorca > Pseudorca crassidens. The sequence continues at coordinate 93,218,096 of NC_090305.1, read as the reverse complement.
AAATGGAAAGGAAAAGTTACAGACCCTTTTCAGTTGCTTATTCATTCAACAAGCATTTAGTTGCTAACTCTAGAAGGGCTCTGCTGGTAAGTGAAGGAGTCTTCAGTAGGTAGTTAAAGAAAGAATGGGCAGAGAAGAGAAGCAATGGACCTAAGCGTCAACTGGAGAAAAATATTCTAACTTTTGGTTCAAGAATGCTTCTAAGATAAGGAGCTGACAGTAATCAAGACAGTATGGTACTGGCACAAAAACAGAAATATAGATCAATAGAACAGGATATAAAGACCAGAGATCAACCCATGCACATATGGTCACCTTATCTTTGATAAAGGAGGCAAGAATATACAGTGGAGAAAAGACAGCCTCTTAAATAAGTGGTGCTGGGAAAACTGGAAAGGTACATGTAAAAGTATGAAATTAGAACACTCCCTAACACCATACACAAAAATAAACTCAAAATGGATTAAAGACCTAAATGTAAGGCCAGAAACTATCAAACTCTTAGAGGAAAACATAGGCAGAACACTCTATGACATAAATCACAGCAAGATCCTTTTTGACCCACCTCCTAGAGAAATGGAAATAAAAACAAAAATAAACAAATGGGACCTAATGAAACTTAAAAGCTTTTGCACAGTGAAGGAAACCATAAACAAGACCAAAAGACAACCCTCAGAATGGGAGAAAGTATTTGCAAATGAAGCAACTGACAAAGGATTAATCTCCAAAATTTACAAGCAGCTCATGCAGCTCAATATCAGAAAAACAAACAACCCAATCCAAAAATGGGCAGAAGACCTAAATAGACGTTTCTCCAAAGAAGATATACAGATTGCTGACAAACACATGAAAGAATTGCCGACAAACACATGAAAGAATGCTCAACATTATTAATCATTAGAGAAATGCAAATCAAAACTACAATGAGATATCATCTCACACCGGTCAGAATGGCCATCATCAAAAAATCTAGAAACAATAAATGCTGGAGAGGGTGTGGAGAAAAGGGAACCCTCTTGCACTGTTGGCAGGAATGTAAATTGATAGAGCCACTATGGAGAACAGTATGGAGGTTCCTTAAAAAACTACAAATAGAACTACCATACGACCCAGCAATCCCAACTAGGCATATATCCTGGGAAAACCATAATTCAAAAAGAGTCATGTACAAATGTTCATTGCAGCTCTATTTACAATAGCCAGGACATGGAAGCACCCTAAGTGTCCATCAACAGATGAATGGATAAAGAAGATGTGGCACATATATACAATGGAATATTACTCAGTCATAAAAAGAAATGAAATTGAGTTATTTGTGGTGAGGTGGATGGACGTAGAGTCTGTCATACAGAGCGAAGTAAGTCAGAAAGAGAAAAACAAATACCGTATGCTAACACATATATATGGAATCTAAGGAAAAAAAAAAAAAAGGTCATGAAGAACCTAGGGGTAAGACGGGAATAAAGACACAGACCTACTAGAGCATGGACTTGAGGATATGGGTAGGGGTAGGGGTAGGCTGTGACGAAGTGAGAGAGTGGCATAGACATATATACGCTACCAAGCGTAAAGTGGATAGCTAGTGGGAAACAGCCACGTAGCACAGGGAGATCAGCTAGGTGGTTTGTGACCGCCTAGAGGGGTGGGATAGGGAGAGTGGGAGGGAGGGAGACGCAGGAGGAAAGAGATATGGGAACATGTGTGTGTGTATGGCTGATTCACTTTGTTATAAAGCAGAAACTTACACACCATTGTAAAGCAATTATACTCCAATAAAGATGTTAAAAAAAAAAAAGATAAGGAGCTGCTTTTGCTTAGGAAATAAATGACGATGGGGAATGGAAGGTCATGGATTTAATGTCATGGACTGGAAAATAACAGTAAAATAAACAGACTGATAAATTAAGTTTCATGTACAAGAAGAGGAATTGAGATAAGAAGAGGAGAGAAAAGGGTTTGCTCTCAAGAGGAGAGAAGGAGCCAGACAATGTGGAAACTTGAGTCTGCAAAAGAAAATGATCAGTCAAGAACTGCATTAAGGTAGTGAGTGACTAAAAGACTTTAAGAACTAACAACTATTAACTCTGATCCAATTTTAAGTTTCAGTTGCCTAAAATCTTCAGAAAGGCTACTATGTACAGAAACTGGCATATCTGGGTTAAAAGAAAAGAAAACTAGGACTAGGAAATGAAAAGCAAGTGAGACTGAAAGTTTAGCAAAAGCAGAAGTTCCAAACTGGAGGTAACCATGAGATTTTAAGGGATCCAGAATTATCAGAAAACATGGAGAGGCCTTTGTTCAACGTTCCTAATTACTCAACATTACTAAAACTGAGGATGACCTCAGTTAGCACTCACATTACACAAACATTCATCAGGATTAAAAAATAAAGCACAGGGCTTCCCTGGTGGCACAGTGGTTGAGAGTCCACCTGCCGATGCAGAGGACACGGGTTTGTGCCCCGGTCCGGGAAGATCCCACATGCTGTGGAGCAGCCGGGCCCGTGAGCCATGGCCGCTGAGCCTGCGCGTCCAGAGCCTGTGCTCCACAATGGGAGAGGCCACAACAGTGAGAGGCCTGCGTACCTCAAAAAAATAAATAAATAAAGCACAGATGTAGAAAATATTATGTTGCAAGAGAAAGGGCAGTGAACTAAGAATTGGAAGGTCTTGTCCCAATGTTTCATTGTCTTCCTCTGATAGTGGCATATCCTTGAGCCAATTTCTTCACTGGTAATAGATCCATAATAACATCTATCATTGGGTAGTTGTGAGCAACTAATCTAGATAAATATGTGTGTGTGTGTGTGTGTGTGTGTATACAGTCTATAAAGTATAAGTATATAAAGTCTATATCAAATGTAACACTGTTATATTTAAAATATTACCACCTAAACAACAAGCTCCTACTGTGTAGCACAGGGTACTATATTCAATATCCTGTGATAGACCATAATGGAAAATAATATAAAATATATATATATATATGTATAACTGAATCACTTTGCTGTACAGCAGAATTAACACAACATTATAAATCAACTATACTTCAACAAAATTAAAAAATATTACCACCAATAACTATATTTATATATCCATATTTACAGCAACAGATTTATATCTTTCACCATATCTAGATAGTGCTAAAACTTATATTGACTCCCACGTTTACTCCTGGGAATTTCCAGATCTCTAGAATAATCAAGGAAAGACTCAGAAACGTTTTCTAATTAGTGCTTGCTTTTTGCAGAAGCACTGCCATGATAATCTGAACTGGTTTTGAAGCCCTTTGGAGAACGAGATTCTATATTTTTCTTGCACACACTATCTCAGGCTTAAGAGGCATCAACATCCCCAACCTTCCCTCTGTCAAACTCTAATCCCTTGGGCATTTTAAGGTTATTATTAGTCAGACTCTTTTAAAATTAAACTTCAGAACCAAATGGCTATTTGCATTTTAATGCCATAGTATCTGTTCCTTAGTTTGAAAATTATGTGACAATTCTAGTTGAGAAGGGAGAATTCTTTGTACAAATTCAATATACAATCCCTGTTCCCCTCTGAGGTAGCTTAGAATTTAGCTGTGTTTTCTACATGTTCATATAATTGTCACAGCAACACTCTTGAAACTTGTTTTATCCCTGTACAAATTAAACAGAAACTAAATAAGCTCTGTGAAGTAAAACAGTCCTTCAGAAATGTAAACACTTCCTGTGGGAATATTAACAGTTTTCCACTTTTTTTCTTCAAAGCAGCATTACTTTAGATTACAATAAACAATAAATGAGAGATGGGATTTACTCAACACTATCACCTTTGAAATAAAGAAAATCAACTTGATTTCAAACTTCCCTGGGCATTCCTCTCTGTAGGCTTTCTTCACCATTTCAAGAATGATGGCAAACTCTACAAGACTTTACATCACCAAAGAGAGAAAACAATTCACACCACTTCACAGCCAGAAATAATTCTGAGGAAGCAGCACAAACAGTTGGGGATTCCTCTGATAGGTGCTCCACGAATCCTGAGAGGCATAATCTCCAAAACAGGATGCTTCAGCCTATAAATAGGTGTGCCAGAAAGGTTGACTCTGGTTATCAATGGAATAGGAGAAAACACATCCACTACTGCTCTGGTACAAAGATTGCTTTCTCCATTACACTGATTTTCTTTCTTTCTTTTTTTTTTTTTATGTCATTTAAGGTTTCCTCCATCCGTTCTCCATCACCAATGAAGGGAACAAGTGTTACTGAATATGGAACTGTCTGAATGACCACTGCCTGTCTTGTAAAATCCTAAATATCTTACGGAGAGTGACTTACATCACTGCAGAGTCAGCCTCACTAATAATGATTTCTATCTGTAAGGCATAATTCTTTCATACTATGGGAAACACCTTACATCGATGTCCTTTATCATTGATTTATCATTGATCATTGCAGCATTTTTGTCAGAGGGGTGAAACATATCTCTTTGGGCAAAAAATGGTGGAGCTGTGAAATAAATGATGGACATAAAATAACTCATCATGTCTAAACAGTATGATTTGTGCACCATCAGCATCAGTGATAACATGAAATTCATGTTATTAAAGACTCTTATTACTCATTGCTTAAGAGCTTTGTGTCAGTGTTGCTTTGTAACAAAGCCCTCCTGCTAAATACCTATTTTAAACAGGAAGTTTATTTCTAAAGTGAATGCCTCCAAACTCAATCTCACCCAACCCCAAATGACCTGTTCTGAATGGGGTCATTGTCAACAAGTACAGAAGGCCTTAAAATTTGCAAATGCATAAAATCTGCTCTTTGCCATGATTTCTATTTCACCAGAGCTGGGGTTGCTGTTTCAAGATTTATGTTCATTTTAGAACATCATTATTTCATGAATGAACCATATCAAATATGAAAGGTGATGGCCATCTTGTTGTGGAATAAACATGGGGAATCAGGAAATCTGGGTCTAAATTCTGGGCCAGCTACTTGGCAGGTATATGGCTTTGAGCATGTTTTCAAAAAGTATTCCTAGGTCTTGAGTAAATGGTCTCTAAGTTTCTGTGCAGGTCTCAAATACCATGACTCTGAGATTCAGCTTACTGGTGCCTGGCATTGAAAAGTACACTCTTGGGTCCAATGCTTAAGTTGTATTTGCAATATGTGGAGAAGATGTAAGATACTAACAAATACTCAATTCAATATATTAAAGCAGTCTCTCCCTTTGATGGAAATAAAAGACAAAACAAAACAAAACACACGGGAGCAAGAAGTAAGTATTCTTCCAAACAAAATCCTTAATTTATTTCCACCTAATGAATATCCTCTATCTCTAACAACAGGAATTTCCATGATTCTTAAATCTATTTGCGGAAGACCTGTTTTACTAAAGCACTCCAGTCAATAAAAGTGCCACATAAACGGAGTGAAAATGATTAGTTTAAACAGCTGGTAATTATGATAATTATACACTGCCTCTTTTGTTAAGCCAGGAAGGGATAAATTTTAAGAATATGTACTGGGGATTCAGCCATGTGTCATCCACTCACGTTAATGGAAATGACAATCTAATCCTGTCCATCACATTCGACTTTATTTCCAAAATTCACTTGGAGGAATGGTAAGTGATTTCCCTTCGTTTTCATAAAAATTTTCTTTAATGTTGGTATATATTTTTAAAATGTTATATATACACATAAATGTCATTTTGGTTATATTGATGAATATGGTCCTCATTTATTTTTCAGCTTCATACCTCAAACTATATAGAGACACTAAAGAATCCATATACTGTATATAAATGAGTGAAACTTAAGATATTATTTTATTATTTAAAAGCAAAATACTATAATAATTTATACCCCAGAAGCCATGAGGAAAATGACTGACAGATCAGAGTATAATTTTTTTAAACTTTTATCATGGCCATCATTTTAATGTTAAAAATTTAATCAAAGACATCTGAATTGGTGATTAATTTCTTTTTTGTAACATTATTTCTTAAAAATGTGATTTATAAAAGCCAACAAAAATAACTGTAATAATTTTGAGTGTTTAAAATGGAAAAAGCTACTAAGAAAATAAATTTAAAGAAAATGTTTTATAAGTTTCTGTCAGGGTTTTATTTTTATGCATAAATAATAAGGAATGCATGATATGAATAAGACAAAGAATGTAAGCTCTGGAATCTTGCTGGTAAAAGTGTCAGAGTCTATGCAAAAAGAAACATTAAACAGGAAATAAATTGCTGTGGGCTAACATGTTTAGAAAAGGAATATGCACTGGTATCAATTATTTACTGACATACTATATTCATATTTCTGTCTGGAAATTCATTGAAATTTCCTACTTCCAAAGGTGACTAAAAACCAGGGAGTCTCCCTAACACCATACACAAAAAAAACTCAAAATGGATTAAAGACCTAAATGTAAGGCCAGAAACTATCAAACTCTTAGAGGAAAACATAGGCAGAACACTCTATGACATAAATCACAGCAAGATCCTTTTTGACCCACCTCCTAGAGAAATGGAAATGAAAACAAAGATAAACAAATAGGACTTAATGAAACTTCAAAGCTTTTGCACAGCAAAGGAAAGCATAAACAAGGCGAAGAGACAACCCTCAGAATGGGAGAAAATACTTGCAAATGAAGCAACTGACAAAGGATTAATCTCCAAAATTTACAAGCAGCTCACGTGGCTCAATATCAAAAAAACAAACAACCCAATTCAAAAATGGGCAGAGGACCTAAATAGACATTTCTCCAAAGAAGATATACAGATTGCCAACAAACACATGAAAGGATGCTCAACATCATTAATCATTAGAGAAATGCAAATCAAAACTACAATGAGATATCACCTCACACCAGTCAGAATGGCCATTATCAAAAAATCTACAAACAATAAATGCTGGAGAGGGTGTGGAGAAAAGGGAACCCTCTTGCACTGTTGGTGGGAATGTAAATTGATACAGCCACTATGGAGAACAGTATGGAGGTTCCTTAAAAAACTAAAAACAGAGCTATCATACTACCCAACAATCCCACTACTGGGCATATACCCTGAGAAAACCATAATTCACAGAGTCATGTACCACAATGTTCACTGCAGCTCTATTTACAATAGCCAGGACATGGAAGCAACCTAAGTGTCCATCGACAGATGAATGGATAAAGAAGATGTGGCACATATATATGGACTATTAGCCATAAGAAGAAACGAAATTGAGTTATTTGTAGTGAGGTGGGTGGACCTAGAGTCTGTCATACAGAGTGAAGTAAGTCAGAAAGAGAAAAACAAATACCATATGCTAACGCACATATATGGAATCAAAAAAAAAAAAAAAAAAGGTCATGAAGAACCTAGAGGCAGGACGGGAATAAAGACACAGACCTACTAGAGAATGGACTTGAGGACATGGGGAGCGGGAAGGGTAACCTGGGGACAAAGTGAGAGAGTGGCATGGACATTTATACACCACGGAACGTAAAACTAATAGCTAGTGGGAAGCAGCCGCATAGCACAGGAAGATCAGCTCGGTGTGGTGCTTTGTGAACGCCTGGAGGGGTGGGATAGGGAGGGTGGGAGGGAGGGAGATGCAAGAGGGAAGAGATATGGGAACATATGTATATGTATAACTGATTCACTTTGTTATAAAGCAGAAATTAACACACCATTGTAAAGCAATTATACTCCAATAAAGATGTTAAAAAAAAAGATTGAATAATCAATCAATGCAGTTCACCGTATGATTAGACAAAAAAAAAAAAAAGACAAAAAAACCGGGAGTCATATAAGTACCAAAAGACTGACTCAATGTGCGTGAGATTGAATCAGAAATCATGTTTACGTGGAGGTGGTGTGGTTTTTACTTTTCTGTTTAGAAAATGTATTTTATACATATAATGAAGTACATGTAGTAAAGTACATATATATATGAAGGTATATATTGGCATATATATATATAATTATGTATACATTTATACATTCAAGGCGTAAGTACTGTTTTCACTGTTGTACAATCATATACACATGTGATTCTCTGACTCATCTGCAAAGGTGGTAATTCTCTAAAACACCTAAAGAGTTTTGATTCCTATTAAGACAGTGCTAAAAGAGGCTGAAAAATTAATTAAAAATGTAATGTCTTGAGACTGAGAGCTTGCAATGTTTTTTTCTTTTTTCCTTCTGTTGAAATCCCTATTACAAAATGTAAAAAGAGAAGCCACCCAAATCCCATGTGCATGCTGAGTAAATAGAAATCACGAAATCATAGTGTACCTTATTAAATTTGCAATGTCTTTTATGAACGTATCTGTTCATTGTCTGTCTTGAACAGCTTTGCATTTCCTGTAAAGGATGATAAATACAGCAGTAGGTCCCTTTTAAATGTTTAAGTTCTAGAGACCAATAGCTTATCTGTTTCCTGCAGGAACTTATAAAAGTAATCATCATACAGATATAAAATTGGCTGCATTTATTCCTCTGTATGAATTCTAGTAGATCGGCTGCAGGAAGTTAAAGAAATGACAGTAATATGGTGATTAATTTTTTCAGTCTAGCTCCACACATTAGAAAATAACCTCAAAATTAAGCCTGTAGGATATTTAATATATGTTATCAGGAATTCATATGTATTTTAGATAAAAATGAAGCAGGGATCATTAGTTTTCAGGTAAATTTCAATGAGAATTCCCTCAGTGGCAAAGGTTGTAATTCTGGCAAGAATTCAAAGCCTCTGAAAGCCATTGATTAGCCATCTGTGACAGGAGAGCAAATGAGACTTTAAAGTAGGGACAGCAGCTATTATCCACCCCTCCTGGTGGATCCTAAACTGATATCTATGCCAACTGCAAAACCAAAAAAAAGAAACTCCAAAACACCAAAAAAAACCCAATACTTTGATTCAGGTAGACAAAGCATGCAAAATAGAGTACTTTAAGGGGAAGGGTACCATGAATCAGATTACCAAATTTGAAAACTAGTACCACCAACATTTACTATACATGTGACTCCAGAAATGGTATTTTTATTTTTTTATTTTTTTGCGGTACACGGGCCTCTCACTGCTGTGGCCTCTCCCATTGCGGAACACAGGCTCCGGATGCGCAGGCTCAGCGGCCATGGCTCACGGGCCCAGCCGCTCCGCGGCATGTGGGATCTTCCCGGACCGGGGCACGAACCCGTGTCCCCTGCATCGGCAGGCGGACTCTCAACCACTGCGCCACCAGGGAAGCCCCAGAAATGGTATTTAATTTCTCCATATCTTTGTTTCCTCTTTTGTGAAATGGGAAAAAAATATAGTACCCACCCATTAGAGATTTTATGAAGATTATATGAGATAATAACTGTAGGGTACTTATAGTCCAATGTTTGAAACATCAGAGTTACTCAATAAATACTGGTTGTTGTTGTTATTATCATTACATGATTACTTATGGCCAAGGGTTACTATCTAGTAGCCTTTGAGTGAATTATAAGAAGTATTAAAATATATTGATTATTTAAAATTCAGGACTCGCTAGAGTTTATGGGGGACTTTCTTCTGTCTTCTTTTAGAAGTTATATTGCCACACATTTTTAGCAGTATTGCAAACTTACCCTCACATAGGCAGTTTCACAATTTTCGATAACATGCTTTATGATCATTGTTGTGTTGGACTGATCATGGTTTCCAATTGCCATTATCCGTTTATTAATCTTTAGTCATCATTTGCTTTTAATTGCTATGCTATTTTCACTTAGATTGTTATTTCAACCCTCTCTGTTCTTTGTATAACTCACTTTTTATTCCCACTACAAAGTGAAAACTTGTGTGACCGTGGTCCATGTAGTCCATTCTCTCACCCATGTTTGTCTTAGGATTTTTGTTCTACCTAAAAAGGTGAAGGTCAGAAAAATTTAAGAATGACTCTTTTAGAGGCCTAAGAAAGTCAATGGATTTTTTTTCCAGAAGAATCGAATAGGTTAACACAATGTGACTAGTAAAGTATTCCTTGAATAGAGAGATCTGTTATAATCTATTCAGTTCTTAAAATTCATTGCACCTGCCACTGACTTCATTTTTGTCCTCTTTATCTCTCTAAACTGAATTTCTACACAGCTCCATCTTCCTTTTCCATTGCTAATCTCTGCCTCCTCCATTCCACCCATTTATTGTCATTTGTTGTGTTTCCAAAAAGCAAACCCTTGATATTTCACTGACTTAAAAAAAAAAAAAAAAAAGTTTAAAGGCTACTAGTACATAAGGTGAATTTGGCAAAAGCAAGCAGATATAAAGCCACTGACCAAAAGATTTTGCTAATTAAACATCAATTTTTACTCCTGAGTCTAGTGTGTTGAATATTCTCAACAGAGATTATCAGGTGATTACTACCAACTAGAGCTGGTAAAGGAGATAAGACCTGCTTGCCATCCTTGGCTTACCACATTCGCATTCCTTAGGAGAGTATGAAGATCCTTGTATGGTGGTCTCAGTCTGTACCCTTCTAGTCTTACATTAATTTCTTGCCCATCACTCTACCGTATCACAGCACATTTCGTGAGCTCTAAGTCATCTTTAAAATTTTGTAACTCTTCTCACCTTTCTGCCTGTATCTTACTTGGTTTACTTAATATTCATAGAATAATAAATACCATAGCATAACCTCCACTGGTCAATATTTTCTCTAGTGGATGGCAGGCATCACTGTGCTTTACCTAGGCTTAGATGGATAGAGGCATATAATATAGGAAACTGTACTGTATGTGGAACAATTTACCTCTTAGTTTGTCCAAAGTTTTTGTTATTGTTTTTGTTTTTGCGGTACGCAGGCCTCTCACCGCTGCGGCCTCTCCCGCTGCGGAGCACAGGCTCCGGACGCGCAGGCCCAGCAGCCATGGCCCACAGGCCCAGCCGCTCTGCGGCACGCGGGATCCTCCCGGACCGGGGCACGAACCCGCGTCCCCTGCATCGGCAGGCGGACTCCCAACCACTGCGCCACCCGGGAAGCCCTGTCCAAAGTTAATCTGTTCACAGGACTGTGCTAATGATTACCTTATATTTCAGACATGAATATAACTGAAAAACGCCGTATCCTTTTTTCTTCTTCAAGTTAAGGGTTCTGTGGTAACTAATAGACTTTCTACAAGATGACCTGGTAAAGTGAAAACATCATTTTCAGATGTTTCAGTTTCAAACATCATTTTCCACTCTTTTCAGAAAGGAATGCAGCAGCTGTTTGTAACCACTGACATCTAAATTTAATTTTTAAAATACCCCCTAGACCAATAAAATGAGATTCACCTGATTTAATTAGGTCAAAATGGCTCTTCTTGAACTGGGTTTTGAAAGTCAGGAAGCTTTTATTTATTTTAGTCTTTATAAAGATGTTTTGAACTGCTAAACTTGGCTTTCTTTAATCCTAAAGTTTAATGCTCTAATAATGTATCCTTCCATTCTTGTTTTGTAATATTTTTCAGCTACATTTTTTGAGAGAGGCAGCTATCCGAATATGGCTTATAAATCACACAGCCTCCTACTTTTGCAAGAAGGGCTAATAACGTGTGTAGAAACGTGAGTGGCCATGTTCAGAAGGACGTAAGAGGTGGAAGGTAAGGTCTGTCTAGCTTCAAGATCATGGCTTCAGTTCTTTATGTTAAAAAAAACCCAAAAAAACCCTTATCTCTAGGAATTCTCCATTAAAAGCCATACTTCCTTGAGAAGAAAAATATAATACAATGAACCAATATTGGGTATTAGTGTCGTACTTGAAATAAATTTCATATATTAATCAGTCAATTAGTAATGTCTTTACAAAAAGAATAGGATCTAGAAAAGCATTTGATTCTAGAAAGTTCCTTTCTTCCTTCCTTCTCTCCTTCCCTACTTCCCTCTTTGACTTCTCCTTTCACCTAAAATTTTATTTATTGAGCATCTAAAATGTACCAGACATTTGGTATGTTCTAGGAGCAATATGAGTTTCTTTTAAGGAATAACATATCCAAGTCATTGATTTCCAAGAATTCTAGTCTTTTTTTTTTTGTTTTTGAGGCTGAGGAGGACAACAAGGATTACAGATCTGGGGATGGCTTCCTGGTCACTGTTCTTCCTTTATTCTCCTCTTGTGTAATTGGTTGCTCCTTAAGGATGTCATTCTCATTATCTGTTTCCTCTGAAATGTGTGCCTGCAGCCCAGACCTCTCCCCTGAACTCCCATCTAGTACATCCAAATGTCCATGCAACATCTCCACGTGTATGTACAATAGGCATCCTGAGCTTAATTCTTCCCAAACTGAACAAATGTAAAGACTAAGGAGAGAAAATGCTCGTTACAGTCAAGTAACAGCAAGAACTATAGTTTTCTTGGAGCAAAATAAGTAAAGAAAGTGATGGTAGAAAAAGTCTGAGAGGGAGCCTGAGGCATGATTTTCTCTTCCCACCTCCTCCTGCTTAAATCTGTTCTACGGCGGTATAGTACTTCCAAATTCAAAAAGTACTAAACTCTGGTTTCTACATGTTATGGGCAAATATAGGGAGAGATCTTTGATTCCCCAATTTCTCTTTCATATCCCTACCTCCCCCCTCAAAGACCCCACAGCACTGGTCCTTCCTTCAAAATATATGCAAAATCCAAACACCTCTAGCCAACTCCACTGGTAACACCTTGATCCAAGCCACAGTCATCTCCTGTCTGGACCACTGCGATAGCTTCTTAATTCATCTCCCTGTTTCTACCCTGGTTTCCCTGTACTCTATGCCCTTCACTATGGTAGGAGAGATCCCCATGTGATCAGATCATGTCAATATTCTGTCCAGAACCCTTTTGTGGCTTTACTCAAAAAATTCCAAGTCCTCACTTCCAATTACATGGTACTATAGGATCTAGCCTTATCTACCTCTCCAATTTCACTTCCTACCTTTCTCCCTTTACCCACTCTGTTCTGGTTTTTCTGGCCTTCTTGCTGTTCCATGACATTCAAAACCTTTGAAATTATCATTCCCTTGGATATAATTTCTCCTTCTCCACATTTCCCCTCATTTGTTCCCTCTTTTCATTCATGTTCCCTCTCAAATACATACCATTTCACATTAGGGAACATTACCTCTGCCACTTTATTCTCTACTCCCCTTATGCTGCTTCATGCTTCCACACAGCACCATTGCCATTTGGTAAATAGTTATAGTTATTTAAACATTATCTGTAGTCCTATAATCTATACATTCCTATTAACCTTATAAGGTCCTTTAGGAATGGGTACTTACAAGAGTGCTGCTGCATTCTCTGTTGTATCCAGCTCCTGGATCTTGGCCCAGCTGATAACTGTTGCGGAAAAAAACAGTTTTTGAATGAACCATTCTGGGTGTGGCAGTATAACATGAAATTACTTGAGCATTACTGTAAAGTTCGGAAGCAGAGGGAAGGTCACACACACACATGTAGAGCTTCATTCAGGCAAAGGAATCTATATGTATAGAGTTTTAGGTGTCATGAAAATACTTCTACAGTGGGAGTGGAAAGAAATAGAGGTAAAAATATAAGGGAAACAGAAAGGTATCGTTCATTTTAAATTGTGCCCAATATCAGCTCTAGATGTTCTTATAAATAAATCTAACATATCCATGATGATTTGGAAGGGAGGGCATGTTGTCCCGTTTTTTTCTTAATTTCTATTAACCAAAATTATTCCTTTATACCAGTGTGGAAGATGATGACTAGAAATATTTCCAAAACATGATTTTCATCGTACAAAACTTAACTGAAGATTTGCAAGTGGCTTGCAATAAAATTAATAGAGATCTATTGTAAAATCCTTTCTTCTGTATTACGTGAGGCTGGTTATGATGGCTCTAAGGTCTTTGAGCAATTTGCTCTAAGTGCCTCTTATTTTCCTATGGCTCATTTATTTCTACTACATCTTGCTTATGTTAGGAATAATTTGGTTTTCTTCCTCCTTACCTGCTGATCTCTTCACAATTAAAGCAGTTTCTTTTCTCTGTCACATCCTGCCCTAAGGCCCCTTCTCTTTAGTAGTTATGCTGACATTCTTCATAAATGCCCATAACAAAATTATGATGCTAATATATCCAATGGGTCAATTAATGCCAGAGAATTCTATTGATTTGTTTTTCTCTATCTCCAGATTGACATCAATTCTTATTCTTGAGAACAAGATGTCACTTTGAAAGAGTGACAGTGAAACTACGGTATTTTATTTTGGTTTTTACAGTTTTTACATACCTGAACTCTTTTACTTATGTTCCAGCTGCTAAGAACTAGATACTCACTATGATATCTTCCAATAATAAACTACTAGAGTGAGAAGAAATCATTTAGACCAATCCTTTATTTGAGAGATGAAAACAGAGAGGTGTGAAGTAACTTGTCCAGGGCCGTATTAATAGAAACTAGAAGTGAAAAGGGTATCTTAAGACATGACAGCAGATATGACATCTTTTAGGGAACTAAGTTGCTCATAGTGTTTTCAGATAAGAATTAGAAAATCAGCTTAATTAGAAATATTATGTAATACATACATAGGGTATACATATGTATATTGATTGTATATTGCCAATACTATATGTATATATGCATATATTATTAAATGCATTGATGTAGGAAAATGTAGTGATAGTAGTGTTACATCTATAGAGGCAAATGAAGATGGGGGTGCTGATCAATATTTAATAAACCATTCATTAGGATTAAATCCCAAGCCACTGTTTTCAGTCTTCCAAGCCACTCTGCCCCTATAAACACATCCTGTATCACATATGTGTTGGTTTGCATGAGGGAGACTCCCTGGGTGAAATCTATTCAATTATACTAACATTTAAATTTAAGCATTTCATAAAAAGAAAACGGGTTTATTTTTGCAACTTTGTATTTACTCAAGTCTTTACACAGCTGGTGGAACTGTTATGTGTAAGTCACTAAAAAATGTTTATTCAAACATCCATTTATGAAGTGCTTTTATATTCAAGTCATCTCTTCAAGTTAAGTTTTAATTTTTCATGCATACATCTATAAACTTTATTTTAAAGTGTATTAAAACTCTTGTGCATATCAAAATGAGAAGACATATAAAATATACTAAATTTAGCTTATATACATATTTAGATGCACATTTGTTTGAACGTAAAGGGACAGACTAAATGATCCATGATTCCTCAGATAGAATAATGTCCTTATTTCTTGGTAAAAGTTCATGGACCTGTAAACTAGATAAACAAACAGTAGATATGGGCTTTATCGACCTCAAAAACTATTTGAAAATATTTAAAAAATGATTTTTGAAAAGCAAAATGGGACAATATGTACAGGATAATTGTAACTTGACATAGACATATATTGGTCTCTGCAGGAGTCACAAAAAAGCAGCTCAGTGTAACCAACATAAATAATTAAAAACTATTTCCAATAGTTCCCTCAGTCCTCATCCTTTCTTTTATATATCACCTTATTCTCGGACCAATTCTCCTTCTCTCTTTCTGCCCACTCTTTCAATACGTGCTTTCCTAATTTTGCATTACAAAAGATTATTTGCAAAGATAAAACCCTGTTATATTGGAGGTGGAGTGAGGAAATGAGTTGAAGTCTAGGGAAAGGGAGGCCAGACTCTTATCCATTACTAAATTCTACTCCTCTTCTATCAACTGGGTTTGCAGATGCTTGAATTATTATGCAAAAGGAGGGTGACTGCAATGTCATTTATAGATTTACTAATTTGTTCCAACACAGCAAATACTTTACACGAAATAATTGAACTCCAGGAAAAGATTTCAATTGACCAAATGTAATAATGAAAATATATAATAGATAAGAATAAAGTTTCGGGCACAAAATAAAAAAAATAGACCACTGTATTTGTGGTGGGAATAAGATCTGAGTAGGGGATAACTTAAATTGATAAGAAAGCATAACTCTTTGTTACTGGTCAGTGGCACAAACTGATTGGTATTGTGCTGTGATGAGGGAAAGTAGCAGAAAGAAAGAAGCAATGGTTGCTACATGGGATTCTCTTTCGTGAGCTACTCAGGTATTGTGTCTACTTCTGTGAAAACTTGAACACACTCAGTAGAGAGGAACTGAGATGCTGAATTGACTCGAAACCATGTTAAATTAGAAACTATGTCATACAAAGAAGAGTAGACATGAAGGGGAGGAGAGATATAATAGGTGTTCTCAAAATCATATCTAAAGTTTTATCAAACAGCCCTCAGAATAAATTCATTTTGTGTGGCTTTCATGATAGAACTAGAATCAATTAAGTGAGGCAAGAGAGAGCATGATTCAAAGAGAGGAGGCATTTTCTATTATCAGATATTTTAAGAAGCAAAGGCATGTGTCAGGGAGTGCTGAGTACTGGACACTTCATGAATATATTTGGTCAAAATAAAAAATAAACAAGGCTGGACGAAGGATAATCTGAAGGACTAAAAATCCTTACCATTCTTAAGGGTTTTAGATTCAACATACTACGATGACCTAAATGGAATAAAGTCTTCTCTACTCTAAATAGAATTTCTTTTTCAAAAATTTATCTGCATTTTCCAAAGACTTCAAAATTTTAAAATTTTATCTCAAAGTTAAACGTCTTTATTATTCCATAGGCATCCAGATGCATCATATCTAAAAATATAACCATAATAACAAAAACAATAATAATAAAATTGACTATATAATGAGCACTCGATAAATATACATCAGGCACTAAGCATTTTAGCTACATTTTCTTCATTTATACCCCAAAACCTGTTGGGCAGGTAGGATGGGTTTCATGGAGTTGACAAGGCACACAGCTGGTAAGCAACAGAGCTAGAATTTCAACTCAGGTTTGTCTGAATTTAATCCCTTTACCTAACTGCTACACTATTGTTATGCCTTGTTCTGTAACGTTCCTCTAAATGAAACATGAATAAATGGAGCATGGAAGCCAATATTATACAAAAGAGAACTTGTTATACCACTCACATATCCCCAGGTATAGAACTGTAATTCATAAATTTTCAAAAGGCGCTCAGTAACACTGTGGAGATCTGCCTTTAAATAAGCCTCACAAGTGAACCAAATGGGCATTTTGTGATATAACAGTCAATTCCTAAGATATTATGTTCTCAGCTTAATGCTATCAATGCTCATATGAAAAATCAGGAATAATTTATTACAATTCTCCAATGAAGGGAACTAGTTCATTATAATTCATAAATATAGAAAGGTTTTTACCGCTTCTACACAAAACTAGTTGTTTCTCTGCATACCTGGGAATGAAGCTAGTCATGCAATAAAAGCCTTTGTGAAATTTTACAGAGTACAGGCAAAGTGAGAGAGCAGTAGTTTTAGTTTTTTTTTTTTTTTTTCTTTTCTTAAAGAGGGTTCTTGTTGAACTTTCAACTAGGTATAAGGGGTAGTGAGTATATTAAAGTAGCTTTTTCTTTTGAATCAAACCTGAACTAAAAGAATAGAAACAGAAATAACAATAGCAGGAGTCAAGATGGCAGACTAGGAGGACGCGGAATTCACGTCTCCACACAACTAGGGCACTTACCAGGCACCGGTGGGGGACCATGGACACCTAAGGGGACAGGAGGAACCCCCAGAAACCGGGTAGGATGTGAGGACTGGGGGAGAGTGAGGGGGGGAAAAGTGGAGGCAGGATGGGACTGGCACCCCTGAGGGGTGGCTGGGGGAGGGGAAGGGATCCAACGCCTGAAGAGGGAAATTGGGGGACCACTGGGAGGGCAGAGGATCAAAAGGGAGAGTGGCCAGGTTTCCCCTGCCCTCTTGGGCCCCCGGAAGCCTGTTGAGATCTGGGTCTGATCCTCTGCCCATTGAGGCCCCCTCCAGCCACGCGGATCCTGAGGGAGTGGGAGGGAGGGAAAGGGGAGCAAAAGTAAAGGCCAGACCTACTGGATTGGCACTCCTGAGGGGTGGCTGGGGGGAAGGGAGGAGTTCCTACACCCAGCGGGACCCATGAACAGTTAGTGGTCCAGCTGGGGCGGGGGAGAACCCAGGGGAGACGTGGCAGGGGGGTGTGGAGGAACGGAAGGGAACTTAGCCAGTGCTTTCTCTGTCCACTTAGGCACCAGGGAGCCCATTAGGCTCCCGGGCCTAATCCTCTGCCCTCAAAGCCTCCCTCTTGCCTCGTACAGCCCAAGCCCCGCCCCTACAGCCCCAACCAGGCCCTATCTCAATACTCGGAGACCCTCTGAGATCCCCTCCAACTGCACTGGGCCTAAACCCCACCTATACACCTTCACCCAGGGTCTTACCTGAAACTCCAGAACTCCACACTCTGGAGGCAGCCCCTTGGACGAGCTGCCTGTCTGCTTCCAGGCAAGTCCTGAGCAGAGGCCCCGCCACATGCTTGAACATCGCCCTGCCTAGGCCCCGACCCCAAGGCCTTTTCCAACTGCCAGCATCCTAAGCCTAGGCTCCACCCCATGCTCAAATGTCACCACCACCCCCCAACCCCGGCCCCCGCCAGGTCCAACCCACCCTAAACCTCTCCCCTGCCTAATTTCCACCTCTGCCTAAACTCTGCCCCCAGAGCCAAGGTATTTTTTTTTCTTCCTTCCTCTTTTAGATTAGGGTTCTGGTTTACCTTGTTGTTGATTCGTTTATAGTTTTCTTCTTTCTAATAAATCTTTTATTTTTCTAATTTTATTTTATTCTTTATAGTTAGTTTGCTCCTTTTGGCTTGTTCCACTTTTTTTTTTCTGTTGTGATTTTGTTTTACCTTATTGCTGTTGTTTCCATATTTTTATTTTTCCTAATATATTTTTTATCTTTCTAAGTTTATTTTGTTTTTTATTCTTTGTTATTGTACTGCTCCTTTTCTTTTTTTTTCCTCCTCACGTGGCTTGTGGGATCTTGGTTCCCAGGCCAGAGGTCAGGCCTGAGCTCCTGTGCTGTGGGCTGAAGTCCAAACCACTGGACTAACAGAGAACCTCAGGCCGCAGAGAATATTAATTAGAGTGAGGCCTCCCAGAGGTCCTAATCTCGGCACCAGGACCCGGCTCTATCCAACTGCTGGCAAACTCCAGTGCTGGATGCCTCAGGCCAAACAAGCAGTAAGACAGGAATATAGCCCACCCCCCACCCCCCAAAAAAAAAAAAAAAAAAAGAAACAACAAAAATATATGTTATAGACGAAGGAGAAAGGTAAAAACACACAAGACCAAATAAATGAAGATGAAATAGGCGAACTACCTGAAAAAGAATTCAGAGTAATGATACTAAAGAGGATCCAAAATCTCAGAAACAGAATGGAGAAAATACAAGAAACATTTAACAAGGATCTAGAAGAACTAAGAGCAAACAAAGTGATGAACAACACAATAACTGAAATGAAAAATACTCTAGAAGGAATCAATAGTAGAATAACTGAGTCAGAAGAACGGATAAGTGACCCGGAAGATAAAACAGTGGAAATAACTACTGCAGAGCAGAATAAAGAAAAAAGAATGAAAAGAATTCATGACAGTCTCAGAGACCTCTGGGGTAAACATTAAACGCACCAACATTTGAATTATAGGGGTCCCAGAAGAAGAAGAGAAAAAGAAAGTGTCTGAGAAAATATTTGATGAAATTATAGTCGGAAACTTCACTAACATGGAAAAGGAAATAGTCAATCAAGTCCAGGAAGCGAGGAGAGTCCCATACAAGATAAATCCAAAGAGAAACACACTGAAACAAATATTAATCAAACTATCAAAAATTAAATACAAAGAAAAACTATTAAAAGCAGCAAGGGAAAAGCAACACATAACATACAAGGGTATCCCCATAAGGTTAACAGCTGATCTTCCAGCAGAAACTCTGCAAGCCAGAAGGGAGTGGCAGGACATATTTAAAGTGATGAAAAGGAAAAACCTAAGACTGAGATTACTCTACCCAGCAAGGATCTCATTCAGATTTGATGGAGAAATCAAAAGCTTTACAGACAAACAACAGCTACGAGAATTCAGCAACACCCAACCAGCTTTACAACAAATACTAAAGGAACTTCTCGAAGTGGAAAACACAAGAGAAAAAAAAGACCCACAAAAACAAACCCAGATCAATTAAGAAAATGGTAATAGGAACATACATATCAATAATCACCTTGAATGTAAATGGATTAAATGCTCCAACCAAAAGACATAGACTGGCTGAATGGATACAAAAACAAGACATGTATGTATGCTGTCTACAAGAGACCCAATTCAGGAGCAGGAACACATACAGACTGAAAGTGAGGGGATGGAAAAAGATATTCCATGCAAATGGAAATCAAAAGAAAGCTGGAGGAGCAATACTCATATCAGATAAAATAGACTTTATAATAAAGACAGTTACAAGAGATACGGAAGGACACTACATAATGATCAAGGGATCAATCCAAGAAGAAAACATAACAATTATAAATATTTATGCAGCCAACATAAGAGCACCTCAATATATAAGGCAAATGCTAACAGCCATAAAAGGAAAAATCGACAATAACACAATAATAGTGGGGGACTTTAAACCCCACTAACACCAATAGGCAGGTCATCCAGACAGAAAATAAATAAGGAAACATAAGCTTTAAATGATACAATAGACCATATAGACTTAATTGATATTTTTAGGACATTCCACCTGAAAGCAGAAGAATACACTTTCTTCTCAAGTGCACACAGAACATTCTCCAGAATAGATCACATCATGGGTCACAAATCAAGCCTTGGAAATTTTAAGAAAATTGAACTCATATCAAGCATCTTTTCCGACCAAAACGCTATGAGATTAGAAATCAATTACAGGAAAAAAAAACAGTAAAAAACACAAATACATGGAGGCTAAACAGTGCACTGCTAAATAACCAAGAGATCACTGAAGAAATCGAAGAGGAAATCAAAAAATACCTGGAAACAAATGCCAATGAAAATATGATAATCCAAAACCTATGGGACACAGCAAAAGCAGTTCTAAGAGGGAAGTTTATAGCAATACAATCCCACCTCAAGAAACAAGAAACACTTCAAGTAAACAACCTAACCTTACACCTAAAGCAATTAGAGAAAGAAGGACAAAAACCCCTAAAGTTAGCAGAAGGAAAGAAATCATAAAGATCAGATCAGAAATAAATTAAACAGAAACAAAGAAAACAATAGCAAAGATCAATAAAACTAAAATCTGGTTTTTGAGAAGATAAACAAAATTGATAAACCTTTAGCCAGACTCATTAAGAAAAAAAGGGAGAAGACTCAAATCAATAGAATTAGAAATGAAAAAGGAGAAGTAACAACTGACACTGCAGAAGTACAATGGATCATAAGAGATTACTATAAGCAACTATATGCCAATAAAGTGGACAACCTGGAAGAAGTGAAGGAATTCTTAGAAAAGCACAACCTTTGGAGACTGAACCAGGAAGAATTAGAAAATATAAACAGACCGATCATAGGTAATGAAATTGAAACTGTAATTAAAAATCTTCCAACAAACAAAAGTCCAGGACTAGATGGCTTCACAGGCGAATTCTATCAAACACTTAGAGAATAGTTAACACCTATCCTTCTCAAACTCTTCCAAAAAGTTGCAGAGGGCGGAACACTCCCAAACTTGTTCTACGAGGCCACCATCACCCTGATACCAAAACCAGACAAAGATATCACAAAAAAAGAAAATTAGAGACCAATATCACTGATGAACATAGATGTAAAAATCCTCAACAAAACACCAGCAAACAGAATTCAACAACACATTAAAAGGATCATACACCATGATCAGGTGGGATTTATCCCAGTGATGCAAGGATTCTTCAAATAGATGATGATGAATGAGGAGGAAGAAGAGGAGGAAGAGGAGGAAGAGGGAGAAGGAGAAGGAGAGGAGAAAGAGGAAGGGGAAGAAGAAGAAAACATGGCACATTGATGGGCAGGGCTCCCCAGAGAATAAAATACTTTCTGGAAAGTTAAGTTATAATCATGGTATAAATGTAAGCTAAATTACTAACTTTATTTAGGTATTTACCAGCCATAAATATTCAAACACATTCTTAGTAGAAATAAACTATCTTAAAAAGCAAGGAGAAATACATTTTAACAGTTCTCTTACTTGACTGGGTTTTTTGTTTGTCTAAGAGCCAAGACTAGATGTCAAAAGATGTTTCTGTTTTTTTTTAATTCAACTTAAAGAAAATATTATTTCAGTAAATGGAAGATGAAGGTGAGTTTTTCTGAGAAATAAATGTGTTAGAAGTGATACATTTTTTTTTTCTTAAGAATATGCTTCTTGGATGTGAGAAATCCTGTCAGGAAAAAAATAAATAAACTTGAATTTTTCTAGATGTGGCTTCTGTTTTGAGTCACAAGAAATGGGAAAAGGTCTCATGATTATTCCTTATTCCTTTCTCCTTCAACTGCAATTGATTTTTATTAGTAACCATGAGCATTAGAAAAAGAGTTTCTGTCTCTGTTAATGAACTGAGCTGTGCAGGCACATATGATATGTTCATAAAAAAATCAGGGCTCTAAAGTACACAGATTCTCCCCAATTTTCTACAATATTTTCTGTTTCTTATCATTATGACTAAATAACAATGGCAAAACTAATGATGCCATTACCCTGTAATTGGGAATTGATCCTGTTTAGCAATGATAAAGCATGCATTGAGCAGAGTTAATGGGCCAACCAAGCAGCCCCACTGGGTAGCTAGTCCCAGAGCACAAAGACTGAACATTTGCAAGGTAAGATGCTGTTCATAAAAGGCAGTGAGCAACAGGAAATGTTTTCTACTGATTATTGTCTACTGCTCTGTCAACCTAGGGAAAGATGAGAGCTCAAGTAAAGATCTGAAGTGATTCTTGATGTGAAGAGCCATCTTTCTCCATGACTTAACATTTTACAAACTTCTCACTGACTTTACTTTCACAAAAGAATCCATTATTGTAATCCTATTATATTCTGCACATTTTACCTCCTAATTTAAATGGGAAAGATATAAATTTTAGGGGCCATATGCACGTGTTTTTATTTATAATACTTGTTCCATCATGGTAGTTGGAACATAGTAGGTGCTCAGTTAGCTATTTGTTCAATCAAGATGCTTGAACCTCTTATAAAAAATGTAAAGTGATATACTCACCCAAGAATATACCATAGCTCAACTTAGGGAAAGAAAACTAAAGTTCTTGCAGATTCTAACACCAAAAATACGTTTTCCCCAGACCAGTCAGGTTACAATGAAAGCAAGATTCTGGTGATTCAGAAATAAAGATTGGGAGGCATGGAGGAAAAAAAAAAGCACATAGAGTAATGTACCCCTGAAACTGTTCCCTGGATTCGGATGCAGCAACAGCAGGAGGCATTTTCCGAAGGTACCATTCTCTTTTTACAAACAAGTCATGTTCTATAATTTTTTTTCACATAGGTTAGGTAAGAAGTGAAATGTCACTAGTGTTAATAAAACAATGTCTCTCATTTAGTAATAATAACTATTATTTGTTGAGGTTTTATGCCAGGCATTATGGTAGATTATTCCATTTAATCCTCACAATAATCCCTTGAAGTGAGTTTGATTAACTTCTCCATATTTTATTTTGGAAATATGGGGCTTACAGAGGTAAAGTTAGTGGGCCCAGGGTTATACTGTCAGTAAGTCGTAAAACAGGGAATTAAAAGAAGTCTGATTCAATTCCATGGTCTTACATTAGACGGCACTGTAGCACATCATAGAAAGTGCTTTCCATGCATTGCCTCAAGTGAGGCTCCCAAATGTTCTTTCAGTTAGGTTGAACTAGTTTTGAGCTCCACTGTACAGATGGGGGTTTAAAGATGTAAATAACTTGCCCAGGATTCACACAGGAATCAAATGACAAAACCAGTTCACAATCCAGCTTTTCTCTCTCTGAAGCCAGGGCTCCTGGATGTGCAGTGCATTACATATTTCCTATCCAATCCCCAACAGAAGCCTTCAGCACTAAATGTTTAGAGGAAAGTGCCTTATTTTTGGAACATCTAATATCTTCCCTCTAAAAAGGGACACCTCCCCTCTATGTCATTCTTTCCTTCCAACAAGAGGATAGAGATGTATCCTGGGAGGATGAGGCCCAAGGCTACCTCCCTTGTCTCAATCTTTTCAGTGAAGTTTTTTTCCTGCCACACACATTTGAATCTGTACATAAAAGTTTTCAGGTCATTTTAAGGTGGGTTTTTATCACAACTCTTGATTTTACAGAATGCAAAAGGACATTCTGCTCTCACTTATGCCCACCAGAATGGTTGCTCTTCATCCTATAATCCCTAGGAGGCATCTCTCTGTGGTTTGGGGTTTTAGATATTACTGGAAGCTGCTGTGAGTACAGCAACGTTCACCCAGTTGCTACTGTTACTCTAATAATCACAGAAGCAAAGTGCACCACATGCCACAGAAGACAGAGTCACAGAACAGATCCTGGGGACTTCTGGGGCATGTGCCGCAGCCCAGGAACAGCTTTATTAACCTGCTCCAAATTTATGACTTATTTTGTTGTTGTTGATTTTATTCAGGATTGCCTAACTTAAAATATTGTCACACACTCCTCCAGAAATAATTCTGGTCAGCTAAATGGTACAGATCAGCACAAGACTTCTGACTAAACATCCCTCTATTCAAGTAAAAGATTTTCCCCCCACTGGATTTTCCAGAATTGAAAAATGTTTTGGCCGCTATTATAGATGCATGTTGACACCTTCTGGGTATGTAGAGGAGGAAATGGTGACAGTTTAATCAAGTACACATGGATAGGTATGTTTGTAGCTGGGTATATAGATACCACATAGGAGAATTTAATATACAGTGCTCCTTAGCCTAGAAACTTTTACAGATGGGGACCTGGGCTGAGATCTCAAGGAAGCATCACAGATTATGCAGTAGTAAAGCACTGCCCTGGGTCCACACAGACAAAGGCAAGGGAAGTTAAAGACAAGGGGGGTGGCTGAAAATTTTGTGATAGATACAAGGAAATGAATGGTTTCTTCAGTTTATCTTTTTTTCCCCCATTTTTTCTTCCTTCCTCCCTTCTTCCCTCTTCTCTTTTATGACCTAGCATTGATCAGGAAATTTCTTTTTCACCTCCTTTCCTTGATGGGAAAGACTTATATAAGCAATCCTTTACAAAATATTTTTTATTATAAATAGACATTTTCCCCTACTCCCTTACACTGAACTACATCAGAGAATCTTGAGTATAGGTTAATATTCAGGGTATCATGAAGATTCAGTTCTATCCACTCACATATTGGTCAAAGTATTTATTGATTATCTACTGTATGCTGAGCAATTGTCGGGGACTGAATAATGATTCTCAAACAAGCATTACTGATGACCAATGACTTTCTTATTGGAAACATATTTTTGTGCTTATTTTCGCTTATGCGTTCCAGAAGCAACCAATCATTTATTTACATTCTACAGAGCCCTGATATCATTGTATTAAGGTATTCCATTTAAAGAAAAGTAAATCTTGCCATTGATTCTAATGATCTGTTTTTCAATTGAAGAAGGAATACTTTGAGTCTGTCAAATCATTACAATATTTAGCTGAAAGAAAAAAATTCTAAGAATTGCTAATTTAAAGAGAATAGTGCCATTAAGAAGTGTTCAGTTTAGGGCAGACATTACTGTCTGTGACATTTATTCATTGCCTGATCTGTCAAAAGTGGAATGTGGTATGAAGTTTAATAATCTTTTTCAGTGCTACCTTTGACCCTTGGTATCCGCTGATGCGTTACCTGTGGATAAAGAAGGCTGACTGCTGTAAGTCATTTTAAACAAGGGACTTGAACATTCTCGGATACTGGTATCTGCTAGGGTCCTGGGATCCTTTAAACCCCCAGGATACTGAGGACAACTATAATTTACAATGATAATCTTATTTGGGCTCAAAATAAAGTTTTAAACTAGGGAAGGAAGTTATCACTACTGATTTGAATAATGGTGCTAGCAGTAATAGAAAATGGAAGCAATAGAAAGAGAATAAACTTTCACCACCACATCTACCCACCTCTGCAGCATCTGTACCTACTTTCTCTGCTTTCATTCCTTTTATTGTAGGTGCAGTCTCCATACTCCTATCTAAGACTAATCCTCTATATATGTACAAGATACCAATCGTTTTAATCCAGTCAGAACCACCACTCCAGCAAATCCCTCCCCTCTCAGAGTATCACTGTTTTCCTCTCTCTACTGAATCATACCTATCAACGTATAAATATTTTGGTATTCCTGAGAAACCTCTCTTGACTATACATCCCATGTTCTATTTGCTGCCATTTGTTTACTCCCATATACAGTAAAGCGCTTTAAAATAGTTTATGTTCCCTGGCTCAATGAGATATTCACCCCTACTACTACCCTCTCCCTCACCTAAAATTGGCCAGTTTTGGTAGCTGTGACTTTCACACTACTGAACCCAAAGTCAACTCTCAGTTGTCTAATTGATCCAGCAGCAACATTTGTCACAGCAGACATCCTTCTTCCTGGAAATACTTTCTTCTCTTGGCATCCTAGATCTCTCTCTCACATTCTCAGTCTCTTTCTCCCTCTCCCTCCCTCTCCTTTCTGTCTCTGGCTCTGGCTTTTCTTCTCCTACCTCACTGGCAGCTTTTATTACATCTGTTTCTCTTTTTCCTGACCTGCTGAAATCCAGATTTCTTTGCTTCTTTGTTTACTTGAAACCTCTTACTAAGATGCTAATACATATCTCGAGCCAAAATACCCAAATCTGAGCCTCTAATCTTCCCCCAAAACCTTTTCCAATTACATCACAGCTAATGACATGTCTATTCTTGCAGGCATTTATAGTCATTCTTGATATATATCTTTTTCTTACGCTACACAGCCAATCAGAATATTGGGCTGTTTCTACATTCAAAATATATCCAGAGTCGAACATTTCTCACTATCCCCATTGCTAGTATTACCACTCTCCTCTGGATTATCGTAACCAGTATCTCCGCTTCCACTCTTGCTTCTCATCCATCTTTTTCAGTCTATTTCAAACACAACAGTAACTCTTTCATAGCATACCAATGACTCCTATTTCACCCACAGTAAAACCCAAGTTCTTGAAAGGCCCTCTAAATCATAAAATAGTCTGTTTCCTTTCCCCCTCTGTTAGGTCCCTAACCTTTTCTAATATTACTTTCCCCGTGTTCATTCTACTCCAACCACATTTTTCTCTATATTGTGCCTCAGGCACACCAGACATGTTTTTAGCTTAGCACTGGGTAGTCCATCACGCTGGGATATCTTTCCTGCAGATATCGACAGTATTGAAGGCTCATTTACTCACCACTTTTCAAATAAAATTTACATCTTAGAACAGTTTAAGATTTACAAACAGATTGTGAAGATAGCACAGAGAATTTCCATATACCACACACTCAGTTTCTCCTATTGTTAACATCTTACTAATTTAGGATGTACTGGTCACAATTAATCAAAGAATAATGATACAGTATTACTAAATAAAGTGTATGCTTTCTCTGGATTTCCTTAGTTTTTACCTTATGCCATTTTTATTTTCCAGGATCCCACCCAGAATACCACATTGCATTTAGTTGCCATGTTTACTTAGCCTCCTCTTGGTTGCGACAGTTTCTTAGAATTGCTCGTTTTTGATGACCTTAACAGTTTTAAGAATTTTATATTAAATCACCTCTATTTGGATTTGTATGATGTTTTTCTTATAATTTGATTTGTATTACGGTTTTTGAGAGGAAGACCAGAGAGGTAAAGTGCCACTTTCATCACAACGTACCTTCAGTACATACTCTCAGTGACAAGTGACAACTTGTCACTGTTGATGTGGACCTTGATAACCTGGCTGAAGTAGTGATTGTCAGAATACTCCATTAATAAGTGCAGAATTATGCTCCAGTCCCTGAGGGTTGAATATCTACATAGTTCTTTGCACAGGAGATTCTTCTTCACAGGAGATTTGAATCTTCTCTCCCATTTATTTATTTATACCATCATTTATTTATAACAGTATGGATTCACAGATATTTACTTCTGGTTTCGGATTATAATTTGATATTACCTTATTTAATTTGTTAAACAAACTGTTCCAGCTTTGTCCACCGGGAGATCTTTCAGTTGGATCCTACATCCCTTTTATAAATCCTCCATTTGTGTGTGTGTGTGTGTGTGTGTGTGTGTGTGTATTTTGAGTATTTACTTACTTTCCAGCACTACTAGACACTACAGGCTAATCTGGTATACATTCTGCCCCAATTCCAGAATCAGCCATTTTCTCTAAGGAGCCCTGGTTCTTTTTATTAGAGAATCATATTAGAATCCAAGAAATGGGTGCTAGATGTGCTCCCTGTTAGTGGGAAGAGTCACTGCTTTTGCAACTTTTCAGCTGACAAAGAAGAAGTTATACATCAATATATTAACCTGTGTATGTATACATATCTGAATATTTGTAGATGTTAACTGTGAAATAAAAGTCATATTTTATGGGAAGACTAGAGAAATTTAAACAAAAAAATCTTCTCTGCCCTTTGGCCTCCTCTCTCCTCTCACTGTACATTGTGTATCTGCTTTACGCATCAACCAAATCTCCCCTATCACCAAACCTCCCCAATCAGCAGGAATATCTGCTCAACCATAAAGAGCAACATTCTCCCAGCATCAACAAGACAACGCCTTAAAAGACAAGATTCCTGGGCTTCCCTGGTGGCTCAGTGGTTGAAAGTCCGCCTGCCGATGCAGGGGACACGGGTTCGTGCCCCGGTCCGGGAAGATCCCACATGCCGAGGAGCGGCTGGACCCATGAGCCATGGCCGCTGAGCCTGCGCGTGGGGAGCCTGTGCTCCACAACGAGAGAGGCCACGACAGTGAGAGGCGCGCGTACCGCAAAAAAAAAAAAAAAGGCAAGATTCCTTCTTGATCCTGTAAGGGGCCACATGACCCACAACATGATGCTTAGATCTGGATTATGTAAACTGTCAGTAACACATCATTTGATGTACAGTCTTCTGTCTCAAAAAACATATTTTTGACTTCTAACTGGCTGAACAGTTTTCAAAGCTTTCTGGGATGCTCTTCCAGGGTTATAATCCTCAAATTTGCTCAAATAAAATTTTCCATTTCTTTCTTAGATTGACTGATTAATTTTTCATTGGCATAACCATCCATGCCTATAATAAGATAAATTAACTTCTGGCAAGGCAGCATGAGGAGCACTGCTGACCTGCTCCACAGTGAAACTAGTGGGGAGAAAAAACTCCTGTGGAAATGGTCCTAAGGATAAATAGCAAATGAAGAAACATCTATTAAGGAAAATCTATAAACATCAATAAGAAAGTTGAAAGTTTGGAGTATTTAGACCAAGACCACTACCTCCAACCCAGACTGGACTCCACTCTAGATTGCTGCAGCCACAAACACAGGGCCTTGCCTCATGGCTACCAGCCAGAGAGTTTTCTTTTTGGGAGAGGCAAAACTTCAGCATTTCTCATCCTACTCCCAGGTGCATGTTGGTGAGGCTAAGTCCCAGGAATTTCAAACAAGAGATGAGAAGCTCCCTTCTACTAACCCTCGCTCATAGAGTGAAGGCTCTACCATAGGTATGATGCACTGAGAATACTGGTGCCCCAAATGAGCCCAAATCCTGGCTCATAAGCCAGTGATTCCATGTAAGGAGAAGCAAGCGAAAAGGACGTCAACTAGTGCTGCCCTCCATGCCTCCCAGTGTTCATCTCCTAGAGTGGAGGTGTCTTTAGACAGAAGTTTGCTATTGTTCCCACCCCAGGTCAGAGATTTTACCTGGGGAAAGGGTCAGCAGAATTCATTTGCAGCAGAGTGTGGAGAAGTTTAACCCTGAAAGGCATGCTCGAGAACAGTAAAGATTGTGGTGAGAGTAAATTGGCATATTTGTAAACTTAATAAAGGTACAACCTCGGCTGTAGTCTTGCTAGTTTTCAGGACAGAACCAGTGTATAAGACAGTTAGGAGGGGTCCTCCTATAGTCTGAAAAAATATAATGCATTGACCTCAGCAACTATTCCTTCAAAAGTAACATAATTCGATTGAATTCATCTGTAGAACAATTTATGTTCCAGATAATTGTTGAAACAAGACAGCAATCAGCTGGCAATTAGTGGAGATTAATATCTGTATGTGGTTAGAGAAAGAGAGCACTACCCAAACCACTGTTACCCCAGGATGACTGTGGGCATATACAAAATGACATCATAGGCTTAAAATAATGTGTGTGTGTTGGGGGGTGTGTGTGTGTTAAATGTCACTAAAATTACCCAGGGAGTCATTAAAAATAAACAAGAAAATAACAACAAGCCAGGGACCTGGACATGGGGAGGGGACATAGTGAGGGAGGAGGGAACCAACACTGAGTTGCTACAATATATTGTCTAAAACTTCCAGTTTCCAACAAAAGTGTATGAAATTCGCACAGTAACAGGAAAGTATAACCCTTATATTGGGGAAAAGAAGAAAAAAAAAAAACAAGCAATACAAACTGTGAGAGTGATCAGATGTTGTGTTTAACAGAAAACGTATTCAAAACAGCCATTATAAAATGTTAACAGAACTAGAGGAAAGCCCGGTTACAGATATAATGGAAGATATGATTGACAATCTATATCAATAAAGAGATAGAAATTGCGAGAAAGAATCAAATGGATATTACGAAGGGAAAAGTACAACAACTGAAATTTTTTAAAAAGTCACTAGAGGAGTTCAAAAGCAGATTGGCATGGACAGAAGAAAATATTAGTAAACTCAAAGATCAATATACATTATGCAAGCCAAAAAACAGAGAGAAAAAAATAATGAGGAAAATTGAACAGAACCTCAGAGAAATGTGGGATACTATTAAGCACACCAACAAATGCATAATACGGATACAAGAGGTAGAGGAGAAAGGGAAAGCAGAAAAAATTTCAGATAAAGACTAAAACCTTCTGAAATTTATTGAAAAATAATAACCTACACATCCAGGAAAGCTCAACAAACTCTATGTAGGATAAATGTAAAGAGATCCATGAACAAACACATCATAGTAAACATGCTGACTGTCAAAGACACACAGAAAATATTGAAACCAGTAAGAGGAAAAATGACTCCTCACTTACAAGGGAAGCCCAATAAGATTATCAGCTGACTTCTCAGCAGAAACAACGGAGGTCATTTGGAAGTGGGATACAATGTTCAAAGGGCTTAAAGATAAAAAAATGTCAATCAGAATCCAGCAAAGCTATCTTTAAAAAAAATGAAGGTGAAATAAAGACTTTACCCAACAAACAAAATCTGAGAAAATGTTGCTACCAGACCTACCTTACAAGAATACTAAAGAAAGTTCTTCACTCTGAAAGCAAGGGATGCCAGATAGTAAATTAAATCCATGTGAAAAAGAAAACTATTAATTATAAAACTATAAAAGACAGTATAAATGCATATTTTCTCTTTTCTTAACCACTTTAAAAAGAAATTGTCAAATAATATGTATATAAGATATTGTTGTGCATTTAAGATACAGAAATATATATATATATATTATATAGTTACAAAAAAAAGTACAAAGTAGAAGCATGTGTGCAAAGCTATATTGGTCTAAGAAAATGTCTACAGGTAGTACAGTAATAATGATAACAACATATTGTTGGGTTTGTAACATTATGGATATAATGTGTGTAAAAACACAAAAAAGGGGGGGGAAGGGAATAAAGCTATATAGTAGTGTTTCTATATGCCACCAGAAGTAAGCTAGTATAAATATGAAGCTGATTCGGATAAGTTTAGATGTATATGGTAAATCATAAAAATATATAGTGAAAAACAATAAAAAAATTAAAATGCTATATTAGAAAATATTCAGTTTACGCAAAAGAAAGCAGTAAAGGAAAAACACAGGAACAAAAAGGCAGCCAATATAGAGAATGCAAAAAGTAAAAATGACACACATAAATCCAACTACATTATTAATAACATTAAATATGATTGGATTAAATAATCTAATTAAAAGGCAAAGATTTTCAATTTGGGTTAAAAAAGATCCATCTATATCTTATCTAAAGGACATATATTTTATATTCAATGATACAAATAGGTTGAAAGTGAAAGCATGGAAAATGTATATCATGACATAGCAATACAATAAAGTAGAGTGACTATATACATAGATTTTATATACTTTGTTCTTTATGTAATTTAAAACCAGAAATGTTACTAGAGATAAAGAGGAAAACTGCATAAAGGTAAAATCTCAGCAGCACACAGCAATAAGCATTTGCTTATATTAATTCTGTGTTTAGGTTGCAGCAGCTTAGTTGGGGGAACACTGCACCACATGTTTACTCCTTCTCAACCAGCAGGATTCCCTGGGCATGTTTTTCCTCTTGAGATGGTAGAGTTGAAGCAAAGCATATGGTTACACAAGAGGTCTTTTAAGATCTAGATACAGAGCTGGTTCACTATTACGTCTGTCACATGGCAAAGTTCAATGTCAAGTGGTAGGCACTAATAAAAAATAAATATCTTTAAGTTGGATAAACTGAAGAGTTACATGGCAATATATTTGAATATAGAAGAGGATGAAGATTTGGACCAATAAAGCAATCCATCTCCCAGGTTTCCATAGCATACCACCCCCACTACTAAAATGGTAGTGGCAATAGAACCTCTGATCCTCAGTGATCCTCTTTTTCAAATTTTTAAAATCTATCAAGCCAGGAACAAAGGTGGAATCATAAAGAAGCAAGAGAACATTCCAAGTCTATGTGAGGATGGTGGTATCCAAGGTTCAATCTGGCTTGTTAATTTCTTTAAAGCAAATAGTGAGGTTTCTCTGTTTCAGTGACCTTTGCCCGTTGCTCCTGCATTGCAAACATCAGAGCTTCCTAATAGTGAGCCACTTAATTTAGTGACCTCCTAACTCAAAGATGAAAACTTTCAGAGAAAGCAGTTGTTATTCTACATAAATAACTAGTCAATCTAAATGTATTTTCTGATATTTATTTCCAGTATGTAATGGTCAAATTTGGAGATTCACCCTTCTATTAATCTAGCTTTCAAACAAACAGTGTCTTTGCTTTTCATTTGCCTTCTGCAGATCTTAAATCTTCCAAAAAAATTTTAAAATTAAAAAATAAAGAATTACAACTAAAAAAGAAAAAACTACCACTAATAAAATGACATTTTCTCTCACATGAACAGCTCTTTCTAAAATTTCAAAAAGTAAACATATAATATTTTCATAAGACATTTGATATAGGGCACAGTATCTGTTGTCAAAAAGCAATATGCCTGGAACTTAAATTCTCTTTTCCAAAGTCATGTAGAGAGAGAGACCTTCAAGATGGCAGAGGAGTAAGATGTGGAGATCACATTCCTCCCCGCAAATACATCAGAAATACATCTACATGTGGAACAACTCCTACAGAACATCTACTGAACGCTGGCAAAGACCTCAGACTTCCCAATTTTGGCAAGAAACTCCACACGTATCTGGGTGGGGCAAAAGAAAAAACAAAAAACAGAGACAAAAGAATACGGACGGGACCTGCATCTCTAGTAGGGAGCTGTGAATTAGGAAAAGTTTCCACACAGTAGGAAGCCCATTCACTAGCGGTGACGGGGTGGGGAGTGGCGGGGGGTAGCTTCGGAGCCATGGAGGAGAGCGCAGCAATAGAGGTGCAGAGGGCAAAGCGGAGAGATTCCCTCACAGAGAACAGGTGCTGACCAGCACTCACCATCCTGAAAGGCTTGTCTGCTTACCCGACAGGGCAGGTGGGGGCTGGGAGCTGAGGCTTGGGCTTCGGAGTTCAGATCCCAGGGAGAGGACTGGGGTTGGCTGAGTGAACACAGCCTGAAGGGGTCTAGTGTTCCAAAGCTAGGCGGAGGAAGTCCAGGAAAAAGTCTGGAACTGCCTAAGAGGCAAGAGACCATTGTTTCAGAGCACATCATGAGAGGGGATTCAGAGCACCGCCTAAATGAGCTCCAGAGACAGGTGTCAGCTGTGGCTACCAGCGTGGACACCAGAGACTGGCATGAGATGCTAAGGCTTCTCCTGCAGCCACCAAGAAGCCTGTGTGCAAGCACAGGTCACTATCCAGACAACTGCTCGTGGGAGCCTGTGCAGCCCGCCACTGCCAGGGTCCCGTGATCCTGAGACAACTTCCCCGAGAGAACACACCGTATACCTCAGGCTGTTGCAATGTCACGCTGGCCTCTGCCGCCACAGGCTCGGCCTGCATTCTGTACCCCTCCCTCCTCCAGGCCTGAGTGAGCCAGAGCACCCTAATCACCTGCTTCTTTAAACCTGTCCTGTCTGAGTGAAGAAAAGTTGCCCTCAGGCAACCTACACAAAGAGGCAGGGATGAATCCAAAGCTGAACCCCAGGAGCTGTGCGAACAAAGAAGAGAAAGGGAAATTTCTCCCAGCAGCCGCAGGAGAAGCAGATTAAATCCGCACAATAAACTTCATGTACCCTGCATCTCTGGAATACCTGAATAGACAACGAATCATTCCAAAATTGAGGCAGTGGACTTTCGGAACTGTAGACTTGGGGTTTGCTTTGGGCATCTAATTTGTTTCTGGTTTTATGTTTAGCTTAGCTTAGTACTCAGAGTTTATTATCACTTGTAAATTTCTTTATGGACTTGATTGCTCTATTCCTTTATATATATATATATATATACACACACACACACACATTCTTTTTCTCTTTTTGTGAGTGTGTATATGTATGTTTCTGTGTGATTTTGTCTGTATAGCTTTGCTTTTACCATTTGCCCTAGGGTTCTGTCTGTCTTTTTTTTTTTTTTTTTTTTAGTATAGTTTTTAGTGCTGGTTATCATTGATGCATTTGGATTCTGGTTTGGTTGCATTCTTCCTTCTTTTTTTTTTTTTTTTTTTAACATCTTTATTGGAGTATAATTGCTTTACAATGGTATGTTAGTTTCAGCTTCACAACAAAATGAATCAGTTATATATATACATATATTCCCATATCTCTTCCCGCTTGCGTCTCCCTCCCTCCCACCCTCCCTATCCCACCCCTCCAGGCAGTCACAAAGCACCGAGCTGATCTCCCTGTGCTATGCGGCTGCTTCCCACTAGCTATCTACCTTACGTTTGGTAGTGTATATATGTCCATGCCTCTTTTTTTAAATTACGTTTTAATTTTAAAATTTTTAATAATTTTAAACTTACTGTTCACATTAATTACTTTACTATATTTTTTAGTTATTTATTTTTTTCTGCTTTTTCTGCTGAGCCGTGTGGCTGACAGGGTCTTGGTGCTCTGGCCAGGTGTCAGGCTTGTGCCTCTGAGGTGGGAGAGCCAAGTTCAGGACACTGGTCCATTAGAGACCGCCCGGATCCACGTAATATCAAATGGTGAGAGCTCTCCCAGAGATCTTCATCTAAACGTAAGACACAGCTCCACTCAACAACCAGCAAGCGACAGTGCTGGACACCCTATGCCAAACAACTAGCAAGACAGGAACACAAGCCCACCCATTAGCAGAGAGACTGCCTAAAATAATAACTTCACAGACATCCCAAAATACACCACCAGACACAGTCCTGCCCTCGAGAAAGACAAGACCCTGCCTCATCCACCAGAACACAGGCACCAGTCCACTCGACCAGGAAGGCTACACAACCCACTGAAACAACCTTACCTACTGGAGGCAGACACCAAAAACAATGGGAACTACAAACATGCAGCCTGCGAAAAGGAGATCCAAAACACAGTACGTTAAGCAAAATGAGAAGACTGAGAAACACAAAGCAGATGAAGGAGCAAGGTAAA
Source organism: Pseudorca crassidens (assembly GCF_039906515.1). Taxonomy (NCBI): domain Eukaryota; kingdom Metazoa; phylum Chordata; class Mammalia; order Artiodactyla; family Delphinidae; genus Pseudorca; species Pseudorca crassidens. The sequence goes on along the minus strand of NC_090305.1, from coordinate 93,182,327 downwards.
AACCCACCAGACCAAACAAATGAAGAGGAAATAGGCAGTCTACCTGAAAAAGAATCCAGAGTAATGATAATAAAGATGATGCAAAATACTGGAAATAGAATGGAAAAAATACAAGAAACATTTGACAAGGACCTAGAAGAATTAAAGAGCAAACAAACAATGATGAACAACACAATAGATGAAATTAAAAATTCTCTAGAAGGAATCAATAGCAGAATAACCGAGTCAGAAGAACAGATAAGTGGCCTGGAAGGTAAAATAGAGGAAACAACTACCACAGCACAGAATAAAGGAAAAAGAATGAGAAGAATTGAGGACAAACTTGGAGACCTCTGGGACAATATTAAACGCACCAACATTCGAATTATAGGGATCCCAGAAGAAGAGGAGAAAAAGAAAGGGACTGAGAAAATATTTCACGAGATTATAGTTGAAAACTTCCCTAATATGGGAAAGTAAATAGTCAAAGTCCAGGAAGCACAGAGACTGGACTGCAGAGAATGCCAGAGAGTCCCATACAAGATAAATCCAAGGAGAAACATGCCAAGACATAACCAATTAAACTATCAAAAATTAAATACAAAGAAAAAATATTAAAAACAGCATGGGAAAAGCAACAAATAATATACAAGGGAACCCACATAAGGTTAAAAGCGGATATTTCAGCGGAAACTCTGCAGGCCAGAAGGGAGGAGCAGGACATAGTCAAAGTGATGAAGGAGGAAAACCTATGACCAAGATTACTATACCCAGCAAGGATCTCATTCAGATTAGACGGAGAAATTAAAACCTTTACAGACAAGCAAAAGCTAAGAGAATTCAGCACCACCAAACCAGCATTACAACAAAAGGTAAAGGAACTTATCTAGGCAGGAAACACAAGAGGAGGAAAATATCTACAATAACAAACTCAAAACAAATAAGAAAATGGTAATAGGAACATACATATCAATAATTACCTTAAATGTAAATGGATTAAATGTTCCAACCAAAAGACATAGACAGGCTGAATGGATACAAAAACAAGACCCGTATATATGCTGTCTACAAGAGACAGCACATACAGACTGAAAGTGAGGGGATGGAAAAAGATATTGCATGCAAATGGAAATCAAAAGAAAGCGGGAGTAGCAACTGTCATGTCAGACAAAATAGACTTTAAAATAAAGACTATTACAAGAGACAAAGAGGGATACTACACAATGATCAAGGGATCAATCCAAGAAGAAGATATAACAATTGTAAATATTTATGCACCCAACATAGGAGCACCTCAATACATAAGACAAATGCCAACAGCCATAAAAGGGGAAATCAACAGTAACACAATCATAGTTGGGGACTTTAACACTCCACTTTCACCAATGGACAGATCATCCAAAATGAAAATAAATAAGGAAACACAAGCTTTAAATGAGATATTAAACAAGATGGACTTAATTGATATTTATAGGACATTCCATCCAAAAACAACAGAATACACTTTCTTCTCAAGTGCTCATGGAACATTCTCCAGGATAGATCATGTCATGGGTCACAAATCAAGCCTTGGTAAATTTTTAGAACACTGAAATTGTGTCAAGTATCTTTTCTGCCCACAACATTATGAGACTAGATATCAATTACAGAAATAAAATCTGTAAAAAATACAAACACATGGAGGCTAAACAATACACCACTAAACAAGCAAGAAAACACTGAACAAATCAAAAAATACCTAGACACAAATGACAATGAAAACACGACGACCCAAAACCTATGGGATGCAGCAAAAGAAGTTCCAAGATGGAAATTTATAGCAATACAATCCTCAAACAAAAAACAAGAAAATTCTTAAATAAATACCTAACCTTACCAATAAAGCAATTAAAGAAAGAAGAAAAAAAAAACCCAAAGTTAGAAGAAGGAAAGAAATCATAAAGATCATACAAGAATTAAATGAAAAAGAAATGAAGGAAACAATAGCAAAGATCAATAAAACTAAAAGGTGGTTCTTTGAGAACATAAACAAAATTGATAAACCATTAGCCAGACTCATCAGGAAAAAAAGGGAGAAGACTCAAATCAGTAGAATTAGAAATGAAAAAGGAGAAGTAACAAATGGCACTGCAGAAATAAAAAGGATCATGAGAGATTACTACAAGCAACTATATGCCAAAAATGGACAACCTGGAAGAAATGGACAAATTCTTAGAGAAGCACAACCTTCTGAAACTGAACCAAAAAGAAATAGAAAATATAAACAGACCAATCACAAGCACTGAAATTGAGACTGTGATGAAAATCTTCCAACAAACAAAAGCCCAGGACCAGATGGCTTCACAAGAGAATTCTAGCATACATTTAGAGAAGAGCTAACACCTATCCTTCTCAAACTCTTACAAAATATAGCAGAGGGAGGAACACTCCCAAACTCATTCTACGTGGCAACTATCACCCTGATACCAAAACCAGACAAAGTTGTCACAAAGAAAGAAAACTAGAGGCCAATATCACTGATGCACATAGATGCAAAAATCCTCAACAAAATACTAGCAAACAGAATCCAACAGCATATTAAAAGAATCATACACCATGATCAAGTGGGATTTATCCAAGGAATGCAAGGATTCTTTGATATATGCAAATCAGTCAATGTGATAAACCATTATTAACAAATTGAAGGAGAAAAACCATATGATCATCTCAATAGATGCAGAAAAAGCTGTCGACAATATTCAACACCCATTTATGATAAAAACCCTCCAGAAAGTAGGCATAGAGGGAACTTACCTCAACATAATAAAGGCCATATATGACAAATCCACAGCCAACATCATTCTTAATGGTGAAAAACTGAAACCATTTCCTCTAAGATCAGGAACAAGACAAGACTGTGCATTCTCACCACTATTATTCAACAAAGTTTTGGAAATTTTAGCCACAGCAATCAGAGAAGAAAAAGAAATAAAAGGAATTCAAATCAGAAAAGAAGAAGTAAAGGTGTCACTGTTTGCAGATGACATGATACTATACATAGAGAATCCTAAAGATGTTACCAGAAAACTACTTGACCTAATCAGTGAATTTGGTAAGGCTGCAGGATACAAAATTAATGCACAGAAATCTCTTGTATTCCTATACACTAATAACAAAAGATAAGAAATAGAATTTAAGAAACAATCCCATTTACCATAGCAACAAAACGAATAAAATACCTAGGAACAGACCTACCTAAGGAGGAAAAAGACATGTACTCAGAAAACTATAAACCACTGATGAAAGAAATCAAAGATAACATAAACAGATGGAGACATATACCATGCTCCTGGATTGGAAGAATCAATATTGTGAAAATGACTATACTACGCCAAGCAAACTACAGATCAATGAAACGCTCTCAAACTACCAATGGCATTTTTCGCAGAAACAGAACAAAAAATTTCACAATTTTTATGGAAACAAAAAATACCCCAAATAGCCAAAGCGATCTTGAGAACTAAAAACAGAGCTGGAGGCAACAGTGTCTCGCACTTCAGACCATATTACAAAGCTACGGTAATCAAGACAGTATGATACTGGCACAAAAACAGAAATATAGATCAATGGAACAGGATAGAAAGACCAGAGATAATCCCACGCACATATGGTCACCTTATTTTATTTTATTTTTTTTACGGTACGCGGGCCTCTCACTGCTGTGGCCTCTCCCGTTGCGGAGCACAGGCTCCGGACGTGCAGGCTCCGTGGCCATGGCTCACGGGCCCAGCCGCTCTGCGGCATGTGGGATCTTCCCGGACCAAGGCACGGACCTGTGTCCCCTGCATCGGCAGGTGGACTCTCAACCACAGCGCCACCAGGGAAGCCCTGGTCACCTTATTTTTCATCAAGGAGGCAAGAATATACAATGGAGAAAAGACAGCCTCTTCAATAGGTGGTGCTGGGAAAAAATTGACAGCTGCATGTAAAAGAATGAAATTAGAACACACTCTACCACCACACACAAAAATAAACTCAAAATGGATTAAAGACCTAAATGTAAGGCCAGACACTATCAAACTCTTAGAGGAAATCATAGGCCGAACACTCTATGACATAACTCACAGCAAGATCCTTTTTGACCCATCTCTTGGAGAAATGGAAATAAAAACAAAAATAAACAAATGGGACCTAATGAAACTAAAAAGCTTCTGCACAAAAATGAAAACATAAACAAGATGAAAAGACAACCCTCAGAATGGGAGAAAATATTTGCAAACGAAGCAACTGACAAAGGATTAATCTCCAAAATATACAAGCAGCTCCAGCAGCTCAATATCAAAAAAACAAACAACACAATCCACAAATGGGCAGAAGAGCTAAACAGACATTTCTGCAAAGAAGATATACAGATTGCCAACAAACACATGAAAGGATGCTCAACATCACTAATCATTATGGAAATGCAAATCAAAACTACAGTGAGGTATCACCTCACACCGGTCAGAGTGGCCATCATCAAAAAATCTACAAACAATAAATGCTGGAGAGGGTGTGGAGAAAAGGGAACCCTTTGCATTGTTGTTGGGAATGTAAATTGATACAGTCACTATGGAGAACAGTATGGAGGTTCTTTAAAAAACTAAAAATAAACTGCCATACGACCCAGCAATCGCACTTCTGGGCATATACACTGAGAAAACCATAATTCAATAATTCATGTACCAAAATTTTCATTGCAGCTCTATTTACAATAGCCAGGACATGGAAGCAACCTAAATGTCCACAGAAAGATGAATGGATCAAGAAGACATGGCACATATATACAATCAAATATTACTCAGCCATAAAAAGAAATGGTATTGAATTATTTGTAGTAAGGTGGATGGATCTAGAGACTGTCATACAGAGTGAAGTAAGTCAGAAAGAGAAAAACAAATACTGTATGCTAACACATATATAGATGGAATCTAAAAAAAAAAAAAAGGTTCTGAAGAACCTAGGGGCAGGATAGGAATAAAGACGCAGACATAGAGAATGAACTTGAGGACACAGGGATTGGGAAGAGTAAGCTGGGACGAAGTGAGAGAGTGACATTGACATATACACACTACCAAATTTAAAACAGATAGCTAGTGGGAAGCAGCCACATAGCACAGGGAGATCAGCTCAGTGCTCTGTGACCACCTGGAAGGGTTGGATGTGGAGGGTGGGAGGGAGAAGCAAGAGGGAGGAGATTTAGGGATATATGTAAATGTATAGCTGATTCACTTTGTTATAAAGCAGAAAGTAACACACCACAGTAAAGCATTATACTTCAGTAAAGATGTAAAAAAAAAAAAGTCATGTAGTTGGATTTCAGCTTGCAGACTAGGAAAATGTATGAAGGTTACTCTGGTATTCTTACCAAGTTTAAAATATGAATCTCTGAAACATTTAGAACATAAGACGTAGAGAATTTCATTCAGAGCCCATTGTATACTTCAAATGACACTTCACGTATTTGTAAGTCAATTAAGGCTCAGGCGTTAGAGAAGTGCAAATCCATCCATAAATTATCTATGAATGCGGTAGGGCAAATGAATACTTAGACTTCAGTTACATTTAGAATCTTCAACTGTACAATCTAACATACAACCATGAAACAGAACACAGGAGCTTCCAAAATATATATCTATGTATAAAGTAATACTTTAGACATCATTTTAGAACTGTTATTCTATATCTTGGGATTTCTCATCAAGATTGAAAATTCTTATTTTAATCTACGTTAACTTTGGTTCTCTATGTATGGAATGTAGAAAAATGGTACTGATGAACCTAATGGTAGGGCAGGAATAAAGATGCAGATGTTGAGAATGGACTTGAGGACACAGGGCGGGAAGGGGAGGCTGGGATGTAGTGAGAGAGTAGCACTGACATATATACACTATCAAATGTAAAACGGGTGTCTGGTGGGAAGCTGCTGCATAACACAGGGATATCAGCTTGGTGCTTTGTGACGAACTAGAGAGGTGGGATAGGGAGGGGGGAGGCAGGTTCAAGAGGGAGGGGATATGGGGATATGTGTGTGCATATAGCTGATTCACTTTGTTGTACAGCAGAAACTAACAAAACATTGTGAAGCAATTATACTCCAATAAAGATGTCTAAAAAAATTGCTTATATTAAAACACAGAGATGCCAACGTTCTTGCTTACTTATGCGACCTTCATGATTGACACATACACACTCACAGAAATATAAATGAGCAAAAGTCTCTCTAAATATGTATTTTATCATTTAGCCAGTTAAATCGATTAATTCATGGTTGAGTAAACTTTCTAAATTCAACTGGATAGTCTAAGTTAAGAACAGATACATTTTCAGACCTAGAAATGACTGTAAATATTACAGTCTGCAACCCTCTCATTTTATACTATGTAAATTGTGCCCACGGATGGACAGTGATTTAACATAACACCAAGCCAGAAGTACAATGCAGATGTTCATGTCCCAATTCAGCTTATACTTTCATGGATATAATTTATTTTCTTGTTAATATTTTACTATTATTTATTTTATGTTTTGGGGGGGTAACATTTATAAGTGAATAAAAGTGACTTAAGGGTGAAAGTGAATAACACCATGACTGTAGAAACAAAAACTGACAGTAAAATTATCTTTCTCACTTTAAAATATCAGTGACAGTAATAATATTTATATCCCAACACCAGGCATTTGAATAAAATATTATTTAACTATTAGCTAGATTCTAGAGCTTTATTGTTAAACTGCCAGTTAGAACCTCCACTCTCTACAATAATTAGCCAACTTAATCAAGAAAGCGATATTGCACCAGATTAGCGATGGTAAGGTATGTAACGTCATTTTACTGCTTTTATTATTGCCACAATGTATTTTCACTATTCTACCTATTCCCTCCATATACTGTAAATATATTATCATGTCATTCCAAATTCAGAAATTTTCAATTCTCTTTTTAGCTCGTGGCACTGCGTGATGCCATCCACGTTTTTAGTTACTTGGTTCCAAACGACTTCAAAACTCAGACATGAAAAGGTGACATTTCTTACACATTAAGATAAACACTGCATTCCTTCTATTATATCAGGGAATATGTTAGTCAAGTGTTATAATTTTAGCATTTTGTTCTTTATAATATTAATAGCTACACAATAAGTGTACTATTGAACTGTCAGGAATGATTTGTTACCAGATGTTAGCATAATTTGCCAGCTGTCAAATTTTATAATTTTTATTTGCCTAAAATATGACACTTACCTTTCATGGTAAATCAGGATATATAACAGAACTTATTTGATATTACAGAAACTGAGGGAAAGATTGTGTGTGGCTTGAACTGACCAGACACTCCGCACATGGTATTCCAAATGCATTTTTTTGTGATAGATTTCAAAGTTTGTGCTTTGCTGGGTGCTTTATTCACTGTGTTTTGGGCAGAGCTAGACAACCTATAGGTCTTCAGTAATTCTAAGCTGGATGCAACAATAAAAATTTACTTTTAAAATGTTAGTTTCGGGGGGACCTTGAAGATGGCAGAGGAGTAAGATGTGGAGATCACCTTCCTCCCCACAAATACATCAGAAATAAATCTACATGTGGAACAACTCCTACAGAACATCTACTGAACGCTGGCAGAAGACCTCAGACTTCCCAAAAGGCAAGAAATTCCCCACGTACCTGGGTGGGGCAAAAGAAAAAACAAAAAACAGAGACAAAATAATAGGGACGAGACCTGCACCTCTGGGAGGGAGTTGCGAAGGAGGAATTGTTTCCACACACTAGGAAGCCTCTTCACTGGTGGAGACGGGGTGGGCAGGGGGGAAGCATCGAAGCCACGGAGGAGAGTGCAGCAACTGGGGTGCAGAGGGCAAAGTAGAGAGATTCCCTCACAGAGTATTGCTGCCGACCAGCCTTCACCAGCCAGAGAGGCTTGTCTGCTCACCCGCCGGGGCAGGTGAGGGCTGGGAGCTGAGGCTCGGGCTTCGGAGGTCGGATCCCAGGGAGAGGACTGGGGTTGGCTATTTGACCACAGCCTAAAGGGGTCAAGGACACCACAGCTAGACAGGAGGGAGTCTGGGAAAAAGTCTGGAACTGCCTAAGACGCAAGAGACCATTGTTTCGGGGTGCACGAGGAGAGGGGATTCAGAGCACCACCTAAATGAGCTCCAGAGATGGGTGCAAATCACGGCTATCAGCGCGGACACCAGAGAGAGCATGAAATGCTAACGCTGCTGCTGCAGCCTCTAAGAAGCCTCTGTGAAAGCACAGGTCACTATCCACATCTCCCCTCCTGGGAGCCTGTGCAGCCCGCCACTGCCAGGGTCCTGTGATCCAGGGACAACTTCCTTGGGAGAACACATGGCACACCTCAGGCTGTTGCAACATCATGCTAGCCCCTGCAGCCACAGGCTCGCCCCATATTCCATACCCCCCACCCCCGGCCTGAGTGAGCCACAGCCCCCTAATAAGCCGCTCCTTTAACCACCTCCGGTCTGGGCAACGAACAGATGCCAGAGGGCTACCTACATGCAGAGGTGGGGCCAAATCCAAAGCTGAACCCAAGGAGCTGTGTGAACAAAGAAGAGAAAGGGAAAATTCTCTGTGCAGCCTCAGGAGCAGTGGATTAGATCTCCACAGTGAACCTGATGTACCCTGCATCTGTGGAATGCCTGAATAGACAACGAATCATCTCAAAATTCATGTGGTGGACTTTGGGAGCAATTGGAGACTTGGGGTTTGCTTTCTGCATCTAATTTGTTTCTGGTTTTATGTTTATCTTAGTTTAGTATTTAGAGCTTATTATCATTGGGAGATTTGTTTATTGACTTGCTCTCTTCCTTTTTTTCTTATATGTATGTATATATATATATTTTTTTTTCTTTTTCTCTTTTTGTGAGTGTGTACGTGTATGATTCTTTGTGTGATTTTCCTGTAGAGGTTTGCTTTTATCATTTGTGCTAGGCTTGTCTGTACTTTTATTTATTTATTTTTTTAAGTATAGTTTTTAGTGCTTGTTGGATTTATTGGTTTTGTTGCTATCTTCTTTCTTTTTTTAAATTACTTTTTTATTTTTTACTTTAATATTTTTAACTTTTTATTTTAATAACTTTATTTTATTTTTTTCTTTCTTTCTTTATTTTTTTCTCCCTTTTCTTGTGAGCCGTGTGGCTAACAGGGTTTTGGTGCTCTGCCGGGTGTCAGGCCTGAGCCTCCGAGGTGGGAGAGCCGAGTTCAGGACATTGGTCAACCAGAGACCTCCTGGCTCCATGTAATATCAAATGACGAAAAGTCTCCCGGAGATCTCCATCTGAACACTAACATCCAGCACCACTCAATGACTAGCAAGCTCCAGTGCTGGACACCCCATGCCCAACAACTAGCAAGATAGGAACACAACCCCACCCATTAGTAGAGAGGCTTCCTAAAATCATAATAAGTTCACAGACATCCCAAAACACACCACTGACGTGGTCCTGCCCACCAGAAAGAGAAGATCCAGCCTCATCCACCAGAACACAGGCACCAGTCTCCTCCACCAGGAAGGCTACACAACCCACTGACCCAACCTTATGTACTGGGGGCGGACACCAAAAATAACAGGAACTATGAACCTGCAGCCTGTGAAAAGGAGACCCTAAATGCAGTAAGTTAAGCAAAATGAGAAAACAGAGAAATATGCAGCAGATGAAGGAGCCAGGTAAAAACCTTACAGACCAAACAAATGAAGAGGAAATACGCAGTCTACCTAAAAAGAATTCAGAGTAATGATAGTAAAGATGATCTAAAATCTTGGAAATAGAATGGAGAAAATACAAGAAATGTTTAACAAGGACCTAGAAGAACTACAGAGAAAACAAACAATGATGAACAACACAATAAATGAAATTAAAAATTCTCCAGAAGGAATTGATAGCAAATAACTGAGGCAGAAAAATGGATAAGTGACGAGGAAATAAAATAGTGGAAATAACTATCACAGACCAGAATAAAGAAAAAAGAATGAAAAGAATTGAGAACAGGCTCAGAGACATCTGGGACAACATTAAATGCACCAACATTCGAATTGAAGTATAGGGGTCCCAGAAGAAGAAGAGAAAAAGAAACGGACTGAGAAAATATTTGAAGAGATTATAGTTGAAAACTTCCCTAATATGGGAAAGGAAATACTCAACTCCACGAGGCACAGAGAGTCTCATACAGGGTAAATGCAAGGAGAAACATGCCAAGACATGATCAATTCAAATATCAAAAATTAAATACAAAGAAAAAATATTAAAAGCAGCAAGGGAAAGCAACAAATAACATACAAGGGAATCCCCATAGGGTTAACAGCTGAACTTAGAGCAGAAACTCTGCAAGCCAGAAGGGTGTGGCTGCACATATTTAAAGTGATGAAAGGGAGAAACCTACAACCAAGATTACTATAGCCAGCAAGCATTCAGATTTGACAGAGAAATTAAAACCTTTGCAGACAAGCAAAAGCTAAGAGAATTCAGCACCACCAAACCAGCATTACAACAATGCTAAAAGAACTTATCTAGGCAGGAAACATAAGTGATGGAGAAGGCCTACAATAACAAACCCAAAACAATTAAGAAAATGGTAATAGGAATATATATATTGATAATTACCTTAAATGTAAATGGATTAAATGCTCCAACCAAAAGACACAGGCTGAATGGATACAAAAACAAGACTGGTATATATGCTGGCTACAAGAGACCAACTTCAGACCTAGGGACACATACCGGTTGAAAGTGAGGGGATGGAAAAAGATATCCTATGCAAATGGAAATCAAAAGAAAGTGGGAGTAGCAATTCTCATATCAGACAATATAGAGTTTAAAATAAAGACTCTTACAAGAGACAAAGAAGGACACTACATAATGATCAAGGGATTGATCCAAGAAGAAGGTATAACAATTATAAATATTTATGCACCTGACATAGGAGCACCTCGATACATAAGGCAAAATGCTAACAGCCATAAAAGGGGAAATCAACAGTAAAACAATATAGTAGGGGACTTTAACACCCCACTTTCATCAATGGACAGATCATCCAAAATGAAAAAAAAAAGGAAACACAAGCTTTAATGATACATTAAACAAGATGGGCTTAAATGATATTTATAGGACATTCCACCCAAAACAGTAGATTACACTTTCTTCTCCAGGATAGATCATATCTTGGGTCAAAAATCAAGCCTTGGTAAATTTAAGAATATTGAAATTGCATCAAGTATCTCTTCCCAACCACAACACTATGAGACTAGATATCAATTACAGGAAAAAATCTGTAAAAAATACAAACAAATGGAGGCAAAACAATACACTACTAAATACCCAAGATATCAATGAAGAAATGAAAGAAGAAAAGAAAAATACCTAGAAACAAATGATAAGGAAAACACGACAACCCAAAACCTATGGGATGTAGCAAAAGCAGTCCTAAGAGTGAAGTTTATAGCAATACAATCCTACCTCAGGAAACAAGAAAATTCTTAAATGAACACCTAACCTTAAAACTAAAGCAATTAGAGGAAGAAGAAAGAAAGAAAAAAGAAAAAAAAAAAAAAAAAAAAAACAATAAAACCCGCAAAGTTAGCAGAAGGAAACAAATCATAAAGATTAGATCACAAATAAAAGAATAAGAAATGAAGGAAACAATAGCAAAGATCAATAAAACTAAAAGCTGATTCTTTGAGAAGATAAACAAAATTGATAAACCATTAGCCAGAGTCATCAAGAAAAAAGGGAGAAGACTCAGATCAATAGAATTAGAAATGAAAAAGGAGAAGTCAGAACTGACACTGCAGAAATACAAGGGATCATGAGAGATAACTACAAGCATCTATATGCCAATAAAATGGACAACGTGGAAGAAATGCACAAATTCTTAGAGAAGCACAACCTGCCGAGACTGAACCAGAAAGAAATAGAAAAGATAAACAGACCTATCACCAGCACTGAAATTGAAACTGTGATTAAAAATCATCCAACAAACAAAAGCCCAGAAGCAGATGGCTTCACAAGCAAATTCTATCAAACATTTAGAGAGAAGCTAAAACCTATCTTTCTCAAACTCTTCCAAACTATACCAGAGGGAGGAACACCCCCAAACTCATTCTACGAGTCCACCATCACTCTGATACCAAATCCAGGCAAAGATGTCACAAAAAAAGAAAACTACAGGCCAATATCTCTGATGAATATAGATAGAAAAATCCTCAACAAAATACTAGCAAACAGAATCCAACAGTACATTAAAAGGATCATACACCATGATCAAGTGGGGTTTATCCCAGGAATGCAAGGATTGTTCAATATATGCAAATCAATCAATGTGATAAACCATACTAATAAACTGAAGGAAAGAAAACATATGATCATTTCAATAGCTGTATAAAAAGCTTTTGACAAAATTCAACATCCATTTATGATAAAAACCCTCCAGAAACTAGGCAGAGAAGGAACTTACCTCAACATAATAAAGGTCATATACGAAAAACCCACAGTCAACATTGTTCTCAATGGTGAAAAACTGAAACCATTTCCAGTAAGTTCAGGAACAAGACAATGTTGCCCACTCTCACCACTATTATTCAACATAGTTTTGGAAGTTTTAGCCACAGCAATCAGAGAAGAAAAAGAAATAAAAGGAATTGAAATAGGAAAAAAAGAAGTAAAACTGTCACTATTTGCAGATGACACGATACTATACATCCTAAAGATCCTACCAGAAAACTACTAGGTCTACTCAATGAACTTGGTAATGTAGCAGGATACATTCCTATACACTAATGATGAAAAATCTGAAAAAGAAAATAAGGAAACACTCCAGTTTACCATTGCAACAAAAAGAATAAATTACCTAGGAAAAAACCTACCTAAGAAGACAAAAGACCTGTATGCAGAACACTATAAGTATGGATGAAAGAAATTAAAGATGCTACAAATGGAGAGATATACCATGTTCTCAGATTGAAAGAATCAACATTGTGAAAATGACTATATTACCCAAAAGAATCTACAGATTCAATGCAATCCTTATCAAACTACCAATGGCACTTTTCACAGAACTAGAACAAAAAAGTTCACAATTTGTATGGAAACACAAAAGACCTCGAATAGCCAAAGCAATCTTGAGAAAGAAAAACGGAGCTGGAGGAATCAGGCTCCCTGACTTCAGACTATACTACAAAGCTACAGTAATCAAGACAGCATAGTACTGGCACAAAAACAGAAATATAGATCAATGGAACAGGATAGAAAGCCCAGAGATAAACCCACACACATATGGTTACCTTATCTTTGACAAAGGAGGCAAGAATATGCAATGGAGAAAAGCCAGTCTCTTCAATAAGAGGTGCTGGGAAAACTGGACAACTACATGTAAAAGTAAGAAATTAGAACACTTCCTATCACTATACACAAAAATAAAGTCAAGATGGATTAAAGACCTAAATGTAAGGCCAGACACTATTAAACTCTTAGAGGAAAACATAGGCAGAACACTCTATGACATAAATCACAGCAAGATCCTTTTTGATCCACCTCCTAGAGAAATGGAATAATAAAGAGAAATAAACAAAAGGGACCTAATGAAACTTAAAAGCTTTTGCACAGTGAAGGAAATCATAAACAAGACAAAAAGACAACCCTCAGAATGGGAGAAAATATTTGCAAATGAAGCAAGTGACAAAGGATTAATCTCCAAAATTTACAAGCAGCTCATGCAGCTCAATATCAAAAAAAAAAAAAAAAATCTAATCCAAAAATGGTCAGAAAATCTAAATAGACCATTTCTCCAAAGAAGATACACAGATTTCCAACCAACTCATAAAAGGATGCTCAACATCACTAATCAATAGAGAAATGCAAATCAAAACTACAGTGAGGTATCATCTCACACCAGTCAGAATGGCCATCATCAAAAAATCTATAAACAGTAAATGCTGGAGAGGGTGTGGAGAAAAGGGATCCCTCTTGCACTATTGTTGGGACTATAAATTGATATAGCCACTATGGAAAACAGTATGGAGGTTCCTTAAAATACTAAGACTAGAATTACCATATGACCCAGCAATCCCACTATTGGGCATATACCCTGAGAAAACCGTAATTCATAGAGTCATGTAAAACAATGTTCATTTCAGCTCTGTTTACAATAGCCAGGACATGAACGCAACCTAAGTGTCCATTGACAGATGAATGGATAAAGAAGATGTATATATATACAATGGAATATTACTCATCCATAAAAAGAAATGAAACTGAGTTATTTGTAGTGAGGTGGATGGACCTAGAGGCTGTCATACAGAGTGAAGTAAGTCAGAAAGAGAAAAACAAATACCATATGCTAAGACATATATATGGAATGTAAAAAAAAAAAAAAAGTTCTGTAGAACCTAGGGGCAGGACAGGAATAAAGATGCAGACGTAGAGAATGGACTTGAGGACACCAGGAGGGGGAAGGGTAAGCTGGGACAAAGTGAGAGAGTGGCATGGAAATACACTACCAAATATACAAAAGATAGCTATCTAGGAAGCAGCCGCATAGCACAGGGATATCAGCTCTGTGCTTTGTGTCCACCTAGAGGGGTGGGATAGGGAGGGTGGAGGGAGATGCAAGAGGGAGGAGATACGGGGATATATGTATACGTATAGCTGATTCACTTTGCTATACAGCAGAAACTAACATGCCACCGTAAAACAATTATACTCCAATAAAGATGTTAAAAAATAAATAAATAAAATAAATGTTAGTTTCTTTATTTAACTGTATTTCATCTTGTTTCCATTGCTTGATAATCTCATGCAGGTGCAAAAACGGGAAAAATGATCCCTGAAAATGAATATGTATTAATGGTCCGCTTTAAAATATTTACATTTTCTTTATATATTATACGCATAAGACTGAGTAATATAAAATCAGTCTGCCAATAACTTTTCCAGGCTGTATGAGGTAACCATCATTGATACCATGAGTTATTACCCTAGGACTATACTACAAATTTGATTTGGTCAGTTCATTCTAGTGACTTGCAATCCAGTGGGGAAAACAACAACAGCCTCCAGTGTTACTGGATTCACTTCCATTACTTTTCAATACATTTAAAAATCTTCAGCCAGTTGTGTCTATCTGTGGCAAAGAAAGTGAAAAAAAAGTTACCTATATCAAGCAATTTCCCAAATCTGAGATGTTTTATTTTTTTTCCATTTTATAGTCTGGGAAAATTTTTAAAAATGTACAAAGTTCCATTAAGCTAACATTCAACAAAATCTTTAATGTTGATTTAGTAAACTTACTTTTGTTGGGAGACTTTTTTGATTATTGACTCAATCTAATTACTAGTGATTATTTTGTTTAGATTTTCTATTTTTTATGAATTCAGTCTTAGAAGAGTACATGTTTCTAGAAATTTATCCACTCTTCAAGGTTGTCAGTTTTTTGGCATGTACGTGTTCATAATAATCTCTTTTGATCCTTTGTATTTTGGTGGTGTCAGTTGTAACTTTTCTTTCATTTCTGATTTTATTTATTTGGGTCCTTTCTTTTCCTTGTTGAGTTTGGCTAAAGTTTTTTCAATTTTATTTTTTCACAAACAAGCTGTGAGTTTCATTCATCTCTTTCAGTGGGTTTTTTTTTAATTCGCTATTTCATTTATGTCCACTCTAATCTTTATTATTTCTTTCCTTCTACAGATATTAAGCTTTATCTGTTCTTTTCCTCTTTTCTTTAGGTGTAATGTCAGATTTTTTATTTGAGATTTTTTTTCTTGTTTCTTTTTTTTTTTTTTTGCAGTACACGGGCCTCTCACTGTTGTGGTCTCTCCCGTTGCGGAGCACAGGCTCTGGACACGCAGGCTCAGTGGCCATGGCTCACGGGCCCAGCCGCTCTGCAGCATGTGGGGTCTTCCCAGACTGGGGCACAAACCCGTGTCCCCTGCATTGGCAGGCGGACTCTCAACCACTGTGCCACCAGGAAAGCCCTTCTTGTTTCTTGAGGTAGACCTGTATCACTCTAAACTTCCCCTCTTAGAACTGCTTTTGCTGCACCCCATAGATTTTGGAACATTGTGTTTCCATTTTCATTTGTCTCAAGGTATTTGTTTAATTCCCCCCTGATTTCTTCATTGACCCATTTGTGGTATAAACAGCATGTTGTTTATCCTGCACATATTTGTGATTTCCAGTTTTCTTCTTGTAATTGATTTCTAGTTTCATACCATTGTGGTTGGAAAAGATGCTTGATATGATTTCAACCTTCTTATTTTTCTTGAGACTTGTTTGGTCCCAACATGTGATCTATGCTGAAGAATGTTTCATGTGCACTTGAAAACAATGTGTATTCTACTGTTTTGGGGTGGAATGTTTGTATATATCTATTAAGTCAATCTGACCTAATGTGTTGTTTAAGGCCAATATTTCCTTATTGATTTTCTGTTTGGATGTTCTATCCATTGATGTAAATGATGTGTTAAAGTCCCCAACTATTATTGTATTACTGTCAATTTCTATCTTTATGTCTGTTAATATCTGCTTTATCTATTCTTCTCCCTAGGTTACTGAGCATCCTTATGACCATTAATTTGAACTCTTTATATGGTAAATTGCTTATCTCTGTTTCATTTAGTTCTTTTTCTGAGGTTTTATTTTATTCTTTTATTTGGAAGGTATTCTGTTGTCTCCTCATTTTGCCTAACTCTCTGTTTCTACGTATTAAGTATATCAGTATTAAGTATAAGTATTAAGTATATTAAGTATATCAGTCTCCCAGTCTTGAAAAAGCCACCTTATGTAGAGAAGGTGTCCCATGGTGCCCAATGGCAGAATCCTTCCTGGTCACCAGAGCCAGGTACTGCAGGGGTCCCCACTGTGTGGGCTGCATGTCTCCTCTTGTGGTTGAGCCGTGATTGCTGTATGCATGTTAGTGGGTGGAATTTTTCCCCAGGCTGGCTGGGTGCATTGCTGTGCTGCAACTTCTGGATACACCCTGGTAAGTGGGGCTGGCCCCTGGCCCAGTTGGATGAGAGGTCCAGCTCTGAGTGCTGCCAGTGCAGTGATGTGCAGACTTGTCCTCCAGAGTAGGAGCCACTTGAGAGGGGTTCTAGTGATGGCCATGGCAGCCCACGAGGTGGGACAGGGCAGGAGCCAGTTGGAGGGGCCCGTGGGGTGGGCTGGTTGAGTGGACTGGGCCTTCAGGGGAAAACTGGGGTTGGGGCACATGCTGTTAGCTAGAATGCTGAAGAGTGACAGAAAGGGCACCCACCAGTGGTGAGCTAGTAAGTTGGGAGGACAGTAATAAAAGAAGAGTGTCCACCAGCACTTCCATGACTAGAGAAAGTATCACGGGATCCTGCCACTCCAGCACATGCCCTAAAATTAGTCACTGAATCTCCTTTTCATACTACCCAGGTGCTTTTCAAGCTGCTGCCTCTACACTGGGATTTGGAGCAAGTGAGTTTGTATGTGAGTCTTTCAAGAGAAGAGTCACAGTTTCTCACAGCCTTCTGACTCTCCTGGATGCAAGCCCCCCCACTGATGTTATGGGGGCTTGTCTTTACAGTGCAGGTACCTCAGGCTGGGAAGCCAGATGTGGAGGGATCTCTGCATTGGTGATATCCCTCCCGCCTGTGGATCACTGCTGTAGGATGTGAGTTCTGACTATGCTACATCTCTGCCCCTTCTACCTATCTTGATGTGGCATTTTCTTTATAACCTTGGTTGTAGAAAACCTGTTCTGCTAGTCTTTAAGTCATTCTCAGAGACAGGTGTTCTATATATAGTTATACTTTTTGTGTGTCCACAGGAGGAGGTGAGTTCAGGGTCTTCCTACTTTGCCATCTTGATCTGGACTGCCTCTCCCTCATTTTTAAAGGATTATTTTTTGGGGGGTAGGAAGATATTGAATGCTTTGTTCACAATCTTTTTCTTTAGCACTTAACTATTTCATCCCACTTTCTTTTGGCCTCTGTGGTTTCTGAGAAAAAAATCTATGGTTAATCTTGTAGTCACCTGTTTTGCTAAGTTCAAGGTTTTTCTTTGTCTATGGCTTTTAACAGCTTAATTATGATGTGGTTAGGTGTGGATTTCTTTGAGCTTTCCTATTTGGAATTCAATAAGCTCCTAGTTGTGCAGATTAAAGTTTTTCTTCAATTTGAGACATTTTTCTGCCTCTTTCTCTTATCTTCTGGGACTTCCATTATGCATATGTTGGTATTCTAGATTGTATCCCAGAGATCTCCAAGGACTTGTTTATTTTCTATTTTTTCTGCTCTGCAAGCCAGATAATATCAATTAACCTCTACTGAAATTTGCTATTCTTTCTTTTGCCAGAAAAAAATCTGCTGTTGAGCCCCTCTAATGAATTTTTATCTCAGTTAATGTACTTTTCAAGTACATAATTTCTATCTGGTTCTTTTTAATTTTTTTAAAAATAAGTTCTGTGTCTTTGTTGACATTATCTGTTTGGTAAGGAATCATTCTCATACTTTTAGCTCTTTAGACATGGTTTCCTTTAGTTCCTTAAATTAACATATTTAAAGTCTATAATAAGTCCAGTAGATGGGCTCTTCTGGGGTGGTTTCTGTTGATTACTTTTTCCTTGTATATCAAGTATGCTTTCTCATTTCTTTGCATTCCTCATATATTTTAGTTAAAACATGGATATTTTAAGTAATACAATGTGGCATCTCTGAACACCAGAATCTGCCCCCTTACCAAGGTTTGTTGTTGTTTGTTGCTGCTGCTGTTGGTTTATTTAGTGACTTTCCTAAACTATTTTTCTGAAATTTTTGTCATATGTGGTCTCTGAAATCTCTGTTCATATAGCTTAGTGGCCAACTAGTGATTGAACAGATTTCCTTAAATGTCTGAAACTAATCAGTCTACCATCTTTGCCAGGTACTCTTAGTATTTGTTGGGGGAAGACCATCGATGACAAGGTAGAGAGTTTACAATTCTGCCTTAGTCTTCACTTTTTGCTTTCACAGTTCCTCATGATCAGGCAGACACAGAAGTGTAGGCATTCTTGGGTCTTTTATGGGTATGTGCACAGGACTATATATGTACCTAGTCTACTAGCTCACCAGATATTTTGGAGCTTTTCAAAGACCACTATGGATCTATCACTCCCCAACTTTTCCTTTACATGTTTGGTCAGCTTCTTGTTTGCTCCAACTGTTGTTACACCTCAGACAGCTGCAATGCTACTGATTGTTTTGATAAATGCCCTGGAAAAAAGTTGGTTGCAGTCAGTGAGTTCTGAGTCAGGTCAAATAATGGCAAACTCTGTGAATGGTGGTTTCCAGGGAAATGGTATGAAAATTTTCATGAAATTTTCATGAAAAATCATGAAAATTTTCTGGGAATGGGACTCTGGGGAAACTCAAAACTGTTTACGCTTTCTAGTGGCTGCTATGCTGTTTTTTCTGACTATGATAATTGCAAGGTTGCTCATTTTTATGAGAGCCATACAGCAGGGGAGTGGGGGCTAAAATGACACAAAGCTCACTGTTATTACTAAGATTCGTCCATTTTTCTTGAGTGAATGCTCCTCATATTGCCACAAGCCTTTGGTTGATTTCCACAGTTGAGTTTGACAATTTTTGC
Source organism: Pseudorca crassidens (assembly GCF_039906515.1). Classification (NCBI taxonomy): domain Eukaryota; kingdom Metazoa; phylum Chordata; class Mammalia; order Artiodactyla; family Delphinidae; genus Pseudorca; species Pseudorca crassidens. Next base: position 93,162,726 of record NC_090305.1, on the reverse strand, counting down.
TAGTTCTCATTGCTTTTATGGATAAGTAGGTTTTGGGGGGTGCATATTCTGCCTTTTGTGTTGACATAACTTCTCTGGGTGGTTCAATTTTAATCCACATGGCTTCATTTAGAGTGGCTGGGTCTGGAATATCCTCTTTCAAGTTGGTCTGTCATTTGGATTTACTATGACTTCTCTCCTCTTTTTTTCCCCATGTCTTTTCATGACCCAGAACCCTCTCTACATGGCTTAGGCCCTCCTCACAGTATGATGGCACCACAGTGTTTTATGCATGATGACATGCTTTTACAGTACCAAGTCAAAAGCTGTCAGCCCTCTTAAATGAAATATAGTAACTTCTACCATAGTTTATTGGTTATATACAGTTACAGACTAGCTCAGACCCAAGAGACTCTACATTTTACTAGAAGAGCACCAAATAATTTGTGGTACTCCAAAAATTTGCCACATGCACGTTACCTATTTTATCTTCACAAAATTTTATGGAATACATATTGTTATTCTCATTTTACAAATACTAAAACTGAGACTAAGTTAAAATATACAGTAAGTATAAAGCAGTGATATGAATCTGTGATGTCATACTAACTCTAAAATTTGTGTCCTTCAGCGATTACATAAGTACACAAGCATTTTTTCCTAAATCTTTTTCACAGAACCATAGTAATTAGAAATTTTCTGAAAAAGAAAAGAGATGTGAAATAAAATGTTTCAAAAGCAAAAATAAAAATCAGTATATTTGAAACCCTTTTTAGAGACTTAAAATGTATATTTTCATATAAGGTTTTTTCTCTGCAAAGTAAGTTTTCTGTAAATAACTGTTATTATACTCTGATGGAAAATTCAAGGAACACACTTTTGGGACAGACTTAGTAGATGATCACTCTTAATGTTTACTGAATGACTTTAAGGCGGTCAACCATCAGCAAGTGTCACTGAACTTTCAAGGCTTGAGTAAACTGTTACATTTCTAGACAAGAAGTTGAATCATGTGCTTTAAACAAGGAGGTGGGTAGGATTATGCAGATGCAGATATTGTTCATTTACCTAGTAAGTACAGCAGAGCTCAATTGTGGAAATGGCTTGTTTTATTTGGTGACATGTACCATAGCATTTAAGAATATGGAGGTAAGACCACAATTGACACTTTTCAGATCTTGGCTCCTCCTCTGAGTATAAGTATAGCATTTGCTAAATTGTTTACACTCTATGCCTTTGATTCCTTAATGTAACACGAGGGCAAAAATAATACTTTACTGAATTTTTAAAGTTGAAGGAGGAAATGCCTACAAAACTCTTGGCATATTGTAGGTAGTCATTAACTTTATATGAGAGTAGTAATTACAAATTTGTGGCATTCAAAAGTCTAACAACAGTCTGTTGTGTTTATAACACAATTAGCCAGACACAGTAAAGTCAATAAACTAAAGCCAGGACTTTTTTTAAAGCAGATCTCAACAAGTAAACACAGAGAATGGTAAAGGAGGTTCCTTGCTGGCCTTACACATTTTAAGATATGTTTCATAGATCAAGAGAACACAAATAACAAACACTGGCAAGGATGTAGAGAAAAGGGAACCCTCCTACACTGTAGGTGGGAATGTAAATTGGTACAGCCACTGTGGAAAAAAGTATGGAGGTTTCTCAAAAAACTAAAAATAGAACTACTCTATGACCTAGCAATTCCACTCCTAGGTATATATATCCAAAAAAACCCAAAAACACTAATTTAAAAGATACATGCACCCCAATGTTCATAGCAGCAATATTTACAATTGCCAAGTCATGGAAACAACATGTGTCTATCAACAGGTGAATGGATAAAGAAGCTGTGGTATATATGCACAATGAAATACCACTCAGCCATGAAAAAGAATGAAATTTTGTCATTTGCAGCAACATGGATGGACCTGAAGAGAATTATGCTAAGTAAAATAAGTCAGACAGAGAAAGAGAAATACTATAGGAGACTACTTACATGTGGAATCTAAAAAATACAAAAAAAACCCAAAAACCAAAACCCCCAAACAGTGAATATAACATAAAAGAAGCAGACCACAGGTATATAGAACAAACTAGTAGTTACCAGTGGGGAGGGGGTGGAGGGGCATTATAAGGGTGGGGGAGTGGGAGGTACAAACTATTGGGTATAATAGGATAGGCTCAAGAATGTATTGTACAACACAGAAAACATAGCCAATATTTTATAATAACTATAAATGGAAAGTAACCTTTAAAAATTGTAAAATATTAAAAGAAATGGGGGAAAAAAGCCTTTTGATCACTATTTTCCTTAGTGATATGTCTCAGAAATTTCTGTCATTGTATTCACATAATTTTTCTTCCTATCATTAAATATTGATTTAATATATTTTCTAAAAAAAGGACCTGCTTTCTCTGCATGTCTACAGGGATAAATTGAAGAGTTGAAATGACAGAATAGAGCCGACTTTTTTCATATTTATAAGACCCATATAAGTCTCAGGTTGTGTTCAGACTAATCAAGTGTTTTTCTTTTTTTAAAAAATCCAATATAGATTGAATTTATTCACACCTAAAATATATTATTGAAAAAAAGAAGGATAAGTTGCAAACTAATATGGACATGTGTTTTCAATAAAAGTAAAAGATATATATTAAAATCTGGAGAAATATGCATCAAACTATTCAAAGTGTTGTGTCTTTGTGGGCAATTGCATAAAATTCCCTCTGCTATACATTTCTGAGGTATTTATGTTTTTAACAATTATGTGGATACTTTTGTAAGTTCAGAAGAAAAAGCTGATTTTAAAAATTGAAATTTGTTCAGTTAACAAACAATTTAGAAAAAAATTAAAATTGAATTGCATGAATTCAGATATTAGCTAGCTGCACCCTCCAAGTGCCCAAATAACTTCTCTGGTTAAATCCAAATGTTTTTTCCAAGACTTTGAGAATAAAAGCATACTGTTTATGTCCGATTATTAAAGAATAAATTTTAAATTTCATCTTTATTATTATATACAATTGGAAATACAGACACCTCAAAATAACCATATTTAAAAATTTGTTAGTAAATATTTTGTGAATCATATGCCTCTTGGGAATAATTAGGCAATATAAAGTTTCTTTAGTTAGAAAACATGGTGTAGTGCCTTCAAATAAAGATAATTCAAGTAACTGGTGGAAATGTTTATTATTTTAAACATTAAGTTGAGAAACTTATATTTGCCTATTTCCTACACACAAATGGTTATGGAATAACAGAAATGAAAGAGAACTGCTTAAGACAATTGGTTGAGTTCTATAAAATTTGTCTGAAAATGATCCATTTGCTCCTAAATATTAAAGGCTTATAAATTCAACAATTTAGCAATTAAATGAGCTTGCAAATTTGCATGTCATTTTAATTCATGTCAGAAATGCTCGTGATAATGAAAGTTTAAAAAAATCCAGTGATAAAATAGTATTTGGAACATCAAACACATTTATTGCTTGCAATAAAAATATGGCATCATATAAAATTCAGTGAGTATATTAAAAAGGCATCTTATTTATTATAACGATTAAAATAGCAAAAGCTTAATAACTAATAAACCCTGACAGAACTTTGTTTTCCAATAAATTTTTTGATAAAAGATAATTTTGATAAGAATGTTCTCCATGAAATACCTACAATGATAGTTATTTATTGTATTTAGTAAGTGATGAAAAATACATTTTCTTATACATAAGTAGCTTAAAATTTCTTGATAAATTTTAGCCAAGTCCAATTAAAGGTTTCTAATTAAAATTGTGTAGATAGGAAGGAAATTAATGGCTTCATTTGAATTTATTTCATCAGCAAGTGTACTGGATATAATTGCAAGGCCAAGAAGAAATCATCAAAATTATTCTTTACCCTGTTGATTTCCTGTTATATCACTTCATTTCAGAACCTTCGTTTTTCCAACTTTAAAGGAAAATAGAAGTAGCTAAATATAAGACGTTAACCTAGGAGCCTATTTTTCTCTGTCACTATTAACTAGAGACAACATGTATTGAACAAAATAAAGGTTAAGTTTCAATTAAGCATTCTAAATATATTTAGTGAGATATTGGAAAAGCTCATAATGCTTCTACCTACACAATTTACCAAAAGCCCTGAATAAAGTAAATTATAACAGAAGCCAAAAGAGTGCTCAGATGCCTTACTGCATCATGTGGCTTTCCATGGTGAATTATGATTGCCCTTACATTAAATACAGTTGTTTCTAGGAGAGGGAAAAAATATGTATTCCAAAAATAAATAAATAAATAAATCTGTTTCATAATTGTTGCCAACATTGCAGACAAACTCTTTGAGGGAATGGCTGAAAGTAAAGCCTCATACATACTTACTTTCTCCTCCCCAGATTCATATGCTATTTCCGGAGGCTAAAACTATGTGGAACCAGGTCACCGACTTGTTACATTCAAGTCCATTTTTGCAGCTAGCGTAGTAGAGGTTTATTTGTTGCCAAAACTGGAGGGATTAATCTATGGCTTTAAAATCAAAACAAAAACACAGCACTAAAATACAGACTGAGGAGGACAATTCTAAAGAGGAAATGGAGATCATCCCATGGTCCTGGAGCAAACCATTGTTTCTCTCTGCTTCTCTACTTCTGAGAAAGACACCTGACAATGGCTTGAGCACAATTTTCTGATTCCTAACTGTGAGAGCTGTCTTGGCATGTCTTTTTTTCCAACTAAACACGTCATGGTCTGAAACAGGTGTTGGGAGCTCAGCTGCCACTCATGGAGTGCTGTGCCAAGGCTTCATTAACATAATAGTCTCTGAAACCCTGGCTGAGCAAAGACCCTCTCCCAGGTTGCTTTAGGTCTGTGTCTCTGCCACTCCCGAAATTGCACAACTCAGTAATTTTGGTAAAAATATCCAACAATTTAGTGAGAAAAAATGATCCAGAGAGTTATTTGGCATCATGTATTTGTTCAACTTCCTCTCTCGCTCTGAGGAAGGTTCTGTGATTATCATTTTAGGTGTGTGCAAACTAAGTTTGGAGAAGTTAAGTCACTCACCTAAAGTCACATAAGTAAACAGAATGACAGCCAGGAATCTAACCCCCTACAAGTCTAATTTTAATACCTACCCTCTGCTCAATATATTTTATTGCCATAATTAAAAGCAATTTGTGTGTGTGTGTGTGTGTGTGTGTGAGAGAGAGAGCGAGAGAGAGAGTTTTTTCTCTTCCTCATGTTTGGAACAATTTACTTTTTATAACATCTATCTTTATGATTTAGTGAATTTAACTTTTAGAAAATGTGTTTACACTTGGAATCCTTGAGTCACCAGCTTTCAAAGATATCTGTTTAGATGTGGCAATTAATGCTCTAACACACTGTGGTGGATTTATATTTTGTCAACTTAGCCAACCTGGAACAATGTTTTCCAGATTCTCCCATATATATATATATATAGAGAGAGAGAGAGAGAGAGTATCTGGTTAACGTGGGCCGAAAGACACAATTTACATGAGATTTGAAAGGCAGAAGTTCAGGAAGCAGATATATTATATATAGTGTGTATATATAAATATGTATATATGTATATTTTAATTGACTTTACTTTTTAGAGCTGCTTTAGGTTCACAGCAAAATTGAGTGAAAAGAAGAGATTTCCCCCAATACCCTTACCCCAATACATGCATAGCTCCTACACCACTAACAACATACTGCCCTGGAGTAGTACATTTATTGAAATTGATGAATCTACATTGACACACAAATACCACCCAGAGTTCACAGCATACATTAGGGTTCACTCTTTGAGTTATACATTCTATGATTTTGGACAAAAGTATAGTGATGTGTATTGACCAGTATAGTATCCTACAGAGTAGTTTCACTGCCTAAAAATCCTCCACGTTTCACCTATATGTCACTCTCTCACCACTAACCCTTGGCAGCCACTGATTTTTATTTTTTTTTACTGTCTCTATAAGTTGCCTCCACATATTTTTTACACTCAGATAGTTGGTGCAGGTTATGACGATTGTTATAGCTCTCACAAGCTGTAGCATCTTTTCTATCTTACTTTCTGGAGTGGGACAGAAGCAGGATTCAGCTCCTTCAGTTTGTGCGATATTGCCTCCTTCAGTTTCTCTGACTCCTGGGACAGGTGTGTGTTTAGTTCTGAGAAGAAGGGCAGCAGTTTCTCCTGCAGGTCACACCTCTTTACAAAGTTGGAGCTCAGAGCTGGTGAGAGCCTCACATTGATTTCAGTCTATCCTTATAGTCTCCTGTTTGTCCATGCTTTTCCTACATCATGTCTTTCTTTTCTCCCAAACTGCCTGCCCCGTGGATTTTAGACCCTAGCACCACACACAGAGGCAACAGTTTTACATAGACTTTTTAACCAGCTCTCACAACTGAAGAACATAAGATCAAATCCATATAAATCTCCTACTGAATGGAGTGGGGGTGGAAGAGAAGGAGAAAGAGAGAGAGCTCTCCCCCAGTGATTTCACTTCTCTGATTGTTCCTTGATTTATACAATGTTTATTCATCTCCCCTTTCCCCATCCTCACCTCCACCATATATTTTGGTTGGTTTTGTCACTATTCTTGTTTGATCTATACATACAACTGATTATTTTCTATTTAGCTTATTCCTCTCAGAGGATTCAATTATTTGTATGTTGATTCTCCTTCATCTTCTATTTCTGTTATTGTTTTCTCTAACACTGTAAGCATGCCTTCTTTTTTTTTTTTTTTTTTTTTTTTGCGGTATGTGGGCCTCCCACCGCCATGGCCTCTCCCGCTGCGGAGCACAGGCTCCGGATGCGCAGGCCCAGCGGCCATGGCCCACGGGCCCAGCCGCCCCGCGGCATGTGGGATCCTCCTGGACCGGGGCACGAACCCGCATCCCCCGCACCGGCAGGCAGACTCCCAACCACTGCACCACCAGGGAAGCCCCAGCATGCCTTCTTTTCAATTTTATTTCATTCTATTTTCTGAAGGTGACCTTATTTATTCTTGCTATGTTTTGGAGTGCTTTTCATTTTGGTCCTTCCAATGTGACTTTTGCTTTCATAATGTTACTGTTTATCTCTTTCATTTCTTCACTAATCCCTTTCAGCTTACTTTTTATTTTCTAATTCTGTTGTGTTTTTTTCCTCTCCTTTGAACACTTTGAAATTCTAATTTTCATTATTTTTCAGACACTTTAAGTCATATTTATATTCATAACTCATAATTTAAATCTGCTTTGCTACATACACTTCATGAGCTGAATTGCTTTTCTCCCATCAGCTTTTCATGTAAGGAAACTTACATAGTTTCTTTGTATTTATTGTGGTGGTTACTCATTTTTACATGAGAGTACTTTTTTTTTTTCTGGACCAGATGATTTTTGAATAATGTCAGGGAGTAGGTGGGAATGCGAGTTAGATCAGCATCTTGGATTTTAGTCTATTGTTTCAAACACATTCTCAGAAATAATCTATTCCATAATATATCTCTAGTCTCGCCTCGGTCAGAGTGCAACCTGATTTGTTAAAGGTCCTTCTCCTGATTTAGACTGATTGCCATCCACTTTTAATTGGCACACTGTCACAGTGATATTCTGATTCCTGTCATGTTGTCTTATCTATGCTTCCTCACTTGGCCCTTGACACTTCCATACTATGGTGTTTTGGAGGGCAAAGTTCAGGGAAGGCTCTAACAGTACAATTAGTACTTTGATATTCAGTGAAAGGAATTTCTTTTCCTCCTAAAGATGGTAAATATACTTTGGGAGAACTTTGAATAGTTGATCTGAAATATTCACAAATAAAATCATGGTATTTTTCCTTGTCTAGTTGTAATTTTCAAAGCATTTTTAGCCTTTTCTTGATTGTGATTCAGCACTATTTTTATTTTTAATTTTATGGAAAATCTCATTTACTTTTTTCTTCTCCTTTGTCCTTTTTATTATCAGTTGTTTTGAAAGATGAAAGCTAGAGAGAGTTTCTCTTTACTTAAAAGCAGTTACTTAAGTCCTTCAAACAGCAGTTTCTGCTCCTTTGAACCCAATTAGAATGAAAACCAACAAAAATTAGGAGCTCAAACTACAAGAGACTAGACTCTGAAATCAAAGGTTATGATATGCCTGGAGATAAATTGCTTGACATGTCTAGAGCCTCATTTCATACTTCAGATTGTTGGTTAGGATCCTGCTTTCATCCAACCCAAACACATGGCTACTAAACTGGTCCATCACAGAGTAGTTCATGGGGACCTGAACCAAATGAGGATGTTGCCATCACCCTGAGGGATATCATCAGTGTCTGGAATCTTCTGTTCACATATCTTATGAATTTCATCATTACACCTTGAAGATTTACACCAGTACGGGTTGAACAGAACTTTGACAATTGGAAATTGTGACTTAGCCTGCTTTTCAGCATCTTTGGAAAGACCAATTCTATAGCCAAGTGTGTCACTTAGTCCTGGTCTATTCACTCCTCCCTGACTTCATTAGCTATTTTCTGAGGTTCCTGGAATGTCCTGCATTAAACCTAAGCAAGCTATATCAACCCTACTGTAATGGGGAAAATCAGTATCAGAGTTATAATCTTATATACAATAATAGACACCAAAGGTGGAGAGCAAATTCTCTACTGCAACAGTGTCACTCCTGATGAGAAGAAAAATGAACATGATAAGCCCAGTTTGCTATCCCTTGGTACAAGTCAATTCAGCTATATCGTTTCTCATGAAAAGCTTAGGCATCAAATCTCTTCTACAATGCTACTGGCTAACCTAGTCCCTTGTAACTCCAGTATTACAATTGCCTCTTTTTCTTCTAGATATAAGGATAATACAATAGAGGTCTTTAATCAGTGAATCTCATTTGCTTATAAAAGCATTTGAATGGCATTACATTGTTTGTATACACTCACATATATTATCCTATATAATCTGATTTAATGGAGACTGTCTGAAATACACAATGCTTACATACTCACAATAAGCCTTATGGGAAGCTCAGAGAGGATTTCCATTAGCTTATTTAATGTATAACTATTTCAGTGAGAAAGAATGCTGTGACAATATATACACTTGTCCATTACTGTGAATTAAAAATAATTATTATTATTTACTAGGATAAGTGATAAACCTGATATTCAAGTTCTGATTCTGCCATATGTTATACAATTGATTTTGCATAATTTATCTAATTTCTCATCCCAAGTTTCTTTCATGTTAGTATCGCCTGACTCAAGGGTTGTATCAGTCATTAAAGGAGAATGCTTTGCTTAAAGAATAACCATCTTTTAGCACTGTATCATTTAGCATGTGTAAATCAAACAGCTTGAGAAAGTCAGAAAGTCTTCATGGAGGAGGTGCTATATGAGCCAGATATTGGAGGATTAGTATGATGTATCCAAATGTAGAACTGTAGAAAGGGGATTGCAGAGAGAAGAGTATGTGCAAAGACATAAAAGAGTGATAAGAATGGATAAATTGGAAAATTAAACAATTGGGTGTGAATTAATCAGACTGTAGTGTATATTCAGAAGGAATGAGGAGGTAGAGATTGGAGAAGTAGACGGTCATAATGATACCTTACCCCATGTTTATTGTTTTAGGTGATTTTTACAGATTGTGCTCAAATGTTATTCTATTTTTAATTCATTAGTTTTGTATTGAGTCACTTGCATAATTGCAATCTGGTGATTTGTGTGTGTTTTTTATGTGTGCGTGTTTTATTGTTCTACAGTTGGTACTTTTGTTTGCTACAATTCAAAGATGTAGAAGGAATACTGTAGCTAAGTAGCTCTATGCACTATATAGTTGGATCTTGCATTCTCTCTTAAAAAAACAAAACAAAAAAAACCCAATCTAATAATCTCTGCCTTTTAATTGGGCTGTTTTGACTATTTACATTTACTGTGATTATTGACAAAGTTTGGTTTCAATATAACATCTTGCTATTTGTTTTCTATTTATGACATCTGCTATTACTCCATTTTTTTCTCTTTTATTGCTTTCTTTTGGGTTAAGTACGGTTTTAATAATTTCATTTTACTTCTTTTGTTAGTGGTTGTTTTGGAGATGACAGTATACATTTTTAATATCATAAGTCTATTTTAAGTGATATTATACCACTTCAGTATATTAAAAAAATACAATGGTATACTTACTTTACCATCTTTTGTTCTAGTTTTTATTTCACTTCCACATGTATTATAAACTATACTATGTATTGTTACGTTTTTGCTTTAATCAGTCATTTTTAAATACCCTTTAAAAATAGGAAAAATATTATATATTTACATACAAATTTCCCATTTCCTTTGCTTTCCATTCCTCTGTGAAGATCTGGCTTTCTATATGACATCATTTCCCTCTGCCTCTAGGATTCACTTTAACATTTCTTTGGTGTACGTCTGCTGGTGATGAATGCTTTCTGCATAATTATGCCTGAGGAGTCTTTATCTTATCTTCATTTCTGAAAGATATTCCTGCTCTGTACAGATTTCTACATTGATAGACTTCTCTTTCAGTACATACTTGGAATATGCAGCTTTAATGTCTTCTGGCTTGCTTTGTTTCCTATGAGAATTCTTCTGCCATTCTTATATTTGCTCCTCTGTATGTAATGTGTCCTTTTCTTTCCCCCCTCAGACTGCTAATAATATATTTTCTTTAACATTAGCTCCCAGAAATTTGATTTTGATATGCCTTGGTATAATTTTCTTTATATACTGTGTGCTTGGGGATGGTTGTGATTCTTACATCTATGTCTAATTTTTATAAAATTTAAAAAAAAGCAATAAATCTTCAAATTTTTTTTCTGTTGCTCCTTCTCCCTATTCTCCTTCAGTACCACAATTACATGTACATTAGGCCATTTGAAGCTATACCACAGCTCAATGATGGTCTCTTTATTTTATTTTTTTCTGTTTCATTTTATTATTTTTAAAAATTTTTATTATTTATTTAATTTATTTTAGGCTGTGTCAGGTCTTAGTTGTAGCATGTGGGGTCTTTCATTGCAGTGCAAGGGCTTCTCTCTAGTTTGGGCGCACGTGCTCCAGGGCTCTGTAGTTTGCAGCACGTGGGCTCTCTCACTGAGGTGAGCAAGCTCAGCAGTTGTGGCGCGTGGGCTTAGTTGCCACGTCGCACGTGGGATCATAGTTCCCTGACCAGGGATCAAACCCAAGTCCCCTGCATTGTAGGGTGGATTCTTTACCACTGGACCACGAGGAAAGTCCCCTGTTTCATTTTCAATAGTGTCTATTTCTATGTCTACAATTTTACCAATCTATTAATCTCTTACTGGTCCTTCTTAACATTCCAGCTCCATTTCCTAAACTCTGGGCATCCACTGGGCTCTGCCTTAGTTTCTTCCTCCTTTACTGCTACCTAGAAACACTCTCCACATACTAAACTGCTATGTTGTAGGACTCACTTCACTTGTTTCCACTCTCTCCAGGAGCTGCTGCCCTGTACTGCACAAAGCTCAATGCTGAAAACAATTACCTCACATTTTGTCCATTTTTTTTAGTTGTTTTTGGTGGAAGGGTAAATACCTTGACTGGAAGTGGAAGTACCATTTTAAACCCGTTTAATATAAATAAACAAGTTGGTTAACAGTAAAAGAATGGAAAAACAGACACCATCCCTACATTAATCGATACAAAACTGGAGGACCCTATGTTGATGTCAGACCAAATAGATTTCAGAACAAAGAATATTACCTGGGATAAAGAGGGTTATTGTTTGATGATGAAAAAAATCAATTCAATACAATGATGTAGCAATTGAAACATTTATTTGGGTTCGAAACAACCCAAATTTCCATCAACAGTGAATGCATAAACAAATTATGCTGTGGGATATTATTCAGCAACAAATATAAATGAACTATTGATACATGCAACAACATGGATGGATTTCAATATAATTATGTTGAGTGTAAAAAGCCAGGCCAAAAAACCCTACATACTCTATGATCCCATTTATATGAAGTTCTAGAAATGAAAATTAATCTTCAGTGACAGAAAATACAGCAGTATTTGTCTGATGATGTGTGGGTAGCGGAAGTCAGAGGGAATGACAAAGTGGCAGTGGGGGAAGGGTGACTATTTTGTTCATTATCTTGATTGCAGTGATGATTTATGTCTGTATACATATATCAAAACTCATCAAAATGTGCACTTTATATTGGACCCATATATTAATTACACCTCAATAAACCTGAACAAAAATGTAAAACAAATACGGAAACAGATTCAGGATTCCACATATCTGTGTATTGCCCCACCTCAGCTCCCTACTGGCAATTTCAATAATTCAGAATCATTATGAAAAAACGACTTCACTTGTTCTTTCAACAAATACTTATGGATTCCTACAATGTGCCAGTCCCAACTTCAGTTGCTGGAAATAAAATGGAAACAAGGTACACAAGGTCTCCAGACTCATGAAGATTACATTTTGTTGGAGAAGGAAGACAAAATCAAGTAAACATAGAAAAATAATTATAATGAATGATAGACAGAATACAGTGTTAGAGAATAACAGAGGGACCTGCATTACAGTGATCAGAGGGAGGCTCCTCTGAGTAGATGACATTTGAGTTGAGCCCTGATGTTTGAGGAGTCATTCAGACAAAGATACTGGAAAAAAAAATTCCAAATTCCAGGTTTAGGGCCAGAATGTATTAAGGCTTGCCCATGAGACTAAGCTAGGCTTGTTCCAGAAATTGAGAGGTCATTATGACTATATCTCTAGAAGCAACGCATACAAGATACTCATTCTATGCTCATCTTTTCACTTTAATTTTGCAGCCTCAGGCCCTCCTCTCAGAGCCACCTAATAAGCATCTCTAGTAACCTTTATAATTTCTTCCAAAGCATACATTCCAAGCTTAAGAAAAAAAATCACTGTGAAAAACTGGAAAAAGAAAGAAGATTCTAAATCTTTGAAATATTAATGAAGCCACGTATATTGGAAGAGAGATGTTCTTGTTTGTAATCGTTTTTGCCACACCTTGCTTTACAAACTTAGCTTAAACTGGGGGCAAAGATTATTTCATTGAAGGAAGATTCTTCTGGAATTAGTGCCACTCATATTTCTATAGAGCATCAGAGCCGATATCAGAAAGAATAAAACAGAGAGGGAAAGAAGGTAGAAAAGAAGGAAAGAGGGAGGGAAGAAATGGAACATCAAGAATAGGATTAAAATTATAAATTTACTTTAAAATATATCTTTCAATATTGCCTATAATGGGACTTCCCTTTTGGTGCAGTGGTTAAGAATCCTCCTGGCAATGCAGGAGACACGGGTTTGAGCTCTGGTCCAGGAAGATCCCACATGCAGTGGAGCAACAAAGCCTGTGTGCCACAACTACTGAGCCTGCGCTCTAGAGCCTGCAAGCCACAACTACTGAGCCCGCATGCCACAACTACTGAAGCCCACATGCCTAGAGCCCGTGCTCCGCAACAAGAGAAGCCTGCACACCGCAACGAAGAGTAGCCCCTGCTTGCGGCAACTAGAAAAAGCCCGCGTGCAACAACAAAGATCCAACGCAGCCAAAAAATAAATAAACAAATAAACTTATAAAAAAATATTGCCTATAATATTTACCTTGTCATTACCTTTTCAGGAAGTGTTAGAAGGTGACAACAGTGTAAAAATAGCAGTCTCTCTATTCTCTATATCAACATGAAAGAAGCATCATGAATCCTAAAAATATCGGTACTCATCTCACTAGAATAATCACAGATTCTTCATTTGTGAACATGTTATATGAAAGATGAGGATGCTAAAATTGTTTGCCAGTTCTATAAGGTACAACTCAAGGATGCCAGGGGAGTATTAACTAATGTAAAGTGATCAAAGTCCAAAGGTTGCCTTCAAGGAGTGGAAATAATGATTATAAATATGTGTCCTAGCTGCAAGGAAGCAGGATCTGCAAGACCAGCAGGTTTGACTTCAAAAGCAACACAAAGATTAATAAAACCGAGGAACTTTCCTAAAGAGAAATGAAACTACCAGATGGGTAATTTCTAAATAGTTCCTATATGTGCTTTCATTTGGTAAAACTTGGTCTTGAATATTGCTCAAATCTAAATCAGGTGAACTGTGGTGACAAGGCAGTTACCAAGGGAGAAATTTCTAAAATAGCCATGTTGCCTTCTTTTGAAGTTTCCCTTAGGGATTAATGCCATAAGAGCCTTCTGTCCCTGTTAGCTCAGCAGGGACAGCAGTTTGGAATTAGCCAATTAAGCTGGGCTGACCCAATGGTCAATGGTCATTGGACTGATGGTTCCCAGTCAAAAGTGGTTGGAGGGAAAGTGCTGGCTGGTGTTATAGAAACCACAGGACTGCTGACATCAGAGAATAAGGAAGAACAAGTTGGAGTCTCTACAGGTATCAAAATAAACATAGATGATGATGGCAAGTATGAGGAACCAAAGAGAAGCCAAATGGTCCTGGCTCCACCACTGCACTTTGAACGAACACGTCACATAGAGTCATGCATATCTTTTTCACCTCTGAAACAAGGCCACGTTTTCCTACTTGGCAGTTACATTGTGAGGATTAAATAAGATAAATAATAGAAAAGGACACTGTAAATTGTAAAGCTCACACAGATGTTAGCTATTGCTGTGGCAATACAGCAGGATGGCACAGTGTTCTCTTTCCCATTGCATTACTGTGAGGAAAAGGTTTTGGCTCCAAATAAATCTGGATGGCAACATAGTTTAAGTCAAGTGGTACAGTGGCAGAAAAACAACAGCTGGTTGTCTCTATTAGTCTCTTCCACTGTTTTCTTCAGTACTGGGTTTCTATCACACATAATACAGCCCCTAATTATCAAACAGTATGTGGCTTGGAAGGGCTCAGTGGTTTGCGAAATAAAAACCTTCTAGAAGACTCACTATGGTCATAAGCTTAAATGGATCCAGAGGGGCCTGTCGAGTTGGCGATACATGCTTTAATAAACTTTTAATTGGCTTTTTCTTGAAAGAACTGGATTCTTATGTCTCATTGAGCAAATGAGACTCTGAAAAGAACTGTGGCCACACACACACACACAAAATGCATGTTAAGAGAAAGAGTGTAAAGAAACCTGCCAGGGTGAGTTATAAGAGGTTAACATGGCAAGAAAACTAGATAGAGCCCTTGGGATTAAGACTTAAAAGAAATCATGCCATGGGCAATTATGAATTTTTATATAATTGGGAGCCCAAAGCTTCAGCACTGTAACATTTCTGAGGCTACAATAGATATTTTGCCTTAACCATAATTCCTGTGATGTTGGGAGATACAAGGTGAAAACTGACAGAAAAGCTGGTTTAGTACACACAATAACCCAGTATCTATTATTTGCCCCTGTGTATTTTCTCTAGGAAACTTTTATTACTAAATACTAATGTCAATGAAAGAAGGCTTGGGTGATATTCACCTATCACATTTCATTCATTTAAACACATTTTGAGCACCTATGTACTAGACCATGTGTGCTTTATTCAGTGGTTTAAATATAATAGTTTCCTACAGTAAAAACAGACAGAAGATATCATAGCAGATTTTAGAGAAAGAGCTGATTTTAGACGTAATTTCTATTGTTACTTTGTCTTGGGCTCACAGTTAACAAATGTGGAATCTGGGTGTGAAGTCAACATTCTGACTCAAGTCCATTCACATAACCACTAAGCTATACTTCTTCTCACATATTCTGAGAAATACTAAAGACTCTCTTAGTGTGTGAACCAATCAGAATTATCCCCATCAGGAAGCCATAGCCAAGTATAGTTATAAGTCATGAAGTCACCAATCGACAAACATTCACATAAACCCAGTTTTCTTGTAGGAAGGCAATTTGTGAAAGAGGAACCTATGAAAATTCAGCACTGTTAAAAATCACCAGCATATGGCTAATTATGCAAGAGAAGCTATACCTCAAGGATGTTATAAGCTTAAAATCAGAATTGCCCCTTTCTAGTTGTGTGCCTTCAGACAGTGCACTGCTGCAGGCTTCAGTTTGTTCTTGTTTAATATGAGAGAACACCTTAGTTAATCATAAAGTAAAATATTCATATAAGTTATAAGTAAATAATTTTAATATAAGATACGAAGGGCTAAACAGATGTAGGTACAAATAGAGTAATGCAGTAGCTTAAAAACAGTTGGCATGGGTTTGTTGCAAGTATGAAAATACCCAGATAAAAGTGACTTTAAAGATTTATTTTTCCTTTGTAACAAGAAGTGTGGAGCCGGGTGGCACCTGGATTGGTTGAGTGGCTCAATAATGGCAGTACTCTGAATGGATTTCTCTTGAGATTGTCTCAATCTCCCCATCAGAGTGGTAAATTGGCTACAGCAAATACATATCTGCATCTCAGTTCTACAGCTAAAGCTGGAAGGAAGGGGAAGGGACTTTCCTTACACATATAATTACCATGGTGGAAATGCTTCCTAGCAGATTTCTCCTCCCGGCCTGTTGTCCAGGAGATGGTCACATAGGTATATACTCTAGTGATAAAGAAGGTAAGGCAAGCACTTACCTGGAATCTTCAGTGTGTTTAAACTGGCCCTACACTCAAGGAACAAAGGTGGAATAACAGCTGTTGGAGAGGCTATTGAAGCTCTGAGATAGGAAGGAGGCACTCTTGATTCATTGAATTGCAGAGGCAAAGGCATAAGTGGAAAGGAATCATGAAGGCAGGTGGTGGAATACAGGAAGATAAATATTTTGATTTGATTGGACTTGTGTGGAATTTTAAGGAAAACTGCAGAATAAGATATTTTTCTTTCAGTTACCAGTTGTTAATTTCTTTTCATACATATGAGGTACATATGTACCTGTAGCCAGATCATGGAAGACCTTAAATTTGATGTAAAGGAGTTGAAATCATGGTGCTTGCAAATGTAGCATCTCACGTTTTAAAGCATTGAGAGTTCTAAATACCAGGGCATACATGTCAGCTGATTGAGGCCAGGAGGTCTACAGCAATTAGCGATGATTTATGATGAAAATCAAATAAAAAGGGGCAAGAAGGCTAGTACATATTTACAACCACTGTTTTCTCTAAGGAGTTAAAATTCCCTAAACTTTCTCAGTGCGCTGACATATTGGACAGGTCAGAACCATGGGGCACATGTGGTATAAGTATGCCCTCCAGTGCTTTATGTTGTATTTCCCATTCCTGTTGTTTCCTGGGGACCAGCTGGCTTCTCTACATTCTGTGAGGACCAACCTGTACTTGTGGCTTCAGCCAACCATTTTGTATATTTATGAACTTTGCCTTAGGGAAGACCAGCAAAAAGATGCATTTGTACAAATCTATCCATCCTACCAGAGAAATTCAAAGGGTCTTGACTACATTGATGATAGAGTATAATTTCTGTAAGTGTCATGATATCAGACACCTCATTTTTTTCATCCACTGCTATATCCCTAGGGCCTAGAATGCAAATAGCACATAGTAGACAGTGAATGATAATTATTTTACTAATAGATATATCTACTAGTTATTAGCTTCCAACTCAGCTATTTTCAAAGACAGAGAACTGCTCTGACCAATTATCTCAAAATGAAACATTACCTGGGAATTTGGAGGTATGTGTCCTTCTCCTAGTTCTAATACTAATTCTTTGTGAACTTGGACCCACAATTTAACTTCCCTGGACCTCAATATCCTCATTTACAAAAGAAGGAGATTTGACCAAATGATTTCTATATTAGCTTAACTTCATAAGACAGGAGTATTTTAAGGACATAGAGAAGTCTTACGACACTCAAGGGCAATATTGGAACAGGGCTTCGGAAAGAAATTAAACCAGGGCCTGAGAAGCCCAGCAAGAACTCTTAAACATTTGCTTTCTTATTCTCTTATTTGTTGATCTGCCATATCTGCTTCCCAGTTCATATAAGCCAGAAAACCTGGCTACTCATAGATTCTGAAGTCACATAATAAGATCCAAGCACCTACAAAGGTGCCTTCCTTCACTGAGTCCACATTCCAAATTCTCAGGAAAGAGGTTGTAGTCATATCAAATTTCAATCAATTGTCCACATGAGCAGCAAGAACGAGGGGTTAGAAGATGGAAGATATAAAGCGTGAAATGGCAGCTTGGATTCCACTTGTGCCTCAGGTACAGGCAGTCACCAAAGAGGCAGGTGTTGTTAAGAGCTGAGAGTGGAACTCAATAAAGTCTCCGAACCTTAGCAGTTAAGATTGCCAGATAGATTTCTTCCTTTTGTGCCAAACTACATCAGCTGGCACTGTAATGCTGGCCTAAACAGTACAGAAAACTGAAATGAAAAACATCTGACTGATGATTAACAATTTAAAACCTAAAGTTATAACAGTGTTAAACACAGAGATTATTATACTCTTGATTATCAAGGAAATGAGCCATTTCATTAAATAATCCAAAATATCTGTTAATAGAGATATGATACATATTTGTCTTTGGGAATGCATGAATTTCTGAACAGACTTAGCTTTTTATGTGTTAGTTCAGGATAATATTAAATTAGTCTGCGTTTCCTAAGCACATATCAATTGATGGAACAGAGAGTGATATCACATGTGTGCCGGGGAGGCACAAAGAAATCAGCCTGAGATTAACCAGCTCTGAATACTTCATATATGCATAATTGAGAGATGATTGACAACCACCAACTGACTGACAAATAACATTTGCAGGTATTTATAAAACTTCCCTTATGAGTGTAAGATATATTTGAAATGAAAAAGTACATCAAGACTCTTTCCCTGTTTATCACTCGTATTAGTCAGGGTTCTCCAGAGAAACAGAACCAATAGGATAGGATAAATGGATAATTTTCTTCTGCCTTCTGTTCTATTCAGGCCTTCAAAAGGTTGCATGATGATCACCCACATTGGGGAGCACAAGCTACTTTACAGAGTCCACTGATTCAAATGCTAATCTCTTTTTTTTAAAAAAAAAAATCTTTATTGGAGTATAATTGCTTTACAATGGTGTGTTAGTTTCTGCTTTATAACAAAGTGAATCAGTTATACATATACATATGTCCCCATATCTCTTCCCTCTTGCGTCTCCCTCCCTCCCACACTCCCTATCCCACTCCTCTAGTGGGTCACAAAGCACCGAGCTGATCTCCCTGTGCTGTGCAGCTGCTTCCCACTAGCTATCTATTTTACATTTGGTAGTGTATATATGTCCATGCCACTCTCTCACTTTGTCTCAGCTTACCCTTCCCCCTCCCTGTGTCCTCAAGTTCATTCTCTAGTAGGTCTGTGTCTTTATTCCCATCTTGCCCCTAGGTTCTTCATGACCTTTTTTTAATTCCATATATATGTGTTAGCATACGGTATTTGTTTTTCTCTTTCTGACTTACTTCACTCTGTATGACAGACTCTAGGTCCATCCACCCTACTACAAATAACTCAATTTTGTTTCTTTTTATAGATGAGTAATATTCCATTGTATATATGTGCCACGTCTTCTTTATCCATTCATCTGTCGATGGACACTTAACGTTGCTTCCATGTCCTGGCTATTGTCAATAGAGCTGCAATGAACATTGTGCTACATGACTCTTTTTGAATTATGGTTTTCTCAGGGTATATGCCCAGTAGTGGGATTGCGGGGTCGTATGGTAGTTCTATTTTTAGTTTTTTAAGGAACCTCCATACTGTTCTCCATAGTGGCTGTATCAATTTACATTCCTACCAACAGTGCAAGAGGGTTCCCTTTCCTCCACACCCCCTCCAGCATTTATTGTTTGTAGATTTTTTGATGATAGCCATTCTGACTGGTGTGAGATGATATCTCATTGCATTCTTTCATGTGTTTGTTGGCAATCTGTATATCTTCTTTGGAGAAATGTCTATTTAGGTCTTCTGCCCATTTTTGGATTGGGTTGTTTGTTTTTTGATATTGAGCTGCATGAGCTGCTTGTAAATTTTGGAGATTAATCCTTTGTCAGTTGCTTCATTTGCAAATATTTTCTGGAAACACCTTCATAGACACACCCAGAAATAATGGTTAATCTGGGCATCCTGCAGCCAGTCAAGCTGACACCATAAAATCAACTGTCACACCCATGGTCCAGGTCTTCCAACAATGACTGAAGCAGAGACTGAGTAATTTTCTGTGTGCTCAGGAATCTAGGATATTCAACAGACTTTAAAACTTATAAGACTTAATTTTGTTTTGTGTGGTGAAAACATTTCAGCCGGATTGTAAAGTCATTTTAGAGGTTCTATTAGTTTACTAGGGCTGCTGTAATAAAGTACCACAAACTGGGTGCCTTAAAGAACAGAAATGTATTATCTACAGTTCTGGAGGAGGCTAGACATCCTGAAATCAAGGTGCTGGCAAGGATGGTTCCTTCTGAGGTCTATGAGGAAGACTCTTTTGTCATTTCCTCCTTGGTGTGTAGATGGCCACCTTCTTCTTATGTCTCCTTACACTCTCTTCCTCTATGTATTTCCCTCTGTTTACAAATGCCCTCTTTTTATAAGGACACCAGTCATATTGGATTAGGACCCATTCTAAATGACCTCATTTTAATGTGATTACCCCTTTAAAGACCCTATCTCCAAATAAGATCACATTCAGAAGCACTATATCTTCATTGGAGGGACACAAGTCAACCTATAACAGAGGTGATGACTTGGGAATAATAAATCAAAACAAATATTAACACAAAGTATATAGGTTAATGACAAAATACTACCAAATATCAATTGTATATGAAGCATGTATGCAATGTAGGGCATACATGATATATTATATTTAAACTTTGCCTTTAAAGAATTTATGTGAAAAGTAAAGCAATAAGAATTTGTAGTTTAAGAAAATCAAAAGAACTTTAGAAATATATCAGGGAAGTTCATGTATAATTGACAAATTAATCAAATATGTAGTAGTGACTGCTAAAGTTCAGAAAAGGAGAATGCCCCTATAGACTGGGTGGTGAGATGTTCAAATGCTTTCAAGTAGGTTGCAAGCTCTGGCTGCATATGTCTAAAACCAATAAGAAAAATTTCCAGATATTCCTTAATTCATTCTCCTGCTATACTGACCTGCTTTAGTTTGCTAGCCAGTGTCCCACAAATCCATTTTAATTATTATTTTCCTGCCTTTGCTCCTATCTATATAGATTAAGATGTCCTTTCCACCTCCTCTCATCCTTTTCACTTTCTCTCTTTTCTCTCCATCTTCAAATTCAACCACCTTCTTTAAATTTAAAGAAAGCCCCAAGTAATTTCCTGTTCACCTTTTTTATGATATGATGCCCTACATCTGTATCACCATGTACACCTCCCATTGGACTTACCAGATTATTAGATAATATAATATGATACTATACTAAATAATAGAAATAAATAGTTACATGTCTGTATCTCTTCCCAATTTTTGTTGCCTTAAAATTAAGGATGATATTTTATTTGTATCTCTAAAGCCTAGCATCCTACTGAAAATATAAATTCCAAAAATTAATTTTAAAATATTTTGTACAGAAAGCAAAAGTCAGATTAAAATTCTACTTTTGACGTTCTGTAGTGGGATTGGAATCGTCTACATATTGGCTGAAAAAATGCTGCTATGGGCATGAGAGAGCTCAAATGGGCAAAACTTAAAAGTGCTGGTCACTAATTTCACAGCTATGCACATGCACAAACATACCTTCTCTGAGGAAAAGTGATAAACTGGTTTGTTTTGTGACAATCACTGTGTGCATTTTCAAGAATTAAAAAAAGAGAATTTAGAAAAATTAATATTTCCCTGTGAGAACATCACATCTAGAATCAGATACACAGCTTGAAGTACATTAAGAAAGACTTTAGAAAAGAAGAATAAACTTAGCTCATTGGGGCATGTTATGTAGATCTAGTTCAGGTCCTCTATTTCATAGATAATAATAAGGACAACTAACATCCAAGGGCCATACTATATGCCAGGGGTTATGCTGAACACTTTCAATGGATGAAGAAAATGCTCAGATTTCATAAAGCTATATGCAAGCTTGTGATTATATACTCAAACTGCAACTCTACGAAACACTTCCAGTTATAAAATTTTTAGACAGCACTATCTTTTATATACCTGTTAATCACATGTGTGAAAGATGTAATAAACCAGTTTAAAATGCTGCCTGGTTTTTATATATCATGAGACTCTATCAACAGTCTTTCCTGTGTTTTTCAAGGCTTAGAAGAAGTTTTCAATGGAATAGAAACAATATTAAAAAGCTTACAGAAATGAAATATTTTTTTTCCAATATGCAAGTTATAGCACATTCTAACTACATTATTTTTCAATACTAGCAACTATAGTTTGTTGGTAAAACAGATCAATACGTTATAATTTCACTTTATATCTTCACTGTGATGTTATTTTTTTCCATTAAAATTACATAAGGTTATTCTCTATATATTTAGAATAATATGACACAATTAATTTCTCTAAATCAGGGATTTTATGACCAGAATATTTTAATGGTAAGAATGTAGAGAAAGGGGGATATTTACAATTTAACACACTCGGTAACCTCAGTTAAGATAACCAATAAAATACCAGAGAGAATCATGTAATTCCATGTCCCCAAAGCAGATATTTTAAACAAATTAACTTGACCCATGCTAAGGTACATATTGACAGAGATAAAATGAGAGGTCAAGTCATCAGTAACTGAATGAATCTATAGTTATTCACCCCCTCTGTCACCATCATATCAAACTGCTTAATTTGAGCAAGAAACCCATCTCATCTTGAACTATTTCATGCAGTATAAACCAACCAAAGAATAAAAATATCTGCTGAAAGCTTAATTGGAAAATATTTCCTTAGACACTAGGAAATATCAGCTTTTAGACTTCTAAATATACTAATGTTATAGATGCCACAATGGTAAGGATATGTTTTTCTTGATTTCAAATTATATAGTCATACAATCTGAATTATTATAAAATCGTTCTCTAATATTCTACCCTTTCATAGAGCTAGTTTATGTATTAAGTCATACTGAACCAAAGATAATTCAATTCTTTGATGACCACATCAGGTTCAACTTAAACTAGAAAACATATTGAACTTGGGTACCAAGTAAAACAGTCATTTGAATGATTTCTCCCTCTTTAAAAGCCAGTTGAGTCATCAAGATATTCATAGATGAATGACTTAAACCTCTTTGGAGTGTGGATGAATTATCTTATATGAAGTCAAGAGCATTTGCTGGCCACAGCACACAAGAAAACAGCAACCAAAATAAGTTGACTGAAAGGGCTAAAGGAAGCCCAGACAGAGCAAAGGCTGAAGCCCAGACAGAGCAAAGGCCAAAGCCCACATGATTCCAGAGTATGCTGCCATTAGGGTAAATGTGCTGTGCTCATGCAATTACACTTCTGTAAGTGACTTCACCTCTCCTTTCCTCATCTGCAAAATACGGAGGTTCAGTTGAATAAAACCAGATTATCTCACAGTTTGAGGAGACCCTTGCGGGCACTCAACCAAACTTGAAACTCATATTGAAGACCTACTGTGCACAAGCATCATGGCTCAAGTTAAAGAGAATCTATTACTGGGTGTGAAGCCTTGTTCCATAAAGAGACAGTTCCAGTAAGTGACAATGATGTATTTGAGCAAAACATTGAAATTCAGACGAGACTTTCATTGATATTATTTTTCATATTCATACAAATTGTATGGAGAAGGACAAAGTTGTTGTTAATAATTTTCATTTTGTGCATCAGGAAATTAAAATTTAGAGAGAGTAAGTGACCTGTTTGAAATCACAAAACCATTAAGTGGTACTGCAGGTGCAAACCAAGGTGTTTAGATTCCAAGTACAGTGTTCTTTCTACTACCCCCAATTGCCTCTCTAAAAGTGTCTGCTCATATTGCACTAAAATCTACCTCTCTCCAATCCCCACCTGTTGATTCCAGTATTATTATTTGGACCAATAAGTATTTGATATATTTTAACATAGCCAATCTTTCAAACATGGGCTTAATTCACTGAAAGATCTCTTTAAGAAGCCATTTCCTTGCAATGTGTAGATATCTGCTGGTATGCTTATAAATATATTTGATGAACAGAGTGAGGTAGGGAAGGAATTAGAACATAAATAAAAATTGTAATTCAGACAGAGCCACTGCTAATTATAAATCAATGTGAAATTAAGAAGAGGTCATTTTGAATGAGATAGTTAAGAAAATATAAGGTAACAGAAGAGTGACAGTTTCAGTTAGTTTAGGAAAACTTCATGGAATGGATGAGAATTTTGGGGTTTTGAAATAGGATGTATTCTTTACAGTTGTTGCATGTCATAGGAACTTTGCAGTCCTGTTGTTAGATTTCAGAAAGAATGTGTAGACCAAGGAAGCAGAGCATAAGAGGGGTCTTATGGTGTGATGAAGCTGGAAAGTGGCTGGCACATTGCTTCTACCTATTGCCATTTACAAAAGAGAGAAAACTTCATGATTCTCATGGATGACCCTTCACCTTGATGATCATTTTCCCTCCCAGAAAGCAGTCCAAACAAATGCAAACCTCATTCATTCCACAAATATAAATGTAACATCTTCTCTGAAACAGTTACGTCAAACAGTTAACCATGCACCAAAATTTATGCTGCTCCTCCACAGAACAGGTAGTGGTTGAGAACTGGATGCCCAGACAGAAAGTACATTTCCCAGCCTCCCTTGCATTTAAGTGAAGTCATAAGACTATTTCTTGCTAATGGAATATAAAAGTGGCATATGTCACTTTTATTGTGACAAGGTTAAGAAGTGTTAGGGCTTCTCCACCTTCTTTTTTCCTTTTATTCTACCTGAGCACAGTCAACTCTAGAATGCTAGAGAATAAGAGAGGCAGTTCCACGATGGAAAAATCCGAATTCCTAAATCTTCAGGTTGAGTAGAGCCACATTCTGACTGGGAACACCTGCATCAGAACTGTTATCCAAGCAAGAAATTAGCTTCAATTGTGTTAAGTCAGTACAATTTTGAGGTTTATTTGTCACATTAGCTTGCATTACTCTAGTTAATATAGGAAAGCACCGATGAATAAGATAGATATAAGCTGAGTTGAAGGAAAGTCAGAAATAAGTTTCGTTGTTGAATTCTTATACAATATTCATCCTCATTTCTTAGAATTAGTTTCCAGTATTCAGGCCAATTCACAGTATATTTTCTAAATTTAAAAACAATTTTCAAATAAGCAAATTTTTGAAGTTTAAACTCCTTTTTTTTCAAGTTTAAAGGTGAAAATAATAAAACATGTTTCATTATTTTCTCTTGCTCAGGCCTTACTGAAATTTCATATGCATAAAAGTGCTGGAAAAGAACATGAATTCACATTTGTCTCCCTATCATTACTCCATTCAGAAAGCATTTGTATCATGGACTATTCCACTAACTTTGTATTCTTTCCCAGGTTTGCTCTCCTACTGTTATAATATTGATTAGTAGAACCCTCTTCTAATACACTCATTATCAGAGAAGAATGAAAGATTTTGACAACAACCCTTAATTGTGTGAGCATTTAAGGTTAATTTGGTCTTCATTACTCTATTTTAAATGAGGTTTCATTTCCATACTAAAATTATTCACACCTTAATTTTATAACATAACTCATTCATCCCCTTAAAGGAAGAATGCTTCTTAATTTTAAATTTTAAAATGTAAGCTCTAACAAGAATTCAAAAAAGTACAGTAAATGCTCTTTAACATCTTATTGGCCATCTATCATTGTGTGAATTGTAGTCAATAATAATTTGTCAAACAATTAACAGAGTTAATAAATAGTCACAGAGTAACCTAATCTGCCTGCCACCAGTAGTAACTAGTTGGGAATCAATATACTGAAACTCTTCAGCATCACACCTGATACCCAACCAGATGGAGAGCAAACATGACATAACAGATAATGATTAATGATAAGGATGATATAGTTCACTAATAACATTTTAGGTGCTAGAAATCCTTTCTCTTCTCTCTCCTTGTTAAGTTTGCAAACATGTATCATACACTAAAGACTCTTTTAGGCAGAACTGTATGCATTCTTGGCAGTTTTTGCAAAAATACATATATTAATATAAAAATGAAGCTGAAGTCTAAATTACTTGATTATATCATTTCTGCACTTCAGTTGTTCCACGATAGGAAAAATTATAATGTGTGTTATTAAAAAAATTAAAATGTTAACGTTTATCTAAGTCACCAAGGGACTCAGTAATCATGTTTATAAAACTAATACTTGCCCATGTGCACAAAAAGTATGCGTATTTCAACATTATTTGTGACATTAAAGATGGGACAATACCTTAATATCTACCAAGACGTATATGGTCTACACAGCAATAATCCGTACTATGCAATATCATCTTTCAGCTAAAACGAATAAGACAGATTCACGGAAAGATATCTAAGACATGTTTTTACATATACATTAAGATATTTTGGAAAACTGTTCATTCTATATCCAGGATTGACAAACCACTTCTTAAAGGGTCAGATAGCAAATATTTAAGGTTTTGCAGACCAAGACCAAGAGACAAAACTGAAGTTGTCATATGAGTTTTCATATAACTATTTAAAAGTAACAATTAAAAAATGTAAAAACCAACCTTAGCTCACAGGTAGTAAATGAACAAGTGGCCAAAAAGATTTGACCCCCAGGCTATAGTTTTCTGATCCCTCTTGTATATAATCCCATTTTATACATACATATGTGATAACATAAATATCTGTGCATAGGTCTGGAGAAATACCAAACTGATAGTATGTGTATCTGGGACAGAAATGATATTGGAATGGGGATGTGGTAGTCAAGGGGTTATTGCTTTATATATATTATTTAAAAATTTTACATATATTTTACACTCACGCACGCATGAGAGGGATCAACATTCAACCCTCTTGGAGATGATACAAACAAGGAGAGCATTCTAAGTAGCAAGCTGCCTGGACTCCTGTACCAGTTCCAGTCCACTTTAGAGCATTAAACAAGATTTTCAGCTTTTCCTCTTATATGGGGCCTCCTATAGCATCTAAGCAGAGGAGAAACTATGTGAAAGTTCAACTTCCTCCTTTATTACCTACTCTGATTTGATAGTGTGAAGGGGGAAAGCAACAGGTATGGAATTGCCAAAACCTCTCTTGAGTGCATAGACATAAACTCATCCCTGAGCATCTAACTCAACTTCTTCTCCTTTGAGATGTCATTGTTTCTCTGGAGCATAACTCCCTTTCAAACTCCTTTCCAGACTTTCACTCAAGATGAAGCTATCTAGATGATATGCAGCAGTGCTTCTAATTACTGTTTATTTCATTTGCATGACATTTTCCTCAATATACTTCCATTCTTAGGAGTTAGAGTCTGCAGAGTGTAGCCTTAACTTTGATTTAACTCTACTTGGTCAGATGTCTACTATATTCTTGGTCTTTCTCACTTTTGTGATTAAAAGATGCAAACTATTCTACACTTTGGCTTGTTTTCTTTCTTTTCCTTTCTTTTTGGCCACACCACACGGCTTGTGGGATCTTAGTTCCCTGATCAGGGATGGAACCCACATCCCCTGCATTGCAAGTGAGGACTCTTCTTTTTTTTTAATATTTATTTATTTGGTTGTGCTGGGTCTTAGTTATAGTAATTGGGCTCCTTAGTTGCGGCATGCATGTGGGATCTAGTTCCCTAACCAGGGATCAACCCCGGCCCCCTGAACTGGGAGTGCAGAGTCTTATCCACTGCGCCACCAGGGAAGTCCAGAGTCTTAATCACTGGACCACCAGGGAAGTCCATTCCTTGTTTTCTTATTGTATTTTTCACTTCTCCATAAGTTTCTTTTGGCCTATATGTTTTCTCTGGAATTAACTGATTTAATTTCTCTTACATCTAGAAGTTAACCACAATGTCTTTTCCTCCTCTTACACAGGGTTTTCCATTTCTTACCTTTCTAATCAGTATTTCACACTTAGCATTGCAAAAATAGTCTCTTCTATGAAATGAGCTATAAAATTAAGAAGTGAAATTTCCTGGTTCTTCCAAGGTGTAAATATATACCATCTTGCAAATCCTCCAGAGAATGCCTTCAAGGGCTTTTGTTCTTTTCTAATCTGTATTTCTCTTGAAGAAATTCTCAAGAAATTGTGGTTACTTCTCATAACCGGGGCTTATCTTTACCCCTTTCAATTTAGGTTACTCTAGTTCTTTTTTTACAGTTCAGCAGGATCTCATTCTTTTTTTTTTTTAAACACTTTTTTTTTTGGCTGAGTTGCATCTTTGTTACTGTGTGCAGGATTTCTCTAGTTGCAGTGAGCGGGGGCTACTTCGCTGTGGTGTGTGGGCTTCTCATTGTGGTGGCTGCACTTGCTGAGGAACATGGGCTCTAGGCGGGCAGGCTTAGTAGTTGTGGCGCACGGGCTTAAGTTGCTCCACGGCATGTGGGATCTTCCTGGACCAGAGACTGAACATGTGTCTCCTGCATTGGCAGGCGGATTCCTAAACACTGCACCACCAGGGAAGTCCCAGGATTTCATTCTTAAAAAAGAATGATGCATAACTGAAACAAAGGTTTCTTTTCTTTTAAAATTACCAATCCCTAAAATGATTTCAGAGGCACAACCACTGGCCCTTGGAATCATATAGAATAGAGGTTGAACACCTCTAGATTATAACTTTTGTGAGCAAACAAACATCTAGATCCGTGCTTCTCAAAGTACCTGTAGTGAAAGAACCACCATGTTGAGAAGCAATTATCTATGGGATCGTCATATGTTTGCATGTCTTTTAAGTGAGAGACATACTCACTGCCTTTTATTCTCAATTATCTTTTCAAGGATGTTTGTATTGTGAACAGCTTTGGAGGACATAGATAGAGTTTTCCTCTGGAGCAAAGCACAAATTTGCTTACAACATGGAATGTAGACATAGCATCTGCTCTGGGAGCAAAAAGCAGATATGCTTACTGTTGATTACAAAATATTTAGGTTTGCTGAACTCAGGGTTCCTCACCTGTAATGCAATCCACTGCTTGTGAAAGAGTAATCGGGCACTCTGTTTCATTTGGCAAGAATTGGATGGATGAAACAATATTAACAAATGCTGATGTTCTGGCTTCTCATTATTTCAAGTGATAAAGGGTCCTTAGTCTCTGAACCCATAGTTTCTTGTCTTCCTACCACAGATCCATGAAACTGTGGCAGGCTAACTTGTTAAATCGCATACAGCACAGAGTAAAATGACAATCTCTTCACAATTTTTCTTTTTTTATACTGAAGGTTCTTATTAGTCATCCATTTTATACACATCAGTGTATACATGTCAATCCCAATCTCCCAATTCATCACACCACCATACCCACCCGCCCCGCTGCTTTATCTCCTTGGTGTCCATACGTTTGTTCTCTACATCTGTGTCTCAATTTCGGCCCTGCAAACCGGTTCAGCTGTACCATTTTCTAGGTTCCACATATATACGTTAATATATAATATTTGTTTTTCTCTTTCTGAGTTCCACATATATGCGTTAATATACAATATTTGCTTTTCGCTTTCTGACTTACATCACTTTGTATGACAGTCTCTAGATCCATTCATGTCTCTATAAATGACCTAATTTCATTCCTTTTTATGGCTGAGTAAGACTTCACTGTATATATGTACCACATCTTCTTTATCCATTCATCTGTCGATGGGCATTTAGGTTGTTTCAATGACCTGGCTATTGTAAATAGTACTGCAGTGAACATTGGGGTGTGTGTGCCTTTCTGAATTATGGTTTTCTCTGGGTATATGCCCAGTAGTGGGATTGCTAGGTCATATGGTAATTCTATTTTTAGTTTTTTAAGGACACTCCATACTGTTCTCCATAGTGGCTGTATCAATTTACATTCCCACCAACAGTGCAAGAGGGTTCCCTTTTCTCCACACCCTCTCCAGCATTTGTTGTTTGTAGACTTTCTGATGATGCCCATTCTAACTCGTGTGAGGTGATACCTCATTGTAGTTTGGGTTTGCATTTCTCCAATAATTAGTGATGTTGCGCAGCTTTTCATGTGCTTCTTGGCCGTCTGTATGTCTTCTTTGGAGAAATGTCTAATTAGGTCTTCTGCCCATTTTTTGATTGGGTTCTCTGTTTGTTAATATTGAGCTGCATGAGCTGTTAATATATTTTGGAGATTAATCCTCTGTCTGTTGATTCGTTTGCAAATATTATCTCCCATTCTGAGGGTTGTCTTTTGGTCTTGTTTGTAGTTTCCTTTGCTTTGAAAAAGCTTTTAAGTTTCATTAGGTCCCATTTGTTTACTTTTAGTTTTATTTCCATTACTCTACAAGGTGGATCAGAAAAGATCTTACTGTGATTTATGTCAAAGAGTGTTCTTCCTAAGTTTTCCTCTAAGAGTTTTATAGTGTTCAGTCTTACATTTAGGTCTCTAATCCATTTTGAGTTTATTTTTGTGTATGGCATTAGGGAGTGTTCTAATTTCATTCTTTTACATGTAGCTGTCCAATTTTCCCAGCACCACTTATTGAAGAGACTATTTTTACTCCACTGTATATCCTTGCCTCCTTTGTCATAGATTAGTTGACCATACGTGCATGGGTTTATCTCTGGGCTTTCTATCCTGTTCCACTGATGTATATTTCTGTTTTTGTGCCAGTACCACACTCTCTTGATTACTGTAGCTTTGTAGTATAGTCTGAAGTCGGGGAGTCTGATTCCTCCAGCTCCGTTTTTTTTCCCTCAAGATTGCTTTGGCTATTCGGGATGTTTTGTGCCTCCATACAAATTTTAAGATTTTTTTGTTCTAGTTCAGTAAAAACTGCCATTGGTTTTTTGACAGGGATTGCATTGAATCTGTAGATTGCTTTGGGTACTAGAGTCATTTTCACAATATAGATTCTTCCCATCCAAGAACATGGTGTATCTCTCCATCTGCTTCTATCATCTTTAATTTCTTTCATCAGTGTCATGTAGTTTTCTGCATACAGGTCTCTTGTCTCCCTAGGTAGGTTTATTCCTAGGTATTTTATTCTTTTTGTTGCAGTAGTAAGTTGGAGTGTTTCCTTAATTTCTCTTTCAGATTTTTCATCATTAGTGTATAGAAATGCAAGAAATTCCTGTGCATTAATTTTGTATCCTGCAACTTTGTATTCTGCAAATTCATTGATTAGCTCTAGTAGTTTTCTGGTGGCATCTTTAGGATTCTCTATGTATAATAACATGTCATCTGCAAACAGTGACAGTTTTACTTCTTCTTTTCCAATTTCTATTCCTTTTATTTCTCTGATTGCCGTGGCTAGGACTTCCAAAACAATGGTGAATAATAGTGGCGAGAGTGGACATCCTTGTCTTGCTCCTGGTCTTAGAGGAAATGCTTTCAGTTTTTCACCATTGAGAATGATGTTTGCTGTGGGTTTACCATATATGGCCTTTATTATCTTGAGGTAGGTCCCCTCTATGCCCACTTTCTGGAGAGTTTTTATCATAAATGGATGTTGAATTTTGTCAAATGATTTTTCTGCATCTATTGAGATGATCATATGGTTGTTCTTCTTCAATTTGTTAATATGGTGTATCACATTGATTGATTTGTGTACACTGAAGAATCCTTGCATCCCTGGGATAAATCCCACTTGATCATAGTGTATGATCCTTTTAATGTGTTGCTGGATTCTGTTTGCTTGTATTTTGTTGAGGATTTGTGCATCTAAATTCATCAGTGATATTGGTTTTTAACTTGCTGTTTTTGTAGTATCCTTGTCTGGTTTTGGTATCATGGTGATGGTGGCCTCACAGAATGAGTTTGGGTGTGTTCCTTCCTCTGCAATTTTTTGGAAGAGTTTGAGAAGGATGAGTGTTAGCTCTTCTCTAAATGTTTCATAGAATTCACCTGTGAAGCCATCTCGTCCTGGACTTTTGTTTCTTGGAAGATTTCTAATCACAGTTTCAATTTCATTACTCGTGATTGGTCTGTTCATATTTTCTATTTCTTCCTGGTTCAGTCTTGGAAGGTTATACATTTCTAAGAATTTGTCCATTTCTTCCAGGTTCTCCATTTTATTGGCATAGAGTTGCTTGTAGTAGTCTCTTAGGATGCTTTGTATTTCTGCAGTGTCTGTTGTACCTCTTCTTTTTCACTTCTAATTTTCTTGATTTGAGTCCTCTCCATCTTTTTCTTGATGAGTCTGGCTAATGGTTAATCAATTTTGTTTATCTCCTCAAACACCCAGCTTTTAGTTTTATTGATCTTTGCTACTGTTTTCTTTCTTCTATTTCATTTATTTCTGCTCTGATCTTTATGAGTACTTTCCTCCTGCTAACTTTGGTTTTGTTTTTCTTTCTATAGTTCCTTTAGGTATAAGGTTAGATTGTTTATTTGAGATTTTTCTTGTTTCTTGAGGTAGGCTTGTATGGCTACAAACTTCCCTCCTAGAACTGCTTTTGCTGCATCCCATACGTTTTGGATTGTTGTGTTTTCATTGTCATTTGTCTCTAGGTATTTTTTGATTTCTTCTTTGATTTCTTCAGTGATCTCTTGGTTATTTGGTAATGTATTGTTTAACCACCATGTGTTTTTTTTTTTTTTTATATTTTTTTCCCTGTAACTGATTTCTAATCTCATAGTGTTGTGGTCAGAAAAGATGTTTGATTTTAATTTTCTTAAATTTACTGAGGCTTGATTTGTAATCCAAGTTGTGATCTATCTTGGACAATGTTCCATGTGCATTTGAGAAGAAAGTGTAATCTGCTGTTTTTGGATGGAATGTCCTATAAATATCAATTAAATCTATCTGGCCTATTGTGTCATTTAAAGCTTGTATTTCCTTATTAAGTTTCTGTTTGGATGATCTGTCCATTGGTGTAAGTGAGGTGTTAAAGTCCCCCACTATTTGTGTTAATGTCGATTTCCTCTTTTATAGCGGTTAGCAGTTGACTTATGTATTGAGGTGCTACTGTGTTGGGTGTATATATATTTATAATTGTTATATCTTCTTCTTGGGATTGATCCCTTGATCATTATGTAGTGTCCTTCCTTGTCTCTTGTAAAATTCTTTATTTTAAAGTCTACTTTATCTGAGTATTGCTACTCCAGCTTTCCTTTGATTTCCATTTGCATGGAGTATCTTTTTCCATCCCCTTACTTTCAGTCTGTATGTGTCCCTAGGTATGAAGTGGGTCTCTTGTAGATAGCATATATATGGATCCTGTTTTTGTATCCATTCAGTGAGGCTGTGTCTTTTGGTTGGAGCATTTAATCCATTCACATTTAAGGTAATTATTGATATGTAGGTTCCTATTACCATTTTCTTTATTGTAATGGGTTTGTTTTTGTAGGTCCTTTTCTTCTCTTTTGTTTCCCACTCTAAGTTCCTTTAGCATTTGTTGTAGAGCTGGTTTGGTGGTGCTGAATTCTTTTAGCTTTTGCTTGTCTGTAAAGCTTTTGATTTCTCCATCAAGTCTGAATGAGATCCTTGCCAGGTAGAGTAATCTTTGTTGTATGTTCTTCCCTTTGATCGCTTTAAATATGTCATGCCACTCCCTTCTGGCTTGTAGAGTTTCTGCTGAGAAATCAGCTGTTAACCTTATGGGAGTTCTCTTGCATGTTACGTTTCCCTTGTTGCTTTCAATAATTTTTCTTTGTTTTTAATTTTTGTCAGTTTGAATACTATGTGTCTCAGTGTGTTTCTCCTTGGGTTCATCCTGCCTGGGACTCTCTGCACTTCCTGGACTTGGTTGGCTATTTCCCTTCCCATGTTAGGGAAGTTTTCGACTATAATCTCTTCAAATATTTTCTCAGGTGCTTTCTTTCTCTCTTCTCCTTCTGGGACCCCTATGATGCACATGTTGTTGCATTTAATGTTGTCCCAGAGGTCTCTTAGGCTGTCTTTATTTCTTTTCATTCTTTTTCTTTATTCTGTTCTGCAGCAGTGAATTCCACCATTCTGTCATCCAGGTCACTTATCCATTCTTCTGCCTCAGTTATTCTGCTATTGACTCCTTCTAGTGTATTTTTCATTTTGGTTATTGTATGGTTCATC
This sequence comes from Pseudorca crassidens, assembly GCF_039906515.1. Lineage (NCBI taxonomy): Eukaryota > Metazoa > Chordata > Mammalia > Artiodactyla > Delphinidae > Pseudorca > Pseudorca crassidens. The sequence continues at coordinate 93,128,719 of NC_090305.1, read as the reverse complement.
TCTGTTTGTTTGTTCTTTAATTCTTCTAGGTCTTTGTTAAACATTTCTTGCATCTTCTTGATCTTTGCCTCCATTCTTTTTCTGATGTCCTGGATTATCTTCACTATCATTATTCTGAATTCTTTTTCTGGAAGGTTGCCTATCTCCACTTCAGTTAGTTGTTTTTCTGGGGTTTTATATTTTTCCTTCATCTGGTACATAGCCCTCTGCCTTTTCATCTTATCTCTCTTTCTGTGAATGTAGTTTTTGTTCTACAGGTTGTAGTTCTTCTTGCTTCAGCTGCCTGCCCTCTGGTGGATGAGGCTATCTAAAAGGCTTGTGGAATATTCCTGATGGGAGGGACTGGTGGTGGGTAGAGCTGGCTTTTGTTCTGGTGGGCAGAGCTCAGTAAAAGTTTAATCTGCTTGACTGTTGATGGGTGGAGCCAAGTTCCCTCCCTGCTGGTTGTTTGGCCTGAGGTGACCCAACACTGGAGCCTACCTGGGCTGTTTGGTGGGGCTAATGGCAGACTCTGGGAGGGCTCACGCCAAGGAGTACTTCCCAGAACTTCTGCTGCCAGTGTTCTTGTCCTCAAGGTGAGCCACAGCCACCCCCCACCTCTGCAGGAGACCCTCCAACACCAGCTGGTAGGTCTGGTTCAGTCTCCTATGGGGTCACTGCTCCTTCCCCTGGGTCTCGATGTGCACACTACTTTGTGTGTGCCCTCCAAGACCGGAGTCTCCGTTTCCCCCAGTCCTGTCGAAGTTCTGCAGTCAAATCCCACTAGCCTTCAAAGTCTGATTCTCTAGGAATTCCTCCTCCCATTGCCAGATCCCCAGGTTGGGAAGCCTGACGAGGGGCTCAGGACCTTCACTCCAGTGGGTGGACTTCTGTGGTATAAGTGTTCTCTAGTTTGTGAGTCACCCATCCAGCAGTTATGGGGTTTGATTTTATTCTGATCACGCCCCTCCTAACATCTCATTGTGGCTTCTCCTTTGTCTTTGGATGTGGGTTATCTTTTTTGCTGAGTTCCAGTGTCTTCCTGTTGATGATTGTTCAGCAGCCAGTTGTGATTCCAGTGCTCTCGCAAGAGGGAGTCCCTTCACAATTTTTGACATAATATTGTTTCTTATTTAAAATTTTCCATTTGGTCACATACTGATATATTTATAAAATACAACCCTGTGGTAAGTAGCTTCTAAGGTAACTTCCAATAATACCTGATTTGTGCTTTTAATGCCCTTCTGTAATCTTCCTAAGTGTGGGCGAGATGCTCTGATTTTCTTCTTATGATCAGAATATGTCAAAAGGGATAGGCTGTGACTTTCAAGATTAGGTAACATATAGACTCTGGTTTCCATTTTGATTTTCTTCTTCTTCTTCTCTTGCTTGCTACTATGATGGAAGCCAGATATCATGCTATGGTGTTCCCTACAGAAACGTCCATCTGGCAAGAAACTGATGGTAGCCTCTATCCCACAGCCAGTGATGAACTGACGTTCTTAGTCCAAAAACCCACAAGGAACTGAATCTTGCTTAAAACCATGAGAATGAGATGAGAAGCAGATCTCCCCTAGTTGAGCCTTCAGATGAGACTACAATCCTGGCTGACATTTTGATTGCAGCCTAAGAGAGAGTATGAGACAGGAGACCCAGCTAATCTATGCCTAGATTTCTACAGAAACTGAGAGATAATGAATATTTGTTGTTTTAGGCTGCTATATTTTGGGGGTAATCAGTTAAGCAGTTAGGCAATTCAAGCACTGGCATAAGTTCATGGAGCACCCTTGCCTTACTCTAGATAATATGCTCTGTGAGGGAAGGAATCCAATCTACCTTATTCATCAATGTATCCTCATACAGTGTATGGTACGTGATAGGTTATTGATAAACTATTTTTGAAAAGGTTAATGACCCTCTGGTCAAACCCAATTCTGGCCAGAATATCTGTTAATAAGATATAAATTGAGAATTGGGAAGCATGAGGGTAAGTAAAAGTCATGTAGAACAGCCACTGTATTACTAAGAAGACAGTAGGTGATACATATAATGGATGGAAGAGGAGTTTGGAAATAATGATTTAAATAATAATCTATGGGATCTATTCTTGATGTACACATAAACATAACTTAAATACATATATAAGAAATTCGGCTCAATTAGATATTTGTATATTTATACAAACTCCTCATCCTTCTCCTTAATTTTCTATTATCATTAACTTTAATTTTTATATATAATTTTAAAAGGCTACCCTTTTGGCTAACACTTTGGTAACAAATCAGTGCTTAAAAACAGTCAGAGAGCCAGACCATTGCTATTGATTGTGTGACTGAAGGCATTTAAACTCTGTGGCCCACAGGGACTGCAACTGTCAAAAGATCATCAGGTAAATGATCTCTAAGGCCTCTTCTAAAAAGTAAAAATTCTATGTATCCTGACTCCATCTACAAAAGTTAAAATAAGTCAGCCCACATTGATCTGAAAGAAACATTTCATAAGACTTTTTTTTTAACATCTTTATTGAAGTATAATTGCCTTACATTGTTGTGTTAGTTGCTGCTGTATAACAAAGTGAATCACCTACAGGTATACATATATCCCCATATCCCCTCCCTCTTGCGTCTCCCTCCCAACCTCCCTATCCCACCCCTCTAGGCAGTCACAAAGCAAAGCAGGTCTAGTTCTAATTTAAGGCTGCCCCACAAATTTAATAAACCAGTATTAAAAATTAAAAAAAAAAAAACCTAAATACTAAAATTATTTCCTAAAACTAAAGAAATAACTTTTCCAAGGAAAAATAATTATTTGGAGTCACTACAATTTCACTTATTTTACAGAAAGGATTACAAAGGAGAGCTTGCTAAACAGGATAATGTTCTTTAAAATATTGTAATTTCTAAAATTTAATTCATAGTTTATTTTTATATATTATGACTTTTGGAGATTTTAGATGACAGAGGATCTGTCATTCTAGCTTGCAGTTTCTCTATTGCCTGATATCTCTTCCACTGAATTTATGACTTGTAAATAACAAATCAACCAAGAAATTCCATTATATACTGTTATATTTACAGAGAAATTCATTTTTCCTACTAATAAAATTATAGCTTATTTCCAATTTTCTCTAATGGATCTTCTTATTCTATACATTCAAGTTTTCCCCAATGGATTTCCTTAATGTAAAGTATGACAATAGTTTCCCACACCTGCTCAAGCTGGAAGTGTTAAAAAAAAATTATAAAGTATTACAATAAGATGAATAACTTACCACCCAGGGAAGCAAACCTACTTAGACAACAGGCTTAATAGCTAGCTAAAATTGACTACCACATTCTAGTTCAATACGAAGAAACAGATATAATATTTATGCTTTAAGAAGTAAATTGACAACTGTCATGTTAAGAAATATTTCAAATTATCAGTGAACCAAAATTTGTAAGTAAAGTCAACAGTAATTTTTTTTACAAAATATAATTCACAATAGAAAAGAAAAATAACACACATAAAAGTCTATGGAAAAATGTGTTTTATTAGTAAAAGGTTATATGTTTTCAGGATTTAGTAAATCATAGAATGAAAAATGCTGATATAGGAGTGATAAAGGTGCTAGAGATGTAAATTAAAAAGGTTTCCATAACTTCTGCTTTTTTGAAAGTACAGTTTCTTTGCAGATAAAAAGTAAATAAGCATTGAGAGGGCTTATCTGCATAAAATGGCAGATATTAATTGTCTCTGTCCATAAGATTCCTCAGTATGTTGGCTAAGATTTATACAAGGTGCCTTCATTTGGTCTCTTTAATTTTTATGGCAATGCAGTGACTTCTAACACTCAAGAATACACATTCTCTTACCAGGATATAATTGGACAAACTGAATTTGTAACAAGTGAACACAACCAGAAATGTCACATTTTAATATAAAACTCAACTAATCTGGTGTGATAAGTTCACCATTAAGAAACCTGGGCTGTACTTCATGTGTGGAAAGAATGCTTAAAGGGCCCCTCAGGAAACTCTGAGGCATTAAGTATTACTTCCCAGCAGACTGGGGTCAGTGACAAATTTGGGAGATCTTGAAGGAAGGGGGAAAAACTCATCTCATAAATATTGAAGACAAAAATTGGTTGAGATAACTGGTTTTCTGTTCTCAGAGAAGATGACTTTAGAAAACTTATAAAAAGAAAGAAAAGATAATGACTTTCATGATACTTACAGACTCACCATATGGCTATTTACTATAGGGCTTTAGATTTACTCACCATAGAACTAATGGACTTTTGTGTGTTAACAACACATTTTGTACCTATATAGATATAATTGATAAAATATGCACCACATAACTATATAAGCCCATAGACTATATAAAACAGCCATTGGGATTATTTTAGTAATTATTCCCAAATGTGAGGAAGTCATTCAGAGGAATAGCATCAATACGCTTATGGAAATACATCTTGTCTTTTCAAAATCAGATATAAAATTTAATATAAGGAATGCTTTAAAAAATTCTTAAAGTAATTTAAAGGATAGAGCAAAGAAAGAAATGCATTGAAGAAATAAATTTATAGAAAAATATCATCACTATCACTGACTTCTTTCCAGAGCTTGGATTTTAACATTTCCAGATGGTTTAAGAGAAAATTCTGTAGTAGTTAAAGAGTAAGAGTCTCATAATATGAAAAAAAATTAAATGTCATTCTGTGGATAGGCTGACTTGTATGAAAGAATTTGAAAAATAAATTAAGACAGTAAAAAATACATTTTCTTAGTCATATTACAGCTGGAAATACTACAAACCTCAGTTTTTAGATACTGTGCTAGTTATTACATACTGTGAAAGTAGGGCTTGCTTTTATTTATTAAACTATAAAATTATTATAACATTATTGACCCAATGTTGAAATGCATTAATAAGAATAGTACAGTTTGTTAATTTAAAATTTAGACATAAAACTGTAATATATATATGCTCAACACACCACAGACAAGTATAAAATTATACTCCTAAAACTGATTTCTCTATTTATGACCTTCTTCCAATCTATTTCAGTCTTTGGGATAGAAATGCACACTTATCAAACCTTTATTTTTATTTGTCTATATATAGGTTAAAGCTTCCCCATCTTTTGAAAATATAAGTAGCTCTCAAAGTTAACCTTATTATTAAACAAAATACAAAAAGTGTTTCCTGACCACATTTATGCACTAGCCCTGAAATGGATTTTTTAGTTGATACCAAAGAAAAATAAACAATTCCACCTTTGAGGAACTCAAAATCTTGCTAAGACACCAAGATGTACACATATAAAACAATAAGACACATAAATGAGCATTAGTAACATAACACTGAACATAACATTATGATTATATTTTCTTCACTTCATGTGTCACTCAATAAAAAACAAGGGAAAAATTATACATATATATGAATTTCAGGATTAGACTAATGGGCATTCACATCCACAAAACATTATTTTATGAAGCCAATACAACTGACTTAGCATCTGCAGTAGTTACTATGGCTATAATGTGCTTTGAGATATTTGAATGAAATACATTAAATCATCATCACTAATGACCATTGATACTGTCGTTAAAAGTCTAGTAGCAACCATGTGAGGGTCTAATGGGAAAAGAGAATTATAATGAACTATAGCGACCACTAGACTATGTGAAATCTCTCCTCGCTGGTCTCTTCTCCATGGTCAAAATAGGAATCAATATGATATTGAGTGGGTTGGTATTTACATGAGGGATGATAATCATTTTTTTAAAAAACCTTAATTTCTTACCACAGCAGTTTCCAAAACTGTATTTCATAAGCTAACAAAATATTTTAAAATGGGTCTTCTGTAGACTGAATGTAGTCATATGTTTAAACTTACTATCTATGTGATGGTATTTGGAGGTTGGGTCTTTGGCAGGTGGAGCCTTCATGAATGAGAGTAATGTCCTTATAAAAGAAACCCTGGGGAACACCTTCCCCCTTCCCCCATGTGAGGGCACAGCACGAGCACACACCTCTATGAATGAGGAAGCAGGCCTTCATTGGTGGTTAAATTTGCTTGCAGCTTGACCTTGGACTTCCCAGACCAGAGGACTGTGAGAAATAAATGTCTGTTATTCATAAGTCACCTACTCTATGTTACTCTGTTATAGCAGGCTGAACTAAGACAGCCCAAACTGACTAAGACAGGGTCTACTGCACGTAAAAAGATAAAATTTGTTAAGTAAAGACATAATCTGAAAATTACAGGCACTTTTTAAAAATTCAACAAATTTAACTCTATGGGTAAACTTTCACTGAAGTGTCCTTAGTTTTCTTTTTGCCACCAATCTCTGACTCCACTGGGTCTGGATTTAGGGATTCTACTGCTTAAAAGTTCTTTCTCCAGTAGTCCACATTTTATTTCCACCTTGATGAGGAATAGGCTTGTTACTATGTGACACACAATTAACCAGGTATTTATGAATGTCAGACAATGTGAGAATGCACCTAGACCTTAAAATCAGCACCACTAAATGAAACAACTCTAGAAGCCACGTTCATATTGTATTCTATGGGAACATATCCCCCTTCCCCAGGGAGCATGGAGAATACAGTGTGAACGATAATTTTGAATCTGGACTACTTGATTTGTCCCCTTAAAATAGAGGGCACGCTGGAATCTAGACAATATCACTTAATTGGCAGTGCAGTAGACTATGAATTGTTAAAAAATGATACATTGCCCTAGAAGTACCAGAAATATTCCTATTGTCTCCACCCCCCACCCTTTTTTTTTTTTTTTTGTTAAAAGACACAGTGGGACAAATGTGATGGAGAAACAAGAGAAACAAAACTGGGAGGAAACTATCCAAGATATTTTGCAATTGCAATATTCAAATATTTCTTTTATATCCTTTGTATCACTCTATGAAAGCAATACATTCTGTGCTCATGATGCGCTCTCATGTTTTATGACATCAGGGAATTATCTAAGATTCTGTGAACCAGGAAAGGTTTTATCACCTCAGTGCTATGCCAGTTGTCTAAAGACTCTGATGAGGGCTAGAAGAAATGATCTACAGTCAGTAATGACCACTATTTGCATATCTAGCCAGGTAAGCATCATAACATGTCATTATATTACTAAGGGAGAGGGGTCTCGATGGCATCAAAAACAGTCTGAAATAGAACTGCCAACATTCTTATATCTAAAACCAAATAGTTTACTTAATCTGAAAACCTAGTCTTAGAGTTGATATGGGTGTATGTATCTATTTCAGAAAACCTAGGTTGCTTGGTAGATTCTCCTGCAACATTCTAAATTCTAATTGGAAATTACTATTGGATAACATTTAGTTACACAGATTATTTAAATATGTAACTGAATTTTTAGTAAAACTCCAGGAGAGAAAAAGATTTGAGCAAATATGTTTGTTGTTTTTTATTTTTGTCAGAAGTACATAAACCCTTTGAAATGGTATCAAACAGAATCTGAAACATTACTCTCTGAATGCAGTGATGAACTAGATGTGTGACTGGTTTTGGTAAAAACTGAAAAAGGACTAAGTACATTCATTGTTAAATGAATATAATTTTTCCATCTTGTAATAATAAAGCTATCACTCATTCTGCCTATACATTTTTCAGCTTTAAACTTCATGTGAAATTGGAGAGAACATGATGTAGGATATCTTGCGGGAAGGCACATTTCAATGCTTGTGTGGAGGGCAAATCTACACCTTGTACTTGTGGATATTTTAAACTGAAGGCAAAAGCCATCACTGAGGTATAAACAATTTGTAGAACCTCATAAGATATTCAACTTTGTTTTCTTTTTGGAGATAGAGGATTAAGAAGCAGATTCTGAAATACTGCTGCAATCCTATATAGAGAATTATCCAGAAAACATATTTTAATAATATAGTTTAAGTAGTCTACTCCAAGGATGTTCTGGTCACTTCATTTCATTTCCATTTTTTAACATTAAAGTATTTTTTGTAGAATTTGTCTGATGTGATGAAACTGCATCTCTGGCTCAACTGAAGCTGAGAAGTCTCAACAGTGTTCATGAATAAATGCCTAATTTCTTGATCAGAAATAGTGTTCTACAGAAAAGGCTAGCACGTGGCATTAACACTATAATTTCTCAGTGAGAGAAAAATAATAAAGATAAATAATCTCTGAATGGACCCAAAGAGGATGGAAGCAAATAATGTCAGATGACCTCTGAATGCATGGGAGATAAGAGAAATTGAATCTCATTATATGATCATTGCTAAAGTACAGAAGTGAGAGGAAGAGGATACTATAGGACAAAGATGCCTTAGTGAAGAAGTATGATTTGAGGCAAACACTGTTGAATTGAATTGGAAAGAACTAAACCAAGCAATTTCATATATCTGATGCTTAATAAATGAGAAGTGAATGAGGAAGAGCCATGTCAGAAGGCAACTGCTGAGCAAATGTGAATCAAACCAAGATAAATAATGTTCAAGGGTGGTTACTGAGACCAGCAGGGTGAATTATGATAAATGATATAAATGGTCAATCTTTAAACGAGTGAAAAACCAAGATCAATGCTTCCAGATGTAAAAAAATAAATTAAAAAGGAAGTGACCAAAAGACACTAGCCTCAGGATGCAGCCAAGAGTAACCATGGCAGAGTATTCACAAAGAAAGTATCATTAGCCACTGAGGCTTTCCCTACTTTTCAATTTCCTGTAATGTAATATAACTTTCCTTATTCTTTCTTTCTTTATCTATTTATTTTTGGCTGTGGTGGGTCTTCGTTGCTGTCGGTGGGCTTTCTCTAGTTGTGGCAAGCGGGGGCTACTCTTTGTTGTGGTGTGTGGGCTTCTCATTGCGGTGGCTTCTTTTGTTGTGGAGCATGGGCTCTAGGCACCCGGGCTTTAGTAGTTGTGGCACGCAGCCTCAGTAGTTGTGGTGCACAGGATTAGCTGCTCTGTGGCATGTGGGATCTTCCCAGACCAGGGCTCAAACACATGTCCCCTGCATTGGCAGGTGGATTCTTAACAACTGTGCCACCAGAGAAGTCCTAACTTTCCTTATTCTTTAAGATAATCTGAGTGTGTACTTTTTTGTTGTTGTCATTATTTATAGTAGAAAGAATTTTAAGTGATAAAATAAATCTCTTTCCTGCAGCAAAAATACTGAAACACACAGGTGTTTCAACTTCTCATATATATATATGTATATATATGTATATATATACATATATATATACATATATATATACACACATATATATATGTATATATATATATGAGAGACAGATAGAGCCACAGAGAGACTTTGATTAAAAACCACCTTCAATTTGAGAAACAATTTTTTTCGATGCCTTTTTTTCAATTGTATAACGTTCTTTAATTATCTTGATTTACTTTGGGCTGATTCTTTAAAGCCCACCGGTAAACATTGTGAAATCTACTGCTCAGATGTTTTGAGGTGGTCATGGAACTTATTTAGAAATAATCAAGTTCTCCTGAACTTTGTCTAGGACACCCTAGACACTAGAAGACCTTGTTGTCACATCTACTGGGAGTTAACCATCACCACTCTTTCTTTCATGTATTTTGACTGAACAAAAACTTTATTTGAATGTTTACCTATTACACTTAAATAGCCAAAGTTATAGAGAGAAAATAATTACTGAAAAAAATGTATCTCCTGGATCTTATTGTCTCTATGCCATATAACGGACTATCTATTGACACAGAAATGACTCTCACTGTTGGCACATTGCAGGAATCTCGGAGCATATCAGTTCCCACACAACCTTTCATTTTAACATTCAGTCATTCTCTAGGAGGTTTCTGAAATATATCAGTTATACCAGTTGTCATTCTCTAACCATTCCAGCATCCGACATAGCTGAGGCTGGCACTAAGGTACAATGAAAAGAGCCCTTTCTTAGAGACAGAAGGTTTAGCCTGTGGCCCTATTTCTGCCACTTCCTAGCAGTATAACTTTCAGGAAGTTTAACTGGAAGGCTCCCAAACTATTATTCCCTTTTTGAACTCCAGATTCATATTTCCAATTAGCTGGATAACTTCAGGCAAGAAACTATCTTCCTGAGCCTCAGTTTCCTCAAGTGACTTGGCAATTTTACAAAGCTGAACCAGGTATCTAGAAGGACACATGTAAATGTCATCTGAGAATTGTAAAGTTCTGTTTCTAGCTACATGATTATTATGAAATACTTTCTTGAGGCCACACAACCTCTTTCTCTCAACTCTCATTACAGATGGGTTCTTAGGAAACACATGCTGAGATGGAGTTTGGGGTGCAAGATTTTATTATTTATTATTATATTTTTTTAAACTAAAAGCTGGGAAGGGAAGGAGGAAGAAGCAGGATTGAGCAGAAGAAATCAAATTACAATGCAGGCCTGACTGACATAGCCTTGTCCCACCAGATGTGGGTACAGGGAGCTCTGGAAGGAGTATTATCTGTTAGAATTGTCCCCTGTCTGGTCAAGCTGGCAGATATTTATATGCCTGCCTTGCTCAGTCACTGTGTTTGGGCTGTATTTGGAATGGTGTGACCTTGGGTAGACCAAGCTTTCTGATACTGAGGTAGATCTTGAAGAAGCTGACATCTTAAAGAACGTGTCTGCTGACTACTTCCCCACAATCCTTCTTTTAAGGAGGATTTGAGAGCCACATCTCCAAAATACACCTGTTATATAAGTTTGTTATATCTTGTGCTTTCTCTGACATCCTTGACACAGGTGTTTCAACTGTTCAGTCTATGTATTCTACTTCTTTCATTCTCTATTTTCTTCTTTGAAGGTGTCTTATATTTCTTGGGTTTCAATCTTCCACAAAGATAACTCATAATCTATGTCTGACCACTTTCTTGGGCTCTACTTCCATATTTTAGTTGTACTGTAGACAACTTCAATTTGATCCCATTCTGAAAATGAAATCGTTTTAACAAGTCCTCTCAGCTGTCTGTTCTGTTTCCACTGGTACCAAATGCCACAGTAAACAGTCCAAAGATCTTTTCATCCCACATTCTTTCTCCTCTCTCTATATGTCCCAACAAATTCTTCATTGGGTCTTCAAGTGAATTAAGTTCTCCAACTTATTAGCTTGACTTAAATGATCTTTTGGATTCTGATCCAAATCTTCACAGTCATAATTCTCCCACAAAAATTCTCTCTTCTGATCATCTGGTCCAGACACCATCACCGTGCACACCAATAATTTACTACCTTTCCACACTGGCTCTAGCCCTTCCTGTTATCTGAAATCTCTATATATTCTTCTCTCGTTTTAGGAAATTTTTTTCATTTATTACGTACCTTAAAAACTGCATTTTTGATGAAGCCAATCTTTACCCATTTGATATTATTTCTTAATCCTCTGAATTTTCATGATATTCATTATTTTTACTACTCATTTGAAACAAATAAGGTGTTTTGATTTTGAAAGAAGATGTATTTTAATAATAATTCTAAAATACCTATAGGATGATAATTATGGACCACATACTTATATTAGGTCTTAGAATATCAGAGTGAGGGGGGAAATGTTGTTGCACATACACAAAGTACAGATAAAAGATAATTAAACAATAACCAGGTAAATAAATATAGTATTTCTATTGTGTTATTAGAATGACATGTTCTTGGTACCTTGAGTCTACATAAGAAGGAAATTTGACAATATCAAAAAGGTCAGTGAAAGTTTCCCTTAGGAATTAAGTATTGAGCTGAAATCTACTTGATAAAGAGAAGTGAATTGGTTGAAAATGGGAGGAAAGAACAACTGCACAGAAAATGACATATGAAAACAGGAAAAAAAAACATGCCATCTCCTGTAACAGGAGATGGCATGGGACTTAGGGGGAATAGACAAGACATTAGTAAAGGAGAAGTGAAAGAGCAAGGGATGTAAGATATGAAATGAGTCTGTGTATGTAGGCAGGAGCCAGTATGTGGAGTGCTTTATGGAAGACATTGAAGACTCCTGTTTTGGTCTTAAACTAAGGGCATTAGGAAGCCATTGAGGAATTTTAAGTACAGGTCTAATGGCATATTTTCAGAGTGGAAAAGAAAAGAAAAAGAGAAGAAAAGAAAACTCACATCATGTCTGGCTGGGGTGTAGAGAATACACCGATAGGGTGCAAAGATGGACCTGAGTAAACTATTTAGGAAACTAGCACCTTAAATCTGGTAAGAGATGAGGGTACCACGAGTGGAAACAGTAGTAAGAGAGGGATGTGGGAAGGTTTATTTCATATTTAGAAGGTAAAAACTCCAGGGCTTGGTGTTCAGTTGGCTATGGGATATGAGGTAATGGAGACTGATCTGTCTGGTTTGCCTAACTGAATATTCCACTGCTGTAGCAAACCAACAAAAAACAATCAGGTTTATAAAGAAGATTAAGAGATAAGACATGTGCCTATTAAATGTGCCTTTAAAACCTACAAGAGAAGATTTTAAGCAAGGCAGAGGGAATTATCAGTATGGAGCTCAGAAGAGGGTTTTAGCCTAGACAGATAAATTTGGGAGTTAACTACAAGCAGAAATAAAACGTCACAATTCAGCTCTATTATTACTGTGAAACAGTGGACAAATGTAGCAAACAAAGGCTCTTCCAAATCTATTTTTTCCTTATTGCTGGGCATATGGTCATGAAGCTAGTGATTACACTTTACAGACCCTCTTCTATCTAAATGTAGCAATGTGAGTAAATCCTCACCAACAGAATGTTACAGAATTGACGGAGCCAACTTCTAGGTTTTTTTCATTATAATGCTTGGCCTGAACTTGTTTATCCTTCTCATTCTAAGTGGCTGAAACTAGGTACAATGAGAACTACAGCAGACCCACCTGTCCCTGGATGACTTTTGGGGACACAGTCTGCTTACCTGCCAGATACTACCCACCACTTTAGAGAAATAAACTTTTATCCTGTTGGAGTCATTGCATTTTTAGGTCTTTTGATCACAGCAGTTTACTGTTTACTCAAATTTTCAAAAGCTCACCTGTAATATAATGAACCTACAGATCTGGAGAAACTGACAGGTGATGTGCAAAATGCAAGTACATTTTTTGGCTTATGGCATCATGCAAATAATTGTTTATATTCATATCAATCCTGCAAGTTAGGTTTCATATTCCTATTATATAGACAGGAAAGTTAAACTCAAAGTGTTTCAATAAATCGCTTAATTCACTGAGATGTTAAGGGATCCAGGATTCAAATACAAGCCCAACTTCAAAGATCCCATTGTTTCTAAGACTACGTGTTACAGGTTTATACCTTTAATTGTTTCAGTACCTTGAGCATCAGCACCATGTCTTTTACTTTTTATTTTCTGGAGTGCCTAACACGAGGCCTCACACAGGGTTGGAACTCATTAAATATTCATTTATTTCCTTAGAATACAGGCCTTAACAGTCCAACTAGAGAATTCACTTCCTTCCATAAAATTCAGTAATGAGAATGAGCCCGAAGAGACTTAATTTCATTTCAGAGAATCTATATCCAACACCATATCACTATATATTATAAATCATGGCCTATTTGCAAAATGAGGCTCTGTTCTAATGGATCTGAACCCTCAGCTTTTTTCATTTTGCTCAGATTTGTAAATCGGCATGCAAGCAAACAAATAACGTTCAATAACCCACATAGTTGCGCTGTTTATTTGTATTGTTTTTATTTTAACCAGGATGCCTCGTTCCCAAGGATCACATAAAGAATGAAATCAGCATTTCTCCAAATCACTCACTCAGCAAAAATAATTAAATAAATGCTCCTCACCTTTGAATAATAGCTATTTTCAAGAGTAAATCATTTACGTACTTATTATTAATATCCAACCACTGTGTTGACGGGAAATGTTATGATTCCACGTGGAACTGAAAACCTCTCAGTATTAGATTCTGCATGTTTACCTATCTTGACACCTCTTTCTTTCATTAGTATTCATGCAGCCTTGCAATGGAGAAATAAGGTAATGAAAATTCAGCCTGAATCAGATCTGTATTTACATGGGCAGGCATGGACAAGGAAGTTCGTTTTGGCTGAACCCATGAGCTCTCTGATTTGTTTCCTTATTAACATTTTCCTTGTAATCATTAATATACTTTTATTGCATCCTGGGAACAGTGTGGGAGTTAAACATAAACATTGCCGTTAAATAAATTGAGGCATGTGGTTCAGCTTCCCTGCTATTGTACAGATGGCAGGAGAAAACACAGAAATAGATGTATAAATTATACCTGTGCAGTCATACCTCCTTCTTTCTGCCAATATCACGACTTATCAACAGTTCACAGTTGGATATGCAGGGGACTGTCTTCAATAACGTACAGTGTATTGGCATATCCTTTACTCCCAATTACAAAAAACACTAACAAAAAGGTGTCCAGTTAACAACACATGCAGGAAACAAACGACTGCTCATACTGTTTGAACAAAGAAGGAGAATGCCTCTGATATGAATTCTTTCATTTCTCCATTCACAAAAATGGAGTTGTTTTTCCCACTTACACAAAGGGTGTCAAATTTTGTCTGATAAATAACATGAGTGGTGTAAAAGAAACTAAATATATTAAGTTTCAAAGAATAATTATAATCAATCGGTATCTTTTAAATTTGAATTGTAACATGATACTGTGTTGGTGTTAAACAAATACCAATGTTTTATCCTCTTAGACCAAAGATAAGCTCAGAATCATATAGAATAACTACTCTAATAAGAACAGTCACCAACTGACTTAAACCTAGCTTCTTTTATGAATGAGATCAAGGCTACTCTCTTATGATTAGATCCCAGGAGGCAACAGATTATGTTTAACTCTAGCAAGCCACATCCAAAATCCATGAACTCGACAAATTCAGCATAATATTTGAGAATGCATAAATCCCAAGGAATATCATCAGTGTATCAATTTAAAAACAATAATATAAAATAATTAATATTATTGAGCACTTTTATGTCAGGTACTCTTCATTGTGATTGACATGTACTCAGACTTGCTCGTATGATCTCTAACTTGACACAAGTTATGTGTCACATGGGCATAAATCACATGTCCATTTCACAGTGATGAAATCAAGGCACAGAGACCTTCGCTGCTCTTCCCAGAGCTGGTAAGTGATGGAACCACAATTCAGACCCAAATAGTCTGCTTCTGGGATTTGTGTTCTCATTCGCTCTTACATTATCTTTCTAGATAGTCTGCATCTACTAGTGATTTCAATGATAGTCACCATCCTCAAATATGACAAAGAACATATGCCCATAGTTACTCATAATCTATTACAAATTTCAATTGTTGTGCAGATAATCATTGAGACCACTAGCAACTGTACAAAAGAGAGAGATGCTGTGAGAGCAAGGATGAGATTCAGAGATGCATTTTTCAGTATACACTGGATTTAGTGAATACAGACAGAAAACTATTTGGTTAGGACATTGAAGGGGGAGTAAACTACATTAGAAGAAAAAAAAAGTTTTAGATTAAATGCATTTTCGATGTGTGAAATTTTGACAGCAGAAGAGGAGGCCTTACTTCCTATTGATGGGGTCAATGATAACAATGTAATCCACAAAGCACATGAAAAGTAAACCAGGGTACCAAAAAAGAATTTACTTCTATCCTTGATCCATAATGGCCTTTCAAAAACATGAAAGTGGGAGGGGGGGAGGAAGAAAAAGAATGCAAGTTAAGGAGACTGTAGAATAAACAGAAAACCAAATTGTTGTTGTTTAGTAAAGAATATATATACACTTCAGAGGGACTTCCCTGGTGGTCCAGTGGTTAAGAATCCATCTTGCAATGCAGGGGACTAGGGTTCCATCCCGGTCGGGAACTAAGCGCCCACGTGCAGCAACTACTGAGCCTGCGAGCGCCGCCACACTAGAGAGAAGCCCACGCACCACAACAAAGACCCGACACAGCCAGAAAATAAATATTAAAAAATAGATTTACACTTCATTGCAGTTGGTTGATCTAAATGCAGATGTCTCAGTAAAATAAAGTTTAAAAATATTACTCAAAGGCTTCAGAAGTACCTATTTCCATGATTTATGTTTTGTATACACTGATCTATTCTATTCACATACTTAATGAAAGTAATCACAGTGTAACTTACAATGGGAATGGTACAAGACAGGTACCTTTCTAGCCTATTGTTTTTCTGGTATATTTCCACTTTTGCTTTGGATGAAATATTTGAAAGAGTCTGAACAGCAAGATTGTTTAAAAAATCTGTGCCCAGGGCTTCCCTGGTGGCACAGTGGTTGAGAGTTCGCCTGCCAGTGCAGGGGACACAGGTTCGTGCCCTGGTCCGGGAGGATCCCATATGCTGCGGAGAGGCTGGGCCCGTGGGCCATGGCCGCTGAGCCTGCACGTCTGGAGCCTGTGCTCCGCAGCGGGAGAGGCCACAACAGTGAGGGGCCCGTGTACTGCAAAAAAAAAAAAAAAAAATCTGTGTCCATATTTGTATTCAGAAATATGTATTTTAATGCTTTTAATGTGTATCTATATATATATATGTATATATGTATATGATATATATGTGTGTTATAAAGAATCTTATTACAATAAAAAGAGCTTACTCTCATTTACTGTTGACTCTGGTTGTTTTCTAGCCTGAGACCAGGAAGATGAGCATAAAGTTTTAATCAGGAACAACCAAACAGGACTGGGTAGGTAAGAAATATATGTAGCATTTGTAAACTCTGTTTTGAGATACACTTTTCCTTTCTGAAATCAGAAAATGTTTTGTTGACTTCCCTTATCTTGTTTCATGACCACTGCTTACCCTGATTCTTATCTACAAGAGTATTTCTATGAAGCACACAATGGACATCCAGCTATTTTCATTCATTTTGGCCACGTAGGTCCAACAGGGAAAGTTGCATAAGATGGAAGGAAAAAACCACTGGTTTTAGAATCAGACCATCTGGAAATAAAATTCCAACTGCAACAATTACTAGCTGGGTAATTTTTGTAAGTTACTTACAATATATGAACTTCAGTTCCTCTTATATGAAATGGTAACACTCTACACCCTATTATTGTTGTTAGAATTCTCTGAGATAAAGTATGTGGAAAAAAAGAAAGCCTTTTTCAGACAGATGATGTTTAATAAATACCCACTGACCAATATCCAAACTAAATAACTCTTTGTAAAAGATGTTGAACTTCATCTAATTGGCTGTTTCCAGTTATCAAACTGTTGGAAAGCTTTTCATATTGAAACCCTAGGGTCTGTTGCGAAGATATAATGTACTGTATTCTCTTATTCCTCTTGTGGGTGTCTGTCTCTAGTGTACTGACTGTGATGTCAGATATACTGCTCCCTTCATGCCTTTTCATCCTGATAGGTCTCAGTTCACCCCAACACAGGAATTTCATTGGGTTGCTCTTTTCTTTGTTACTCTCCCTTGTTTGCCAATTACTTTTAACTTTCACTTTCTCTTAAAAATTTTAAATCAGATGCTTGATTCCCTATTGCTCTATACCAGGCCTTCAGTAGGGCTGCTATCCAGTGTCTAAATGAAGACTGAACAGTTAGATAAACATTATTGAGAGCTTCACATTTAAAACCACTCTTAGGAACACAACAGCAGAAATGCTTTGGCTACATGGCATAAAACAAAAACAGTGTTGGAATAAATGCAGAAAAACAAAACTTTAGGATCAAAAGCCCCCCTTATAATAAACTAGGTACAAGTAAAACCAAAAGAGAATAGTGAATGAAAAAAACATGTTTTTTAAAAAGAAAAACGGAAATAAAAGAAAAATTGAAACTGCTTAATACCAAATGGCTTTTTAGAAATGGTACTCTCTTAGGGTATGTTTGTGTGCATTCTCTGCCAGCCTTCAAAACGCAGCATATACTTTTTTATGCTTTTGAAGTTAGACCAGTGTTCAGGGATGGTTAGAGTGTGGCCACAAGCAAAACTGCCGCTTCGTTGTTGATTAAAAAATAAGTGTAGGAGGACACAAAGGTGCATCCCATTAAAGTAGTTGGGAAAATCTGTGTAATTGAAGGATTTTATAGAGATCCTCTCGGCTCCACTCTACTGAAGCAAAAGAAATAAGCAATTAAACATGACACCTTGTGCACAGCAAAGGAAACCATAAACAAGACCAAAAGACAACCCTCAGAATGGGAGAAAATATTTGCAAATGAAGCAACTGACAAAGGATTAATCTCCAAAATTTACAAGCAGCTCATGCAGCTCAATAACAAGAAAACAAACAATCCAATCCAAAAATGGGCAGAAGACCTAAATAGACATTTCTCCAAAGAAGATATACAGACTGCCAACAAACACATGAAAGAATGCTCAACATCATTAATCATTAGAGAAATGCAAATCAAAACTACAATGAGATATCATCTCACACCAGTCAGAATGGCCATCATCAAAAAATCTACAAACAATAAATGCTGGAGAGGGTGTGGAGAAAAGGGAACACTCTTGCACTGCTGGTGGGAATGTGAATTGGTTCAGCCACTATGGAGAACAGTATGGAGGTTCCTTAAAAAACTACAAATAGAACTACCATATGACCCAGCAATCCCACTACTGGGCATATACCCTGAGAAAACCAAAATTCAAAAAGAGTCATATACCAAAATGTTCATTGCAGCTCTATTTACAATAGCCCGGAGATGGAAACAACCTAAGTGCCCATCATTGGATGAATGGATAAAGAAGATGTGGCACATATATACAATGGAATATTACTCAGCCATAAAAAGAAATGAAATTGAGCTATTTGTAATGAGGTGGATAGACCTAGAGTCTGTCATACAGAGTGAAGTAAGTCAGAAAGAAAAAGACAAATACCGTATGCTAACACATATATATGGAATTTAAGAAAAAAAATGTCATGAAGAACCTAGGGGTAAAGCAGGAATAAAGACGCAGACCTCCTAGAGAACGGACTTGAGGTTATGGGGAGGGGGAAGGGTGAGCTGTGACAGGGCGAGAGAGAGTCATGGGCATATACACACTAACAAACGTAGTAAGGTAGATAGCTAGTGGGAAGCAGCCGCATGGCACAGGGATATTGGCTCGGTGCTTTGTGACAGCCTGGAGGGGTGGGATAGGGAGGGTGGGAGGGAGGGAGACGCAAGAGGGAAGACATATGGGAACATATGTTTATGTATGACTGATTCACTTTGTTATAAAGCAGAAACTAACACACCATTGTAAAGCAATTATACCCCAATAAAGATGTTAAAAAAAAAAAAACATGACACCTTGTACTGTAGTCATAAAGGCCAAGGATACAATTTTAAATTATTAAAACAAAACACATATGGACCACCATTACAGTTGGCTAGAGGTCCTGATGAACCTTCTTCCTACTTTCCACCAAAATGCCTTTGAAGATTCTAGAAAAGATGAACACAAAAGCATCATGGAAATACAGGTCTGACAGTCTCCCTAGAAAAAATTTCCAGAAAGAACTCAGGCCTATGACCTATGAAATTTAATAGAAAAATAGCAAAGGTGAGACCTCTGATATATATATCCAGAAGCAGAGGAACTTCGACCATTTGAAAGTTGTGGGGAAAATTTTTGGATCTGGCTCATTTACATAATACATTGGCTCATTTATGCAATGCATATGGAGACCTACTATGTGCCAGGCACTTCCTAGGCACTGGAATAGAACAGGTGATGTCCCTGTTTTGAGAGAGCTTGCATTCTGGTGAAGGGTGTCAGGAAATGAATAGATTGATCTTGCGTCAGTGCTTTGTGGAAACATAAAACAAAAGGAGCAGATATAGCTGTTCCAGTGAGAGTCATTTAATCCCCTAAATATTGCTCCAGAACCCAATTTGTTCAGTGATCACTGATTCTTAACTTGGAAATTTTTAGTGTGTTAGTCCATGTAACATTGTCCTCATTTTCACTGCAGTGCTCTCCCAAGCCTGATCTGCAGAGATTCTCTGTTCTCTTTTGTCTATCAGAATCCCATTCTTTTTGTTTGAAATTATTCTTTTGGTTTTCCATGTGTTAATAAAAACTTCATACCCTCTACCACCCCTGCCCAGTCAGCAGGTGTTAATGCTCCTTAAATGGAGAGTGGGGCAGGGAAGGGACTGGGGGGAAGAGAGGGCTTACAGATCCCATTTACCCTCTGATACACAAAGAGCTGATTTTTGTTGTTGTTTTTAAGGGAGGTCACTTTTTAAAAAAATTGAAGTATAGTTGTTTTACAATGTTGTGTTAATTTCTGCTGTACAACAAAGTGATTCAGTTATATTTTACATATATATATATATATATATATTTTCTTTTTTCATATTCTTTTCCATTATGGTTTATCACAGGATATTGTATGTAGCTCCCTGTGCTCTACAGTAGGACCTTGTTTATCCATCCTATATATACTAGCTTACATCTGCTAACCCCAACCTCCCACTTCATCTAAAGAGAGCTGATTTTTATTGTCTTACTTTTTAAGTTTCAATACAAAGGTAAAAAAAAATAAAATATATTTCTTTGACAATCAGAAAATTCATATATTTGAATATTTTAATAATGATTATTTAAAATTTCATCTATATTTCACAGATGTTTGTTCTTCTTTCCAGAAGTAAAGCAAAGGACAAACAGTGGGTACGGTCTTCTATCAGTTTTCCCTGACAAATAACATTTGTAAAATATTTCAAATAAAAAATGAAAGCCATGCAAAAATATAAGGCCATGTAATCTATATATTGATAGAAACAGCTGCTAAATAAACACGTGATACAATATTAGAGCTTGATAATAGGAAAAAGTGCAAAATAAAACAAGAAAATTCCATTTTAGAGCTTAAATGATCAAAATGCATCTTCTAATTTTTACCTTGACTATCCTATTTGTGACACTTGTAAAGCCACATACTGTTGACTGGAAGTGCAGTTTAATACAACATTTTGAGAAAGCAAAATCATTCAAATATTTATACCTTCAATACTATAATTCTATTTTTATTTTTTTCAAAATAAATATTTTGAAAATAAAAATAAAAAGCAATTAAATATATAAAATACTTGTCGCTATATTTGTAAGAATAAATAGACATATAACTACAACAGAATTGCTTGGTAAAAAAAATTTCATGATGTTTCATTTCATGGAATAACAGGTAGCTATTAAAATAACTATTTGGACTATACAGTAACATGGAAAATGTTTATAATAAATTAACAGGCAAAATTAACTGTATTTATGTATGTATGCATATATATGTACTTATATATATATATACACACATACATTTTAGGTGAACACAGTGCATAAAAACAAAAAGACTAAGAATAAAATGTGAAAATAATTTGACTTCCAAGAGTACCAGAATTATGGGTGACTTTTCATTCAATGATTGCCTATTATTCCTCTTACTGTATCCTTACAATGTTGGTATAATCAGTTTATTAAAATGATAAAACAATGCCAATCTATTCTAGGTTCAGGGCCTTTGCTCACTATTTTCTCTCTTGGACTCCTCATCCTCCAGATATCTACTCAGCTTTCTCGTTCATTTTTTTCAGATCTTTAAATGTCATCTTCCTAGTGTGGCCTACCCTGGCCACCCTTTTTACAATTACAAATCTCGCTACCTGCCAACTGTTCTTACTTCCACTTTCCTTTTTAAAGTTTCTCCTTAACACTTATTACTATATAACATATTATCTCTTTCATTTGTTTACCAGGCCTATTTTCTGTCTTCCATGCAAGAATATAAGATAAAGTCCATACTTCTTAACCGAAAAAGTAGGCTCTTTTTAATGTGTTCTCAGTCTACTCCTCCAGCTATACCTATCCCTAAAGCCTTTCTTACACTGTCCACTCCGGTCACATATTGTTGGAAAGCTTCAAAAAATAATATGGTTTGAATGCAAAAATAGATGGATAGATATTTGCTAGAATACATATAATACGATGTTAACTGTTAAATCTACTTGGTAAATATACATTTGTTGTCTTTTTTTAATCAGCTTTGTAAGTTTGAAATTTTTCTTATGAAATGCTGGGAAAAATGCCATCAAACCAGTAAATGTCATGTAGGGAATGTATTTTGACTTGATCTGAACAAATGAACTATAACAATATTGTTTTAGATAAACCAGGGAAATATGAACACTGAAGTGATATTAGCTGATACTAAGCAAATAGTGCTATTAACTTTTTAAAGCATGATAGTTTAATAGATATTGTGTTTTTTTAAAGGACTAATATTATAGACAAAGATATTGAAATTTTTTAATGGGTGAAGTGCTGTTGTGTCCAGGATCTTCTTTGAAATAGGAAGCAAAAGTTGAGGGAAGAATAGAGGTAAAAAATAAAACAAGGGTTTGCCATACATTGATAACTGATGGAGTCGGATGATGGGTTCCTAGGGGTTTAACATGCTATTGTGTGTTCATCTGAAAGCTTCCATAATAAAAGCTTGAACAGTATTCCACATTTCTCTCTCATTTATCATACCATATGGAATCATATTTAATTTTACCTCTTTTGCTGGACCACAAGTACAACTATTTTATCTCCAGTTCCTAGTATAGTGCCAAGGACTATGAAGTAGGTGTTCAATGAATAGTTGTCAATTATTGAATGTGAAATATCAAGAATAATATAGTGTACAAATATTAAATTTCTAGTAGAACTACTTTAAAATTTTCATTATTCTTTCATTAAGTAACACAGATGGAAGTCAACTTCGCTAATTACCACCATCTGGCTATTTATCATCCTTAGAATTGTATGTGAATGTAAATAATATGTTAAGAACAATTATATAAGGTTCTTAACCTCTAGTCCACTACTTTTTCTAATCATTCTCTCTTTCACTTCATAACCACTGTGGTAACTCTCACAACATATCCTTAGTAATAATCCATCAAGTGGTTGTCTCTATTTCTCTTGATACAATTAATTTGTTTCTCATGCTTTGCTCTTCTTCCCACCTGCTAGCTTAGTGGGCATGCACTGTTGAATTGCACTGGGAAAGTCAGAGCTAAGAGAACTGCAGACTTCTTCCCTCAAAAGCTACAAATGAACAATTAACCCTCTACTTCCTAGATCTTAAGCCGGTGCCAAAGTTCATAGAAAAAATAGTTATGTTGACTCTCTCAGAACATTAGTTCCTGATAGAGAGTTGCTGCTACAGGCACAGGTTAAATGGTGTGTCTTTCTTATGCATCCGACTCTTGCTACCCTCTGAGTTTTGGTATACCTTCTGCCCAGTACATAAGTGAAGCTTGGAAAGAATCCATGCCTGAGTAGCTCTAGGGAAGCAAATATAAAGCAAATTGTGCAACTGTGTCAACTCTAATGCTATTGCATGAGCAAATTACATTAGTAAGCCATGAGTTCTCTGATGTGTACAGTTGGCTGATAGAAGAGAATGACTTTTTTTCAGAACCAAAGGCAGCTCATAAACCTTTCTTTAAGCCTGTGTGGTTTGAATGGAAAATTCTAATATTAATCTTTTTGGAGGAAAGAAAGTTGTTTAAATCTCTTGTGTAACAAACAAATTTACAACATGTAATGTAGGCTGCAAAGTATGTTACTTCACTTTTAATTACACATTTAATCATTTGCCTCAGATGTGCAATTTTCTAACACATATAACTTCAGTCCCTCAAATTAAATCAGGAATTAACTTCATAATGCTGCAAACTAGAAATTATTGAACCAGATGATTAATGACAAGCAAGTAGTGAAAGTCAACAGAAAACCTTTAGGATCTTCCTTATATTCAGAGGAATGATTCTGAAATGAGTTCTACTCTGAAAACCTTTATAAACCTCTAGTGAAAAAACAATTGAGATTTTCACTTGATTGCTGGCACATTTTAGAGACTTATGGAGTGAAATGTGTAGCCTGTTTTCTCAAATGAGCAATGCATAAAAATGTTCCTTTTACTATCTCCCCTCCAAAGAAACCCCAGAAAGAGGAGCTAAATATTTTTAGTAAGTTACAGCTGGGAAAAATCTGTCCTGAAAAATGTAACCGTTTCATCTACATCTTTAATTAACAATATTTAACACCCAGAGAGTCTATATACATTATTATATGCTGTTATATTTTCCTCATTCTAAAAGTGGAACTAGTCATGTATATACTCGCAAAAATTTTAAAATGTATCCCATTCATCATCTGGCTCTTATCAGATGACCAAACGTTTTGGATCAAGCAGGAAAATATCAATATGACTGATTAAATTGTATTTGTAATCAATGTTTGATACTTCATAAATACAACTATACACGATCTTATGCTTGCTATAGATACACTATACACATATATGCGCAATGACATGAATTCTTGTATTTAGGTCAAATACAATTTAAAGAAAAATAATTTTTTCTTACAGAGAGAAAGCAATTTAGTATTTACTAAATTTAATATAAGAAGCAAGAACATAAAAGCAATCGGAATGGAAGAAATTTCGTTACTACTATTATGGAGAAGAAAAATATATTATCATACATTGAACTTCATGTGTTTAAAGACAAGACAAGCTTTTGATGACTGGGTTTGCAAACAGAATATGACTATGTTAATTTTGAAATTGCATATATTAGATTTAGTTAAGAAGAGTTTTTTGGTGTGGGGAAGAATATTTGATTTTGTATTCTATTATTCCATAGATTATTTATTCCCCAACTTTCAAAGACTTTGAATCCATTGGTAAAAACCATTGGTAGATGGACACTAATTTATTCATTAGTTTATCAGCAAAACAAAAAAGGAATTAACACAAACATGGCTGTAGTTTCTCAGCCTTTAAATCTATGAGTGCATGTAAGAAATTATGATCACTAAAGTAAGATTCTCATCTGGAGCCTTCTGTGACACTGAATTGAGCAAATTTCAAACTTATTTAAGGAGAGTACAGAAATACAAGTCCAGTTTGTCACTTTCCTGTCATAATTTCAGGCTGAGATTAAGAATTTAACTTTCCTCTGAAGTAAGAGAAGGCACCAAGTTTAATCATGTTTGCAGGAAAACAAAATCAGAAAGAAGGGAAGGAATGTGGCATTACAGAACACAAAAAATGCTTTCTAACATCTAGAAAGTAATAAATATTATCTAAAATACTATTTATTCGTTTTTAATTTGAGTATAGTTGATTTACAATATTATACTAGTTTCAGGTGCGTAACATAGTGATTCAGTATTTTTATAGATTATACTCCATTTAAAGTTATTACAAAACAATGGCTATATTTCCATGTCCTGCACAATATATCCTTGTTGCTTATTTATTTTATACATAGTACTCTGTGTCTCTTAATTCCATACCCCTATCCCACCCCTCCCGCCTTTCCTCTCCCCACTGGTAACCACTAGTTCCTTCTCTATATCTGTGAGTCTGTTTTTGTTTTGTTACATATATTTATTTTTTAGATTCCACATATAAGTGATAACGTAGAGTATCTGTCTTTCTCTAACTTATTTCACTAACCATAATACTCTCTAGGTCCATCCAAATGGCAGAACATCATTCTTTTTTAGGGCTGAGTAATATTCCACTGTAGATACATAGCATAACTTCTTTATCTATTCATCTATTGATGGGCACTTCCATATCTTGGCAATTGTAAATAATGCTACTACGAATGCTGGGGTTCATGAATCTTTTCAAATTAGTGTTTTTGTTTTCTTTGGATATATACCCAGCAGTGGAATTGCTAGATCATATGGTAGTTCTATTTTTACCTTTTTGAGAACCTCCATACTGTTTTCCACAGTGGCTGCAACAATTTACAATCCCACCAACCAGGTACTAAGGGTCCTTTTTCTATATATCCTTGACAACATTTGTTATTTCTAGACTTGTTGATGACAGTCATCTTGACAGGTGTGAAGTGATATCTTATTGTGGTTTTCATTTGCATTTCTCTGATGATTAGCAATGCTGAGCATCTTTTTTACATGGGCCTGTTGGTCATCTGTATATCTTCTTTGGAAAAATGTCTATTCAGTTTTTCTGCCCATTTTTAAATTGGGCTTTTTGTCTTTTTGATATTGACCTGTATACTTTTTTACATTTTGAGGGGATATTAACACATTATAAGTCATATCATTTGCAAATATTTTTCCCATTAAGTAGGTTGTCTTTTTGTTTACAATATTATTTAAAAGGGATTAATATTATTTTTAAAACTACTACTTTAATACAGGTATATGTGTAAATATAAGCTATAATCTCTATATTGTGATATGCCTATCAGCAATTTGTAAGTATAGATCTTTCTAAACATGAAATTGTTTAACTGTTTAATTGTTTAATTTCTGAGTTTAATTATATTGAGTAACTCATTGCTAAAGTAAAGTAAACCCAAAAACATTTTAAAGTGTACAAAAAAATAGTTCTTTAACCATTTAACCTAGTAATTATTTTGTTTTTGTCTGAGCAGATATTTTTAAAACTGGAGAGAATATTAAAAGATGTAAAATACGACAGAGAGAGAGAGTTACAGGAGAGAGCAAGAAAGAAGTATAGACTGTCTGAAGGTAATGTTATATCATTTCTGGTTTGATATCATACTTTGTAATGCCTTTCTAACTCCAAGGGACCATGACTTTCTGAATTTTTGATGGCATCATTAAACAGCTGTGCAACACTCATTCTGGAACAAAAACACTCAGGCAGGAACACTGGAATTAACTGTGGAGAATACAAATTAGCTAACAGATTTATTCCTCATACTGACATAATAAACAAATATTGATGGCTTCCTGTGGTATAATACGTTCTTATTCATTGCTTCACAACTCACTCATAGCTTCTTCATTTTCTCTTCAATGCTTCTAAATGGGTGATTCATCCTACACTTCTCGAAATATTAGTCTGTTTACAGTCTTCATATAGCTAACAGATTGTACATCATTAAAGTAGCTCAGTGATGGCTTTCACTGTAGATTGTTGTTCTCTTTCAATTTATTTGCCTTTTTTTTCTTTTTAAAGTTTAAAAAAAGAGAGGAAAGCAAATGGCATATTTTTATTTAGCAATAAAGTTTTGATTGTACATAGTAGTATTATGTTTTTAATAACTTTCAGCTTTCCAAATATATCTAAGCATAGCTAAAATATGAATTAGTAAAGCAAAAATCCATAACCAAAATAAGTATCTTTTCTTTCTTTTTTACATAGTATCTTAATCCTTACCCAGTTGTATAGTCAATTTGAATGGAAATCATAAGAGCTCTGTCCATCTTTCTATTTACAGTAATGTTGGGACTGAGAAAAATGCTACTATTCTACTTAGGATTTTTCTTTTTTTTTAGTACAGATGAAGTTTTCACATTTCTATGAAAAAAGCTCAGCACTAGAAATATTTTTTACATTGTTCATACCTGATTATATTCTACAGTTTATTTAAGTCAGAACTACTCTTTTGAGTAGTAGGTAGTATTGGTAGGCACACCATAAAGGGATACAATGACACCAGAAAGGGATAAAGTTACATACCCCAAATTGTAGAATATACCAGAGTGAGCAACTACACACAACTTAAGAGTGCACACACATAAATTCTACTAGGTACATACTATCAGTATTTTAGAATGATATTTTACAGGCATCTCAAAATGGAAAACCCACCTCTCACACCCTTGTTTCTCAGTTATTTATCGGTTGAACATGGATCAATGTCATTGTTTGCTATTAAATTTGTATTCTTTATAGATTCCACACTGGAATCACAAGCAAATCTGTCCATTAACGATAATAGACACTGAATATAAATAACTGCATTCATGATGTAATGCGTCCCTAAGTCCCTAAGTAGTGTTTAAACTATTGTATTGTCAAAAAATCTCATTCTACAGCATTGCTGGGTCTAAATCCTTGTTAAAATGCATTGTGCCTTGGGAAAAAAGTGACAAGATTAGGCCTGAGACAGTAAAGGGCATGTCAGTCACAATGTAGTTGGAACTCATAAAGTTCCTACAATAATGTAAGCATGAACTTTACAAAGTATTTCACTTGCTTGCAATACAGTATTCTCCTCTCTGCAATACCAGGATTTCAGCTTGATGATGCAGGAACATCCCATTGAGCTCAGTAAATTTAGATGTTACACTGGAGAGACACATATTATTAACTGTACATTGATAACAAGACACAGGAAAAAAATCAATTACAACCTCTTTGGAAAGAAGTTATCAGCATTTTTGAATCCAAATGCCTATATATCCCCTGTCATGTACGCCAATAAATAACAATAAATAATAAGATAACAGACACATTATTTATGTAGGTAATAGTTTTGTAATAATCTAAATGTGGCATCTGAAATGATTTGATACCAGATATCCAAGGCCAACATTACGGGGACAGCTATGCTCTGAGGATTGATAAGTGGTGTAATGGAAAGAAACAGATTTTGACTCAGACATCCTGGGCTTATGACCCAGATCTGCTACATACTGTACTGTTTGACCTCAGGTAAGTCACGTAACCTCTGTGAGCTATGCAATTTCAACATTTGTAAAATGCAAAACAGAGCAATTTACAGGGTCATTGTATAAGGAAATATATTTGAAACCCATTGCAAACCTTGTGTGTGTGTGTGTGTGTGTGTGTGTGTGTGTGTGTAATTGACTTATGTTATTAGAAAGAATCTTGTGTGTGTGTGTGTGTGTGTGTATGTGTGTATAACTTACTTATGTTATTAGAAAGAATCTTGACATAGATACATCTAATCATTGGTATCTTTGTCACATTCCCCCTTAGCATACATTTCTTCTTTTCTACAAAATACATCTTCCTTCTCATGTCAGTAAGAGATTAATGGGGAACAAAGGAGTAGGACATCACATAGAGCATTGTATACCACACAGAGACATTGTTTAAAATAGCATCTTACTGGGTTAATTATTTAACCTCTCTGCACCTTAATTTCCTTGTGTATGAATCATGAGAAAATATGATCATATATGGTTGCTGAACTGACTAAAAATAATATGCTATGATCACAGGATAACCCCCCAAAATAATTGGTAGTTATCATAATTTTGTGCTATATTCTTGCTGGTAACTGATCACTGTTAAAATACGTTAATGATCTCAGGTTTGATGTACCTTCCACCATATTTGCATTCGTAGCATAGAAGGTATCAAGGTTAATTTTTCGTATGAGCTCATCCTTTTAAGGATAGTCTTGATCATAGCAACCAATGTTGTCACAGGCAGGTTGTGCCTATAACCATTCCAACCTCATCTCCTATAGTCTAGGTATCCTGTTAGACAGGTACTAGACTATCCAACTGCTATATAGGCTGACAGGTTCTACACATTGGCTAAACATCAAGATGTTTGGGTTCTATATTGCTTACTGCAATAATTACACTCTCAGCACACACACACACAGTTTGCAAGACATGAATAAAGATCACAGCACTTCCAAATTGCATTCACATCGATAATTCGATTGTCCTTAAAATAACTCTTTTTTACAGATGAAGAAACTAATGCACAGAGGTATTAAGTAATTTGCTTAAGTCACATAACTGGTGAGGAAGAAAGCAAGATATAAGAACCAAATTATTTATCATTTAATTTTATTGCAATATGTTAAACATGTTACTAGAGCTTCTGAAAAGTACTCAATATTTTAATATATATAAATTGTATATACTTTATTTACAAATTGTGAAAAATCTAGATTTAGGGATAAAACAAAATTAAGTGGTTATATTCATTTTTTAAGAATTTTGAATGCAATTACTTTAGACTTTCTAAACCATTTGGATAGATGTGTTTCAATATCTTTGCTACATGATTATGTATCACTACTGAGATTCCACATTAACTTTCAAATACCTTGTTTCTTCTTAAAGTGAAGAACATGTGTAATTTATAGGTTAAATGACTGTTTCAAACAAAACCAATTTATTCAACATACTGGTTGGTATATCTACTCAAGGAGCTGAGTTTTCTCTGTTTAAAATGAGTAGCTGAGGGCTTCCCTGGTGGCACCATGGTTAAGGATCTGCCTGCCGATGCAGGGGACATGGGTTCAAGCCATGGTCCGGGAAGATCCCACATGCCGCGAAGCAACTAAGCCTGTGCATCACAACTACTGAGCCCACATGCCACAACTACTAAGCCTGCGCTCTAGATCCCACAAGCCATAACTACTGAAGCCCATGCGCCTAGAGCCCATGCTCCGCAGCAAGAGAAGCCACCACAATGAGAAGCCCACGCACCGCAGCGAAGAGTAGTCTCCGCTCACCGCAACTAGAGAAAGCCTGTGCGCAGCAACGAAAACCCAATGCAGACAAAGATAAATAAATAAAAATAAATATATTTATTAAAAAAATAAAAATAAAATGAGTAGCTGAAACTTGATTTATCATTTCTCATTGTTTCCTCCACATGTCCTATGTTCCAGGCACGATAGAGAATCTATTCTTTCTTGAATAAGGTTCACACATTCCTGCTGCTATATTTTTGCTCACTGTCACCTCCACACTCTGGAGTTCCCTAACCCACCCTTTTCTGTGCTCCTAGAAAGTATTACTAACTATCTTCACTTTCCCCCTGCTTGATCTCAGATACAGTATTAGAATAATTCTATGCAGCTACTCTCAATGTTTGTACTTAAAATATATTTGCCATCTCCTCCTCAGCCTTTTTCAACATCTCCCTTCAGCTCTTCCCTATAGCTGCCAAGCAGGGAGAAACAGGTTGTGTTTAAATGTCTATTTGTCCAGGTTCAAATCTACACCAGACCCTCAGAAAGCCATTTCTGATTTTTTGCTTACTTGATTCTCACCTGCCGCTGCTTAAATCAGTTCTTTTCTCTGCACTACGTAGCATTTGGTCTCTCAATTACAACATTTTAAAAAATCAGTTTTGCAGTATAACTATTTGATTTCACTCTGTATACTCCCTATGGATTTTAAAGACGACTCACTAACACCTAGTTGAACTCATCATCAACGTGTCTATGGCTCCAAAGCTGTTATTCTCCCCTGTCTGAATTATTCCAAGTGCTTCCTAACTGGACCCTTTGTTCTGTCCTTGTCCCATTGGGTTTTAATCACAGCAGCCAGAGTGATGTTTTAAAATCATAAGATTAATCATTTCCTTCCTTTGCTCAAAACTCTCCACTGGTTTCCCATCCACTTGGAGTAACAACCAAGATTCTCACAATGGCCTCCATGGCCTCTAACTAGGTCCCTGCTCCCTTCTGCTTCTCATCCTCTCATCTATTCCATTCCAGTCATACACAGACTTTTTGCTACTCCATGAACTCCCCAACACAAAGCAGCATCAGGACTTCTTTACTTGCTCTTTTCTACACTTGTTCTTTCCTCAGATACCCACATGACTCACTTCTTCACTTCTTGCCTCAAACGTTACCATCTTATTGAGGTATTCCACGGACATCCTATTTAAAATCGCATTTCCGTTAGTGCCTTGCTTCTTCCCTATTTTGTTTTTTTCTTTCCATCTAAAAGACTCGCAGTATATGTTTTTTTTTTTAATTTAGTTTATTTTTTGCCTACTTCTGCTAGAAGGTAAAGAGAGGAGAAACTTGTCTGTTATATTCACTTCTGTATCCCCAACAACTAGATCCAGTCCTGATACACAGTATGCACTCAATAACTACCTACTGAATATAATTACTTACTGAATAAATGAGTGAATGAATAAATGAATCAATTCATCCATTATACATAATGGATGAGTCATAATACATTAGAAGTAATAATAAGCCCTAATACAATGCTGGAGGATACTAGCTAGGTGAGTATAGTCCTACATTTTGACGTGAGACAAAATTCTAGCCGTCATCGCTTATCTAACCCCATCCTTACTCTGGCTGCAATTTGGAGACAAACATTTCAACAGCTGCTGTGTGGACTCTTGACTGAATACTTTGTAAGCTTCCCCATTATTTGTTGGGCAGTTCTACTGTTCAAGTCATTAGAAATGGTGGCTGGGAATCTTTCTACAGTTGTTAGAATTCCGCTGCACTGATTAGGCTTTTCACCTTTCGAGTTATGCTTATACTGCCATGGCTTGACTCAAATATGACCAGAAGTTACCTAATCAAGACAGTTCATGAAAAGCTTTCTCTGTCATTTTAATTTGCATGCTCGTCTTCAGAGAAATCTGCAGCACACATGCTCTAAGGCAAGTTCCCTTATAGGGGAAACATCATTCCTGGTGTATCCCCTCAAAATCAAAGTTTGTCTTTAAAGTCCTATAAATTATAGGTAATATAGCTCTTGTGTTCCCCTGAGAGTTGGTTCAGTTATTGCTGCTCCTCTTTGAACTTCTAGGGTAGGCTCCAAATGCCAAGCCACAGATAATATCTCTGCAGCCACAGCATCCGATTCTCTGGCAGCCGTTTCTGACAATTGCCTTGGCAGCCTGCACGTTCCCTCCAGTTCTCCTCACAGCCTCAGTGTCCAGAGGGCTGCTGTCTTGGATGAAATAATGTTTTACATATTTATAGGCTCTCTAATATGAGGGTCATCCTTTTTCTGAGCCCTGGTGAAAGAAGCAAGCCTGTCTGCTCTTGCATATCACCCTGGAGCTCCTGTCCCCAAAACTGCCATTTCACCTCACAGGGTTCTGGCCAAAAGGCATGCATCACATTCTGGGCATGTCACATAAATCTGTCTCCTCGATTTTGGGTCACTTTCCTGTTTTAGAACAGGCACGGGGCAGCTTGCTTCTCTATTAAATTTAAGTGGTCCTCATCAAAAGTGCAGAACCTCTGCTGCGAGTGAAATTAATAGCACATTTGATGCATTGCTGGCACTCCACTAATGGATTTTTGACCACACAGCAGAGTGAATATGACTGAACTGTTCAGAAAGTAAACCCTTTATGCAAGTTCTTTTCTTGTGGTCAGATGGGATGGATATCTGTCCTATAGATTAAGCAAAACATGTGAGGTTGTGACTGCCATTGTTTCAATTTGGGAGTATGTTTTTTTCCTTTACCATATGTAATCAATAATGTGCTCATTAAGTGGTAACTTTGTATCTAAAACTGTGTCAGGCTCTATTTTTTTACATAATATTAGGACTCAAGTTGTTCTGAGTTTCTTGAGAGTTACACTATAAACACAGATGAAACAGAAATTGAGACAAGACAGATTGCAATTAAGATGAAAATCTATGTTGGATAATAAAAGTGTCATAGTGCAGAGATATCCTTAAGGGTCACAATAACTAGAAAGGCTTTATTAAAGGTATAGGATTTGAATTGTTCCTTGAGTTTGTTATGTACTGAATGCTGCAACAAAGGGTTTATACTCTCATGAAGTCAAATTCATAATCCCAGGTCTGCCCATAACTTGCTATATTCTTAAACTGAACCACAACTTCACATATGCATACCTCTATCTCATGAGACTGCTTGCTTTCTTTCAAAGTGTTCTGCCGTTTCCTACCTTTCCCATTTGCTTACAACCTAATATCCATTCATTAAAGGTTTACTCCTACTTTAAGTCTCTGCTCAAACTCAAATTATTCCAAAAGTGTTTCTAGATCATCTGAACCAGAATGAATTTATTTTCTTCTTATGCTTGTAACATTTAGTATTCCTTTAAGTCTCCTTGCATTCCTTTGGTACTATTTTTCTTTGATCAGACAAATTATCTGTGTGTGTGTGCGCTCTATTGTTTTCAGAGAAGATTGAAAATTTTATACAGCTCTGTAAAACACAGTCTAAGTGCAAAGGAAATTAGGGATCTCTTTATATAATAAATAGCAAACACAGGTTGTTTATATTTTTCAACTTCCAACTTTTTGCACACAGAAAGAAACATTACATATCTACATTCCTGAACTCGTTTTTGGGAAATGGACACAGAGGACTGAAAGCAGAGGGAGGTTAGCATACTGTATTAGGATCAAGCCATTTTTCCCTGCCTTTTCCTAGTTCAGTTACATTTTGTAGGTGGCAAAGAGGAAATATTCTCAATAAAGATGGAATTTTACAGCACCGATTTCTAATATCATAAAAAACGTTGCTGTCAGTACTCTTCATGGGACCTGTTTCCAATAGCAAGCTTCATTTCATCCCACAATAATGCAATAGAATCCTTCCTTCTGTGGATTTCTCCCTCAAAGAGGCGATCCCTTATTTTGCTCGTCAGACTCAGCCACTGTCTACTGGAATCTAACCCGAAATCCTTGATGGATAAATCCTGTTCTAAATGCTAAGGCATATCGGAGTTGAGTTGGAAAATTACTCACCACTTTGGTGTACTCAGAGTGTATCAGAGGAAAGAAATGAGTCAAGCATGTAAGTTCTTTCACTTTGTTGTCTTTTTGTAGCCCTGAGGTAGAATCCATAACCCACATTAAGGTTGTAATACCTGCTACAACCAAGACAAAGATTTTGCAGCTCCAGTTCCAACTGAGATTCTTGGGACCTATATCAGTGATACTTAATAAATAAAATTGACTTTCCTTTTTGTTAATTTTTAGAGGAGGATATAGCAGTATAATAAGAGATGGAAAAATACATAGGCACAAAAACACAGGCACACACGCATACTAGCTTCATCTTAACAGTCCTCGTTTATCCCCTCCTGAGCTGACAAAATAAGTAGGACAGTCCCATAGTGGTTACTGTGACATCTATCCTAGTTTGTACCTTGGAGAGGCTTCCTTGGCAATTGATACACTTTTTCTTGGTATCCTTTCCTTACAGATTTTAAGGAAGGCCTCCAAGGCTCTAGAAACCCTTGATTTGCGTTTGAGGAATGCTTGGAGTTTATATTCTACTTGGGGGAAATGAGCAATGAGGTGAGGGTGCACTACATTAGCTAAGGATGTTAAAGAAGGCTCTTGGCTATGATGATGCATTTCATTACAGCTCCACTGCAAAGGAGGCAGCCATACAAAGGTCTGGAATAAGAACATTCTGGAGAAGAAAAAGTTTTAACAACCTGAGCTAGGACGAAGTTTGATTTCTGATTGACATAAATGAGGTCGGTGGTGCAGGGACGTAAGAGTAGTATGTGATGAAGGTACAGTGGGAGGGAAAAGCCAGATGGAGAAGGCATTTTATATGTGGTTAAGGGTGTAGACTATATTCTTATTGCCATGAGAAGACACTCATTTTAAACAGAAGATTGATTGGGTAGATTTACTCATAAAAAATTATCTTGGTTACTTTGGGGAAAATAGCCACTAAGAGGACAAAAGTGGAAGCAGAGAACTTTTTGGAAGCCTATTTCAGCAATCCACTGAACGATGACAGTGGCTTAGTCGAGGATTGTATCCATGGAAATGGAGATACATGCACAGGGTCATTATCTATTCTGGAGAGAAATCAACTGCAAATCTCCTAGGTTTAGGGTAGATAGTGCAATTTACTGATACAGGGAAGAAGGATGTTATAATAATCCAGATGATTTATTTTTTCACCTTATGGCCACAGACACTCATGTAACAGATTCTTATTGAACAACCTATTGTACAGAGAACCATTCTTTCTCTAGAATTCACTGGTTCTTCATTAAAATTATATATAAAAATGAGATATTTTGTAAGCATTTGTTATGTGCAAAGCATTGTGCTAAGCACTTGGTGTGGAGTGCATTTGGTAGTTATTGCCTTTTTTTCTGTCAAGAATCTCTTTCTGGTAATTCTCTGATTCTAGTCAAAAGTGAGCACATGACAGAGAGTGAGACCACCAAAGTCCTTCCCTGGGATTTTTCTGCTAGACCTTGAAAGGAAGGTAAATTCTTTCTCCTTTGGGGAACCATTCTGTGACACATACAAAGACTGAAGAAATAAAGTTAACATTTAAAAAAAATGAAGAAATTAGGAGTGCATCAATACAGTCTCGTTGAAAATGAGTTCAGAAATACCTGAAGACTCAGGGGGGTTCCCCTAATCCTAGAGTTCTCTCTCTGATCTGTGAGCTTCCCCAGGTACAGTTCCCTTATCAAAGCTTACCCTCTCCATCTCTACTTATTCTTGCTTAAGAGTTCAAGTTCTATATCTATCCCAATCAACAGAGGCAGGAAAAAATTTTCATTTCACCCTACAGTAACTGGTTAAATTGGAGTTATAATCCCATTTCACAGAATAAGAAGCAGAATTAAAAAGCCTGAGTCACGGACTAAGATCAGACTTCATGCAGTGAGCCAAGTTCTGAATTTTGGGTCCTTCTCTGCTTAGAGTCCAATTTACTAATACCCGCATGGTATTATGCCCTGTACTCTGGGTGGAAAATGGATATGTGTCTGTTTGTGTAGAAATCAGAGGAGGGAAGAAACAAAACTCAGTCAGACCTAGGTCATACCCTCAAGGACATTGAAATTAAAATGTCATAAACAGAGCATGTAAATAATAATAAAATGAACATGAAATAATTGCTATAGAGGGACAATGAGAGTGAAGAGAAAGGATGATTAATTCCCATCAGGATATCAGGAGAAGGTCTTTGAACTGGACTTTGAAAGACAAATAGTCTGTTTATTATGTCTCCCCTGTCTATGCAAATCACCTCTTACGTAGCTGCTTTGATTTAACTCATAAACTCATTTATCCTTTATGGTTCAAATACAGGTTTTTCTACCAACTATTTTTTTTTTTTTCTAACATGGCCCATGCACTTGAATCTAAATGCTGTGTATGAATACCCCAAATGGAAACTCTAGAAATTATCCAGTTCATTTGATCCCTGGAAACAAGTGAAAGGAAAACATACTTTGATTCAAGACCAAACTAAACTGATAATCGTCAAAGCTGTGCTTTATTTTATACAGGAAGTTGAAATCTCAATTCCCTACAGAACTTTACAGATATTTCCCCCCAGCCAATTCCTTTTTTTTCCATTTTCCCCTACTAACTATAGTTTTTCTTTGCCTTATTTTTGACTCTTATTCTCTTTTCCATCTCTTTTCTCAGTTCATGCTAACAATCATGGCTTATTTGAAAACTGCTTCATGTAGGTAGTGCTGCTTCTGCTCTTCTATAAAATTAGTTAGTGCTAAGAAGGGAGTGAAGAGCTCCTGAATGAAACTTACTTGGAACTCTTTTTCAATTCCACATCTGACAGCTTTGTCTTTCCAAACATTAGCATTAAAGTCTTCTTTTTGTTGTTGTTGTTTTGTTTGTTAGTGATTGATAATAAATCCCCCTTGAATATAACTATACATTTTACACTGCCTGTGACTTCCATGGATGATATTATTTTTTATATTTAAGTTTCAGATTATCCTGAAGGGAAGCAAGGCAGATCAGGATATGAATTGCTTTTGGGACTTTCTGAAAGATCACAATTTGTAGAAAAACAGTGCAAACATTCCATTATCTGGATGACCTTTTGTCTATACTTTGACTTTTTAAACCCTCCTTTTTCTCAGCCTCTCCAAGGCCTTGAATTCCCTCTATCCTTTTATTCTTATTTCATGTAATATTAGTCCTCATCTTCTTGACATTAAGCCCAACTCAAAGATACTTTGAAGACAGGCTCCTAATAAATGTACAGAATAAGAAAAGGGCATTGAATGACATCAGGCATATCCCTCAGCATCTTAAATATCACACTTTCATTCTGCTATCAATTTAATACAAAACTCATGCACAACTAGACTGTTCTCTGAGCTTCACTAATAATGTTTGGTGGTTGTCAGGTGGCATGAAAAAAGTCAATATACCTTATATAGTCTCCCCGCTTTCAACTAGACAAAAGTAACACGTTTTCCCTTCTTTGCTGATTTTTTTGGTAGCACTATATCATTGCAATGAAATAGAAAAAAGTGGGAACTGGATTACTCTGGATTCTTTTTTATACATAGTTACAACCTAACACTTCCAGCATGTATTTTTAAGTCCTTTAGAAATGATTCTGAACCTTTTTATCAGATATTTCAGGAGTCTTATTGCAACTGACCAACAAGCCTCATGAATTTAGCTCTCCTTTGCCGTGATGGCATCAACATGAATAACACTTTTTTGTCAGTAGATGGAAAACAAATATTCTCTAAGAAAATTCACCTATAAATCTTTTCTAAAAGATTTACTCAGTAATCAAACACAAAGGGAATATTTTTAAAACTACACTGGTTCCAGCCTTGAATGCTCACTCCTCGTGGCTTACTTCTATCTTGTGTCTAACACTTCCTAGTATCAGATCCTCCAAAAAGGATTTCCTGACCATTCTGCCTCACTCAGTCAAATTTCTTGCTGCCCAGTATCAGCTGGACCCTGTCAATACCTTAAAATAGCAGCTATCACAGAATGACATTCTCTATTTAAATACCTCTCTCCCAAAGAGAATATAACTATCAGAGGGCAGGAATTGGGTTTTACGTATTCACTTCACTTCAGAGAAAGTTGCTGATCTGAACTCACTCATTCATTTCTCACATGAAGTTTGTAATATAAATTCCACTTTAAAGAGAAGAAAATTAAAACTTTGAGCCTCAACCCAGTCAGGGTCTATACAGCTGGTAACAGCAGGGATAAAACGTGAACCCAGGACCGCCTGACTCCAAAGTCTACACTTTATTTACTACAAGGCATTACAACTTATCAGAGGATTAATACTACTTTGGCCTGCCTCTGATTTGAAGTAATGAGTTGTTAAAGTTAAGACTAGATATCTGATAAAAGATTTGTATCTAGAATTTATAGAACTCTAACAATTCTATAATAAAAAGACCGAAAAATCCAGTTAAAAATGAGCAAAGGATTTGAATACACATTTCACCAAAGATAACACATAAGCAGCTCTGAAGCATACGAAACACTATTCGTTGTTATCAGAAAATGCAAATTAAAATGAGATACTATTTTACATCTACTAGGATGGTTAAAATAGAAAGAAAATAACTGTTGGTGGGGATGCGAAAAACTGGAACCACATCCACTTGTGAGAATGTAACACGGTATGACCACTTTGGCAAACAGTTCGGTAATTTCTTAAGAATTTAAGCATAAACTTACCAGATGATAAGTAATTCCACTCCTAGGAATCTACAAAAGATAAATGAAAATATACGTTGTTAACATAAGGACTTCAGAGTGAATGTTCACAGCAGCAGCATTCTTAATAAAAGCCCCAAACTGAAGACAACCCATGTGTCCACCACTGGTGAAGAAACAAAACATCGTACACCCATATGATGAAACACTGTTTAGCAATCAAAAGGAACAAAAACTGATCCTGTGTCTACATGAGTGGACCTTAAAAACAGTATCCTAAGTGAAATAAGCCCGATGTAAACATGATATATATGATTCCATTTATAGGAAATGTCCATAAAAGGCGAATTTATAGAGATGGAAAGGAGATAAACAGTTGCTTGAGGCTGTGAGTGAGAGTAGGGATTGAAAGCAGACAGGTACAGGGAATTTTTCAGAGTAATGCTTGAAAACTGGATTTGTGCCAATGGTTGTGCAACTCCATATATAATTGTGGGAATGTATTATTGAATCATATGCTTAAAATGGTGAATGTTATGGTATGTAAATTATGCTTCAATAAAGCTTTAATAAAGTGTGGACTCTTGGATGATTTACTTTCTATGAACCATTTTCAACATAAATCTGTCTTTTTTTAGCATTAAATTCGCAGAAGTTCTTCCCAGCAAAACCTATTCTTAGAACTCACTTATCTTCCAAAACTATATCTAACTACTGCTATAACTAGGGTTAAGCAAACTCTTTCTGTAAAGGGACAGATAATAAATATTTTATGCTTTATGGACAAGACTGTCTCTAATGAAACCATTCAACTCTGCTACTGCAGAGCAAAAGCAGCCACAGATCATACGTAAATGAATGGGTGTCACTGAGCTCCAATAAAACTTTATTTAAGAGAACAAACAGTGGGCAAGGTATGTTCTGTGAGCCATATTCAGTTAATAGCTGCTATAGACTAGTAACTTTTGATCTTCTAGTAAAAACTGAAGTTGCAGTAAATTATATCCTAGAATTTGCAACATGAGGAAACAAAGCCCTCAAAGCATTATAACTGTGCTTTGCCTATTACTTCTGACTTGCTCTTTGTTAAAAAAAAAAAAAAAAATTACATGATTTCAATTCTAGAATAACAATAGCTATTAATGACTGAATGCTTTCCAGTGGCCAGGCACTGTTCTAAGAAATTTACATTCATTGTTTCTTTTAATTCTATCAACAACCCAAAGTGGAAGCCCCAGAGAAGTTGAGCTATTTTGCCCAAGATAAAGACAGAATGAATTAGACTCAGGAGACATGCACAGGAGGTCTAATTCCAGAGACCACATTTTTCTAAACCCCTATGCTCTCCTGTCTCTAGACATAAATTGGTACCTAACTGTTTTTGAAGAACAAACTGTGGTTTCTACTTTGTTGGATAGGGATGAGTTCCTTCATTGAAGAAGGTGAAAAACATAGGGAGCTCACTACGATATTTGTGAATTCAGACTATGTCCTATTTCTACTTGGAACTAGTAACACTTAATACAAGTAAGATTTCAGATAAGTGGGCTTTGTCCCTAATTAAACCACTTTTTATTTCTCTGATAAAGGAGAACTTAAGTTCAGTTTTTAAAGAGACCTTGGATAGTGATTTCAATCATTAGTTAGAACTGAACTCTCTCTTCAACAGACTTCTTTGGGTCAGTATTTCTTAGGATTGTTGATGTCATATTGTACCTTAATGCCAGCCACCCCCTGCCACCGCTCCCCCATCTATAGATATACGTTATTTACAATATATTCCAAAACAGTGATTTGTTTTGCTAATTCCAGAATGAATGAAATTCAAGAACACCACCAAAATGTCGATTTACTCATTTTGTTTACCAAATGTCATCAGGGAAGCTACTTTGCAAGTCACAGGGGAAATGAAGCATTTCTAATTCAACAAGTCAATCCTGTGATTTGAGGGGCTTGAGGGGAGAAGAAAGAACTGCTTAATGCATTGCATTAGTAAGACAAGCATCCATGAAAATAAAAGGCTATTAAATTGTTCAAATGCAATGCTAAAATAAAAAGCAACAAGTTTGTGGACTGGGGTAGAGTGATTTCAAAGAGAGAGCTGTAATGTTTACAGAGTATTACTATAGTGCTAGACAGGGAATCAAGGTAGAAGCTCATAGGGTATAATTATCATCCTTACTTTTGGGAGGTGCTAAAGCTTTCTGTCCAACTATGATTAGTTTAGAAACTGGAGTAGCCCTACCATACAGGGGAAGTTGACTGGTAAATAATAAATTGTGATAATGACATAATCCTGGAAATTTACAGAGCACTCAGTATATGTCAACTGGATTTCAGCTGGAGGTGTCAAAGGGAAGGTATTAAAACAGGGGGAAATATCTTCAGCCCTGTCTATGTTTCCATCACTTGACTCAAATGCTTGTTTTAAATTTAAATCAAAACAGGGAGTATGGTAAAATGGAAAGTGTTTTGCAATTAGAGCCAGGAGATTTGAGTTCTAATTTTCTCATCTTAAATATGCCAATTATCATCTCTAATGATAATTAGCAATAAAAGCTTGTTATTTTTAATGGAAGATTTAGACTGGGTGATCTCCAAGATTCCTCATAGATGTATCACCCAGGATTTCACTGTGCAATACCGTTTTTAACAAAACATGATTTTACAGACTGTGCTGTTTTCTCCGTAACACCTGAGACACTGCATGTAAGAAGAAAAAGCTCCTTCCACTTTTCTTGATCATATTGTTTCTCCGTACACTCAGGATACATAAGAACATCCAACTCTTTATTGCCCATAATTAGATTATCCTTTAGAAATATTTAACCTCAGACTTGCCTTTTCCCTAACCTCACTAGAATTGATTGATATGTACTGGGGTAGAAAATCTCATGTTTAAATATAGCTTTGGACAATGAATTCATCCTCTCAAATAATAGCACAATGACTTTGGAAAAGAGTTTTTGAATGATCTGTGGAATTACTTATGAGTATTTATAACCATAGGTTGACTTGATATGATTCTTACATAGACATTTTGTATTATGCTTAAAATAGATTTTTAAAATAGATTAATACAGAACAAAAACATCCTTAATGTACTGTCTTACTGTCCCATAGAACAAAATATTCTTGTATGCATCTAGAATCATAAACATAATTATCATAAACAGTACAAAAATAACATTTCTTATTAAGATCTACCTTGAATTATAAAATAAAGACCTTGCTTTTATCCCAAGAGACCCTATGCTAATTGTGTTGAATGATTAATTTTGCAAAATTCAAGCACCACAAAGTTCTCTGCTGGCTGAGGAACTGTCAAAGCCACTATGAAAATATTCCCTTCAACCACCTTGTACGATATCATTATAATTAAACATTGGCAAAAAAAGAACATGTACATTAAAGAGTATACGGGGTGATCTAGGGATGTGACATTTACCACAGCTTTTCTTATCCGTTTCTCAAATTCCACTTTACTGTTGTTTACCTCAGTCAAAAATGTTACCACACTGACATTCCACTTACATATTTTTATCAAGAAAATTCTGCACTTTGTTAATAAAATGTCAACTGCATCCATGCCATCGTGACATGAAAAACTTCAGATTTAATGTAATTATTGTCTTGTTATTGACATGAATTTCTTTGGTGTCTATATATCTTCTGTTTTTCATTTTAGAGTATTGGGCCCAGGATACAGAAGATGCCTGGCACAAAAGCAAGGGGGATGTAAAAAAAAAAAAACAACAAAAAAAAACCCCAGAAACAAATATGACAGATTTTCAAGAGTTGCCTCCACATAGCTTCCCTCCCCATTTTCTTCCTTCCTTGTTAACCTTTTACTTGAGATCATCAAATAAAAACAATTTGCAAATAGCATTTCAGTTAACACTTTAAAAAATCTATTTCTTTCATAGGCCCTTCAGTTGACTATAGTTCCTATGTCTGTTTCGTTCTTTTTTTTCTTATTATATGCCACCAGAAATCAAGAAGTTTCTAGAACTTTGACACACAATTGAATCTCAGTACCTAAGGCCCGAACATTGTCTTTTAGCTGTCTTTCTATATCATAAAATGTGAGTTATAGTTCTTCTAATGACACAACACAAAAAAGTTTTTTTAAAACGGAATAATTGAGAGTCTCCGTAAGACATAATTAGCATGTTATAAGGCATTAATTTGGTTCAGTACTGTGTGGAAAAGGTCAAGCCTTCACTTGAACAGGGAAGAGTTCAGGAGACCTAAGGCATAGAGACAAAATCAAAGTGCTTTCATAGTTTTCATTTAGTAAAAAATGTAATCACTATGCGTCAGTGTACATTTCTTTAAAGCAACTATTGTGCAGTTAGAAACTTACTTAGCAACTAGGGAGTTCTAAATATTTTATCATCTAAGTGGGCTGATAAAACTTGTCAGGAGATACAGATCAAAGGTGGCACCTTTAATTCTGCTACATACCAGGCTTGACACTGTTTAGAAGTAGGAAATTTGGGAGTCCCTTCTCAAATGCTCTTAGGAGCTATTTTCTTATCTGTGACCACATTAATGATGGGAATGTGCAGCCAAATTATTGCCTATTTTTATGCGATTTAAATTTTAATTTATTGTATATACTGAAGAAAATATTTTTATATTACTCTGAAAAACCAGCAGATATAGGAATTACCAGAAAAATTGTTTTCTGATATAAACCAGATACTAGAAGAAACTACAACTTCATTTAAACTAGGGATGAACCAGGTGTAAGAACACATTGACTGGTGGGTGCCAATTGCATTATCACCTCTGACAGCTGGAAAAGGGCCAGACTAACCTGAATGATGCTCTAGATTTTAGGTCAACCACGTATTTCTCTCCTCTGGGAACAACTAACTATTTGTATTATTTTCAGAATTATTGACTTAAAATCCATGTTTTTGGATTTTAGCAGGATTGCTAGAAGGTAGGTCAGATAAAACCTGTTCATTCTTTCTAGCCCTGTTCCATAAACTTCAAACCAGGCAACAAACTCTAGAGATTTTATGCATAGATATTTTATTTCTATTAAAAATATTTTGGTTTTAAATTTATTGTAGGCAATACATCTACAAACCTAAATGTAAAAATACCAACTGTAGTTACTATGGTGATAATGTAAATCAGCGCCTCTTCAGACCTCTAGCAATTTATGTTCAAGACGAAAAAGGAAACTTCAAGTTTCTTTGACCTACTGAACTGAATGCTTTGCAAATACCAGTTGGAGTTGTATAGACAGAAGTCAACAAACAGTTACGATTAGAGGAGTTGAAATTCTTAGGCATCTGTTGTCATTTAAAGAACTCTAAGCTTAGTTTAGTTGTTTCCTTGAACTCTCATAACATTAAGAAACTTCCAGATTCTGCATTAATGATGTACTCTTCCACCCAGTTATCCTGTTTTTATTTACATATGGCAACCAAATACAGTGATATTTTGCCACTTGTGAATAAGACCACGACAGAAGAAAAAAAGTTTTGAAAAACATACCTTCAATATTTCGGATAAAACTGTCAGTGCTACGGAAGACAGTGAATCTTCACTTTTTGACTCAGCCTCTGCCTTCTCATCTGAGAATATACGTTAGTTTTGAACTTTTTATCAGGTCAATTATCTGTTTCATTAATTT
Organism: Pseudorca crassidens; assembly: GCF_039906515.1. NCBI lineage: Eukaryota > Metazoa > Chordata > Mammalia > Artiodactyla > Delphinidae > Pseudorca > Pseudorca crassidens. Next base: position 93,084,162 of record NC_090305.1, on the reverse strand, counting down.
TCCCCCCTGAGGTTTTATCTTGTTCTTTCACTTGGAACATATTCCTCTGTTTCTTCATGTTCCTCGACTCTCGGTGCCGGTTTCCGTGCATTAAGTGAAGCAGCCACCTTGCTGGTCTGGAAGGAGAGGCCTCGTGTAGATGGACTTTATCCTGCAGCCCTGCCCCGGCTCTCGGTTGTCTCTCAGGCTTTGTGACCGTCCAGCAGCCTATTTTATTTTTCGCGGCTCCCAGTGGGTGAGGCTCTGCCCAGCCCTGTCAGCGTCCTGAAGAGAGGGGAGGTCTCAGCCCGCACTGACTCGGCTGACTGGAAGCCCAGCCTCAGACGGCAGCTCTTAAAGAAGCGCACATACGCAGTCCTGGGGGGCCACGCGCAGAAGCCGCCAGAGCCAGGCAGGCTGGAGGTGCCCCCTGTGCGGCGGCGGCAAATACCAGGGCTCCAAAGGAGCGTGGAAGCTCCCGTGTGCCAGACACGGGCGAACTATGCGGGCAGAGGGGCCGCCAAGATGGCGGCACAGCGCCCTGAGGGGCGTCGGCTGCCTCCGCTCGCATCAGACCTGAGCTCCCCTCAGGCGGGAACTCCTCACGGGCAAATAGGCCTTCCTCAGAAAGATGGGAGCACATTTTAGTCAGCTGTGTGCACTGAGCCCTGGCAGGGGCAGCCTGTGGAGAATTGCGCCTTCCGTGGTTGGTTATGCCACAGCTGCACGGGACTCAGGAAAACAACCCCCCCTGACCCCACCCCCATCTCTGGAGCCTGAGATTCAAGGGGCGTGTCCTCGGCAGCAGCTAAAAAAGCTGGGCCCCGGATGTGTGGAGAAGCTGCCTTCCAGGAGATTCTGGCACACTTTGCGCGGCATAGCAGAGCACAAGGAGGCACCCTCTGAGTAAGGAAGAAAAGAAAAAGGAAAGGGAAAAGAAAAATAAAGATGGTGCCCGCGGGCTTCAGCACCACAGAGGAAAAGCGCGAAGATGGCGCCCACCAGCCTGGTCCGCAGAGTATCCCAGCAGGTTCCTGCCCTTCAAACCCACACTTAAAATTAGCAAATGAGTCTCTTTCACATAGAGTCTGGGCACCTTTTCAAGGACTGATTCTGCGCCGGGCGCTGGAGCCGCGGGTGAGTCTGTGCGAGGAGTTTCTCAGTTCCTCTCAGCCCCTCGGGTCTTGTCCGTGTGGACTCCGTCAGTCTTCAAAGCCAGGGGTTTGGGGGCCTTGTCTCCCAAGTGCAGGTCTTAATAGTTGAGATGACCAGTGTTGGACACCCCAACTTTTCCTCAGCAAAAAAAAAAAAAAAAGCTTCAGGTATGGAGCGCCCTCCTGATTTGGGGTCGCAGCTTAGATGTGGCTTCCCTCTCGGCCGAGTGTGAAGGGGTCACTCCACCAGTTTTAGGCTCTTTTCAGAAGACATTATTAAATAGGTAGCTATAGATTCCGGGTGTCCAGGGGAGAAGGTGAGTTTGAGGTATTTTTTTTTTTTGCTTTGCCGTGTCTTAGTTGCAGCATGTGGGATCTTCCTTGAGGCATGAGGGATCTGGTTCCCTGACCAGAGATTGAACCCGGGCCCCCTGCATTGGGAGCACGGAATCTCACCCACTGGACCACCAGGGAAGTCCCAGTTTGAGTTTTTCCCGAGTCATTATCTGGACCTGGGACTGAGCATATAGATTAAAAGTAGAACTAGAAGTACGGCTGTCGTTTCCGTCAGAGTACTGGTTTGTTCGTTTAAAACCTCAGGAGCTTCTCCTGTGAAATCTGAAACTGGCCCCCATACACGGAAGGCAAGGAGAGACCAAAGAAAGTGGCAGAACATTCCAGATTGGTAGGGGGCAGTTTTAATAAGCAAGGGACTTACAGGGTTTGTCTTGGGCGGTAGCAAGATGAGTAGATCTCTCACCCACCTGCCGGAATCTTGAAAGTTTATACAGAGGCCTTAACTGGGTTCATTCGTGTGTACCATCCAGCTTGGTCTGAAGAACACATCACTATCTCCAGGCTGAGTTCTTGGGGCAGCTTCTAGTGCAGGGAAAGCAAGTGGGATGCATATAACGAGGACAGGGGATTGGTGAGGAGCCTCCAGTTGTGTGGGCCCAGCTCACGTGTCGATAGAGTCACATTCTCTTCATGACCTCCTCCAATATGGTTACACAAAATTGCAAGTAGTTTCTTGTGTATTTGTTTTCTCTCTCAGGCTGTAAGGAACTCTGCAAATGCAGAGGGTACTTTATTCATATTTTTATAGTTCAATACCTTTAATCTCAGATCTTGCTTTTCAAATATTTTTGTATAGTTTCCATATTAGAACCTAGGTTAGCAGTTGATACATAGTAAGTACTCAGTAACACTTAATGAATGAAATTAGAATTCAGGCCAACAATTATTGAGTACTAACTTATGCTCCTCAATGAATGAAACATTATGGGATTTAAATAACTTATTCTAGACATTAAGGGTATATTAACATTCCAGTACCCCTCTAACATGAGAACTATACTATAAGAATTCCCATTTTTATTAAGAGGAACAGAGGAAGAAGAAAATGTGACATGAGTGACTCAAGGCATAGGAGAATTTCCAGTTAGAAAAAATTTAGAATTATAAGTTATTGAGATAAGAACCTTCTTTAATAGGGATATTCATTCAGTCATTAAAAGTAATTCTGTGTCAGCCTAGAAACAAGACCATTGTCTCTCACCGTCCTCTTTATCCTTTGGTTCTATTATTACCATCCAATACTTTCAACTTAAAAGTTTTCACTCCGACAGGTTCATAATGAGAAGCACCGTTGTTTCCCATGACTTGCAGCATGGATTGCCTCATTGGAATCTAATCATTTGCAATTATTCAAAAAAATTGAAAAGCAAGATCTACACTCAAATGTACTGTACAAATTCCATTTAATATGTAATTGCTTATATTGGCAATCTCTGTATTGACTTTCCCCAAGCAGGACTCAAATTAAATGAATCTGTCTTTCTTATAAAATGACCATTCAACTCATTTAAAATAGTTTTATAGTCAACATGCATTTGTATGATATTCATAACAAATATCTTATTATAGTACAACCGTGGTTTTTTATCCAATAGCAATTATTCCTCAATCTGGCACTGCTTTGCAAAATGTCAACATACTGTAAAAACTGTATCCATCATGCAAGTGGAATGGGAGAATAAATTAGTCAAAAGTCTCAGCTAACTAAGATTCAATTCAAGTTGCCCCAGGTGGTATTCCTGATAAATTTTCCTAAATCTCTCATATGAGCCTTCTAACAAGATAAAGGACAGCACTTTGCTCATCTTGTTCTGCAAAAGCGCTTTATCCAGAAAAACAGTCCTTCTTGCTGAAATACAGAACAACAACAAAAAAATCCTGAAATGAATTGGGAAAATGCTTACATAATCTTATTTAGAGAACAATTAAGATGTTTGGTGTTGCAGATTTTGGTTTAGTAAGACTTCTACTTAAAACTTGATAAAAATAATTTAATCTTAGGTTTATGACAGTATATAATCTCAGTAAAACTACAAATTCAATTTTCAAACTACTTATATAACCATTTCTGCACGTTAAGCAAATACTGATATTTTTATTTGGAAGTACAAATTAAGTTAATAAAACAAAGTTTTTTATTGAGATATAATTGGCATATAACATTAGTTTCAGGTGTAAAACATAATGATTCAGTGTTTGTATATATTATGGAATGATCACAACAGTGAGTCTAGTTAACATCAGTCATCATACATACAGTTTTTTTTCCTTGTGATGAAAACTTTTAAGATCTTTTAAGTTTAGCAACTTTCAAATATACAGTACAGTATTATTAACTATAGTCGCCATTCTGTACATTACATCCCCATGACATTTATTTTATAACTGGAAGTTGGTAGAATAAAGATTTAATGCCTTTTACGTACTGCCCTAAAATGAATAAAAATTTCAAACCCTCTTCCATTCAGTGTAGGTCTTCCTTTAACCATATTGACGCTACTTGCTTCTATACCTTGAAATAGTATTATTTTCCATTTCTACGGAGTGCCTTTTCTTGAACAAATCATTATAAGCATTGCACAATGCTTTTGTTGCTTATAGTCATTATAATAAAACTTTCCCTTCAGTTAGCTTTTAAAACTCAGATTATATTAGGTTTGGTAAATTATTTTTTGCTCGTTCATAAGTTCAACAGATATTTAATAATCCCCTGATTAGAAAACTATTAAGCCATGGTTCTCAAATGGGGGTGATTTTTCCTCCTAGAGGACATTTAACCGTGTCTGAAGACCGTTTTGGATGATTGTCAAAACTGGGGTGAGGTTGCTACTGGCATCTAGTGGGTGCCCAACATGCTAAAATGTACAGGACAGACCCCACAGCAAAGAGTAGTAGTGTAGAGGTTGGTAAAAACCAGTGTAAAGAAATGATCAATAAATCACTCATAACAAGGCCTGAGATCAAACTCTAGCCCTGACCAGCCAGAGCCACTTCAGACAATTAGCATAATTATCTCATTATAGTATAAAGGAAACGTCTGTCTCCTGTTGTATGGACTGAGAATGGTAACATAGACCTCACCGGTCTATAGTGAGTATTAAATACAACAAAATATATCAAGATATTTTTGTAAACTCTAAAGTAGCTTACAAAAAGGAAAAATAATTGATAATAAGAGAACTTTCTCATGTATTTAGCTTCAATAAAACATCCAGCCAGGACTTCCCTGGTGGCGTAGTGGTTGAGAGTCCGCCTGCTGATGCAGGGGACACAAGTCCGTGCCCCAGTCCGGGAAGATCCCACATGCCTTGGAGCGGCTGGGCCCGTGGACCATGGCTGCTGAGCCTGTGCGTCCGTAGCCTGTACTCCGCAACGGGAGAGGCCACAGCAGTGAAAGGCCCACGTACCGAAAAAGACAAAAAAAACAAACAAACAAAATCCAGCCCCAAAGCATCATTTAATATAATTTATAATTTAATATTATCCTATATTCTCATTTGCTAAGATTTTAAGCTTAGATATATATAACATATTCTTCCTTTACTCTAGATAATGTCCAGTGTTTTACTCTCCCCACATACTCTAAACCTTGTTAACTGTATTATTTTTCTATTGCTGCATAAAAATTACCCCAATACTTAGCGGCTTAAAACATTACACTGTTTTAATCTTATTTTTTGAAGGCCAGTAACTTTATTTATTTGCATATTTATTTTTATTGAAGTATAGTTGATGTTCAATATTACATAAGTTATAGGTATATAATACAGTGATTCACAGGTTTTAAAGGTTATACTATATTTATGGTTATTATAGAATATTGGGTATATTCCCTGTGTTCTACAGTATATCCTTGTAGCTTATTTTATACATAAGAGTTTGCACTGTTTAATCCCCTACCCCTATCTTCCCTCTTCCCTCTCCCTAGGGGTAACCCTGGTTTGTTCTCTGTATCTGTGAGTCTGTTTCTTTTTTGTTATATTCCCTAGTTTGTTGTATTATTTTAGATTCCACATATGACTGATATCATACAATATTTGTCTTTCTCTGTCTGACTTATTTCACTTAGCATAATATGCTCCAAGTCTATCTGTATTGTTGCAAATGGTAAAATTTCCTTCTTTTTTTTATGGATGACTAGTATCCCATAGCATGTACATACCACATCTTATTTATCCATTCATTTGCTGATGGACACTTAGGTTGCTTCCATATCTTCACAATTATAAATAAGGCTGCTATGTACGTTGGGCTGCGTGTATCCTTTCGAATTAGTGTTTTTGTTTTTGTTTTTTCATGTGTATCCTTTTGAATTAGTGTTTTTGTTTTTTTTTTCTTTTAAGTATATACCCAGGAGTGGAATTGTTGGACCACATGGTAGTTCTGTTTTTAGTTTTTTGAGAGCCTCCATACCGTTTTCCAAATTACCTTCCTACCAAATTACCTTCCTACCAACAGTGTATGAGGGTTCCCTTTTCTCCATGCCCTTGCCAACATTTGTTATTTGTGTTCTTTTTGATGATAGCCATTCTGACAGGAGTGAGGTGATATCTCATTGAGGTTTTGATTTGCATTTTCCTGATGATTAGCAGTGTTGAACAACTTTCCATGTTTTCTTGCCCATCTGCATGTCCTCTTTGGAAAAATGTCTATTCAGGTCTTCTTTGTGGGCCAGTAAAGTGACAGCAGCTCTGGTTCAAGATCTCTCACGAGGTTGCAATCAAGATATCAGTTGGGTCTTTAGTTATTTGAAGGCTTGGCTGGAATTGGAGGATACACCTCCTACAAGACTCACCAACGTATCTGTCATAAGAAGGTCTTAGTTCCACCTGACTGTGATAGGAGACCTCAGTTCTTCACCATATAGACTTCTCCATAGGGCTGCTGGAGGGTCCTCATAACATGGCAGCCAAGTTCTCCTACAGGGAGGAATTCAAAAAAGGTGCAGTCCATTCTATGGTCTAGTTCTGGAAGTTTCATGCCATCAATTCTGCCATATTTTATTTATTAAGAGCAAGTCATTAGGTAGAACTCCACTTAAGGGTGGGTCATGAATTAAGCTCTACCTTTTGATAGAAGGGTCAAAGAATTTGGAAACATAATATAAAACTACCATGTTCTCCTCCTTCTCTTTGCTTTTATGATTCAACTAAAGGCCCACGGCCCACTGTCTGTAGGAAGGTTTCATGACCACTTCTGCCTATGATAATTTATTTAATGTCCTATACCCTCTCCATATATTTACCATATAGAATTTATCAACTGTGGTATAACCAAATTACTTAGCCTACAATTCCAGATAATCCATCTCTGTCTGGAATGAGACTCAGGAATTTATATTATTTAAAAATATCATTTGTTGTATTTTTATATACAGCCATATTTGAGAACCACTGGTAATAAATTATATGTGAGCAATTGCAAGTTTACATAAGTCATGTCCAAAGTTCTTTTATTAAGGAAATTATTGGAATTTGGGCCATATTTTTCTCCAGATAAATCATTTAAAAAACAGGAATTACGTGTGGCTGGAATAACATTCTCACATGATAATTTCACATTATTGGAATTAAAGAAAATAATAGGATTATGATAATATTAATTTTACCATTACCACCTCGCTCATTTCTCCCATTTGCTGAGTGCCTGTAAGAAAGGGAATTTTTATCCCTTAACTGTCCAAGTTAAAATGATATTTTTAGGGTTGCAGTTACACAAAGTTTTTTTTTTTTTCCTATTTGTAGATGCAATGGCAAACATTGAATTGTTGCAGTTAAAACACACAATGTTTAATAAGTCTTTAAAAAAAATAAATCAAAACACACAAGGAAAGTAATTTTATCCTCCAGGGTAATGACCATGTCAATTGCAACTACTGCTGCTGCTGCTTCCCTGAATTCCCCTTAGATGTTCTTTTTTCTTTTCAATTTGTTGTACCCTAACCAGTCACAGCATGGTCTTGTACGTCTTTGGAATAATTCATATCATTTTAATTATAACATGAAGCAATAGGTATGGGATCAAGTTTAATCTTGCCAGAAATTTAGACTTAGGGTTGAGTAGCATAATTTAAAATTTCTTAGTGGACTAGGTAAGAAACATGTTTACTTGTTGGATAGTTGAATATATGTGTCTGTGTATATGAAACATAGTAAACAGCAAATTGATTTCTAGTTTTATGACCAGTTTTACCCAAATTGTATATTTTTATTTATTTTAAACACACTTAAAAGGGGCAAGCCAATTATTTCCTCCTAACACGTGATGTTGACAACATGTATAGTAATGGGTTAATTTCTAAGATATTATGGGCTCTTGAAAATAGTTTTTAAATTAAAATACCACTTTTTAAAATAAAGATTTTTGTCAGTATAAAAGAATAAATTCAAAAATACAAAACCACATTCCTCCAAGTTTATTCATTGTAGCATTATTTTTGATAATAGAATACTGGAAAAATCTAAATGCCCTTCCACTGGAGAGTGGTTGAGTAAACTATGGTATATCCACATAGTAGAGCACTGTGCAGTCATAAAAAAATGAGTGAGCATGACCTCTATGATCTGATAAGGAGTGATTTCCAGTATATAATATCAAATAGCAAAATAAGAGTAAGGTGAAAATAAGTATGTAGAGTAATCCACCATCTGTGGAAAAAAAGGAGAATAAGAAGGCTATATATGTGTGTGTGTGTGTGTGTGTGTGTGTACTTACACACACATATATATACCTACATACATACATATATACATATATGTATATGTTACATATACATATATAAAATCAGATTAATTGGGTGTGTGTTTGTGTAGCTATACATACATATTGCTTATTTTATAAAGAAACACAGAAATGATAACACAAAAACAAATTAAAATAGATACCTGTAGCTGGTTCAGTGAGGACAATGTAGAAGGAATAGGGATGGATATGAGGCCTTCAGGACTTTATCTTTTTATACAGTGATGACTTTAGAACATAGTCAAATATAAAATAAAATCAAGACATGCAAAAAAGTAACCTCCTAAAATTGAATACAAACTAAAGCAAATTAATATATATGTATAATGTAAACACACAGGAAAAAAGTATTTCAAGTTATATTTGATCAGAGTACAGCTTTAGGTTCTTTGAAAAGAAACTCTGAACTTCAGGAGGTTTGTCATTAGAGGGTATGAATTTATTAAATTGGAAAGTATTTTATATGAATTAAGTGATAGAGCAAATGAATAAATGCACAGTTGTGCTTTGGAACCAGTACTTTCAATATTAGGGAATGGGAGGAAAGACTGTGCTGTTGGAATTGAATTGGCAGTGATAACATAAATTTGTTAGATATATATTAGAAAATATAAAGATTTCTTAGCTCTAGACGAAATGAAAGTGTAGTAACAATAAGGATGTCTAGTTTCCAGAACTTGACTTACACTGTCATTACCTGTGGCAGGGGTAGGAAGAGGGAAGGGTAGGTTAAACCAAATTTTTTAAAGAAAATGTTGGTTTTGGGTCTTGGACACAGAAATTACAAGCTGGATCTGAATCAAGGACCATTAGGGACATGTTCTGAAGACCTAAGATCTCTTTAAAAGCCACTGTTACAATAGCACAATTATAATGCTTTGAGGGCTTTGTTTCCTCATGTTGCAAATTCTAGGATGTAATTTACTGCAACTTCAGTTTTTACTAGAAGATCAAAGGTTACTAGTCTATAGCAGCTATTAACTGAATATGGCTCACAGAACATACCTTGCCCACTGTTTGTTCTCTTAAATAAAGTTTTATTGGAGCTCAGTGACACCCATTCATTTACGTATGATCTGTGGCTGCTTTTGCTCTGCAGTAGCAGAGTTGAATGGTTTCATTAGAGACAGTCTTGTCCATAAAGCATAAAATATTTATTATCTGTCCCTTTACAGAAAGAGTTTGCTTAACCCTAGTTATAGCAGTAGTTAGATATAGTTTTGGAAGATAAGTGAGTTCTAAGAATAGGTTTTGCTGGGAAGAACTTCTGCGAATTTAATGCTAAAAAAAGACAGATTTATGTTGAAAATGGTTCATAGAAAGTAAATCATCCAAGAGTCCACACTTTATTAAAGCTTTATTGAAGCATAATTTACATACCATAACATTCACCATTTTAAGCATATGATTCAATAATACATTCCCACAATTATATATGGAGTTGCACAACCATTGGCACAAATCCAGTTTTCAAGCATTTTCATTACTCTGAAAAATTCCCTGTACCTGTGTGCTTTCAATCCCTACTCTCACTCACAGCCTCAAGCAACTATTTATCTCCTTTCCATCTCTATAAATTCGCCTTTTATGGACATTTCCTATAAATGGAATCATATATATCATGTTTACATCGGGCTTATTTCACTTAGGATACTGTTTTTAAGGTCCACTCATGTAGACACAGGATCAGTTTTTGTTCCTTTTGATTGCTAAACAGTGTTTCATCATATGGGTGTACGATGTTTTGTTTCTTCACCAGTGATGGACACATGGGTTGTTTTCAGTTTGGGCCTTTATTAAGAATGCTGCTGCTGTGAACATTCACTCTGAAATCCTTATGTTAACAACGTATATTTTCATTTATCTTTTGTAGATTCCTAGGAGTGGAATTACTTATCATCTGGTAAGTTTATGCTTAAATTCTTAAGAAATTACCAAACTGTTTTCCAAAGTGGTCATACCGTGTTACATTCTCACAAGTGGATGTGGTTCCAGTGTTTCGCATCCCCACCAACAGTTATTTTCTTTCTATTTTAACCATCCTAGTAGATGTAAAATAGTATCTCATTTTAATTTGCATTTTCTGATAACAACGAATAGTGTTTCGTATGCTTCAGAGCTGCTTATGTGTTATCTTTGGTGAAATGTGTATTCAAATCCTTTGCTCATTTTTAACTGGATTTTTCGGTCTTTTTATTATAGAATTGTTAGAGTTCTATAAATTCTAGATACAAATCTTTTATCAGATATCTAGTCTTAACTTTAACAACTCATTACTTCAAATCAGAGGCAGGCCAAAGTAGTATTAATCCTCTGATAAGTTGTAATACCTTGTAGTAAATAAAGTGTAGACTTTGGAGTCAGGCGGTCCTGGGTTCACGTTTTATCCCTGCTGTTACCAGCTGTATAGACCCTGACTGGGTTGAGGCTCAAAGTTTTAATTTTCTTCTCTTTAAAGTGGAATTTATAATACAAACTTCATGTGAGAAATGAATGAGTGAGTTCAGATCAGCAACTTTCTCTGAAGTGAAGTGAATACGTAAAACCCAATTCCTGCCCTCTGATAGTTATATTCTCTTTGGGAGAGAGGTATTTAAATAGAGAATGTCATTCTGTGATAGCTGCTATTTTAAGGTATTGACAGGGTCCAGCTGATACTGGGCAGCAAGAAATTTGACTGAGTGAGGCAGAATGGTCAGGAAATCCTTTTTGGAGGATCTGATACTAGGAAGTGTTAGACACAAGATAGAAGTAAGCCACGAGGAGTGAGCATTCAAGGCTGGAACCAGTGTAGTTTTAAAAATATTCCCTTTGTGTTTGATTACTGAGTAAATCTTTTAGAAAAGATTTATAGGTGAATTTTCTTAGAGAATATTTGTTTTCCATCTACTGACAAAAAAAGTGTTATTCATGTTGATGCCATCACGGCAAAGGAGAGCTAAATTCATGAGGCTTGTTGGTCAGTTGCAATAAGACTCCTGAAATATCTGATAAAAAGGTTCAGAATCATTTCTAAAGGATTTAAAAATACATGCTGGAAGTGTTAGGTTGTAACTATGTATAAAAAAGAATCCAGAGTAATCCAGTTCCCACTTTTTTCTATTTCATTGCAATGATATAGTGCTACCAAAATAATCAGCAAAGAAGGGAAAACGTGTTACTTTTGTCTAGTTGAAAGCGGGGAGACTATGTAAGGTATATTGACTTTTTTCATGCCACCTGACAACCACCAAACATTATTAGTGAAGCTCAGAGAACAGTCTAGTTGTGCATGAGTTTTGTATTAAATTGATAGCAGAATGAAAGTGTGATATTTAAGTTGCTGAGGGATATGCCTGATGTCATTCAATGCCCTTTTCTTATTCTGTACATTTATTAGGAGCCTGCCAGCAAAAGGACTTGTATGTATAGGAATGTTCATGACAGCTTATTTACAGTAATTACAAATTAGAATAAATACATATGTCTAGCAATAGGATAATGTATTAAAAATTATGTTACACTGACATAATAGAATGGTACACAACAGTAAACAGGAGCAGTGCATTGATACATACAACTGACATGGGTGAATCTCAGAAATGCTATGTTGATTGGAAGCAACAGACACAAACAAGTACAGGCTATGTGGTTCCATTTACATTACATCCAAGAACAGGTAAAATAATCTTTACTGGTGGAAGTCACCTCCTAGGAGAGATGGCTACAGAGGGCTAGGGAAGAAGAAGAGGATTGACTGAGAACCAAACTAGAGAACTTTCTGGAATGATAGAAATTTTCTGTATCTTGTTTGAGCTGGTATATACAACTGTCAAAACTCATCACACTGTACACTTACTATGTTTGTAATTTACTGAGTATAATTTATATCTCAAAATTAAAATAACTATAATTAATATCGTTTAGCTTATACATTTCATCCTGGTGTACTATGCTCTTCTCTCACAATTGAGACCATATGGTATGAATCACTTACTATATGCTGATTGTTTGAATATAAGAGTGGTGCAAACTTTTAAATCTGAAAAAGATGTCATATGGTCATGGGCTGGTAGTGCTCTCCCTTAAGGAGAAGTTGCCACACAGCTGAAGAGAGAGATGAAGCATAGCTATAGGGTAGTTTCCTATACCGAAGCTCAAAGACTGTGTGTGTGTATGTGTCTGTGTGCGTGATGGGGGGTGATTTTACACAAAAGATAAAAGTGTGTTTGTTTTACTGACTCACTTGAAAATTGCAAACAGCACGCCTCTTCACCGGAAAATAATTCACCATTTATCTTTCCCAAAAGAAGGACATTGTTGTACATAACCACAATATTATTGTCACATCCAAGAAATTTAACACTCATAAAATATTATCTGCAATTTACATGTAAGGCTAGATAATCAACAAAACAATAAATCAAGCCCCGATGTGTAGCAGTTGTTAATTTGATGATGTAAAAACTTCCATTATGGATCATTTTAAGCTATCATCATGATGTCACTGAACATAGAGCTGGGAAGGGATGTGCAATAACCCTCCAATACTTAGCATTTCCATCATACAGACATAATAGATAGAAATGACCTCAAGAGCATAGATTATAGCAAATTGAATTAATTAGTAGTGTATGGGTTGATCTTTGCAACCCTGTAAATATTTTGTTTCTCAAAAACTTTACACTCATTGGTTTTAGTATTCAAAAGTGTTCTTGACCTGAATCAGTTACTACTATACCTATGTCAGGATTGGTTAGTGTGAGCCCTTCAGGCTTGCTACTTTGTCCTTTTCTTTTTTCTCCTCTCTTCTCTTCTCTTCTCTTCTCTTCTCTTTTTAGATAATAAAAAATCACATAGTTTTTTGCTGCTGTTTATCGTGCCTTTTTAATCTCTTCACCTGAGAACAGTTCTGTTTCAGTTTTCTTTCCTTTTTCCATTAGGTTGATGTTTTCAAAATCTAGGCTAGTTGTCTTGTAGTCTAACAGTTTGCATTTGTCTGATTGTTTTCTCTAGATTAGATTCTGTGTAAAGACACAGATGCTTTCACTTAGGTATTGTTGATTACTTTCTATTGTATCACCGCAGAGGTACCTACTGTTAGTTTGTTCTGTTGTTAGTGATGCTAAATTTGACCATTTGAATACATTGGGGTCTGCCGGATCAATGCATCGTAAAAGTATTATTTCTCTTATAAATGTAGGAGAATAGTTAGGAAGTATGAATTTTGAATGTTTATCTTTTACTATAACACATTTAATCATAAGTTAATATAGTTTAATATTTAATAATGGTTAGGTTTGACCACTGGCTCACAAGATTCCTGATAATTAACAACTGGCTCTCATGAGATGGTATGAACTGTCTCTAGCACACTACTGTGCCTATCTCAATATAGTCCCAAATAGATAAACTATCAAATTATATGCTAAAATTCTATATATATATGAGAGAGACAAAATCAATAATTATAGTTCAGTAGTTATAATAGTGAATCCCGCTTGGAACCTGATATGATCAAATAGAACTATGCACAGATACAAAGTACAAATAACATGATTAATTGTGTCATCTAGTCTGTGTGTATCACTCTTGGTTGGTAGATATATAGACAGAAAGACACAGAGAGAAATCATTGTGTACAACAGAGAAAACTTAACTATGTTTCGAACACCCATGGCCCATTCACAGAAAAGTCAGGCATTTGCTAGACAACAAAGAAAGCCTTGGTGAATTCCAAAGACTCAAAATAAAACAAAACAACAACAAAAGCTGCTCCACTACTGATTATCGTTCTTTTACCACACTGCAGTAAAATTAGAGAAAAATAACAAAATAATAGATAAAATTAGATATAATTTTTTAAAAAATAATTACTAGGGTAAGAGAGAAAACACAAACTATTTCAGGCTGACTGACAGTGAAGACACAGAGTAGAGAAATGACAGATGCAATTCATTTAGTACTTGTCACTGACAAAAATAACTCTGAATACACTAAAGAAAAAACCCTGAAACTTGATATTCAGTTATGAAATGCATTAAACTTGTATTTTTTATCTTAAATTCTTTTCTTAATGTACGCTTTTTATTTTTATTTTTTTACCTTTTTAACATCTTTATTGGAGTATAATTGCTTTACAATGGTGTGTTGGTTTCTGCTTTATAACGGAGTGAATCAGCGATACATATACATGCATTCCAATATCTCCTCCCCCTTACATCTCCCTCCCACCCTCCCTATCCCACCCTTCTAGGTGGACACAAAGCACCATGCTAATCCCCCTGTGCAGTGCGGCTGCTTCCCACTAGCTATCTGTTTTACATTTGGTACTGTATATATGTCATTGCTACTCTCTCACTTCATCCCAGCTTCCCCTTCCCCACCCCGTGCCCTCAAGTCCATTCTCTATGTCTGCGTCTTTATTCTTGCCCTGCCACTAGGTTCATCAGTACAGCTTTTTAAAATTCCATATATATGCGTTAGTGTACGGTATTTGTTTTTCACTTTCTGACTTACTTCACTCCATATGACAGACTCTAGGTCTATCCACCTCACTACAAATAATTCAATATCATTTCTTTTTATGGCTGAGTAATATTCCATCGTATATATGTGCCGTGTTTTCTTTATCCGTTCATCTGTCAATGGACACTTACGTTGCTTCCATGTCCTGGCTATTGTCAGTAGAGCTGCAATGAACATTGTGGTACATGACTCTTATCGAATTATGGTTTTCTCAGGGTATATGCCCAGTAGTGGGATTGCTGGGTCATATGGTAGTTCTATTTTTAGTTTTTTGAGGAACCTTCATACTGTTCTCCATAGTGGCTGTATGATTTTACATTCCCACCAACAGTGCAAGAGGGTTCCCTTTTCTCCACACCCTCTCCAGCATTTATTGTTTCTAGATTTTTGATGATGGCCACTTTGACTGGTGTGAGGTGATACCTCACTGTAGTTTCGATTTGCATTTCTCTCATGATTAGTGATGTTGAGCATCCTTTCATGTGTTTGTTGGCAATCTGTATATCTTCTTTGAAGAAATGTCAGTTTAGGTCTTCTGCCCATGTTTGGATTGGGTTGTTTGATTTTTTGATATTGAGCTGCATGAGCTGCATGTATATTTTGGAGATTAATCCTTTGTCAGTTGCTTCATTTGCAGATATTTTCTCCCATTCTGAGGGTTGTCTTTTGGTCTTGTTTATGTTTTCCTTTGCTGTGCAAAAGCTTTTAAGTTTCATTAGGTCCCATTTGTTTATTTTTTTATTATTATTGTTTCCATTTCTCTAGGAGGTGGGTCAGAAAGGATCTTACTGTAATTTATGTAATAGAGTGTTCTGCCCATGTTTTCCTCTAAGAGTTTTATAGTGTCTGGCCTTACATTTAGGTCTTTAATCCATTTTGAGTTTATTTTTGTGTATGGTGTTAGGGAGTGTTCTAATTTCATTCTTTTACATGCAGCTGTCCAGTTTTCCCAGCACCACTTATTGAAGAGGCTGTCTTTTCTCCATTGTATACTCTTGCCTCCTTTATCAAAGATAAGGTGACAATAGGCTTTCTCTCCTGTTCCATTGATCAGTATTTCTGTTTTTGTTCCAGTACCATACTGTCTTGATTACTGTAACTTTGTAGTGTAGTCTGAAGTCAGGGTGCCTGATTCATCCAGCTTCGTTTTTCATTCTCAAATTGCTTTGGCTATTCGGGGTCTTTGGTGTTTCCATACAAATTGTGAATTTTTTTGTTCTAGTTCTGTGAAGAATGCCATTGGTAGTTTGATAGGGATTGCGTTGAATTTGTAAGTTGCTGTGGGTAGTATAGTCATTTTCACAATGTTGATTCTTCCAATACAAGAACATGGTATATCTCTCCATCTGTTTGTATCATTCTTAATTTCTTTCATCAGCATCTTATAGTTTTCTGCATACAGGATTTTTGTCTCCTTAGGTAGGTTTATCCTAGGTATTTTATTCTTTTTGTTGCAGTGGTAAATGGGAGTGTTTCCTTAATTTCTCTTTCAGACTTTTCATCATTGGTGTATAGGAATGCAAGAGATTTCTGTGCATTAATTTTGTATCCTGCTTCTTTACCAAATTTGTTAATGAGCTCTAGTAGTTTTCTGGTAGCATCTTTAGGATTCTCTATGTATACTATTATGTCATCTGCGGACAGTGACAGTTTTACTCTTCTTTTCTGATTTGGATTCCTTTTATTTCTTTTTCTTCTCTGTTTGCTGTGGCTAAAACTTCCAAAACTATGTTGAATAACAGTGGTGAGAGTGGGCAACCTTGTCTTGTTCCTGATCTTAGTGGAAATGGTTTCTGTTTTATACCATTGAGAACGATGTTGGCTGTGGGTTTCCCATAAATGGCCTTATTATGTTGAGGTAAGTTCCCTCTGTGCCTACTTTCTGGAGGGTTTTTATCATAAATGGGTGTTGAATTTTTGTCTAAAGCTTTTTCTGTATCTATTCAGATGACCATATGTTTTTTCTCCTTCAATTTGTTAATATGGTTTATCACATTGATTGATTTGCATATATTGAAGAATCCTTGCATTCCTGGGGCCAACCCCACTTGATCATGGTGTATGATCCTTTTAATGTGCTGTCGGATTCTCTTTGCTACTATTTTGTTGAGGATTTTTGCATGTATATTCATCAGTGATGTTGACCAGTAATTTTCTTTTTCTGTGGCATCTTTGCCTGGTTTTGGTATCAGGGTGATGGTGGCCTCGTAGAATGAGTTTGGGAGTGTTCCTCCCTCTGCTATATTTTGGACGAGTTTGAGAAGGATAGGTGTTATCTCTTCTCTAAATGTTTGATAGAATTCACCTGTGAAGCCATCTGGTCCTGAGCTTTTGTTTGTTGGAAGATTTTTAATCACAGTTTCAATTTCAGCACTTGTGATTGGTCTGTTTATATTTTCTGTTTCTTCCTGGTTCAGTCTCAGAAGGTTGTGCTTTTCTAAGAATTCCTTCATTTCTTCCAGGTTGTCCATTTTGCGGGCATATAATTGCTTATAGTAATCTCTCACGATCCATTGTAGTTTTGCAGTGTCAGTTGTTACTTCTTTTTCATTTCTAATTCTATTGATTTGAGTCCTCTCCCTTTTATTCTTGATGAGTCTGGCTAATGGTTTATCAATTTTGTTTATTTTCTCAACGAACCAGCTTTTAGGTTAATTGATCTTTGCTATCGTTTCCTTCATTTCTTTTTCATTTATGTCTTATTTGATCTTTATGATTCCTTTCCTTCTGCTAACTTTGTGGGTTTTTTGTTCTTCTTTCTCTAATTGCTTTAGGTGTAAGGTTAGGTTTTTTATTTGAGATGTTTCTTGTTTATTGAGGTAGGATTGTATTGCTATAAACTTCCATCTTAGAACTGCTTTTTCTGCATCCCATAGGTTTTGGGTTGTCGTGTTTTCATTGTCATTTGTTTCTAGGTATTTTTTGATTTCCTCTTTGACTTCTGCAGTGATCTCTTGGTTATTTAGTAGTGTATTGTTTAGCCTCCAAGTGTTTGTATTCTTTACAGATTTCCTCCTGTAATTGATATCTAGTCTCATAGCATTGTGGTCAGAAAAGATAGTTGATGCGATTTCAATTTTCTTAAATTTTTTAAGGCTTGATTTGTGACCCAAGTTATGAACTCTCCTGGAGAATGTTCCATGAGCACTTGAGAAGAAAGTGTATTCTGTTTTTTATGGATAAAATGTCCTGTAAATGTCAGTTAAGTCCATCTTGTGTAATGTGTCATTTAAAACTTGTGTTTTCTTTTTTATTTTCATTTTGGATGATCTGTCCATTGGTGAAAGTGGGGTGTTAAAGTCCCCTACTATGAATGTGTTACTGTCGATTTCCCCTCTTATGGCTCTTAGCATTTGCCTTATGTATTGAGGTGCTCCTATGTTGGGTACATATTTACAATTGTTGTATGTTCTTACTGGATTGATCCCTTGATCATTATGTAGTGTCCTTCTTTGTCTCTTGTAATAGTCTTTATTTTAAAGTCTGTTTTTGTCTAATATGCGACTTGCTACTCCAGCTTTCTTTTGATTTCCATTTGCATGGAATATCTTTCTCCACCCCTTCACTTTCAGTCTTATGTGTCCCTAAGTCTGAAGTGGGTCTCTTGTAGACAGCATATGTACAGATCTTGTTTCTGTATCCAGTCAGGCAGTCTATATCTTGGTTGGAGCATTAATCCATTTACATTTAAGGTAGTTATTGATATTTATGTTCCTATTACCATTTTATAAATTGTTTTGGGTTTGTTACTGTAAGTCTTTTCCTTCTCTTGTGTTTCCTGCCTAGGGAAGCTCCTTTAGCATTTGTTGTAGAGCTGGTTTGGTGGTGCTGAATTCTCTTGCTTTTGCTTGTCTGTAAAGCTTTTAGTTTCTACATCAAATCTGAATGATATCCTTGCTATGTAGAGTAATCTTGGTTGTAGTTTTTTTTTCCCTTTCATCACTTTAAATATGTCCTGCCATACCCTTCTGACTTGCAGAGTTTCTGCTGAAAGATCAGCTGTTAACCTCATGGGGACTCTGTTGTATGTTAATTGTTGCTTTTCCCTTGCTGCTTTTAATATTTTTCTTTGTATTTACGTTTTGATAGTTTGATTAATACGTGTCTTGGCATGTTTCTCCTTGGATTTATCCTGTATGGGACTCTCTGTGCTTCCTGGTCTTGATTGACTATTTCCTTTCCCATATTAGGGAAGTTTTCAATTATAATCTCTTCAAATATTTTCTCAGTCCCTTTTTTCTTCTCGTATTCTTCTCGGACCCCTGTAATTCGAATGTTGGTGCATTAAATGTTGTCCCAGAGGTCTCTGAGATTGTCCTCAATTCTTTTCATTGTTTTTCTTTATTCTGCTCTGTGGTAGTTATTTCCACTATTTTATCTTCCAGATCACTTATCCGTTCTTCTGCCTCAGTTGCTCTGCTATTGATTCCTTCTAGAGAATTTTTAATTTCGTTTATTTTGGTGTTCATCATTGTTTGTTTGCTCTTTAGTTCTTCCAGGTCCTTGTTAAACGTTTCTTGTATTTTCTCTATTGTATTTCCTAGATTTTGGATCATCTTTACTATCATTACTCTGCATTCTGTTTCAGGTTGACTGCCTGTTTCCTCTTCATTTGTTAGGTCTGGTGGGTTTATACCTTGCTCCTTCATCTGCTGTGTATTTCTCTGTCTTCTCATTTTGCTTAACTTACTGTGTTTGGGGTCTCCATTTCATAGGATGCAGGTTTGCAGTTCCCATTGTTTTGGTGTCTGCTCCCAGTGGGTAAGGTTCGTTCGGTGGGTTGTGTAAGCTTCCTGGTGGAGGGTACTGGTGCCTGTGTTCTGGTGGCTGAGTCTGGGTCTTGTCTTTCTGGTGGGCAGGACTATGTCCGGTGCTGTGTTTTGTCTGTGAACTTATTATGATTTTAGGCAATCTCTCTGGTAATGCATGGGTTTGTGTTCCTGTCTTGCTAGTTGTTTGGCCTATGGTGTCCAGCACTGTAGCTTGCTGGTTGTTGAGTGGAGCTGGGTCTTAGCATTGAGATGGTGTTTTCTGGGAGATGTTTCACCGTTTAATATTACATGGGGCTGGAGGTCCCTGGTGGACTGATGTCCTCAACTAGGCTCTCCCACCTCAGAGACTCAGGCCGGACACCCAGCCAGAGCACCAAGACCCTGTCAGCCACATGGCTCGGAAGAAAAGAGAGAAAAATAAGTAAGTAAGTAAGTAAACAAATAAATAAATAAAATTTAAAAGTTCTTAAAATGGAAAAAAAATATTAAAAATGAAAAAATAAAAAGTAATTTAAAAAAAGAGAGATGGAAAGAAGAAAGCAACCAAGCCAAAAAACAAATCCACGAATGATTACAAGAGCTAAAAACTATACTAAGCAAACAAACAAAAAAAACCAGACAGACAGAACCCTAGGACAAATAGCAAGAAAAAAAGCTATACAGACAAAACCACATAAAGAAACATACACACTCACATAAAGAGAAAAAGGAAAAAAAAAAAGCATATATATAAATAAAATAAAAAACGAAAGAGAGCAACCAAATCAATAAACAAATCTACCAGTGTTAATAAGTTCTAAATAATAAACTAATAGAAACATAAAACTAGAAAGAAATTAGATGCAGAAGACAAACCAGAAGTCTGCAGTTGCTCCCAAAGTCCACTGCCTCAATTTTGGGATGATTCATTGTCTATTCAGGTGTTCCACAGATGCAGGGTGCATCAAGTTCATTGTGGAGATTTAATCCGCTGCTCCTGAGGCTGCACAGAGAAATTTCCCTTTCTCTTCTTTGTTCGCACAGCTCCCGGGGTTCAGCTTTGGATTTGGCCCCTACTCTGCGTGTAGGTCACCTGAGGGTGTTTGTTCCCTACCCAGAGAGGTCGGGGTTAAAGTAGCAGCTGATTAGGGAACTCTGGCTCACTCAGGCTGGGGGGAGGGAGGGGTACAGAATGCGGTGCGAGCCTGTGGCGGCAGAGGCCAGTGTGACGTTGCAGCAGCCTGAGGTGCGCCATGCGTTCTCCCGGGGAAGTTGTCCCTGGATCCCGGGACCCTGGCAGTGGCTGGCTGCACAGGCTCCCAGGAGGGGAGGTGTGGATAGTGACCTGTGCTTTCACAGAGGCTTCTTGGTGGCTGTAGCAGCAGCCTTAGCATTTCATGCCCATCTCTGTGGTCTGCGCTGATAGCTGCGGCTCACACCTATGTCTGGAGCTCATTTAGGCTGTGCTCTGAATCCCCTCTCCTTGCGCATCCCGAAACAATGGTCTCTTGACTCTTAGGCAGTTCAAGGCTTTCTCCCCAGACCTCTTCCTGGCTAACTGTGGTGCACTAGCCCCCTTCAGGCTGTGTTCACGCAGCCAACCCCAGTCCTCTCCCTGGGATCTGACCTCTGAAGCCTGAGCCTCAGCTCCCAGGCCCCACCCACTGCGGCAGGTGAGCAGACAAGCCTCAGGCTGTTGAGTGCTGGTCGGCACTGATCCTCTGTGAGGGAATCTCTCCGCTTTGCGCTCCTCACTCCTGTTGCTGTGCTCTCCTCTGTGGCTCCGAATCTTCCCCCCTGCCCACTCCTGTCTCCACCAGTGAAGGGGCTTCCTAGTGTGTGGAAAGTTTTCCTCCTTTACAGCTCCCTCCCAGAGATGCAGGTCCCATCCCTATTCTTTTGTCTCTGTTTTTCGTTGTTTCTTTTGCCCTGCCCAGGTATGTGGGGATTTTCTTGCCTCTTGGGAAGTCTGAGATCTCCTGCTGGTGTTCCATAGGTGTTCTGTAGGATTTGTTCCACATGTAGGTATAGTTTTGATGTATTTGTTGGGAGGAAGGTTATCGCCATGTCTTACTCCTCCGCCATCTTGAAGGCTCCCCTTGCATTAAACTTTTATATTAAAACTGAGAGAGAAAACAACAGGGAAGGAAACAAACAAAACAAATATCAAAAAAGCTAATATTAAAGTTATATAAAATATTAAAAAATCAGTAAATGCAAAAATTAATATCATAGCTTGAAATGACAAAAAGCAAAAGAGATGATTATGAATACTGTATTATAGACAGACCTTGGACATGACTCATCAAGGGAAAAGAAAAAGCAGATGTGAATATTTTGCAGAGTGCAGAAAGGAAAGAAAACCAGTATATATTAAAATTTTAAATATTTGATTAGTTAGTTACACCAATAAATTTTAACACCTAGAATACATTGATAACCTTCTAGAAAATTGTGAATTACCAGATTTAACCACCAAATAAATAGAATGTTGAACAAATAAAAACCTATAAAAGACACTGAAGTGGGCTCCCCTGGTGGTGCAGCGGTTAAGAATCCATCTGCCAATGCAGGGGGCACAGATTCAAGTCCTGGTCTTGGAAGATCCAACATTCCATGGAGCAGCTAAGCCCGTTTGCCACAACTACCAAGCCTGCGTTCTAGAGCCTGCGAGCCACAACTATTGCGCCTGCACGCCTAGAGCCCAAGCTCCACAACAAGAGAAGCCACTGCAATGAGAAGCCTGCACACTGCAATGAAGAGTAGCCCTGCTCACCGCAACTAGAGAAAGCCCGTGCACAGCAATGGAGACCCAAAACAGCCAAAAATAAAAATAAATAAATAAAGACACTGAAGTGATGGTCTAAAATTTCCCGCTTGAAAAATCATCACCCTCAGGTGGCTTCAGAAGTGAGTTCTACCAAAATTTCAGAGTCTATCTTATATGAGTTTTTCCAGAATTTACAGGAAAATGGGACATTTATAAATTCATTTTATGAAGTCACATAGTTCTAATGCCAAACTGAGATAAGGATAATCTAAAATAACTGAATTAAAAGCCAATTGCATTATAGACATAGGTTTTAAAAAATTAAATACAGTAGTGGCCAACATATGTCCCTATGTCATTGACTTAGTTTACAGCACTGATATTTCTTTTCAGTCCTGCCTCTGATGGTGTTCTAAGTCATCTAGTATGTTTTTGTTTCCTTGCGTTTCTTTTTACATTCATCATCCTTTCATCTCATGAAGTAATATTTTCATATCAATCTGTTATCTTCTTTTGGTTTTCTGTTTCTGTATTAGAAAGCATGTCTTTTCACGCATATTAAAGTTATCAGGCCATATTTAAAATTTTTCTTTCCTTTTTGCTATATTAACTCCTAATAGTTCACTCACAAAAGTTGCATTCATCACTTGGAGAACTGGCTCATGAAAAAAGAATGTAAAATAGTGGTTGGATTTGTTCCAAGAGATCCTTCGTGTTAAGCATAATATAAAAAGAAGGCTTACAGAATATAGCTTTATCTTTGGAAAGCATGTATTTCAATATTAACTATATGCCTATGATTATTATTACTAAGATTTAACAAAAAACCCCTACAGGTTTTAGAGGGCTTGTTATGTTCCAGAAATGGCCTTGTTTTCTATTCATATTGTCCATGAGAAAAGTAGAACTTAGTCAAACAAGGATCTTGCTCAAGATCAGCCAATTAGTTAGTGGCAGAGCCAAAATTTAGATTCATCCTAACTCTCCTAACACCATACATAACCTTTACTATTAAATACTGGGCTCTAAAGTATTATTGGATATTACAAGGTACCTATTCTCTACATATTATAAAATAATCAACATAAATTCATATTTCTAACATCACTTCATCTATTTTATAAATGTGTATTTTCTCATTTTTACCAGAAGTCTCTGACAGTTTTGAAAATGGAATCTAAGACTATAACATTATTCCCCTTAGGTTAAAAATGTGTAAACCTTTGGGACAGTGATTCATGCATAAGAATGCATAATAAAGTAATAAGGATGGTTATTTTAAAAATAGATTATGCTACACAGATATTCATTTAAATATTGTATCTAAAGGCAAAAACATGATACATACTAAATGTCTTAAAAAATGGAATTAACGAAATAAAATATTGGAATACCATCAATGGAATAGTATGAAAGCATTTTTTAAAAGCACTGACAATGTAGAACACAGTTAGCAACATGAAAAGGTGTTGATAAACAAACAAGTTACTTTTTGGTGTTTAAAAATATTTTCACTGAATTTTACACTTCCAAAGGGTGACTTTTATGGTATGTGAATTATTTTTTTTGTTAAAAATATTCATTCTTCTTTGGCACAAATTAAAACAAGGGGTCAATTGGTGAAAGGATTTCTTTTCCATACCTGCATGACAAATATATCCTTCTCTTCACTTGTAAAATTTAAAATAAACAGTATCGACACAATTTCCCATGTATTTCTGTGTGCAGAACATATCCTATCCATGAAATAATGAAGTATACTAAGTATTAAACAATGACTACCTTTTGTATCTTCACCCATGAATGATTTTCATTTTTATATTTCTATTTAAACAAACCTTCTGATTTTTCCATGTTGAGCATTGTCTTGATTATTAAATATAAAATATAATTTAAAAAATTTTATTCTTTTTTAAAAAAATTATTTATCTTTGGCTGTGTTGGATCTTTGTTGCTGAGTGCAGGCTTTCTTTAGTTGTGGCGAGTGGGGACTATTTGTTGGGGTGTGCAGGCTTCTCATTGAGGTGGCTTCCCTTGTTGCGAAGTACGGGCTCTAGGCACACTTGCTTCAGTAGTTGTGGCACGTGGGCTCAGTAGTTGTGGCTCGTGGGCTCTAGAGCACAGGCTCAGTAATTGTGGAGAATGGGCTTAGTTGCTCTGAGGCATGTGGGATCTTTCCGGACCAGGGCTTGAACCTGTGTCCCCTGCATTGGCAGGTGGATTCTTATCCACTGCACCCAGGGACATCCAAAAAATTTTTATTCTTTACATGACTGCTAATCCTTCTCTGTAGAGTGCTAGTTTAGAGTCAGAGTTCTCAACTATGGTTATTGTTTGTCTATTTTAAACACAGATTTCTTCTGCTTTGCATGAAACAATTGGGCAGTATCTGTCCATTTTATTAGTGGACTCTTAATTGGCTGGTTGGTTGAGGCTCTGCTAAGCATGGTGAGTGGAGGTCGGCAGTGTAAGAGTAGCTGGTATGGGAAGGGCCAAGCATGGATTATAGTGGACGGTGACAATGCATTTTCAAAATTGCCACCTAGAGGTGCACTGTTTGACTTTTCCTTAACATTGAATAAATTAAAACAAGGGAGCACTCAGGTGAATTATTTCTTATTCCTGCTTGAAGTTAATCAAATATACCTTCCTCCTCACCTATAAAACGGGAATTAAAAGACATCAACCTAGGACTTATGTGAGGATTTTATCAGATAATATATATTTGAGAGACACATCTATAATTTCTTGGCATATAGAATAGAAATAGAAAATAAAAATTATGTAAATCTGAAAAGATATTCTTAAATATTTTTCTGTTATAAACTTGGCTAGTCCCTAATGAAGTAAACATCCCTCAAACCTCAGTCAGAAATGATTTCTGTGTTTATATATTGAAATGGTTATCTTTTGCCCTGATTTGAAGTGAGTGTTAGGATTATCTTTCTGGAGGTAAACTTCTTAGCTATGTGGCCCTATAAAGTTGGCCACTGCTTTCCGGGTTGCCTGAACTAACTCGCATTCCCAAGCAATTACTAAATCAGAATCTGTAGGGAAGATTCTTTCCTTACATCAGGAAAATTTGGGGAACACCTTGTTCAGGGATTAAAAAGATCAGCCCTGGAACCAGAGGAACAGACTGAATGAGACTTTCTGTTGCACCCCTTTGATCCAGTTTTTTAATCTTTCTGGGTTTTAGTTTCTTCATCTCTAAAATGAATACTCAAAAGAAGCTGGATGATTGGGTAATTATGGGGATGGAATTAATATACATAAAGTCCTTAAGACAGTACCTGGAAAAACTCTTTTCAATCAGTCCTTGCTACTTCTGTTGTTGTTACTATTACTTTTTCAGTGTGTAAAGGAAGATTATTGCACAATTTTCTCTCCCCCAGTAAGTGTTCAGTATGAAGTGTGGCATAATAATGATGGCAGTTAAAGTTACCCCATCTGTAGAAATCCTTTTATTTAAAACACCCCATGAAATATGTCCAAATATTTGACTCTCCTCCACAAATTAACTCTTTTATGCTTATATCTTTAGAAGTTCCTACAATTAATGTTTGCTAGTGGCTGGTCCTCAAATTATATTTTAAGAAGGCTTTATTGTATCCAAGTTCATCTGCAGACTGATTTAAAATTCACAAAGCCTTGCATTATCACACATCAAATGTCACAGTCTGCCAGTTAATCTTATTGAAAGGTTAGTTATGTGTAGCACCTGCAAAGGTGTCTGAACTGAAGATTCCCAGGATTTGATGCTAAAATGGGGATGAAAGTAAAATTAAATTGAGGATTGGAAAGGCAGCTGTGTATTAACTAACTTTTGGCTATCTCAATGTCTTAAAACTTCCAGCATAGTTTTCATTGGTTATTGATGACAACAACAACATATACAACAAATATCAACCTTCTCTTTCTGAAAACAAGGTAGTTTTCAGGTTTGCTTCTCTCTGTATAATACCAAAATAAGGTAGAAAAAAATTTTAATAGCATATTAGGTTTTTATTCATCCACTAAACTAAGAACTTTTTTTAGGATGTCAGATTCCACAAATTCTCAATTAGATATGTGTAAGTTACCTTCATTGTGCAGAAAATTTAAATATTAGTTTAGTCCCACTAAGCAGCAGTTCTGTGATCAGTTTTTGCAAGGATGTGTGCTCTGGGAATGTGATCTTTAATATTTAACTCAATCCAAATATAATTATAAAGGACAAACTTCTGGGAAAAGGAAAGAAAATTGCAGCTCCATTTGGATTACATACTTTTTGATTATTTCATAGACACAAATGTCTAGAAGGACAAGAGAGGTAACATAAATGATTGTAATGGGTCAGCTCAGGTGTGCGTGTCCCGTTTGATGGGGCCAAAAGCCCCCTCCGCCACTTCAATTCATGGCCAACTGTGAGAAGAAACAGAGGGTTATAGAGAGGAATGTCAAGGTGTTCTTGTTCAGTTGCACCAAGGTAAAGAGTTTATTTGGTGGGGGGCGTTTTCCTTCCATACCAATGCTCCCCCCAACCCCACCAGACCCATGAGTCTAAAGCCCACCATAGCAAGTCTCCTGGGCCATTTGAGTAAGGAGGTTGCCTAATATTTAGCTGTTGGTAGACTTTGTAAATACAGTATGGGGGCAGCATTTCTACTAAAAGATCAAAATTCAAGCTGCTGTTACAGGTATTCTCTTCTCAGAAGCCAGGGTGAGTGTGGTTAACATAGCTCCTCTCTTGGGGCAATGTGTAGAATCCATTAAAATCATGATGGATGGGTTTTTGTAGCAAGGCTCAGGTCCTGCTGTCATCTCTGACACCAGCTGTGAAATCAGTTGCTCTCTTGAGCAAAAATTGGGTGGTTTCAACTCAGTTTTTCTGAATCCAAGGAGGTTTTAAAAGCATCCTCTTCACGTTCCTTCTTCTTGTACTTTGTTCAACAAGAAATGTTTTCTTCTATCTGCTTTTCAGTGTAGTGGTTATGGGTAACCTTTGTGTCCTGCTATATTAGAGTTTTCCAATTTGGACAAAAAGTGTGGGAGGCTGAGGGACAGAGAGTATGTAAGTGTTGAGGAAGCCATGGATTTGCGCTACTCAGATCTCTTTGAAGAGAACTTGCTGCGGGGAGCAGCTGACTGAGAGTCTCAAGCTGCCAATCCAGAGAACTTGGAAGCCTCACGTACCAAGGGTTGCCTCCCCGCAGTGACAAAGGAGGGTGGGCTTCTAGTGCCGGTTGGATTCCTGCTCAGTGAAGGATTCTGCTAACAGGCAGCTTGCTTAAGGACGCCCCATTGTTCTGGCAGAAAATTTTTCAGACCCAAGCTGTGGTCTGAGGCTCTTCCTACCCAATCCTTCCTCCACGTTCTCCTTTCATAGGTTTCAGACCTGCCTTGTAGTCTGAAGATTTCTCCCTTTCTCCATCACAGGTGTTTCTTCCACTAAATCTCTTCAGTAGGCATCTGCTTCTCGCAGTGCATATGTGACTTACATATATGTATGATATATGTGGAGGGTTGTGTGTATATATATGTATGTGTGTTTGTGTGTCCTTTCTGTTACAATGTGTATTTCTATAATGTAAACTAGATCACATACAATTCGCATATAGCAGAAAAATACTAATAAAATGTGGAAGTTGCATTAGTCTGTGCTTGATTTTCCCAACATGCCAATATTTTGAAGCCGTCTGGGACATGCTTTCCCAGAATTAAAAGAGAAACCTTCAGGAAGTAGGAAATACTACATAAGTGCTTTCTATTAGTGCAAATACTAGCTGGTTTAGTGGCTTTAAGAACTGCTAAGCTTTCCATAATGTCTCTGCCAAAACTGCAAATGCAAATGAATCTGCAAAGATATTTCCTGTGTGTTTAGAAAAAACTGAGGTGGAAGTCCACACTGTGACATTTTTAATTTTGATAAAACTGGTCTCAATTGGGAGTATATCCCTCTAAGTAAGTTTATCTTGGGGGAAGAGGCATGAACCTTGGAAAAAAACTGATGGATTTTCACCTTAGGTGTCAAGGCCAGTTGAGATTTAACTCTGATAATATTTATATTAAGATTATTATTGCTTTTATTAGTACTTTGGCTACAAAGTTACATAGGTTTTAGTGCTCTGCCTTCAGTTATTTTCTAAAAGTATACAGTTATTTTAGTATGTGGTTTTGTAGAACACAAGTTTTCTCTCATTATAGAAGAAACTCCAGTGTATATCAATATAGATATATATTCGTTCATTCTTTTCAGAGAGCCAGGGTTTGGCAAATTAACAGCTTTTGTGCAAAGATTGTCCTCAAAATGAGCTTGAAAGTCCTCTTTTGGAGCTCAGAAGCTAAACACTGAATCTTTCTTTTTCATTTGTGGTCTAACCATCCTCTCTTTCCACTTAGGCAGTGGATAATCCAGAACGAATTCAGAGAAGACCCATATTAAAAATGCAAAGAAGAAGCAAATGCATGTTTGAAATTATGTCTTCATGTGGGCTTGTTGCTGGTGCTGACTAGTCACCTTCTAAGTGAGTCACTGTGCACTTACCCACCCTGAAGCACTCAGGATTCAAATTCATGCACCAGAAGAAGGGAAGAATATTCATAAGTTGTGGACCTTCAGGATCACTTGGTAAGTTGAAAAAACTGAACACCAATGGTTTGCTATTTTAAGCACATAACAGGAGGGAAAAAATAGCTTAGGAAGGTGAGAATGTATTTTATCAAATGCTACTTACTACTGTTTGCACAGACGTGAAGTATTTTTCTCCTACAGCCACTTAAATGATGATCTTTTGCTAGGAAATTTTCATTCCTATTACCTAAGAGAAATACCAAAGCATAAATATATTTTCAGGTTTGCAGAAAAAATTAAATCTCAGTTATGGATTCCTTTGTCCTCAAATAAATTGTATGTCTTCTCTGGGAGGGAAGTTTGAGATGTAACTTCATAAAAGTAAAATCCAGGAGTGAAGAATAGCTTTTCCTCTACTCTAATGATGGGAAGAGTAGTAAGGGGCATATATCATGACAGATGATTTGGAAAAACTATAAGAAAGCCTTTCCAGATAAGGCAGTTCTAAAATACTGCAGTGTTGAAGAAGATTACCAGGGGAGTTCCCTGGTGGCACGGTGATGAAGAGTCCACTTGTTAATGCAGGGGACATGGGTTCGACCCCTGGTCTGGGAAGATCCCACATGCTACAGAGCAACTAAGCCTGTGCGCCACAACTACTGAGCCTGTGCTCTAGAGCCTGTGAGCCACAACTACTGAGCCCATGTACCACAACTACTGAAGCCTGTACCCCTAGAGCCTGTGCTCCGCAACAAGAGAAGCCACTGCAATGAGAAGCCCACACAGCACAACAAAGAGTAGCCCCTGCTTGCCATAACTAGGGAAGGCTTACACGCAGCAACGAAGACCCAAAATGCAGCCAAAAATAAATAAAATTTTTAAAAAGTCATTATCACCTTTAAAAAATAAATAAATAAAAAGGATTACCAAGAAACAAAGTTCAACACTATCGTCTTTAGAGCACTGTGTCCTAAATAAAGGTAGAAGGAAGAAGAGAATGGTTATGGGTCACATGGCCCTAGCACATAATAAATCTTATCTATCTTATCTAACTTTAATGGTAGGTTAAGGTTCTTACAATTCTGCTGTCCCATTCTTTTCATGAAATATTTGATTTATGATTTTATATTTTCCTATTCACATGATTAGGAGAACAGAAAAATAAAGGTGGAATTCATCTCCAACAATTAGTCTGTAACAGTGGTTCTCAAACAATGGTAGGTAGTAGAATGACTTGAAAAAAAAAAAGTATAATGGTGCCTTACCCAGAGCGTACAGAATCAGATTTCCTGAGTGTGGAGCATCTATCTTTACTTGTTTTAAAAGTTTAAAATGATATATATTTTCTCAAAGATTGACTTGAAATTCCTTTCAAGAATAAAACAGTCATTTAAATTTCCTTATGCAAAACTAAATAGAAACTACACCAAGAAAACTGAAGTCCATCTGGAACTTTTAAGCTACACGACGGTCACCTAAAATCATTAGTGGAAGACATAGGGCCTGAATTCAACAAAGTGAAATTGAAAGTCACCTTGGTCTTTAAAAAAAAAAAGACTTTAGAACAGAAATGTCAAGAACAGATGTTTTAGGAAAAAATATAAGATTTTTTAACCCTATGATTTATATTCAATTAGGAGTAGGCTTTAGCAGAGGTAGTCAAATATCTTTATAAAATATGTGAAATTAACTGTTACATTACAAAATGCCTTGTGACTGAGTAAACTGAGGGTCTCTGGTGCACCAGAGGTCATTTGGAAGGTGGACTGGGGTCACTAAAGTGAAGTCACAGGATATGAGCATTGCCAATGCCCACCAGAGTATAACTCTTTTCCCTTACCTCTCAATATAATTGTTAAATTACCATGGGCAATAAAGGGAGACTTTAGGATAACAAATATTTAAGTAAACGCTGATCTTCCTTGTATTTTGAACATATATTACAAGTGAAATCATTCCCACCACATAATCTGCTGTAAACATTGCCTATTTTCTTTTTCATTTTCAGGAAAATTATTCCTGCATTCAATAGTTATAAAGAATGAAAAAACAAAATGTGAGATTAAAAAAATCATGAGTGGGCTTCCCTGGTGGCACAGTGGTTGAGAGTCTGCCTGCCGACGCAGGGGACGCGGGTTCGTGCCCCGGTCCGGGAGGATCCCACATGCCGCGGAGCGGCTGGGCCCGTGAGCCATGGCCGCTGAGCCTGCACGTCCGGAGCCTGTGCTCCGCAATGGGAGAGGCCACAACAGTGAGAGGCCCACGTACCGCAAAAAAAAAAAAATCATGAGTAATACTATAGTTTTAACACATATAGGTTTTATTACATGGCTATAATTACGAAAAGAAAGTTTTGCATTGTCTTTGGTTCTCGTTATTAGAAGTAACACCCTCCAGCCTGAGCCTGGCAGTCTATACCATTACCTCACTGAACTTCAAAAGACATTTGTAAGATGGACAGTTGTCAGTAAGTAGCCTGCTTCCATCCTACTTTGATATTAGCTTAACAACTGGAAGGATCTGGCTGTTTAAATATTAAACACATATTCAATTATTAAAGAGTTAACATTCTTTTTCTGATTATTAAACCTGTATGGAAAGAGCATTGAAACTAACATGCAGTCTGTTACCAGTTTCACAGACTGCAATGTCACATATGCTAAATTGTTTCTATACTGTCTTGGCCATCAGAACAGGGCTCAGCAACACCAGAATCTGATGAAAACACAATTAAAACTACTGCTCAAATGTTCCAGTGGCCACAGTGGATCATTTCCAAGAGGGATGTTCAGATTATTGCTCAAGGCAAAATGACTACAGATTATTGTTTTGCCATTGATCTAACAGGAAAGAATTGCCAGCTAATGGACCTCAGGAAAGAGACTAATTAAAGGAATAAAAAGGTAGCTCCTACTCCACCCTTTTTCAAACATGAGCAAGTCTAACAATAGGATGTAAGATTCATTAAAAACCAACAGTAAGGAAAAATAAATGCATTAAATACTGAATTTCTGGATAAGTAACAGCATTCCATAAATACTACATCAAACAATTAGCTAATAAAGTTCAATAGTTTATCACCTTTGGACGTGTTACCATGAAATTTAAATATTCAAATACCTTAATTAGTGTCTTAAAATTAATTTAATAATATAGACTATCTCATCCCAATTGCTGGTTTGAATAATTCTAGGGGTCCCCCATCCTCCTGAACAAATGATTTTGATCAGGATATTATACCTTCTTGCCTTAGTCTGTTCTTATAGAAAATAGGAAGGAGAAATATAAGGAAAATTTGGTAGAACTAGTTTTAGAAATAAAATTTGATTTGCTGCCCAGTATCCAGCATTTCATATATACATGAGCATTCAGCTATCTTGCTAAATTACTACAGATAAATTTTCCTAAAATTAAACATTATATTAGGTAAACCCAACAAACATGAGATCATATGTTTCATGGTAAACATTAGGCTGGGCCATGACATGCAAGAAATGTCAATAAGAAAAATGACATCCAACTCTCAAGAGACTGTACTCTCAAGGTGGAATATTCATGTAATGGAGTCTAATGATACTGGTACTTCTGCTACCATTATTAGGTTATGTGACTCCAGACAAGTCATGTCACCTCATCCACAAAATGAGGTGCTGGATTAAATACTCTCCCTTTCTCCTTTTCACACTATAATTTTACAGTCTGCAAATTAATAAGGGGAAATGGGGCTGAGATAATGCATGAACCTAGAAAAGAAGAAGTCATTGACATTTAGCCTTGGGATTTTTTACTTTCATATTTATGTTTTTCATGGGCTGGTGTTAAAACTAGTTTCATTCCCAGGTCACATCCCATGATGGTATAGTCAGATGACTCAGATTCATGCTAGGAAGAAGGGTGAAATAACCTAGGAATAATTCACAAGATAGGTAATACACGAGTTAGAAATGGCATTTTATGGGTAAATAAACACAAATTCCCATGTGCTTAGTGGAGACTTAGACATAATCTATTAAGCAAATGTTTATTAAGTGCTTATTTTGTGCCTACCAATTGTGTTTGAAACTGCAAGACCCAAAACAGGAATTAACATTTATATTCTCTACCTTAAGCAAACTTACAAGTTAGTTGGGAGCACTTCAAATGTCAAAATATCATCTCTTTCAAACCGGAAACTATAGTTAATTAAGTAATAATTGAATTGGTAAGCTGGACAGTAAGTTTAAGTTTCTTAATGAAGGTATAAAATAAAGTATAAAAGAGGAGATAGGAATCATTCTGTCACTATCCAAAAGGGAATACTGTGTGATACAGTGAAAAGTTAAGCAATTAACTGAAAATCTGAGGAAACTTGAGAAATGATTGGAGATGTTCAGGTATTAGGATCATAAATCTCTCATAGGGCATGAAAAGAAAGTACCTAATTCAATTTAAAACTTGCTTCTTCAGATAATGTCTTTATGTGACAGTGGTGTGAATTTGTTACAAATAGGGAGACAAGTGGTATATCTTATACCAGAAATGGAAATATTGTAATGTCTAGAAAGAATGTAACATCATATGATATAAATTCTCAAATATTAATTAATGAATTGCTTACCTTTACAACATACCCCAGTCAGTGCTTTAGTTGATACATGATGAATTTCTATTTCATCTCTGCACTGGTCAGCATAGAGTAGTTTTTCCTATGGCAACAAAACACTAAACCTAAAATGACAGAAGTCAATTACTTGCTACACATCTGCTCACTCTGGGACCCAAGCTAATGAAATAAGCTCAGTCTGGACACAATGTTACATGTCGTGACAGAGGAGAAAGACAGACGGATCCACTTGTTGGTTCTGAAATATTCATTGGTCAAAGCAAGTCACATGCTCAAATAGGACAGGGAGTAGAAGCAAATATTTGTAAATACTAATAGTTTCTAACAAAGCCTTCCACTAGTTGCCTCTTACAGAGTCATTTTTCTAATTAAAATTTTTGTCATGAAACTAAGGCATGCATGTACTTTTTTAAAATGCAATGTTTTGAAAGATTTTTAATGGTAAAAATAAAACAAAAAAGAAGTGTTCCCTGCCCAATCTTTCCTTCACCTGAGTCTTTCCTCAGACGTGAATAGCTTATACTTTTCATTCGCTTATTTTAATAAATGTCTATGTATATGTTTGTCTATCTCCACATTTTCTTTTTAAACATTTATTTTTAAAATTATTTTTGACTTTATTTTTGGCTGCATTGGGTCTTTGTTGCTGTGCATGGCCCTTGTCTAGTTGTGGCGCACAGGGGCTACTCTTCCTTGCAGTACGCAGGCTTCTCCTTGCGGTGGCTTCTCTTGTTGCAGAGCACGGGCTGTAGGTGTAAGGGCTTCAGTAGTTGTGGCTCACGGGCTCTAGAGCGCAGGCTCAGTACTTGTGGCACACGGGCTTAGTTGCTCCGCAGCATGTGGGATCTTCCCAGACCAGGGCTCGAACCCATGTCCCCTGCATTGGCAGGCGGATTCTTAACCACTGTGCCACCAGGGAAGTCCCTATCTCCACATTTTAAAATAACGAACATTTTAATAAAATGTTCATTCTGTTATTTATTGATTAATCAATCTTAAATACCACGCATTTACCTTTTACTTCCTAGGCAGAGGTTTATCATTTTTAAACCAACCTGTTCACATTTTCTCCTCATCCTTCCCAGTTATCACAATTGTCTACAGAACAGTTAGTGTATTTTTGTATCTATAAAATTACCATTCACTGTTGGATGAAGAAGTGACCTATTATTATGTTTATTTTCTATTTGATACCTTTTTTTTAGCCTGGAGTAAATAATCACCTCTTTTTTAGGTGATTTTTTTAACTTGCTTAGTGTAATATGTATTGTGTTGATTTCTCCTCAGATTCTCTAACAGATATGTTACATGATTATAAATAATTATTTCCAAATATTCAGACTAATCAAATAATGTTTTCATTATTTTTATTTCTTTTCTGGAGATTTTTTTCTTGAAAATCCACTGAGAGATGCTCCAGTTTGAACAGTTTTCACACTGGGGCAAATTATGCACTGTTACTTTGGGAATTCTCTTTGTTGCTCTCTGATAATGCATTACAAGTTTCCTGCATTCCTGCATGTCCTTCCCTCTGTTGGTTTATTTATTTATTTTTTTCCCTAACACTCACTTTGCACTTGTTTTCTAAAAGGGGAACTTGGTGCATGAGATTTTCCTGGTTTCTTCTCCTTGCATTTCTGCAAAATGTATATAATGTATTTTAACAATTAATAATTTAGCTGGTTATGATTCTAGGTTCAAAGTCGTTTATCTCTAAAAATTTCAGGATTTTTATCTACTGTATTGTGGTATCCACTGTTAGTGTTGGAAAGTTTTATGCTAGTCTGGTCCTAAGCTGATGTATATGACTTTTCCCCCATGAAAGTGTATTAAACTAGCTGGGCTGCCAAAACAAAATACTGTAGACTGAATGAGTGGCTTAAACAACAGAAATGTATTTCTTACAGTTCTGGAAACTGGAAAGTCTAAGATCAGCGTTTCAGCCAATTCAGTTTCTGGTGAGAATGCTCTTCCTGGCTTACAGACAGCCCTTCTTGCTGTGTCGTCACATAACATAACAGGGAGGGAGGGAGCAAGAGAGAGAGAGAGAGATCGCTTTCTGAAGACTCTTCCCATGAGGATTCTAATCTCATTGGATCAGAGTCCCACTTTTAAGACCTCATTTAATCTTAATCATTGCCTTACTCCAAGGATGTTGCAATGGGTGTTAGGAATTTAGCAGATAAATTTTGAGGAGACACAATTCAGACCATAGCATAAAATATTTAGAATCTTTCCTTTATCCCTGGATTTCTGAAATTTCATGGAATGGGCTAATCTTTGGTTAATCCAATCATTCCTTCATGTCTGGAACGTTTCCACTTTTAAATACATATAATTTCCTTTACTATGATTTCTATCCCTCAAATGTTATAGTTCTTGAACTCATCTTTCAACTTCCTCATATTGTTCCACTATCTTTCATTTATTGATCTTTTTATTCTACTTACTAGGACATTCCTCAACCACAATATTATACTAGTATTCAACTTTTCTCCTTAATTTTTACTTGATTATCCAGTATTTATGAGTTATCTTTTGTTCCCTTTCTCTCAATCTATCTTTCTCTGTCTCACTCTCTCGTAGTTAAGGATATTAATTTTAGTTTCTGTAAACTTTTAATTTCACATAATTATGTTTCTCTTTTGCCTTCCCTTTGTTGGTAGTTTGTCCTTATCTCTATTTTTTATAATTAGAGACTTCCATCAACTGTCTGGTCATTATTGTATGCCTGTGTGTATTTAAAAATGAAAAATGAAAACATGTTTAAAAGGTTGGAGGTTAATATGCATAGGTGGGTTTCTTGTTTGGTAGACTTCACGATTGAATTATTGCATGATCAGCTGCATCCCCAATGACAACACAGAAAGGTTGTTTCTCTAAGGCTGTGCAGTTCTTCCAGAGAAATATTTTCTAATTTTCAGTCACTTGGATGATTGTATGTATAGGAGGGCTGATGGGAGTGGTTCTGAAAACCTTTCTCTGGTGTCCTAGGAACAAGGTTCTATGGCTTGGCATTGAGATTCTTTTGTAATCTGCCTTCCTCCCTTTTTTGAACCATACTTCACTCTGGACTTCTACTGTACATGGTGTCCCCAGACCAGAAATCTCTTTTAGTAACTCTGGAAAGTATACCTCCTGTCTCCTGCTGCATGGAGATAGGATGGGTCATCGTCACCTTGCTGCACAGTGTGAGGTGAGGATCACGTGGTCCCTTCCTTGTGAACACTCCTAAAACCAATTCTCCCCTTTTTTAGCACCAAGTCTTACCTCAATATCCTGTAGGCTTTGGGTTCTTAAGTATTGCACCTTGCTAATTCTGTTGCCACTCTTCCATTTATTTTCTTTCTTTCACAAATTTATTTACATTTCTTATCCATTGTTTTCTCTTTTTCCCATCCTTTTTGTACTTTTGCTTGTCTCAAAGTACATATATAGATTGCAGTCCTTTTGAATGAGTTTTCTTTAGTGACTGTAAATGAAGACATTTTCATTGTGTGTATTATCTGAAAATGTACTGTTAGAAATAATGATTTTGGACTTCCCGGCGGTACAGTGTTTAAGAATCCGCCTGTCAATGCAGGGGACACAGGTTCTATCCCTGGTCCGGGAAGATCCCAAATGCGTGGAGCAACTAAGCCCATGCACCACAACTACTGAGACCACATGACACAACTACTGAAGCCCTCGTGCCTAGAGCCCATGCCCTTCAACAAGAGAAGCCACCACAATGAGAAGGCCGCACACCTCAACAAAGAGTAGACCTACTTGCCACAATTAGAGAAAGCCCGTGCACAGCAACAAAGACCCGATGCAGCCAATCAATCAGTCAATCAATCAATAATTCAGTGGTTTATAAAGAACCTATCATACAGCAGTCCTCTATCTGTGGCAGCAATATAACTTCTCAGTATATTGATAACTCATTAATTTAAACTCCTTGGTATCACACTTGCTCCTTCCTTTACACTGAGCCATTGACAATCTTAAGAAAAAGTTATCAACTGAGCTCTGCCCACCAAAGCAACAGCCAGCTCTACCCACCACCAGTCCCTCCCATCAGGAAGCTTGCACAAGCCTCTTACATAGCCTCATCCACACAGGACATATAGCAGAAGCAAGAAGAACTACAATCCTGCAGCCTATGGAACAAAAACCACATTCACAGAAAGATAGAAAAAATGAAAAGGCAGAGGGCTATGTACCAGATGAAGGAACACGATAAAAACCCAGAAAAACAACTAAATGAAGTGGAGATAGGCAACCTTGCAGAAAAAGAATTCAGAATAATGATAGTGAAGATGATCCAGGACCTTGGAAAAACAATAGAGGCAAAGATCAAGAAGATGCAAGAAATGTTTAACAAAGATCTAGAAGAATTAAGGAGCAAACAAACAGAGATGAACAACACAGTAACTGAAATGAAAAATACACTAGAAGGAATCAATAACAGAATAACTGAGGCAGTAGAATGGATAAGTGACCTGGAAGACAGAATGGTGGAATTCACTGCTGCAGAACAGAATAAAGAAAAAAGAATGAAAAGAAATGAAGGCAGCCTAAGAGACCTCTGGGACAACATTAAACACAACAATGTGCGCATCATAGGGGTCCCAGAAGGAGAAGAGAGAGAGAAAGCACCCGAGAAAATACTTGAAGAAATTATAGTCGAAAACTTCCCTAACATGGGAAAGGAAATAGCCACCCAAGTCCAGGAAGTGCAGAGAGACCCATACAGGATAAACCCAAGAAGAAGCACACTGAGACACATAGTAATCAAATTGGCAAAAATTAAAGACAAAGAAAAATTATTGAAAGCAGCAAGGATAAAACGAAAAATAACATGCAAGGTAACTCCCATAAGGTCAACAGCTGATTTCTCAGCAGCAACTCTACAAGCCGGAAGGGAGTGGCATGATATACTTAAAGTGATGAAAGGGAAGAACCTACAACCAAGATTACTCTACCCGGCAAGGATCTCATTCAGATTCGACGGAGAAACCAAAAGCTTTATAGACAAGCAAAAGCTAAGAGAATTCAGCACCACCAAACCAGCTCTACAACAAATGCTAAAGGAACTTCTCTAAGTGGGAAACACAAGAGAAGAAAAAGACCTACAAAAACAAACCCATAACAATTAAGAAAATGGACATAGGAACATACATATCAATAATTACCTTAGACATGAATGGATTAAATGCTCCAACCAAAAGACACAGGCTAGCTGAATGGATAGAAAACAAGACCCATATATACGCTGTCTACAGGAGACCCACTTCAAACCTAGGGACACATTCAGACTGAAAGTGAGGGAATGGAAAAAGATATTCCTTGCAAATGGAAATCAAAAGAAAGCTGGAGTAGCAATACTCATATCAGATAAAATAGACTTTAAAGTAAAGAATGTTACAAGAGACAGGGAAGGACACTACATAATGATCAAGGGATCAATCCAAGAAGAAGATATAAGAATTATAAATATATATGCACCCAACATAGGAGCACTTCAATACATAAGGCAACTGTTACCAGCCGTAAAAGAGGAAATCAACAGTAACACAATAATAGTGAGGGACTTTTAACATCTCACTTACACCAATGCATGGATCATCCAAACAGGAAATTAATAAGGAATCACAAGCTTTAAATGACACAATAGACCAGATACATTTAATTGATAGTTATAGCACATTCCATCCAAAAATAGCAGATACATTTTCTTCTCAAGTGCACATGGAACATTCTCCAGAATAGATCACATCTTGGGTCACAAATCAAGACTCAGTAAATTTAAGAAAATTGAAATCGTATCAAGCATCTTTTCTGACGACAATGCTCTGAGATTAGAAATGAATTACAGGAAAAGAAAACGTAAAAAACACAAACACATGGAGGGTGAACAATACGTTACTAAATAACCAAGAGATCACTGAAGAAATGAAAGAGGAAATAAAAAAATACCTAGAGACAAATGACAATGAAAACACGATGATCCAAAACCTATGGGATGCAGCAAAAGTAGTTCTAAGAGGGAAGTTTATAGCTATACAAGCCTACTTCAAGAACAAGAAAAATCTCAAATAAACAATCTAACCTTACACCTAAAGGAACTAGAGAAAGAAGAACAAACAAAACCCAAAATTAGCAAAAGGAAAGAAATCATAAAGATCAGAGCAGAAATAAATGAAATAGAAACAAAACAATAGCAAAGATCAATAAAACTAAAAGCCTCTTCTTTGAGAAGATAAAATTGATAAAGCATTAGCCAGACTGATCAAGAAAAAGAGGGAGAGGACTCAAATCAATAAAATTAGAAATGAAAAAGGAGAGGTTACAACAGACACAGCAGAAATACAAAGGATTATAAGAGATTACTACAAACAACTATATGCCAATAAAATGGACAACCTGGAAGAAATGGAGAAACTCTTAGAAAGGTATAACCTTTGAAGACTGAAACAGGAAGAAATAGAAAATAAGAACAGACAAATCACAAGTAATGAAATTGAAACTGTGGTTAGAAATCTTCCAGCAACATCCAGGACCAGATGGCTTCACAGGTGAATTCTATCAATCATTTAGAGAACAGCTAACACCCATCCTTCTCAAACTCTTCCAAAAATTGCAGGGGAAGGAACACTCCCAAACTCATTCTATGAGGCCACCATCATCCTGATGCCAAAACCAGACAAAGGTACTACAAAAAAAGAAAATTATAGAGCAATATCAGTGATGAATATAGATGCAAAAATCCTCAACAAAATACTAGCAAACAGAGTCCAACAACGCATTAAAAGCATCATACGCCATGATCAAGTGGGATTTATCCCAGGGATGCAAGGATTCTTCAGTATACGCAAATCAACCAATGTGATACACCATATTAACAAATTGAAGAAGAACAACCATATGATCATCTCAGTAGATTCAGAAAAAGCTTTTGACAAAATTCAACACCGATTTATGATAAAAACTCTCCAGAAAGTGGGCATAGAGGGAACCTACCTCAAGATAATAAAGCCCATATATGACAAACCCACAGCAAACATCATTCGCAATGGTGAAAAACTGAAAGCATTTCCTCTAAGATCAGGAACAAGACAAAGATGTCCACTCTTGCCACTATTATTCAACATAACTTTGGAAGTCCTAGCCACAGTAATCAAAGAAGAAAAAGAAATAAAAGGAATACAAATTGGAAACGAAAAAGTAAAACTGTCACTCTTTGCAGATGACATGATACTATACCTAGAGAATCCTAAAGATGCCACCAGAAAACTAGTAGAGCTAATCAATGAATTTGGTAAATTTGCAGAGTACAAAATCAGTGCACAGAAATCTCTTGCATTCCTATACACTAATGATGAAAAATCTGAAAGAGAAATTAAGGAAACACTCCCACTTACCATTGCAAAAAAAGAATAAAATACCCAGGAATAAACCTACCTAGGGAGACAAAAGACCTGTATGCAGAAAACTATAAGCCACTGTTGAAAGTAATTAAAGATGATACCAACAGATGGAGAGATATTCCATGTTCTTGGATTGGAAGAATCAATATTGTGAAAATGACTGTACTACCCAAAGCAATCTACAGATTCAATGCAATCCCTATCAAATTGCCAATGGCATTTTTACAGAACTAGAACAAAAAAATCTTAAAATTTGTATGGAGACACAAAAGTCATTGAATAACCAAAGCAGTCTTGAGGGCAAAAAATGGAGCTAGAGGAATCAGACTCCCTGATTTCAGACTATACTACAAAGCTACAGTAATCAAGACAATATGGTACTGGCACAAAAACAGAAATATTGATCAATGGAACAGGAGACAAAGCCCAGAGATAAACCCACACACCTATGGTCAACTAATCTATGACAAAGGAGGCAAGGATATACAATGGAGAAAAGACAGTCTCTTCAATACGTGGTGCTGGGAAAACTGGACAGCTACATGTAAAACAATGAAATTAGAACACTCCCTAACACCATACACAAAAATAAACTCAAAGTGGATTAGAGACCTAAATGTAAGACTGGACACTATAAAACTCTGAGAGGAAAACATAGGAAGAACACTC
This sequence comes from Pseudorca crassidens, assembly GCF_039906515.1. Taxonomy (NCBI): domain Eukaryota; kingdom Metazoa; phylum Chordata; class Mammalia; order Artiodactyla; family Delphinidae; genus Pseudorca; species Pseudorca crassidens. Next base: position 93,042,666 of record NC_090305.1, on the reverse strand, counting down.
TGACATAAATCACAGCAAGATCTTTTTTGATCCACCTTCTAGAGTAATGGAAATAAAGACAAAAATAAATGGGACCTAGTGAAACTTAAAAGCTTTTGCAAAGCAAAGGAAACTACAAACAAGATGATAAGACAACCCTCAGAATGGGAGAAAATATTTGCAAACGAATCAACAGAGAGAGGATTAATCTCCAAAATATATAAACAGCTCATGCAGCTCAATATTAAAAAAACAACCCAATCCAAAAATGGGCAGAAGACCTAAATAGACATTTCTCCAAAGAGGACATACAGATGGCCAGGAAGCACATGAAAAGCTGCTCAACATCACTAATTATTAGAGAAATGCAAATCAGAAGTACAATGCGGTATCACCTCACACGAGTTAGAATGGGCATCATCAGAAAATCTACAAACAACAAATGCTGGAGAGGGTGTGGAGAAAAGGGAACCCTCTTGCACTGTCGGTAGGAATGTAAATGGATATAGCCACTATGGAGAACAGTATGGAGGTTCCTTAAAAAACTAAAAATAGAATTACCATATGACCCAGCAATCCCACTACTGGGCCGATACCCACAGAAAACCATAATTGAAAAAGATACATGCACCCCAATGTTCATTGCTGCACTGTTTTCAATAGCCAGGTCACGGAAGCAACCTAAATGCCCATTGACAGAGGAATGGATAAAGAAGATGTGGTACATATATACAATGGAATATTACTCAGCCATAAAAGGAGCAAAATTGGGTCATTTCTGGAGACGTGGATGAATCTAGAGACTGCTGTACAGAGTGAAGTAAGTCCGAAAGAGAAAAACAAATATCTTATATTAATGCATATATGTGGAACCTAGAAAAATGGTACAGATGAACCGGTTTGCAGGGCAGAAATATAGACACAGATGTAGAGAACAAATGTATGGACACCAAGCAGGGAAAGCAACGGCAGGTAGGAATGGTGTTGTGATGAATTAGGAGGTTGGGATTGACATGTATACACTGATGTGTATAAAATGGGTGACTAGTAAGAACCTGCTGTATAAAAAAATAAACTAAATAAAATAAAAATAAAAACATAGTAAAAAAATGAAAAAGTTATCTACTGTCATATAATGTTTGACTTCTAATATACTTGATATTTATTAGTTATTTGAATATTTTTATAGGTATAAGAATTTATGACTATACTAAAGGCATGAAATAAAAAGTAAATATGTTTTATATTAGCCAATATTTGTGTATTTTACCACACAATTTTCTAAAGATAAGATTGACATCATATACATTGTTGTTATGTTCTTAAATATTAAAGCATGAAAACATATATGTTCATGTTTCAAAAAAATAAATGGGAATAATCTGGTCAGAAGCATGAATTTTGGTGTTAGACAATCCTGGACTTGAAGGCTTTGCAAGATGCATGATCTTGGACATGATACTTAAATATCCTTTGTCTCAGTTTTCTTATCTCTATAATAGGGATAAATACAGTAACATATTTTCTTCATAGAACTATATTTTGAATTACCTGAGATAATTTAGGTACACCCTAGAGCTCAGAGACTGACATACATAAATGCCCAATAAATTTTGCTAATATTAAAGTTGTGAGTAATATTAATGAGTTATTGATTAATGCAAGTCTCCTGGATTATGGAAAGAAGACTGAGAGAAAGCCTAAAGCAGTCAAAGTGTTCTGAGAGTAAAACATGGAATAGAATTTGACACCAGATGCGTGTCTCATGCTTTCTCGAGGTATGTGCACTGAAGAATTAGTAGAGATATAGTGAGAATGTTAGAGCACCAAAGAAAAAGCAGGAAGAAAGAAAGTTCCAAAGACAAAGTAACTTAAATTGTCTATATTTTGCAATTTATTAGAAATGTCTGAGGTCTCAATAATTTTTCATTTCACAGCTAAAATTAGAAATGGGGAGACGGATTTTAATAATCAACTTTTCCAAGTATGTTGATAGTTAAGGTAAGCCAGTGTTGGGAGTAAAATTCAACTTTATATTAAAAAAGTGAATACCCACAATTCCATGGGATCACCAGGCCTATGCAGTAATAACTCATATATTATGTGGATAGAGCACCTGCATTGACTATGTAAAGAGGAGTCTTTTTCTTTGTTTAGTTGACACTTGCATTTATATGGAAAATTCAGTGCTAAGTTTCCATCTATTCATGTTCTGTCACCTTTTGATTCATCTCTTGTGAAAGTCAATATGTCACTCTTCTCTGTCAGTGGAGACTGATTGGACTGCTAACTTTAAAGACAAGTCAGAAAGTCATTGCAAAAAAAAGGCAACAACCTTTACTGAAACAGAATGTTGCTAAATGTCAAAGAACAAAAGATTTAAATGAAATTTAAAGGCTGACATGCAAAATGTTTAACTGTATTGCTGGGTTATTAGGTTCCAAATCATGTAAAACTGACCTAAGCTTATCCAACAGCTCTGCAAAATCAATTTGGAATACTACCTCCTTCCCAGGTTCATCTAGAAGGGAAGAGGAAGGAGAAATAGCCACCTGGAAGGGCACCTATCTGCATTAAGGCAGGTGCAAAATCTCAACACCAAAGAGACAGAAAAATTCCAAGTTTAAATTCTGGGTTTTCTATTTTCTCATCATGTTTTAAATGAAAAATGGCTATATCTCTGGTGGTGTGGGGTCTTTGTTTTTTCTTCTTCCTTTTTGTTCATACTGTATCCATCAGAGATTCACACAACGAAGACATTATCTCTAACGTAGGTAAAATTATTCCGTAGAATTTATGACACTTTAAGGAATCCTTCAGCAATTCTTAAACTTTCTTTAGTGTTATTCCTGGAAAAGATGTTCATTTTAGATCATCCTTGAACCTCTACCCCTTCTGTAGATGTACCCTATTTTGAGTAGGTAGATTCTGGAATCAGTTCTAAAGTGGAAGTGAACTGAGGACAAAGTATGATGTTAGAGGTGAGCTGAGGTTATGTCAGGACCAGAGAAGACCAGCCAGAAACGGTCAGGGATATCTATTAATTTCATTAATTTGAAAAATTGAAGTGGATATTTTGTTTAACAAGTCGAAAGGATTGCCTTTACTATTTCCATTTATTACATTTTAACAAATGTGTACTGTATTAGATTTCTTCCTACATGCCTCTCATTGTGCTTGGTGCTGGAAGAACAACAAAGAACCAAACCTCTTGACTTCAAGGTTTACTGTCACATGGGAAGTCAGGCACAAACCAATAATTTCACCACTGCATGGGTAAGGTACATGTAGGCACAGGGTGTCTTGAAAGCACTTAGCGCTGAACCCCAGAGTTCAGGTTTTCCATCCTAAAGAAGGTGACATCTTAGCTGGGTCTTCAAGAATGTATATTGATTACTATGTAGGGATACATGAAAAGCATTCCAAGAAGACGTAGAATGAGCAAAGCTACAGAGACATGAATATGTATGAATTGGTCAGATCCTACCAGTGGTTCAGCATTATTTTTAGAAAACAATTGCATAGTGAACAGATATGAAGCCACAAAACAGCAATGTTTTATGTTTTATTAGAACTTTCTATAATGATGTAAATGTTCTGTATTTGTATTGTCTGATACATAGATACATAACCACTAGCCACATGTGGCTTTTGAGCACTTGAAACATGTTTAGTGAGCTGAAGAAATGAATTATTAATTTTATTTGCTTTTAATTAATTTCCATTTACATTGTTACATGCAGCTAGTGGCTATCATTTAGTGTAGCAAAATTATAGAAGTGCATGCTATCCATGTACAGTAGGCTAAGGCCCTTGGATATTATTCTGAGAACACTTGAAAGCCCTTGATTGTTTTATTTTATTTTATTTTATTTTTTTCCTTGATGATTTTAAAACAGGGAAGTGGCATGGCAGAATTTATGTTTTAAACAGATTTCATTGTCACCCGCATAGAGAATGGGTTTAATGGGCTAAGTCATGAGTCAGAGAGACTAATTAAACACCACTGTTGTTATCCAAGAGAGAACCAGTAATAGGGATAAATGGATTGATTTGAACAATATTTAAGAAGTAAAGGGCTTGGTGAGAATGAGGAATGGCACGAAGGTTCTGGATTGTGTGACCACATGTGTACTAGTGCTAATGGTATAAAGAACACCAAAGTGAGAGTTGTAAGATGAGAAAAAGTCATTTATAACACCCAGCTTGTTGGGAAGAGTCTCCAGCTCTGATAACCACTGATCCCTCAAAATAAGACTGTTATCAATTAAGAAATCATGGCACACTCTCATCTGCTTTTACATACTGACCTGCATCTCTGCCTTCTTTTGGTGAAAATATTGTTTTACTGGGGGTGACGTTTTTTCTTGATTCCATCAAGAATGTTCTGAAAATAAAGCTAACACAGATAGAAGTAGGGCTGAGGGAGATATCTAATGATGTGGGGTTTTTTGGTATCTAGATCTAGTGTTGCCTAAACTCAGATGCTTGTAGAATCTTTAGTTATATGACTCCGTAGTTTTGTTTCTTGATTAGATAGTCTGAGTTGGGTTTGTGACCCTTGTAAATGAAATAATCCTGAGTTCTGGACCAGAAGCAGTGACTATTTTGCTGCCCCTACTGCCATCAGTGCAAGAAATTATGCGTTGGACACAAAAAGGTGTTTCCTGATATTTTCCCTGTTTCTACTTGGTGTAGGACATTTGGGGAGGAATTAGAGATGTCATTATTGTTGATCAGGATTAGATGCCCATGGAGAAATTTTTGAGTATGTCTGTCTCACCAAGAATTGCTCAGTAATTGAGACATTTGCAATTGGCAGCAGGTAATTCTCCATTGTAATGAAATTCAAGTTTTTCTGTCATTTTAAAGAGGACAGTGACTAATGTGAAATCTCTTATTCCTTCCTCTCTTCCATTTCTCAAAAGGCTCATTTGGTCATAGGGTGACTTTTTCAAGTACGAAGCTTAGACCTGAATAAATAATTTCTTTCAAACATTAGTATTGGTATTGTCTTAGTATTAAAAGGGTTCTACTCATGCTTTCAAAATTGTTAACAATTTTTAACGGTTATTAAGTGGCTGAATACATGTTTGACATATGGTGATATTTAAAAGTACAACTGTCACTATGTTATCACTCATTAATGTGTTCAGAGGGTAGGATCAGGAGCACTGTTGCCTGGATCACATTTCAGGTCCACCACTTTCTGTGTGATCATGGGCAGGTTACTTAACCTCTCTGTGAATATATGTTAAATAAATTGTTTTGAATAGTGCCTGACAGATAGAAAATTCTCAAGAAATACTAGTTCTTACAGTACTAGGTATATTATAGAGGCTTGCCAACTACATACAGGTTTTTATCACTATGCAAGTTAGAAACATATGGATATTTTTATTTGACTACTTTGGGAGATGACAGGTATAGGGCTAATAATTCCAGTTCAAATGATGAAATAAGGTGTCTATTGAGTTAAAAATAAGGAAGAAAATTCCTGCCTTAAAGCAAAAGAAGCTAAAAGGATAAAAGTCACACCATTCATTCAGTAACGAATTTAAAGATTCATTCTATGTGTTGCAGTTATAATATGACTAATGGAATCGAAAGCAAGAGAAGATTCTAGTATACCAGTAGGTAACAGGTGGACAAAAATAAAGGCCTTGCCCCTTCAGTCAGCAGCTCACAGCTGGTCTAGTTTTCTTTTTCTTTTTGTCAAGAACCATTATTATCTGATGATCTATGTGATGATTGCTGGCTGGTGATCTCAGTGAAATGTGTTTGCTGGCTCACTCCCGGATTTGATTGATTGATGTTTCCGTTATAGAAATCTTGGCTGCACTCCGTTCTAAGTGATGTACTGCTGGCAGTGTTTGTACAAAGGCCAACGAGTGAATGGGCCACAAAGATAGCCTTTTAGTCCAGACATTGCTCCATTCTTCTTGGGCAGGGAACAGGCTCGCAGGTGAAGAAACAAAGAACACGTCTGGTTGCTGCAGCTGCCTTTGATGTTTATTTAGTGGTTGGCAGGTTTCAAATACAATCATAGTTTCAAATACTTGCTAGAGTCGCCTCTCTGTCATTACTTGGCAAGTCCCAGTGGTATTACCGCAGTGTTTCTTATTCACAATTATATACGAAAAATGTCTATTGGCTGCATCATACGGAAGTAATTTTTTTTTAATAATGCTGTACCTAATTGGGCATAGGACATGGGCTTGAAACCTGGCTCCTCTGGTTAGTCTGAGCACACTGGGCAAGTTTTTTAACCTCCCTAAGCCTCCCCTAGCTCATTTGTAAGTAGATTAGAATTACGATACCTACTTCATAGAGTGATCGCAGACATAAATTAGATAATGCATGCAGATGACTGGCACATAGTACAGCTTAATAGATGGAAGTTAATAATTATCATAATCATGCACACAGTTTTTATAAAAAATGTTAAATATTTCATTTTGGCAGTGGTTTTATAATATCCATTTCTTAATGACGTGGCTCAGAATTTGCCGTTTTCCTTGCCCCATTCCAGGCAAAGAGTGACATAAGAATTAATTTTTAAAAAAAATCTTGTTATTTTTTCCCAGTGTTTTATTATGATAAATTTCAAATTTTAGTGAAGTTGAATTTCACAGTGAACATCGTATAGTTATAACCCATGTGTCTTGTAGTTTTTAAGTGTTTCAACATGTATTTGGAATTGGAAGTTTCATTCTAGTTCAAGAAGAAGCTAAGCCTTGCAACTTAGATAAGTCAATGGCAAAATTGCCTGGCCTAGTCCAGGCTGAAGAGTACTGTGGCAGCACCGTGGACATCCATGTTATTAAATGTGGGGGGCTTTTGTGTTAAACCAAGCCCAGATCCTTGAGACCACCCCTGGAAGGGGGACTTCCAGGCATGTGGGTGCATAAGGGTTACCTGCAGACATGTTAGAATAATGCAGCGTTTATTTATCTCTAGGGAAAATAACTTGTAACTGCACACTAGATGGCAAATCACAATCACTTTGAAGAGTGAGAGACAGCCATCAGTCTACTTCTTTTTGGAGGCATCTCCTCCTAAGGGTTCTCAGCTCCTGGTTACTCAGTTCCTGGTTACTGCCACTACTTACTCCAAGTGGACATGCTACTTAACCTTTTAAATCCTGGTCTAGTCCTAAGCAACCCCTGTTCCTTCCTATTTTCTGAGATAGGCTGACATTTTAATCTGTCTGTATTTGTATCTATACCTATATCTATGCACATGTATTTATATATCTGTCTATTTTTCTATTTTATCTGGCTGTCTAGACAAACACATAGAGTTGTTGTTGTTTTTTTTAATTAAATACTAAGGGAGAAAATGAAAGAAGCAAAGAGCTTGTATGTAACAAAGCAGTTGCATTAGTAAGTGTGAGTGCTGCTTCTATAATAGTTATCAAACACCCAGATAAATCTCAGGCAATTCCACACTAAATTTCCTGAAATAATTACTCTCCCAGGTCAAAAGCCTAGTATGTTTTCGGGTTTACCTCCTTCTTCATTCCTTTCCTGTGTGCCATAAGAGGTATACACTTTTTCTTTTTCCTATGGATGATGATCTAAATTGTTTAAAGGAAACACATTTTTTTGGACATGTTAGAGGACTGTCATTGTAGAAGCTGTCACTCACAGATTTTCTTCACTTTTCTATATGGATGAAAATTTAACAATTTCTAACTCTGGCGAAAAACAAGTACAATGATGAGCTATATTTCACCATTTATGTAATGGATTTCATGTCCTTTTGGCAATTCTATGACATTTCTCTGGGCCTGCAAATGTTTTGTCTTAGAAGTTGCCGATAAGTGGTACACCAGACCCTAGGCATTCACAGCCTATTTGTTCCTTCTCTGGCAACTTCAAAAGACCACATTTTTTTTTAACATCTTTATTGGAGTATAATTGCTTTACAGTGGTGTGTTAGTTTCTGCTTTATAACGCACTCAATCAGCTATGCATATACATACATCCCCATATCTCCTCCCTCTTGCATCTCCTTCCCACCCTCCCTATCCCACCCCTCTAGGTGTTCACAAAACACTGAGCTGACTTCCGTGTGCTATGCGGCTGCTTCCCACTAGCTATCTCTTTTACATTTGGTAGTGTATATATGACCACATTTTAGATCAATCACACATAGGACCCTTTAGCTGAGAGTGGGTTTCTTGGCGTCATTAGAATTTGCACAGTAATTGAAGTGGAATTTCAAGTTCTATGTGATAGTAGCTTTCTTTTTAACATGTTCCAAAAATTTCTGTCTCCACCACCAATACATGGATAGTATGGGATCAAAAGGTGCTTGTTGAGTAGATAAATGTGTGAATGTTACAATAGCTTCAGCATGACCATTGTTAATTCATAAAGAGAAGTTTCAGACAGTTCATTGAGGCTTATTCTATCACTGATTGAAATGAGGCTATCTATTCAAATCAGAAAATATGCTGTTTAAGGCAGTCTACATTTCTTCATCCTCCTCACTCTTACAACCTTCATCTTCTTTTTTTCCCTAACCTTTTTTTTTTTTTTGCTGTGTGTTAAATATATCTAGAGCTTTGTACCTCCCTGATGGTTCTGTAGAACCCCTCCATCTCCCTCTTGTGATCCTATAGCATCTTTCCACCCATGTATTTTTCCTGCCCTCCACAATTCCATAAGCAATACTGTGCTCCTTGTGCCATTAAGCCCTTCACATTGCCTCACGATGTTAACAGCATTATCTCCACCTTAGTCCTGCATTTGAAAGTAAAAAAAACAATACTTGCTGTCATCTCCAGACAGATAATGGACTCAGGCTAAGCAACAGTCACTTTGTACCCAAAACATGATAAACCTGTAATAGTCTGATTGGTCATTTCCTCTGACCTTCATTCTCATTGATTTTTCTCTTGCTTTTCAAATACCTGAAAGGAATTCAAGTTGTTTTCAAGATAAGGAACATGATCTGGACATGAAGCTTTCTCTTTTTCCTTCTTTTATCTTTGATCTTTTTTTGAGCCTTAGTGAATATCCTGATTTACAATTAAGTGGATTGGAGGAGATTGTAGAAAATACTACATTGCAAAGTCAAACTAAATGATGAGCACAGACCCCTTCTGCACGGGGTTGATAGAAGAACAGAGGGACATAAGTGTCTTTTCTATCATTTGTGTGTTCTGTAGCGTTATGTCAGGGAAATTTTAGTGGACTATAGCTTTTAGGCTGAGATAAGAAGCAAAAATTGAAAAAATAAACATTTAGTCACATTAGACCGGAGGAGATGGTTGAGTGTACTCCTTCAACCCTGTTGAAATGGTGTTGAATGGATAATACATTCTGATGATTGGTTATTTAACAGTTACTGAATAGATGTCTCGTATTAGTTATTTCATTGGTTTCCAGGTACAAAAGACCTAACTTGAATTGGCTTGTGTTATATAACTGGAGGTTCTAGAGGTAGGTCTAGCTTTAGGTCCATCTGGACAGAGAGGTCCCAGATATGTCCTTAGTATACAACATTCTTAATTAAGATTATCTCTTAATCTTGCTTGAAATAATTTATTCCCTCTTTGTTGCTATATAATTACCAGAAGCTTGCTACACCTATACACTTACAGATTTAAATCCCAAGAAACTAATCAACATGGCTTAGAGGATGGGACTTACGCCAGAGTCACATGCTCCATCCTTAGGGTTTAAGCCCTGGTATACCTATGTGCATTTGAAATTGGAGAAAGATGGGAGAAGATAACCTAGAAACCTTCATAACATTATTTACTATGTTTTGAGAAGTGTGAGTTGTAAAGATGAATTCAAAAGAATCTCTACCTTTAAATATTACATAAATTACAAAGAGGTGAATTTCATCAAATAGATTAAGAAAATATGCTATGGAGACTCGGAAAGGGGGTGTTTATAGGAAAATGGATCAATGGGATCAAGATTCAAGAGTATATAGCCTTTTAATAGCCTTGGGTGGATTTTTACATTCAAGAATAAATAGCGAAGATGGGAAAAGCAGAAAACAGCTTGGGCTTAATCATGGAGTAAGTGCAATACCATATACAGAAGTGTAAGGCAAGGCATTCCAGGCAGAGGGAACAGCAGGAAAAAAAGCACAAAAGGTGACAGCACAGTGAACTTTCAGAAAACCATGAAATCACAACTCTCACTAAAGCATGTAAAATGAAGGTGAGTTAGTCAGTTAAGCTTGGAAAGGTCACTTAAGACTAAATTATATAGCTCTTAGTAGCTTTGGATAAGGGGAACTTAAACTTAGTCTGTAGGCAGGGAGGAATCACTGAGGCACTCCAATAGAATAGGATGATTAGAGCTGTCAGTAAGACTAATCTAAAGGTGGAGTATAATAGGTTAGAGAAGGAGACAAATTAGAAAAGAAATAAGAAATCAGGAAAGTGTTCCTGAGGGACTGAGAGGATTGTTCTTAGTACTTTTTTCACAGCTACTCATGTATGTGAGACAGAGTATGCCAAAAATATTAAGGAGTGTAGAGTGAAGAGGTGGGGCTAGAACCACTGCCACCTGTGTGTTAAGATAGATCTGAGTTTAATTAATTTCAGAGCAACTTGGTTGTATGGCTGTTTGGGGAAAATGATCCTGTTTGTACTGTTTGGGTCAAGATCAGTGGTTCTTACCATTGGCACGTTAAAATGAAGAAGAAATAGTCTCAGGTGAGCTTTTGAAGAAACAGTCTGAGGTGGGGCCTCAGGTAAGTGTATTCTTGAAGTGGGCTCCCCTGGTAAACTTAATGTGCAGCTAGGGTTGAGAATGACTGATCTAATGGGAAGAACATTTAACAGATCGCTCAGTGACTTCATTTCTAGTCTGAGCTCTGTCTAAATTTGCTATAACCATGCATGAGACTTTTAACATGTTTCTCCATTGTCCAAAAGTAATATGTACAGACATGCCACATACAGTGACTTCTTGATGGTGTTGGAGAACAAAACACAGATTTTGGAATAAAACCTACTAAAGTTGAATTCAAATTCCTCTGCCTACTAGTTCTATGGGCTTGGATAGATTACTCAGCCTTTTTGAGTCCCACAGAAAGATTTAGGGACTTGCCCAAGGTCATACAACAAATGCAAGGTAGAGATGCAGCTTGAGCTCAGGTCTGCCAAAAATGCCTCTATACTCACACTTTCTTCAGAGAAGGAGAAAATAAAGCTGGATTATTTTTTTAAATTCTTTTCCATCATGGTTTATTACAGGACTGAAAATAGTTTCCTGTGCTATACAGTAAGACCCTGTTGTTTATCTATTTTATATATAGTAGTGTGTATCTGCTAATACCAAATTCCTAATTTATCCCTCCCCCCACCCTTTTCCCCTTTGGTAACCATAAGTTTGTTTTCTACGTCTGTGAGTCTGTTTCTGTTCTGTAAATAAGTTCATTTGCATCATATTTTAGATTCCACATATAAGTGATATCATATGATATTTGTCTTTCTCTGTCTGACTTACTTCACTAAGTATGATAATCTCTGGATCCATCCATGTTGCTGAAAATGGCATTATTTCATTCTTTTTCATGGCTAAGTAATGTTTAATTGTGTATTATATATAATAATAATATATATTATATATAATAATTATATATAATACAGATTATAATATAATATATATAATTATATGTATAATATTATATATATATATAAACATCTTCTTTATGTTTTCATCTGTCGATGGACATTTAGGTTGCTTCCATTTCTTGGCTATTGTAAACAGTGCTGTTATGAATATTGGGGTGCATGTATCTTTTCAAATTAGAGTTTTCTCCGGATATATGCCCAGGAGTAGGATTGCTAGATTACATGGCAACTCTATTTTTAATTATTTAAGAAACCTCCATGCTGTTTTCCATAGTGACTGCACCAGTTTACATCCCCTAAAGCTGGATTCTAATGGCCAGAACACTTAGGTCAGTTATTTTACGTTTGAGCCTGTTTGCTCATTTGTACAATGGTGAAGCTTTTTTACATGACCTCTTCCATATTTACAACAGAAGTAAGCAAGTATCGACTGCTCAGTTTATACAATATTATTGAAAGTGTGAAGCATGTATAAACATGCATAATTCTCCAACAACTTATAAGCTTGGAATTATTATTCTCTCCGTTTTAAACATAGGAAATAGGTCAAGTATTAACTTACCCAAGATCACACAGCCTGTAAGTGCACGTTTTGAAGCCAGGCGATCTGTCTCAAGAATGCTCACTTTTAACCGCTACACTATATTTTTAAATCTTTTGCTGCCACTTACATGCTGCATCAGCTGAAGTCCATTTGAACTGGGAAATGGTATTAAAAGAACATGCTTTTGAAGTGAAATGTTACTGCAGGCAACAAGTGCCTTGTGAAGTATCCCAACACATGCAGGCTCCTGACATGACAAGATTTCAGATCATTTTACAAAGTAACCTATTTCCTCTTCCTGGAAGGTTGCCTCTCACTTTAAAGGGTCATGGAATCAGAGTCTAAACCAATATTAACAGGAATGGGTAAGCTACAGTAAATCTGCCTCCCATGCACACTTATCTCAGAAAAAGCTAGTGTGCAATGGCAATCTCATAAAAACATTATTAGAAGATAAAACAGCACTGTGAAGTCTAGTGGGATTAATGGATGGGCAGTAAATCTGACAGATCTTGAGTGAGGAGAATTTGGATTTAATGTAATTTAGAGTTTGCCTGCATAGTACTAGAGTCCCTCTGATAAATTATACTGATGTTAAATGAAGTTGATTCTCCTCCTCTCTGTAAAAGGGACAATCAGAACACTTTATAGGAAAATTTTTCTTTCTCTTAGGGGGAAGAGAAAGCAAACTATGTGACAAGAATAGAAAGAATTGCTCGCTCCATAATGACCCCAAATTGTCTATGGCTATGGTGATCCTCTGGTTTTACAAAGAAGTAGTTTCACTGGTGTTCTTTTAGGGGTAGAGACAGAGTATCTTAAAGACCTGTGTAAATTTTCTTCTGTTCTCCCTCAGTTAAAGATAGCTGGATCATTAAATGGAATGAGAGATATGTACCAGACATCACAGGTTTAGAGCAGGGATTTCAACTCTATACTATTCTTCTAAAAACAAAGTATTATTTATTAGCAAAATCCACAAGATCAAAATATTAATTACTTAACAAGAATAGGTTTGGAAATATGTCATCCATTATGCATGCTATACTTTTGGACATTCAGAAACAGATATTAAGATGCCTTAACAACAGTTAAACAACAGGTATCTTCTCAGGTTCTCACTATTTAGTGGCATAAATAAAATGTGCAGAGGCATTAAAATTATAATTATTTTTCCCTATTCCCATCAGTTATTTATATTATACATATAAACAGTAACATGAATTATACACGATCCCACTTAGAACACAGGTACAAATACACTAAATTAAAATTTTTCTTTCCAAGAAAAGAAGTAATATGGATATATAATTATAATTATAGACACTTCAAGCCAGAGGTGCAGGTCCTATACATCTTTGGGGCCAGTTGTGCTTTTGTATAACAACTTCTGAGTAAATGTTTTGGGATTTTGTTAAGTGGAGCCAGTTCATATGGAGTTAAATCTACAATTCAGTGCTTGTTTGAATACTCATAATGAGTAAGCAGAAGAAAACTCCCTAAGTTCATAGATTAATCACTGACAAGGGTAAAACATTGTAAGTGATATGAACATGCATTTAACACATTGGGCCATAGAAAATGCAAATCAATAAGAGAAATTTTTACGTACTTCCTCCGACTCCTCCCTGCTATCTTTGCTAGCCAAGTGAGTCTCTACTGAGCAGACTTTATAGCATTTCTACTCTAATTAGACTCTATCAATTTCCTTCCACAGTGAAATGACCTTGAAACATAGAAAGCTCTTTCACTGCTAGCTCAAAAAATAGATTTCAAGTTCTTCTTCATTTCTCAGACCTAACATCTTTCCAGCAAGGGCATTCTTAAGAATACTCTTTGGAATGAATATGCCATAAATAAACATGTCTAACCTTCACCTCTTAAAAATTAGAATTTCAGAGAAAAATGTTATATTTTTGATCTGAACACTGGAAAATTTTGATAAGGAGCCAGCAAGTAGTTATTGTGTCTTCTCTAATTGACGTAATTTTTCTCAAAACTGATGAGTACAGATAGGAATCAGACATATTATAAAATGCTGCCTTGAAATGATCTCTGTATTTAAAAACATGATTGAGATAGTATGACTTAGTGAACCTAAAGACTAAGATCAACTTATTACAGATTCTTTGTAAGTGATTTTATTTCAAGGAAGAATACATTCATGTATTCAGAAATGCAGTACTGTGCTTTGTTGCTAGAGACATAACTTTAAAATTCTACTTAGCTGTAAATGCTGAACGTCTACTTGCCTTCAAAAGAAATCCAAAATAGATTATTTTCATGGAAGAAAATTGAAGAAAACACTCTAAATCTCAAATCCACTTTTTCTTTCAGAAATATATGTTTTTTTGTTCCTTGGTAAGGCAGAAGAATAAGATGAGAGTCAAAATATGTTGGATGTATTCATACAAAGTATAAAGTTGTTTTCTATTGACTTATCAAATTATGGCTTGTTGAGAAGCACACTTGGCTTTGTTTTTTTATGATAATAGATAGACATAGAAATCATCCTTTCAAAAAAGAACAAGGACATCTTGTTCCCTATCTTTCAAGAGGGGACAAAGATATTTTGTTCCCCCATTAGATGAGAACCCATAGGCCCACTCTTGATTTGTTGGAGGAAATCGTTGAGAAGGAGTTCTAGTGCTGCTCGAAATAGGTCCCTGAATTCAGGAGACAACACATGAGAACAGAGACTGGTGTCTGCTCTTGGTCAAGAGATTCATGAAAGCAAGAAGAATTCCGGAGTAATTCTTGCCAACATAATATGAAAAGCCTCTGTGTGCCTGGGAATGGAAAGGGAGTAAGACCCAGCAACTCCCAAATCTTGGTGGTCTTTGGAAGGTATGGAAGTATACCTCAGTGGCTCCATTGATTCCATCAAAGTTAGATGAGGGGCAAGATCCAGGTACCACCCTGGTGGAAGTTGTGCCAAGTTCCACCCCAACTCAGAAGGGCAGGGATAAAGTAATGTCATTGAGGCTGAAGGGAGATATAGCTCCTCCTTTCAGGACATCCTCTATGGTGGATGGAGCCAGGAAAAGCTGAACACTGCCTTCCAAAACACACACACACACACACACACACATACATACATACATACATACATACATACATACATACATACATACAATATCTGCAGAGTCTACTATTTTAGATGAAAGCAGACCAAACTAGAAAAAAGCCTCTTTATCACTGACCAGAGTTTCCATGTTAATTGGCAATTCATCAACAAAGGATGTTCAATGCTCTTAAATACTATTTCTAGTCTAAGAAGTAAGCATATCCTTTACTATCTTCTTAAGGTAAAAAGATAAGAGAATTACAAGAAATTTTGGAAATTTGACTTAGATTTTTCCTAACTATCTTATGAGAAAAAGTTTTGGGCTATGAGATACTACCAGCTGTTTCAAAAACAAAATAGCTATGTTTCTGTGGTCAAATAATTTCATTAAACTATGAGATAAACACAATTAAAAAGGATATTTAAATTATTAACTTAATTTGTTTTTTGCTGACATGCTAATATGATTTGGGATCCTCTAAGGCACTGCTTATGAAACTGTAATGTACATAGGAATCACGTCAGGATTCTGTTAAAGGGACGTTTTAATTCACTAGCATGGGGTGGGGCCTGATATTTCTTCATTTCCTGCATTTCTAACAGGTAACCAGGTTATGCCCCTCCAATGTGTGGGAGGTAAATTCTGAGCAGCAAGGTTCAGAGGGGTGTGAAGGAAATGGTTATCTATTAATCATCATTTCCCAAATTAATTTTACCACAAAACTTTTTATTAATATCTTGGTGAACACTAATGTTCCCTAGTACACAATCTGGGAATATCCATAAATCTAATCTCCTGGTTTAAACAGGCAGCTAGTAAATCTCTTTAATATCATTTACAGTGCAATTGTAAGCAGAATCTGAGTGAATGAGGTGTTTTGTATAATTAAGGAGAGAAAGTGCACAAGGTTAAAGTGAGAATTTTATATTTTCATTTTTAAAATGGATATTTTTATCTTTCTCAGCTAGGAAAGAGTTAAGCTCTGTGGAGTGCTTATTATTTTCTCTGATGGAAAATAAATAACTAGTATTCCTCAGGGCAGAAACTAAACTCTAACAAGGAGAAAGAAAGGACATGCTCCTACTTTTTCATCTATGTAGGCATTCTGATTGATCCCTGGGGACTTTGATTCATCTGGGCAACTTTAATTGGCCTCACTTGGAAATTCTTTTCTTCTCACCTGGAAGGGAAGTCATCTTAAAAAAAGAGTGAAAAAAATTTTAAAGGAAAAGAAAATTTTTATAAAAGAGAGAGAAAGAGGAGAGGAGAGAGAAAAGAGAGAGAGAGACAGAGAGAGAGAGAGGAAATATGCTTGTCCTTTTCCTTGAGGAGTGTGTATTGCTTCCTGATTGCCCAAGATTACCAAAAGATCCAAGGATTAGCCCAAACTTTCAGAAGGACTCAGATGTGATTAAAAAAAAAAGGAGTGAGGTGGGGAATAATTATATATTTGATCTCATTAAAGGATGGGTACCCAATTCTGCATTTTATGGTTTTAGCATCTACACTAAAGATAGTTTTCAAAGAATTCCTCTGCTATTTACTATTAAGTAGAACACTACAAGGAGCCTTAGGTTCTAAGCTGAAATCACTAGGTCTTGTTGACTTTTCATTTGCTCTTTTAACTCCAAAAGGGCAAAAAAGAGAAAAATGAGCATTAGAGAGAAGTGATCAACTCAGTATTCTTCGAATATGCCTGGCTGCTCAGTTTCTTGCATAATACAAATAAATGTGATTATTCGTGAAAAATTTATTGTCTAAAGCATTGGTTCTCAATCTTGCCTGAAGAGCTGAATCACATGGGGAGATTTTAAAGTACATGATGCTCAGGTCTCACCCAAGACTTACGAAATCAGAATCTCTGAGTGTGGACCGCAGGCGGCAGTGCTTTTAAAACCTCTCCAGAGGATTTCAATATGCAGTAGAGGAGAGGCATTGGTAAAGGAGGTAACATTGTATCAACTATTAGGTCACATACGTAATGACAGTGTTAGACCTGTACTAAGCACTTTACATAATGACAGTGTTAGACACTGTGCTAAGCACTTTACATGAATTGTTTAATCCTTCAAAAGAAGCCTGTAAGATAAATATTTACTATTATCTCCATTTTAAGAGATTACAAAACAGAGGCTGGAAAAAGTTAAAGAATCCATCTAAGTCTACACATTTAGTGTCACCTGGGGTAAGAACCCTGGTTTTGTCTCTCAATACTACATTCCATCTCTCCATAGTCCATTGGGGCCATTAATTTCAAACAACAAACTGGAGGATGACTATGATAATCATCTTGATCTCCCTTGGTGCTTCTCTAAATAAGCATGATACCTCTGTCTTCACATTGTAACTATTATAGCCACGCGTTTAGATCATGAATTCTTCTGAGATCTCAATTTTTCCTGAAATTCGGTGTGTCTTATGAAAAGCCTTCATGCATCACTGTAAAATTGGTCAGTACCCAGAGATTCTGGATGAAAAATGAAGTCTGCTCAAGTGACATTTCAATAATGTAATGGTACTGAGTTTGTGTCATTTTACAGTTAGTTCACATCACTAATGATTTTATTGTCTTCCTTCTCCCCAACCCTATACATTAAATACTTTCTTTAGACTTTGCTGAAAAACAGGGTTTAAAATATAAACATTGCACAATGTCAAAGGAATTTTTATTGAAGTATAGTTGATTTACCATATTGTGTTAGTTTCAGGAGGACAGCAAAGTAATTCAGTTACATATATGTATATTTTTCAGATTATTTTCCATTATAGCTTATTTAGCTTATTACAAGATATTGAACATTTCTCCGTGTGCTATACAGTAAATCCTCATTGCTTATCTGTTTTATGTACAGTAGTTTGTTAATCACATTCTCCTAATTTACCCCTACCCCTTCCTTTCTCTTTTGGTAACCATATGTTTGTTTTCTATGCCTGTGAGTCTGTTTCTGTTTTGTACATAGATTCATTTGTGTTATTATTTAGATTCCACATATAAGTAATATCATATAATATTTGTCTTTCTCTGTCTGACTTCACTTAGTATGATATTCTCTAGGTCCATCCATGTTGCTGCAAATGGCAATATTTCATTATTTTTATGGTTGAGTAATATTCATTTTGTGTGTGTGTGTGTGTGTGTGTGTGTGTGTGTGTGTGTGTGTGTGTATATATATATATGTATCTTCTTAAACCAATCATCTGTTGATGAGCACTTGGGGGTTTCCATGTCTTGGCTATTGTAAATAGTGCTGCTGTGAACATTGGGGTGCATGTATCTTTTCTTCTTTATTTAAAATTAAATTAATTTTGCTGGAGTATAATTGCTTCACAATGTTGTGTTAGTTTCTGCTGTACAACGAAGTGAATCAGCTATATGTATACATATATCCCCTCCATCTTGGACCTCCCTCCCACCCATCTAGGTCATCACAGAGCACCATGGGGTGCATGTATCTTTTCGAATTAGAGTTTCCATCTCAAAGTAATATTTTTAGCCTAATGACAGATTGAGAGGAATTCTAGAGGACTGATGTGAACCAACAAAAGTGCATCTCCAATGCTAATTTTTCACCCTAAAAGAGCACTAGAGAAGAATCTCATTCTTTATTCTGAAATGTTAGCAGTTTTGAAATACTTTGAAAGTTCCAGTTTCTGTGCAATTTCTGTGATTAAAGAAAAACCATACTGTTGTGCTAGGGTGTTACAATGTAAATGGTCTCTTCCAAAACCTTGAGCAATTTTAGCTTTTGGCTGTCCACCCTAGTGTCCTTCAGTGTTCTGTGTACATTTTAAAGTACACCTTTTCCAGTCAATTTGGTCTTCAACGTGATTAACTGACTTGTGTTATAAAACCCACAGCAAATCTCTGCCATCCATCTATTAAAACACTTAAAAAAGAGAGAGAGATTCCAGAAGTGAACACATTTAGCCAGTGATAGTTTCTCCTGCTGTTTAACTAGTGTTAACATTATCTCAGCTCTAGGGCAGCAGTGGTAGTCAGCATGGCAGCTAATTGCCTGATTTTAATTTATGCACCTGTTTATACACCAGCTCCATGGTGATGTAGAGAGGAAGAAAGGTATGGTAACTAGGAATGTGCCAGCAAATTTTCACATTTGGCTTAGTCTAATGCTTTTCTTTCCTGCCGTTAGCTACTTTCATCTTCAACCTGGATTTCAGGCCATCCTACTTAGCAGGCATTCACTTAACATCTGGTCCTTTGCTTCATTCAGCCTTGGCCGGGGGGCTCAATTCTGGGAAATCATGGCCGAGACATGAATCAAAGTTGTTTTTCAGCTACTTAAAACAAAACCTCAGTTATGCTACTTGTTGAAATATTCTGACCTTGAGAATAGGGATTCTCCACCACTACATTATACACCTTCTGCCATAGGGTTCTGCTGAGTGTCCCAGACTTTTTTCTGGGAATGACTAGTGGCTGTTGAGAGGAGAGAAAGGTAATGGGTGAATCCCACAATTGAGTGATGGATGAATAACTGAAAGCCTGGCTAATTCCCTAAGGATAAAAGAGGAACAGAGTTTCTGGGAGTATGCAAGTGAACCTGTAGGTCCACCTCGACTGCATTTCCCACAGTTCCAGACCACAAGTTAGCCAGAGACCTGCCAGGAACATCTGCAAGGCCAGCTTCATGAATGTGTGACATGTACAGTTGTATGGGACCCGCACTTAGAAGGGCCCTGCCCTTAGTTTAATGTCCTGCTGTAGCCATCTTGAAATTCTTATTATTTTTGAACAAGGGGCCTCACATTTTCAGTTTGCACTGGGCTCCACAAATTATACAGCTGAATGAAAAGAGCACTAAATTATCTCCAGAATAATTTAAAAATGCCAGTTCACTCAGGTTTCCACACTGCTAGGCCTTACACAGTGGTGGAACAGATGGCACCTGGAGGTGGAAAGACAATAAAAACAGAAACAAGCATTTCCTTCCTAGAACTAATCTATGTGATGCTCTGCTTACATTGGTCTTTTGCAAGTTGGATTGTGCTATTACTGGGTGCAGCACCACAAATATGTCAACCTCGAAGTTACATCAGTAGAGGTTTTGAAAATGAATAATGTTGAACAGTGTATTGTCTGCTGAGAGGAGTCATGCCCCTCCATGCTCCCCTAATTGTTTCAGTATGCTCAGACCCCATCAGTTTCCTTCAGACTCTCCCAGGACTCTCCCTCCAATGACCCAATGCTCCTGCAGTACTTTCAGGACTTCCAGACCCCATTATCTTCCCCACAGATTCCCTCGAGTTCCCTAAGACACATTCAAAACCCTCCAGGCCCCTTTGGCCTCCCTCATAGGCCCTCAGCTCCCCACAGGTTATGCCAAGATCCCTGAAGGCCTGAAAAATTCCCTCAGTCTTTGGGCTCCCAGGCTCCCTCTAGTCCCCCAGCATCTCCTGCCCCAAGGCGCTCTCTTCCTGGACAAGCCCTGGGTAGCTTCACCCCAGGTGAGGTGCCATAGGTAGAGCAGCAAAATTCTCTAACTTGTTACCAAGTGGAATTACTGCTGGAGGCCTCCTGCTGCCTCCGGAAGACTCTGTGTGGAGAGGAGGGCAGTTAAAAGAGAGGGTAACTATTCCTTAGTGCCTGTTTGGGCCTGGGCTATGGAAAGGGAAAGGTTAAGCTGCTGCTGAGTACTTGTGTGCTCTCAGAGGCTCTTTGGGCTCAGTGTCGCTTGGAGGGGGTGTGTTTTTCTGCATCTCTGGAAAATCACTTCCATTAAGGGGCTGGGGCCAGAAGGGACTTGGGTCAGAAAATTTTCAAGTGTCTTTTTTTTTAGATTTTGAGATTTCCTCCCAACATTTTGTCAACTAAGTGTATGTTAATATGTCAAAGGCAGACCTTTAAAATACAGTTTATTTTTTGTGACTCAATTTTGTCAATTCTTCATTCATAAACATCTACTTGGAGTCTCAAAGCACAGAATTTTTTTGGCCATTCTCCACCTCTGAGTGACTCCACCAGCAAATTCCAGAGCTTAATTGCCTCCATTAACCCTCAAAAGGGGCATCTTCTATCTATCTACTCACTTGTTCATTCTTCCTTTCAACAGAGATGTTCTGAGAGCACAGTGTTAGCAGCAGTAACAAGGTCCAGCAAAGGCGCTGACATCTTCACACACAGGACCTAGTGGTTGAGACATGCAATAACAGGGCACTGTGTTAAGAAAGATGATAAGGGGCACACACAGCTCAGTGGGAGCACTTAGAAGGGAAAGCCAGCCCAGGCTCGGGGTATTTGTTTCACCAGAAACAGAGATGTTGAATCTGAGATTCAGAGGCTTAGTCTAAGTTTCCCAGTGGAATTGAGTGGGACTGTTACAGGAGAGGGAAAAGACAGCACCAGATTCAGACTCGAGAGAGAACATAGCACCTTCATGAAACACATTGTTCGTTATGTCTGGACCTTGGATATTGGCTGACTAGGTTAGAAAATAAATTAGGCTGGGGTCTTGTATGTCATTCTAAGGAGGCGTGGCTTTATGTAAGGGCAATGGGAAGAATACAAAACACATTTCATTTTAAGCCAGGAGTTGAAAATATTCTCAACTCTTTACTGACCAACTCTGAACTCAGAGTCATAATTGTAAAGATTAACAACTATAAAATAATATAGTGGACAAATTTCCTCAATCATTTGCAAAGTTGTATTGTGTGCGTTAATATGATGCTTTTGTTGGGGATTACAATGGTGAACAACAGTTCTGCCTTCTGCCCTTGTGCCGTTGCAACACAGGTAGCTTTCGGACCTAGTAAAAATGGAAGAAAAATGAAGCCCTCTCAACGTCTTGGTGCTGATTGCCCCAGCTGGCTGTCAGTAGCCAATTTTGCTATTCTGTATTGCACAGGTCAGTGGGAACCAGGGAACCCTCCACCATAGTTACCATAGCTCAGAATAAAGTGAAGGATAAATGGCACTCCCTGCTGCCTTTTTAAGTCTGGAGAAAAATTTCCAATGCTGAAGAACAGCTAAATGCTTCATGTTTGTCTGATTGTGGACAGCAGTGACCAAAGCTGTGAAATCAAGTCAGAGAGAAACAGGCAGCCTCACCAGTGATCTAACAAAACATTCACTATGGGTGCAGATGACATAGCACATTTTCAGCACTAAATGAAATATTTACATACACCCAATGAAATCAGTTATAAGTCCTTCAAGCTTGTAATATTTCTTCAAGATTGCCTCAAACATTCTAGGTTCTCTGGATTTTCATGTAATTGTTATAATAAGCTCACTCATTTCTAAAGCCTTTTGGGATTTTTATTGGGCTATATTGATACTGTAAATCAACTTGAAAAGAATCAGTATCTTAATATTGAATCTTCTAAATCATGTCTCGGTCAGTTCTAAAAATCTGTATTTGTTTTGTTTTTCAGTGATATTTTATGTATTTTCATATAACATTTTCAGTATAATTGTTTTCTTGCACACATTTCATTACATTTAGTCCCAGTATTTCAGTTTATTTTTTGATGCTGCTGTAAACGGTATTTCAAAAATTTTACTTTCCAATTGTTTGTTGACTCTGTGTGTGTGTGTGTGTGTGTGTGTGTGTGTGTGTACTTCATTGACTTTGTATTCTATGCCTAGGCCAAAATCACTTATTAGTTCAGTTAGCTTCTCTGTAAATTCCTTTGGATTTTTTTTTTTTTTTTTTTTTTTTGCTGTACGTGGGCCTCTCACTGTTGTGGCCTCTCCCATTGCGGAGCACAGGCTCCAGACGTGCAGGCTCAGCGACCATGGCTCATGGGCCTAGCCACTCCACGGCGTGTGGGATCTTCCCGGATTGGGGCACGAACCCGTGTCCCCTGCATCAGCAGGCGGACTCTCAACCACTGTGCCACCAGGGAAGCCCTGCTTTGGATTTTTTAATGTACACAATCATGTTATCTTCTTTCCATTATTTTATGTTTTTTATTTCTTTATCCTTTTTATTATATTAACCAGGCCCTCCAGCACAAGGTTGAATAGAAGTAGTCTGGGAAAACATCTTTGTTTTTTCCTGATCTTTTTGAGAACAGCATTTGCTTTATCAGTTGCATATGATGTTAGTTTTAGAATAGTTGCAAATGCACTACATCTCAAAGATGTTCTATTTTTTGTTTGCTGAACGCTTTTATTCAGTATGAATAGGTGTGGAATTTTGTCAGTTGCCTTTCTGCATCCACTCACTGTTAAGATGGTTTTTTCTCCTTTACTCTGTTAATGGGGTGATTTCTGTTGAATGATTTTTTTTAAATATTAATTCAATTTTGCATTCCTCAGTTGGTTATAGTGTATTATCCAATGTGTATAACACTAGACTTGATATGCTTATATTTTAAAGGATTTTTGTGCCTATGTTTTGTGCCTATGAGTTGTATTGGTTTGTAGATTTTTCTTTTAATATCTATATCTTATTATAGTATGCAAAATATTTACGTATATTTATAAACATTAGATATTATACATATTATTATATCAATTATATAATAAATATAAATTGATTATTTTATATATATCTCCTTTAATCCTTTATTAGGTATAATGCCCTTATAAAATGAGTGCGAGATTTTCACTTTTTCTCTGTTGTCTGAATGTAGTTACAATTGGTATGTCTTCCGTAAGTATTTGATGAATTCACCCATGGAGTCGTCTGGACTCACAGAAAAAAAGAAGAGAAAAATAAGCAACCAAAGCCCCAGGAAAGATGGTAACCAAAGAAGTTCAGGAGGTCAGAATTAATGTCTTAGTTGCAGAAAGTCATGGGCGATCTCAAATCTCAAAATAAATTTCCATTCATTTTTAAAAATTCTATGTCACATTGCCCTGGAATTCTCTTATTAAGATGTTTAGATTTTATGATTATAGAATCTGAAAAGAGGGTGGAAGTCCAGTTGTTGTTTGGAGATGGGATTCATTTTCTTAAATCTAAGGTGTTAATTATAATAATATCATGGTCTTTTCCAAAAGCAGTTTTTTGTTTTTTTGGGTTTTTTTTGGTACGCAGGCCTCTCACTGTTGTTGCCTCTCCCGTTGCGGAGCACAGGCTCCGGACGCACAGGCTCAGCGGCCACGGCTCACGGGCCCAGCCGCTTCGCGGCATGTGGGATTTTCCCAGACCGGGTCACGAACCCATGTCCTCTGCATCGGCAGGCGGACTCTCAACCACTGCACCACCAGGGAAGCCCCCAAAAGCAGTTTTTGATGAGAGTCAGTTTTGGGTCCCTGAACAAGGCACACTGGCAATACCTATACATCTTGAATAGATAAATTCCTCTTATCAACCTGTATTATTATTATTTTTTAATCTCAAAGGAACCTACAAGCATTTTAATTGCTCAAGTTACTGGAGTTAATCCTCCAATCACTTTCTGGCCATTGTTGTAAATAATAATCTTCATCAATGCAATGACACCTAACACTAATCTTCTGTTTCACAGTATGAGGTACAAGGAAAGCATAAAGATAGTTACTCAGTAGAAACAAACAGAAAAAAAAGGAAAAAAAATCTCCTGACAACCTCTCCTGTGGGAGGTTAAGGAGACCCTCCCACATTATTTAAGATACTTAATTTTCGCAACATGCACTGATGGCTAATCTTTAAAAAACTCTTACACACTAAATGGAATTTTTAACTCTCTTTCTTAATTCTTTCTCTCTGGAATTGTAACTTAACTTTTCCATCAAGAAATAGAATAGAGATTTTTATTTTCTTAAACAGTTTGGGTTTTTCAGCTTTATATGAAATACAAATTAATGGTCGTTGTATGATGAATAAAAAAACCTTAATGGTAATGAGAAAGGCAGCTGGTGATGTCAGCAAATAGTGTTCTGATGTTTGAATGTAATTGTTTAAAGTTCAGATGTTACAGAAGTCATAGACTGAACTAGTCCTCAGTCCAGGATTCAGAGGAAATTCTCTCTAGCTGAGATAAAATGCTTGCTGTGGGCAAACACTGATGAATAAAGCATTGGTTCAGTGTCCGAGAATCATAGAATTCATGGGTGAAAGTGGATCCTAGTGATCATTCTAGGTTAAACCTCTCATATCATCAATGAGAAAACAGTTACTAAAATATTAAATGATTTTTCCATTTTACCCAGTTAGTTGCTGGGTTGAGAACCAAGAGCTTTAGATTCTCTATATAATATTCTTTCTACTCTACCTCTGTATGGGTCATTAATTAATAAAAATAACATTTATTGAACGTTTTTATAACTTTTTAAAATATTTATTTATTTATTTGGCTGTGCCGAGTCATAGTTGTGGCACACGGGAACGCCGTTGCCGCATGTGGGATCTAGTTCCTGGACCAGGGATCGAACCCGGGCCTCCTGCATTGGGAGCAAGGAGTTTTAACCACTGGACCACCAGGGAAGTCCCTACTGAATGTTTTTAACATGACAGGCAATGTGCTGAAATGGTTTATATGAATCCCTAAATTTATCTTCCTAATAACTCTGGGAGGTGGGAATCCCAAGTTTACATACATGAATATTCAGCATGCTCCACTCCCTCCCCAATGCAATTCCTCTCTCAGGCCTCATATCCCCCACAGAGTCTCTCCTCATTCCAGCTGAAATGTATCTCTCTTTTTTCTGACCTCCTATGGCTGACTCCTAACAAATTGTGTCGTCTGTCTGTGGATGTCGTATGAGAATAGCATGCTATTCTGTCCTTTTATGGGAGGATTCCTTTTTCCACCACCCAGAGTGTCAGCTTCCTGACACTTTGGTGCAGTGCTCTTCCTGGGTGTGATTGGCAAATAGCTCTTGTACAGTTGATTTAGAAGTTAGCATTGATCAGAAAGTCAATGAAGTTAAGACCTTTCACATATTTCATATTTGGTTTAGCGTGAGAGCAATGGATTTTCCAAGTCAGCTTTCCCTTATTCCCCAGCATTCAGTCCAAGGACAAGGAACAGACAACTTAGGAACTTGAGGTGGGATGTGGTGAGGAGAGGCTTCCTGGTGATAATCAGTGATAATTACCACAATAAAAGTATAGTGTAATGGCATGATTTTAAAAAACAAATGCTAGAGATCTGGGTTATGTTGTACAAAACTCTTAATTCCTATTACCTATTTCCTCCTACATGGGCTGGAAAAGAATAGATTCTTAAGTCTAGTTTTAGTCCTACCACTACTTTTTTCTCACCTTGAAGAATTTACTTACGTCACTAAGTTTCCTCTGCTGTTAGATGAGAAATGTGAACAAGTGAGTCCAGCCTAGCATAGCTCCTCCCGTACTCCCTGCCTCCACAAACCACTAGGCACTGCACTGAATGGGAGTCCAGGTATCATGCTATGTTTTTAAACCTTTCTCCACATCTTCACACCTGATCCTACACTGCTTCCAACCTCACTGGCTAGTATCGCTGCTCTTTGTTTTCTCATTCTGCAGCACAAAGTTGAGGCAAGGTCAGTGGTAACTGGTACTGAGTTGAAATTTTACAGGGTAAGTGATTTTGTTGCAGGATATCGACTGAACTTTACACATGGAAGCCAGTATTTAAGTAGTAGTATCTCTTTGGCAGCCATGTACTCTTATTTCATAAAAAAGGTTCCTCTGAATTGAAGCTTCTTTCAAGTATCAGCTTTCAGGTGAACTTGTGACAATCAGCACTTGGTAAGAATAAGTGGCTTACCATGTGAACTTATCATCTTATACATCATAGAGCCAACAGGGAGATAAAGTTTGTCAAGTAGGTAAGAGTTCTGTTTCCAGTATAATTAAACCTCCTTTCATTACTATAACATATCAGAACACAATGCAAATCTGAATCATTTCTCATGCAGTGATTTGGACTGTGACAGGACAATTTCTCTGTTCCATCTCACTCCCATTTTATAGTAGTACATGAATTTTACTGTCTTTTTTTCTTTCCCTGTGATATTTAGAAAAAAAATCTTATACTTGGACTTTAGTTTTCAAACTTTAAACTCCTAAGACAGATGAGCATTTGAACAGTGAGACATCAGTAAGCAAAGATGCTGCTGGCCAGGGAATCACCATGGAAACCACCAAAGACATGGATTATGAAGATGAACAACTTTGAGTTAATTTCTTCTCAGGGTTGTGGCATTTTGGTTCATTGATTCGGACATTGAAGTGTCTTTTAGAGGAAATGCTGTCAGAGACAAAGATGGATCTCCCAAGATTCATTGTAGAGTAAAATTCAGAGCAAATCACACTCAAGTTCTTCAAGTAAAAAAAACAACAAACAAAATATCCCAAGGAAACATAAATCCTTGCTAAAGCATAATCATATATGACTTGGAAATTGAACCACTAGATGTATCCCAAATAAACTATTACCATAGGACTGCAATAATTCTGTCATTTCAGGTGTTATATTGTGGAATTCTTACATATACTGAGTTATCAGGTGGAGTCCCCTGTTTGACTATCTCTACTCATTAAATAGCAGTGAATGCTAAATGTGAGTTCTAGGTTAAATTTGGCTATAGAGCATTATATCTATTTTGTGTTTAAAGTAAATGAAAAATATAATCGGGGCAATAATTTTAAAGTTTAGAAATGAGCTATTCTTTAAGAAATATAGTGAGTCCCTTTTAAAAAGTGAAAAGATGTCAGAGGTAATATAATTGATGAGTAAGAAAATGACTGAGCTGGAAGGGACCTTGAAAAATCGTCTGGTCCAGCTGGAAGTCTTTAATTTGCTCCCTAGCAGCTAAAAGTCTCAGCCTTCTAGAACAGGTAGATGTCTGTTCTCTTCTCGGAGTTCTCCAGGGACGGAGCCTCAACAACTTAATTTAATAATCCTCGCGAGGGTTTTATCAACTTGACAGTGTCTAGAAGTTCGTTTTTATATCCCACAGAAATCTCTTTTGTAGCCTGTTTTCTCTAGGTGGGTTTTCAGTGAACAAAAACCAGAAAATGTTCTGTGCCCTTCTCGGGAACATTGCTCATATACCCAAGTTGTTGCATCTTAATAGTATCTTCTCTGGGCTAACTTACAACTGTCCTCTCCTGTTTTGAACGCATAGGACACATTCCTGGGTCCTTTGGCATTACTTTTTCCCTAACAATGCATTTTTGAAGTAGAAAGTAGCTTCTACCTTCTTCTGTTAGGCTCAAGGGAAAGTAATAACAGCTACATTTGTACAGTACTGCACAGTACTTTGCAATATACAAACCATTTCATGTGCATCATTTCATTAGATCTACAACGTCAACTCTGTTAATTAGGCAGAGAATGAAACCCTCATTTATATTTTCAGGATTATGTACACTAAGTATTCATGTGGATTAAAGTACTGGTAAATAAACCCAACTGAAAATATTGGGCCCCAGATGAATACTAGACACAGAGCTATCTGCTTTGCCATATTATTTTAGGTGTTTTCATACACTATTTCACATACTCATCAGAGACTATTATATGCATTTTATAGTTAGAAAAAATGATTTTATTGTGTTTATAGTATATGTTCTTCCTAATGCTGTATAGCTGGTTAGCAGCGGAGTTGGTATTCAAATTCATATCTCCACAATTAAGGGCAGAAATTTTCCTGCTTCTAAACAGCTACCTCTTTCTTGGCATTCTTTTTTGATAGCAAGATGTAAAATACAACAAAGTAACCAAGTGTTATGATGATTTTATTAGATAATATTACAACCAATTCTTAACACAGGACATGTTATGTAGTAAGTGCTCAGTTAATGCCAGCTCATTATTATCAGTGACAAATACACAACAGAAGAGTAAAACAATTGAGTTGAGATCATTAAAAGCAATAGAAAGTGATTACATCTAATGTAAGTTCAATAACTTCACAAAAACTTTTTACAAAAAAAAATACAATGCAATTCATGTTAGAAAAAACTTCAGACTGACTTACAAATCTAAAAGTCAACAATGCAACACAGGACTTTGCAGTAACTAAAGAAATCTTGATGTTATGAGTAATCAAGAGTCTGAGTGTAGAGCTGCAGACAAATTAGATAAATTATTATAGTGGGCACTAGATACAAAAGTCTACTGCTATGAAATGTCTAATATTTCAAAATCAGTTCTTTGATTTTCTCTCAAAGAGAAGAGTGAATAATTTATTCATCTCTTGACTATGAACATCATTATATGATGCTTGTGAAATAGAGTTCTCACTTTTAAGCCCCTTGCTTTTAAAAGTACTCAATTTAATGGCATAAGAAATTCTTTCCTTTGTCGTTAAAGAACTGAAAATGCGTTATTTCTTTCTCAGTTTTTTTCCAAAAGTATGATAATGCTTTCTTTCCTAGTATTAAAATATAATTAGGTTGTTTATATTAAATCTACTCAGAGCAGTGGATCAAAGTTTAAGGGTTCTGGATTCTAGTTCAGCTTTACTACTTGGTGGTTTTATGATGCAGTCATTTAAATAGTTTTTCAATTCCCTTGGTGCTATGGAATGAGTGTTTGTGTCCCCCAAATTCGTATGTTGAAACCTAACACCCAGTGTGACAGTTTTAGGAGGTGGGGCCTTTGGGAGGTGCTTAAATCATGAGGATGGGGCCTCATGAATGAGATTCATGTCTTTATAAAAGAAAACCCAGAGAGCTCCCTTCCCCGCCCCTCCATGTGAGGACACAGTGAGAAGACTATGAGGAAGAGGGTCCTCAACAGACATCACATCTACTGGTGCCTGGACTTTGAACTTCCCAGCCTCCAAAACTGGGAGAAATAAATTTCTGTTGTTTATAAGCTACCCGAACTAAGATATTTTTTATAGCAGCCCGAATGGACTAGAACACTTAGAGAGCACCATTTCCTTCTATTCATAGGGTTGTGTGAATCAGATGATATAAATGAAATAACTTTGAAAATTAAGGCATTATACCCACTATATATAGTTTTAATAAATATAAAGCACTTTCTTACTGTGCCTTTTATTTACAAGGTTCTCTATAGTTTTTAAACATGCAAATTTAATTGATTGATCAGCACTATACCCCTTTTCTTCTTCACTTTCCTTTGTTCAACACCTTCTTTTTCTGTAAAACTCTTACACAATTTTCAAGTCCTGAATCAAATGTTTCCTCCTCTGAGAATCCTTAAGTTTCCGAGACTGAGGTGGTCACTTCCTCTATCTGTGATCTCATCTCTGGCGTAACAGTTACCCTGCTGGAGTCCAAGTCATGTGTTTAAATATCTGTTTCCTTTACTGGACTGAGTTCATCACACGGATCAAAGCACATTCCCTTCAAGTACACATTAACCGCGGAGTACTAATATTATGAGAGCTTCTAAGGAGTCATTATAAGCTCTAATTACTGTACTGATCTTCAGGAACATGCATTTGAATTATTTACCTCACTCTCACTCTTCCAGTAGAGATTTTGGGAGAGGGAATTGATACTCTCCTGAAATGAGTCCACAACCATGTTATCACAATCAAAATTAAGAAGCCAGCAATTCATCCACTGCCCCACCCACCTTACCTCCAAGCCCTATAGCCTGCTTAGTGATCTCCCAGCATTTCCCCACCCCCTCTCAGAGATCCTTCACCCAGTGCTCTTAGTGATTAGGCACCAACAAGGCTCACGTGGGCTCCAGAGGTAAGGAAGGGCACAGCTTTGGGGGTCAGATGGACTTAGATTTGAATCTTGACTCTGCGATATGCTTTTGTTAATCCTTGAGCAAGTAAACCACTTTGGGTGTCTGTTTCCACATCTAGAAAATGAGGATAAGTACAACAGTATGTTGAACAAAAAAGTCTGTGTGTGTGTATGTGTGCACGTGTGTGTGAATGAACCCTTTGCAGAGAGCTCAGCACATAATAATCATTTCAGAAATGATTATTATGGGCTTTGGAATTTGACAGATATGAAATTGAATACTCATTCTGACTCATCCAATAATCAGCTGACTGGATCAATTTTTCTTTGTGTGTGTCTCTCTCTCTTAAAGGCACGCATATACACACATGCACACACACACACACCCCTTCTGTTCTATGATATAAAGAGGAATAACATCACTACACTTAAGGAATTTATCCTCTAGTGTATAGTGTACCTCCAAAGGCAGCATGGTACACCCCCCTCAATGTCTGTCCCCCACTGAAAGTAATCCATTCTCAACCCATTGAGTCTAGGCCTACTGAGTAGAGATGTTTGATTAACAGGGATCAGTTGTTTCATTTATTGCAAATAGAGATGCACTTTATTTTTACTCTTAAATGCCTTCCAACTCTGTGTAAAATATTTATTTTTAGTTTTAAATACCTTCCAACTCTGTAAGGTGTTTGCTTATTTCTTTGGAGCCTCACAACCACCAGCAAGATAAAGAGAAAAAGGCAATAAGCTTATGTTTATTTAAATAATAAAGTCCCCAGGCTTAAGTGGTTTAATAAGTTGTCTAGAGTCACAGAGCTAATAACAGAATAATAGCAAATTTAGTTACCATTCATTGAGTTTTTACCATGAGCTGGGCAGCAGCCTTAGTGTTTTACATGTATTATCTCAATGGTAGGAGACAGGCATTATCTACAGTTTAAAGCTAGAGGATCTGAGGCTCACAGTTGTGATGTGCTTTGCCCAAAGATGCAGAGACAAAATTGGAAACAAAAACTAACCTCCAAACCTGTGCTCCATCCTGCATCCTCACAAGCAGTGAAGTCCAATGGTTAGACATGTGAGCTCTGGAGTGGGACTACCTTGGTTTGAGTCCTGACACTATTATATTAGCTGAACGACTTTCAGAAAGTTTATCTGATTCTCTAAACATCTGTAAGATAGGACTATCATAATAGTCTTAATCTTGGGGTATTAGAGTGATTCAGCACCATAATATAGGTAAAACTTTTAGTAAAGTGCATACTGCGTTCTGAATAATGCCTTTTATTATTAGTTCTATCTATTGCTACCCCAGTTCACCGTCCACATTTCTTGTTCATTTTCCTTCTCATAGACAAATGGCTTTTCAATTCTTTAGATATATAAATGAGAGAAAACTTGGAGTAAGAGAGACAACTATGGTATCATACTTTTCGAGGAGGAGGGGGTGTGTTATTGATACTTTCATGTATTGTTCTTCCCAGTCCACTCAAAAGACCATTCCTTCTCCCTAGAATTCCTCCAATTCTGTGCAGATTTAATGGTTCATTAAAGCTGCCTTCCTCTGAGAAACATTGCTTCTCTTGAAATTGAAAAGAGAAAGTCTGTGAGAATGATAACAAATATGGAAAAGATTATGGACCATGTCTCAAAGGAAAATATCCCTTTTATTAGAAACATATTAAAGGAAAGGAAATCAATCTTGTGAGATCATGAAAATCTGGGAGAGTCTAAAGTTGATTTATTTATTTAAGATTTATACCCAGTCTACTTCCATAAAGGATTCAAGGTGGTGGCAGGCTAGGCTAAAATCATTTTCTTGTAATGTTTCAGACTGGAATTAGAAGTTCGTTTTCTAGCAGATGAAGTTAAGCTGATTACAGCAAATGAGCTATTGAAAATCAATACCATAAAACTGTTCCATTAGTACCTGTACAATCATCCCAGGATTATAAGTAATATTTATAATCTCAAACACTGACATTTTCAGGAAATGAGATGCAGAACATTTGCACGGGGCACAGCCACTTGTGGTTGCTTGGCTCTGATGATTAAAGCATGTTGCTAATGAGGCCAAGGTCATGGGCTTGCTCCCTCCGTAGCCTAATTATCTCCCTTCTGTTCTGCAACTGTGAATGTAACCAGATTCCTTCAGCAGCTGCTTTACTGTAATGTGCAGGGGGTCACTAAAGCTAAGAGAGCATTCCTAGGTTACGACATATGCATCCCCACTGTTGAAAGAGCACCCCCAAGTGTGTGGCATGTTGGCTTTGTTGTTCCTTTGGAAGAGGTTGAGCACACACATAAATGCTCGCTCACTTACACATATACATACAACACACGCACACACACATATACACACACCTCCCTCTGGGAGAGGCATGATGATTCAGAGGAACAATAACATGGAGAAAAAAATTTCGACTTTGTACAGTCAGAAGGAGTTAGATTAAGTCCCAGTTTTCACATGTACTGGCAGCAAGACCTTGGATAGGTAAATAGCCTCAGTTTTCAAAATTTCAAAAAAAAAAAAAAGGACAGTATATTTACCTTGGAGATATGAGGGAGTAATGAAGGTATAATACACGTATAGCACTTGGAATAGGCACACCAGTGACTTTTAAAAATCAGTATTATTTAACCATTAGTATGTACCATGTATGAGGTAGGTGTCATTGTTATCCTTTTTATTCATAGTGAATTAAAGTGAGATTTAGAGATTCTAAGTAATTTTTCCAGTTCCACACAATGAGAAGACAACATGACTAATGCCCAAACCTAAACGGATGTCACCCCAGGGCCCACATGTTCTTGTGCTCTGCTGTATTCATGCTGCTTTTCCTAAAACTGAGCTGCTATTATTATTCTAGCCTCTATCAACTAGCCTTTAACAATGTGGTCCATTCTCCAACACAAAAATATAATTTCATCTCCTGTGGGCTGCTGCCTACTTTAACACAAATCCTTTAGTTGGCATTGTTGCTGTCGTACTTCAGGAGCCTGCTAGAGTCATTTTAGATGGTGTATTCCCTCCGGGACCTATGTGAACATAAATTTCCTATCTCAAGAGACCCTTAAAAGGAACCTAATTTTAAGTATATAAAGTAAAGCAAGCAAGAACCACAGATTACTTCCCTCTCTATTTGTATGCATCTGTTTTTATCCCTGGGGGTCCAACAAGATGGATTTCTAAAGGAGATTTGCTGGGAAGCTGCATAAACTCTAGGCCGTGGCTCATTATCCAGCTATAACAATGACTCTTGAAGGCCAAATAAGTTACATTCACTTGATGATGTCGAAGTATGCTTCCACTATTGTAACCTTCATCTTTTGTTCTCTGGGAGAAGAAATTATGTCTTCAAAAAACCTTTCATAGACTGGAAATCCAGAGATTACCAAGTTGACAGAGTCTGTGCATGAGGTCTATTGCTGGTTAGCTTTTATTTTTTTAATTAATTTTTTTTTAAATAAGTTTATTTATTTATTTATTTTTGGCTGCGTTGGGTCTTCGTTGCTGCGTGCGGGCTTTCTCTAGTTGCGGCGAGCGGGGGCTACTCTTTGTTGCGGTGTGCAGGCTTCTCATTGCAGTGGCTTCTCTTGTTGCAGAGCACGGGCTCTAGGTGCGCGAGCTTCAGTAGTTGTGGCACGGGAGCTCAGTAGTGGCTTGTGGGCTCTAGAGCACAGGCTCAATAGTTGTGGCGCACAGGCTTAGTTGCTCCGTGGCATGTGGGATCTTCCTGGACCAGGACTCGAACCCGTGTCCCCTGCCTCGGCAGGCAGATTCTTAACCACTGCATCACCAGGGAAGTCCCAACACTGCGTATTTTAAAATGGACATAGAACCCTAAGTTGTGTATCATTTGAAAGCAGCTTATTTGACAGAGCAGATTTTAGGATTTATTGCTCTAAAGAATGCAGGAAAGTATCAATGAGACTGCAGAGAGGAAGAAAGGAAATAATATCTGCTGAACAACTACCCTCTCCTAAGTGATTTACATGCATTGGCTCATTTAATCATTATGACAGGTTTGTGTAGTAGATATTAGTGTGTCTTTCTATGAGATGAGAATCAGGTTCAGAGAGGTTAAGAGTATGGTTCAATATCAGCCAGCTGGAAAATGATGGAGTTGCAAATTGATCTCTCTTCTTCCTGGCTCTAGGAAGTGGAGAGCCACTCTGATTCTCTCCAAACATTTTTAAAGTTTCTTGCAAATTACTTCAAAGCCTGATTTTCAGGAGAGCTTACGCATCTCTCCAATTACGCTTGCTACTGAAGCTCATTCTTGTACTGATGCACCCTTCTCTTATTTCTCTACAGATTCCTAAGTACCTGGTTATACTTCTTGTCCATTGTGGTTAGTTTTGCTTTCAGGATTCCTCATATCTAAATCATGAAGAATTGATGAGCAATCGTTAGTAACAATTACAGTTATAAACATTCCCAAAGCTTTAAAAGAAAGTAGATACACACATGTGTGCACATGCGCGCGTGCGCGCGCGCACACACACACACACACACACACTCAGAGTAAAATCCATAATCCACAATCAGTTTATAACCTGAGGATAATGCTGGTAGAACTGTAATTTCTTTTGATTATTACTGTGTGCTGTGTATCTTCAGCATCCCATGAAACAAGCTGTAATAAATAGTATTTAGTAGCACTTTGAAACCAAGTTTTTCTCTGCACTTTCATTATCATAAAGATATGCTATTTTCAGGTAATCAAAATGAATGAGGCAGTACTGCGTTGGTGTGTTTGTGTCTGTGTGTGTTTGTGTCTAAAACATATATAGTTATCTAATCATTTATATTCATGCCATGTCTGTTTATTCATCTGTGTGTGCAGTTTTGAGTTGTTTTTAAATTAGCAGGTACACAAAATGGGTTTTCTTTCTTTTTTAAAAAATTAATTAAGTTTTGGCTGCGTTGGGTCTTCATTGCTGCGCATGCGGGCTTTCCCTAGTTGCAGCGAGCGGGGGCTACTCTTTGTTGCAGTGTGCAGTGGCTTCTCTTGTTGAGGAGCACGGGCTCTAGGCACGTGGGTTTCAGTAGTTATGGCATGCAGGCTCAGTAGTTGTGGTGCACGGACTTAGTTACTCCAAAGCATGTGGGATCTTCCCAGACCAGATCTTCAAACCCATGTTCCCTGCATTGGCAGGTGGAGTCTTAACCACTGTGCCACCAGGGAAGTCCCTAAAATGGGTTTTTTTTGTCAGGCTTTGTGGGTTTTATTTCTGACTCCCCATTCACTGTATGAACTTGGCAAGTTTCTTTTTTTTTTTCCTGTGGTATGCGGGCCTCTCACTACTGGGGCCTCTCCTGTCGCGGGGCACAGGCTCTGGACGTGCAGGCTCAGCAGCCATGGCTCACGGGCCTAGCCGCTCTGCGGCATGTGGGACCCTCCTTGACCGGGGCACGAACCCGTGTCCTCTGCATCGGCAGGCGGACTCTCAACCACTGCGCCACCAGGGAAGCCCTTGGCAAGTTTCTTAAACTCACTGTATTTGCTTCCTATTACTGCTGTACCACAAACCTAGCGACTTACAAAAACACAAAATAGATCTCAGTGGACTAAAATCAAGGTTTTGGCAGAGCTGCATTCCTTCTGGAGGGTCTGGAGGAAAATCTGTTTTCTTGCCTTCCCAGCTTCTGGAAGCTCTCTGCATCTGTTAGATTGTGGCCATTTCCATCGTCAAAGCCAGACATGGCCCATCTAGTTTTTCTTACATCAAATCACTTCGAATCTGATTCTCCTTCTGCCTCTAGCTTCCACCTATAAAGATCCTTTTAATTATACTGAACCCATCTAGATAATCCAAGTTAATCTCCCCATGCCGTAAGGTCCTTAATTTAATCACATCTTTAAAGCCCCTTTTGCCACATTGGGTACATTTCACAGGTTCTGGGGATTAGGACTCGGACATCCTCGGAGGGAGGAAGCATTATTCTCCCTACCATACTGACCGTTCTGAGATATCCTATCATCTAAATGATGGAGCCCACATTTCAGGATTCATGTTTAAGAGATCTGAGATAACTGAGAAAATGTCTGGTATACATTGTGAGAAGAAAGAGATTAAACTGAATATATATTTTGTGAAAACCCTTTATGACAAATTTATAGAAAAAATGTAAAGCTGTTCTTAATATATGGTTGGAGCCAAAGCAATGTGGGTAATTAGGAAGTGTGTTCTTCTTTTTGTTATTCCCCAAAAAAGTTTATCTTGCTGGTCACGGAAAGAGACTTTTTTCTTTACTGTTTTGAGAAATTGCAAGTCAATTTCATCTCATAATTCCAAAAAAAAAAATTATTCATAGTTAACCTTAGTGGCAACTATGACAATGCCTAGTCATAGTGGCGTTGTATTTAAAAGAATTCTGAAGGTCAGCAGGAAGAATTGTCTTGGTTATGGGATTGTAGAGTTATGCATGTCACATATTGTCACCTTTTTTCCACTAGGTTGATGTTTTTTAAATGTAGGTAGATGTGAGATAAAATAGGCATTACAAATATAATTTAATAAAAGCTTCTGTAATTTCATTTTATTTTCTGTTCCATAAAAAAGATGATGAAATCTGAGAACTGTCTACTTGTTTTGAGGAATAAGTAGCCTAGCAGAAGGTCTAAGTTGGGTTCTAAGAACAGAACAGTCTTTCAGGAAAGATATAAGTAATGGTCATTAACTCAATGATTAATTCCATCTTTTGTGATTAAATAATGTGTGCTTATTTTGTTAGATATTTATTCAAATTTATTATTTGTTGCTTATTTGTTTCTAAATAAATCCCATTTATTGAGAGCTTCCCAAGTGCCAGCACCATGTTAGGTACTGGCGATGTGTTGATCAACCAAAAACAAGGTACCTGTCCTCATGGATCTTGCAGTTTATTGGAAAATATAGGAAGTTATTGAAAATAACACAAATAAATGTAAAAAAGCCCTACAAAACTGTAGCTATGATGAGTGTTAGGAATGAATGACATTGCTACAATGGAAGAATATAAGATGGTGGGTTTACCTAATCAGAGTTAATAGAAATTAACTAGATGAAAGGAGCAAGGGTAGATGAGCAAGGGCAAAAGGAAACTCCAGGAAGAGATAAAAGCATATGCAAAGGTCCTGTGGTGAGATGGAGGTACAGCTCATGGTTGAAGGGGAAATGAAGGTCTATTCTGCTAGAACACTAAAAATGAAAGGCTAGAATAGTAACAGATGAGTTTAAAGAGGTTATTAAAAGTGGAGATAAATAGCAGAAGGAAATAAGGAAAGAAAATGTCTGACAAGAGTGGAAAAACAGTATATGGTAGAAAAGTGTTTATCTGATAAAGGGGATTTCACTGAGAGAAAGTTGTTTACCTACAGGCATTTTAATTCCTGCAGTAGGATCTTCTGTTTCTACTCTTCTCCTCATGTTTCACTGGAGCTTCTGCCTACATACCGTGAGAGATACCCTGTCATGTGGTGGTCCTGAAGCCCCTCTTCCCACCATGAAGTTGCAAATACGGGAGGAGGAAGATATGTTTCCCATAAGGCACATCAGAATTCTAAATGTGCTTTCTCAGAAAATCATGGTTTCATTTTAAGATTGGGTTTTTGAATCCCACCAGATGTTAGACTGTCAACCCATCATGAAGTAATAGGCTTTTTTTTTTTTTTTTTTCGGTACGCGGGCCTGTCACTGTTGTGGCCTCTCCCGTTGCGGAGCACAGGCTCTGGACGCGCAGGCTCAGCGGCTATGGCTCACAGGCCCAGCCGCTCCGCAGCGTGTGGGATCTTCCCGGACCGGGGCATGAACCCACGTCCTCTGCATCGGCAGGCCGACTCCCAACAACTGCACCACCAGGGAAGCCCAGTAATAGGCTTTTGTGGGCTGTAGAGGGGACCATCTTCAGCAATATTTCTATGAAGAAAAGTGAACATATGTCTAAACAACCAAATGACAGATTTCCTAGAACAATACAATTTATTCATCAACTAGTGAATGTCTGTACCTTGAAAGCGTCATACTTCATCCTATCGGGAGACTACAGTTTGGGAATGGCTAGAATTTTCTTCCACTAAGAACTCATCTAACTCTATGATTCTGGGGATGCTGACTGCCAAGACTGTAGGTGGGTTTAAAGAGTAAAGAGGAATCAATTTAAAAGAATAAATTAAACATTGATCTTGGCAATGAACATGTCCAAATCATTTTACCTTTGGATGTTAACCTGTCTTCTGGACAAAAGAGGCAATAGTGCTGGGATTTTGTTTTCCTTAAAATGTAAGTTTACAGAAAAGGCCTGCTTGTTTAATTGTCATAAATCTAACAGAATGGTCTTAAATTCAGATTCCAGAAAATAATTCATGTAGAGTTACTTGTCATGATATCTTTAAAATGTTTGTTCTTCAGCATGTCTGAGATGAACTAATAAAAGATTCATGTTGATAATAGGCTTTTTTTCCTTCCAATTTCAAGATACTCCTTTTATAAACATTAGAAAAAAACTTTTGCTGGCAAACTAGAGTATTTAATATTATCATTCCATATTCTTGCATTTAGATTCTTTTTGTTCTAAAATATATAGCTGGCAAAATACATTCAGACTGGTTCTTTTTTTTAAAAAAGCAATACTTCATTTCTTCCCTGCCTCTTGTGTTCCTTATAATAGTTAAGTACAGGAGAATTCATAGTCCTCAAGTAAACCAACAGTTGAAAAATCAAGTGCCAAATGTTGTGATAGAGATGTATGCAAGGAGCTCAGGGGACTGCAGAAGGGTATGCACAGTCTGAGGAGGGTGGAATAGGCTGGGAACTCTCCAAGGTGGCAGTGTCTGTCAATAGGGTTAGTTACTGAAGATGCTCTTCCCCAGGCAGTCAAAGGGAGGAAGGTATTCCATTCAGAGAATGGAGCATAACTAAAGGTCTAAATGAAAAAAAAAAATGTCACAGAATAGCAAATCATTTTGTTACCCTAAATTTAGTAATTCAGAGTTTGATAACTCTTTTATGAAATGAAGTCATAGAAAAAAAAAAAATTAGAAGATCTGTTGATTTCTCATTTTGGAATTTGGTTAAACCCAAAGAATCTTTTAGGTTTCAATCCATAATCGATCTCAAAGTATTCTGCAAATGTAGTTCTCTGGTTAATTTTGAATTACAGTTAACATTTCTTCTCAGCATTTTAGGGGTAAAAAATTTAAGGGCTTCCCTGGTGGCGCAGTGGTTGAGAGTCCGCCTGCCGATGCATTGGACATGGCTTCATGCCCCGGTCTGGGAAGATCCCACATGCCGCGGAGCGGCTGGGCCCGTGAACCATGGCCTCTGAGCCTGCGCGTCCAGAGCCTGTGCTCTGCAACGGGAGAGGCCACAACAGTGAGAGGCCCGCGTACCGCAAAAAAAAAAAAAAAAAAAAAAAAGAAATTGAAGCTTAGTAAAGTCAGGGTGGTAATCTGAATATACCTGTTTGAATGGTTGCCTCAGCACCTTTCAGGGTTTAGGGTTCTTGTTACAAAACAGCAATTATGTATCATTTATACTACTTGAGTACTACTAAATGATTTAAGAATTTCCCTAGACACAGCAGTACATTATAAAGTAGGAAAATGTGAGACTCAAAAAGTGAAGTAGCCCACTTCAAAAGTAACCTCAGAGGTCAATGCTCACTACTGCCTGTTAATGAAAGAGCTGGAACCCTGGGGAAACCAAGATCTCCTTGACCCTAATTTCAGTGATGTGTTCCTTTGACATTTCCACCCAGATGTGTCATAGGTATCTCTAACTTACCAAGCCCAAAAAAGAAATCTTGATTTATCCCTAACCTCTGTATTCCTAGGTGTGCTCCTTCCCTAGTCTTCTCCATCTGATAAAATAACAGCAGCAAAACCCAAATCTCTTACCTGGTTATAGCCCACCAACTGATAGTTCTTGGCAAGTCCATCCCCAACTACCAACTCAGTCTGCACCACTATTATCCATCACCGAGGCTACTGTTAGAACCTCTGGTTCTACTCTTGACTCCTGACGATCCATTTACCACACAGTAGCCAGAGTAATCTTCTTAAAACATGCATACTATTTAAAACTTTTTTTTTT
Organism: Pseudorca crassidens; assembly: GCF_039906515.1. Classification (NCBI taxonomy): domain Eukaryota; kingdom Metazoa; phylum Chordata; class Mammalia; order Artiodactyla; family Delphinidae; genus Pseudorca; species Pseudorca crassidens. The sequence goes on along the minus strand of NC_090305.1, from coordinate 93,001,821 downwards.
TACATCTTTATTGGAGTATAATTGCTTTACAATGGTGTCTTAGTTTCTGCTTTATAACAAAGTGAATCAGTTATACATATACATATGTTCCCATATCTCTTCCCTCTTGCGTCTCCCTCCCTCCCACCCTCCCTATCCCACCCCTACAGGCGGTCACAAAGCACCGAGCTGATCTCCCTGTGCTATGCGGCTGCTTCCCACTAGCTATCTATCTCACGTTTGGTAGTGTATATATGTCCATGCCTCTCTCTCGCTTTGTCACATTGAAACCAAATTCTTTCTCATGACCTGAAAAGTCCAGGATAACGGCATTCCATCTTACCTCTGCACGTTCATGCACTGCACCCTTCTGGCTCCATCCTCAGTGGCCTTCCTTGAGCCACTGTAACACACTGAGCTCTTTCCTTCCTTAAGGCATTTGCAGATTTCTTTTTCAGGTTTCAGTGTAAATGGAACTTTTTATAAGTTTTTGGACCTTGTTTTATTCTCTATCACAGCCCCTTCCTTATTTCCTCTTAGCATCCACCTCAACTTGTAATTATTATTATTATCATTGTTATTATTATTATTTGCTGGGGTCGGGTGGGGTACAGGGAAATTGGTTGGTTTATACCTGCTCCCGACCTTGGTAGCACATTTCTCCTCTTCACTGTTTTTTTGCAGAGCCAAGCACAATGTATAGAACATGATAAACAACGAATGTTTTTCAAATGATTTGATGGATTATAAATGTAGATCTAGTCAATGAGTAGCAGCAGTGTTTCTAACATCAATGTGAACAAGAAGATATATTTTTTAAAAACTTGATGACATAATTGTAACTTTTTCTTTTCATTTTATATAAATGTTCATTTTTCTTACATTAAATGCTCATAGTTCACATGAGACCTAAAATGAAGTGTTCATTTAAATAAGATAATATGCTATAAAAATGATATTTATTACTAAGCTTTCAAAAACATAGGGTAAAAATTAGGAATTAATGTAATTAAGATAACATAAACATAAATAAAACAGAAAGACTATTTTCACAACCTAATTTGAAAGCCATGATGGGCGTTTTCTGGTACTACCTGTACTTCATCTAAAACAGTAAGTTCAAAGAGTCTTAGCCAATCAGTGCCCCTTAAAATTGTTTAACTCTTCAAAATGTATAGACCCCTTTCCAGCCTTTATTTTGTGTATTCCTTAGAACAACCCCATTATGTATATGGAGAAGATATTTTCATTTAACAGATGTAGAAACTGAAGTTCAGAACAAATAAGAATCTTGCTTAAGGGTATCCAACTAGGGATAGCTAGTCCAAAGGTCTTTCATCAAAAAATATTATTTTCTAAGTACATTTTGTCACATGTAACAGGAGTCAAACTCAAATGCCTAAAGATGGAGCAGTGAGTATATGGATTATGGAAGCTGTGAGGGGAGTATGGTGAAGGGAAGAGCAGTGTTTCTCAAAGGGACGGCCCTATTCAGTGTCTCACTAAGTTGGCATCATGCAGGAAGTTAGGTCCAGGATTACCTATGGAAAGCTGAATTAACATGACATCTTCTGACTTCTAAATACTGATAACTATTTCAATCTTTGAACAAACAGACACTCATGACATCTAAACTGTTTATGGCTGGGTTTGACCTTGGACTGAATGTTTGCAACCTCTTTAATGTCAAGGGAATTTTTTTTTTCTGAAAACTTCAGTAAATCATCAGGTATTCAGAGATTTTGGAAACAAAACTGTCTGAATCTTACAATGTGGACTAAGGAAGTAGCACCTTAAAAGAGGATGTCATAACTGTGTTATTATCTGCCAACTAAAAATACTCTCCTGGCTGAATATATGGGTTTAATAATTGCAGCATGACAAGATGATTACATTTCATTATAGTGTCTGATCAAGTGTATGGACTTTAGTTAATTTGACTGCAGGGAAAATGTTACAACTTAGACCTTGGAATGGTCCATAGGCTTTTTCACACATGAGTGTTACTCCTGAGCTTGATTCTACAATTCTGAGAGTTGTTTATACAAACTTCTGATTCTTTTGTCTATTAAAAATCTTATAGTGGGGCTTCCCTGGTGGCGCAGTGGTTGAGAGTCTGCCTGCCGATGCAGGGGACACGGGTTCGTGCCCCGGTCCGGGAAGGTACCACATGCCGCGGAGCGGCTAGGCCCGTGAGCCATGGCCACTGAGCCTGCGCGTCCAGAGCCTGTGCTCCGCGACGGGAGAGGCCACAACAGTGAGAGGCCCGCGTATCGCAAAAAAAAAAAAAAAATCTTACAGTGGAAGAAGAAGCTTTTGTACAATTCCACGGTATTTTCTATGAAAAGTTTTGCCCTTAAAATTTTATTTTAGAATATTTGTTAAAAAATTAAAATATTTTATATGCAGACAGAGCTACATTAGTTATGCATCTTGCCAAATCATAGTACTTTAACACAGAAGGCTTACTGAAAGGTAACATTCTTAAGGTAAACTTTGCTACTTTGGAGAAGTGGTTATGAGAGTCTATTGCACAAGTTATGTGCACAATTTATGCACAGAAATGTATCCTTCTTTTTGGTTGTTATTCATTCAGAATATATTTTTTTAGTAACTACTGGATTTTAGACATTTCTCTTGGTGTGATGGATGCAAGGAGGGATAACAAGATAACATCCAGCTCTTCCGCGACTCATTTTCTAGAGGAGTGAGGCAAAAAATAATATGATATGATATGATGTGATATAATATATAATTATATTATATAATTATGATATTATATAATTATGATGTTACAGTCGGCCCTTCCTGTCTCCAGGTTCTGCATCCTCAGATATGGAGGGCCAATTGTAAGGAACTTGAGTATTTGTGGATTTTGGCATCTGAGGGGCATCCTAGAACTGATCAATCCCCCATTAATACTGAAAGATGACTGTACTGTAATGTAACATAAAACATAACATAACCCAACATAAGGTAATGTGATATAAAGAATTAGAAGTTTTCTGATGAAGAATATCAATTTCAGATACACAAATTCGGTATCTTAATTCTTATCAACTGTTATGAAGTGAATATTAATTTCTCTCCTGTCTGTTGACAACTGCTTGTAACTTCTTCAAAGTGTCTTCAGTTAAAACTCATACTTATGCAAACGTCTAGCTTGAAATATTAAATGATTCCAAATATTGCTGAAAATAACTTGAGCCATGTCCTTTTATTTAAGAGACTTTTTTTAGAAACTTCTAAAGGCTCTGCTCCCTAAGAATGTAAAGGGATGAAAATAGCTCTGTATGAGTTTGCAAATCTAAAGATAACAATAATTTAGGATGACAACACTTTCACTTTTAAATAGATAAGGAAAATAATCTGATTTAGAAAGACAGTAATATATTCAATTACTTTTTGCTGTCAACAAAAATAGGCTGGAATTTATCTGCTCAAAGTTGGTTTGGGAGATTTAATAACTACTGCACTTAAAGGTAATAAAAGTTGCCTGCATCCCATTATTGTTACTATCTGAAGCCCTTGAGAAAACTTGAGGTTTGTTATGAGTAAATATCAGGAACAAATTTTCATGTTATGACATTTACTTCACAAGCTGGTAACTCAGTCATGAATAGATGTAGATTACCTCATATTTGAATTAAAATTATTTAGTCGATGCAGGATATTATGAATTCACCTAAAATGTTGGTGTCTCAAAATGTTTACCTTTCATACTTCCCAGTTACTGCTTTCCCCCAGGCATGGACCTGACCTCGATCACTAATGCATGCTTTTTCAAAGTGCCATTGCAAAAAGTCAATATACTTCTGGGGAAAAAAAATCCTAAAAAAAATCGTTAGAACTTATGAAGTGCTGTTCCATCTTCAAAGTGATATATGAACATTAATTAATCACTGTCCAAGAACAGGTACCTACCCAATACAGCGTTCAGTTCCAGGAGTAACATGAGAAACCTGCAAAGATTTCAGCCTAGCATACTTCCTAGTCTTTGATGGGGATGGGAGCAAAACATTTTATTACATCAGGATTTATATTTTCTCTCTCATTGAGCTGCAGCTTACTACCTTTATTTAAAGAGTCGCCATGTTTGTTTCTCTCCTGAGTTTACCTTGGACAAGAAAAGTTATCTCCTCACATATGCCTTAACAAACTATAAAGTATATGTTTTCAAAAACAGGAAATTTCAAAAATAGGAAATTTCAAAAATAGGAAAATAATTTGGCATTTCTGATATGTTCTCAAAAACTACTGTATTCCAAGAATTTTACTTCATTTTATTCCTTTCAAGAATATATTATTTACCCATCAAAACCTGGAATTCAGTTTAGCTTGTTATTTTAGCCAGGCTTATAAAAGAAAAATACTTATTTTCCTGATGAAACTAAGGAAAAACAAATTGCCCCAACAGTTGGCTGTATAAATCAGTGTAGAAAGCAAAATATGTGTTTCAAGCATCATTCTCTCTGTCCAGGACAGTACCAAGAACTATGAAGTACAGAACTTTTAAAAATAATGAGGGAGACAAATTTGCCTTTTAATAAAAATTATGTTTCTTTGTCAAGACATGAAAGAAGGCCTAATAGCTACTATTTGTAATTTCATAAAAGAAAAGAAATTTTAGTGTGGACAAGTAGAAAGCAAATAGTCTTCACGTTTTAAGATAATACAACAATACAGGATTCTTATATTCTTTTTGTTGTTAATTATTTTAATAGCTTGTTTTAAAAGTTAGACCAGATTTCCTAGACCTGTAAGTGCGTTTATGTACATAAACAATAATTAATTACATAGAACTCAGGACATTGGTGTTCAAGGGATATAGATAAAGATCTTGGCACACAAACTTTAGTCGATGCACCAAGTCAAACTTACTAATTTGGTGGTAATGAGATAAAAGAAATAAAAGTGTTTTAAAAAGATATCATGAACACAAGTGATTTTAAGACTTTTGATTTTCTCAGAAGATAAAAGTCTTAAATAATAATAAAAATTGATTTGATTTATAGAAAGTAACCTACTCTTTTACCAAGTAAGATATTTTAAAACGGAACACATAAAGCAAGCTAGTATTCATATACAACTGCATTTCATCAAAGAGTGAACATTTCACCACAAAAAGCCAAAAAAAGTCATAATCTCCCAATTGTTTCATAAATTATTCATTATTAAAATCTCACTACACTGTGTGAGTTTTTCTCATTTTTTCACTGAACAATGAAACTTTATCACAGCCTTGCCCTTGGGAACCACTGAAATACTCCAGCAGTTCTCAGTGGAGTATGAAGATGGGCCAGAACTTTTTTTTTTTATGTTTATTTTACTATTTTTTAATACATTTATTTACTTTTGGTTGCGTTGGGTCTTCGTTGTTGTGCACGGCCTTTTCTCTAGTTGCAGCAAGCGGGGCTACTCTGGGGCTACTTTTCATTACAGTGCGAGGGCTTCTCATTGCGGTGGTTTCTCTTGTTGCGGAGCACAGTCTCTAGGCGCATGGGCTTCAGTAGTTGTGGCTCGTGGGCTCTAGAGTGCAGGCTCAGTAGTTGTGGCACATGGGCTTAGTTGCTCTGCAGCATGTGGGATCTTCCTGGACCAGGGCTTGAACCGGTGTCCCCTGCATTGGCAGGCGGATTCTCAACCACTGTGCCACCAGGGGAGCCCTGTCATTTTTTTTTTTTTATTGATGTATAGTTGGCTTACAATGTTGTGTTAGTTTCAGCTGTACAGCAAAGTGATTCAATTTTAAAATATTCTTTTCCATTATGGTTTATCATAGGGTATTGAATATAGTTTTCTGTGCTATACTGTAGGACCTTGTGTATCCATTCTATATATAAAAATTTACATCTGCTAACCTGAATCTTCCACTCCATCCCTCCCCCACCCCCCACCTCCTTGACAACCATGTGTTCTCTATGTCTATGATTCTGTTTCTGTTTCATAGATGGTTCATTTGTGTCATGTTTTAGATTTCACATATAAGTGATATCATATGGTCTTTCTCTGTCTTATTTCAGTCAATGTGGTAATCTCTAGTTGTATCCATGTTGCTGCAAATGGCATTATTTCATTCTTTTTTTATGGCTGAGTAATATTCCATTGTATATATGTACCACATCTTCTTTATCCATTCATCTGTCGATGCACATTTAGGTTGTTTCCATGTCTTGGTTACTGTGAATAGTGCTGCAGTGAACACAGGGGAGCATATATCTTTTTGAATTACAGTTTTGTCTGGATATATGCCCAGGAGTGGGATTACTGAATCATATGGCAATTCTATTTTTAGTTTTTTGAGGAATCTCCATGCTGTTTTCCATAGTGGCTGCACCAACTCACATTCCCACCAACAGTGTAGGAGGGTTCCCTTTTCTCCACACCCTCTCCAGCATTGGTTGTTTGTAGATTTTCTGATGATGCCCATTCTAACTGGTGTGAGGTGATACCTCATTGTAGTTTTAATTTGCATTTCTCTAATAATTAGTGATGTTGAGCAGCTTTTCATGTGCTTCTTGGCCATCTGTATGTCTTCTTCGGAGAAATGTCTATTTAGGTCTTCTGCCCATTTTTGGATTGGGTTGTTTGTTTTTTTGTTGTTGAGTTGTATGAGCTGTTTGTATATTTTGGAAATTAAGCCCTTGTCAGTCACATAGTTTGCAAATATTTTTTTCGCATCCTCTAGGTTGTCTTTTCATTTTGTTTATGGTGTCCTTTGCTGTGCAAAAGCTTGTGAGTTTGATTAGGTCAAGATGGGCCAGAACTTCTAAGGGTTCTTTGCCGTTTGGAAAACATACTCAGTTTTATCTATTGTTTTAGTAAAGTCCAATTAAGAAAGCTCAACACAATTAGGCTAATGAAAATATAGAAAAAAAGCTGGAAAAGCCTTGCAGAGTGTTGTGTGGGTTGTGAAAGGTTATTAAAACCTGTTTTGCACTAAAAATAAATGCCACTGTGCAGCTTGATATTACAGGATTTTAAAGGAACTTGGAGATCATGTAATCCCAACATCTCATTTTACAGATGAATAAACTGAGGAGAGTGTCTCCATAACTTCATTTCAAAAGTTTTTGGGATTAGAACTGAATTATTTAAAATAATTAAAAAGAGTGCTGTGATGGTTAATTTTATAAGTCAACTTGACTGGGCCAGAAGGTGCCCAAATGTTCTGGGTGTGTCTGTGAGGGTGTTTCTGCATTTGAATCAGTAGACTGAGTGAAGCAGGTTACCCTTTTCAATTTGGATGAGTCTCATCCAATTCATTAAAAGCCTGAATAAATAAAAGGCTCAGTAGGAAAGAATTCTTTCTCTTTGCCTGAAAATCTTCCAACTGCGATATTGATTTTCTCCTGCCTTTGCATTCAGACTCAGAATGAAAATTACACCATTGGATCTCCTGGTTTCCAGACTCAAACTGGAACTATACCATTGGCTCTCTTGGGTGTGGAATTCTTAGCCTCCAAAATTACATGCTAATTCCTTATAATATATCACTCTCTGTCTCTCTCTCTCTGTTTCTCTCTGTGTCTGTCTCTGTCTTTCTCTCTGTCTCTGTCTTTCTCTGTCTCTCTATATACACATACATGCATACACATACACACACACACACACAATCCATTGGTTCTATTTCCCAGGAGAACTTGACTAATTCAAGTACTGTGTTCAATAGAGATGTTGAAATAAATTCTTGAATTCTGGAACAGAAACAAATTAAATATGTTGTTGAATTAAATATGTAGTTCTGTAGACAATAAGGTAATAATTATGGCATACAGTGGGTGTATAAAACGTGACATCCCGAGATGGAGTACAAACTGATAACATATAGAGGCTTAAAAATAGTAGATTTACTTAAGGGAGGTCATGATTATGTTATTGCATTTGGAATCTAAATTGATTCCAGGTCATCTCTCACTGCTTGCATTTGCTGTTAGTTATAGAGAGCAGGCGTGCCCTTCTATAAGCCACCTTCTGGTGTATAGTCAGAAAAGGGACACTGACCTGGAAGGATTACAATGTGAATAGTAAGAGAAGAGAGAAAATGGAGTTGAATTTGAAATTAACATTATCTGGGCAGCCCATAGCTTTATAGTGTTATATTTCCCCTGTGTCAAGTGTCCTAACTCTTATTCACTTTCATTTTCTGGCAATTTCCAGGTACAATCACTTTTTTTTTCCTTTTCCTGTAAGAAGTATGGAAATGAGTTATCATGTTCATAACAGTGTATAACAGCAGTATACTCAATCAATAAAGGGATTCACTGGCAATCCTTCCTAAATGTCAAAGGAGTGTATACATCACAAAGAATATTTTCCTGAAATGCATTGGTGGAACCACGATTGGTTCCATTCTTTAGTGCCATTTAGTGTTGAGTAGGTGGACTACTCATTTTTCTTGAAGCTGTTTTGGAATTTGATATAAATACAGGTTGAATATGTTTTCATAGTCTATTGAACACTTAAGTAACTTATTTCATTAGGTGTTTAGTTCATAGCAGTAGATGATAGCTGCTCTGTTGACAGCTTACAGTGTTGCTTGCAACGTGCTCAATACTTGTGTACATTATGTCCTTTAATCCTCATAAAAGTGACATGGGGACGTTAAAAGATGTGCCCAAGTCCTCACTAAGAGTAGAGATTCAAATCAATTGAGAGTCAAATCTCACACTTTTTAATATTAATGCCAAATTATATTCTGAAAAATTTAGCATGGATGGGTGAAAATATAAATAATATATTAGATATTGAATAATACAGACATTTAATACTCCAGTAATTATGAATTAAAACACACCTGCAAATAAATGTGTTGTTGAAAAGAACTGGCTTAGCTTTTGGATTCTTACTCAAATGACTATGTATCTAATTCTCTTAATCGCAAAAACAAAAATCTCATAGTGTATTTCATGCTCAATCTCCATTTTGGGAACCAGGACACAAATCTTGTCTCTTACCAATTTGAGGAAACCATTAAGACCATGTGCCAACACTGGTATATCTGATCAATACAAATATGTGTTGTTCGGGCAGCTGTTAATGTGAGTGTGCCAAACAGTATTTTCTGTTGTTTGTTTATTTTGCTCCATCAAAGTACAGTCAGATCTTAATGTGCAGGGATAATAAGGGTCATTGATTTGTACTGCGTGCTTGACACACTCTTCAGCAAGGAGCAAGTTCTGAACTATGGAAAGTCATTGTCCATCTGCTGTTGACTACGTCGAGTATTTTAAACAGCTCTAAAATATTTTAGAAGTGAAAATGACAGAATCCAGTTTTGAGGATTGTGTGATTTGAGAGTTGGGAGGAGAGTTCAAATATTTTCAGCATAATTTAATTAAGAGGTTGTGCCATGTTAAGAAGGCAATACTAGTGTGACCATTCCTCACTCCCAGCTTCGCAGGACATCAAACATGATTGGCTGGGAGCTAGAGCAGGCTGACAGCAGGACAAACCCCTCAAGGCTGTTTGTGAAGGATAGATGATTACTTAGAAGGGCATGGGCTCCCTCATTAACCTTTCCTCTTCCCAGGCTGCTTTGTCCAGACTGTGCAATCCCAAGAAGTGAGACTGCTGACTTTATCAGGTACATCATAGAGAAGAGTCAACCCACAAAAATCTTTCTAAGCCTTGGATGGTATAGAATTATTTTTAATAGTTGCAGAGAAGATTGGCAAAAATATATATATATTTTTTGACCAAAATGTCAAAAACACTTTGTAAAGTAATTCCATTCCCAGATTTATTTATAATACAAAAATAAACACCACACACATTTCTAACACTTTGTAATAATTACCTGAGAATTGTTCATGCAACCTCTTCCTTGGGAGAATTCAGAATTGATTTTAAAATTAAACTTTGCTGTAAGAAATTGCTTACTGTATACAAGATTCATTAGATGTTTTTGCTGGTTCCTTTTTCCCTTCTTTTCTTTTTCTTTGCCAGAAATTTTATGCCCATGGAAATATAGGAATCTTTTTTTCTTTTTCTTTTCTTTTTCTTCTTTCTTTTTTTGCCATTTTTATTACCGAACTGATAGAAAAGTGAGTTGAGAAGAACATCAAGTACATGAATATATTACTGGGTACAAATATTTCTTGTCCCAATTTGATTCAGAGATAAAACACAGCATGCTTTACAATAGCTTACATTTTTAAAGAACCCCAAGGATAAACAAATGATTTTACTTTATTTCCAACTAGGGTGAAATTTTAATTTACTGAATTAAATTGCCTGGAGCATATAGTAAATGGACATCTTAGCTATGGAAACTACAGTTTCTTTCATATTGACCATCGTCATCAAGAGAGTTATTTATACTCTCCGTTTAAGTTACTTAAAAGCCACAGTAGTGACAACTCCATGCATTAATTTGGCACCTTCTGAATGTGTGTAATCATGTGTGGACTTTAAAATTCCAAAGTGTTTAAAATTGTTTTATTAATGTACCATAGATATTTACAAGATTTTCATAATATACATTTTTTCTTTCCTAACAAGTCAGTTTTAAGAATGTATCTTGTAACAGGGGCTGGAGAGCTTATTTACAGAATGATTTGCTATCAAAAAAACTCAAAGATTTATTGTTTTCTTCATCATATAAGAGCCTGAATAGCAAAACAGTAAAAAATCATGATGACAATTGACAGGAAATGGATGCTAGTTTCTATGACTGAAACTCCTCTGGAACTCAAACCTGCAAAATATAAAAGTGAAACAAAATGTCTTGAGAAAAAGTAAAATTACTTGTTAGATTAATTCTTCATGAACTAAAATGCATACTGTTATTTCTCTTTTAATAGCACATTTTAGTACACTTGTTTCACTTATATTGGATTTAATTTTAGGAAGTGTATTTAACCCTCTGTCCTAGGATATCTGTTTTAAATATAAAAATAAGAAAGAAAAATGCCTAAAATTGGGCAAGTCTGACTACAGGGCAGAGTAGTATTGGCTAACGTGGCGGCTGATGACTTATACTCAGTCACAGCTTCAGGTAGATACGTGAGTGATTCTTCTAAAGAAGAAATAATAAATTATTATTACATGCTAAATATGACCGATTGGTGATACCTGCTTAGGACATCATATTGAGAGGATTTGAAAGTACTGACCCAGCTCTGTATGAATGTTGTAATCGATTAGTGATGTCCACCATGAAAATGGGAAGAGAGGTGTTATGTACATGTGCTTCATATTTGCTATCCTTGCTCTCAGAAGCCTCCAAGTAAGTAGCCATGGAAAAACTTTCTCGTTTTTGTGCCAGTAGAATGAAACATATACCAATGACACACAGTTGTGAGGGTTTGTTTTTTTTTAGATTCAAAATGAGGAAATATAGAACTGTTTGTGATTTATAAGCATGTGTAAATCTGAGGGATTAAAGAAAGTTGACTTATCACCTCTTGCTCACAATTGAAAAGTGAAACCGTAGACCTTTTATTTTTTCACCCAACATTTAAACAAGAATTGGAAAGATTCACAGAGCCCAGATTTCATGCTGGCATCTGTCTGGATTCAAAATCTACAACAGGAATGGTAATTCAACTTACTTGACATTTTTGGAATCCTAATTTCCTCACTGCTGCTTCCATCCCCACCATCACTAACTGTTCTTATTTCAATCAAGTAGTCCTCTTCAAATGGAACCAGAAGCTCAGCAGATGTGTTGTTTGTTTCCAAAATATGAGTTTTACTCTGTCTGTTTTGCCGGTACAGAATCTGAATAAAATGGTGAATCAAGTTAAATGATATCTAAGGTTCAGAAACTCTTATGGAACACTATAACACTGCGAGCATTATACATGCTGTAATCCTTGGATGGAAATATCTGGTCTGTGCCTTTTCTTTAAATTTAGTTGTTAAGAGAAAGATTTCCTTTTTGGCCAGTGCTTCTGAAATGAGAATAGATTTATCTCTATTAATTAAATAGCTTGAGGCCATTATCTTTGGAGCTTGCCGTGAAAAGTTACTGGTTAGTTTGGACCCATTTCAGTTGTCTGAATACTATATGCATTTGCCAGGAGAGGATGTTCATTACCACTGATGGAAATGGTTTGCTCTGGGTTTTTGACTATACTCTTGTTGGAGTCCTTTTATGTTGTTAAAAGATGATATCCTACTGTAGCCTAAGTTCTAGAAATTCTATTTGAATATACTTTTTGACCTCATACTCATCTCACAGTTACTATCTACGTACACCATCATTTTTTGATGGCAAGGGGAGTCACTTGAAAAAAGAATGTTGCATACTATAAAGTTTTATTTCTTAATGCTCCATGACACATTCTGACCTCACAATATAAAATTTTCCATGAAGAATTTAAAAGCAGCAATGCCAAGTATTTTCAGAACATTGGAAAAAAAAGATTCCTATATTTCCATGGGCATAAAATTTGTTTCTTATTTGGTTCTGACATTTCTGGTCCCTTAGTAAGTTAATTGATATGGTTAAAAGAAAAACAGAATACTCACCTTGTAGCCCAATACTTCAGACTCATTTTCCATGGTTTTTACATGCTCCCAGTTTAGGCATAATTTAGAGTTTGTCAGCTTCCAGGCGATGTTAGCTGGTGGTTGGCTTGGAGCTTTAAAAAGATAATCAAAGATCCAAATGAATTTAAATTAGCTCATGGTTACTATATGACCCATTGACATGAAAAGGGAAAATAAATCGTGGATAATTAGCATAGAAGGAGCTAAAATGTTTTCAGTGTCTTTTGAAATATCATATTAATTCTAATCAGAGTAAGCAAATTCATTCAAATTCCGGTCATTTGGAAATATCTCTGTGACAAACTTATGAATTAATAATGGCATGCTGGATGTCCAGTATTAATTTATTAATCACTGCTGTTGAATTTGTTTACTTTACTATATATGAATAGAGGGAGGGCTCCTTTATCTAGTGTTTAATTTGTCCGTCAATCAATAAGCATCTCAGACAAACTCAGGTGGCAAACTTTTTACATATATCAACACAAAGGTATTAATTCCTAGTAGTCCTTTACTTAATAATCATGTACTAGTTAGGACTTTCACTGTAAGTAATACAACCAACTCAAGGTGTTTTAAAACAAAATATTAGGAATATACTGTAAAGGATATAGGGGACTCTCTTAGAATTCCTGGCAGAATGCAGCAGAGCCTCAGAAGGGACAAAAAATGTCCAAAAGCCAAGAAGTTCCTCTCTGTACCTCTCACAGTAGTTTTTGCTGCATGCTCATCTTGCCATAGACCATCTCTTTGTTCTTCTCAGTGAGTGTGGCAGAAATCATGACTGCTCACCTACACCTGAGGTTTGAAATTTCCTCTGTTCAGAGATAGTCCAAGCTAGAATTTCCAAGTAAAAGCTGATGATTGGCTTAATTTGGCCATATTCTATCTTAGCCCAATCAATTGTGGCTAGACAGTGAGAAAGATACATGTCACTTAATATAGATAGAGCTGGTAGGAACCCTGAAGAGGAAAAATTACAAACTGGATGATCATCCCAAAAGGTGTCTACTCTGAATCCAAACTGTGCTTTTAGTTCCCTGAAATTAATGTTTTCTGGGAGAAACGTAGTGGGAAGTAAGGGAAGACGTATTTAGAATCAGCCTTCTAAATGAATGGATCTTGTTCAACTGAAAAATTTTGCATGCCGGCAAACTAGAGTCCAGGTTGGAAATCTACATCTTTAAAAGCATGCAGCTAATGAGTGGCTGATCCCAGTCAGAATCCTGGTCTCTTGATTTTTAATCTAGTTTTTCTCCATGACAGCACACTGCTTCTCAAAGATTTGAGTCCACATGATTATTTTTGAGATTTAAGAAACTGGAGACATTAAAAATAATTCAGCTGGATAGCAGAGGCAAAGATAAAACTACCCAGCAAGATGTTTTTGGCATCTTATTTGAATTTGTGAGGTTGAATGAGCATAATATTTAACTCATTATAACACTGATGGAAATAGAAATTATTTCTTTTGGAGTTTTGACTCAATTGCTATTTAATGTCTTATGTGCTACTGGAAGAATCACAGGGTGTCCAACATTGCATTATGATACATCTACTTGCCTTCTCCAATCCCCTGGGATATCATTCACCCAGTCACTTACACCTCATTTGGGATGTAGTGGAGAGATAAATGTTTCCCCTATGCTCTCATGGGACTCAGTTCATATTTTATTATGAACTTATCACATTGAATTATAGCTTTTCATGCTCTGTGTTTATTTAAATTTACTGAGGACATATGCCTTGTTCAACTCTGTATTCCATCATCTAGCATGGTGCTTGGCATGTAGGAGGAGGCATATATTTCATATATGTTGAATAAATGACTGTGTAATAGATGGCTAAAGAAAAACTACTTGGGGTCCTGTGTGATTTTCTTGGGTCATATTAATTATGTACTGGGCTGTGGGAAGATCCATAGGTGACACAGTGTGGCCAGTCCATTCATTATGCTGTCCTATAATCAAGGCCAATTGACATGGCCAAACCTATAACAATCCACGTGAATTTATAAGACGAACATGCCAATTGGATCAACCATGTCCTAGTACATTTCTTGGCAATATAAACCCAATCATAATAAAAAGACTGAGAGTTTTGCGCTTGGTAAGAACTCAGTGAACGATTGTCAGTACGTTTATTTCTGAAGGACTGATGGCAATGATTATAGTTTTGTAACTGTTTTCCCTCAACTTATCCCAAAGTGCCTTTTCTAATCTTTTTCTCAGCTATAAAAGAGATAATATAAAAATTCTCACAAGATACCAGTTTTAATATCTAATATACTCCTGTGACTCACTTCTTTTACTTTGTTCTTTAAAACAAAGTGCTAACATTAACAACATCATACAATCAATACAGCAAAAATATAAATTCAGTCCTTTGATGTCACTGGCAGTGATGAATTCTGAAGGTTTCATCTATTGCTGTGCCCTTTCTGTTTGTTTGCATGTTTAGATAAAAAGTACTACTTTTAACACTATGAATCCATTGATGAAGTGCCAGAATGAGAGAGAGAAGAACTGACTTCTACTAACTATATGGTAGTGATTGTGTCTCTGATACTGGAACATTTGCATTTATTTCCGCATCTACCAAAACAGAAGTAAGGCTTTCCATGGACATAAAATGAGAAACATTCTGTCAAGAATGAACTCACGGTGTGAATGGCCAATTGTGTGGATTATTTGGAATGCTTTACCTCTCATGCTATCTGGGAGGTGTTGGGCTTTGAAGTCAGAGAGACCTGAATCTGTATCCAGTCTCTTCCAAGAGGCCTGGTTTTCCAATCTTTGGAATGAGACTAAAATATTTTAGTTATAGGAGTTTTAGCTCCCATGAAATAAAATAGGAAATATTCCTATCTTGGTTAGTGGTGCAAACTAAATAGCTCAGTAACTGTTAATTCTCTTCGTGGGAGTAGCAGTTCTTCACTGTGGCATTATGACATAATCAGTTTTTCCGTTGTGTTCAATGCAGTTTGCTACTAATAACAGAATTCTGAAGTTTGCAAAAGATTCACTTCTTAAATATAATTAGGGTATACTCAAGATTTTCCCTTAATAATTTTGCTCTTACTTGGGTTCTTTATGTGCTTTTTGAAAGGCAGATAAAGTGGTGAAGTCTCAGCTAATTATCTGGGAAGTTCTCATAGTCTATAGCTTTTCTTATTTTTGTCCATGAGTGTGACTCCAATGCCAATGCCTTGTGTCCAGTATTTTTTTTTTTAAGTTTCTAAAATGTGCTTCAAAAGGCCATCATCTTATTATGAACACCTTTAACAGCCCTGGTTTCATGAATTTGATGTATTTGCTTAAACTGGATTGCAAATATCTATGATGAAATTGAAAATTGTATTACCTAAGAACTGTCATGTGGATAATGTAAAACAACATGCCATGGATGTTTGTACCTACTTGGTACAAGTACCAAGTACCTACTCAACAAACAAGCACTTTTCTAGTTTACTGAAAGAATTTTGCAGGCAATTTCCAAAGACTAAATAATTTTCTATTAATCAAATGACAGAGCAACATTAAACTAGCCCTCTGCAGCTCTAATGGCTTCCCTGTGATCAATTTTTCTGTAGATGGCATTTATATTCCACTGTAGTTCACACTGTGAATTCAATTCAAAAACAACTTCTTATGTTACACTTCTAAGTAACAGCATGGGGTTGACATTTGGGAAAGAGAGAAAGAACATAAGTGCAAGATGAAATAAAAGCTTAATGCTTCCTTTATGTCTAAATATGGATTGATTGCATTATTTACAGCAAGAAAAATCCAGTACAGAGTGCTAGTCAGTCGACATCAGGGGCCAAATTGAACCAAAATTTGCAAACACTTTCTGTTACTGGCTCTGAATACTTCTGTCTACATAAGCAGTGCTTTTTCCTCTTGTAGTTGATGTAAATATTTTTCTCCCTTTGGTTGTAAATCTAAATTCCATTTAAGCGAAGTCTGTGTGGATCACAATATACTTGTACTTGCAGTGCTCCTCAGTTTTCTTTTGGAAAGATATAATTTTTAGTAAGCTACAATACTTAATGTTAAACCACTGATATTTACTTTAAAAAAAACCTGTAAGGCTATCAACATCACCAGCAACAATAATAACAAAGACTTCAGAAGCTTTGCATATGCTGTTCCTTCTGTTTGGAGGTCTCTTTGTCCACTAGCTCCTTTTTATCTTTTATGTCATATCAAAATATATAGCCTTCCCCATATAGGTGCTCCTTATGTATATCTCAGCCTCTTATTTTCTTCATATTACTTTTCATAATTTTTGATTATTTCATTTCATTTTTTTTCTTGTTTTAAGTTGCCTCCCCACTAAAATAGCAATAGCCCGAAGGCAGGTATTGTTCCTGTTTTAATCTCCATTAGGCACCTAACCCTGTGCATGGCTCATGGCAGGCACTGTTTTCTTGAGTGATTAACTAATTCATCATGTTTGAAAAAAAAAGCCTCTGTCTTCTGTTTAGCGTACCCAATCAGAATAGGCAGAGATTTTGGTAAATGTGAGCTCTGCTTTCTCAGAATTTACAATGGATGATCAAATATCAAATGGAAAATCTAGACAGTGACAGTATGAACGTGTGATGGATGCAGAATTTTTTGCTGTCACCACTATTCAGAGGTAATGTTGGTGTCATCTCAAGGACATGGAAAATCAAAGTTAGATCCAGGGATAGCACTTAGAATCAGAGCTATCTTCAATGTTTCATTAAAGCCATTTCTCATCTTTGCTTTGCCTGTCCTTCCATCACCCTTGAAGAAAATTTCTGCAACAAATTTATGAAAAGAAAGAAAGTAGAAAGTAGATGGGCTTTCCTACTTTAAGAAATGCAAAGAAAGTGAAATCACCTCTAAAGAGGAAATATAATAATATATGCTACTACACATTGAGCTCTCACTATATGGCTGCCTCTGGGTCACCTTGGTATATATTATATCCTTTAGTTCTCAGAGCAAACTCTAGAGGAAAGTACAGTCATCTCTGTTTTTCAGTTGAGAAAATGGGTTCTGAGTTATTAAGTAATTAGACTTACCACACAGTTCATGGCTGGGCTGGGATTCATACCCAAATTTATTTCACTCTGAAATTCTTTTCTAGCTATTTCCAATAATATTTCACAATGGTCCAAAGTTATAGAATCACCCAGTAAAATGCAAATATATTAAAGGGGAAATTTATAGATCAGTAGCAAAGATATTTGTCTGTTTATAAGCACGGTGGGACCACTACAAACTGGGAGAATGCGTGAAATTAGATAAGTGAATGTTAAACTTTAGAAGATCAGTAAGTCTGGTGCTGCGAGGGCTAGATGAGGAATGGGATGAAAAGAAATTTGGGGACAGACTGTGAAAGATCTTGTACACCTTTCTCTACTCTTTGTTCTCTGGAATAGAGGAGAGTGAAATTTTGGAATTAGAAGAGAGTATAATTCCATTTTAGGGATAAAAATCTCAAGCCAGTTTGAGGTCTGGACTGAAGATTTGAGAGTCTGGAGGTAGAGACACTATTTAGATGGTTAGAGATGAAGATTGCAAACTAGTACAATGTCCATGGGATCCAGAGATTCAGAAAGTCCATGTTCATAGTATGCCAGTCCAAAAGATGCCACAGCAGAACCTTTTTAAGCATCTGTTTTCTTGTATCTAGGAATTAAAATAACATACTCCTTGATGTGTTGTAATAATTGAGATAAGTATGTAAAATATTAACGCTGGGCTTGGGACATGAGTGCTCAGTATTTTGTAACTGTCATAGGCAGAATAAGGGCCTCCCAAACATGTCCAGATTCTAATCCCCAAAACCTGTGGATATGTTACTTGTTGCACATGTGATTATGTTAAGGATCTTGACGTGGATAAATAATCCTGGATTCTCCGGGTGGGTTCAATGTAATTACAAGGATGCTGATGAAGGAAAAAAGGAGGCAAGAGAGCCAGAGTCAGAGGACATGTGAAGATAGAAGAGGAAGTCAGAGTCAGAGGAAGACTTGAGGATACCATGAGGCTGGCATTGAAGATAGAGGCAGGGGCCACAAGCCAAGGAGAGAAGGCTCTCTAAAGGACAGAAAACGCACGGAAACAAGTGCTCTTCTAGAGTTTCCAAAAGGAACACAGCCCTTACCCATATCTTGTTTTCCAGCCAGTGGAACTCATTTCTGACTTTTGACCTCTAGAAGTGTATGAAAACAAATTTATATTGTTTTCAACCACTAAGTTGTGCTAATTTGAATAGCAACAATAGGAGACTAAAGTAGTTTCTATTCTATTTTCATAATGTTAGTGATAAAAAATGTTGAAAGAATAAAATTAGAGGTTTTATTGTTATCCAAATACGAGATAGAGTCTTGTAGAACCTTATTCTCAAGTCCTTGTTGGATATTTTTATAAAAATGCTGATGCACACAGGCTGGTGAAAGCCAAATTTAAGAAATATTGAAACAAGGTTTTCATGAAAGGGATTAGGATTTACAAGGGTTTTTGTGTGTTTGATTGAATCAAAAAAGAAGGCAGATGCTAAAGAAACACTAAACTTCACTTTATACTTTGACTCTCATGTCGCTCTTCTCTCAGCAGATATATTCTAGCACTGTATCTTGATAAAATTACTCCCTGTTAATTAAAGTGTTTTCAAAGGATATGTCTCCTACTTTTTGATAAGACTGATCTCACGTGAACACTCAGACAAACCACTAACAATGTTCTTGGCATTTAATCCAAATTTCAGTCAAGCCCATTTGTAGGACCAAGTGGGTCAACTGAGCAAACCTGTGTCTAAAACAAGTTTTCTGCCTAAACACATAGAGTAGGTTAGCACAAACTATCACATGGACAATTTAGGTTAATTTAATTTAGGTTGCATTTACAATCAAACAAATTCAAGTTAAAGGAAAGAAATTATTTTTAAGGTTATATGTATATATGTATGTATGTATGTTTTTACAGGTGGCCCTCTGTATCTGCGTATCTCTGGGTTCCACATTGGCAGATTCGACCAAGTTAGGATTGAAAATATTTGAAAGAAATTCCAGAAAGTTCCAAAAAGCAAAACTTGAATTTGCTAACAACTATTTACATACTATTTACATTGTATTTGCAACTAGTTACATAACATTTATTGTTTTAGGTATAATAAGTAATCTAGAGATGATTTAAATTATACGGAGGATGTATGTAGGTTATATGCAAACCCTGTGCCATTTTACATAAGGGACTTGGGCATCTGTGGATGCTCCTGGAACCAATCCCCCTAGGCTACTGAAAAACAACTGTATATGTGTGTGTGTATATATAGATGTATATACATGGTCTCCTATGTATATCATGTATATATCTATAGCTCTATATCTTTTTGATAATTAAGTTTATTGTTCAGGTCTCAGCCCACCTTAAACTGGTTAATGGAATCGCATGTAATATGAGTCGGCTTGAGTGTTACGTCAACAACTACACTAAAATGTCTGTCAGTTTGTCACAGATCTGTCAGATCTGTGAGGTTTTTTTGATACTATCTTTACGCATTTCTAATCACCCTTGATTTTGCCTGAGATAGAAACTAAATTACACACAAGAGTTTCTGTGAGTTTGGCATCTCTCAATCAGCTAGAAGGAAATGTCTGGGCAAATTTAAAACCACTGATTGATTGGAGATTTCAATCAGATTTTCAGATTAACTGAAAGAGGCTAGACTCCAGAAGGACCATGGAAGCAAATCGTTCATACAGGTATATGGCAATGACTTCATCAACTTGGTCAAAATGGAGTAAAACAGGAAAAGGAATAGAACCACATCTCTAGCTAGTCAGTTCTAGAAGATCACTCATAACGTCTTTATCAAACTAGGGGATTGAAGGAGAGCTGGTTTAAGAGTTGTTGATCCACACGTACTCTTCCCTTAAAATGGACTGGTACTAGAGAGTTTTTGTTCATCTGTTTGTTTCCTGCTTAGCAGTTCCACAGTACTTTGTATTTTCCAATGTGCTCCTATAATCAGAACCTCGTTTGTGCCTCATTGATAATTTGAGAAAATAGTGAGGGCAGAGAAAATTTCCATTTGATAGTTAAGAAAATTAAAGCAGAAAAATGGAATGTCTTATCCTGTGTCAGGTCATGAGTCACTGACGTACCCAGAATTAGAACACAAATCTCTGGCTACTGGCTGGTGATATGAACACAAGTGGATAATGCGGTCTGTAATCAAAGACCTATTAACTGAGATGATTCCCAAGTTCTTTTTGGACATGAAAAATATGTATATGGAAAAAAAAACTTTGTATCACTTGATTTTCAAACTTTTTTAAACCACCTATTCTTTCCCAATACACAGGGAAAAACGAATGCAGTATTTAAAGGCAAGCTCTATTTTTTCCTGTCGGTTAGTAGCAGTGAATTCATGTCTTAGTCATTCTCAGAATTCAGCAACTATATTTGTTACTCTTTTTCATTGGGATTTAGAGACCAAAGAATGTGTTTTAAAAAGCCTGTTAACACAATTTATGTTCATCTACAATATACAAGAAATATGTAAATATTATGCAATTATAAAAAATCACAAATTGCAGCTCTTACTAAGTCACATCTGATCAGTTTGCTATTTACTACTTTGCTTCATATTATGGAATATTTATGCAATACCAGACTCACTCACAGGACAAATGCAGCAACAATCAACTCTTCATCCTTTATTTAGTAGGTCCTATCTGTGTAAAAGATATTTAGCTTATTGTTAAGGGAGATAAAAAGAAGCACAAGAGTTAATTCTTGGATTTCAGGGGCTACCAAGTAATTTGCAGTGATAAAATATCATAGAAGGAAAGATCTAGATATCTGACAGTGCAAGGATCACATCAAGGCTCAAATGGTAAACCAAACCAACAAAAACAAACAAAAAAAATCATTGACTAAGCACTTACTAAAGTATGTACTGGACACTTTCTATTAATTATCTCTTTTAATCTTGAACAAAACCCAGTGAGAAAATAGGTACTATTTTCCCTTCATTTTACAGATGAGGATCTTGAGACTGAAAGATTAAGTAACCACTTAACAGTCCAAGGATGGGAGGTCAGGTTATGAACTCAAGTTGGAAGAGGGCATTGGAGCCATTATATTCTCTGTCTTTCATTTATACTGAAAATATTTTCTCTTTTGCAATTCCAAAAAGATCAGAACAGTTCATTTTGATTTTGTTACTAGAAAGTTTCAACAGTTATCCAGATTTAAGGGACAAACCCACTTGACTAAATAAAGTGATCAGTAAAATGATGAGGTGGTAAGAATGAAATGGAAATTGAGCAAAGGAATGTTTCTAACTGTAGGTGAATCTTGGTCCCTGCAATGTGATATATACTTACGAGACTTCTTGGTGGTCCCATTGGCTGGGGGGCTTGAGGGCCCTGTCCCAGCAGTGTTGTAAGCTCTCACGGAAGCAAAGTAGACGGTGTTAGCTTTCAGCCCTGTGATGTTTTTGGTTGTGACATTTCCACTGACCCTAATTTTACCAATCACGGATTCTTTGGAGTCATCTGTCCAGTATAAGACCTGATCATTAAAAACAAAGAACAAAAAATTTTATTGTTCCCTAACAACTGTCAACCACAGTGGCATATGGGAAGAAGTCAGGCGCATAAATGAGAGAATATTTTCCAATTAAAATGGTTATACAATAATAACAAAATAAACAAAGTCCAAAATTTATAGGGAAAAATAAAAAAAAAGAATACAAATTCACAATGGAAATTAGAGAACCTAGGTTTTTTTAGATTACCACAATAAAATATTTCATGAAATATCTAAAGGTTGACAGCTTTAACAAAGGGTATACAATAAGTCAGAAAAAAACAAGATTCATACTATCAATCAAAGACTTACATTATGTTTTACTATTGACATTTCCTGGAGAGTTTTTTAAATCATAGATGAATTAATAATTCAGCTTATCCTGAGGCCTTCCTGTGCATTAGCACTGTTTTAGGCATATTGAAAAAGACAAGAGAGATTAAAGCATAGTGTCTGCCTTTGAACCTCTTATAATCTAGTTAAGATATTAGAGTACATATGTAAAAAGAAAGCAGAGCATGCATCCCAAAAAAGTGATATGGAAATAAATGCTAAAAGAATTTGAAGAAACGTAGTATCAGGGAGTGATCAGAGAAGGGTTCAAAGAGCAGGGGAGACTAGAGATGAACTTTGAGAAATAAATAGAGTTCAGATAAGAGGTAAGGCATTCTAGGATTGGAGTGGCAGAGGCATCTATCTGTTACCGTATGAGTAGAACTTTCTGTTTGGACAAGAGGGTTCAGATAAAAAGAAAAAAATAAAAAGAACAGTACAAGGCAAAATCATAGTTTTATTCTAACTCCAAAATAAAGTAAACCTTGTAACTCATTTTGTGAATCATTAGATTTACAAGTCAAAGGAACAATAAGTGATTAATAAGTCTCATCCCTTAACTTTGTGAGAATGAAGGCCCATAAATTCAAAGTGATTGGCCTCATTCTAGATAGACTATAAATGACAGATTAGGAGAATTTAGGCTTTTTCTTATCGCTTAACTGCCTTTTCCGAGATGACTAACTTTTTGCAAGTTATGCTCCAGTTCTTAGAGCAGGTTTCCCAGTGAGACTCTTCTATGGTTTAAGATCACTGAAGATTAAATGTTTACTTCTCCCCAAAAAACAAACATGACTGGACTTCCTTGGTGGCGCAGTGGTTGAGAGTCCTCCTGCCGATGCAGGAGATAGGGGTTTGTGCCCCGGTCCGGGAGGATCCCACATGCCGCGGAGCGGCTGGGCCCATGAGCCATGGCCGCTGAGCCTGCGCGTCCGGAGCCTGTGCTCCGCAACGGGAGAGGCCACAACAGTGAGATTGCCCGCGTACCACAAAAAACAAAAAAACATGACTGCAGTTTGGATAATTAAATAAGATAATCACCTGATTACTCTTTAAATGCTACCATTTGTTACTTTGCTTGCTTAAGATCACCCGAAAGGTCCCCTCCATTAGTTCCTCTCTATAGCTTTAGACATATACTACCATATACTAAGAACTAGGTTAGTAGTACAGGACTGTTGAACAGAGCTATTGCTAGCTGGCATATTCATAGTAGAAACTGAAATTAATGTGGATTACCTCATAGCCCAGAACTCTTCCAGTGTTTCTGTTCCAGGCAATAGCATTCCATGAAACCTCCATTTCCGAAGCAGAAAAACTTTGAACAGAAGTTCCCCTTGGGGCCAATTGAGGTTCTACCATCCAGAGAAAGACACAACCATCTTCAGCAGAGTTGTTCATGAAAACAAATGCAAAATATACATACAGTCTCAAGGTGGAGCATTCCAGTGCTGACCACAACTTACCATCTTCTCCAGAGTAGACAATGGACGTGGTACTCAGAGCTCCTTCTCCTTTCTTATTATATACACCCACTTTGACTTCAAAGGGAGAGAGGGGGGTGATGCTTTCATTTCTATAAACAAACCTTGACGATTCTACAAATGGTACTCTTTCCTTGGTCCATGTTGTTGAGCCAACTGGCCGCAGCATAATGATGTATCCAAATTCCTCTCCATTCTGTAGTTCTTCTGGAATTGACTTGGGCAGAAGTGATCAATCACTGAGTATTTAGAAAAATGTATTGTACCGCTATTGTTATGTTTATTGATTGTTTGGCATATCTTTTGTAGAGATAGCATGGATATTTACCCTGTTTAATGAAGTATTGAAAAAAAAATACTTCTATTTGGAATGCCAATTAGAAAAATGATCCCAACTTAAGATACTCAGATAAATAAATGAGAAATTTAAATGGAAATGTAAAACAGGTTTTACATGTTTATATATCCTTCCTGTTTATTCCTAAATTGTAATAATAAAATGGTTTATAAGATTGTAAGATTTTATAAGCTAAAACATAATTTTGATATAAAATTTTAAACTCAGCACAAAATTAACTTGTTAACTATTTCAAGGCTAGCCATGTTTTCCTTTCACATTTTCAACAAATTTTTATAAAATACAGGTGATATAATCAATGTGTAATAATATTTGCTTTAAAACATATAGACTATTACTCAAACACAAACATATAAGGGACCGTCTAATATATATATATTTTTGAAACATACATCTTCATTAGTCGTAGTATCAGTGTGAACTTTTCTTAATATTAAAAAACAAACAACAAAAAGTTTGCTAAGTCCCAGAGACAAAATTCTTTGAGTCATTTAAAACTTAAATTTATTAAAATTACAAAACAAAAATAGATACAAGTTCCCCATTAGAAATAATTATAACATTATAATCACATAAAGAAGTGAAAATGAATTAGTCCTTGAATTTAGACAAATATTCCAGCTGTTTATAAGAAAGTTATGTTAAAAATGATATAAGTTATTTAGTTTTTGTAAAGGAAGATGCTTTTTATTTCTGAACATTTTCATGTAGACTAATAAAGGCATACCTGATAGGGCATAATGCTTGAGTCTCTCATGCACACAGCTTTATTCCTGAGGTTTTCCTTACCAAAGGTATCCATTTATTGTATCACATTATCCTGTGACTTAGACCACACATCTGGTTATCCAGCAGTGGGCACCAGAACAAAAGGCACCCTCTTGGTCAGAATCTTTGAGGTGTTCTGGTACAGAATCTCTGAATTCTTTTTTTTTTTTACACATATATACATTTCATTCTTTTTAAAATAATCTTTTCCATTGTGGTTTATGCCAGGAGATTGGATACAGTTCCCCATGCACTAGGACCTTGTTGTTTATCCATTTTAAATGTAATAGTTTGCATCTGCCAACCCCAAATTCCCAATCCATCCTCCTCCCTACCCACTTCCCCCAGACAACCACAAGCCTGATCTCTGTGTGTCTGTTTCTGTTTTGTAGATAGGTTCATTTGTGCCATATTTTAGATTCCACATATAAGTAATATCATGTGGTATTTGTCTTTTTCTTTCTGACTTACTTCACTTAGTATGATAATCTCATCCATGTTGCTGCAAATGGCATTATTTTATTCTTTTTTATGTTTGGGTAGTATTCCACTGTATATTTGTATCACAGCTTCTTTATCCATCAGAATCTCTGAATTCTATAGTGACCAGCAAACCCAATTAATTCCTCTCCCTTATGGAATTTCAATATGAAACATAGGTGTGTTGGGGTAATAATAGATAAACTTAGAGCAAGCAATAAGTAGAAAACATACAGTAGTAGGGACACTGAGGCAGTGGAAGCTAGGAGAAAATCTAAGCTGTAAATTATACAGAGAAGGGATAGAATTTAGCCGTTAGTCAAGTAGAAAACTATAAACTATAAGTAAACTATAAGTAAAGTAAATAGGAAGAACTGAAGGAGGAGCAGGAGGGACTATTAGAACTGAGGCTGGGTTACCAGAACACATGACAGCAGGGTAGGGCTACAGTTCTCAGAACAGTGATGAATGATGTTCCGGTTCGTCTTTTGCCCTGTCTGCTTGGGTACTGAGACTTTTTCCCATCCTCATTACTTCCCATGTAGCTTTAAAATACATCCCCATTAACCAAGATGACCTGAGCTGCTCTCTGCTTCTTGCCATGTGGAACAACCTAAGGAATACGGACTGTGAAAAGCAGAAGAAAAATACATGTCCTGAAATCTTAGGAAAGAAAATGCTTCCTTGTGTTGACACTTCCGTTTCACAGTTAGATCAGAATTAAAACGGTTAACTTTGAGTGGTATGGAAGAGATTTATGAGAATTTAAGCTGCTTCATAGAGAATTTGATTTCTTTTGGGTGCTTCTCTGATCTTAGATTTAATCAAGATGTTTATTAGTTCATCAGAGAAAGTGGAGGACTTTTGTTTTTGGTAGTGAAGTGCAATGAATGTTTCACATGGTGTTCCCTCAAGAAAGATCTGGGTCCAACATGCTCAGTTTAGAGGAGAAAAAAAGGCTTATTTAGGACCTTCCTTTCATTCTTTCATATGGGCTGAGAGCCAAATGATGGAGAAATATATATAGCTATTTAACGTGGCCAGAAAGAGAGTTTTCTCCTTTAAGCAGAGAAGGTATTCAGCAGAATACAGAAATTCAAAAATTCCTCTGGTAATGAAATCTCTTAAAGCTGATAAAGATTAACAGTATAATTCTCCATCACCGTGTCTGTAAGAACTACATTTTTTGTATAGACCAAGAGTCAGCAAACTACGGCCTTTGAACCAAATCTGGCCTGTAGTCTGGTTTTGAAAATAAAGGTTTTTGGAAACACAGTCACACATGTTAATTTGTATAATGATATGTGGCTTTTGAATGACAATGGCAGGGATGAGAACTTGTGAAAGAGGCCATGTAGCTTGCAAGGCTGAATAGTTTTACTGGCTGACCCTCTAGGTAAAAGGTGTATCAATGAGCAGTTTGGGTGTTTATTTCTTACTCTACAGTTTTTTATCCTATATGCCTAATTTTGTAGTCATATTTTTTATGGGACATTTATCATAAGCACCTCAAACTTGCAGGTATTTTGGGTATAAACTAAAATAACATATGAGTAAAGATACCTTTAAAAAAGGTTACCAGTTATTACATCCCTAAAGTTAGATATCATGTCTAGGTTAGTGGAAAGATAACAAACCAAAACAAATAACCATACACAAAATACACATTACTTTGGCACAGGAGAAAACACGGGTCGATTATACCACAGTGTACTTATAAACCATAATGGTGGAGTTAGACTGAGTTTAGAACAGTGGTTGGACCTGGATTAGTGTTGAAAGCTCAATGGGTACTTCTTCATCCACAGTGCGGTGACTTTGGCCTGCAATGGTCTCTTTGTGCCCGAGTTCTTTTTCACAGCATAGTTCAGATATGCTCTGATGGTACCTTTCCTGACCTCATTTCAGGCTGAGTTAAGACTGTCCTGTCAGTTTCTGAACATAAAGACTTTTTTTTTTAAGAAATTCATTTTTGTACCCCCACTGCACTACTCGTTAGTGTTCACTGAATTGAAAGTGTTACTATGTGCCTTCTGGTGGCTCAAATTAATGTATGCATTTCCTTCTAAGTACACATAACTGATTCCTTAAAGAAGTTTGGGCACCAGAAGAATTTGGCTCAGTAACTGCATGTACATTATGGCAAATGTGAATGATAAATGGGAACTTGCATCCATTTATGTAATAGTTTCTGTTAGTATCCTCATATCTGATATCCCAAGAAGAAATACACAGCGGGAATGATTTTAACTTAATTTTTTTAAAAATATAGGTCAGAAAAAGTTTTCTGTAGAGGGTCAGTTGCTTAAATATTTTGAGCATTTGGGGATCTAGGGTCTCTTGCAACATCATGAAAGCAGTGATACATAACACATAAGAGAATGGGTATGGTCGTGGGTGAATTTGTTTAGGAAAACGGGGAGCAGGCCAGATTTGGCCCGTAGGTGATGGTCTCTGGAACCTGGCTTTAAAAAGAACATTATAAATCGTGGAAAGATTTTTTTTTTTTTTTGGTAATTCACGTCATCTCTATTTAAGAATAGTATACATAGAATTTCCCATTCTCCTCACGTATAGACTGAGTAAAAGCTGTGATTTACCAACCTTTAGTAATTTCTGACCGTGGAGGAGAAAAAACAAGGGGTGAAGTTAGGCAGGTGATGAAATGCTTATATGGCCTTCAAAGAATATTGAAACCTAAATAACCTACTCACCATCCCACAAAACCAATCCTGTTTTAGACTACTTGAGAGTCAGTGTTTCTGTGGCAAACGTGTTTGGTAAACAAGAATAACTTGATTAACTTACTACTCAAGGCACATACAGGAAAACTCTTGGCCTCTCTAAACCATGACTTTGCATACGGACCATTGGAATTCTAATTTAGGACAAAGTAAAAAAGCATGGAGAGTCCTGTAGTCAGATGCTTATCTGCCCACCTATATTGCATTTCTAAGCCTATTTTCTTTTCTGAACGTGGCATTGCCACCGGCTAGCATTGTCATGAGGAGTAAATGACACAAAATGTCCAGCACAGCACTGAAAATCCTGTAAGTGCTCCACAAGTGAGCCACATCTCTCTCTGTGCACATCCATTCATCCAACAGGTACTTCAGGAGGTCGCACCACATACCAGGCACTGTGCTAGGCCCATAATGCATATGTGAAACTAGACGTCCAGAAGAAAGGACAACTTTTATAGTAGCTGCACCTGGTTCCTGGCTCTGTTGTTTACAACCTTTAGAAAACATCTCTGTGTCTCAGTGTTCTCTCATATGAAGAGGGTTTAATAATACTACTTTTTCTCTATCTGTAATAGAATTTTGTTTGTTTCTTTTTAAAAATTTTTTATTGGAGTATAGTTGCTTTACAGTGTTGTGTTAGTTTCTACTGTACAGCAAAGTGAATCAGCTGTATGTATACATACATCCCCTCTTTTTGGGATTTCCTTCCCATTTAGGTTACCACAGAGCACTGAGTAGAGTTTCCTGTGCTATACGGTAGGTTCTCATTAGTTATCTATTTCATACACAGCATCAGTAGTGTATATATGTCAATCCCAATCTCCCAATTCATCCCGCCCCCCCTTCCCTCTTGGTATCCATACGTTTGTTGTCTACACCTGTGTCTCTATTTCTGCTTTGTAAATAAGATCGTCTATAGCAATTTTTTCAGATTCCACATATATGCGTTAACATATGATATTCATTTTTCTCTTTATGACTTACTTCACTCTGTATGATAGTCTCCAGGTCCATCCGTGTCTCTACAAATGACCCAATTTCGTTCCTTTTTATGGCTGAGTAATATTCCATTGTATGTATGTACCACATCTTCTTTATCCATTCCTCAGTTGATGGACATTTAGGTTGCTTCCATATCCTGGCTATTGTAAATAGTGCTGCAGTGAACATTGGGGTGCATGTGTCTTTTGAATTATGGTTTTCTTTGGGTGTATGCCCAGTAGTGGGATTGCTGGGTCACATGGTAGTTCTATTTTTAGTTTTATTAAGGAACCTCCATACTGTTCTCCATAGTGGCTGTATCAATTTACATTCCCACCAACAGTGCAAGAGGGTTACCTTTTTTCCACACCCTCTCTAACATTTATTGTTTGTAGATTTTGTGAGGAATAAAATGGACCATATTAGAAGGTCTTATACTACTGTAAAATCATTTACAGATGCAATGAATTCCTATTATTCTGCAACAGGGTTTCTAAACCTCAGCACTCTTTACATCTGGGGGCAGATAATTTCTTCTCATGGGGGTGGGGGCGCTGTCCTGGGCATTGTAGGATGTTTAGCTGCATCCTAGCCTCTATCCAGATGAACCTCTCGCCTTAGTTGTAACCAACCAGACATGCCCTCAGACATTGTAAATATCTCCTGAGGGATGCAACCACCCCTGCCTCCCAATGAGATCCCCTCTAACATATCAGACATCATGATTTTTAACTAAAACATCCATAGCCATCATGTTCTTAGGTGTGATATTAAAATGTCCACGGAAGTGGATATTTTGGCTATGAAAATTATCGCCACAGTGTCAGAAACATGTACACAGGCCAATGAAATAGGGCAAGGCTCTTTTATCAGTTATAGCTGGGGCTCAAAGCTGATAACAAAGGTATGAAGTGCCATGCATTCTAAAGAGAGACATCAAACCATTTATATATAAGTCTACCTGGCGAAACTTAGCCTATAACCCAAGAGAAATGTACAGAAAGGGAATGTTGGTTTGTTTAGGGAGAGATTAGTAGGAAGATATTTCTTTTGAGACGGTTGTAGAAAAAGCTGTGCATTCCTACCCCTCCACCCAGGGGAAAGCAAAGGGGCTACTTCTTACCCCTTGCCTAACCAAGTGAAGAGGCTTCAGAAAGAAACACATGATATTTATTCTCTGTAATTTAGGGGATGCAGGTTCTTTTAACTGACAAATGCCTGAGAAACTTCCAAAGGGGAGAGAGACCTGGACAGTGTATTGTGGCAGAGTGAAGAGAGGCTAAGTGGGGACACACTGCACTTCCATGGAACATAGAGCAAAGGTGCATGTTTGCTGAGGGCAAATGTGAAAACCATGTAGGGAGCTATCCATGAGCAACGTTACGGTTGCTCTGTCATCATAGGGTTGCAACCTTATGATGCTGTATCCACAAAGAGCGTCTAGAGGAGAGAGATAACCTCTATCAGAACAGTCTGGCCATGGGCCACCAGATTCCAGGAACTGAGGAGACCTTCTGGCAGCTTGCACCAAGGAACGACAAACAAAAGTTTGGGCACTTCTTTGGACACTGCCCCCGTCGCCACACCACCAAAAACCACCAAAAAACAAAGCAAAACAAAAAAACTGCTCTATGAAATGTCAACGTCTGGTCATTTACCATTCCTAGAGTATACCAAAGTCAAATTACAAATGTACCAGCAGTCAGGACTTTTTCTGTCCTTTTCCTCTCCTCCCAATCCCAGTTTACTACAACTCTGGAGGAACTAGTTTGGGAAAGGAGAAATCGAATAGCAGAGTGGAGAAAAGGTGGAGAACTGCCTATGCATTCCCTTTCACACTATAGCATTTCTCCGCTGAGGCAGGCCTGAGTGTCTAGAAATGAGAAACTTTAGATTGCTTGAAAGTCTAAAGTTTATGATAATAAACCAGGTTGAAAACAATTTTAAGTATAAAAATGAACCTACCTGTTGATACTTAATAATAATGACTACAAAAGCTATCCCATCTGCCTAAGCTTTCACCTAGATGCAGGGAAGAACAAAGGAAGGATTTAAGGAACAATGATAGGGAAATTATTTTCTACCTGTGCTCTGCTGAGTCTTACTCATGAATAGTTCTAGAGGTAATAAATAAATAATTTCTAGTTCATTAACTAATAACAAAAATGCTACTGACCCACCTTCAATAGACATTGAACTTCTGTTTCTTATATTTGGAAGCAAATAGTGTTGAGTTAGTCACACTCTCTTAACTTTAGTAGAAATACAAAAAGTTTCCAATACCTCTTTTAAATAATGCATCATCAGGAGTCTCTCATACCACGTATTTTTATATACTCAATAGTGATCAAATAAATCTTCTTTTTTGTTTTTCAATATTCCTCTTTGCCAGCTAAATCTTTTTCCTTCAAAGTAACTCAGTTGGATAGAAAATTACCTCCCACGTAATAACGAGTTCAGACCGACTTCCTCCACCTCCATTGATGTTTGTTGGTGCCATGACAGGGACTAAAGCAACCAAGAGAAACATAGGATGGCAATTACTAAAGTACCTCTTCATTGGGAAGAATTTTGTTTTTGGATTTCACCTTTCAAAATCTCACGCAGACACATTATGAGAGAGTCTTGCATTTTTAATGAACATAAATTATGTTTACACATATCCAAATTTCTAGGAGAGAGGACACAGTTGTGTTTGATACAAGAGCACCCTGGCTCCAAAATTAATTAAAAATCGACTAACATCGTATATTTGACATTATTATGCATCATCTACTAATTGGCAAAATGATGTTCCATTCAGATGGTAACTGCGACATTGCTGATTTAGTGCCTAATTATACAGTTGTGCTGTAAACAAGTTACTTAGGCAGTCAATTAATTTTTTTTCAATAAATAAACTAAAATAATTTTTCTTTTTGTTAGCCATCAGGATATTTTAACATTTAAAAATGAATCCTTAAAGATATATAAATTTTTAAAATTCTT
The DNA here is from genome assembly GCF_039906515.1 of Pseudorca crassidens. NCBI lineage: Eukaryota > Metazoa > Chordata > Mammalia > Artiodactyla > Delphinidae > Pseudorca > Pseudorca crassidens. Next base: position 92,969,630 of record NC_090305.1, on the reverse strand, counting down.
GTTTTATAACTCTTTGTTTGAATCTCAAATCTCTCAGTACAGAACAGGACTTTTCCTCTAATTTTTCACAATCAAAGTAAAATATTCTCTGATCAAGGATATGATTGAGAGGATTCCCTGGGTTTAACTCTAGGACCCTAAGTCTCAGTGGTAGAATATTCCAGACACTGATCATTTTTACAAATTAGGAAAAAATATGTCCTTCAACTATACCCTTGTGAGGACTAGTGTAATGAAACATAAATAGTTCAAGGCAAATTGTAAAATCGATGCCAATTGTGAGCATGAGTAGAGTATCATAGTATATAATCAGAATGAAACTTTATACATGTTGCAGTGTTAAAAAGTATTCTTTTCCCTGCAATAATAGCAAAAGTATGCTAAATCTGTGATAATGGGTAAATCTGCAGGGTATACTTTATATATAGATAAAATTATCTATATCGATCATTTTTTAATTAAAATATGTAATGTTTAATTACTCATTCCAAGATTTTCTCCCACCATTTATACCATTCAGATAAATCTAGACTACTTATTTTATTTATTCCCATTTCATACATATTTAACTCTATAAATGATACAGTGATATAATAATCTCATTGTTCTTTTAAGTAATAACACCAGATGTTATCTACTTTCATATTCAGATTGACCCTAACTTTGTCTGCTTTGATCTTCATAATTTATTTAAAAGATTGCCTTGAACCTATACCCTGTCTTCTAAGCCTTCCAATGCCTTTGGCCAAAAGCAGCATGAATTGGAATAGCTTCTACAGTTGCAGGGTTTCTCGTACTTGACAGTTTACAGTAACATATTTCAGGACAATTGAATAGTTTAGATACATAAGGAAATTATTTTAAATTATACTTTAACTCTTTGCAAAAGTTTCCAATATTCTGGGTAATAAAGCTCCCTCTTTTCTTCAGTTTTCAAATGAGCCATACGCATCCTAAAGCCATATTGAGAAGAACTGTCTTTGATGATAGCAGCAAACAAACAAACAAACAAACAAAACCTCACAACCTCTCACTTCAGTATGATTTGGAGCCTCAGGGAAATCATTATGAATACCAAGTCTCATTATGCTACTGAAATGAGAGCGTCCATGGTTAACAGAAGGTGACATAAAAACTTTACTGTAAAAACTTTAGAATTAACATCAACCCTGCCCAAAACTATCATAATATAAATCAGCTGTAAACAAACAATCTGAAATTGAAGCTAATATCCAGAGTCATGGACCACCCTTCTAGATTCTTATCCAGTTGGTCTGTGGTAGGGCCTGGGAATTTCTATATTTAGACATTTCCTTATGTCAGTCTTTATCTCATTTAGGTTAAGGCCCACTGTTATGGTGAATGCTGGTGCCTAAGTCTGGATGTCTGGGTTCAAATCCTGACTTTGTCCAAAACAATCAACTAACATCCTGGTCTTCCTTTTCTTCCTCTTATCAAAGTGAGGACCCTCCTCTCAGCTCTAAACTTTTAGAATGATTTAAGATATCACTACCAAATATGCTGTTTTCCAGCCATAATCCTATAATAAAATGATTAGCATTACCTTTAGTTTAAAAAAAATGATTTATTGACATCTGACAGTTGCACACACTGTTGAAATAGTTTGTTCTTGTTAAACTAAGCCAGCAGCATCAGTGATCCTCCATAGGTGACTGGATAAGAATGTGAACTTTGTTGGATACATGCATTGCTCAGATCAAATGTCACCTTGGATGTGAAAGTTTAAGAGTGGAACAAAGGATCCATTGAAAAGAGCTTAAGAAGGTGTGATTTCTGATACAGGTTCCACTTGTATTCTGCTGTTCAGTGAACCAGTTGATGCTCAATTAGCACTTCTGTTAAATGAGTTTAAAATTTACCTCATTTGCCTGTGGAAAAATTTATACTATCGCTCAATGAAGCTGCAGCTAGGTCAGAGTTGAGAAATAGATGGAAATGTGTGGCTGGCTGCACCATCAGAGTCTCAGTTAATTCTTGGCTACAACATTTAATGAAACTCATTTGCATTTACAAATCTACAGATTCTTGAATGGATTTTGGCTAGAAAATAGATGAGATGAGAGGACAGCTTTTGAAAAATTCTAATTTTTGACATGCCTGCTTAACTATAATCGTCTCTTTTTGAATTCACTTTTTGGGAGAAAATACACCTTGCTCTGTGCACATACAAATGGAAAATAAGAGCCACTGATTTACTGCCTCTGATTTTGGACCAAAAATACTACCCTTCTCACTTATTTTCTTTAGGAACTATACTTTAAAAGGTCTTCCACATCTTTAGAAGACATTGATTTCTTACCTGATGCTTTGGTTCTTAACACTTCTGATGGTTTACTTGGTTCTCCAATCCCAATGCTATTCCCGGCAACAACACGAAACTCATATTCCACCCAAGGACTCAAACCAACCACTGTTGCATTGTATGTCTTACCATTGAGAATTTCTGGAACTGAAAAGAAGGGGATGCTTCAGGCCCCTAAATTGGCACTAGTTAAAAACAATCAGTTATTCAATTAAACAAACACACCATCTGTTTTAGAAAATTATTCAAAACTACTTGTGTCACTTACCTGTAGAAACAGCCTGCCAACCCACAGAAAATGGTGTCCGAGCCTGAATACTAAATATTTGAATGGGACTGTTATTATCTGAGCCTGGTCTCCAGCTTAGTTGAGAAGTAGTACTGGAAATGTGTTCCACTCTTACATCTTCTGGGGGACCTGGGGGACCTTGAAAAATATGTTTTATGATGAATATATTGGAAATTATTAAATTCATGGATTTGGGACAGGGATAGTCTAATCTGTTATGCTTAGAAAATAAAATATTGAACATAATATATTTTAGCACATTATTTGAGATAAGTCCCTATTAATTCAACTTACATGGTGAGAGATTAATTTAGAAATGCTTCCCTTGAAGATTAGAAAATGCCAGTCATGGGATGGTTGAATATCATCCGATAGGGAGTTAACCTCAAAAATTGAGAACCGTTCTTGTCCATTCTCTCTTGAAAGCTAACTCAAATAAATGCATCTGATATGGAGACCTTCAGGAACATGTGACTTTGACCCTGCTCTGACAAGAATGGTTTATTATGAATAGAAAGCATATCTAAATTTTAGGGACCGACACTGCTTGCTAAGTCTGACCATTCCTTATAAAGAGACAGAACCCACTCATTTCAATTTCCATATCTACACCCGTACCCTGGAGTCTTAGAGTTTAAAAAATAAAAAAATCTGTACTATTTATCTCACTTTTTTATCATAATGTGGTTACTCGAAGATCTACCATGTATCAATACATATTAACATTTTTGATTGTGAATAAACTGTGTACTCATTCATTTTCACCATTTATGCTTACCCCTCACAATAATATCAACTTCAGCAGATAAACTTTCGAGAGTTGTTTTTACTGTGCATAGATATTTTCCTGAATGATTTAACTGAATATTCCTTATCATCAAATCCCCAACAGATCCCTGCAGATAGATAGGGAAAAAGGTATAAAAACATAATCATACCCAGCAGGTCCCTTTTTTTTTTTTTTTTTTTTTTACAGCTGGATAAATACTAAATATAAGGCAGCTCTGAAATTAGGAGATATACTAGTATCATTATAGTTTCTCATATTTGATCCTTTTTATTATCCACTTTATTATAATTGCATCCAGAACACAAGCATTTCTAGGAAAGACATAAAACAAAATAACACAAAACAAAAACAGATGCAACTTCATAAACAGACAGTGACTATCCATGCAAATCAATATGGGGAGAATAATTATGAAAGATGTTGATTCATGTAAAAGACTTGATTCATTTTATTAAGCACTTAAAAATTTCAGCAACTTACTCCTCCAATCCTCTCAAAATGAGCCACTCCTTTTTTTAAGTCTATGACATCTCCATTGAAAGACCATAGAAATACAACGTCAATGGAGGGGTCATGGGACACCTGGCAGGGTAGGACTATACTCTCGCCAACTGTAACATCCATTTTGGAAGGTGGCACGGTAATAACAGTCCTCTCTGTTGAGAAAAAATATTATTATTATAAAAGTTTATCAAATGCTAGCATATGGCTATAAAATATATATTTTGAATGGTTTTGCCATTCTTTGAAATTATATAAATACAACATGAAGCTCTACTATACAATATGAAAAATTATATTCCCACTTTTCAAATATTTCTGCATTAATCAACGTAGGCTATTACTTGTAAGAAAATTCAAGACATACTTTCATTTATACTTAATATAAAAATAAGTAGCTCATAGAAAACTGTGGACCTCAAAAGACAGCAGTCCCTACGTAGAGAATGCACCACACCATTTTTATTTTATTCTGAAATTCCAGCCACAATATTACAATCCACACAATGGTTACAGCTGTAAATATTCTATGTTAATTTCATATACTATGAGACAAATTGCATCCCTAAGATCATAACTACATTAGTTTATATTATATCGAGATTTATAATCATAAGCTTATATTTGAAAATGTGAATACAACATATTTATTCTATTTCTGACATAGCAGTGATAAAAACTTTCTATTTTAGATAAAGGTGCAGCACGAATAGGAAAGAGGTAACTTTTTTCATCGAGATTTTACAATTTTAGAATTACACATCCATCATAAAAAAATTTCTCTCTAGAAATATGAGTCACAATATCAGCCCTTGCTCTACAAGTCATGTCATGTCACTGACCCATTTCAAAGGATAATTCCAAACAGTGTTCCAGCTGGACTTGTGAGTCCTATATTTCTGTGGTTAAAAGAGACTCATAGTGATATCATTTTTGACTACATTTTTTATAACAAAATACATAGTTTTGATTTTAGAGGACTAAGATGGCAACTCAGTAAGCACACACACAAAAAAAACCCTGGACATACATTTGGATTTAGATATGCACTATCTTAGCAAAATAAAGTATGTTTTAAGGGATTTACATTTAAGAATTAGGGATTTTGGAAAATTATAGTGAAAGCAAGTATCATCCATAAAGAAGTTTCAAAACAAAATGAAATGAGGACCCTGGAAAATCTCTTTCTCTAAAGATCACTCATAAGATAAAGTTTTACCCTCTAGGATATAGGCTAAAAGCTTTACTTTCCTTCTGGCTTCTTTGTGCTGCTCAAGAAATCAAAGTAGCATTGAGGTTGAATTTATATGTTCATATGGATGAGTGTGCCACTGTATTTTATCAATAGAATGTTTAAGTATTATTCCAACATTTTAAAATTTGTGATTGTTTCCTTAATAAACAAAAAGTAGGAAATAAAAATCTTGGACTTTAAGGTACATATTGATAAAAGAGTCATGGAAAAATAAAAGCACATATTTTATTTCTGAATATAATGAAGAAAATCTAAATCTACATCAGATTGTATCTATGTCTTCATATTTTCATATTTTAAAGATACTCTTTACCTTATTATATTAGACACGTGTACTTTTTATTCTAATTATTTCTGGGGAAAAGTTTAAAGAATGATTTTGTGGACTAAGTCCATTCTTAATTCCAAGCCGCCTTCAGACGTCTCCCACAAAGAAAGAATAAATACTAACCAGGGTTTCAATAACACATTTTAAGACTAGAGAATATTTTCCTTCTTGTAGTATCCTTGAAAAAAATATATCGCTAATATCTTATTTACACTTATGGGAGGATGAGTTGGCTAAATGGTTGTGCTGGTAGAGCAAAATTGCTGTGATTTAAAGTTTTGGATCATGCAGTTAAAATCATTTTCAAACATTAAAAATGAAAGCCTCTCCTTCCATTTATGGCACCACAAAGTGGCAACATTAGACAAATCATTCCCTATATACAGTTTGTCAGTAGTATAGTAATAATGACTAAAACGTCATGAATAAGAAGCATTTATAATTCATTATAATGTTTACATGTTCTCACTAGTTCATTCATTCATTAACTAATATTTATTGAGCAACTACCAAATTCCAGCTGTCTGCTAAGTATCGGAAATACAACGGAAGGAGAAGGAAAACAAAAAAAGCACCAAATAAAAATGATGTGGTGCTTGCCTTCACAGAGATTTAAGAATAAAATGAGAGGCTGATGTTAATCAAATCATACTCAGAAATACATAGTTACAAATGTGATAAGTGCCATGTATTAGAAGTAAATGATTCTATTAAAATAGTGAATCCTGAGGGATCAGTTTATTGGGAAAGGGTTGCTTTAGCTGACAGTAAAAGGCAAATAGGAGTTAGCTAAGTAAACATAATAGGCAGGGAGAAGTAACTTTATTCACTATGCAGGCAAGAGCATTTACAAAGAATCTGTGCAAAGAAGAAGAATGGTTTGTTGAGGCAAGGCAGCCATTTAGCTGGAAAGAAGTGTTGGAGAGTAAAACAGGAGTGAAACGTGGAGAATATGAAGCTTGGTGTTGGTGGTAGTCAGAATGTAAGCTTTAGATGTTTTTAGGGCCAGCTACATAGTTTTTGGGTCACAGTATGAAATAAAAATGCGGGGTGTTTTTCTTTGAAATTACTTTGCTTTAAAAATAATATATTACCGGGGCTTCCCTGGTGGCACAGTGGTTGAGAGTCTGTCTGCCGATGCAAGGGACAAAAAAAAAAATAATAATATATTACCTACAAAATGTAACAGGGTAATAATGTTACATGAGTAACAACATAAACATACAAATTGCAAAAATATATTTTTGATTCAATTTTATATATACATTAAATAATACTTTATTAAAGTTATATCTTGATTGATCATAAGATTTTTCTCACTTTTCTATAAATTTATTAGGTCATCAGAATTTATGTTTTAGCAATTTTATTTTTAAGTGATTGACATCGGTTGCACGTGGCAAATGTAAAATCGCAGATGCTTTTTGATATTTTTTTTATTTTTGCAAAGATCTTTCTGTTGATGCAATTGTTATGGAACCGTTGAGAGTATTTTATAGGCTGTGACAACATTGGAATAAATTTCTGATAAATTATTTTGAAATGTGAATCTTAGATCATCTAGAGCTGATGATTCTCAAGGAACAGTCTTTTCTAGAGAGATTTATCTCTTCATACAAATCCATTCTGTTTAAGTCTGAATTGAGATGTAAATTTAAACAATGGAACTGTTACATTCTTCGGACATATCCTGTAACTTGTGGAGGTTTCACGAGAAACTGAAAGTGGCTTAATGGTTTGTGTGTAATCCAAAACGCCTGTTTATGCATTCTACTGCTGTATCTTTTTTTTTTTTTTTTTTTTTGTGGTACGCTGGGCTCTCCCTCTTGTGGCCTCTCCCGTTGCGGAGCACAGGCTCCAGTCGCGCAGGCTCAGCGACCATGGCTCACGGGCCCAGCCGCTCCGCGGCATGTGGGATCTTCCCGGACCAGGGCACGAACCCGTGTCCCCTGAATCGTCAGGCGGACTCTCAACCCCTGCGCCACCAGGGAAGCCCCTGTTAATTTTTTTTAAGATAGGAAAACTGGTTTATTGTTATGTTGAAAAGATCCCCTTGTCATTTAAAAATACATTCTGAAATATTTATAGAAGAAATTATGATGTTTATGATTTGCCTCTAGATATTTGAGGTGGATGTTGGGGAAGTAGGTGAGGGTATAGGTGAAACAAAGTTGGATATGAGTTGATGATTATCAACCCTGATTGATGAGTACATAGGTGTTCCTGGTACTGTTTTCTCTACTTTTCTGTGTGTTTCTAATTTTCAATAATAATAAAAGAAAGACATAAAGGAAATGATGGGGGTAGTGAATATTTATATACAGAATAGGGAGACATCTTTTCCATTCAGCTTCTAGTGTGAAGAGGACCGACCACTTTTTGAAGGTTATTCTAAGTTTGAATGACATGCGTTAATGGAGAGTTCATAAAATTACAGAATTTTAATATTTACTCTTTTCAGTCTGTTTCAGTGAGATTCAGATCACACGAAAACAGCTTGATCTAACAATCCTATCCTTAAGAAGTACAAGGAAAGGCTTAATAAAATATATAATGCTTTTGATGAATAGCCTTACTCAGATTCACCTTGTCAGAATAGACAATGATATTTCCAGAACCCATCTTTAGTTAAGAGCACCTCAGGAGACATGAAAACTAGTAACAAAGTTTCTCTCAGAACTGTTAAGCATGATTTCTTTAAACGTAAGTGTGCCTTGTTCCCTGTATCAATGGCCAAACACTCTATTACATATCATGATCCCCAGCTACATTTTTACAAGCCAGGGATGGCAATCCATCATGTAATTAGTCTTTCCTGAGCATCCAGAAAATATTACTTTTGGTCACTTTTTGTTTGTTTCTCTTGTACTTTTAACTCAGTTGAAATCTCCATCTGTGAGTGATAATCTTTCACGGTCATTGTTCAGAATAATAACTGCTCAGGTGGTTCTGAATTATCAACTCCTCTCAGAAGATTGACGAATGTTAAGAAAAATCATCAAGTCTTTCTCCCTCTGTACAACATGTGATTCTGCCTTCATTTGTCTATGACATTATTGGAAATGTTATTAAGATACTGATATAAAGTAAACTAGTGTATAAATAGCACTTAAAACAGGTGATGAAAGTCTCTGATATTTTCTCTCATTAGTTAACTTGTGAAGACTAGAAATAAAAACTTCTAAAATTTGGTCCTCTTCCTAATTCCTCAGAATCTCAAATTAGCCTCGTATCAACATATTAACTCTTCCCATTGCTTTTAATTTCTTCTCCAACCTGTGACCACATTACTTCTGTTTATAGGAGTTTCATTAGTATTTCTTTTAGTGCAGATTTGAGTGATAGGTTCTCCGAGGTTTTGTTTGGTGAAAGCATCTCTGTTTTGTCCTCATTTGAGAGGATATTTTGCTGGGAGTAGAATTTTATTGGTTATTGTCTTTCAGACCATTAAAAATGTCATTCCACTGTCTTCGTGATTCCCTTAATTCTGTTGTTATGTCAACTGTCATTGTCATTGTTATTCTTTTGAAGATAATGTGTTGTTTTTTTTTAATTGGGATGATTTTTCTTTCCTTTGTTTTCACTACTATGTGCTTATTTAAACTTTCCTTTGTGTTTATCCTAATTAAGGCTCATATGATTTCCTGAATAGATGGTTGATGTCATTTTCAGTTTTTCTGAGCTCTCTGGAACATCTTTCTTCAAACTGGTCATCCCACATCCCTTCTCTGCCCCTTTGGGAACCACAATTTCATGTATGTTAGACCTATTCACCATCGACAATATATTCTTTGTGTTCTTTTTTGTCTTTCCTATTGCATTTCCTCTCCATATTGGATATCTTGTATTCACATATCTTCCTCTTTACTAATCTTCTTCTCTACCATATCTAAGCTGCTGTTAATCAGTCTATTTTGTTCTTAATTTTAGCCTTTGTATTTTTCACTTCTAGAACTTCCAACTGATGTTTAATACATGCCATTTCTCTTCTGAAATTCTCCATCTTGTCATCTTTTAAAAAAACATACTAATCACAATTATTTTAAAACCCTTGTGTGATAGCTTCTATCAGCCATGACTTGTTGCTGTTATCTGATATTTCCCTGGGTTTTGGTCATTTGGTCCTGGCTCCAGCTATTCTTGGTAACATTTTATGAAATGTCAGGCACTGTGGCTCAAAATGTAAATATTTTCATTTTGTTGTATTTTTCCCAAGAAGACTTAGTTTTTAAGCAGGCAATTGAAAAAGAGCAGAATCTAGTCAGGAATTGATACAAATTGAGTCTGAAGTCATTGATTTTAAGTCCTGGTCAATTTTGCTCTGCTTTTATTACTAAGGGCATAATCCCTGAGGTGTCTTGATTCCAGATTGAATTGTTTAGCTGGCCTCATTCTATTTGGTTGATTATGAGCCCCACTTTTTTCTTTCTGGCACTGTGAGAACACCAAAATTTCTGCTTGAGATTTTTATTTTTAAAATATTTTTACATTATTTGTGATTGATATTGGTACGATGTTTGTGTGATAAATTCTACTTCAACTAGTCAGGACAGAAGTTTCGCCAATATTATTAACTTTTTTAATAGATTATGTGTAGGGTTGGAAATATTTAGGCCATTTATTAGTAGCTTTTTAGATAATAGCTTGAACAGTATGATACTTAATGTCATTTGGAAAAAGAAGTGAGCACTACTTTGGACAGATGTAGAAACCTTTAACATAAAAATATACTAATTGTTTATTCAGTATTTTATTCAAAACCATTTAATTAGTATTGAACCCTTACTTTCTTCCAGGTGTACATCAGTGTGAATACTGAGCAAATAAAACAACACCAAACTGAGGAGCCTTTAGAGGATTTGCATAACAGAGGCAAAAAACTCATCTACAATTTAATAGGAACACTCAAGCTTCTAGAAGGGAGACAAAGATGGAATTGAGGCCCATACTTTTGAGGCTATGGGTGAGTCTCTTAATTTCAATATTGTTATCATTTTGGGCCGGATTATATTTTGTTGCATGTATGTGTAAGTGGATTCAGAGTGAGGTGGGGAGGCTGTTCTGTGCATTATAGGATATTTAGCAGCATCTTTGGCCTCTACCTACTAGATGTTAGTAGATCCTTCAGTTGTGACCGCGAGAAATATCCCTACACATTGCCCTATGTCCCCTAGGAGGCAAAATAAACTTAGTTGGGTATCTCTGTGCTAGAGACACACTTTGGGAAAGTGACAGTAATGGTTTAAACTAATGTTTGGTCATTGAAGTTATGGGACCCTGGTTAGATTCTTTACATATCTTGACGCTGAGTCCATTTGTTGGACAATGGGATATGGGGTTTGAAAGAAGGAAAAGAGTGAAAATGACTACAAGGATTTGGCTTGAGCAAGTGTCGGTGTAGGCTGTCATTAATATAGTGGGGATTTACTGTGGCAGGAGCAGGTTCTGGGAGTGAGAGTTAGGAGGTTAGTGTTATGATAAAGTAAATTGGTAAGTGAAGATAAATTGGCAGTTGGATTTGGGATTAAGATAGATAATTAAGCTGGGTTATCATTTTGGGAATTAGCTTGTAGATTTTAATTCGAGGACAGTTCCCTGTGATATTCCAAATTTAGGAAATTGGTAAGATTCAGAGGAACTAGAAAAGGAAATTGAAAAGGAATGACTCAAGATGTTAAAGGAAAACCTGAAAAATACTATGTCCTGGTAGCCAAGTGAGAAATGTGTATCAAGAACTGTGTGATCAGTAGTCTGATACTTTAAGTAAGATGACTGAGAACTGACCGCTGGATAAAACAGTGTGGAGGCTACTAGTCACCTTGTTAAGAACAGTATTGATGAAATGGTAGGAAAATAGCCTGGTTGCATGGATTCAAAACAGAATTGACCAGAAAGATTGAAAAAAGCAAGCTCGTATAGACAACGTTTTAAAAGAGGTTTGATATAAAGGAGAAAAGTCAAATATGGCAGTAGCCGGAGGGGAAGTAAGGTCAGAAAATGACAGCTTTTTAATGATGGGAGTAACAGTATGCAAGTACAATGGTGGGAGTGATGCATTAGAGGGGATAATAGAGATGAAAAAGACAAGTGAGGGAGAGGGAGGGGGTAAGGAGAGAGAGAGAGAGAGAGAGAGAGAGAATGTCCCTGAATGTGAGAGGGAATCATATCTAGTGTACAAGTGGAAGATTTGAGTCCATGACCCATAATCTCCCAAACTGTGCTTTCTAGATTACTTGACAAATTTTGTTAAGCAAAAAATAGCTAAAGCTTGACTTCTTCTAAATATTAGCAGAGAAAAATAGTATCACAATAAAAAATAGGATGTACAACATCCTGGCGATAATTGATTACATAGTATTTACTTCAAGTTCTTTATAAACATCTAAAAAATGATGCCAAAAGAATTTTTTTTTCTAAGACATTAATCCACCAAAACAGAGATGAAAAGGGGAGACAAAATTTGAGGAACTGGAATGAAGTTGAATGACTTCTAACTGACTTACTGTAAAGGTCAGTCATAGGCTGGCAGTGGGAAGGCTGAGGAGAAAACTTATTTAGCATGTCTTTATGAATTAATTCATTTTGGAATTTATGAATAGGATGCTATTTGGTCTCAAGAATGTTTTCCCATCTCAGAAGAAGACCAGCAAATTACTTTCCTGAGAGGATGTGCATCAGAGGGTCTCTGAACTTCTGGTCACCAAGCAGTTAAGGGTGGGGGGCTTCTACTGAAAATAGTGGAATCAAGGAAACATGTACAGGGTGAGGGCTGAGATCCATGTGTTGTAACCTTCTGAGGGTGCTGTCTGCTGGGCTTTTGCTCTCCAGGCAGGAAACCTGGGTGGGAGGTGAGGGACATTTTCCTAGGGATCTGATGAGCCTACAAGAAAAGTTCCAAATATAGTGACCTTAGAGTTTTCCAAGGAAATATCTTGGCCAGATCATCTAAATGTGAAGTCCAGTCATTCAGAAATCGCCACACTAGATCAGAGCTTTCTGTAAGACTTTTAGTGACCCACTCTTAAATATGAGCAGACAACAGATGCACAAAGTATCTTTGTACACCTCTTAATAAAGGATAGGGATTAAAACAAAGAAAGAGAAGAAAGTAGTTTTGGACAACAGAGACCATGCATAAAAAATAAACTAGAAAAACTACAAGCAATATTTTCAGAGGAAGGGGGAGAAAAAGAGCAAGGCCAGAAAATAAAAGGACACTTAGAAATTCTTTCAAAATAGCAAAAACAAAAATACAGTAGAAAGTCTGGAAGATAAAGTTGAGAAAATCTCCTAGAAGATAGAGCAACAAAGCTATAAAATGGATATGAGGAGAGAGAAACAAACAAAAGTGTGTATATATGTGTGTGTGTGTGTGTGTGTGTGTGTGTATAAATCATGAGCATGTATATAAATTATATATATCTAAATATATATATAATTATATAAAATACAATATTATATACATAGATAGGTAAATAGTTACATACATACACACACGCATAAACTCGAATACCAGTTTAGGAAATCTTTTAAATAATAAGGATTTCAGAAAAAGAAATGGAGTAAATTATTAAATTATTTGGGAAGATATTCCAGGACCAAGAACTACGAGTTTCCAGGATGACGAAGTACACCAAATGCCCTGTAAAAAGGTTGAAAATAAATTTACACCATGGCACATCATCATGTAATTGTGGGACACTGGGAAAAACAGACTTCTAGAGAGAGAGAGAGAGAAAAGATGTCACAAACAACAGGTCAGAAATCAAAATGGCTTCAGCTTTTAGAGCAGAGTAACATCTCCAAATTTATGAAGAATCCTGATTTCCAGTCCAGAATTCTGTTTCCAACTAAACCATCAATCAAATGTAATCATAGTGTAAAGACATTTTCAAACAAGAAAGATCTCAAAAACATTGCATTTTTCTTAAATTGGTTCTCAGAAATCCATAGGAAGATGCAGTTTATCCAAATGAGGAAGTATGTCAAGAGAAAGGTATGGTGCTTAGGAAACCAGGCTTCCCGTCACAAAGGTAGATTGATATTAAGGGAAGAAAGTTGAGATAGAACTGAGGGATGAATTGTTGCCAAGTCCGTAGAAAACTAAGCAAACAAGAAAATTACTAACTCTAGGAAAAGCAAGCACAGGAAAATCAAAGCTAGTATTCTGAAATAAACCCTGTAGAGAAAACAAACAAACAAGGAAATCAGTGTGATAGAGTCTTTAATTCCCCACCTCTGGCAAGCAAGAAATGGAGGAGTTTTTAATCTTTATTAATACATTTTTCCTCTTTGTACATATACTTGCAATAGGCTAGGTTGTTGTATATCCACTAAAATCTACATGCAGTACTTGGTATTTATATTATATTCCACCATAGGCAGAGCATGATTTAATTCCAATTTACAAAGTAACCATGGTCAGTATATTACAGTTTCTCTGCAGTTACCATAACCCATTTATCTTCCACCTCAATATTTAAATGATTTAGAACAAATATTAAAAGACTACCCTGAGCCCCAGAGTAAAAGAAACAAATGAAGAATTGTCTGGAGAAAGTAATTGTCTAAAATTTGAGTTGTCTAAATGAGAAAACAAGTCTAAGTATCAGGCAAGGTAACACTGAAAAATCCCCTAGCAAGTAATAATGTAAAATGTAAACACAGATCTTCTATATTAACAAGTAATCAAAACAGAGCCTGACATCTATTTAAAAAGCGCATGCACTGTAGATTCTGCTTAATGAATTAAATATGCCAACTACTCACTTTCAAAGCAGTAATACATAATAGGCAATGACTATTTATGGGATCATATTTATATTTCCTATAAATAGATAGCATTCGCTCAGTCCTCCAACTGTAACTTTATGCTGGGTTGTAGTAAAACATCAGGTTGAAGTGTTCTGTAGTTTTAAAAGGGATGGAATGAGGAAATTTTACTTTGCTTGCCTACAGGACCTAATAGAAAATGTTTTCTTCTGAACATTTATGTTGGGATAAGGGTAGATGAAACGAGAGAATCAAATCCAGAAGAGGAGAATCAGAGTCAATCAATTCATTTGATTATTTTTCCCCTCTACACTCCCTTGCCCCCTCCTACCCCGTTCCCTTTTTTTGGCTTGAAAGAATTTGCTAATAACTGTTTCCTTGAGTGTTCATGATCCACAGACCTAAAACAGAGCTTGCATCTGAGGGTTTTTTTTTCTTAATGTTGTAATGACACACATTTTTCCTAAAAAAATGTCGCTAGAGCTTGAGTGAACACTGTGCTGGTTTAGAAATAGAATGCCTAAGTAACAGAGGAGTCTAATCACTTCTTTTAGCTTCAGACTGGAATCAAGAAAAAAATTACAGAACTTCCAATTCCTAACCCAATACTCAGGGCACAAGTGTGTACAAGTCTGGGAAGGAAACTGGAGACAAAGATATTTATAATTCAAGATTTTTTTTTTTTTTTTTTACTACACAGATTAAACCTACTGTTGGTCAAATTTTGTTTAGTTTTGTTCATTTTTAATAAAAACAGAAGGTTGACAGCTAGTGATTTAAGCTGAGTGAGAGAAGCCAGATGCCAAACAGTATATTCTGTATGATTGCATTTGTATGAAATGTACGGCAGAAAAAAATCATAACAGTACTTGCTTCTAGGACTGGGGTGGGGGTAGAGATTGATTAAGAAGGGGCATGAGGGAAATTCTATAGGATGATGGTAATGTATCTTGGTAGAGTTAGGGGTTACGCAGGTGTACGCCTTTGCCAATTTTCAGCAAATATACACTTAAGACATGTATTTCATTATATATGTAAAGTTTACCTCAAATGATAAAGATGTAAACAAATATTGAACTCTATTTAACAAAGGAAAACTGAAGTATTTAGGGGGAAGTACTAATATCTGCAAGTTACTATAGTTTTATTTTCTTTGAACTTTAAACAGTGTCATGTAAAAGTGTCTCATGTAAGTATTATTACATAAATTTACTAGAAGGGAAAAAAGAAGGGAAAAAAGAGTTCTGCCACTTAATAACAAGGGAACTTGGCAAGTACTTTCAGACGTCTATGCCTTAATCTCTAATGATCATCTGCTTCAAAGTGTTGTTCGGAGGGTTCAGTGAGGTGATATACATAAAGCAGCTATAACAGTGCCTGGAGCAGAGTATGTATATTTAATAGAGTGTAATTAATGATAATAATAAAGAATACAACATCAAACAGCAAAAACAAACTCTTTAGCATTTCATGCTAGTTAGTAATTGAACTAGTTAATCTAATTTCAAAGTTTCTGCTTTTCATCTCTTTAAGAAGTGGTATGTACTCATCTGTCTGGCCTCTTTATTTGGTATAAAGCACAAGCTATACACCCCCTATTTTTGTTAAGAATAAATAAAACAAAGCAAAATTTTAACCAATAATAGGTTCAGTGATAATTTTCTTGCATAATAAAAAAGTGCAGACTTAGAATTCATTAATTATAATTAACATATAACATGCTTTACATTATATATTGTATAATATATATTTAAAAGAAAAAAGGCTGCTTATTAACATGCCTGGAAATTTCATCTGAGTGATATGTGCTACATTTTTAAAAGACTATGAATTAAATTGTTATGAAGATAAAATAATATTGATATTATTGTGTTTGCTTACATGAAAGCTTTTTGTTTGTTTTCTTCTTTATACTTGAAGAGATTATGGAATTCAGGTCTCAAGAACTCAGCGTTATTTTCAATACTGGAGGGGGGAAGAAAATTTCATTTCTAGACAGTATAAAAATTCACTATATATTTTTTCACCTTAAGAATACTTCCATTAATAATTTTTAAATCAATGCCTTCTTTCTATTAAATGTTTTAATTCATTCTTGTAGAAAATTGGAATGTAGAATTAAATATTTGAGGAAAGGTATTAGCAGTACTGGGAGACTTCAACCACTACAAAAAGATGGATGTATTCCATTGTGTCTTGTCATTTCTGTGAAATTGTATTTTTGGTTTACTCAGTGAAGCTGGGCTTCTGGATACAGCTGGGCTCAACACCTCAAATCTTTTAAACTGCAGTGTAAAGCCACAAAGCCTCCAATTATCTACCTATCTCGATATTTTTCTTAGTAAATGTAGAACCATATTAGTGAACACCCTCATTCTGCTGGAGAAAATGGATAGGCCACTCTCCATGCTGATAAAATAAAGACTTCTATCACAAAGAATAAACAACTAAATGAGCGGCAATAAACTTAATTTGCACATTAGATATGCTTTTCCAAGTTCCGACATTTCAGTTGAAAATAATGCTGAAGCAATGAGGCCTATAATTGGACATCCAAAACTTCTCCAGTGGGGAAACGAAAACAAATGTTGCCTGCAAACAAGATCATTTTTATAGCCTGCTGTTACTCTGCTTTTTAATAATTTTCCAAATGCCAGATCAAATAATTTCCCCTTTTACGTGATTTTCATACACCTCTTAGCGTATGTACACATTGTAATTTTACTAAGTCCCCACAAATGAAAACATTTAAACTCTCTTTCCTTTCCATTCTCTGTCTGTGCCTATGGAACATGTCCTCAAATTACACTGGGCATCTGCTGGGGCTCTGGTAAGGCTGGTGCTAATTGCACTCCCTGTGTTGAATAACAAATTGCTTTATCCTGTCGCATGGTGGAACAGAAATTTCCAACATACAGTGCAGATAACTTCAGAATCCTCTTGACACAGATAAGCCATATCAACTAAAAACTAAGCTTGAAAATATCTTAGTTCTGTAACTATTATCTTTTTACATGTTATCTAACAACAACATTTTTTGCATGACTGAGGCAGATAAGTAAATTCAAAGAAAGATGATTTTTTTATCAGCTTTACTGAAATTTCTCATTTGCTCCTTACCACCCTATTACCAGAAAGGTCAGTGTAAGATTTTGATTTGAGAAATAAAATTATATTTGACTGTATAATGACAATCAGATGAACATTATAGACAAGAAAATGCAAACATACAGACACACACAGGTGCACACACACATATACATACATACACAGAGAAGTATTAAATCGTCTTAACAAACAGCCAAATGGCTACACTCTTAATAGTCAAGAAAATATTTGAATCAATGCATAGTATTATGATTCCTTCTCACATTAAAGCTTCAGATTTGTAGGTTGTAAAATAATAATTTTGGCAGTGATATCTTCAACATTCCCACATGAAAGGGAATTAGAGATAGCAGTCTAGTTAAGAAGCTATGCTAATGATAGACTTATCTTAGAACTGTATTTGTGTAAAAATCCCACAGTTTAATAAAGATTATACATTACAGATCAGTAATAAAGCAAAGTTTCTAAAGATGCTTTTATCCATACTGTACACATTTTGTGTTTATATAGTTTTTTTTAAATGTATGTGTTATTATGTATATGTGTTTATTTATATTGCATATGATGGTTACTGTCAATGGCAAAGAAGCAAGAAATCCCCAGATCCCTTTAAAATGGCACGTGGATATTTCATGAAGGTTAAAAATAACAAACACAATTTCCTTCCCATTATTAGATATAAATGAGTGAAAATAACTTGATATTCATGCATATTGAGATAAGCCCTTTTTGCATATGTAAATCATCCTCTGGTATTATGCTGAAAATACCAGAACAGTGAGTTCTCTGCATGAAGACTTTCAGATTTTCATGTATTTTCATATTTGTCCCCCCTTTCAGAGTGTGGGTTTCTCTATGTATTAGAATTATGTAACTACAAACTGTAAAATTGGGAAAGTGAAAGCATTTACAAGTTTGTTATTTGCCTTTGATGTTCTTTATTGTGAAGTATTCTAACAAGCGTAAACCCTGAAAAATTGAGAACTTTCAGATTTTAGAGCAAGGAAGTCAGGATGGAAATTATCTCTGAGAACTAAGGGGAATGAGGTGAGATCCTTTCACTCAATCAATAAATATTTATTGAACACATACAGTTCCCAGGACTGTACTAGAATTTGTGATGTCCCTGCCTTCTTTATGCTTCTTTTCTAGAGGAAGGGAAATATAGGGGAAAAAAAATACATGTAAATAAGTGAATTATATCCTTTGTAAGAAGATGAAATGTACCACAGAAGAAGAAAGAGTAGGAAAGATAAAGTTGACCAGGAATGTAGATTGAGATAATTTTGTTTCAATAGCTCCAGCAAAAAAACACTAGAAATAAGCAAAAATATATCAGTTTTTTAACTGAGCATTCTTAGTTATTTTCTTACTCATAGACAGAGTGGAGTGCCTGAGGATTATGGTGTGTTTTATGGAATATCCCAAAATACATATCAACTTAATTCTATCTTAAGAATTAGGAACCTATTTAGTAAGAAACATGGCTATGTTTCACCTCTACAATATCCAAATTCCATAATTTGAGCTAAGTTAGTAGCTGCTCCTGAGTTTCTCACATTTATGTGAGTCTTCTCCTTTTACTTTTCTTCCATTAATTAGTAATTGACAGCATTAAGACAGCATTTAGCTAAAGGCTAAAGAAACATTTGAGGAAAAGAAACTATCCATTTAGCTCAATCTATTAACTTTTTCTCTTAGTCTCTGGGGTGAAAGCATCCCCATCATTGTATTTTAGCAGGAAAATTATTGGTCCTACTCACGCATCACCAGTATTCTACCAAAACTTTCTTTGAGAAACTACGTTTCCACTACTAATGTCTTCATCCTTAAAATTTCATATTTTAACTCCTCCTGGATTTCTCCATACCTGTAAGAATTAACTGCAATGCCTTTTTATCCTCTACCATATTTTAATCTTCTGCTGTAATAAAAATGAGTGCATACCACCTGTAGTTTCTTAATTTGAAATAAGGTAATCTCCTCTGTTTTTCTTCCTTAATGGACATGTTAGTTCTTCAGACATAAAGCATTCACACTCTTCAGTACATGAGTATTGCCAAAACTTTGCTGGAGAAATTCCCTATTATTAAATATAGCTACAGTACATTCCTTGAAACATTAAGTCCATACCTGTCTTAAAAACCTGATGACAATACAATCTTAAAGAAGTGAAGTTTTTCAAATTATGCTACACTGGTTGAATTTTGATACAAGTTCTATCATTTACATTTCCCCTGAGTGTTTCAGACAATTGTTGGCATAATATAATAGGCTTGAGATAAAGTTGGAAGAAATATCTTCCAGGGATAAAGATGAGTGTTTATTTTCCTTGAGACATTTTAAAGGATAGTTGAAGTATAGCAGCTAACTACTTTTTATTGTATTTATTCATTTTTAATAGAAATGATGATAAAGTATCAATTGCTGAATTTAATCATTTGGGCTTAAGTAGCTGCTCAAACTTGTCTTTCAAGACAGTCATTTTTGTCATCCAGGAGGCAATAAAATGATAAAAGTGACCTGGCTCCCCCTAAACAGACTAGTTTTATGAGCTGAGCTTCAATAAAGTAGCAAAGATGGGGCGTAGATGCATCTAATGCTAATTATGTCCCTTGGTGATATATATAGTTACATTCGGATTGATACTAGTTTAAAAGTCTCAAGACTAAGGTATGCACTTTTACCATCTGAAGTCGTGTGAGCATATGTGTTTACTGTGATGGCAATCTAATAATAACTCAAATGGACACTAATGTTTTAATATTTTTTCTTTGCAAAGAACTGCTTATTAAGGTGAATCTAAGAGAGTCTGCATTTCACTAATTATGTACTTAGAGTTATAGAAAGAAATGAACTGATTATGCACTGGGCAGCCTTACATCCAGGTAAAAATTTTACACAAAATGAGTTTCTGAAGGAAACTTCACAAAAAAAATATTACCCACTGACGTCAACAAAATGTCCATGGCTTCCCCACACTGAGGCATCTGTGGAAATCCAAAATTTTTAGTTCAAGTTTTAGTTTTGTCTAATTACCCGCTGGACAGCTTTTCAACTGCCAAGGTATTCACATCTACCATGTTATTCCACTGGCAAAGTGAGCATGCTATTAATGAATATGGGAACACAACTCTTAAATAAAATGTGAAATCAAACATTTCACATATACAATATGATAATACAGGGTTGACACTGTGATAGAGGTCATGATATGCATACGTATCTCCAGTGTTCATCAAGCACAAATGAAGACAGTAAAATACCTTTTACAACTAGGCTGCCAGTGTTCTTGGCAACACCAAACTGATTTGTAGCTATGCAAGTGTATGATCCGGCATCCAACCTGGTAACGTTATGTATCTTGAGGCTGCCATCCTTCAGGATAAACACTCTAAAAAGAAAATGTATAATTAACATAAGTAAGGCTCGTTAAAACTGGTAAGTCTTAACCACCTATTTTCATTTTAAAGCATTACTGAAACCATGGGTGCATTTGTTAATATGCATGTATTCCTTTCCTATTATTCTGCTTTTAATTGTGAGCAATCTGCAAATCCACATATTAGAATAAATGACATTTGCTTTTATTCTGACACAGTACTGATAATTATTTTGCTGTAACTTGAATTATCATTGCTGATTTCAATGCACATTAAAAATCAAATGAGTGCTTGGTGCTACAATGCCCATTTGCTTGATTAATAACAAACACAACTAGTTACTATGCATTTTGAAAAATCAACTCTGGTGAAAACCAAACTTGGCGTTAGAGAAACGCAAGCCAATTTTCACATTGTTTACTCTGCAGCTTTATAGACCAGTTTTTACTCAGGACTTTCAGCTACCAAACAACAGGGTTTTCAACCATGACAATATTTGCTTGTGCTAGTGAGTTGAAGGAACCATCCATGGGGTTCCATAGCCAGAGGGCTCAGGCCATCTTGTTATGTGGCCTGTCCCATTAAAAAGAGGAAGAGAGAAGTAAAAAGAATGAAGGCTTCAAGAATCAGACTGAATTTAAGAAGTTCCAATCTTTCAAAAACTGATTCGTATGAAATTTTCTCTGAAACTCAGAAATAGTCAAAAGCAAACATCAGAGCACTGTCGTAAACAAGGGAACCCCTAAGATTGGTTTCTTGACAAAATCATCATCAAATGTTTTAGTAAGGAGACAAAAAATGAAAAACAAAACAAAACAAAACCATGTGCCCGATTTTACGTCTTATAAATTTAATTAACGACCTTTTAAAAACACAGCTCTAAAAACACTAGTGGGTAGTCAGAGTTGCAGAAAAATAAGCAGTGAAAACTCATTTGTAATGACAATGGTTTTAAAGGAATGAAAGGAAAGAGAGTTGGCATGCATGTCACATCCATTAACAATAACAAAACAGTATTTCTTTCATTGCAAACATATCATTGTTTCTAATATGTGTATTACAGGAAATGTAGCTAATATAATTAATTACCCAATTTGAAACACAGAGAACATCAGCCAAGTACAATTTGTGTGAAACCAGCTTATGATGTTGGGTTTATTATCAGTGACAAGTTCCATATTCTGTTGTCAAGTGAGTGGAAGGGGCCACATCTGGGTTTAGAATGTTCCATGGCACATAATCAGATTTCTTTTAAGTCATTTTCTTGGAGTATTCCCGAACAGTGAACATTTGACATCTTATTTAATTTCTGAAATGTCTAGATTTCTTGATCCCTGTTTATACTAACAATCGAATTATACCGCTATTGACACAGTAACAAAGCTGTTGAAGTATGCAGCAAACTTCTGGCCAAAAACAATTCTTCACCTGATTCAGTTAGAAGAGGTCGATATGAGAAACATTTGGGTACATCACTTACCTCTAGAATTTAGGAATAACTAAGAATTTTAAGCAACAGAGAAACATTAAATTTTGGCAAAAACACATTTTAAATGTTAAAGAAATATGTATCTGCTGATAGCTAAAGGCCATCAGACAAACTTCCCAGCTAGTAATGCCAATGTTTATATGTCATAATTTTTCACTTAGCTTTCCGAAAAGGACAATTCATGTAAACTGTGGTTTAATATTACCCTAAGTCCACCACCCTTTTCAGGCTCATTGTGTATGTTCAGTAATGTTTGTTAAATTGAACTGAAATCATCATCATTGAAACTGATTATTTCTTTTGAAATCTTAGTCAATCAATTGACATTTCTCAAGCTTCAGATAATAAGAAGACAGACTAAGCTAGGAAAAGTTAAAATCTGCTCAAGATTAAGCAGCTAATAAGCATCAAAGAATGAATTGAAAATTATAACTATCTCTAGTGCTCATGCTCTTTCCAGAGCCATCACTTTGTGTCACTTGTAGTAAATAATTCTGCATGTTGACTATGACGTTCAAGAAATATCTGCTGAGTCATCATTAGAGGCCCATAAGATGGTCTTAGGTGTTTGCTTCTCAAAATGTGGTCTCATCCCAGACCTACTGAATCAAACTTTGCATTTTAACATAATTTTCAGTAATTAGTATGCACAATAAAGTTTGAGAACATTGCTCAGTTCATTATAAATCAAACTTTAGTCTGTAGAGATTATGTCTAAGCAAGACTCCATTTTGTTTTCATAGATCAATATGCAAAAATGTGCAAAAGAATAAAATATCTTAGATTTAAATGTTTTATGAAAATAACCAAACTAGTAACCAAGCCAATGTATCATTTATTAAAACTAGATGATTAAAAAAGTAATTCTCCCTAGTGCCCTAGGATATAGAAAGCCAGACATTTAACTATAATTAGAGATTTTATAACATAATAAATGGTATGAATGTTTCAACTTACTATTTTTTCATTAATACGAGATGTTAAAATATAAAAAGAAAACTTAATCTTTAACAGTGTAGATGGTCTCAGACTATCTAATCATAACACTAAATTTATGCAGAATAATTAAAAACTATTAAAGAAAAGTGAGAATTTCCAGTTCTCTCACATATCAAAACGCAGCTTAGTAGAAATTATTAAAAGAAAAAAAAGAAATAACACCTAATTAACATCAAACTGTATTAAGAAAACTGAGCAATTGACATTTTCAGATAGGGAAAGATGCACATGTAAAAATTTACTGGAACATTTTAATTGATAGTTTTGGTAACATTCATAGGGAAAGATAAAAACTGACTTTTTCTATCCTTCTTTTGAAATATTCTAAAAGATATTTTAAAATAGTACCTGGAGGGTTCGAAAGGATATATTAATAAAGTACATTAAAATGTTGTCTTTATTCATACAAGACTCTCTGGTATTTAAAAACAAATCACAGCCACAAGTATAGATATGCTCGGCTAACTGAAAAACTGAGAAAACACTCTGGTGATAAAAATGGAAATTTGCATAAATAATTAGCAAACAGAATATAAGTTACAGAGAAGAAAGCAAAAGACAGTGAAGTGATTGATTACATATAATACAGATATACATTTAAATTAGCACTTAATGCTGAGATTACACTGCTAATAGACAATAGATCATAAAAGCATATATGTAAATATCTGGTACCATGGAATATGGTAAGGCTTCTAAAAATTTAATAGCAATTTTAAGTCTAATTGCAAATAGAACAATGCTAAACTTTCTTTCCTTCTAAATTTATTCAGCAAATATTTATTAAATACCTATTGTGTTCCAGGGACTATGTTAGATATTACAATAGGTATGTAAGAAATAGAGAATGTTAGTATCGAAGATATTCTTTTTCACGACTAAACTCATTGGTCAAAACACAAGCAGGTTGTGAACTATTATTGTAAACTGACTCTGCACAAGTCCTCTACTAAGTGTATAATAAATGTCAATTCATTGACTTATTAAGTAAACCTCTGGGCGTACTATTGTTATCATTCCCATTTTACAAGTTAGGAAAGGGAGGCATGGAAAGAAGTGGGTACCTTAAGGTACACACTCGGTAGTGTAGCACCAAGATTCCAACCATGCCTTTCTCTTTACACCAGGAAGCACTTATTTTAAGAAGGGCTCTTTCACTTCAAGTTTACAAAGTATAATTTACTAATAATATAGTTACTTAGAGCACAAATTTGAGCACATATATATATAATTGTATTTGCATAGAATGATCTTTAATATGGAGGTTTATAATCTGACCTTCAGGGAATCCAGTAACTCCCCAAAATGTTATGGAACATTTGTGTGTGTGCATATATGCACATTTCCTCAGAGTTCTAAACGTTTGTGAAATCTTAAAGGCGAGTTTGATCTACCCTACTATAGGAGAGTTTTAACCATAAACATGAGGTAATAATGATGGCAATATTAATACTAAGGATTATTTTTCTTCTTCTGTTATACTGTCCTATGCAATAATGTAGTACAGTTATTAGCAAAAGTGGAGTTTGGGGTCAACTGCTTGTGACTGAATCTGAGCCTTAATATTTAATATTTGTATTACTGGGTCCAAGTTACTCAACTGTGCAAGAGTCTTCAGCTTTCTCATGTGTAACATGGGGATATTAATATTACCTGTGTCACTGAGTCATGAGGAGTAAATGATATAAACTGTTTAAAATGCTCAGCCCTGTCTGTGCCCTACTCCTGGTTAGCCATCAATAAGTAGGTTTTTAATTAAACATTTTCTCATTCTGCCAAAGAATGTAAGCACTTCTGTAACTCCATGAGCAGTAACAACAGGGAAAGAAGGAAGTGTTTTGTCACAATTCAGTTTGAACAAAGGGACCTGAGAGGTATATGCCAGGTTTTTTGAAAGGAGCCGAATGCCAGAAGATTTTTCCCAGCGTTACGTTTCACTGCCTAAGACCCTTCGTTGAATTCATGCCACTTCGTGTCTGTACTTGTGGAGTCAATCTTTCTGATCCGCATTGCTCTCATTTTTATTTTAGAAATGGAAATAGGGTTGTCATAAGAATTGAATTAATTAAATGCTAGCTATTAATCTTATTCTTATTCTTTGCTGATACTGGTTTTTGGTCTTTGCTCTTCTCCATGACTTGGACCAGCATTTTCAATTCTCACTTTGATTCTTACTCCTGCCTGATGTCTTAAAAAACACTTTCATCTGACTGGACTCAGCAGTATGTTTTGTGGCTTTAACTACAATATGGCTATCAGTCCTTGGTGTCACCGAGTTCTAACACTTGACTTACGGTGTATGTATGTTTGCATTTTAACTCTTCCTCTATAATCATTTCACAGTTCAGTGATAACACTGTTCCTCTCTGGTGTCTATTCTCAAATATCCACTTAATTAGAATATTTCACCTGTTCACACAATCAAATAGAAAAATTTCCCCCAAATTACCAAAGCTTAGTATTCTATTCAGATGATTAAATCACAAATTAAGGCATTGCATTTAAAATGTTACATAATAATTAGAATTTAAAGACATTTACATGTATAGATATATTATGACCATTCAACAATAGAAAAATTAGTAGTTAGCATTTGTAACGTATCACGCTATTCTTCTAATTGCATTTGGGCATTAAAACGGTGGAAATTCAGAACTACAAGCTGTGTCTGACAGTCAAGTGACATTGGGAGATTTTATAGTCACATTAGAAAACAGAAAATGTAGAAAACTGAGCCACCAACATATGTAAACATTTCAAGGTTAACTGATAAGTTGAAGGCAGACTATGTAGTGTGATTGAACATCCAACATTTCAATCTTCCCACTGTCAGGGAACGTTAGTAGCATAAAGCAGAAACAAAAGTAATGGATGCCTTAACTAGTTGCCTTCTACTTTCATACCCTTTGCCTTCTACTTGATGAGCTATTGTGAATAAAACATCAGGAACATAGACTACGACATCAAGTGAACTCATAGGAGTCTTTTACCTGGAACATGTGTGTCAAATTTTGTGTCATTCTAAGGAATTAGTCTAAAGACTAATGTCGAATATTTTTACCCTTGCTTTCCTAAGTTGTACATGATACCAATTCATTACAAGCTTCATAAATACAATAGATATTAGCATTCACATCTAGTTTATCACTACAACTAATCTAACGTATGTCCAAATTTTGATTTACCTACATAGAGAATAAACAGATCTATATTATGTGGACCCCATATGAATAGCAAGTGAGGAAGACTCTGATTTTATTTTGTTTAGTTATTAACCATAGCCTAACACAAAATTTGAGGACATAGAAGATTAGGAATAGCTAAATTTCTTAAACTCAGATAAATTAGGACATTGGACAACTGCAATTTCATATTGCTGAAACTAGAGCAATAATTCTATTTTTATAGTTAGATTATTAACTGGAGTATTGCTTCCACTTCTGTCTAAAGATAATACTGTAGACCATGAAATTTTAATTGACAGTTTAATTTTACTGATATCTAGAAAATGTAAAATAGATTGGATTAAAATGAGTTAGATAAGAAGTAGGAAACTATGTATAAATTTTAGCTCTGCACAATTTAGATTTTAGGTAAAATGTCCCACTGGAATCCATTTTATTTTTTATTTTATTATTTTATTTTTTATTTTTTTAACATCTTTATTGGAGTATAATTGCCTTACAATGGTGTGTTAGATTCTGCTTTATAACAAAGTGAATCAGTTATACATATACATATGTTCCCATATCTCTTCCCTCTTGCGTCTCCCTCCCTCCCACACTCCCTATCCCACCCCTACAGGCGGTCACAAAGCACCGAGCTGATCTCCCTGTGCTATGCGGCTGCTTCCCACTAGCTATCTACCTCACGTTTGGTAGTGTATATATGTCCATGCCTCTCTCTCGCTTTGTCACAGCTCACCCTTCCCCCTCCCCATATCCTCAAGTCCGTTCTCTAGTAGGTCTGTGTCTTTATTCCTGTCTTACCCCTAGGTTCTTCATGACCTTTTTTTTTCTTAAATTCCATATATATGTGTTAGCATACGGTATTTGTCTTTCTCTTTCTGACTTACTTCACTCTGTATGACAGACTCTAGGTCCATCCACCTCACCACAAATAACTCAATTTCGTTTCTTTTTATGGCTGAGTAATATTCCATTGTATATATGTGCCACATCTTGTTTATCCATTCATCTTTTGATGGACACTTAGGTTGCTTCCATGTGCTAGCAATTGTAAACAGAGCTGCAATGAACACTTTGGTACATGACTCTTTTTGAATTATGGTTTTCTCAGGGTATATGCCCAGTAGTGGGATTGCTGGGTCGTATGGTAGTTCTATTTTTAGTTTTTTAAGGAACCTCCATACTGTTCTCCATAGTGGCTGTATCACTTTACCTTCCTGGAATCCATTTTAGATCAAATATTGACATTACATTTTAATAATTTTAGCACCTGATTGGCATAGTTAAGGTATAATATCTATGCTTATCTCACTGTAATTTAATAAGCTATCTTTTAAAAATTCCTTATTTTAACAAGCTACAAAAAGTGATCTACAAACAAGTAAATACGTAAGCTTCCTCATTTAAATCAAAGTAAAGGTTCTTTTTCTATCTTTTTATATCAATAATTGTAAACAGCTCTATGGCAGTTATATACAGAAAATATCTCACACCTCTGTACAGGGAACATTTAAAGGTTTAATCACTGGATTATTAAAATGTATTTTATTATTCCTTATAAAATCATCAGAGTAGTAAAAAACTCAACAGATAACCCAAAAAAAGAGATAACAAAAAAGATAAAAACATAGAGACAATAAAAATGAAGTGCTATCTCAAGACAGAGATGACTGAATGGGCACAGAAAATAAAATCTAGTCTCTCTACTAAATGGTGTAGATCATCTTCTGCAAAGAACAATACACTTTTTATCTTTAATCAGTTCTAAACAAGGGGAAACACATACCAGAAAATTCAACAAAATTTTTGGAAGGAATTCTTAAATATGTTATCTTTTATTTTGTCTGCCTGTTAGGAAAGAGCACAAATATTCTTTTCAGTAAAGAGTTGTGTAACTCCCAAAGAGAAAACAAATGTTCATAATTTGCAAATATTTGTTAGAGCACATTCTTCAGAGACTTGCCAGATGAAAGCCTAGAGTCTCTTCCCCAAGTATCTAGCAGAAGATTTGCACTCCAATCCACTTGTCTGAATTCCATCCATCCTCCCAAGCCTACTTTGATTTTCACCGTTTCAGACACACCTTATGTGTCTCCTCAGCTTCTCTTTGTTCCATTGGCTGCCAAAGGTCCAGATAATACAACCTGCTGGCAAAGGAGCAGCCAGCAGATAAATCTCATTTTCTTTCCTTCCAAAGTCTTTTTATTCCCAAGTAGTTTCTGTCTGGAGACAGTCTATATGACTAACTGATGCCAGCCTACCTGTTGTGTGTCCCTTGGCTTAAAGTGAGTCAGTGGCTAGTGTAATAAGATATGATCCTGCATTGCTGCCTGTATTAACCTGCTTCACTCTTAGTTTTGTGTCCTAGGGAAACTGGAGTAAGATATGTAGCTTTCTCTATCACACCCGTCCTCTCAAACACTGCAGTTCACAGTACTCCCTCTGTCTCCCCAAATATTAAAAATTAACAGTTTTGTCCCACATCAGTAAACGTATATGGGGATTCCTTGGTGATTCAGTGGTTAGGATTCCACACTTCCACTGAAGGGGTCCATAGGTTCGATCCCTGGTCAGGGAACTAAGATATTTTATTTTAAAAAAATAAATAAACTCATATGCAGGGAGGTTTAATAACTTACTTAGCTACAGCAAGGATGCAGGTCTTCTGATCCTGATTTCTACTGAATCATTATCTGAATCATTATGTTGCCTTGTAGTTTGAACTTTCCTTTAAGACTTTTTTTTTTTACAGCAGTTTTAGGTTCACAGAAAAATTGAGAGAAAGGTAGATTTCCTATGTACCCGCACATATGCATAGCCTCCCTTGTTGCCAACATTCCCCACCTGAATGGTATATTTGTTACAACTGATGAACATACACTGACGAGTCATAGTCAAAGACCATAGTTTACCTTACAGTTCACCCTTGGTGTTGTGCATTCTTTGGGTTTGGGAACATATATAATAACATGTATCTATTATTATAATATCATACAAAATATTTCCACTGAACTAGAAATTCTCTGTGTTCCACCTGTTTATTCTTATCTCCTCCAGCCCTTGGCAACTACTGATCTTTTTACTGTCTCCAAAGTTTCGCCTTTTCCAGAATGTCATATAGTTGCAATCACCTTTCAGATTGGCTTCTTTTAGTTAGTAATATGTATTTAAGATTCTTCCATGTCTTTTCATGGCCTGTTAGCTCATTTCTTTTTAGCACCGAATAATATTCCATTGCCTGGATATACCAGTTTATCCATTTGCCTACTGAGGAATCTCTTGGTTGCTTCCAATTTGGGGCAATTATGAATAAAGATGCTATAAACTATATAGTGTGCAGGTTTTTGTGTGGACATAAGTTTTCAAGTCCTTTGGGTGAACATTAAAGAGTACAATATCTGTATTGTATGATAAGAGTATGTTTAGGTTTTTTTTTTTTTTTTTTTTTTTTTTCGGTATGTGGGCCTGTCACTGTTGTGGCCTCTCCCATTGTGGAGCACAGGCTCCGGATGCGCAGGCTCAGCGGCCATGGCTCACAGGCCCAGCTGCTCCGCGGCATGTGGGATCTTCCCAGACCGGGGCATGAACCCGTGTCCCCTGCATGGGCAGGCGGACTGTCAACCACTGCGCCACCAGGGAAGCCCATATATTTAGTTTTGTAAGAAACTGCCAAACTGTCTTCCAAAGTGGCTGTACCATTTTGCATTCCCATCAGCAATGAATGAGAGTTCTCGTTGCTCCATATCCTTGCCAGCATTTGGTGTTAGTCTTCCAGATTTTGGCCATTCTAATAGGTGTGTAGTGGTATCTCGTTTTAATTTACATTTTCCTGATGACATATGCTGTGGAACATCTTTTCAAATGTGTATTTGCCATCTGTATATCTTACTTGGTGAGGTGTATGTTAAGGTCTTTTGCCCATTTTTTAATGGAGTTGTTGGTTTTCTTATTCTTGAGTTTAAAGAGTTCTTGGCATATTTTAGATAACAATCTTTTATCAGATGTGTATTTTGCACATATTCTTTCCCAGTCTGTGGCTTGACTTCTCGTTCTGTTGACATTGTCTTTCACAGAGCAGAAGTTTTTTGTTTTTTTTTATTTTAAGGAAGTCCAGGTTATTATGTCTTTCCTTCATGGATTGGACTTTGATATTGTATCTATAAAGTCATGGCCTTACCCAAGGTCATCTAGGAGTTATCTTATGTTATCTTCTAGGAGTTTTACAGTTTTTTGTTCTACATTTAGGTCTGTGATCCATTCTGAGTTTTGTTTTGTTTTGTTTTGTTTTGGTGAAGGGTGTAAGGTCTGTGTCTAAATTCTTTTTTTTCTTTTTTTTTGCATGTGGCTGTCTAGTTGCTTCAGCACCATTTGTTGAAAAGACTGTCTTTGCTTCGTTGTATTGCCTTTGCTCCTTTGTCATAATTTTCTTTTTAGACAAGTTTTCACTCTCTAAATAGACTGTAAAAGCTAAGGTTTTTTTGCTTAAGTGATATAGGTGTCAAGTGATATAGGGGTTTTAAGACCATGAACTCTGAAGTCAGCTTGCTTTTGCTTTGTGTTCTGGCTCTCTCTTGTTGGCTCTGTTCCTTTGGAAGCACTTGCTTGCTTTCTATAAAAATTTCCATGTAAATGGGAATAACAGTAGTAATAACATCAGTTTGTTTTGAGAATCAAATTTTTTAAATGTATTAAAAATGCTGATATAAGCCTAGAGGATAATGAGTAATCCCAAATGGTAGCTGTTCTTCTTTATGTGTTTTGTATTTTTCACCAATACCTATAATTCATAGGTACTAAATAAATACGTGTTTTCTGTTTGTATATGCCACAAAACCTTTAGTCTTCTCTTTCTAGGTGCAGATGTATATTTATTACCATTACCAATAAATTCAGTAAACTTACCGAAAATCACTCAGGCAAATAATTTCTTTGTTTAAAAGTAAAAGCTAGGGCTTCCCTGGTGGTGCAGTGGTTAAGAATCCTCCTGCCAGTGCAGGGGAAACGGGTTGTACCCCTGGTCCGGGAAGATCCCACATGCCACAGAGCAGCTAAGCCCATGTGCCACAACTACTGAGCCTGCGCTCTAGAGCCCATGAGCTACAACTACTGAGCCTGTGTGCCACACCTACTGAAGCCCGTGTGCCTAGAGCCCATGCTCTGCAACAAGAAAAGCCACCGCCATGAGAAGCCCGTGCACCGCAGAGTAGCCCCTGCTCGCCGCAACTAGAGAAACCCCGTGCACAGCAACGAAGACCCAATGCAGCCAAAAATAAAATAAATAAATTTATTTTTTAAAAAAGTAAAAGCTAGTTAAAAATATAAACATGATGCTTATTTAGCTAAGTGACTTTCAGTTCGTTTGCTGATGCCATATAAAGTAGGACAAGAATTGAGGTAAAGAAATACATTCAAATCAGTCTTAGCAAAGACAAGGCTTGCTTATCCTTGCTAAAAGGATATAGAGCAGATTTTAATCATTCTTTTATATAGTTCCAATCATGAAACTAAAGTTTTAATAAAGTACTTAATAATTTTTTTAATTATTATGGTAATATGGACCCTGTTGGGGGGTTCCTGATTATTTAGTTAATTTACAGAAAATACAGTTATTAAATCCTTTGTATTTTCTTAGCCTCTTCCCTAGCTCCAAAGAAGTAACAGTGTTCCTTTGGTCTCTTGTATTGAGTAACATCAGGCACAGTGTGTTTAAATTTATATGTATAATGGGATGTGAATGGAGTAGGAAAAGGAAACAAACTAAAAACCTACATGGTGTGGCATCACCAATCGGTAGCACAAATAAATTCAATTTTGCTATGTTTTGTCAGAAAATACATTTTTCTCAGGTGCCTAGGGGAAAAACACAGCATGCATGGCTGCATGTCCTTTTTTCTTACTACTTGTAATGGACTAAAGGAATATTAATCAGATTAAATAGCTAAAGATATGTTTGTCATGAACTGATTAATCAAAAATGATTTGAGGGTCATTATACAGTTAAGTGAGAGGGTTTAACTAGCAAAGGATTGTTTAGAAGTATTACCTGGAGATTAAAAATGGACTCAAACACATTTTAATTTGCATAGAAATAAAAACATCACTGCTGCCAGTGTCTAATTTTTAAAAAATTCCTGGTTTCTATGGTTGCATTTTATGCCTAATGCATAATTACTGGTGTGAACAGCCAAATGTTTCAGAGTTAAGCCTTTGGTTCAACTGTTCTAAACTCCAAAGCAGAAATGAAGCATCAGTTATTCAGACCTTAGAATTCATCAAAATGTGACTCCTTCTTTAATATACACAAATAGTTTAAGCAACGGCTTTGTAGTGGCTGACATACAATGCAAAAACAGTTTCAGGGCAACTGAATTGTGACATAAATTAGGAGATGCCAGATAAGAATCTTTGCTAAATAACATAATTATTTGGTGTCATGATGTGTCTTTATTTCGATGGCATGCCAAAGAGTGTGCTGCTAGGCTGATTCCCATAAAATGTGAAGGAAGTGTGATTTAACATTAACAAAACTGCATCAGATGGAGAGCTTAGCTAAATTAATCCAGTGAAAGAGCCCTAAGAGGAATATTTAGCTGTTCAGTAGAAGAAGGGAAAGATAAAGAAAAGTGTCTGCATTTGCTGCAGTATTTTAGGATGCCTGAGAAAACACAAAAGGGAATTAAAACAGATTCATATGCTAACATGCCTTACAGCCCAAGCAAATCAAAAGAAAAGATAGGAAATTATAAAGTTAGCAAATGACAAAAAAGATGTGAAAATAGGACTTAAAAGAAATATCTTGAAAAGTATGCTCCCAAAATAACTGGAGGCAAACCGATTGAAAACACAATGGGGGAAAGAGTTGTGCAAAACAGAATGGAGAAGTTTGAACATTGCAAGGACATTTTGGCTACACTTTCATTATGTTTATGATGATGAGCCTATTGTGTGATTTTCCTCAAGGCTTTGAAATTTTGCAGATGTAAAGCTGTATCTGCAGCTTACTTTGAGATAGGTGAATGAGATTCAAACACAGCCAGGTGAACTTAAACTAGTAACTTTATCCCCGAGGTCTTTGTTTTCCCTCAGATATAAAAAGTGAGGGAATTGGGCTGGAACATTCATGATTATTACTCCTTTCACTCCAGCTTTGTAATTCAGTGATTTCAGAATATGCGTATCTCAGAAATGCCTCCCCTTGCTATCTTGAACGTGGGTAGTTTTGAAAGTGATGGATGCTAGTGGGATTTCCAATTCTAGATCCCCTTTGGCTACTGAATTATTGTACTCCTCAGAATCTTCACAAAACTAACAAACTGGCTGAGAATGGGAGGTCAACTTGGATGTGCCTCCTAGTCTGCTAATTCTTTCTTCTTAATTATAACACATAATTTCATATCAGATCAAGTCCTTTATGGAGCTTAGGGAGTTTATCCCTGTTTGTTGAATTTGCATATCTGTGTCTTATATGTCACCAAAAATTATATTGTATGTTACATTGAAAATCCAGTCATTTGAATGTTGTAGATGCAGGATGCTAAGCCACTAAGAGGACTGAATTATTTTATTTTATTGATGTGAATTGACTCCATCTTTCAGTACATTGACAACTTGCGGACTTATCCTGTACCTTTTATTAATATAAAAATAGAATTTGAGTGTATATATCACAGTTTTCAGAAGAATTTTTGTCTAACTGGAAAAAATGAGGAAAAATAATGTGTACAGTATGACAGTCTGCATTTAGATCCACAGATGGACACTATACTACTTCAAAAGCTAATTAAAAACCTACAGTGTAGTGTTTAATATTACACATGGCTTTGAAATCAGAGCTTCCTGGAATTGAATGCTTTTCTATCATTTACTATCTGTGTGACTGTGGACATGATGCCTGACTTCTCTAAGCCTTAGTTTTAAGCCATCTAAAAAGTATAAATAAATGATAACCTCCATAGGTATCTTGTAAAAATTAAGTGAATTGTTGTATCTAACATTTTAATATACTGCCCATTGTAGGTAGGATATTAGTGGATATTATTATTGTTATTATATATGATGAGGGTCAGGGTCAACTATGAGAAGGGTAGATTTCTGGCTATAGTGGTTAATTTGATCTGAGATAGAATGAAAACTGTATGTAATTAAGTATATCTAAGCATCCCTTGAGTACTCAAGGAGTCAACTTTTGGATTGCTCATAAAATAATTTGATTCTCTACTTAGAGAAATCATGGATGAAATATATCCTGTACTGAGGAAGGGAAGTCTAAATCTAAATCTTCGAAGTGGCATCAAGTATGAAGCTAACTATGGGTTAAAGCTGCCACACAGTAAACCTGCTCCTCCTACATTCCTCATGTAGGAAATTTTCCTACCTACCCTTCAAGCACCAGGTCAGTTACCTCCAACCTGCTGAGGCCTTTCTCTTCTCCTGTAAGCTGTCTTTGTGAGTCTCTACACCATCTTCTGTCTGTGGTGACACATGCCCCACTGCACTGGAGCTGTTGACCTGCCTGCTTCCCCCGCAAGATTCTGGGCTCATTCAAATTTATAAACCTAGAATCTTCTACACGGACTGTCAATTGGTTTGCAGTTGTGCTTATAAATAAGTGAATGGTTTGACAAGTTACACTTGAGTATCAGATTTGTCACTCTAACTCAGTAATTCTCCAGCTATGCTCTCAGGAGATCCAGGGGATTCTTAGGGCACTCCATGGGCTGCTTGTGGCTGAAAAGTGATGAGGGTTTAGAGAGGGGCTCTGATTCTCCCTCCAGGACATTAGACAGATTAGTTCAGTTTTACTTGTTTTATGAAATGAGCTCTTGCATAAATTTCATTTGGAAATGCTTTTTAATTCTACTGTTGAAAAAAAGAAAAAAAAAAGATATAGGGAAATAATAGCCAGTGACTTAAAAAAATGCTCTGACAGTCTCACTCTTCATTTTGAAAATGTTAACAAGACTCACTGTCACATAATTGGTCTGGCTTTTATTTCTTCAGCTGGATCATAATTTCTACCAAGACAAAAATTCTATTTCTATCTATTTCTATTTATTTACTTTCTGTATGCCCACCAGTATCTCTAAAAAAAGGTGGGCGTAACAAACACTTGTCAAGCAACCATTTTCTTTCCAAATGAGGAACACTATACTTTAAGCATATCAAGTGATCACTTTTTTCTGCCAAAGTCAAACCAAGAATGAATGGTCATTTGTATAAATTGCACTGATAACTGACCTTTTCTGTCTATAAAATTATTGCTGTTGAATACTTACGTAAACTTTGGAAGATATAAATGTCACTCAGAAATTAGAAACAAGCACTTAAGTAAGTTGACACCATTCGAAGGCCAATTATATTCATACTTTCAAAAAGTAACTGAACTGTGGACTTACATCTCCTCAGCAATGAGATAAGATGAGGAGCTGAGCATGTTAGTACAGGAAGCAGAGTTCTTAGGGGAAAGAGGATGAAGCAAAGTTTCTATTTTTAAAATGATACATTTGCACCAAATCAGTGTTACTCTAGGTGGTATTGAACAGTCTCAGCTTTACTTGGGAGCAGAGAGAGTGAATTTGTAAAAGTGCAGATTTCTCAGCCCTTCTTACCCACTAACTCAAAATCTTGAATGCAGCTCTGGGATCTGCATTTTTCACAAGGTTCTTATGCATAATCATGCATGATCTTGAAATCTTATGCACGAAAATCTTATGCATGATAATGAAATCTACCAATGTAGCCAGTGAATTCATAGCAACTCTATGATGAAGCTTATGCATTTTCAGTGATAGCTTATAGTACAAGAATTTATAAGATGCTATTTATTTGTGGAACTTCTTTGCTTTGCCGTATTTGCCCTTGGCTTAAAACCACAGGATGTTATTACCCATCATTAAAACATTTTAAATAGAGAACTAAAGCAGTGATAGTCTAACTAAGGCAGCAGTGTAAAACAGCACACACCCAGCTGGGCAGGCTGGGTTTAAAGACAGGCTTTACATCTTTAATGAACTGGAGCTTTTTCAGACCATGTCAGGTAAGTGGCTCTGCAGGCATGTGCTAAAGGGTCAGTGCTTCAGGCCAGTGGAGGCCAATGGGGATTAAGAAAGGAAGATTGGATGGCAAGAGGAAAAAAATAGGGCAAGACTGACAGGGGCACACTTAGGATTTTAGCTTGTTACGTCTTTGCTTGACACAGGCAAGAGTTATCAGATGGCTCTTGACATCTTCAGCATGTGTTCCCTTGGAAAGGCTCACCTTAACAAGGCTTTCAGGAGTTGAGTATGAACGATTTAAAATTTTATTACAAAGAAGCAGCACAGAAGGGAGATTGTAATAAGCCTGGCATTATGCAGACTGTCATTCTTCCTTAAACATGGGAACATATGGTTCATTTGCCTATTTGATACTCATGCCACCTAATGCACTAAGCACTATTATATTAAGTAGTTGGTGATACAAAATAAAATTAGGTTTATTTGCTTGTTCCATTAGGAAGCTCTGCAAGGAGGAAGGGCTAGGAAATCCTGCTTACCAATTGCTACATTCTGGCTAAAGTTGCATTAAAAAAAAACGTGTGGAGGGGATATTTTATTAAGATTGAGCGCTTGGGGGTAAAGGTTTAAAAAAAGAAGGAATAGTGGTGATTTAGAAAGCAGTTATTGAAAAATGCATAGAGAAGTGTCAAATAGGGAGGGAGCATCATATAATCAGCTTCCTTACAACCAGGCAGCCAGACTCCCATTAGCTGATGCCCCACAGGGTAAGATGGCTGTGAAAAGGCTCCAAGGAGAAAGTGGAATGATAGCTATGTGTTGGGCAACAGGCTCTGTAACTAAAGGAACTACTTTGTCCAGGTAGCTTAGCAAGGAGAAGAATGAAGACAGACTCTTTTTTTTTTTTATTCTGTTCCTTTTCTGTGTCACTGTGCTAAGGGCTTTCAAATAGGTTCTCCCAAGTGTTTTTTACCCATGAAGAAAAGAAAGATCAAGTGACTTGCTCAATAACGATCAATTATCTCTTGGCACAGAGAATGACATCTCATCCTTGTTTCTCCTCATCTCCTTCTCTCTCATTTCTGCTTCCTGTCTCTACTCTTCTTCCCCTGGCCCTTTCCCACAAGGTACTATTGTGTCTAAGAGGGAGGTCTTGGAAGTTGAAGTGCCATGCAGATGGAAATGGAGTGGGCCCACTAAATTGGGGGATTGAAGGCAAAACTATTGAATAAGCATCACTACTAGATTCCATGCCACCTAATGGGTTCATTATGTTCCCACAGGGTACACCATTTTATGAAGTGCCCAGGGCCACGCAGGTTTTAATGGTGTCATTATTGTAGGATAAGGCACAAAATCCAGGATTTGATAAGATCTGTTTAGAAGTATATATATATATATATATATATATATATGTATGTATCTGGGTGGAAAGAGGTAATGAAATTGGTTCCAAAAAATCCAACAGTCCTCTTATTTCAAGTCTGTGGAATATGATCACATCCTGAAACCAACTGCTCAGAGGTAGGGGTAGAATCTCTATGACTGAATGAGTTCGATTCTCTGTGAATTTCAAAGTGTCGTTTGTATTCAGCTCTTTGAGATTACCAGGGTAAAAGTGGTACAAACATAACCGTATGCTCTGTGGCAACTATGTCCTTCAGAAATGTATCTGAATATGAAAAAAGTGTGCTTTAGTTTTTTGAGATATATGAAAAGCCTGGTATACTGCCTGTCATATGGAGGTGCTTAAAATGGTTATTTTAATTATTAATGACAATTAGTCTAACATATAGCTGGATTTTATTTTACTTCATTTTATGAAATGACGGAGAAATGTGGTGGATTTTTTTAGGAAAGTGAAGAAGCAATGTGATGGGTTACCTATTAATTCAATTATTATTCTTTCAATAATAGGAAAAAAAGTCTGTCCATCTCTTTGTTTTTGTTGTTCAGAGCTTGTGTTCCCACTCGGACAGGATCTCAGGTGATTTAGGCGTCTTACTGAATGCTGCCCTTCAGAGGACGTTTTGAGCTGTCTTCCCAGCAGGTTCACATTTCCTGCGTTTTCTATTAAATTCATGAGGTGACCCCTGAACAGGTATCCAGCAGTCACTGGGTATAAGGAGATAAATCTAGGCCTTTGATTTCTGTCAGTTCACTTGCTAAGTGGATCCACAAGGCAAAAAAGAAACGATTAATCAAATTTAGCAGATGTGGAATTGATTCCTTCACTTGCCTCAGAATGCCTTGCACAGATAAGCTTAATCTGTATTCATCTTGACTTCCTGTGGTGAAGTCTGTGGTTTTTCCCTTGGCTGGTGGAGGTAAGAATGTGTAACTTGGATTTTGCATAAAGGTTAGGATAACAGCAGTAAATGCACCCAGTGGTAACAGAGTGTATACAGATCACCCATCCTTTTCACACATGCTATGTCATTTGAGTCTCATACAACTCCAAGGGTGAGACAAGTATTATTTTCTCTATTTTTCAAACAAATCAACTGAGAACCATTGAAGTTAAAGGACTTGCCAGAAGTTATCAACTTGGTGAGAAGTAGAGTTCATACCAGAACTCAGATCTTTGACTCCAAATAACTTAAAAACAAAACACTTTCTTATGAAGGCATATTATGTATCATGTAGTTGGCTACTTAAAAATTACCTACAGAACCTAGTATAGTATTTGGGATATAATTTTTGCTCATCAGATCTTTACAGAATGAATGAATGAACACATCATTGGTCTGTTAATTATTAAATATGTTTTTGGTTTAACTGCAAAATCTCTTAATTCAGGTAGACACAAAACAAAGTAAATTTCAACTTTCATTGATTTAGCAAAGTAGAAAATATTCATTGGACATCTGTTATGTTCCAGGTTTGTTCTGGGTGCTGGGCCCATAATGGTGAGTTAATGAGTGGTGCCTAGTACTCTCGGGATGCTTAAATCTAGGTGCCAGGGCCCTCTGTAACCTCTGAATCCATGTAAACAGATCAGTTTAGCTGTTTTGACAATTCACAGCAATCACCATGTTTGGCTCAATCACTTGGTCACCTGAGCAAATCGCTAAAACATGTATAAAACTATGAGTATGAGTATGATAGAATCTGCAATTTCAACCTGCCAGGCTAACGTTTTGCATTGATTTGTAACATATAATCTCTGTTCTGGCAGTCATTGCATGGGTAGCATGCTTAGTATTTCTGAAAGTTGTTTTCATATTATTTCATCTTAAATAAGTCCAGGAAACAGTGACCTCACTGAAAAAAACAGTAGGCTAGTGATTTTACCCAAACTCAGGCCACTCGTCAGTGACAGAACTGAGACTAGAATCCTGGTTTTCTGATTCCCAGCAAGGGACTCTTTATAATACATCCCAGTTTCTTCCACAGGAACATACCATTGCTTCTCTTCAGTTTAGGTGCTGTTTCTAAATGACTGGTAGCTCCAAAAAGAAAGAGGTAGATGGACTATGACTGTAGATTCCTGGCAGGAAACCAGGCAGCCTTAGGGCCCTGTAATGCCATCTGCCTATTTTTAGTTGGAGTAAAACTTTTCTCTTCTGACAGCCAGCCACAAATATAGACACTTGTAAAGATGGAACTCTTAAAATAGTCAAAACTTTGTGACACACAGGCCAATAAGAAACACCATATTCAGAAATGTTGCTTGATCTGAATTATCAACACATGAAATTTGGTAAAATCACGTGACAATAGCTTTCAGAAAATAAAGAGTTTGAGTATGTTCTCCATTTTTTGCAGAGAGGAAAAGATCTGGAAACAGAGATGGCAGATTTGGCATCAGTTCTAAGCTTTGCATTAGCTATGTGATATACGCTGTCTGATTCTTGTAAGACTGGAAGAAATTGTCAAAAAATATATATTGCCACCATTTTTATAAGTAGGGCATACAGTAAGATTACTTTGAATAGGCTTCGTTAGAGTCCTTTCAACCATCTCTAGATAGTTACACTTTGTTGAAAGCAAGTGTAGCAACAATGAAATTTCAAAGTAGACAGGATGGTATAGAAGTTTTATAACAGACTAAAAACGTACATTTCCCCATGTAGATATTTCCAAGGTCAAGAACTAAAAACTGTTCCTACTTGGAATCATTTAAACTGTTTTCTGTACCTGATTCTTTTAATCTTCCTGTGTATACAGTTGTATCGTGGTTTAACAGAGTATGAAAGGATAGGAATTACATTTATTTTGCTATTTAGATAAAATATTCAGGCTGATGTGGCATTAAAATCTGTGTACTAAGACTCAGTGTTCTGTGTTTGAGGTTAGGATCTGGCTCTATAAAATTTGGACAATGGACTAGGTCTCTGTCTCCTAGGGTAATTAATTTCATTAGTTTCGGAAATTATGGCTTCCCCTATGGTACACACACACACACACACACACACACACACACACACGTGTGTGTGTGTGCACATACAGTGTAAAAATGTATACACAAACTCTAAGTCAAATAACTTCTATTCATATATTGCAAATGTTAGAAGAACTATTTTGTGGCATTACGTACTCTTAATAATCTCCTCCCCAAAGTGTTCTTCCAGTGTGGTAGCTATTTGCAAGCTGAATGCAGTTACTTTGCTAGAATTTGGGATCTGTCCTGGCAACACTGACTTGAGAAGGAGAAAAGATCATGGAGAAAAGAGTCAGTTCCCTTCTAATGGCTCATATCAAAGCTATAGAAGAAATAATCAACCTTAGGCTTGAATGGGCTTGGAGAGACTACTTGGCTCTATGTTCTCTTTTAGGAAGATGAAATGCTTCTAATCCATCTTTGATATAGAAGCCTATCAAAGACATGGGACTTACTCTAAGTTATGGTGTAATTAGGATAGAATAGAGGCTGGGCTATGTCTTCATTGTACATACAACCTCCACAGTAAACCGTTATGCCCTTTCCCTCCTTCCCTCCTCCTTCCCTTCCTCCCTTCCTCCATTCCTTCCTTCCTTTCTTCTTTCCTTCCTTCCTTCTTTCCTTTTTTTTTAATCACTGCTCTAATTTTTACCTTCAGCCTGTTTGGAAATCACCATGATAAGACTACAAAAAAGCCATCAAGTCAACACAAATAGAAGCATGGGTGCTGCATTTCCCAATAAGCTGCATGGAGTCAACTCTTAATGAAACCAGTCATCTCAGAAAACAATAGAAGAGGGGGCAGGATAGGAAACATGCAGAAACACAAAGTCACAGAGCTGGCTGTGTGTGACCTTTGCAAATTACTGCTTAAGGTCAGCTATACCTGGCAGAGATATACATCTGTAATTACTATACTCTGCTGGGGCTCGACTTTTTTTCCCAACTTTTTAGGATGCATATTCAGGAGATAATTTTATTTGTTTTCTTTTGCTGAAACCTGTAATGGAATTCTAAAGCAATGAGTGAATGGAATTATGAAAGAAGAATCTGTAAATAAAAATCATGTGGGCCATTCCTTTAACCCCAGTGAGACGATGCTGAATCTGATATAACTATTAGTGACTGGAGGCTAAAAAGATCCCAAATTCATCCTATATGGAGCAAAACAAATAAAACAAAAATCTGAAAAGCTGTTTTAAAAAACAGTTTCCCTTGTACCCTACAAAGCTTTTCTTCTCTCTCTCTCTCTCTCTCTCTCTCATTTTCTTACCTCCATCTAAATCTTTTTCCTTTTCTTTCTCTTCCCAACATGCCTTGCATTTGGGTCTTTAAAGGTTATAGAAGGTAAACAGTAGTCATTCTGGCTCTTTAGGTGAAAACTTACAGTCACTTTAGTAAATGAAGCAGAGCTAATCGATCTTTCCGAACCCTCAGTACAGAGCCTGTGTTTGAGCCTATGGGATCTCTGGAGTTTTCCTGTTCTAAAGCAGTATATTTAAACCTTGATTAGGATTTAGGAATGAAAGAGAAAACATTTAAAGAAGATCCACCTCCAGATCTGTTGGGAGTGCTTGCAGCAGTTTCCCAGGTAGTCTACCTGAGGAAGGAGCCCAGCTGGGGCAGGGCACCAGTTTTCCTTTCACCTTTCTTTTCACCTTAGTTTTGAATTATCTGTTCTTATGTCTTGAGGCATTTCCTCCCAGAATAGTCTTTCTCTAAAGCTGGTAATGCCTTACATATTCATCCTTTTGGACATGTTCATTCATTCTGCAGACATTTATTGAGTTTGGGTTCTGTGCCAAGGCACAGGACGTACAAGGATACATTTGATAGAATCCCTCTCCTGGGAAAAGCTTCAGTCCGGGGCTGTAGAGGCCCCTGGAGACAGAAAACAGTAAGAAAAGAAAGAGTGCCTTTGAAGGGGCTTTCTCTTATATATCTCGCCATGTCAGGAGAGGGTCTGCAAGGCAGCAGATATAACGGTGAGAACACTCTACACAATTAACACTGTTTATTTGCTTGTTTTAACTTCCTTTTCTCTCTTCCTGACCACAAATGCAATCTGAGATCAGAAATGACAAAATGGTGTCCCTGCAACCCGCCTATGGACATTTTTTCTGGCTCAGAATTTTCAGTGCCAAAAATCAGATTTCTAGCTTTTCCTGAAATGTTAGAGGTTCTTCCCATAAAACAACGTTTGACTGAATTCGGAGTTTATGACTGCCTCTTTTAGGTGTAGAACTCGCTCTCCAGTCCTTCACAGTCTTCCAAGATTGACAGATAGCCATTTTTTCATCACACTATAGTTGTCTTTTCTTTCACTTGGCCTGTTTCATTATTTATGTTACCTGTCTGGTATGTATATGAGTTTGTGACACGTATGATGCTGAAGAAGTGCCCATTGAACCATTTTCATATCTTCAGCACAACAGCTAATTCATAGTAGTAGCCCATTGTGTATTTGATCATATAGAAACACACATGGGTCATTAAATTGGAGCTACAACTGTAGTCAAGTCAACTCTGGGTATACAAGGTTCTACAGCACAATGGACTGAAATGTATTATGAGTAGAGAAAAACACCTGTTTTGGGGCTGTCAAAACTCTCCCAGAAAACATGCCAGTGCCAATCAGGGA
This sequence comes from Pseudorca crassidens, assembly GCF_039906515.1. Classification (NCBI taxonomy): domain Eukaryota; kingdom Metazoa; phylum Chordata; class Mammalia; order Artiodactyla; family Delphinidae; genus Pseudorca; species Pseudorca crassidens. The sequence continues at coordinate 92,926,185 of NC_090305.1, read as the reverse complement.
TTTCTCAACCACATCCATAGTAGAAGGAGACCTCTCTTCTTTCTCTACAGGAACCTCTCTACGTTTTTTTCATGTGGTGAATTCATTTTGTCCTGGGGTGAACACCTGTGTGACTAGTTAAAAACCGCAATGCCAGGTGTGTGAGTATGAGTGCCTCCTTTGTATAATGCTCTTCTCAATGATTTCTTAGCAGGCTGGGTCAGGAAAAAGCCTTCAAACTGAATATAGAAAAAGGTGTTAAAGGATTTTTTAAAATATATCTGTTACAAGTGCATGCACTGAAAATATTGCAGTCAAATTATACAAACAGCTCGTAGCCTTGAAAGATCCTTTTGTCTTTACGATCATGTGAAAATGTTTAGTATCTCCGCATATGTAGTTGTAAGTTGGGAGAGAGTAATACGGGAGGGAATTTTGGAAGATCTAGTAAACCCTAAAAATCTGGAAGATATTATATTACAGAATATTTAAAATATTAAAACAAAAGAGATTTGTTTACCTTTTGCTTTGTCTCAGGATCTCCATTCCTCTTTTCCAGGAGATGGCGGCCCTAGGGAAAGCATTCGGTTTGCATTCGATCACAATATCCCCACCAACTTGAACAACTGAATTTTTTTTAATGGGATTTTTGGAGAAATCAGGAGCTGAGGCTAAAAACAAAATTACAAAATTGTTAAATTACTAATATCTATAAACAAAACTTTTTTCAAGCTACTTTGCTCAAGGTTTCTTTGGGCTAGTTATGGATTTGGCATTTTGGAGTCAGTTTCCATTTGTAAAATGAAGTTGACAGTAGATATTACCTCAGAAAGTTAGTCTAGGTCTTGAATGAGATAATATTCAATAAAGAAGGATAAATAGTGCCTGGAACAAAGTATGGGTTCAGTAAATGTAATTTATTTTTGTTTTGGTGCTGGTCATTGTGATAACAAAAGCAAGCTTGAGTGAGGGAGGAAGCAAGTTACAAAAAGTCACATTCTTAATAATATTTATAATGAAGAGGGTGAAGATGGTTCCATAAGAACAGAAGATGGAATTTTAACCCTGATTAGGGAAATTACTAAATCTGTTCTAGCCAAGATAATAATCCTAAATGTGAATATACATATATGACAATGAAATACCTTTGAAGTAAATCAGAAGTACATCATCATTATTTTAGATTTCTTCAGGCATGCCTTTAACTAGAAAAATGGAAATAAATAGTCTGCCTTCTGTTGAAGCAGGCAGGCTGAGTAGAAACTTAAAAAAAAAAACAAAAACTAATCTTTGTCAGTTTCAACAAATACCAGTTCATGAGGGTGATAAATAATTAGACTGTCTGGGTGCATCCAAGTCTTCCCAGCTCCATTCTTGTGGGAACCTATGTGTCCAATCCCCATTCTTAGCCTAAAGTCTACGTGAACTGAAGTTCTTTCAGATATGCCATGTTCTCTTGCTTCTGGGCGTTTTGAGTATGGCTTCTCTGTCCTTCCACTGACTTGTGCATGCTTTTTCTTCTGATCTCAGCTTAAAGAGAATGTTCTCAATTTAGGTTATGTTCAACTAATAACACCTATTCAATTCTTCACTGTAATAATCATGATATTTTAAAATTTAGCCTTTTTTCTCTGTGAAACTACAGGTTCTATGAAGGTAAAGATCACTTTAATTTTATAATTATGTTTTAGGTGCTTAGTACACAACAAATATTCAATAAATGCTGACTGAATGAATAAACAAATGAATCAATGTCCATCACCCATATGCTCCTGAAACTTTTTGCTTAATTCCTCCTCTCTTTCATCTCCTGTCTTTATACCACTAAGAAAGCCTTAGGATGAAAGATATCAATGAGTCATTTATCCTGACAGACACCACTGGTTGACTGTCCCAGAATATCATCTGCAAACCATTTCTATCTCAACATTTTCCACTATAAAGGCTTATTTTCCCAGCTTCTCTTGAGGTCTCAGTGGTCACATGACAGGGTTCTAGCTAATGACATAAAAGGAGTCTGCTGTAAGGGCTCAGAAATTTTTGCTTTACTAATGAAAAGGACTGTCCACTCTGTCTTCTTCTGCTTTGAGTGTGGACTTGATTTCTGTAGCTACAGCAGTCATCCTGGAACCAGGAGGCTACAAGCATGAGGAAAGAGTTTAAAGAATAACGTCATCAAGTCACAGTGCCATTGCTCAGCTACCACTCCTGAAGTTATTACTGAGATAAAATAAATTGTTGTTTAAGTCTCTATAAATTGAGGTTTCCATTTCTTATTTTCTTATTTGCAGCTGGAAACATTCCTAATAGATGCTTTTGGGGTTTTATTCAAAACCTCATGCTGGGATCAGCTTTGGAGGAGCCCACTTCTGGTTTGGATGAACCCAGTAGTGGGCTCCTCCAAGCCCTAATATGTTGCCCTAGCAGAATAATAATTCTCACTTCACATTTTTTTAGAAGCTAATTTAGACATTTTTCATTATTTCAAGGAAAAGCAATTTCTAATTTACAGAAAAATTGGATTCATATTACATATAATCATAGCTTGCTAAAATGTCAGTTTGAATTTTTTGGCTATAAATGAATGACTTACCTAATACTCTCAATTCTGCATTTGCATAAATTATCTGATATTTGTTTTCTGCAGCACATTGGTAGATACCAGAATCTGACACATTCAGCATAGTTATGATAAGTGTCCCATTTTCTATTTGAATTCTTTCCTAATAAAAGAAAAGTCACATAAAGATGCTAGTGTGTTAACGTAGGTATTCTCTTATCATTTATGCATATCTATGAGCTATGATACTTTGGTGTATGAGAACTGTTGCTTATGAAAATGAGGTTAGTATACTTCAAGGTCCTGAGAAGCTTTCTGGAGTTTAAGAAAATGGAAGTGTTCTTAGTATAATTTTAGTGGTTAGTATATTTTATGTTACCTTATTTCTTTGAATATTGGCATTCTTTGCATAAAGAAGGTATGTTACCGTTCTGTTATACGGTATATAAAATAATATGGAATACTCTACCATTCCAGTTTTCCAGAAGACATGGTTTGACAATAATGTTAGACATGGATAGAGTGATTAGCAAATTTCCTTGGATTTCCATCATAATGTCTCAAAAAGACTTAAAATATGATGACTTGATAATTTTCAAATTCAGTACATAAATTGAAGGAGTAAATTCTTCTTTTCTGCAGTTGACTGTAAAGTATGTTTAAATAGCCAAAATCTGTTACACAGTCCCATTTGGAGTATAGAAATATAATTTTGAGTGTATAGAATGAAATAGTTTAATAGTGCAAATATAACTTTAAATATTTCAGGGTACCTATTACCATCCTCTAAAGATAACAAAAGTAGGCTGGAGGAAACTGGGAATGTTACATGCAATAGGGATTCAGGAATTAAATTTCAGTAAAGCCGAAACAAAGAACAGTGTTCCATTCAGATTCTAAACAACAGATGTTCCTTTTATCTCTAACTGTGCCTATAAGTGCAAAGTAGAGTGGGGAATTAACACAATTATTTGGATAATTTGATGGGAAAAATAACCTTGTCTCATTTTCTGTATATTGTAGGATAAGGTGTGCTTTAGATTGAAAATTGTGGATAACTGCCTCAGTTCTCACTTCCCTAAGTTTAGAGACGGCCATTAGCTTTCATAAAACCAAGATATACTGGGTAATGATTAAGAGCTTGGGTTCTGGAATCAGATTATGCTTAGAATACTAATTCTAACATTTACTACCTGCGGTGTGACCTTGGACAAATGGACTTAAGCCCTCTGACACCAATTTTTTTTCATTTATAGAAATAATAATCATATCTCTCTCATAAAATTGTCATGAGGATACAATAATATAATGCATGGAAAATGTTTAACACAGGTCCTGGCTCATATGAGAGTTCAGTGGATGTTGTTGATGATGAGGATGATGAGGATGATGAGGATGAGGATGATGATATCATCTGAATACGGATCCATCACTGAGTAATGTGCGACCTTGTATAAGTTGTGTTCTCTACCCTTAGTTTTCTCATTTGAAAAATGATGATAATATTAATAGCTATGTGAGGATTAAATAAATTTAAGGATTAAATAAATTAGGGTATATAAAGATTATACTGTATTTCCTGGCACCTACTAAACATTCCAGAAACATAGTTTCTGTTAGTAACAAAATTTCCCTAGCAGAGTAGGTGAATGTTTAATATCAGCACAGTTGCTTACCTCTGGATTGAGGCGTTCACCATTCTTTAACCACGTGTACCAAGGGTTTGGCTTTCCACTAGCTTTGCATTCCCAAAACAAGCTGTCATAGATGGACAGGTATGTATTTTGGATTTTTTGTTCCCATTCTGGAGGGGCTGTTTCGAAAAGAAACAACAGCAGCTATTTAGCAAGTCAGTTATCCAAGACATTATTTTACATTCCAAGGACTGTAGAAATCAGAAGGACAAGGCTAACTGGGTCTGGTAGTACTGTACACACATGATTTGAGGGAAGAGAAATGCAGGACCCCCAAAGTGGGATAAGAGAAACCCTGTTGTAAATATCAGTGGACGTTTTGCGTAAGATTGATGTTTGCCTTTTGTCATTTTGCTGCACCTGTATAACAACTTGAGAGTTGTGGGAACAAGGCTAGAGAATAATTCTATGTTAACTATTAGTATATAGGTCAAGTTAGAAAATGTATATCAAATCTGAACCCTCTGTGGGCAAAAGGCCATTGATTACATTTGGATTAAGCTAAGTAAAATAATTGTATCTATACCCAATATAATTACAATTCAGTAGTTTGAAGTGTAAATCAAATATCAGCCTCATCACATTTTAGTACGGTTATAATCCAGTTTTTTTTTCCCTACATAAAATTCTTGACAGGGAATGAGAACTTTTGGAGTTGTATATAGGTTAAGCATCTAACTTTGATCCTAGGCATGAATTTTCCAAACCTTATTTTCTAATCTGAGAACTAATCTACATAGTTCTGAAGCAAAAAGCAACTGGTATAATTGATGTTGAAATGTTATTTAAGTGTAAGGTAGTATTATCCTTTCTAACATTCATGGAAACAGGGATGTATAAGTTAAATGCTTGAAAATTAATATTTCTTCTATAATGATAGGAAAATTTCTGGATTTGCAGTTTAATCCCTCTCCTTTGTTTAGATCTATTCTAGATATGTTGGAGTGGAGGAGCCTTCCTTTGGAATCTCAATCTATTAC